>NW_027362942.1:2400000-3807331 GCF_046119375.1 Phyllobates terribilis | reverse complement strand
TTTTTTTTGTTGCAGATTGAATTTTAAGTGCTTTTGGTATCATCCAACCTGTAGCCAGCTCTCATCCTCATTGAGCTATTCCAAGGGTGAGGGCTGGCTAAGGGTCGCCCTGGAGGCACCTGTAGCCAGCTCTCATCCTCATTGAGCTGCTCCAAGGGTGAGGGCTGGCTAGGGGTCGCCCTGGAGGCACCTGTAGCCAGCTCTCATCCTCATTGAGCTGCTCCAAGGGTGAGGGCTGGCTAGGGGTCGCCCTGGAGGCACCTGTAGCCAGCTCTCATCCTCATTGAGCTGCTCCAAGGGTGAGGGCTGGCTAGGGGTCGCCCTGGAGGCACCTGTAGCCAGCTCTCATCCTCATTGAGCGTGATAACGGACGCTGCGCTGAACGGCGGCGCATAGGAACGGGCGGTGAAATAAGCGCGCCAAAAAAACTATAAAGTTTACGTTTTTTTTCCGTAATTCATCAGATGAGCGTGATAACGGAAGCTGCGCTGAACGGCGGCGCGTAGGAACGGGCGGTGAAATAAGCGCGCCAAAAAAGCTATAAAGTGTACGTTTTTTTTCCATAATTCATTAGATGAGCGTGATAACGGAAGCTGCGTTGAACGGCGGCGCGTAGGGACGGGCGGTGAAATAAGCGCGCCAAAAAAACTATAAAGTTTACGTTTTTTTTCCGTAATTCATCAGATGAGCGTGATAACGGACGCTGCGCTGAATGGCGGCGCGTAGGAACGGGCGGTGAAATAAGTGCGCCAAAAAACTATAAAGTTTACGTTTTTTTCCCGTAATTCATCAGATGAGCGTGATAACGGATGCTGTGCTGAACGGCGGCACGTAGGAACGGGCGGTGAAAAAAGTGCGCCAAAAAAACGATAAAGTTTACGTTTTTTTTCTGTAATTTATCAGATGAGCGTGATAACGGACGCAGCCCTTAACGGCGGCGTCAGAGCGACTTTTTTTTGTTGCAGATTGAATTTTAAGTGCTTTTGGTATCATCAAACCTGTAGCCAGCTCTCATCCTCATTGAGCTATTCCAAGGGTGAGGGCTGGCTAAGGGTCGCCCTGGAGGCACCTGTAGCCAGCTCTCATCCTCATTGAGCTGCTCCAAGGGTGAGGGCTGGCTACGGGTCGCCCTGGAGGCACCTGTAGCCAGCTCTCATCCTCATTGAGCTGCTCCAAGGGTGAGGGCTGGCTAGGGGTCGCCCTGGAGGCACCTGTAGCCAGCTCTCATCCTCATTGAGCTGCTCCAAGGGTGAGGGCTGGCTAGGGGTCGGTCGCCCTGGAGGCACCTGTAGCCAGCTCTCATCCTCATTGAGCTGCTCCAAGGGTGAGGGCTGGCTAGGGGTCGCCCTGGAGGCACCTGTAGCCAGCTCTCATCCTCATTGAGCTGCTCCAAGGGTGAGGGCTGGCTAGGGGTCGCCCTGGAGGCACCTGTAGCCAGCTCTCATCCTCATTGAGCTGCTCCAAGGGTGAGGGCTGGCTAGGGGTCGCCCTGGAGGCACCTGTAGCCAGCTCTCATCCTCATTGAGCTATTCCAAGGGTGAGGGCTGGCTACGGGTCGCCCTGGATGTACCTGTAGCCAGCTCTCATCCTCATTGAGCTATTCCAAGGGTGAGGGCTGGCTAGAGGCAGCCGTGGACACACGATAGCCAGCCCTCATGGTGTTTGTGTTATTAAAGAAAAATAATAAATTTGATGGCTGGCTAGAGGCAGCCGTGGACACACATATATATATATATTTCTGCAGTATCTGTGCATTATGAATCGTGATATGTGTTAAAGGGGCCCACTGAGACTTTCGCCTAGGGCCCACATAAACCTGGAGCCGGCCCTGCCCATGTGTGGTGATTATTGATTCCAGTACTAATAGGAATAGCAGGGGCACTAACAGCATGAATGGGGTGTTTATTTATTTGTATTTTGGATATTGTTTCTTCTGGTGTGTGAATATATGGCACTGACCAGTTTAATGCCCTGTATTTGTGTGGTTTTTGCCTTGGATTCTTACATTTTATTATATTGTCTGCTATAGTATATATTTTGTGCTATAGTGCATTACCTCTAATACTAGTGGCGGATTTGCCAGTCAGTATATTATTGTGCAAAATTGATCACCAGGGACAGCCTAAGTGTATATTTGATCTTTACTTGATCTATTACAATCATGTGTTTTTCAGGGATGGATTTTGGAGTAGGTGGGCTTTCCATTAGTGGGTAATTCCGCTATATTAACATTTACTTGTGTTTTCATGAATTGGATTGTGACATTGATTGTATGTATTTATAAAAAATATAATTCATTGTAATTTATTGAAGTATTGTCTAGATTGGGTGATCACTGCACAAGAGCATACCCCTTTTCTTCTTGCCGATGTTTATATATATTTCGTATGCTGCATGTTGATCCCATAGTGATTAGATGGTGCCCTCCATAACTTTGAGTTTGTGACAAAAGTATTCTTGGGGTGATACCTTTATCGACTAACCAGAAAATATATATATATATATGCAAGCTTTCAGAGCATTAGAGGCTTCTTCTTCAGGCAACATTACAAATGAATTCATAAGATAAAAGGCACAGCATTGGAGAGATGTCACAAGAAGACATTTGTTCATGAGGTGTAAGTTGCAAAAGGCCTTGGGAATGTTTAATTATCTGGAGGTGTGAATTGTGTCCATGTAGTGAGTCATAAAGCTATGTTTTATCGTTAGTCCTGTTGTCAGTGAATTGAACATCCTTATCAATTTGAATTCCCAAATGTTTCTTTCTCTGTTGCCCTTGAAGTGACCTTTTAGTATCAAAACTTTTAGATTTTTCATACAGTGTCCCCTTCAGTGTCCAATTCAGACCTTCAGATAATTAAACATTCCCAAGGCCTTTCATTCATACAAAAAAACTAATTTGCTCTCCCTAACATATCAGTAGAAGACATCACAATTTACACCTCATGAAGAAATGTCTTGTTGTAACATCTCAAGTCCTTCTGCAGCCTTATCTCAATTGAATTAACATACAAACCAAAGCTTTTTTTTTTTGCTTTTTTCAAATGCTTCCTCAGGGTATATGAGAGCCTACAGTAGTCTGTGTATCTGAGTCTATATTCTGGCTTTTGAAGGAGCAACTTGCTAATTCTTACTATTGCTAGAAAATGGACTCTCCTGGAAATCCAGACCTGTTTCTCTGCAAGATATGCCTGAAGCTCTATAAAAACCTGCGCAGGCATCTAAAGACCGTGTGCATGAAAACCCGTCAGGCGGAGATCGACAATGAAATCAAGAATACAAAAAGGAACATGCACAAGGTGGCTGAATCCCTTTCTGTTGTGCCTTATGACAGCCTCGATTTCAAAATCAGCCAATTTACAAGTGCTCAGGACTTCTTCACAGAATTTTTGGAAAGTCGAGGTTGCATCGTGACCGGAAAACCATCTGAAAGGTATGTATATGTTTCTTCATAATATTTCAGGGTTTTCTAGCATTTACCTATTCATTACCTATCCTAATTTTGCACGTAATTTTGTTTTTTACCTATATACATCTTATGCAATATATCTTAGTTGAGTGCTATCAAAATGGCTGAAAGACATGCCAACATAGTGCCAAAAAGTCTACCCCTACCCATCTAAGTAAGCTTCATACTTTATACTTTTATTTTTCTGTTAATCTAGATAGAAAAAAGGCTTGTTTTTTTTCAGTGAGCTAGTGTTACTTTTACCATATATTGTACTGTAAAATTGGGAAAAAATTCTATGTGCGCTTAAATTGCAAAACTGTGCAATTGCACTTTTTAACACTGCGTTCACTACATGGAGTGATGCCTCAGCTCAGCTCAGTATAACTTTGCGGATACCAAAAATGTATACTTTTGCTTTTATCTAAGTGCTGGAGAAAATTCTGAATTTTTTAAAAAAAAAAGTTTTGCACTTTGTGGTCATTTTTTCCAACCTATAGCATTATTTTTTGTGATCCATGTGATGACATTTTTTTGTGGCTAGGAGTGATGTATTCAAAGATATCATTTTTAGGTAGACAGTGTTTTGATCACCCAGTATTGAATTTTATTGGCGCATGTGTGTGCATATATATATATATATATAATTTTTTTTTTTTTCTTCAATATAATAAAATATAATAACATAATGTAATTACCTTATAATAATGTAAATATAATATGGCATACTATAATAATATATTAATAATATAATTAATACACTATAAAAATATAAAATTGTATCTAATACAAGATAATATACATATAATATAACAATATAATATATTATATTATATTAAATATAATATAATGCTATATTAAATAATATATTACTAATATAATATGATATAATTAAAATGTATATAATCTAATATTGTAAATATAATATAATGTAGTAATAATAGAATTATAGTATGATATAATTACAATATAATAAGAATATCGTTTATGTGACAGCTGGCTACTGATGGTCCTAGATGTCCCTGTAACTGGCTCTCACTTCTACTCCTAACTCAGATGTCTCAAAGCTCTCCTTTGCTATTGGGTCAAAACTAAGATTGTTGTCACTAGAATGGCCCTACAGGCACCACAATAGTGGTAAAGGGCCTTGACCAACCATCCAAGTCGCCTGCAAAGTTCTATATGTTGATACTCTCAATTATAGAGGAATTAATGCAGATTTTGGGTTTCTTTTTTAGGCCATCCACTGAAGAAGAGGAGCCTATGACACTTCCTCCTGAGGTTGAAGAAGCTAGGTAAGAACTATGCACCAGATTTCTAAAAACATTTGTAACAGCTTTACTATTATTAGTAAAGGAAGCTTATGATGTCAATAATCACCCTAATATATTCTTGCCTCTTTCAGTTCGAATGCCACGATGCCCATGCGGAAAAAACTTGCTGTGGTTGGGTTTCATAAGATGCACAGCTTAAGTTCCTCAATTTTACTGGCTTTTAAAAACTATTTAAAGGGAAAATGTACCGAATCGACCATAACACCGATGGTAAGTGTAATTTTATCATTTTGCGTGTGTTTGAGGAATCCTTACAGATGTGAACCCTGATGCATGATCATTTTTTTAAATTTTAGATACGAATCGTTTCTCGCTTTCTTTATTATGTAAACCCGGAAGACATCTCTGCTGACTTTTTAAAGAACTTGAAGGCCACTAGAGAATATTTTATTTCCTTGGAAAGCTTAAAGACCAATGAAGAAACAATAAAAAAGCATATTAGTCACCTGCGGAGATTTGTAACTTTTGTATGCTCAAAGGACTACCCCTATCTCCTTGACGAAGAAGCAAAAAATGCAGTTGAGCCCTTTAAGGAGACTTTGAGTGTTGTAGTAAAGAGATTAAACAAGAAGCTTGCAAAAAGGCAGGAAGAGGGGGTAAGTAGCTCAAGTTTATACTACACCTGCAATTTAAATTTTTACTGTCATGGGGATGTAAAATGCCATAAAAACATCATGGGAAAGGTTGATTATTAGAAAGTCTAGATTTATTTATTACTTGTTCTGCCATGCAAGGTTGGAACAAAGTAATATTTAGCTCTTAGAAGCTCAGGCAAATCCCATATTTCCATTTCAATTGAATTCAAAATATTTTAACTTGCTAAAATGAGTTCATAATCACAAATGCGCTGAGGTTACATCTTCTGGCTCCATTATGGGATCGGTAAAATGGAACCCCTAGATAAAAGATTTGTCGAATGATGGAAACAAAGAATGCTAAATGTATCTAATGGGCTAACATGCAAAAAAAATAAATAAAAAGAATGAACCTGTAACATAACTCATTTTATCATCCACAGATTGGAATCCACGCCTGTGACTATGGCTGATTGCTGCAAAATTTTGAAAGTGGCAAAGCCTCACGTGACTGATATTTTTACACAGGCAGAAATTAGTAAGATGTTGAGTGATAAGGAGAAGACCCTAGCATGTTATTATCTTCAGGCTGTTATTATCTATAAGCATCTACGTAAGCCATCTGAGGCAAAAAATCTAATGGTAGGTTTAATTTAATTAACCAACTTAGCATATTGCTGACAGATGCTGCTTTACCATATCTTATGTATTTTCAATGTTTTTCTCTTAGTTAAAAGACTGGCTTGAAAGGGAGAAGTTAGATGTTGATGGACAGACCTTAACAGTGGTAAAGACAAAAAAAAATCTTTTGATACTGCAGGAGGAGGATGAGAAGGTAAAATGTTAAAAACATAACTCCTATAAAGCTGTGCTGTAGGTTCTTCAAGGTTTTGCCATTTGCAATCGCATCTTTAACACAGAGTTTCACTTTGACAGAATTTCAATACATATTTCGAAAAGATTAGGACAACTAATCAACCCAAGGATGCAGATACGGTGCCTACATTCTTTGTGTCCTGCAATGGACAACACATCAAGAATCCCGGCAAAGACATGGAGCGCTTCCATAATAAGTTCGTAAAAAATGAGGCCCTCCTTCTCTGCACTACCAAGCATTTAACAAGACTAACAAATGTTTTATCCACAGGTATCAGCTGCCCGTAAAAATATGGGTGATGGCAATAGACGCATACAAAAAGTGGGCTGAAGAATGTCTTTCACAGGTGGAAAGAGACCAGGCCAATGCGTACGTGCACTTTGTGTCCAGACCCGACATGGTGGATAAATCTCCATTTGCTGCAGGGATGTTAATTGTGGCTACACTGAAGGGAGATGAGCAAGCAGGAACCTCTGTGTAAGAGACCTAACTTTATCCCCACAGGCATTCCCAAAATCCATCTTTTTATTGCATGAGACTTAAGTAATTATGCCGTATTGTATATATGATTTCAACCAAATTCTTGGTTAAGTCGTCTAGTAGGTAACAATGCCTTTATCAGTTTTTCCTAACTTAACTGTTTTTTTTTAACTTCACAGATGTACATTGCCCAAGAGAAGGAGGATCAGGGGAGAAGAGGACTGTGAGGGACAAGCAGATGAGGAAGAGACAGAAGGCGCTGGGTAGGAGACTGAACAGACACCCTATGATGCCACCACAATTAATTTCTCCACAGTACCATCCACACACAGTATGATGACCCAACTGTGCCTCCCTCCACTACCCTGGTGATGAATGGTGATCCCAGCACAGTATAATCCTCAATTGTGATTCCCATACAGCCCTCCATGCAGTACATGGGGCCTACGTGCAGTATCATGGCCCCTACTATCACTGTACGTCGTATTAATACCCCCACACAGCCTTCCGCACAGTGTGATGGACCCCACGCAGACCTTCACACTGTATATTTGCTGGCATACAATATAGTGGCCCTCAAATAGTCATCCATAAGATATAAAGGCTCCTTCATAGCCATCCACATATTATAATGCCCTCCATAAATCCATTCAAATATTATAATGGCCCCGCATACCTTATGGATGGGAAATGGGCCCTACATAGTAGTTCTCCATATGGTATAATGCAGCTCCCATTGCCTTCTATATAGAATAATACTTTCCCATAGTTTTCTGTATATTACAATGCATCACCCATAGTCCTCCATATAACTTATTGTAACCTCCATATAACATATTGCAGCCTTTATGCAATATTATGTAATCTCCATACTACTCAATATATAAAGCAGCCTCTATAGTTCATCATATTGTATAATGTAGGCTCTATAATCCTCCATATAGTATAATATAGCTTCTTTAATTATCCATATTGCATAATGTAGCCTCTATAATCCTCTGTATAGCATACAGCTTCTATATTCCTTCATATAGCATAATGTAGCATCTGTCATCTTGCATATAGGATAATGTGGCCCTACAGTCCTGTCCTCCATATCATAATGGGGCCCCATAGTTAATGGTTAATATATTTAATTTTGTATTAAGCAAAAAATCATTCTCTAACCAATAATCTATTATACAAATAAATAGCGGCACTTTCCGTAAAGTAATTCTGCCTTTTAGTATATGATGAATTCCAAATTCTTGGTTAAGTAGTCCGGTGAGGAACAACACCATTTTTAGTATATTCTAATTTACCATCTATCCATTAAACTTTACAGAAGTTCCATTGACATCACAGGAGAAGGCGGCGGCAATCGGAGACATTCTGAAGCGGCAGAAATCCATGAGGAAGAGGCAGTCCAGCAGACTGACAATGCTCAAAAAGAGCTCTATTTCAACAGATTAATTGAAAAGTACCCTGTAGGAGTAAACACCCAATTACCATCCCTGTCCACCTGCAGTCAGTACACAGAGCGTTTCGCACACTACTGTCGGGACAAGTGGAGGCGAGACCAATACAATCTACGCGTTTCAAGTGCTGTCGGTAAGTTTTTTTTCTCTTTCTTTAAATTTAAATCTGTCTACTTGATGTTATTGTATTCTTTGGGATGTGATGCCTGAATATTTTTTTTGCTGAATATTTTACAGTATTTTCTCTTTTTTAGATTATTTCAGGCTTTTCCCCAAAGAAGATGATTTAAAGCACTATCTGAATCAACAGCATTGGACGTCCAACCTACCTGTCCTAGTAGATGTCCAACGTGGATGGAAGCCCAAACCAAAAAGAGGGGATACAGAGAACATTGCCAGACTTCAAGAAAAGCTAAAATTGCAAACGTGGACAGGCCTAATGATTGTAAATGAACGAGGCAAAGGTGAAGGACTGTGCACAACTCGTGCTTTTAGTAAAGGAGAAGTCATTTGTGACTATCATGGAGTGCTTAGAGAAGGAGCTGAGGCTTGCAAAATACAGGCAACTCTGAACGAGGATGAATGTTATATGTTTTTTTTCTTCATTGGTGAAAAGCAGTGGTGTATTGATGCCAGGGAGGTTCCGTGCAGTTGTCACCCAGACATGCCTTCCACATTTGGGCGAAAAATGAATCATTCTTATAAAAATTACAACGTCAAACCTGTCCTTAAATTTATAATTGATGGTAACACGCCATCAATACTATTTCTGGCTAATTGCGATATCAAACCAGGGACAGCGCTTTTGTTCGATTATGGAGTGAAACCTAATGACTATGGAGAAGGTTCAGATATCCCATGGCTGACAACGTGACATTTAAGGTACCATTACACTCTTCAATATCGTGTGCGATATTGCACAAGCGTCAGGTGTTTCACATCGCACACACTATCCTTAATTGATCGTACGTGCGCTGTTACATGCTATATCGTAGATAAAGCATGCACAATGTTGCGATGCAGCGCTATTCTGTACCATGCTGCGATTCTGCAAATTCAATGCAAAGTATAGGTGAATCGTATGGTTCCATGCTTCAATGCTGCAGCCTGCACGATGGTTAATTACACGACGATCGTGAGATTTGAGGTCAGGATCTCAAATCAAACAAATAATACTGGATAAATAAATATCCAGTTCTACATGCAGACATGCTATACACATCTACTCCCATTCACACTTAAATGATATCACAGCAGACCTCGGTCATATCAGACCTGCCAACTTATACCACTCTAAGTGCCCAGAAAATGTAATGTTATTATTTATATCAGGCGGAGAGCACCAATCAAACCTAGGGTCACAACAAGGTCCATGAAGACAGGGATGCAGTTGAGGAAAAGGAAACACCCAGGGTAATTGGTCAATATACTCATTCACATTGTCCTTGAACAATAAACATTTCTGTTTTAACATATGTATTCCCCTTCTTTCCTTTAAAGAGATTAAGAAGACGGCAGTGATCAGCTCCCAAGAAAGAATGAGGCGTTTCGGAGACTAAAGTTCCGGTCTTGTTAAAGTTTTTGAATTCATGTTTTATTTGTTTCTTTTCTGTTCTAGGTTGTTCTACAATTCCAGGTGAACGGGGCCCTCGAAGCAATGGGAGAAGATTTTCTTTATTATAAACATTTGTACTGTTTGTATTAGTGTTAAAGGGATTCTGTCACCAGGTTTTAGCCATCTCATCTGAGCGCACCATAATGTGGACACAGAGATCTTTATTCCAGTGATGTATCACTTACTAGGCTGCTCAGTGTAGTTTGCATTAAAACACTGTTAAATCATCTGGAGATTATCATTAGAGCACTACTCCAGTAGTCCAGTCATACTTGGGAGCTGCCAAATCTGCAACAGAGAAAACAGTAATTTTATCAAAATGACAGCAAGGAGCTCAGTAAGTGAAACATTGCTGGATCAGGATTTCTATCTCTACATTATGCTGCTGTCAGATGGGATGTCAAAAACCTGGTGACACAGTCCCTTTAATAACTATTTTAAAGCTAAATATAAATAGTCCTATGGCTATGATGAAACAATTCTGACAACTGTTCAAATGGCACAATCATTTACTACCGTCAGGTTTCTGAGCCGTTTAGTCTAATGCTTTGTCAGTATTACTAGAATCCATAATAATTTAAAGGTCAGGTAGCCATAAAAGTGCTCCTGCCAGTCAGAGCAGTGCAGTCCCTGGAAATCGGGCCTAGGGAAGCAGAATATATTACCATCCCTAACAACGGTAAGCATGACCCCCAGCTGTCCAGCAACCCGACATGTAGAACTGCCTATAAAAATGACCATTTGTCCAGTCAGTGCATCACTCTCTGGTGCCCTTTTACACTGGCACACTGCTTTCTGTCTCTCTCTCTCTTTCTCTCTCCGCAGTGCAATGCTCTCTGGTGCTCTTTCACTCTCTCTCCAGTGCACCACTCTCTGACGTGTTCTCTTTCTCCCTACTGCACCGCTCTCTGGCACTCCTCTGTCTTTATAGTGCACTGCTCTCTTTTGTGCTCTCTCAGTCTCCAGTGCATCACTGGCGCTCGCTTTTGATCTCTCCCCATTGCACCACTCTCTCGCATGCTCTCTCTCTGGTGCTCTCTTTCCGTCCAAAGTGCCTTTTTTTGTCTCTGTGCCTTCACGAGCTTCTCAATCTCTGTCTTTGCCCATCTGTGGCTCTCTATCGGTCTCTGTGCCTCTCTGTCCCTCCCTGTGCTTCTATTTACCTTTTGCATCCCTCTATGTGCCTACCTTTGCCCCTTTGCTCCCTTCTTTGCCTCTATGTGCCTCTTAATGACTCTCTCACGAGCACACCTCTTTCTGTAGGTCAAAGGTAAGAAGCACTACTCAAGTTGCAGCAGAGAAGATGAATTGGTAAGTGTTTAACACTTGTGTATTTTTTAAGAATCTTGTTGGTGTAGGATGCTTCCTGAACATTAAAGTGAATGGTCAGGAAACATCTTTAAGCTACAGGATCCTTGAAAAATATGCAAGTTTTTATGGGATGATTTGTCAGGCTATCAACAATCACACAGGGCCACATGCCCGTCAACAGGGCAATAGCCGACTCCACAAGGCCAATGACCCTTTGCAAAGGGCCAGAGGTCCCTTTCCGCAGGGCCATAGGCATTTCCACAGGGCCATAACCCCCTCCAACTCTCTCCACAGGACCACAGGCTACTACCGGGCCACAGGCTTTTCCACAGTGCCACAAGCCCCATCCAGCTCTCTTCACAGGCAATCATGTTGCACTTTTGCAACAAAAGAGTCAATCTTTGTTGCAGTTCGGCAACATTAGAGTCAACCCTGTTGCAGATCGGACACAAAGCTTGAAAATTTAGATGTTTACTGCAGAGGACTTCATAGGCCCCCATCTTACTCCAGAGCCTTCCACAGGCCCCTCCAGCCCGCTCCACAGGCCACAACTCCCTCCAGCTCGCTTTACATCGCCACATGCCCATCTGCGGGGCAACAGACCCCTATGCAGGGTCACAGGCCTTTCCACAGGGCCGCAACCCCTTCAGCTCTCTCCAAAGGACCACTGGCTCCTTCTGCCGGGCCACAAGCCTTTCCACAGGGCCACAATCCCCTCCAACTCTCTACACAGGACAACAGGCTCTCTTTACAGGGCCATAGCTCCCCTCCACAGGGCCAAATGCACTTTCCACACGGCAAAAATCCCCTCCAGCTCTCTCCACAGAGTCACGGGGTTCGTCTGCAGGGCACAAGCCCCTTCATCAAGGCCAAGGGGCCTTTCTACAGGGCCACTGGCCTTTAAATAGGGCCACAACCCCCTCTGGCACTCTCAACAGGGCCACAGGCTCCTTCTACAGGTGTACAGGCATTTACACAGGGCCACAACCACCTTTACCTCTCTCCACATGGCAACAGGGCCCTTTCACTATGCAATAGGCCTTTCCATAAGGCCACAACCCCCTCTCTCTCTCTCAAAAAGGACAGAGGCTCCCTTTACAAGGAAACAGCCCCCTCCACAAGGCCAAAGGCCTTTTTCAAAGGGCCACAGGTCCCTTCCGCAGGGCCATAGGCCTTTCATCAGGGCCACAGCCTCCTCCACCCCACTTTAATCAGTTAAAAGGACTCATTTGAGTGACCATTGGTCAGCTCGAGTAAAGGAACCTGATATAGTATACTGCACTGTTTAATATTCTTTTTTTTCTTTACACAGGTTGAATGCTGGCAAAGAAATGTCACCTATGCCATGCTCCTTTATACCAGTTTTCTTGATTGACATGTTATTTTTGGAGCCAAATGAGAAAATTGGGAAATAGAAAGCTCCCCCCTCCTTCCAATTAGTGGATCCGGTCAGGTGCTCAGTGGCGGTAGGCCACCGCCTGAAAGCCAAACATGAAAAAAGGAATGCTGGCACCGGTTTCCATATGATGAATTTTACTTTATTCCATGAAGATCAATACATTAAAAAGAAGGCATCTTTACAGGCAATCCGCCCCATCATGTCATTTTTGGTTTAAGCCTAATTTCTTTCAATAACTAAAATGGAATAAATGTGTCACTTTTTTGCCTATACTAATAGTTGTGGGGTATTATGACATCACAATAGAATTAATACTTACCCTTTCCGATGCCTTTTAGGGCTATCCGGTGCAGAACCAAGGCCAAATACCAACCGACAGGACCTTCCTGTGACATCATGGAAGGTCCTGTCGCTCAGCACGTGGCCTTGGCTCTGCACCGGATAGACCGAAAAGGCGCCTGAAAGGGTAAGTATTAATTCTTTATTATTTTTAATACATCTGGATTTATTTAATTTTGATTTCGTACTGTATAGTAATACATTACAAAATGAAATGGGGGCTGGCAGACATGTCACAAAGGGGAGGAGGAACAGGATTCTTCTTCCTCCTCTGTGACATCACTTCTCCTCCGGACCGGGTGGTGTGTGAACACAGCCTCAGGCTGCGTGCCCACGTAGCGATTTACAAGCGTATATGTTGCGTAATTTACGCAGCGGAAACGCTTGTGAAACACTTGGTAATCTGCACCCCATGGTACTCAGTGGCATTCCGCAATGTTAATGCCCATGCTGTAGATTTTTCCGCAGCGTTTCTGCTGCGCTTAAAAATCCTTTCCACAGGGCCACAACACCTTCAGCTCTCTCCACAGGACCACAGGCTCCTACCCGGCCACATGCCTTTCCACAGTGCTACAAGTCCCTCCAGCTCTCTCCACAGGCAATCATGTTGCATGTTGTTTACCGCAAAAGGACTTCATAGGCCCAAATCTTACTTTAGACCCTTCCACAGGCCCCTCAAGCCCGCTCCACATGGCCATTTCCGCAGGCCACAACTCCCTCCAGCTCTCTTTACATCGCCACATGCCCCTCTGCGGGGCCACAGACCCCTATACAGGGTCACAAGCCATTCCACAGGGCCACAATCCCCTCCAACTCTTCTCCACAGGACAACAAGCTCTCTTTACCGGGCCATAGCTCCCCTCCACATGCACTTTCTGCATGGACACAGCCCCCTTTAGCTCTCTCCACAGAGACACAAAGCCCGTCTGCAGGGCACAAGCCCCCTCTTCAAGGCCAAAAGGCTTTTCTACATGGCCATAGTCATTTCCATAGGGCACGAGCCCCTCCAGCTCTCTCCACAGGGCAACGGACCCCTATACAGGGTCACAGGCCTTTCCCCAGGGCCACAACACCTTCAGCTCTCTCCACAGGACCACAGGCTCCTACTGGGCCACAGGCCTTTCCACAGTGCCACAAGCCCCTCCAGCTCTCTCCACAGGCAATCATGTTGCATGTTGTTTACTGCAAAGGACTTCATAGGCCCAAATCTTACTCCATAGCCTTCCACAGGCCTTTCCAGCCCGCTCCACATGGCCTTTTCCTCAGGCCACAACTCCCTCCAGCTCTCTTTACATCGCCACATGCCCCTCTGCGGGGCCACAGACCCCTATACAGGGTCACAGGCCTTTCCACAGGGCTTCAACCCCTTCAGCTGTCTCCACAGGACCACAGACTTTTCCACAGCCCACAACTCCTTCCAGCTCTCACCACAGGGCCACAGCCCTTTCCACAAGGCTAAAGGGCCTATCCATAGGGCCACAGACCTTTCCACAGGGCCACAACACCCTCCAGCTCTCTCCACAGGACAAGAAGCTCTCTTTACAGGGCCATAGCTCACCTCCACAGGGCCAAATGCACTTTCCACACGGCCACAACTCCCAACAGCTCACTCCACAGAGTCACAAGGCCCGTCTGCAGGGCACAAGCGCCCTCTTCAAGGCCAAAAGGCCTTTCTACATGGCCATAGTCATTTCCATAGGGCAAGAGCCCCTCCAGCTCTCTCCACAGGGCAACGGACCCCTATACAGGGTCACAGGCCTTTCCCCAGGGCCACAATCCCCTCCAACTCTTCTCCACACGACAACAAGCTCTCTTTACCGGGCCATAGCTCCCCTCCACAGGGCCAAATGCACTTTCTGCATGGCCACAGCCCCCTTTAGCTCTCCACAGAGACACAAGGCCCGTCTGCAGGGCACAAGCCCCCTCTTCAAGGCCAAAAGGCCTTTCTACATGGCCATAGTCATTTCCATAGGGCACAAGCCCCTCCAGCTCTCTCCACAGGGCAACGGACCCCTATACAGGGTCACAGGCCTTTCCACAGGGCCACAACACTTTCAGCTCTCTTCACAGGACCACAGGCTCCTACTGGGCCACAGGCCTTTCCACAGTGCCACAACCCCCTCCAGCTCTCTACACAGAGTCATGGGGCCCGTCTGCAGGGCACAAGCCCCTTCATCAAGGCCAAGGGGCCTTTCTACAGGGCCACTGGCCTTTAAATAGTGCCACAGCCTCCTCTGGCTCTCTCAAGAGGGCCACAGGCTCCTTCTACAGGGCAAGGGCCCCCTCCACAAGGCCAAAGGCCCTTTGCAAAGAGCCATAGGTCCATTCCACAGGGCCATAGTCATTTCCATAGGGCCATAACCCCCTCAAGCTCTCTCCACTGAAAAACAGGCTCCTTCTACAGGTTTACAGGCATTTATACAGGGCCACAACCGCCTTCACCTCTCTCCACAGGGCCCTTTCACCTCTCTCCACAGGGCCCTTTCACTGTGTCATAGGCTTTTCCATAAGGCCACAACCCCCTCTGTCTCTCTCAAAAAGGACAGAGGCTCCCTTTACAAGGCCACAGCCCCCTCCACAAGTCCAAAGGCCTTTTTCAAAGGGCCACATGTCCCTTCCACAGAGCCATAGGCATTTCCCCAAGGCAATAACCCCCTCCAGCTCTCTCCACAGGCTCCTTCTACAAGGCTACAACCCTTTTCAGCTCTTTCATCAGGGCCACAGCCTCCTCCACCCCCCTTTAGTCAGTTAAAAGGACTCATTTGAGTGACCTATTGACCATTGGTCAGCTCGAGTAAAGGAACCTGATATAGTATACTGCACTGTTTAATATTCTTTTTTTCTTTACACAGGTTGAATGCTTGCAAAGAAATGTCACCTATGCCATGCTCCTTTATACCAGTTTTCTTGATTGACATGTTATTTTTGGAGCCAAATGAGAAAATTGGGAAATGGAAAGCTCCCCCCTCCTTCCAATCAGTGGATCCGGTCAGGTGCTCAGTGGCGGTAGGCCACCGCCTGAAAGCCAAACATGAAAAAAGGAATGCTGGCACCGGTTTCCATATGATGAATTTTACTTTATTCCATGAAGATCAATACATTAAAAAGAAGGCATTTTTACAGGCAATCCGCCCCATCATGTCATTTTTGGTTTAAGCCTAATTTCTTTCAATAAATAAAATGGAATAAATGTGTCACTTTTTTGCCTCTACTAATAGTTGTGGGGTATTATGACATCACAATAGAATTAATACTTACCCTTTCCGATGCCTTTTAGGGCTATCCGGTGCAGAACCAAGGCCAAATACCAACCGACAGGACCTTCCTGTAACATCATGGAAGGTCCTGTCGCTCAGGACGTGGCCTTGGCTCTGCACCGGATAGACCGAAAAGCGTCTGAAAGGGTAAGTATTAATTCTTTATTATTTTTAATACATCTTGATTTATTTAATTTTGATTTCGTACTGTATAGTAATATATTACAAAATGAAAGGGGGGCTGGCAGACATGTCACAAAGGGGAGGAGGAGCAGGATTCTTCATCCTCCTCTGTGACATCACTTCTCCTCCGGGCCGGAAAAAAGCGTGGTGTGTGAACACAGCCTCAGGCTGCGTGCCCACCTAGCGATTTACAAGCGTATATGTTGCGTAATTTACGCAGCAGAAACGCTTGTGAAACACTTGTTAATCCGCACCACATGGTACTTAGTGGCATTCCGCAATGTTAATGCCCATGCTGCGGATTTTTCCGCAGCGTTTCTGCTGCGCTTAAAAATCCTTTCCACAGGGCCTCAACCCCTTCAGCTGTCTCCACAGGACCACAGGCTTTTCCACAGCCACAACTCCTTCCAGCTCTCACCACACGGCCAAAGCCCCTTCCACAAGGCTAAAGGGCCTATCCATAGGGCCACAGACCTTTCCACAGGGCAACAACACCCTCCAGCTCTCTCCACAGGAAAAGAAGCTCTCTTTACAGGGCCATAGCTCACCTCCACAGGGCCAAATGCACTTTCCACACGGCCACAACTCCCAACAGCTCTCTCCACAGGACCACTGGCTCCTTCTGCCGGGCCACAAGCCTTTCCACAGGCCACAATCCCCTCCAATTCCACAGGACAACAGGCTCTCTTTACAGGGCCATAGCTCCCCTCCACAGGGCCAAATGCACTTTCCACATGGCCACAACCCCCTCCAGCTCTCTACACAGAGTCATGGGGCCCGTCTGCAGGGCACAAGCCCCTTCATCAAGGCCAAGGGGCCTTTCTACAGGGCCACTGGCCTTTAAATAGTGCCACAACCTCCTCTGGCTCTCTCAAGAGGGCCACAGGCTCCTTCTACAGGGCAAGGGCCCCCTCCACAAGGCCAAAGGCCCTTTGCAAAGGGCCATAGGTCCATTCCACAGGGTCATAGTCATTTCCATAGGGCCATAACCCCCCTCAAGCTCTCTCCACAGAACCGCAGGCTCTTTCTACAGGTTTACAGGCATATACACAGGGCCACATCCGCCTTCACCTCTCTCCACAAGGCGACAGGGCCCTTTCACTGTGTCATAGGCCTTTCCATAAGGCCACAACCCCCTCTGTCTCTCTTAAAAAGGACAGAGGCTCCCTTTACAAGGCAACAGCCCCCTCCACAAGGCCAAAGGCCTTTTTCAAAGGGCCACAGGTCCCTTTCGCAGGGCCATAGGCATTTCCCCAAGGCAATAACCCCCTCCAGCTCTCTCCACAGGACCACAGGCTCCTTCTACAAGACTACAACCCCTTTGAGCTCTTTCATCAGGGCCACAGCCTCCTCCGCCCCCTTTTAATCAGTTAAAAGGGCTCAATTGAGTGACCACAACACCTTCAGCTCTCTCCACAGGACCACAGGCTCCTACTGAGCCACAGGACTTTCCACAGTGCCACAAGCCCCTCTAGCTCTCTCCACAGGCAATCATGTTGCATGTTTTTTAGTGCAAAGGACTTCATAGGCCCAAATCTTACTCCAGAGCCTTCCACAGGCCCCTCCAGCCGGCTCCACATGGCCTTTTCCTCAGGCCACAACTCCCTCCAGCTCTCTTTACATCGCCACATGCCCCTCTGCGGGGCTACAGACCCCTATACAGGGTCACAGGCCTTTCCACAGGGCCTCAACCCCTTCAGCTCTCTCCACAGGACCACAGGCTTTTCCACAGCCCACAACTCCTTCCAGCTCTCACCACAGGGCCACAGCCCCTTCCACAAGGCTAAAGGGCCTATCCATAGGGCCACAGACCTTTCCACAGGGCCACAACACGCTCCAGCTCTCTCCACAGGACAAGAAGCTCTCTTTACAGGGCCATAGCTCACCTCCACAGGGCCAAATTCACTTTCCACACGGCCACAACTCCCAACAGCCCTCTCCACAGAGTCACAGGGCCCGTCTGCAGGGCACAAGCCCCTCTTCAAGGCCAAAAGGCCTTTCTACATGGCCATAGTCATTCCCATAGGGCACGAGCACCTCCAGCTCTCTCCACAGGGCAACGGACCCCTGTACAGGGTCACAGTCCTTTCCACAGGGCCACAACAGCTTCAGCTCTCTCCACAGGCAATCATGTTGCATGTTGTTTACTGCAGAGGACTTCATAGGCCCAAACCTTACTCCAGAGCCTTCCACAGGCCCCTCCAGCCCGCTCCACATTGCCTTTTCCTCAGGCCACAACTCCCTCCAGCTCTCTTTACATCGCCACATGCCCCTCTGTGGGGCCACAGACCCCTATACAGGGTCACATGCCTTTCCACAGGGCCTCAACCCCTTCAGCTCTCTCCACAGGACCACTGCCTCCTTCTGCCGGGCTACAAGCCTTTCAACAGGGCCACAATCCCCTCCAACTCTTCTCCACAGGACAACAAGCTCTCTTTACAGGGCCATAGCTCCCCTCCACAGGGCCAAATGCACTTTCTGCATGGCCACAGCCCCCTTTAGCTCTCTCCACAGAGACACAAGGCCCGTCTGCAGGGCACAAGCCCCCTCTTCAAGGCCAAAAGGCCTTTCTACATGGCCATAGTCATTTCCATAGGGCACAAGCCCCTCCAGCTCTCTCCACAGGGCAACGGACCCCTATACAGGGTCACAGGTCTTTCCACAGGGCCACAACACTTTCAGCTCTCTCCACAGGACCACAGGCTCCTACTGGGCCACAGGCCTTTCCACAGTGCCACAAGCCCCTCCAGCTCTCTCCACAGGCAATCATGTTGCATGTTGTTTACTGCAAAGGACTTCATAGGCCCAAATCTTACTCCAGAGCCTTCCACAGGCCTTTCCAGCCCACTCCACATGGCCTTTTCCTCATCCCACAACTCCCTCCAGCTCTCTTTACATCGCCACATGCCCCTCTGCGGGGCCACAGTCCCCTTTACAGAGTCACAGGCCTTTCCACAGGGCCTCAACCCCTTCAGCTGTCTCCACAGGACCACAGGCTTTTCCACAGCCCACAACTCCTTCCACCTCTCACCACAGGGCCACAGCCCCTTCCACAAGGCCAAAGGGCCTATCCATAGGGCCACAAACCTTTCCACATGGCCACAACATCCTCCAGCTCTCTCCACAGGACAAGAAGCTCTCTTTACAGGGCCATAGCTCACCTCCACAGTGCCAAATGCACTTTCCACACAGCCACAATTCCCAACAGCCCTCTCCACAGAGTCACAGGGCCCGTCTGCAGGGCACAAGCCCCCTCTTCAAAGCCAAAAGGCCTTTCTGCATGGCCATAGTCATTTCCATAGGGCACGAGCCCTTCAAGCTCTCTCCACAGGGCAACGGACCCCTATACAGGGTCACAGGCCTTTCCACAGGGCGACAACACCTTCAGCTCTCTCCACAGGACCACAGGCTCCTACCCGGCGACAGGCTTTTCCACAGTGCTACAAGTCCCTCTAGCTCTCTCCACAGGCAATCATGTTGCATGTTGTTTACCGAAAAAAGGACTTCATAGGCCCAAATCTTACTTCAGACCCTTCCACAGGCCCCTCCAGCCCGCTCCACATGGCCTTTTCCGCAGGCCACAACTCCCTCCAGCTCTCTTTACATCGCCACATGCCCCTCTGCGGGGCCACAGACCCCTATACAGGGTCACAGGCCTTTCCACAGGGCCTCAACCCCTTCAGCTCTCTCCACAGGACCACTGGCTCCTTCTGCCGGGCCACAAGCATTTCCACAGGGCCACAATCCCCTCCAACTCTTCTCCACAGGACAACAAGCTCTCTTTACAGAGCCATAGCTCCCCTCCACAGGGCCAAATGCACTTTCTGCACGGCTACAGCCCCCTTTAGCTCTCTCCACAGAGACACAGGGCCCTTCTGCAGGACACAAGCCCCCTCTTCAAGGCCAAAAGGCCTTTCTACATGGCCATAGTCATTTCCATAGGGCACAAGCCCCTCCAGCTCTCTCCACAGGGCAACGGACCCCTATACAGGGTCACAGGTCTTTCCACAGGGCCACAACACTTTCAGCTCTCTCCACAGGACCACAGGCTCCTACTGGGCCACAGGCCTTTCCACAGTGCCACAAGCCCCTCCAGCTCTCTCCACAGGCAATCATGTTGCATGTTGTTTACTGCAAAGGACTTCATAGGCCCAAATCTTACTCCAGAGCCTTCCACAGGCCTTTCCAGCCCACTCCACATGGCCTTTTCCTCATCCCACAACTCCCTCCAGCTCTCTTTACATCGCCACATGCCCCTCTGCGGGGCCACAGTCCCCTTTACAGAGTCACAGGCCTTTCCACAGGGCCTCAACCCCTTCAGCTGTCTCCACAGGACCACAGGCTTTTCCACAGCCCACAACTCCTTCCACCTCTCACCACAGGGCCACAGCCCCTTCCACAAGGCCAAAGGGCCTATCCATAGGGCCACAAACCTTTCCACATGGCCACAACATCCTCCAGCTCTCTCCACAGGACAAGAAGCTCTCTTTACAGGGCCATAGCTCACCTCCACAGTGCCAAATGCACTTTCCACACAGCCACAATTCCCAACAGCCCTCTCCACAGAGTCACAGGGCCCGTCTGCAGGGCACAAGCCCCCTCTTCAAAGCCAAAAGGCCTTTCTGCATGGCCATAGTCATTTCCATAGGGCACGAGCCCTTCAAGCTCTCTCCACAGGGCAACGGACCCCTATACAGGGTCACAGGCCTTTCCACAGGGCGACAACACCTTCAGCTCTCTCCACAGGACCACAGGCTCCTACCCGGCGACAGGCTTTTCCACAGTGCTACAAGTCCCTCTAGCTCTCTCCACAGGCAATCATGTTGCATGTTGTTTACCGAAAAAAGGACTTCATAGGCCCAAATCTTACTTCAGACCCTTCCACAGGCCCCTCCAGCCCGCTCCACATGGCCTTTTCCGCAGGCCACAACTCCCTCCAGCTCTCTTTACATCGCCACATGCCCCTCTGCGGGGCCACAGACCCCTATACAGGGTCACAGGCCTTTCCACAGGGCCTCAACCCCTTCAGCTCTCTCCACAGGACCACTGGCTCCTTCTGCCGGGCCACAAGCATTTCCACAGGGCCACAATCCCCTCCAACTCTTCTCCACAGGACAACAAGCTCTCTTTACAGAGCCATAGCTCCCCTCCACAGGGCCAAATGCACTTTCTGCACGGCTACAGCCCCCTTTAGCTCTCTCCACAGAGACACAGGGCCCTTCTGCAGGACACAAGCCCCCTCTTCAAGGCCAAAGGGCCTTTCTACTTGGCCATAGTCATTTCCATAGGGCACAAGCCCCTCCAGCTCTCTCCACAGGGCAACGGACCCCTATACAGGGTCACAGGCCTTTCCACAGGGCCACAACACCTTCAGCTCTCTCCACAGGACCACAGGCTACTACCGGGCCACAGGTCTTTCCACAGTGCCACAAGCACCATCCAGCTCTCTCCACAGGCAATCATGTTGCACTTTTGCAACAAGAGTCAATTTTTGTTGCGGTTCGGCAACATTGGAGTCAACCCTGTTGCAAATCGGACACGAAGCTTGAAAATTTAGATGTTTACTGCAAAGGACTTCATAGGCCCCCATCTTACTCCAGAGCCTTCCACAGGCCCCTCCAGCACGCTCCACATGGCCTTTTCCACAGGCCACAACTCCATCCAGCTCTCTTTACATCGCCACATGCCCCTCTGCGGGGCAACAGACCCCTATACAGGGTCACAGGCCTCTCCACAGGGCCTCAACCCCTTCAGCTCTCTCCACAGGACCACTGGCTCCTTCTGCCGGCCACAAGCCTTTCCACAGGGCCACAATCCCCTCCAATTCCACAGGACAACAGGCTCGCTTTACAGGGCCATAGCTCCCCTCCACAGGGCCAAATGCACTTTCCACATGGCCACAACCCCCTCCAGCTCTCTACACAGAGTCATGGGGCCCGTCTGCAGGGCACAAGCCCCTTCATCAAGGCCAAGGGGCCTTTCTACAGGGCCACTGGCCTTTAAATAGTGCCACAACCTCCTCTGGCTCTCTCAAGAGGGCCACAGGCTCCTTCTACAGGGCAAGGGCCCCCTCCACAAGGCCAAAGGCCCTTTGCAAAGAGCCATAGGTCCATTCCACAGGGCCATAGTCATTTCCATAGGGCCATAACCCCCCTCAAGCTCTCTCCACAGAACCACAGGCTCCTTCTACAGGTTTACAGGCATTTTAAACAGGGCCACAACCGCCTTCACCTCTCTCCACAGGGCCCTTTCACTGTGTCATAGGCCTTTCCATAAGGCCACAACCCCCTCTGTCTCTCTTAAAAAGGACAGAGGCTCCCTTTACAAGGCAACAGCCCCCTCCAAAAGGCCAAAGGCCTTTTTCAAGGGGTCATAGGTCCCCTCCGCAGGGCCATAGGCATTTCACCAAGGCAATAACCCCCTCCAGCTCTCTCCAGAGGACCACAGGCTCCTTGTACAAGGCTACAACCCCTTTCAGCTCTTTCATCAGGGCCACAGCCCACTCCACCCCCCTTTAATCAGTTAAAAGGGCTCATTTGTGTGACCACAACACCTTCAGCTCTCTCCACAGGACCACAGGCTCCTACCCGGCCACAGGCCTTTCCACAGTGCTACAAGTCCCTCCAGCTCTCTCCACAGGCAATCATGTTGCATGTTGTTTACCGCAAAAGGACTTCATAGGCCCAAATCTTACTTTAGACCCTTCCACAGGCCCCTCCAGCCCGCTCCACATGGCCTTTTCCGCAGGCCACAACTCCCTCCAGCTCTCTTTACATCGCCACATGCCCCTCTGCGGGGCCAAAGACCCCTATACAGGGTCACAGGCCATTCCACAGGGCCACAATCCCCTTCAACTCTTCTCCACAGGACAACAAGCTCTCTTTACCTGGCCATAGCTCCCCTCCACAGGGCCAAATGCACTTTCTGCGCGGCCACAGCCCCCTTTAGCTCTCTCCACAGAGACACAAGGTCCGTCTGCAGGGCACAAGCCCCCTCTTCAAGGCCAAAAGGCCTTTCTACATGGCCATAGTCATTTCCATAGGGCACGAGCCCCTCCAGCTCTCTCCACAGGGCAACGGACCCCTATACAGGGTCACAGGCCTTTCCACAGGGCCACAAGCCCCTCCAGCTCTCTCCACAGGCAATCATGTTGCATGTTGTTTACTGCAAAGGACTTCATAGGCCCAAATCTTACTCCAGAGCCTTCCACAGGCCTCTCCAGCCCGCTCCACATGGCCTTTTCCTCAGGCCACAACTCCGTCCAGCTCTCTTTACATCGCCACATGCCCCTCTGCGGGGCCACAGACCCCTATACAGGGTCACAGGCCTTTCCACAGGGCCTCAACCCCTTCAGCTGTCTCCACAGGACCACAGGCTTTTCCACAGCCCACAACTCTTTCCAGCTCTCACCACAGGGCCACAGCCCCTTCCACAAGGCTAAAGTGCCTATCCATAGGGCCACAGACCTTTCCACAGGGCCACAACACCCTCCAGCTCTCTCCACAGGACAAGAAGCTCTCTTTACAGGGCCATAGCTCACCTCCACAGGGCCAAATGCACTTTCCACACGGCCACAACTCCCAACAGCTCTCTCCACAGAGTCACAGGGCCCGTCTGCAGGGCACAAGCGCCCTCTTCAAGGCCAAAAGGCCTTTCTACATGGCTATAGTCATTTCCATAGGGCACGAGCCCCTCCAGCTCTCTCCACAGGGCAACGGACCCCTATACAGGGTCAGAGGCCTTTCCACAGGGCCACAACACCTTCAGCTCTCTCCACAGGACCACAGGCTCCTACTGGGCCACAGGCCTTTCCAAAGTGCCACAAGCCCCTCCAGCTCTCTCCACAGGCAATCATGTTGCATGTTGTTTACTGCAAAGGACTTCAAAGGCTCAAATCTTACTCCAGAGCCTTCCACAGG
Source organism: Phyllobates terribilis (assembly GCF_046119375.1). Lineage (NCBI taxonomy): Eukaryota > Metazoa > Chordata > Amphibia > Anura > Dendrobatidae > Phyllobates > Phyllobates terribilis. Next base: position 3,783,137 of record NW_027362942.1, on the reverse strand, counting down.
CCTCCAGCCCGCTCCACATGGCCTTTTCCTCAGGCCACAACTCCCTCCAGCTCTCTTTACATCGCCACATGCCCCTCTGCGGGGCCACAGACCCCTATACAGGGTCACAGGCCTTTCCACAGGGCCTCAACCCCTTCAGCTCTCTCCACAGCACCATTGCCTACTTCTGCCGGGCCACAAGCCTTTCCACAGAGCCACAATCCCCTCCAACTCTTCTCCACAGGACAACAAGCTCTCTTTACAGGGCCATAGCTCCCCTCCACAGGGCCAAATGCACTTTCTGCACGGCCACAGCCCCCTTTAGCTCTCTCCACAAAGACACAAGGCCCGTATGCAGGGCACAAGCCCCCTCTTCAAGGCCAAAAGGCCTTTCTACATGGCCATAGTCATTTCCATAGGGCACGAGCACCTCCAGCTCTCTCCACAGGGCAACGGACCCCTATACAGGGTCACAGGCCTTTCCACAGGGCCACAACACCTTCAGCTCTCTCCACTGGACCACAGGCTCCTACCCGGCCACACGCCTTTCCACAGTGCTACAAGTCCCTCCAGCTCTCTCCACAGGCAATCATGTTGCATGTTGTTTGCCGCAAAAAGACTTCATAGGCCCAAATCTTACTTCAGACCCTTCCACAGGCCCCACCAGCCCGCTCTACATGGCCTTTTCCGCAGGCCACAACTCCCTCCTGCTCTCTTTACATCGCTACATGCCCCTCTGCGGGGCCACAGACCCCTATACAGGGTCACAGGGCTTTCCACAGGGCCTCAACCCCTTCAGCTCTCTCCACAGTACCACTGGCTCATTCTGCCGAGCCACAAGCATTTCCACAGGGCCACAATCCCCTCAAACTCTTCTCCACAGGACAACAAGCTAACTTTACAGGGCCATAGCTCCCTTCCTCATAGCCAGCCCTCATGGTGTTTGTGTTATTAAAGAAAAAAAAATTTGAGGGCTGGCTAGAGGCAGCCGTGGACACACGATAGCCAGCCCTCATGGTGTTTGTGTTATTAAAGAAAAAAAAAAATTGAGGGCTGGCTAGAGGCAGCCGTGGACACATGATAGCCAGCCCTCATGGTGTTTGTGTTATTAAAGAAAAAATAATAATTTTAGGGCTGGCTAGAGGCAGCCGTGGACACATGATAGCCAGCCCTCATGGTGTTTGTGTCATAAAAGAAAAAATAATAATTTGAGGGCTGGCTAGAGGCAGCCGTGGACACACGATAGCCAGCTCTCATGGTGTTTGTGTTATTAATGAAAAAAAAATTGGGGGGCTGGCTAGAGGCAGCCGTGGACACACCATAGCAAGCCCTCATGGTGTTTGTGTTATTAAAGAAAAAAAAAATTTAAGGGCTGGCTAGAGGCAGCCGTGGACACACGATAGCCAGCCCTCATGGTGTTTGTGTTATTAAAGAAAAAAAAATTGGGGGGCTGGCTAGAGGCAGCCGTGGACACATGATAGCCAGCCCTCATGGTGTTTGTGTTATTAATGAAAAAAAAATTGGGGGGCTGGCTAGAGGCAGCCGTGAACACACGATAGCCAGCCCTCATGGTGTTTGTGTTATTAAAGAAAAAAAAATTTAAGGGCTGGCTAGAGGCAGCCGTGGACACACGATAGCCAGCCCTCATGGTGTTTGTGTTATTAAAGAAAAAAAAAATTGGGGGGCTGGCTAGAGGCAGCCGTGGACACATGATAGCCAGCCCTCATGGTGTTTGTGTTATTAAAGAAAAAAAAAATTGGGGGGCTGGCTAGAGGCAGCCGTGAACACACGATAGCCAGCCCTCATGGTGTTTGTGTAATTAAAGAAAAAAAATAATTGGGGGGCTGGCTAGAGGCAGCCGTGGACACACGATAGCCAGCCCTCATGGTGTTTGTGTTATTAAAGAAAAAAAATAATTGGGGGGCTGGCTAGAGGCAGCCGTGGACACACGATAGCCAGCCCTCATGGTGTTTGTGTTATTAAAGAAAAAAAAAATTGGGGGGCTGGCTAGAGGCAGCCGTGGTCACACGATAGCCAGCCCTCATGGTGTTTGTGTTATTAAAGAAAAAAAAAAATTGGGGGGCTGGCTAGAGGCAGCCGTGAACACACGATAGCCAGCCCTCATGGTGTTTGTGTAATTAAAGAAAAAAAATAATTGGGGGGCTGGCTAGAGGCAGCCGTGGACACACGATAGCCAGCCCTCATGGTGTTTGTGTTATTAAAGAAAAAAAAAATTGGGGGGCTGGCTAGAGGCAGCCGTGAACACACGATAGCCAGCCCTCATGGTGTTTGTGTTATTAAAGAAAAAAAAATTGGGGGGCTGGCTAGAGGCAGCCGTGGACACACGATAGCCAGCCCTCATGGTGTTTGTGTTATTAAAGAAAAAAAAAATTTGAGGGCTGGCTAGAGGCAGCCGTGAACACAATGCTTCATTTCTGCATCGTGGTTACATAGCCTTAGTGTTATTAAAGCAAAAAAAATTTGAGAGTTGGCTATAGACATTATATGCCCAATATGAGGGCTGGCTGCAGGTAATCCAGGACAACCAGCAGCAAGCTCTCATGCTTGCGTGCACATTAGAAAGAGAAACATCGCCATCTGGTGTTTTTACAATCCTACAATAAAAAATTAAAAAGTTGGACAACATTGCCACCCGGTGGAGTTTCCTCAGAACACACTATGTCAAGAAAAAAGTCAATGAGGGCTGGCTATTGGTCAATCAGGTAAGTGATTTAGCCAGCTCTAATGTTACATTTTTTTGCATTTTTATTGTGTAGACCCCCTCAGGAGCGATATTTCAGGCCGCAGAGCGTGCAGTTTCGAGCAGAAATTTTGCCTTAACCCTGAAAAAAATTTAGCGCATCCCACCGCGTGCGTAAGCGTCCCAAATGCCAAAAAACATATTTCCCCCATCAGTCCCTATATATTACTATAGTACAGAAGGTCATACTACCATATTGACTCTTTAATCCAGTTCCAATGTATCAAGGTCAAGCCTGTTGCACAAATGCATTCCGGCAACAAAAGTCGGCCATCTTGTGTCCCATTTGCAACAAAAGGTCAACTTTTGTTGCTTTTCGGCAACATTTCAGGTCAAGCCTGTTGCAAACGGGACACGAAGCCTCTGATTTTGACCAAAGGTGCACCTCATGGGGCTCCACGTGCATACCGCATGTCATGGGGCCCCACGTGCATGACGCATGTTATGGGTGCCCCAAATGCATGCCGCATGTCATGGGGGCCAAAAATGAATGCCACATGTCATGGGGGCCACACGTGCATGACACATGTCATGGGGGCTCCACGTGCATGCCACATTTCATTGGGGGCCCAAATGCATGCTGCATGTCAGAGGCCACAAATGCATGCTGCATGTCATGGGGCCCAACATGCATGCCCCATGTCTTGGGGGCCTCAAATGCATGCTGCACGTGATGGGGGACCCAAATGCATGGCACATGTCATGGTAGCCGACACGCATGCCGCATGTCATGGGGACCCCAAATACGTGCCACATGTCATGGGGGCCCCACATGCATGGTGCATGTCATAGGGGCCCCACATGCATGCCGCATGTCATGGGGCCCCACATGCATGCCGCATGTCATGGGGGCCTCAAATGTATGCTGCATGTCATGGGGGCCCCAAATGCATGCCGCATGTCATGGGGTCCCCACATGCATTCCGCATGTCATGGGGGCTCTACATCCATGCCGCATGTCATGAGGGCACCAAGTGCATGCCGCATGTCATGGGGGCCCCAAATGCATGCCGCATGTCATGGGGGCTCCAAATGAATGCCGCATGTCATGGGGGCCCCAAATGCATGCCACGTGACATGGGGGCGCCACGTGCTTGACGCTTGTCATGGGGGCCCCACATGCATGCCGCATGTCTTGAGTACCCCAAATGCATGTCGCATGTCATTTGGGCCCCACATGCATGACGCATGTCATGCTGGCCCCAAATGCATTCTACATATCATGGAGGCCCCACGTCCATGCCGCATGTCATGGGGGCCCCAAATGCAAGCCGCCTGTCATGGGCGCCAAAAAAGCATTCCGCATGTCAAGGGGACCCCAAATGCATGCCTCATGTGATGGGGGCCCCAAATGCATGCTGCGTTTCTTGGGAACCCCAAATGCATGTCGCATGTCATGTGGCCCCACGTGCATGCCGCATGTCATGGGGACCCATGTGCATGCCGAATGTCATGGGGGTACCACGTGCATGCCACATATCATGGGGTCCCCACATGCATGCCGCATGTCATGGGGGCCCCAAATGCAAAGTGCATGTCATGGGGGCCTCACGTGCATACCGCATGTCATGGGGACCCCCAAAGCTTGACTCATGTCATGGGGGCCCCAAATGCATACTGCATGTCATGGGAGCTCCACATGCATGCCGCATGTCATGTGGCCCCACGTGCATGCCGCATGTCATGGGGGCCCTAAATGCATGCAGCATGTCAAGGGGGCCCCAAATGCATGCCCCATGTCATGGGGGCCCCACGTGCATGCCGCAAGTCATGGGGTCCCAAATGCATGCCACATTTCATAGGGGCCACAAATGCCTGCCGCATTTCATGGGGGCCCCACGTGCATGCCGCATGTCATGGCGTCTCCACTTGCATGCCGCATTTATTGGTTGCCCCTCATGCATGCCGCATGTCAAGGGTACCCCAAATGCATGTCACATGTCAGGGGGGGCCCCAAATGCATGCCGCATGTCATGGGGGCCCCAAATGCATGCCACATGTCATCGGGACCCCAAATACTTGCCACATGTCAGGGGGCCCCACATGCATGCCGCATTTCATGGGTGCCCCACATGCATGCCGCATTTCATGGGGGCCCCAAATGCATGCCCCATGTCATGGGGGGCCCACGTGCATGCTGCATGTCATGGGGTCCCCAAATGCATGCCGCATGTCATGGGGTCCCCAAATGCATGCCGCATGTCAAGGGGGCCCCAAGTGTATGCCGCATGTCATGGGGGCCCCACGTTCATGCCGCATGTCATGGGGGACCAAATGCATGCCGCATGTCATGGGGGCACCAAATACGTGCCGCATGTCATGAGGGCCCCACATGCATGGCGCATGTCATGAGGGCCCCAAATGCATGCCGCATGCCATGGGGGCCACAAATATGTGCTGCATGTCATGGGGGCCCCACATGCATGCCGCGTGTCATGGGGTCCCCACTTGCATTCCGCATGTCATGGGGGCCCCACATGCATGCCGCATGTCATCAGGGCCATACATGCATGACTCGTGTCATGGGGGCCCCAAACGCATGCCGCATTACATGTGGGCCCTAAATGTATTCCGCATGTCATGCGGGCCCCAAATAAGTGCCACATGTCAGGGGGCTCCACATGCATGCCGCATATCATGGGTGCCCCACATGCATGCCACATTTCATGGGGGCCCCAAATGCATGCCCCATGTCATGGGGGGCCCACGTGCATGCCGCATGTCATGGGGTCCCCAAATGCATGCCGCATGTCATAGGGGCCCCACGTGCATACCACATGTCATGGGGGCCCCAAATGCATGCCGCATGTCCTGGGGGCCCCACATGCATGCCTCATGTCATGGGGGACCAAATGCATGTCGCATGTCATGGGGGCAACAAATACGTGCCGCATGTCATGAGGGCCCCACATGCATGGCGCATGTCATAGGGGCCCCAAATGCATGCCGCATGTCATGGGGGCCACAAATATGTGCCGCATTTCATGGGGGCCCAACGTGCATGCCGCATGTCTTTGGGCCCCAAATATTTGCCGCATGTCATGGGGGCCCCACATGCCTGCCATGTGTCATGGGGTTCCCACATGCATTCCGCATGTCATGAGGGCCCCACATGCATGGCGCAAGTCATCGGGGCCACACGTGCATGCCTCGTGTCATGGGGGCCCCAAACGCATGCCTCATTACACGGGGGCCCCAAGTGCATGCTGCATGTCATGGGGACCCCAAATGCATGCCGCATGTCATGGGGACCCTAAATGTATGCCGCATGTCATGGGGGCCCAAAATACGTGCCACATATCAGGGGGCCCCACGTGCATGCCGCATGTCATGGGTGACCCACATGCATGCTGCATTTCATGGGGTCCCAAATGCATGCCCCATGTCATGGGGGGCCCACGTGCATGCCGCAAGTCATGGGGTCCCCAAATGCATGCCTCATGTCATGGGGTCCCTAAATGCATGCCGCATGTCAAGGGGGCCCCAAATGTATGCCGCATGTCATGGGGCGCCACGTACATGAAGCATGTCATGGGGGCCCCAAATACGTGCTGCATGTCATGAGGGCCCCACATGCATGGCGCATGTCATGGGGGCCCCAAAGGCATGCCGCATGTCATGGGGGCCACAAATATGTGCCGCATGTCATGGGGGCCCAACGTGCATGCCGCATGTCTTGGGGCCCCAAATATTTGCCGCAAGTCGTGGGAGCCCCACATGCATGCCACGTGTCATGGGGTCCCCACATGCATTCCGCATGTCATGGGGGTTCCACATGCATGCCGCATGTCATGGGGGCCCCATGTGCATGTCACATTTCATGGGGGCCCCAAATGTATGACGCATGTCATGAGGGCCCCAAATGCATGCCGCATGTCATGGAGGCCCCAAATGTATGCCGCATGTCATGGGGGCCCCAAATACATGCCGCATGTCATGGGGGCCCCCGTGCGTGCCGCATGTCATGGGGGCCAAAAATACATGTCGCATGTTTTGGGGCCCCCAAATACGTGCCGCATGTCATGGGGGCCCCACGTGCGTGCCGCATGTTATGGAGTCCCCAAATGCATGCCGCCTGTCATGGGGGCCACACGAGCATGCCGCATTTCCTTGGGGACCCTAAATGCATGCTACATGTCAGGGGCTCCAAATGCTTGCTGCATGTCATGGAAGCCCCAAATACATGCCGCTTGTTTGTGTTATTAAAGAAAAAAAAAATTGGGGGGCTGGCTAGAGGCAGCCGTGGTCACACGATAGCCAGCCCTCATGGTGTTTGTGTTATTAAAGAAAAAAAAAATTGGGGGGCTGGCTAGAGGCAGCCGTGAACACACGATAGCCAGCCCTCATGGTGTTTGTGTAATTAAAGAAAAAAAATAATTGGGGGGCTGGCTAGAGGCAGCCGTGGACACACGATAGCCAGCCCTCATGGTGTTTGTGTTATTAAAGAAAAAAAAAATTGGGGGGCTGGCTAGAGGCAGCCGTGAACACACGATAGCCAGCCCTCATGGTGTTTGTGTTATTAAAGAAAAAAAAAATTTGAGGGCTGGCTAGAGGCAGCCGTGAACACAATGCTTCATTTCTGCATCGTGGTTACATAGCCTTAGTGTTATTAAAGCAAAAAAAATTTGAGAGTTGGCTATAGACATTATATGCCCAATATGAGGGCTGGCTGCAGGTAATCCAGGACAACCAGCAGCAAGCTCTCATGCTTGCGTGCACATTAGAAAGAGAAACATCGCCATCTGGTGTTTTTACAATCCTACAATAAAAAATTAAAAAGTTGGACAACATTGCCACCCGGTGGAGTTTCCTCAGAACACACTATGTCAAGAAAAAAGTCAATGAGGGCTGGCTATTGGTCAATCAGGTAAGTGATTTAGCCAGCTCTAATGTTACATTTTTTTGCATTTTTAATGCGTAGACCCCCTCAGGAGCGATATTTCAGGCCGCAGAGCGTGCAGTTTCGAGCAGAAATTTTGCCTTAACCCTGAAAAAAATTTAGCGCATCCCACCGCGTGCGTAAGCGTCCCAAATGCCAAAAAACAAATTTCCCCCATCAGTCCCTATATATTACTATAGTACAGAAGGTCATACTACCATATTGACTCTTTAATCCAGTTCCAATGTATCAAGGTCAAGCCTGTTGCACAAATGCAACAAATGTTGCATTCCGGCAACAAAAGTCGGCCATCTTGTGTCCCGTTTGCAACAAAAGGTCAACTTTTGTTGCCTTTCGGCAACATTTCAGGTCAAGCCTGTTGCAAACAGGACACGAAGCCTCTGATTTTGACCAAAGGTGCACCTCATGGGGCTCCACGTGCATACCGCATGTCATGGGGCCCCACGTGCATGACGCATGTTATGGGTGCCCCAAATGCATGCCGCATGTCATGGGGGCCAAAAATGAATGCCACATGTCATGGGGGCTCCACGTGCATGCCACATTTCATTGGGGGCCCAAATGCATGCTGCATGTCATGGGGGCCACAAATGCATGCTGCATGTCATGGGGCCCCACATGCATGCCCCATGTCTTGGGGGCCTCAAATGCATGCTGCACGTGATGGGGGACCCCAATGCATGGCACATGTCATGGTAGCCGACACGCATGCCGCATGTCATGGGGGCCTCAAATACGTGCCACATGTCATGGGGGCCCCACATGCATGGTGCATGTCATAGGGGCCCCACATGCATGCCGCATGTCATGGGGCCCCACATGCATGCCGCATGTCATGGGTGCCTCAAATGTATGCTGCATGTCATGGGGGCCCCAAATGCATGCCGCATGTCATGGGGTCCCCACATGCATTCCGCATGTCATGGGGGCTCTACATCCATGCCGCATGTCATGAGGGCACCAAGTGCATGCCGCATGTCATGGGGGCCCCAAATGCATGCCGCATGTCATGGGGGCTCCAAATGAATGCCGCATGTCATGGGGGCCCCAAATGCAAGCCACATGTCATGGGGGCCAAAAAAGCATGCCGCGTGTCATAGGGGCCCCAAATGCATTCCGAATGTCATGGGGGTCACACATTCATGTCGCATGTCATGGGGGCCCCACGTGCATTCCACATTTCATTGGGGGCCCCAAATGCATGCTGCATGTCTGGGGCCCCAAATGCATGCTGCATGTGATGGGGGCCCCAAATGCATGCAGCATGTCATGGTAGCCCCACATGCATGCCACATGTCATGGGGGACCCACGTGCATGCCGCATGTCATGAAAGCCCCACGTGCATGCCGCATGTCATAGGGGCCCCACATGCATGCCACATGTCATGGGGGCCCCAAATGCATGCCACATGTCAGGGGGGCCCCAAATGCATGCCGTATGTCATGGGTGCCCCAAATGCATGCCGCTTGTCATGGGTACCCCAAATGCATGCCGCATATCATGTGTACCCCAAATGCATACCCCATGTCATGGGGGACCCACGTGCATACCGCATGTCATGGGGACCCCCTATGCATGTCTCATGTCATGGGGGCCCCAAATGCATACTGCATGTCTTGGGAGCTCCACATGCATGCCGCATGTCTTGTGGCCCCACGTGCATGCCGCATGTCATGGGGCCCCATGTGGATGCCGAATGTCATGGGGGTACCAATTTCATACCGCATGTCATGGGGGACACTCATGCATACCGCATGTAATGGGGGCAACACGTGCATACCGCATATCATGGGGCCTCACGTGCATACCGCATGGCATTGGTCCCAAAATGCATGCCGCATGTCATGGGGCCCCATGTGCATGCCACATGCCATGGGGTCCACATGCATACCGCATGTCATTGGGGGAACATGTGCATACCGCATATCATGGGCCCCACATGCATACCGCATGTCATAGGTGCCCCAAATGCATGCCGCATGTCATGGGGCCCCATGTGCATGCCACATGTCATGGGGGCCCCAAATGCATGCCACATGTCATGGAGGCCCCAAATGCATGCCGCATGTCATTGGGGCCCCAAATGCATACTGCCTGTCATGGGACCTCCACATGCATGCCGCATGTCATGGGGCCCCATGTGCATGCTGCATGTCATGGGGGCCCCAAATGCATGCCGCATGTTATGTGGCCCCAAGTGCATGACGTATGTTATGGGGCCCCATGTGCATGCCGCATGTCATGGGGGCCCACATGCATGCCACATGTCATGGGGGCACCACATGCATACCGCATGTCATGGGGCTCCACGTGCATACCGCATGTCATGGGGCCCCACGTGCATGACGCATGTTATGGGTGCCCCAAATGCATGCTGCATGTCATGGGGGCCAAAAATGCATGCCACATGTCATGGGGGCCACACGTGCATGACACATGTCATGGGGGCTCCACATGCATGCCACATGTCAACGAGGCCCCACGTGCATGCCACATTTCATTGGGGGCCCAAATGCACGCTGCATGTCAGAGGCCACAAATGCATGCTGCATGTCATGGGGCCCCACATGCATGCCCCATGTCTTGGGGGCCTCAAATGCATGCTGCACGTGATGGGGGACCCAAATGCATGCCACATGTCATGGGGGCCCCAAATGCATGCCGCATGTCATGTGGCCCCAAGTGCATGACGCATGTCATGGGGCCCCTTGTGCATGCCGCATGTCATGAGGGCCCACATGCATGCCACATGTCATGGGGGCCCCAAATGCATGCCGCATGTCATGTGGCCCCAAGTGCATGACGCATGTCATGGGGCCCCTTGTGCATGCCGCATGTCATGAGGGCCCACATGCATGCCACATGTCATGGGGGCACCACATGCATACCGCATGTCATGGGGCTCCACGTGCATACCGCATGTCATTGGGCCCCACGTGCATGACGCATGTTATGGGTGCCCCAAATGCATGCCGCATGTCATGGGGGCCAAAAATGAATGCCACATGTCATGGGGGCCACACTTGCATGACACATGTCATGGGGGCTCCACGTGCATGCCACATTTCATTGGGGGCCCAAATGCATGCTGCATGTCAGAGGCCACAAATGCATGCTGCATGTCATGGGGCCCCACATGCATGCCCCATGTCTTGGGGGCCTCAAATGCATGCTGCACGTGATGGGGGACCCAAATGCATGCCACATGTCATGGGGGCCCCAAATGCATGCCGCATGTCATGTGGCCCCAAGTGCATGACGCATGTCATGGGGCCCCTTGTGCATGCCGCATGTCATGAGGGCCCACATGCATGCCACATGTCATGGGGGCCCCAAATGCATGCCGCATGTCATGTGGCCCCAAGTGCATGACGCATGTCATGGGGCCCCTTGTGCATGCCGCATGTCATGAGGGCCCACATGCATGCCACATGTCATGGGGGCACCACATGCATACCGCATGTCATGGGGCTCCACGTGCATACCGCATGTCATTGGGCCCCACGTGCATGACGCATGTTATGGGTGCCCCAAATGCATGCCGCATGTCATGGGGGCCAAAAATGAATGCCACATGTCATGGGGGCCACACTTGCATGACACATGTCATGGGGGCTCCACGTGCATGCCACATTTCATTGGGGGCCCAAATGCATGCTGCATGTCAGAGGCCACAAATGCATGCTGCATGTCATGGGGCCCCACATGCATGCCCCATGTCTTGGGGGCCTCAAATGCATGCTGCACGTGATGGGGGACCCAAATGCATGGCACATGTCATGGTAGCCGACACGCATGCCGCATGTCATGGGGGCCTCAAATACGTGCCACATGTCATGGGGGCCCCACATGCATGGTGCATGTCATAGGGGCCCCACATGCATGCCGCATGTTATGGGGCCCCACATGCATGCCGCATGTCATGGGGGCCTCAAATGTATGCTGCATGTCATGGGGGCCCCAAATGCATGCCGCATGTCATGGGGTCCCCACATGCATTCCGCATGTCATGTGGGCTCTACATCCATGCCGCATGTCATGAGGGCACCAAGTGCATGCCGCATGTCATGGGGGCCCCAAATGCATGCCGCATGTCATGGGGGCTCCAAATGCATGCCGCATGTCATGGGGGCCCCAAATGCATGCCGCATGTCATGGGGGCCCCAAGAGCATGCCGCGTGACATGGGGGCCCCACGTGCTTGACGCATGTCATGGGGGCCCCACATGCATGCCGCATGTCTTGAGTACCCCAAATGCATGTCGCATGTCATTTGGGCCCCACATGCATGACGCATGTCATGGTGGCCCCAAATGCATTCTACATATCATGGAGGCCCCACGTCCATGCCGCATGTCATGGGGGCCCCAAATGCAAGCCGCCTGTCATGGGGGCCAAAAAAGCATTCCGCATGTCAAGGGGACCCCAAATGCATGCCTCATGTCATGGGGGCCACAAATGCATGCTGCATGTCATGGGGCCCCACATGCATGCCCCATGTCTTGGGGGCCTCAAATGCATGCTGCACGTGATGGGGGACCCAAATGCATGGCACATGTCATGGTAGCCGACACGCATGCCGCATGTCATGGGGGCCTCAAATACGTGCCACATGTCATGGGGGCCCCACATGCATGGTGCATGTCATAGGGGCCCCACATGCATGCCGCATGTCATGGGGCCCCACATGCATGCCGCATGTCATGGGGGCCTCAAATGTATGCTGCATGTCATGGGGGCCCCAAATGCATGCCGCATGTCATGGGGTCCCCACATGCATTCCGTATGTCATAGGGGCTCTACATCCATGCCGCATGTCATGAGGGCACCAAGTGCATGCCGCATGTCATGGGGGCCCCAAATGCATGCCGCATGTCATGGGGGCTCCAAATGAATGCCGCATGTCATGGGGGCCCCAAATGCATGCCACATGTCATGGTGGCCCCAAGAGCATGCCGCGTGACATGGGGGCCCCACGTTCTTGACGCATGTCATGGGGGCCCCACATGCATGACGCATGTCTTGAGTACCCCAAATGCATGTCGCATGTCATTTGGGCCCCACATGCATGACGCATGTCATGGTGGCACCAAATGCATTCTACATATCATGGAGGCCCCACGTCCATGCCGCATGTCATGGGGGCCCCAATTGCATGCTGCGTGTCTTGGGAACCCCAAATGCATGTCGCATGTCATGTGGCCCCACGTGCATGCCGCATGTCATGGGGACCCATGTGCATGCCGAATGTCATGGGGGTACCACGTGCATGCCACATATCATGGGGTCCCCACATGCATGCCTCATGTCATGGGGGCCCCAAATGCAAAGTGCATGTCATGGGGGCCTCACGTGCATACCGCATGTCATGGGGACCCCCAAAGCTTGACTCATGTCATGGGGGCCCCAAATGCATTCTGCATGTCATGGGAGCTCCACATGCATGCCGCATGTCATGTGGCCCCACGTGCATGCCGCATGTCATGGGGGACCCTAATGCATACCGCATATCATGGGGGCAACACGTGTATACCGCATATCATGGGGCCCCACGTGCATACCGCATGTCATTGGTGCCCCAAATGCATGCCGCATGTCAATGGGGCCCCATGTTCATGCCACACGTCATGGGGGCCCACATGCATAACGCATGTCATGGGGGCAATACGTGCATACCGCATATCATGGGGCCCCACGTGCATACCGCATGTCATGGGGGCCCCAAATGCAGGTCGCATGTCAAGGGGCACCATGTGCATGCCACATGTCATGGGGGCCTCAAATGCATGCCACATGTCATGGAGGCTCCAATTGCATGCCGAATGTCATTGGCTCCCCAAATGCATACAACCTGTCATGGGATCTCCATATGCATGCCGCATGTCATGGGGCCCCATGTGCATGCCGCATGTCATGTGGCCCCAAGTGCATGCCACATGTCATGGGGCCCCATGAGCATTCCGCATGTCATGGGGGTTCCATGTGCATGCCACATGGAATGGGGAACCCACATGCATGCTGCATGTCATGGGGGCCCACATGCATGCCGCATGTCATGGGGGCCCACATGCATGCCGCATGTCATGGAGGCACCAAATGCATACCGCATGTCATGGGGCCCCAAGTGCATGCCGCATGTCATGGATGCCCCAAATACATGCCGCATGTCATGGGGGCCAAAAAAACATGCCGCTTGTCATAGGGGCCCCAAATGCATTCCGCATGTCATGGGGGTCACACGTGCATGCCCCATGTCATGGGGGCTCCACATGCATGCCACATGTCATGTAGGCCCCACGTGCATGCCGCATTTCATTGGGGGCCCCAAATGCATGCTGCATGTCAGGGGCCAAAAATGCATGCTGCATGTCATGGGGGCCCCAAATACGTGCCACATATCATGGGGGCACCAAATGCATGGGCCATGTCATAGGGGCCCCACATGCATGCCGCTTGTCATGGGGCCCCAAATGCATGCTGCATGTCATGTGGTCCCCACTTGCATTCCGAATATCATGGGGGCTCTACATGCATGCCGCATGTCATGGGGGCACCAAGTGCATGCCTCATGTCATGGGGGCCCCAAATGCATCACGCATGTCATGGTGGCTCCAAATGCATGCCGCATGTCATGGGGGCCCCAAATGCATGCCACATGTCATGGGGGCCCCAAGAGCATGCCGCATGACATGGGGGCCCCACGTGCTTGAGGCATGTCATGGGGGCCCAACATGTATGCCGCATGTCTTGGGTACCATAAATGCATGTCGCATGTCATTTGGGCCCCACATGCATGAAGCATGTCATGGGGGCCCCAAATGCAAGCCACATGTCATGGGGGCCAAAAAAGCATGCCGCATGTCATAGGGGCCCCAAATGCATTCCGCATGTCATGGGGGCCCCACGTGCATGCCGCATTTCATTGGGGGCGCCAAATGCATGCTGCATGTCTGGGGCCCCAAATGCATGCTGCATGTGATGGGGGCCCCAAATGCATGCAACATGTCATGGTAGCCCCACATGCATGGGCCATGTCAAGGGGCCCCACATGAATGCCGCATGTCATGGGGGCCCCAAATGCATGCCGCATGTCATGGGGGCCCCACATACATGCCGCATGTCATGGGTACCCCAAATGCATGCCACATGTCATGGGGGACCCACGTGCATGCCGCATGTCATGGAAGCCCCACGTGCATGCCGCATGTCATGGGGGCCCCACGTGCATGCCACATGTCATGGGGGCCCCAAATGCATGCCACATGTCATGGGGGCCCCAAATGCATGCCGTATGTCATGGGTGCCCAAAATGCATGCCGCATGTCATGGGTACACCAAATGCATGCCGCATGTCATGTGTACCCCAAATGCATGCCCCATGTCATGAGGGACCCACGTGCATACTGCATGTCATGGGAGCTCCACATGCATGCCGCATGTCATGTGGCCCCACGTGCATTCCGCATGTCATGGGGCCCCATGTGCATGCCGAATGTCATGGGGGTACCAATTTCATGCCGCATGTCATGGGGGACACTCATGCATACCGCATGTCATGGGGGCAACACGTGCATACCGCATATCATGGGGCCCCACGTGCATACTGCATGGCATTGGGGCCCAAAATGCATGCCGCATGTCATGTGGCCCCATGTGCATGCCACATGCCATGGGGGCCCACATGCATACCGCATGTCATGGAGTGAACATGTGCATACCGCATATCATAGGCCCCACGTGCATACCGCATGTCATAGGTGCCCCAAATGCATGCCGCATGTCATGGGGCCCCATGTGCATGCCACTTGTCATGGGGGCCCCAAATGCATGCCACATGTCATGGAGGCCCCAAATGCATACCGCATGTCATGGGGCTCCACATGCATACCGCATGTCATGGGGCCCCACGTGCATGACGCATGCCATGTGTGCCCCAAATGCATGCCGCATGTCATGGGGGCCAAAAAAGCATGCCGCATGTCATAGGGGCCCCAAATGCATGCCACATGTCATGGGGGCCGCAAGAGCATACCGCATGACATGGGGGCCCCAAGTGATTGAGGCATGTCATGGGGGCCCAACATGCATGCCGCATGTCTTGGGTACCCCAAATGCATGTCGCATGTCATTTGGGCCCCACATGCATGAAGCATGTCATGGGGGCCCCAAATGCATTCTACATATCATGGAGGCCCCACGTGCATGCCGCATGTCATGGGGGCCCCAAATGCAAGCCACATGTAATGGGGGCCAAAAAAGCATGCCGCATGTCATAGGGGCCCCAAATGCATTCCGCATGTCAACAGCTGGACTTTTGGATTTTGGAAATGTTTGCGTTTTTTGACCAGATTCGCGTCAGGCGCTCCCACACTCGTCCCGAGGGGACGAGCATCTCCGGAATTTGCGATTAAGCCTCGGCGTCCGCGCTACAGTTTTCTGGCTCTAGAACGCACGCGGTTTGGAGCTGGACGCCGATATTCGGCGTGCCGCACTCTTATCACATGCCGGACGCGCTGTACTTTTTTCGTAACGTTTCGAGATGAAAACATTTTTCCAAAGAAATCCTCTCTGCCATCTTCTTTAATAGCCAGCTCTCACCTACAATAGCCAGCCCTCACGAAAAAACTTTGCCGCTGGACGACGCAACGCTCGCCATTTTACAGATCCAGCCCGGGAGATGCTCTGCACGCCGCCCCGGGTCGATCCGACGCCATTAAGGCTCCAAAAAAAGGCTTGCAAAAACCTCGTCTGTTCCAGGTCCGAAAAACAAGCCATTTAGCCAGCCCTCACAACATTTCATCTCTTGGAAATGACCACCAGATGGCATCTGTGCTTTAAATATCATTCATTACTTGTCAGCCAGAATTCAGCTGCATTTCTGGAAATTGAACACTGGATGGCAGCTGTGCTTTAAAAGCCATTCACTCGTTCATGATAGACCCTCACAGGAAACACACAATAAGGAGATTTTTCACTTATCCTTCGGTGGAAAGGCTGTGATGGGGGGAGGGGATGATGATGTAGCATTTTTGTCTCTGTTGTTTCACTGAGATTAGGACTTTCAATGTGCTGCTGCCTGACCTTGTAAAACATTAACTCTTTTAACACAGATTGTGACCATATAATCAAATGAGAATAAGGAGTTTAATTAAAGGCATTTAAAAAGTTGCAATTTTATTACATCATTATTTAAAAAGACACAAAAATGGCAGCAATAATCACTGGTATTGAGGCCAATAATCACATCCATAGATGGAGCCCATATTTCATATCAAAAATAGGTAAAAGTAAATAGAGCATGTGACCATGTTGTAAAACACTTAAAGTTGTGTAAAAACCGTGGCGTAGGAACGGGCTGTGAAATAAGCGCGCCTAAACAACTATAAAGTTTACGTTTTTTTTCCGTAATCCATCAGATGAGCGTGATAACGGACGCTGCGCTGAATGGCGGCGTCAGAGCGACTTTTTTTTGTTGCAGATTGAATTTTAAGTGCTTTTGGTATCATCAAACCTGTAGCCAGCTCTCATCCTCATTGAGCTATTCCAAGGGTGAGGGCTGGCTAAGGGTCGCCCTGGAGGCACCTGTAGCCAGCTCTCATCCTCATTGAGCTGCTCCAAGGGTGAGGGCTGGCTACGGGTCGCCCTGGAGGCACCTGTAGCCAGCTCTCATCCTCATTGAGCTGCTCCAAGGGTGAGGGCTGGCTACGGGTCGCCCTGGAGGCACCTGTAGCCAGCTCTCATCCTCATTGAGCTATTCCAAGGGTGAGGGCTGGCTAGGGGTCGCCCTGGAGGCACCTGTAGCCAGCTCTCATCCTCATTGAGCTATTCCAAGGGTGAGGGCTGGCTACGGGTCGCCCTGGAGGCACCTGTAGCCAGCTCTCATCCTCATTGAGCTATTCCAAGGGTGAGGGCTGGCTACGTGTCGCCCTGGAGGCACCTGTAGCCAGCTCTCATCCTCATTGAGCGTGATAACGGACGCTGCGCTGAACGGCGGCGCATAGGAACGGGCGGTGAAATAAGCGCGCCAAAAAAACTATAAATTTTACGTTTTTTTTTCCGTAATTCATCAGATGAGGGTGATAACGGACGCTGCGCTGAACGGCGGCGCGTAGGAACGGGCGGTGAAATAAGCGCGCCAAAAAAACTATAAAATTTACGTTTTTTTTCCGTAATTCATCAGATGAGCGTGATAACGGAAGCTGCGCTGAACGGCGGCGCGTAGGAACGGGCGGTGAAATAAGCGCGCCAAAAAAGCTTTAAAGTGTACGTTTTTTTTCCATAATTCATTAGATGAGCGTGATAACGGAAGCTGCGTTGAATGGCAGCACGTAGGAACGGGCGGTGAAATAAGTGCGCCAAAAAAACGATAAAGTTTACGTTTTTTTTTTGTAATTTATCAGATGAGCGTGATAACGGACGCAGCCCTTAACGGCGGCGTCAGAGCGAATTTTTTTTGTTGCAGATTGAATTTTAAGTGCTTTTGGTATCATCAAACCTGTAGCCAGCTCTCATCCTCATTGAGCTATTCCAAGGGTGAGGGCTGGCTACGGGTCGCCCTGGAGGCACCTGAAGCCAGCTCTCATCCTCATGGAGCTGCTCCAGGGGTGAGGGCTGGCTAGGGGTCGCCCTGGAGGCACCTGTAGCCAGCTCTCATCCTCATGGAGCTGCTCCAAGGGTGAGGGCTGGCTACGGGTCGCCCTGGAGGCACCTGTAGCCAGCTCTCATCCTCATGGAGCTGCTCCAAGGGTGAGGGCTGGCTAGGGGTCGCCCTGGAGGCACCTGTAGCCAGCTCTCATCCTCATGGAGCTGCTCCAAGGGTGAGGGCTGGCTAGGGGTCGCCCTGGAGGCACCTGTAGCCAGCTCTCATCCTCATGGAGCTGCTCCAAGGGTGAGGGCTGGCTAGGGGTCGCCCTGGAGGCACCTGTAGCCAGCTCTCATCCTCATGGAGCTGCTCCAAGGGTGAGGGCTGGCTAGGGGTCGCCCTGGAGGCACCTGTAGCCAGCTCTCATCCTCATGGAGCTGCTCCAAGGGTGAGGGCTGGCTAGGGGTCGCCCTGGAGGCACCTGTAGCCAGCTCTCATCCTCATTGAGCTGCTCCAAGGGTGAGGGCTGGCTAGGGGTCGCCCTGGAGGCACCTGTAGCCAGCTCTCATCCTCATTGAGCTGCTCCAAGGGTGAGGGCTGGCTAGGGGTCGCCCTGGAGGCACCTGTAGCCAGCTCTCATCCTCATTGAGCTGCTCCAAGGGTGAGGGCTGGCTAGGGGTCGCCCTGGAGGCACCTGTAGCCAGCTCTCATCCTCATTGAGCTGCTCCAAGGGTGAGGGCTGGCTAGGGGTCGCCCTGGAGGCACCTGTAGCCAGCTCTCATCCTCATTGAGCTGCTCCAAGGGTGAGGGCTGGCTAGGGGTCGCCCTGGAGGCACCTGTAGCCAGCTCTCATCCTCATTGAGCTGCTCCAAGGGTGAGGGCTGGCTAGGGGTCGCCCTGGAGGCACCTGTAGCCAGCTCTCATCCTCATTGAGCTGCTCCAAGGGTGAGGGCTGGCTAGGGGTCGCCCTGGAGGCACCTGTAGCCAGCTCTCATCCTCATGGAGCTGCTCCAAGGGTGAGGGCTGGCTAGGGGTCGCCCTGGAGGCACCTGTAGCCAGCTCTCATCCTCATGGAGCTGCTCCAAGGGTGAGGGCTGGCTAGGGGTCGCCCTGGAGGCACCTGTAGCCAGCTCTCATCCTCATTGAGCTGCTCCAAGGGTGAGGGCTGGCTAGGGGTCGCCCTGGAGGCACCTGTAGCCAGCTCTCATCCTCATTGAGCTGCTCCAAGGGTGAGGGCTGGCTAGGGGTCGCCCTGGAGGCACCTGTAGCCAGCTCTCATCCTCATTGAGCTGCTCCAAGGGTGAGGGCTGGCTAGGGGTCGCCCTGGAGGCACCTGTAGCCAGCTCTCATCCTCATTGAGCTATTCCAAGGGTGAGGGCTGGCTACGGGTCGCCCTGGAGGCACCTGTAGCCAGCTCTCATCCTCATTGAGCTATTCCAAGGGTGAGGGCTGGCTACGTGTCGCCCTGGAGGCACCTGTAGCCAGCTCTCATCCTCATTGAGCGTGATAACGGACGCTGCGCTGAACGGCGGCGCATAGGAACGGGCGGTGAAATAAGCGCGCCTAAACAACTATAAAGTTTACGTTTTTTTTCCGTAATCCATCAGGTGAGCGTGATAACGGTTGCTGTGCTGAACGGCGGCACGTAGGAACGGGCGGTGAAATAAGTGCGCCAAAAAAACTATAAAGTTTACGTTTTATTTCTGTAATTCATCAGATGAGCGTGATAACGGACGCTGCGCTGAACGGCGGCGCGTAGGAACGGGCGGTGAAATAAGCGCGCCAAAAAAACTATAAAGTTTACGCTTTTATTCCATAATTCATCAGATGAGCGTGATAACGGACGCTGCGCTGAATGGCGGCA
Organism: Phyllobates terribilis; assembly: GCF_046119375.1. NCBI lineage: Eukaryota > Metazoa > Chordata > Amphibia > Anura > Dendrobatidae > Phyllobates > Phyllobates terribilis. The sequence goes on along the minus strand of NW_027362942.1, from coordinate 3,763,051 downwards.
CGTAGGAACGGGGGATGAAATAAGCGCGCTAAAACAACTATAAAGTTTACATTTTTTTTCCGTAATCCATCAGATGAGCGTGATAACGGACGCTGCGCTGAATGGCGGCGCGTAGGAACGGGCGGTGAAATAAGCGCGCCAAAAAAACTATAAAGTTTACGTTTTTTTTCCGTAATTCATCAGATGAGCATGATAACGGATGCTGTGCTGAACAGCGGCACGTAGGAACGGGCGGTGAAATAAGTGCACCAAAAAAACGATAAAGTTTACGTTTTTTTTCTGTAATTCATCAGATGAGCGTGATAACGGACGCTGCGCTGAACGGCGAAGCGTAGGAACGGGCGGTGAAATAAGCGCGCCAAAAAAACTATAAAGTTTATGTTTTTTTTCCATAATTCATTAGATGAGCGTGATAACGGAAGCTGCGCTGAACGGCGGCGCGTAGGAACGGGCGGTGAAATAAGCGCGCCAAAAAAACTATAAGGTTTACGTTTTTTTTCCGTAATTCATCAGATGAGCGTGATAACGGAAGGTGCGCTGAACCGTGGCGCGTAGGAACGGGCGGTGAAATAAGCGCGCCAAAGAAACTATAAAGTTTACGTTTTTTTCCATAATTCATTAGATGAGCATGATAACGGAAGCTGTGCTGAACGGCGGCGCGTAGGAAAAGGCAGTGAAATAAGCGCGCCAAAAAAACTATAAAGTTTACGTTTTTTTTCCGTAATTTATCAGATGAGCGTGATAACGGACGCAGCCCTTAACGGCGGCGTCAGAGCGACTTTTTTTTGATGCAGATTGAATTTTAAGTGCTTTTGGTATCATCAAACCTGTAGCCAGCTCTCATCCTCATTGAGCTATTCCAAGGGTGAGGGCTGGCTACGGGTCGCCCTGGAGGCACCTGTAGCCAGCTCTCATCCTCATTGAGCTATTCCAAGGGTGAGGGCTGGCTAGGGGTCGCCCTGGAGGCACCTGTAGCCAGCTCTCATCCTCATTGAGCTATTCAAAGGGTGAGGGCTGGCTAGGGGTCGCCCTGGAGGCACCTGTAGCCAGCTCTCATCCTCATTGAGCTATTCCAAGGGTGAGGGCTGGCTAGGGGTCGCAATGTAGGCACCTGTAGCCAGCTCTCATCCTCATTGAGCTATTCCAAGGGTGAGGGCTGGCTACGGGTCGCCCTGGAGGCACCTGTAGCCAGCTCTCATCCTCATTGAGCTATTCCAAAGGTGTGGGCTGGTTACGGGTCGCCCTGGAGGCACCTGTAGCCAGCTCTCATCCTCATTGAGCTATTCCAAGGGTGAGGGCTGGCTAGGGGTCGCCCTGGAGGCACCTGTAGCCAGCTCTCATCCTCATTGAGCTATTCCAAGGGTGAGGGCTGGCTAGGGGTCGCCCTGGAGGCACCTGTAGCCAGCTCTCATCCTCATTGAGCTATTCCAAGGGTGAGGGCTGGCTACGTGTCGCCCTGGAGGCACCTGTAGCCAGCTCTCATCCTCATTGAGCGTGATAACGGACGCTGCGCTGAACGGCGGCGCATAGGAACGGGCGGTGAAATAAGCGCGCCAAAAAAACTATAAAGTTTACGTTTTTTTTTCCGTAATTCATCAGATGAGGGTGATAACGGACGCTGCGCTGAACGGCGGCGCGTAGGAACGGGCGGTGAAATAAGCGCGCCAAAAAAACTATAAAATTTACGTTTTTTTTCCGTAATTCATCAGATGAGCGTGATAACGGAAGCTGCGCTGAACGGCGGCGCGTAGGAACGGGCGGTGAAATAAGCGCGCCAAAAAAGCTATAAAGTGTACGTTTTTTTTCCATAATTCATTAGATGAGCGTGATAACGGAAGCTGCGTTGAACGGCGGCGCGTAGGAACGGGCGGTGAAATAAGCGCGCAAAAAAAACTATAAAGTTTACGTTTTTTTTCCGTAATTCATCAAATGAGCGTGATAACGGACGCTGCACTGAATGGCGGCGTGTAGGAACGGGCGGTGAAATAAGCGCGCCAAAAAACTATAAAGTTTACGGTTTTTTTCTGTAATTCATCAGATGAGCGTGATAAAGGATGCTGTGCTGAACGGCGGCACGTAGGAACGGGCGGTGAAATAAGTGCGCCAAAAAAACGCTAAAGTTTACGTTTTTTTTCTGTAATTTATCAGATGAGCGTGATAACGGACGCAGCCCTTAACGGCGGCGTCAGAGCGACTTTTTTTTGTTGCAGATTGAATTTTAAGTGCTTTTGGTATCATCAAACCTGTAGCCAGCTCTCATCCTCATTGAGCTATTCCAAGGGTGAGGGCTGGCTAAGGGTCGCCCTGGAGGCACCTGTAGCCAGCTCTCATCCTCATTGAGCTGCTCCAAGGGTGAGGGCTGGCTAGGGGTCGCCCTGGAGTCACCTCTAGCCAGCTCTCATCCTCATTGAGCTGCTCCAAGGGTGAGGGCTGGCTACGGGTCGCCCTGGAGGCACCTGTAGCCAGCTCTCATCCTCATTGAGCTGCTCCAAGGGTGAGGGCTGGCTACGGGTCGCCCTGGAGGCACCTGTAGCCAGCTCTCATCATCATTGAGCTGCTCCAAGGGTGAGGGCTGGCTAGGGGTAGCCCTGGAGGCACCTGTAGCCAGCTCTCATCCTCATTGAGCTGCTCCAAGGGTGAGGGCTGGCTAGGGGTCGCCCTGGAGGCACCTGTAGCCAGCTCTCATCCTCATTGAGCTGCTCCAAGGGTGAGGGCTGGCTAGGGGTCGCCCTGGAGGCACCTGTAGCCAGCTCTCATCCTCATTGAGCTGCTCCATGGGTGAGGGCTGGCTAGGGGTCGCCCTGGAGGCACCTGTAGCCAGCTCTCATCCTCATTGAGCTGCTCCAAGGGTGAGGGCTGGCTAGGGGTCGCCCTGGAGGCACCTGTAGCCAGCTCTCATCCTCATTGAGCTGCTCCAAGGGTGAGGGCTGGCTAGGGGTCGCCCTGGAGGCACCTGTAGCCAGCTCTCATCCTCATTGAGCTGCTCCAAGGGTGAGGGCTGGCTAGGGGTCGCCCTGGAGGCACCTGTAGCCAGCTCTCATCCTCATTGAGCTGCTCCAAGGGTGAGGGCTGGCTAGGGGTCGCCCTGGAGGCACCTGTAGCCAGCTCTCATCCTCATTGAGCTGCTCCAAGGGTGAGGGCTGGCTAGGGGTCGCCCTGGAGGCACCTGTAGCCAGCTCTCATCCTCATTGAGCTGCTCCAAGGGTGAGGGCTGGCTAGGGGTCGCCCTGGAGGCACCTGTAGCCAGCTCTCATCCTCATTGAGCTGCTGCAAGGGTGAGGGCTGGCTAGGGGTCGCCCTGGAGGCACCTGTAGCCAGCTCTCATCCTCATTGAGCTGCTCCAAGGGTGAGGGCTGGCTAGGGGTCGCCCTGGAGGCACCTGTAGCCAGCTCTCATCCTCATTGCGCTATTCCAAGGGTGAGGGCTGGCTACGTGTCGCCCTGGAGGCACCTGTAGCCAGCTCTCATCCTCATTGAGCGTGATAACGGACGCTGCGCTGAACGGCGGCGCATAGGAATGGGCGGTGAAATAAGCGCGCCAAAAAAACTATAAAGTTTACGTTTTTTTTCCGTAATTCATCAGATGAGGGTGATAACGGACGCTGCGCTGAACGGCGCGCGTAGGAACGGGCGGTGAAATAAGTGCGCCAATAAAACTATAAAATTTACGTTTTTTTTTCCGTAATTCATCAGATGAGCGTGATAACGTAAGCTGCGCTGAACGGCGGCGCGTAGGAACGGGCGGTGAAATAAGCGCGCCAAAAAAGCTATAAAGTGTACGTTTTTTTTCCATAATTCATTAGATGAGCGTGATAACGGAAGCTGCTTTGAACGGCGGCGCGTATGAACGGGCGGTGAAATAAGCGCGCCAAAAAAACTATAAAGTTTACGTTTTTTTTCCGTAATTCATCAGATGAGCGTGATAACGGACGCTGCGGTGAATGGCGGCACGTAGGAACGGGCGGTGAAATAAGCGCGCTAAAAAAACTATAAAGTTTACTTTTTTTTCCGTAATTCATCAGATGAGCGTGATAACGGATGCTGTGCTGAACGGCGGCACGTAGGAACGGGCGGTGAAATAAGTGCGCCAAAAAAACGATAAATTACAAAAAAAAAACGTAAACTTTATCAGATGAGCGTGATAACGGACGCAGCCCTTAACGGCGGCGTCAGAGCGAATTTTTTTTGTTGCAGATTGAATTTTAAGTGCTTTTGGTATCATCAAACCTGTAGCCAGCTCTCATCCTCATTGAGCTATTCCAAGGGTGAGGGCAGGCTAAGGGTCGCCCTGGAGGCACCTGTAGCCAGCTCTCATCCTCATTGAGCTGCTCCAGGAGTGAGGGCTGGCTACGGGTCGCCCTGGAGGCACCTGTAGCCAGCTCTCATCCTCATTGAGCTGCTCCAGGGGTGAGGGCTGGCTAGGGGTCGCCCTGGAGGCACCTGTAGCCAGCTCTCATCCTCATTGAGCTGCTCCAAGGGTGAGGGCTGGCTAGGGGTCGCCCTGGAGGCACCTGTAGCCAGCTCTCATCCTCATTGAGCTGCTCCAAGGGTGAGGGCTGGCTAGGGGTCGCCCTGGAGGCACCTGTAGCCAGCTCTCATCCTCATTGAGCTGCTCCAAGGGTGAGGGCTGGCTAGGGGTCGCCCTGGAGGCACCTGTAGCCAGCTCTCATCCTCATTGAGCTGCTCCAAGGGTGAGGGCTGGCTAGGGGTCGCCCTGGAGGCACCTGTAGCCAGCTCTCATCCTCATTGAGCTGCTCCAAGGGTGAGGGCTGGCTAGGGGTCGCCCTGGAGGCACCTGTAGCCAGCTCTCATCCTCATTGAGCTGCTCCAAGGGTGAGGGCTGGCTAGGGGTCGCCCTGGAGGCACCTGTAGCCAGCTCTCATCCTCATTGAGCTGCTCCAAGGGTGAGGGCTGGCTAGGGGTCGCCCTGGAGGCACCTGTAGCCAGCTCTCATCCTCATTGAGCTGCTCCAAGGGTGAGGGCTGGCTAGGGGTCGCCCTGGAGGCACCTGTAGCCAGCTCTCATCCTCATTGAGCTGCTCCAAGGGTGAGGGCTGGCTAGGGGTCGCCCTGGAGGCACCTGTAGCCAGCTCTCATCCTCATTGAGCTGCTCCAAGGGTGAGGGCTGGCTAGGGGTCGCCCTGGAGGCACCTGTAGCCAGCTCTCATCCTCATTGAGCTGCTCCAAGGGTGAGGGCTGGCTAGGGGTCGCCCTGGAGGCACCTGTAGCCAGCTCTCATCCTCATTGAGCTGCTCCAAGGGTGAGGGCTGGCTAGGGGTCGCCCTGGAGGCACCTGTAGCCAGCTCTCATCCTCATTGAGCTGCTCCAAGGGTGAGGGCTGGCTAGGGGTCGCCCTGGAGGCACCTGTAGCCAGCTCTCATCCTCATTGAGCTGCTCCAAGGGTGAGGGCTGGCTAGGGGTCGCCCTGGAGGCACCTGTAGCCAGCTCTCATCCTCATTGAGCTGCTCCAAGGGTGAGGGCTGGCTAGGGGTCGCCCTGGAGGCACCTGTAGCCAGCTCTCATCCTCATTGAGCTGCTCCAAGGGTGAGGGCTGGCTAGGGGTCGCCCTGGAGGCACCTGTAGCCAGCTCTCATCCTCATTGAGCTGCTCCAAGGGTGAGGGCTGGCTAGGGGTCGCCCTGGAGGCACCTGTAGCCAGCTCTCATCCTCATTGAGCTATTCCAAGGGTGAGGGCTAGCTACGTGTCGCCCTGGAGGCACCTGTAGCCAGCTCTCATCCTCATTGAGCGTGATAACGGACGCTGCGCTGAACGGCGGCGCATAGGAACGGGCGGTGAAATAAGCGCGCCAAAAAAACTATAAAGTTTACGTTTTATTTCCGTAATTCATCAGATGAGGGTGATAACGGACGCTGCGCTGAACGGCGGCGCGTAGGAACGGGCGGTGAAATAAGCGCGCCAAAAAAACTATAAAATTTAAGTTTTTTTTCCGTAATTCATCAGATGAGCGTGATAACGGAAGCTGCGCTGAACGGCGGCGCGTACTAACCGGCGGTGAAATAAGCGCGCCAAAAAATCTATAAAGTGTATGTTTTTTTTCCATAATTCATTAGATGAGCGTGATAACGGAAGCTGCGTTGAACGGCGGCGCGTAGGAACGGGCGGTGAAATAAGCGCGCCAAAAAAACTATAAAGTTTACGTTTTTTTTCTGTAATTTATCAGATGAGCGTGATAACGGACGCAACCCTTAACGGCGGCGTCAGAGCGACTTTTTTTTGTTGCAGATTGAATTTTAAGTGCTTTTGGTATCATCAAACCTGTAGCCAGCTCTCATCCTCATTGAGCTATTCCAAGGGTGAGGGCTGGCTAAGGGTCGCCCTGGAGGCACCTGTAGCCAGCTCTCATCCTCATTGAGCTGCTCCAAGGGTGAGGGCTGGCTACGGGTCGCCCTGGAGGCACCTGTAGCCAGCTCTCATCCTCATTGAGCTGCTCCAAGGGTGAGGGCTGGCTAGGGGTCGCCCTGGAGGCACCTGTAGCCAGCTCTCATCCTCATTGAGCTGCTCCAAGGGTGAGGGCTGGCTAGGGGTCGCCCTGGAGGCACCTGTAGCCAGCTCTCATCCTCATTGAGCTGCTCCAAGGGTGAGGGCTGGCTAGGGGTCGCCCTGGAGGCACCTGTAGCCAGCTCTCATCCTCATTGAGCTGCTCCAAGGGTGAGGGCTGGCTAGGGGTCGCCCTGGAGGCACCTGTAGCCAGCTCTCATCCTCATTGAGCTGCTCCAAGGGTGAGGGCTGGCTAGGGGTCGCCCTGGAGGCACCTGTAGCCAGCTCTCATCCTCATTGAGCTGCTCCAAGGGTGAGGGCTGGCTAGGGGTCGCCCTGGAGGCACCTGTAGCCAGCTCTCATCCTCATTGAGCTGCTCCAAGGGTGAGGGCTGGCTAGGGGTCGCCCTGGAGGCACCTGTAGCCAGCTCTCATCCTCATTGAGCTGCTCCAAGGGTGAGGGCTGGCTAGGGGTCGCCCTGGAGGCACCTGTAGCCAGCTCTCATCCTCATTGAGCTGCTCCAAGGGTGAGGGCTGGCTAGGGGTCTCCCTGGAGGCACCTGTAGCCAGCTCTCATCCTCATTGAGCTGCTCCAAGGGTGAGGGCTGGCTAGGGGTCGGCCTGGAGGCACCTGTAGCCAGCTCTCATCCTCTTTGAGCTGCTCCAAGGGTGAGGGCTGGCTAGGGGTCGCCCTGGAGGCACCTGTAGCCAGCTCTCATCCTCATTGAGCTGCTCCAAGGGTGAGGGCTGGCTAGGGGTCGCCCTGGAGGCACCTGTAGCCAGCTCTCATCCTCATTGAGCTGCTCCAAGGGTGAGGGCTGGCTAGGGGTCGCCCTGGAGGCACCTGTAGCCAGCTCTCATCCTCATTGAGCTGCTCCAAGGGTGAGGGCTGGCTAGGGGTCGCCCTGGAGGCACCTGTAGCCAGCTCTCATCCTCATTGAGCTATTCCAAGGGTGAGGGCTGGCTACGGGTCGCCCTGGATGTACCTGTAGCCAGCTCTCATCCTCATTGAGCTATTCCAAGGGTGAGGGCTGGCTAGAGGCAGCCGTGGACAAACGAAAGCCAGCCCTCATGGTGTTTGTGTTATTAAAGAAAAATAATAAATTTGAGGGCTGGCTAGAGGCAGCCGTGGCACACATATATATATATTTCTGCAGTATCTGTGCATTATGAATCGTGATATGTGTTAAAGGGGCCCACTGAGACTTTCGCCTAGGGCCCACATAAACCTGGAGCCGGCCCTGCCCATGTGTGGTGATTATTGATTCCAGTACTAATAGGAATAGCAGGGGCACTAACAGCATGAATGGGGTGTTTATTTATTTGTATTTTGGATATTGTTTCTTCTGGTGTGTGAATATATGGCACTGACCAGTTTAATGCCCTGTATTTGTGTGGTTTTTGCCTTGGATTCTTACATTTTATTATATTGTCTGCTATAGTATATATTTTGTGCTATAGTGCATTACCTCTAATACTGGTGGCGGATTTGCCAGTCAGTATATTAATGTGAAAAATTGATCACCAGGGACAGCCTAAGTGTATATTTGATCTTTACTTGATCTATTACAATCATGTGTTTTTCTGGGATGGATTTTGGAGTAGGTGGGCTTTCCATTAGTGGGTAATTCCACTATATTAACTTTTACTTGTGTTTTCATGAATTGGATTGTGACATTGATTGTATGTATTTATAAAAAATATAATTCATTGTAATTTATTGAAGTATTGTCTAGATTGGGTGATCACTGCACAAGAGCATACCCCTTTTCTTCTTGCCGATGTTTATATATATTTCGTATGCTGCATGTTGATCCCATAGTGATTAGATGGTGCCCTCCATAACTTTGAGTTTGTGACAAAAGTATTCTTGGGGTGATACCTTTATCGACTAACCAGAAAATATATATATATATATATATGCAAGCTTTCAGAGCATTAGAGGCTTCTTCTTCAGGCAACATTACAAATGAATTCATAAGATAAAAGGCACAGCATTGGAGAGATGTTACAAGAAGACATTTGTTCATGAGGTGTAAGTTGCAAAAGGCCTTGGGAATGTTTAATTATCTGGAGGTGTGAATTGTGTCCATGTAGTGAGTCATAAAGCTATGTTTTATCGTTAGTCCTGTTGTCAGTGAATTGAACATCCTTATCAATTTGAATTCCCAAATGTTTCTTTCTCTGTTGCCCTTCAAGTGACCTTTTAGTATCAAAACTTTTAGATTTTTCATACAGTGTCCCCTTCAGTGTCCAATTCAGACCTTCAGATAATTAAACATTTCCAAGGCCTTTCATTCATACAAAAAAACTAATTTGCTCTCCCTAACATATCAGTAGAAGACATCACAACTTACACCTCATGAAGAAATGTCTTGTTGTAACATCTCAAGTCCTGCTGCCTTATCTCAATTGAATTAACATACAAACCAAAGCTTTTTTTTTTTTTCTTTTTTCAAATGCTTCCTCAGGGTATATGAGAGCCTACAGTAGTTGGTGTATCTGAGTCTATATTCTGGCTTTTGAAGGAGCAACTTGCTAATTCTTACTATTGCTAGAAAATGGACTCTCCTGGAAATCCAGACCTGTTTCTCTGCAAGATATGCCTGAAGCTCTATAAAAACCTGCGCAGGCATCTAAAGACCGTATGCATGAAAACCCGTCAGGCGGAGATCGACAATGAAATCAAGAATACAAAAAGGAACATGCACAAGGTGGCTGAATCCCTTTCTGTTGTGCCTTATGACAGCCTCGATTTCAAAAACAGCCAATTTACAAGTGCTCAGGACTTCTTCACAGAATTTTTGAAAAGTCGAGGTTGCATCGTGACCGGAAAACCATCTGAAAGGTATGTATATGTTTCTTCATAATATTTCAGGGTTTTCTAGCATTTACCTATTCATTACCTATCCTAATTTTGCACGTAATTTTGTTTTTTACCTATATACATCTTATGCAATATATCTTAGTTGAGTGCTATCAAAATGGCTGAAAGACATGCCAACATAGTGCCAAAAAGTCTACCCCTACCCATCTAAGTAAGCTTCATACTTTATACTTTTATTTTTCTGTTAATCTAGATAGAAAAAAGGCTTGTTTTTTTCAGTGAGCTAGTGTTACTTTTACCATATATTGTACTGTAAAATTGGGAAAAAATTCTATGTGCGCTTAAATTGAAAACTGTGCAATTGCACTTTTTAACACTGCGTTCACTACATGGAGTGATGCCTCAGCTCAGCTCAGTATAACTTTGCGGATACCAAAAATGTATACTTTTGCTTTTATCTAAGTGCTGGAGAAAATTCTGAATTTTTAAAAAAAAAAAGTTTTGCACTTTGTGGTCATTTTTTCCAACCTATAGCATTATTTTTTGTGATCCATGTGATGACATTTTTTTGTGGCTAGGAGTGATGTATTCAAAGATATCATTTTTAGGTAGACAGTGTTTTGATCACCCAGTATTGAATTTTATTGGCGCATGTGTGTGCATATATATATATATATATATATAATTTTTTTTTTTTCTTCAATATAATAAAATATAATAACATAATGTAATTACCTTATAATAATGTAAATATAATATGGCATACTATAATAATATATTAATAATATAATTAATACACTATAAAAATATAAAATTGTATCTAATACAAGATAATATACATATAATATAACAATATAATATATTATATTATATTAAATATAATATAATGCTATATTAAATAATATATTACTAATATAATATGACATAATTAAAATGTATATAATCTAATATTGTAAATATAATATAATGTAGTAATAATAGAATTATAGTATGATATAATTACAATATAATAAGAATATCGTTTATGTGACAGCTGGCTACTGATGGTCCTAGATGTCCCTGTAACTGGCTCTCACTTCTACTCCTAACTCAGATGTTTCAAAGCTCTCATTTGCTATTGGGTCAAAACTAAGATTGTTGTCACTAGAATGGCCCTACAGGCACCACAATAGTGGTAAAGGGCCTTGACCAACCATCCAAGTCGCCTGCAAAGTTCTATATGTTGATACTCTCAATTATAGAGGAATTAATGCAGATTTTGGGTTTCTTTTTTAGGCCATCCACTGAAGAAGAGGAGCCTATGACACTTCCTCCTGAGGTTGAAGAAGCTAGGTAAGAACTATGCACCAGATTTCTAAAAACATTTGTAACAGCTTTACTATTATTAATAAAGGAAGCTTATGATGTCAATAATCACCCTAATATATTCTTGCCTCTTTCAGTTCGAATGCCACGATGCCCATGCGGAAAAAACTTGCTGTGGTTGGGTTTCATAAGATGCACAGCTTAAGTTCCTCAATTTTACTGGCTTTTAAAAACTATTTAAAGGGAAAATGTACCGAATCGACCATAACACCGATGGTAAGTGTAATTTTATCATTTTGCGTGTGTTTGAGGAATCCTTACAGATGTGAACCCTGATGCATGATCATTTTTTTAAATTTTAGATACGAATCGTTTCTCGCTTTCTTTATTATGTAAACCCGGAAGACATCTCTGCTGACTTTTTAAAGAACTTGAAGGCCACTAGAGAATATTTTATTTCCTTGGAAAGCTTAGGCTGTGTGCCCACGTAGCATTTTTCAAGCGTATATGCTGCGGAATTTCCGCAGCGTAAACGCTTGAAAAACGCATGTAGATCCGCACCCCATGGTCCCCAATGGGATTCCGCATGTTCTATGCACATGCTGCGGATTTTTCCGCAGCGTTTATGCTACGTCCAAAAATCCGCAGCATGTCATTTAATTTTGCGGAAGCGCAGCGGAACTCCCGCCATTGACTTGCATTGAGACGCATAGAAACCGCGACTGTACATTTGTACAAGCGGCTTCTATGCGTCTCTATGTGCGGATGGTACCCAGTTCTGGAGGAGAGGAGACTCTCATCCAGACCTGGGTACCATTGTACCTGTAAAAAAAGAATAAAATAACAAATAAAGTTTATACTCACCTGTCCGGCGGCTTCTCTCTGAATGCCAGCAGCGCTGAAGGACCTGCGGTGACGTCACAGTCATGTGACCGCAGGCCCTTCACCGCTCTGTCTCGCGATATGCCGGCAGCCGGGAACAAGCCAGGAAGCAGCGCTGCAGCCACGCCGGGGCCTCGGGGGTGAGTATAGCTTTATTTGTTTTAATTTTTATGGTTCACACTGTATAAATCCATGCTGTTTCCATGGATTTATACAGTGTGACCTAGTTGTCAAGCACTTTCCAAGTGATGCTATCGCCTGGAAAGTGCTTGTCAATCTGCATGCGGAAACGCATGTGAACCCGCATGTGGATCCGCATGTATTCTGCAGGAAAAACGCATGCACAATCTGCATGCGTTTTTTTCTGCCAGGGAGATGCAGAAATGCTGCAGAAATTTTCTGCTTCATTTCTGCATCGTGGGCACATAGCCTTAAAGACCAATGAAGAAACAATAAAAAAGCATACTAGTCACCTGCGGAGATTTGTAACTTTTGTATGCTCAAAGGACTACCCCTATCTCCTTGACGAAGAAGCAAAAAATGCAGTTGAGCCCTTTAAGGAGACTTTGAGTGTTGTAGTAAAGAGATTAAACAAGAAGCTTGCAAAAAGGCAGGAAGAGGGGGTAAGTAGCTCAAGTTTATACTACACCTGCAATTTAAATTTTTACTGTCATGGGGATGTAAAATGCCATAAAAACATCATGGGAAAGGTTGATTATTAGAAAGTCTAGATTTATTTATTACTTGTTCTGCCATGCAAGGTTGGAACAAAGTAATATTTAGCTCTTAGAAGCTCAGGCAAATCCCATATTTCCATTTCAATTGAATTCAAAATATTTTAACTTGCTAAAATGAGTTCATAATCACAAATGCGCTGAGGTTACATCTTCTGGCTCCATTATGGGATCGGTAAAATGGAACCCCTAGATAAAAGATTTGTCGAATGATGGAAACAAAGAATGCTAAATGTATCTAATGGGCTAACATGCAAAAAAAATAAATAAAAAGAATGAACCTGTAACATAACTCATTTTATCATCCACAGATTGGAATCCACGCCTGTGACTATGGCTGATTGCTGCAAAATTTTGAAAGTGGCAAAGCCTCACGTGACTGATATTTTTACACAGGCAGAAATTAGTAAGATGTTGAGTGATAAGGAGAAGACCCTAGCATGTTATTATCTTCAGGCTGTTATTATCTATAAGCATCTACGTAAGCCATCTGAGGCAAAAAATCTAATGGTAGGTTTAATTTAATTAACCAACTTAGCATATTGCTGACAGATGCTGCTTTACCATATCTTATGTATTTTCAATGTTTTTCTCTTAGTTAAAAGACTGGCTTGAAAGGGAGAAGTTAGATGTTGATGGACAGACCTTAACAGTGGTAAAGACAAAAAAAAATCTTTTGATACTGCAGGAGGAGGATGAGAAGGTAAAATGTTAAAAACATAACTCCTATAAAGCTGTGCTGTAGGTTCTTCAAGGTTTTGCCATTTGCAATCGCATCTTTAACACAGAGTTTCACTTTGACAGAATTTCAATACATATTTCGAAAAGATTAGGACAACTAATCAACCCAAGGATGCAGATACGGTGCCTACATTCTTTGTGTCCTGCAATGGACAACACATCAAGAATCCCGGCAAAGACATGGAGCGCTTCCATAATAAGTTCGTAAAAAATGAGGCCCTCCTTCTCTGCACTACCAAGCATTTAACAAGACTAACAAATGTTTTATCCACAGGTATCAGCTGCCCGTAAAAATATGGGTGATGGCAATAGACGCATACAAAAAGTGGGCTGAAGAATGTCTTTCACAGGTGGAAAGAGACCAGGCCAATGCGTACGTGCACTTTGTGTCCAGACCCGACATGGTGGATAAATCTCCATTTGCTGCAGGGATGTTAATTGTGGCTACACTGAAGGGAGATGAGCAAGCAGGAACCTCTGTGTAAGAGACCTAACTTTATCCCCACAGGCATTCCCAAAATCCATCTTTTTATTGCATGAGACTTAAGTAATTATGCCGTATTGTATATATGATTTCAACCAAATTCTTGGTTAAGTCGTCTAGTAGGTAACAATGCCTTTATCAGTTTTTCCTAACTTAACTGTTTTTTTTTAACTTCACAGATGTACATTGCCCAAGAGAAGGAGGATCAGGGGAGAAGAGGACTGTGAGGGACAAGCAGATGAGGAAGAGACAGAAGGCGCTGGGTAGGAGACTGAACAGACACCCTATGATGCCACCACAATTAATTTCTCCACAGTACCATCCACACACAGTATGATGACCCAACTGTGCCTCCCTCCACTACCCTGGTGATGAATGGTGATCCCAGCACAGTATAATCCTCAATTGTGATTCCCATACAGCCCTCCATGCAGTACATGGGGCCTACGTGCAGTATCATGGCCCCTACTATCACTGTACGTCGTATTAATACCCCCACACAGCCTTCCGCACAGTGTGATGGACCCCACGCAGACCTTCACACTGTATATTTGCTGGCATACAATATAGTGGCCCTCAAATAGTCATCCATAAGATATAAAGGCTCCTTCATAGCCATCCACATATTATAATGCCCTCCATAAATCCATTCAAATATTATAATGGCCCCGCATACCTTATGGATGGGAAATGGGCCCTACATAGTAGTTCTCCATATGGTATAATGCAGCTCCCATTGCCTTCTATATAGAATAATACTTTCCCATAGTTTTCTGTATATTACAATGCATCACCCATAGTCCTCCATATAACTTATTGTAACCTCCATATAACATATTGCAGCCTTTATGCAATATTATGTAATCTCCATACTACTCAATATATAAAGCAGCCTCTATAGTTCATCATATTGTATAATGTAGGCTCTATAATCCTCCATATAGTATAATATAGCTTCTTTAATTATCCATATTGCATAATGTAGCCTCTATAATCCTCTGTATAGCATACAGCTTCTATATTCCTTCATATAGCATAATGTAGCATCTGTCATCTTGCATATAGGATAATGTGGCCCTACAGTCCTGTCCTCCATATCATAATGGGGCCCCATAGTTAATGGTTAATATATTTAATTTTGTATTAAGCAAAAAATCATTCTCTAACCAATAATCTATTATACAAATAAATAGCGGCACTTTCCGTAAAGTAATTCTGCCTTTTAGTATATGATGAATTCCAAATTCTTGGTTAAGTAGTCCGGTGAGGAACAACACCATTTTTAGTATATTCTAATTTACCATCTATCCATTAAACTTTACAGAAGTTCCATTGACATCACAGGAGAAGGCGGCGGCAATCGGAGACATTCTGAAGCGGCAGAAATCCATGAGGAAGAGGCAGTCCAGCAGACTGACAATGCTCAAAAAGAGCTCTATTTCAACAGATTAATTGAAAAGTACCCTGTAGGAGTAAACACCCAATTACCATCCCTGTCCACCTGCAGTCAGTACACAGAGCGTTTCGCACACTACTGTCGGGACAAGTGGAGGCGAGACCAATACAATCTACGCGTTTCAAGTGCTGTCGGTAAGTTTTTTTTCTCTTTCTTTAAATTTAAATCTGTCTACTTGATGTTATTGTATTCTTTGGGATGTGATGCCTGAATATTTTTTTTGCTGAATATTTTACAGTATTTTCTCTTTTTTAGATTATTTCAGGCTTTTCCCCAAAGAAGATGATTTAAAGCACTATCTGAATCAACAGCATTGGACGTCCAACCTACCTGTCCTAGTAGATGTCCAACGTGGATGGAAGCCCAAACCAAAAAGAGGGGATACAGAGAACATTGCCAGACTTCAAGAAAAGCTAAAATTGCAAACGTGGACAGGCCTAATGATTGTAAATGAACGAGGCAAAGGTGAAGGACTGTGCACAACTCGTGCTTTTAGTAAAGGAGAAGTCATTTGTGACTATCATGGAGTGCTTAGAGAAGGAGCTGAGGCTTGCAAAATACAGGCAACTCTGAACGAGGATGAATGTTATATGTTTTTTTTCTTCATTGGTGAAAAGCAGTGGTGTATTGATGCCAGGGAGGTTCCGTGCAGTTGTCACCCAGACATGCCTTCCACATTTGGGCGAAAAATGAATCATTCTTATAAAAATTACAACGTCAAACCTGTCCTTAAATTTATAATTGATGGTAACACGCCATCAATACTATTTCTGGCTAATTGCGATATCAAACCAGGGACAGCGCTTTTGTTCGATTATGGAGTGAAACCTAATGACTATGGAGAAGGTTCAGATATCCCATGGCTGACAACGTGACATTTAAGGTACCATTACACTCTTCAATATCGTGTGCGATATTGCACAAGCGTCAGGTGTTTCACATCGCACACACTATCCTTAATTGATCGTACGTGCGCTGTTACATGCTATATCGTAGATAAAGCATGCACAATGTTGCGATGCAGCGCTATTCTGTACCATGCTGCGATTCTGCAAATTCAATGCAAAGTATAGGTGAATCGTATGGTTCCATGCTTCAATGCTGCAGCCTGCACGATGGTTAATTACACGACGATCGTGAGATTTGAGGTCAGGATCTCAAATCAAACAAATAATACTGGATAAATAAATATCCAGTTCTACATGCAGACATGCTATACACATCTACTCCCATTCACACTTAAATGATATCACAGCAGACCTCGGTCATATCAGACCTGCCAACTTATACCACTCTAAGTGCCCAGAAAATGTAATGTTATTATTTATATCAGGCGGAGAGCACCAATCAAACCTAGGGTCACAACAAGGTCCATGAAGACAGGGATGCAGTTGAGGAAAAGGAAACACCCAGGGTAATTGGTCAATATACTCATTCACATTGTCCTTGAACAATAAACATTTCTGTTTTAACATATGTATTCCCCTTCTTTCCTTTAAAGAGATTAAGAAGACGGCAGTGATCAGCTCCCAAGAAAGAATGAGGCGTTTCGGAGACTAAAGTTCCGGTCTTGTTAAAGTTTTTGAATTCATGTTTTATTTGTTTCTTTTCTGTTCTAGGTTGTTCTACAATTCCAGGTGAACGGGGCCCTCGAAGCAATGGGAGAAGATTTTCTTTATTATAAACATTTGTACTGTTTGTATTAGTGTTAAAGGGATTCTGTCACCAGGTTTTAGCCATCTCATCTGAGCGCACCATAATGTGGACACAGAGATCTTTATTCCAGTGATGTATCACTTACTAGGCTGCTCAGTGTAGTTTGCATTAAAACACTGTTAAATCATCTGGAGATTATCATTAGAGCACTACTCCAGTAGTCCAGTCATACTTGGGAGCTGCCAAATCTGCAACAGAGAAAACAGTAATTTTATCAAAATGACAGCAAGGAGCTCAGTAAGTGAAACATTGCTGGATCAGGATTTCTATCTCTACATTATGCTGCTGTCAGATGGGATGTCAAAAACCTGGTGACACAGTCCCTTTAATAACTATTTTAAAGCTAAATATAAATAGTCCTATGGCTATGATGAAACAATTCTGACAACTGTTCAAATGGCACAATCATTTACTACCGTCAGGTTTCTGAGCCGTTTAGTCTAATGCTTTGTCAGTATTACTAGAATCCATAATAATTTAAAGGTCAGGTAGCCATAAAAGTGCTCCTGCCAGTCAGAGCAGTGCAGTCCCTGGAAATCGGGCCTAGGGAAGCAGAATATATTACCATCCCTAACAACGGTAAGCATGACCCCCAGCTGTCCAGCAACCCGACATGTAGAACTGCCTATAAAAATGACCATTTGTCCAGTCAGTGCATCACTCTCTGGTGCCCTTTTACACTGGCACACTGCTTTCTGTCTCTCTCTCTCTTTCTCTCTCCGCAGTGCAATGCTCTCTGGTGCTCTTTCACTCTCTCTCCAGTGCACCACTCTCTGACGTGTTCTCTTTCTCCCTACTGCACCGCTCTCTGGCACTCCTCTGTCTTTATAGTGCACTGCTCTCTTTTGTGCTCTCTCAGTCTCCAGTGCATCACTGGCGCTCGCTTTTGATCTCTCCCCATTGCACCACTCTCTCGCATGCTCTCTCTCTGGTGCTCTCTTTCCGTCCAAAGTGCCTTTTTTTGTCTCTGTGCCTTCACGAGCTTCTCAATCTCTGTCTTTGCCCATCTGTGGCTCTCTATCGGTCTCTGTGCCTCTCTGTCCCTCCCTGTGCTTCTATTTACCTTTTGCATCCCTCTATGTGCCTACCTTTGCCCCTTTGCTCCCTTCTTTGCCTCTATGTGCCTCTTAATGACTCTCTCACGAGCACACCTCTTTCTGTAGGTCAAAGGTAAGAAGCACTACTCAAGTTGCAGCAGAGAAGATGAATTGGTAAGTGTTTAACACTTGTGTATTTTTTAAGAATCTTGTTGGTGTAGGATGCTTCCTGAACATTAAAGTGAATGGTCAGGAAACATCTTTAAGCTACAGGATCCTTGAAAAATATGCAAGTTTTTATGGGATGATTTGTCAGGCTATCAACAATCACACAGGGCCACATGCCCGTCAACAGGGCAATAGCCGACTCCACAAGGCCAATGACCCTTTGCAAAGGGCCAGAGGTCCCTTTCCGCAGGGCCATAGGCATTTCCACAGGGCCATAACCCCCTCCAACTCTCTCCACAGGACCACAGGCTACTACCGGGCCACAGGCTTTTCCACAGTGCCACAAGCCCCATCCAGCTCTCTTCACAGGCAATCATGTTGCACTTTTGCAACAAAAGAGTCAATCTTTGTTGCAGTTCGGCAACATTAGAGTCAACCCTGTTGCAGATCGGACACAAAGCTTGAAAATTTAGATGTTTACTGCAGAGGACTTCATAGGCCCCCATCTTACTCCAGAGCCTTCCACAGGCCCCTCCAGCCCGCTCCACAGGCCACAACTCCCTCCAGCTCGCTTTACATCGCCACATGCCCATCTGCGGGGCAACAGACCCCTATGCAGGGTCACAGGCCTTTCCACAGGGCCGCAACCCCTTCAGCTCTCTCCAAAGGACCACTGGCTCCTTCTGCCGGGCCACAAGCCTTTCCACAGGGCCACAATCCCCTCCAACTCTCTACACAGGACAACAGGCTCTCTTTACAGGACCATAGCTCCCCTCCACAGGGCCAAATGCACTTTCCACACGGCAAAAATCCCCTCCAGCTCTCTCCACAGAGTCACGGGGTTCGTCTGCAGGGCACAAGCCCCTTCATCAAGGCCAAGGGGCCTTTCTACAGGGCCACTGGCCTTTAAATAGGGCCACAACCCCCTCTGGCACTCTCAACAGGGCCACAGGCTCCTTCTACAGGTGTACAGGCATTTACACAGGGCCACAACCACCTTTACCTCTCTCCAAAGGGCAACAGGGCCCTTTCACTATGCAATAGGCCTTTCCATAAGGCCACAACCCCCTCTCTCTCTCAAAAAGGACAGAGGCTCCCTTTACAAGGAAACAGCCCCCTCCACAAGGCCAAAGGCCTTTTTCAAAGGGCCACAGGTCCCTTCCGCAGGGCCATAGGCATTTCCCCAAGGCAATAACCCCCTCCAGCTCTCTCCACAGGACCACAGGCTCCTTCTACAAGGCTACAACCCATTTCAGCTCTTTCATCAGGGCCACAGCCTCCTCCACCCCACTTTAATCAGTTAAAAGGACTCATTTGAGTGACCATTGGTCAGCTCGAGTAAAGGAACCTGATATAGTATACTGCACTGTTTAATATTCTTTTTTTTCTTTACACAGGTTGAATGCTGGCAAAGAAATGTCACCTATGCCATGCTCCTTTATACCAGTTTTCTTGATTGACATGTTATTTTTGGAGCCAAATGAGAAAATTGGGAAATAGAAAGCTCCCCCCTCCTTCCAATTAGTGGATCCGGTCAGGTGCTCAGTGGCGGTAGGCCACCGCCTGAAAGCCAAACATGAAAAAAGGAATGCTGGCACCGGTTTCCATATGATGAATTTTACTTTATTCCATGAAGATCAATACATTAAAAAGAAGGCATCTTTACAGGCAATCCGCCCCATCATGTCATTTTTGGTTTAAGCCTAATTTCTTTCAATAACTAAAATGGAATAAATGTGTCACTTTTTTGCCTATACTAATAGTTGTGGGGTATTATGACATCACAATAGAATTAATACTTACCCTTTCCGATGCCTTTTAGGGCTATCCGGTGCAGAACCAAGGCCAAATACCAACCGACAGGACCTTCCTGTGACATCATGGAAGGTCCTGTCGCTCAGCACGTGGCCTTGGCTCTGCACCGGATAGACCGAAAAGGCGCCTGAAAGGGTAAGTATTAATTCTTTATTATTTTTAATACATCTGGATTTATTTAATTTTGATTTCGTACTGTATAGTAATACATTACAAAATGAAATGGGGGCTGGCAGACATGTCACAAAGGGGAGGAGGAACAGGATTCTTCTTCCTCCTCTGTGACATCACTTCTCCTCCGGACCGGGTGGTGTGTGAAC
This sequence comes from Phyllobates terribilis, assembly GCF_046119375.1. Taxonomy (NCBI): domain Eukaryota; kingdom Metazoa; phylum Chordata; class Amphibia; order Anura; family Dendrobatidae; genus Phyllobates; species Phyllobates terribilis. Next base: position 3,743,071 of record NW_027362942.1, on the reverse strand, counting down.
ACAGCCTCAGGCTGCGTGCCCACGTAGCGATTTACAAGCGTATATGTTGCGTAATTTACGCAGCGGAAACGCTTGTGAAACACTTGGTAATCTGCACCCCATGGTACTCAGTGGCATTCCGCAATGTTAATGCCCATGCTGTAGATTTTTCCGCAGCGTTTCTGCTGCGCTTAAAAATCCTTTCCACAGGGCCACAACACCTTCAGCTCTCTCCACAGGACCACAGGATCCTACCCGGCCACATGCCTTTCCACAGTGCCACAACTCCCTCCAGCTCTCTTTACATCGCCACATGCCCCTCTGCAGGGCCACAGACCCCTATACAGGGTCACAGGCCTTTCCACAGGGCCTCAACCCCTTCAGCTCTCTCCACAGGACCACTGGCTCCTTCTGCCGGGCCACAAGCATTTCCACAGGGCCACAATCCCCTCCAACTCTTCTCCACAGGACAACAAGCTCTCTTTACAGAGCCATAGCTCCCCTCCACAGGGCCAAATGCACTTTCTGCACGGCCACAGCCCCCTTTAGCTCTCTCCACAGAGACACAGGGCCCGTCTGCAGGACACAAGCCCCCTCTTCAAGGCCAAAGGGCCTTTCTACATGGCCATAGTCATTTCCATAGGGCACAAGCCCCTCCAGCTCTCTCCACAGGGCAACGGACCCCTATACAGGGTCACAGTCCTTTCCACAGGGCCACAACAGCTTCAGCTCTCTCCACAGGCAATCATGTTGCATGTTGTTTACTGCAGAGGACTTCATAGGCCCAAACCTTACTCCAGAGCCTTCCACAGGCCCCTCCAGCCCGCTCCACATGGCCTTTTCCTCAGGCCACAACTCCCTCCAGCTCTCTTTACATCGCCACATGCCCCTCTGCGGGGCCACAGACCCCTATACAGGGTCACAGGCCTTTCCTCAGGGCCTCAACCCCTTCAGCTCTCTCCACAGGACCACAGGCTTTTCCACAGCCCACAACTCCTTCCAGCTCTCACCACAGGGCCACAGCCCCTTCCACAAGGCTAAAGGGCCTATCCATAGGGCCACAGACATTTCCACAGGGCCACAACACCCTCCAGCTCTCACCACAGGACAAGAAGCTCTCTTTACAGGGCCATAGCTCACCTCCACAGGGCCAAATGCACTTTCCACACGGCCACAACTCCCAACAGCTCTCTCCACAGAGTCACAAGGCCCGTCTGCAGGGCACAAGCCCCCTCTTCAAGGCCAAAAGGCCTTTCTACATGGCCATAGTCATTTCCATGGGGCACGAGCCCCTCCAGCTCTCTCCACAGGGCAACGGACCCCTATACAGTGTCACAGGCCTTTCCACAGGGCCACAACACTTTCAGCTCTCTCCACAGGACCACAGACTCCTACTGGGCCACAGGCCTTTCCACAGTGCCACAAGCCCCTCCAGCTCTCTCCACAGGCAATCATGTTGCATGTTGTTTACTGCAAAGGACTTCATAGGCCCAAATCTAACTCCAGAGCCTTCCACAGGCCTTTCCAGCCCACTCCACATGGCCTTTTCCTCAGACCACAACTCCCTCCAGCTCTCTTTACATCGCCACATGCCCCTCTGCAGGGCCACATACCCCTATACAGGGTCACAGGCCTTTCCACAGGGCCTCAACCCCTTCAGTTCTCTCCACAGGACCACTGGCTCCTTCTGCCGGGCCACAAGCATTTCCACAGGGCCACAATCCCCTCCAACTCTTCTCCACAGGACAACAAGCTCTCTTTACAGAGCCATAGCTCCCCTCCACAGGGCCAAATGCACTTTCTGCACGGCCACAGCCCCCTTTAACTCTCTCCACAGAGACACAGGGCCCGTCTGCAGGACACAAGCCCCCTCTTCAAGGCCAAAGGGCCTTTCCACATGGCCATAGTCATTTCCATAGGGCACAAGCCCCTCCAGCTCTCTCCACAGGGCAACGGACCCCTATACAGGGTCACAGGCCTTTCCACAGGGCCACAACACCTTCAGCTCTCTCCACAGGACCACAGGCTACTACCAGGCCACAGGTCTTTCCACAGTGCCACAAGCACCATCCAGCTCTCTCCACAGGCAATCATGTTGCACTTTTGCAACAAGAGTCAATTTTTGTTGCAGTTCGGCAACATTGGAGTCAACCCTGTTGCAAATCGGACACGAAGCTTGAAAATTTAGATGTTTACTGCAAAGGACTTCATAGGCCCCCATCTTACTCCAGAGCCTTCCACAGGCCCCTCCAGCACGCTCCACATGGCCTTTTCCACAGGCCACAACTCCATCCAGCTGTCTTTACATCGCCACATGCCCCTCTGCAGGGCAACAGACCCCTATACAGGGTCACAGGCCTCTCCACAGGGCCTCAACCCCTTCAGCTCTCTCCACAGGACCACTGGCTCCTTCTGCCGGCCACAAGCCTTTCCACAGGGCCACAATCCCCTCCAATTCCACAGGACAACAGGCTCTCTTTACAGGGCCATAGCTCCCCTCCACAGGGCCAAATGCACTTTCCACATGGCCACAACCCCCTCCAGCTCTCTACACAGAGTCATGGGGCCCGTCTGCAGGGCACAAGCCCCTTCATCAAGGCCAAGGGGCCTTTCTACAGGGCCACTGGCCTTTAAATAGTGCCACAACCTCCTCTGGCTCTCTCAAGAGGGCCACAGGCTCCTTCTACAGGGCAAGGGCCCCCTCCACAAGGCCAAAGGCCCTTTGCAAAGAGCCATAGGTCCATTCCACAGGGCCATAGTCATTTCCATAGGGCCATAACCCCCCTCAAGCTCTCTCCCCAGAACCGCAGGCTCTTTCTACAGGTTTACAGGCATATACACAGGGCCACATCCGCCTTCACCTCTCTCCACAAGGCGACAGGGCCCTTTCACTGTGTCATAGGCCTTTCCATAAGGCCACAACCCCCTCTGTCTCTCTTAAAAAGGACAGAGGCTCCCTTTACAAGGCAACAGCCCCCTCCACAAGGCCAAAGGCCTTTTTCAAAGGGCCACAGGTCCCTTTCGCAGGGCCATAGGCATTTCCCCAAGGCAATAACCCCCTCCAGCTCTCTGCACAGGACCACAGGCTCCTTCTACAAGACTACAACCCCTTTGAGCTCTTTCATCAGGGCCACAGCCTCCTCCGCCCCCCTTTAATCAGTTAAAAGGGCTCAATTGAGTGACCACAACACCTTCAGCTCTCTCCACAGGACCACAGGCTCCTACTGAGCCACAGGACTTTCCACAGTGCCACAAGCCCCTCTAGCTCTCTCCACAGGCAATCATGTTGCATGTTTTTTAGCGCAAAGGACTTCATAGGCCCAAATCTTACTCCAGAGCCTTCCACAGGCCCCTCCAGCCGGCTCCACATGGCCTTTTCCTCAGGCCACAACTCCCTCCAGCTCTCTTTACATGGCCACATGCCCCTCTGCGGGGCTACAGACCCCTATACAGGGTCACAGGCCTTTCCACAGGGCCTCAACCCCTTCAGCTCTCTCCACAGGACCACAGGCTTTTCCACAGCCCACAACTCCTTCCAGCTCTCACCACAGGGCCACAGCCCCTTCCACAAGGCTAAAGGGCCTATTTATAGGGCCATAGACCTTTCCACAGGGCCACAACACGCTCCAGCTCTCTCCACAGGACAAGAAGCTCTCTTTACAGGGCCATAGCTCACCTCCACAGGGCCAAATTCACTTTCCACACGGCCACAACTCCCAACAGCCCTCTCCACAGAGTCACAGGGCCCGTCTGCAGGGCACAAGCCCCTCTTCAAGGCCAAAAGGCCTTTCTACATGGCCATAGTCATTCCCATAGGGCACGAGCACCTCCAGCTCTCTCCACAGGGCAACGGACCCCTGTACAGGGTCACAGTCCTTTCCACAGGGCCACAACAGCTTCAGCTCTCTCCACAGGCAATCATGTTGCATGTTGTTTACTGCAGAGGACTTCATAGGCCCAAACCTTACTCCAGAGCCTTCCACAGGCCCCTCCAGCCCGCTCCACATGGCCTTTTCCTCAGGCCACAACTCCCTCCAGCTCTCTTTACATCGCCACATGCCCCTCTGTGGGGCCACAGACCCCTATACAGGGTCACATGCCTTTCCACAGGGCCTCAACCCCTTCAGCTCTCTCCACAGGACCACTGCCTCCTTCTGCCGGGCTACAAGCCTTTCAACAGGGCCACAATCCCCTCCAACTCTTCTCCACAGGACAACAAGCTCTCTTTACAGGGCCATAGCTCCCCTCCACAGGGCCAAATGCACTTTCTGCATGGCCACAGCCCCCTTTAGCTCTCTCCACAGAGACACAAGGCCCGTCTGCAGGGCACAAACCCCCTCTTCAAGGCCAAAAGACCTTTCTACATGGCCATAGTCATTTCCATAGGGCACGAGCCCCTCCAGCTCTCTCCACAGGGCAACGGACCGCTATACAGGGTCACAGGCCTTTCCACAGGGCCACAACACCTTCAGCTCTTCCACAGGACCACAGGCTCCAGCCCGGCCACAGGCCTTTCCTCAGTGCTACAAGTCCCTCCAGCTCTCTCCACAGGCAATCATGTTTCATGTTGTTTACCGCAAAAGGACTTCATAGGCCCAAATCTTACTTCACACCCTTCCACAGGCCCCTCCAGCCCGCTCCACATGGCCTTTTCCGCAGGCCACAACTCCCTCCAGCTCTCTTTACATCGCCACATGCCCCTCTGCGGGGCCACAGACCCCTATACAGGGTCACAGGCCTTTCCACAGGGCCTCAACCCCTTTAGCTCTCTCCACAGGACCACAGGCTTTTCCACAGCCCACAACTCCTTCCAGCTCTCACCACAGGGCCACAGCCCCTTCCACAAGGCTAAAGGGCCTATCCATAGGGCCACAGACATTTCCACAGTGCCACAACACCCTCCAGCTCTCTCCACAGGACAAGAAGCTCTCTTTACAGGGCCATAGCTCACCTCCACAGGGCCAAATGCACTTTCCACACGGCCACAACTCCCAACAGCTCTCTCCACAGAGTCACAAGGCCCGTCTGCAGGGCACAAGCCCCCTCTTCAAGGCCAAAAGGCCTTTCTACATGGCCATAGTCATTTCCATAGGGCACGAGCCCCTCCAGCTCTCTCCACAGGGCAACCGACCCCTATTCAGGGTCACAGGCCTTTCCCCAGGGCCACAATCCCCTCCAACTCTTCTGCACACGACAACAAGCTCTCTTTACCGGGCCATAGCTCCCCTCCACTGGGCCAAATGCACTTTCTGCATGGCCACAGCCCCCTTTAGCTCTCTCCACAGAGACACAAGGCCCGTCTGCAGGGCACAAGCCCCCTCTTCAAGGCCAAAAGGCCTTTCTACATGGCCATAGTCATTTCCATAGGGCACAAGCCCCTCCAGCTCTCTCCACAGGGCAACGGACCCCTATACAGGGTCACAGGCCTTTCCACAGGGCCACAACACTTTCAGCTCTCTCCACAGGACCACAGGCTCCTACTGGGCCACAGGCCTTTCCACAGTGCCACAAGCCCCTCCAGCTCTCTCCACAGGCAATCGTGTTGCATGTTGTTTACTGCAAAGGACTTCATAGGCCCAAATCTTACTCCAGAGCCTTCCACAGGCCTTTCCAGCCCACTCCACATGGCCGTTTCCTCATCCCACAACTCCCTCCAGCTCTCTTTACATCGCCACATGCCCCTCTGTGGGGCCACAGACCCCTATACAGGGTCACATGCCTTTCCACAGGGCCTCAACCCCTTCAGCTCTCTCCACAGGACCACTGCCTCCTTCTGCCGGGCTACAAGCCTTTCAACAGGGCCACAATCCCCTCCAACTCTTCTCCACAGGACAACAAGCTCTCTTTACAGAGCTATAGCTCCCCTCCACAGGGCCAAATGCACTTTCTGCACGGCCACAGCCCCCTTTAGCTCTCTCCACAGAGACACAAGGCCCGTCTGCAGGGCACAAGCCCCCTCTTCAAGGCCAAAAGGCCTTTCTACATGGCCATAGTCATTTCCATAGGGCACGAGCCCCTCCAGCTCTCTCCACAGGGCAACGGACCCCTATACAGGGTCACAGGCCTTTCCACAGGGCCACAAGCCCCTCCAGCTCTCTCCACAGGCAATCATGTTGCATGTTGTTTACTGCAAAGGACTTCATAGGCCCAAATCTTACTCCAGAGCCTTCCACAGGCCTCTCCAGCCCGCTCCACATGGCCTTTTCCTCAGGCCACAACTCCGTCCAGCTCTCTTTACATCGCCACATGCCCCTCTGCGGGGCCACAGACCCCTATACAGGGTCACAGGCCTTTCCACAGGGCCTCAACCCCTTCAGTTGTCTCCACAGGACCACAGGCTTTTCCACAGCCCACAACTCTTTCCAGCTCTCACCACAGGGCCACAGCCCCTTCCACAAGGCTAAAGTGCCTATCCATAGGGCCACAGACCTTTCCACAGGGCCACAACACCCTCCAGCTCTCTCCACAGGACAAGAAGCTCTCTTTACAGGGCCATAGCTCACCTCCACAGGGCCAAATGCACTTTCCACACGGCCACAACTCCCAACAGCTCTCTCCACAGAGTCACAGGGCCCGTCTGCAGGGCACAAGCGCCCTCTTCAAGGCCAAAAGGCCTTTCTACATGGCTATAGTCATTTCCATAGGGCACGAGCCCCTCCAGCTCTCTCCACAGGGCAACGGACCCCTATACAGGGTCAGAGGCCTTTCCACAGGGCCACAACACCTTCAGCTCTCTCCACAGGACCACAGGCTCCTACTGGGCCACAGGCCTTTCCACAGTGCCACAAGCCCCTCCAGCTCTCTCCACAGGCAATCATGTTGCATGTTGTTTACTGCAAAGGACTTCATAGGCTCAAATCTTACTCCAGAGCCTTCCACAGGCCTCCAGCCCGCTCCACATGGCCTTTTCCTCAGGCCACAACTCCCTCCAGCTCTCTTTACATCGCCACATGCCCCTCTGCGGGGCCACAGACCCCTATACAGGGTCACAGGCCTTTCCACAGGGCCTCAACCCCTTCAGCTGTCTCCACAGGACCACAGGCTTTTCCACAGCCCACAACTCCTTCCAGCTCTCACCACAGGGCCACAGCCCTTTCCACAAGGCTAAAGGGCCTATCCATAGGCCACAGACCTTTCCACAGGGCCACAACACCTTCCAGCTCTCTCCACAGGACAAGAAGCTCTCTTTACCGGGCCATAGCTCACCTCCACAAGGCCAAATGCACTTTCCACACGGTCACAACTCCCAACAGCTCTCTCCACAGAGTCACAGGGCATGTCTGCAGGGCACAAGCCCCCTCTTCAAGGCCAAAAGGCCTTTCTACATGGCCATAGTCATTTCCATAGGGCACGAGCCCCTCCAGCTCTCTCCACAGGGCAACAGACCCCTATACAGGGTCACAGGCCTTTCCACAGGGCCACAACACCTTCAGCTCTCTCCACAGGACCACAGGCTCCTACTGGGCCACAGGCCTTTCCACAGTGCCACAAGCCCCTCCAGCTCTCTCCACAGGCAATCATGTTGCATGTTGTTTACTGAAAAGGACTTCATAGGCCCAAATCTTACTCCAGAGCCTTCCACAGGCCTCTCCAGCCCGCTCCACATGGCCTTTACCTCAGGCCACAACTCCCTCCAGCTCTCTTTACATCGCCACATGCCCCTCTGCGGGGCCACAGACCCCTATACAGGGTCACAGGCCTTTCCACAGGGCCTCAACCCCTTCAGCTCTCTCCACAGTACCACTGGCTCATTCTGCCGAGCCACAAGCATTTCCACAGGGCCACAATCCCCTCAAACTCTTCTCCACAGGACAACAAGCTAACTTTACAGGGCCATAGCTCCCTTCCTCATAGCCAGCCCTCATGGTGTTTGTGTTATTTAAGAAAAAAAAAATTGGGGGGCTGGCTAGAGGCAGCCGTGGACACATGATAGCCAGCCCTCATGGTGTTTGTGTTATTAAAGAAAAAAAAATTTAAGGGCTGGCTAGAGGCAGCCGTGGACACACGATAGCCAGCCCTCATGGTGTTTGTGTTATTAAAGAAAAAAAATAAATTTAAGGGCTGGCTAGAGGCAGCCGTGGACACACGATAGCCAGCCCTCATGGTGTTTGTGTTATTAAAGAAAAAAAAAATTGGGGGGCTGGCTAGAGGCAGCCGTGGACACATGATAGCCAGCCCTCATGGTGTATGTGTTATTAAAGAAAAAAAAAATTGGGGGGCTGGCTAGAGGCAGCCGTGAACACACGATAGCCAGCCCTCATGGTGTTTGTGTAATTAAAGAAAAAAAAAATTGGGGGGCTGGCTAGAGGCAGCCGTGAACACACGATAGCCAGCCCTCATGGTGTTTGTGTTATTAAAGAAAAAAAAATTGGGGGGCTGGCTAGAGGCAGCCGTGAACACAATGCTTCATTTCTGCATCGTGGTTACATAGCCTTAGTGTTATTAAAGCAAAAAAAATTTGAGAGTTGGCTATAGACATTATATGCCCAATATGAGGGCTGGCTGCAGGTAATCCAGGACAACCAGCAGCAAGCTCTCATGCTTGCGTGCACATTAGAAAGAGAAACATCGCCATCTGGTGTTTTTACAATCCTACAATAAAAAATTAAAAAGTTGGACAACATTGCCACCCGGTGGAGTTTCCTCAGAACACACTATGTCAAGAAAAAAGTCAATGAGGGCTGGCTATTGGTCAATCAGGTAAGTGATTTAGCCAGCTCTAATGTTACATTTTTTTGCATTTTTATTGCGTAGACCCCCTCAGGAGCGATATTTCAGGCCGCAGAGCGTGCAGTTTCGAGCAGAAATTTTGCCTTAACCCTGAAAAAAATTTAGCGCATCCCACCGCGTGCGTAAGCGTCCCAAATGCCAAAAAACAAATTTCCCCCATCAGTCCCTATATATTACTATAGTACAGAAGGTCATACTACCATATTGACTCTTTAATCCAGTTCCAATGTATCAAGGTCAAGCCTGTTGCACAAATGCAACAAATGTTGCATTCCGGCAACAAAAGTCGGCCATCTTGTGTCCCGTTTGCAACAAAAGGTCAACTTTTGTTGCTTTTCGGCAACATTTCAGGTCAAGCCTGTTGCAAACGGGACACGAAGCCTCTGATTTTGACCAAAGGTGCACCTCATGGGGCTTCACGTGCATACCGCATGTCATGGGGCCCCACGTGCATGACGCATGTTATGGATGCCCCAAATGCATGCCGCATGTCATGGGGGCCAAAAATGAATGCCACATGTCATGGGGGCCACACGTGCATGACACATGTCATGGGGGCTCCACGTGCATGCCACATTTCATTGGGGGCCCAAATGCATGCTGCATGTCAGAGGCCACAAATGCATGCTGCATGTCATGGGGCCCCACATGCATGCCCCATGTCTTGGGGGCCTCAAATGCATGCTGCACGTGATGGGGGACCCAAATGCATGGCACATGTCATGGTAGCCGACACGCATGCTGCATGTCATGGGGGCCCCAAATACGTGCCACATGTAATGGGGGCCCCACATGCATGGTGCATGTCATAGGGGCCCCACATGCATGCCGCATGTCATGGGGGCCTCAAATGTATGCTGCATGTCATGGGGGCCCCAAATGCATGCCGCATGTCATGGGGTCCCCACATGCATTCCGCATGTCATGGGGGCTCTACATCCATGCCGCATGTCATGAGGGCACCAAGTGCATGCCGCATGTCATGGGGGCCCCAAATGCATGCCGCATGTCATGGGGGCTCCAAATGAATGCCGCATGTCATGGGGGCCCCAAATGCATGCCATGTGACATGGGGGCCCCACGTGCTTGACGCTTGTCATGGGGGCCCCACATGCATGCCGCATGTCTTGAGTACCCCAAATGCATGTCGCATGTCATTTGGGCCCCACATGCATGACGCATGTCATGCTGGCCCCAAATGCATTCTACATATCATGGAGGCCCCACGTCCATGCCGCATGTCATGGGGGCCCCAAATGCAAGCCGCCTGTCATGGGGGCCAAAAAAGCATTCCGCATGTCAAGGGGACCCCAAATGCATGCCTCATGTGATGGGGGCCCCAAATGCATGCTGCGTGTCTTGGGAACCCCAAATGCATGTCGCATGTCATGTGGCCCCACGTGCATGCCGCATGTCATGGGGACCCATGTGCATGCCGAATGTCATGGGGGTACCACGTGCATGCCACATATCATGGGGTCCCCACATGCATGCCGCATGTCATGGGGGCCCCAAATGCAAAGTGCATGTCATGGGGGCCTCACGTGCATACCGCATGTCATGGGGACCCCCAAAGCTTGACTCATGTCATGGGGGCCCCAAATGCATACTGCATGTCATGGGAGCTCCACATGCATGCCGCATGTCATGTGGCCCCACGTACATGCCGCATGTCATGGGGGCCCTAAATGCATGCAGCATGTCAAGGGGGCCCTAAATGCATGCCCCATGTCATGGGGGCCCCACATGCATGCCGCAAGTCATGGGGGCCCAAATGCATGCCACATTTCATAGGGGCCACAAATGCCTGCCGCATTTCATGGGGGCCCCACGTGCATGCCGCATGTCATGGCGTCTCCAATTGCATGCCGCATTTATTGGTTGCCCCTCATGCATGCCGCATGTCAAGGGTACCCCAAATGCATGTTACATGTCAGGGGGGGCCCCAATTGCATGCCGCATGTCATGGGGGCCCCAAATGCATGCCACATGTCATCGGGACCCCAAATACTTGCCACATGTCAGGGGGCCCCACATGCATGCCGCATTTCATGGGTGCCCCACATGCATGCCGCATTTCATGGGGGCCCCAAATGCATGCCCCATGTTATGGGGAGCCCACGTGCATGCTGCATGTCATGGGGTCCCCAAATGCATGCCGCATGTCATGGGGTCCCCAAATGCATGCCGCATGTCAAGGGGGCCCCAAGTGTATGCCGCATGTCATGGGGGCCCCACGTTCATGCCGCATGTCATGGGGGACCAAATGCATGCCGCATGTCATGAGGGCCCCAAATGCATGCCGCATGCCATGGGGGCCCCAAATATGTGCTGCATGTCATGGGGGCCCCACATGCATGCCGCGTGTCATGGGGTCCCCACTTGCATTCCGAATGTCATGGGGGCCCCACATGCATGCCGCATGTCATCAGGGCCATACATGCATGACTCGTGTCATGGGGGCCCCAAACGCATGCCGCTTTACATGTGGGCCCTAAATGTATTCCGCATGTCATGCGGGCCCCAAATAAGTGCCACATGTCAGGGGGCTCCACATGCATGCCGCATATCATGGGTGCCCCACATGCATGCCACATTTCATGGGGGCCCCAAATGCATGCCCCATGTCATGGGGGGCCCACGTGCATGCCGCATGTCATGGGGTCCCCAAATGCATGCCGCATGTCATAGGGGCCCCACGTGCATGCCTCATGTCATGGGGGACCAAATGCATGTCGCATGTCATGGGGGCAACAAATACGTGCCGCATGTCATGAGGGCCCCACATGCATGGCGCATGTCATGGGGGCCCCAAATGCATGCCGCATGTCATGGGGGCCACAAATATGTGCCGCATTTCATGGGGGCCCAACGTGCATGCCGCATGTCTTTGGGCCCCAAATATTTGCTGCATGTCATGGGGGCCCCACATGCCTGCCATGAGTCATGGGGTCCCCACATGCATTCCGCATGTCATGAGGGCCCCACATGCATGGCGCAAGTCATCGGGGCCACACGTGCATGCCTCGTGTCATGGGGGCCCCAAACGCATGCCTCATTACACGGGGACCCCAAATGCATGCCGCATGTCATGGGGACCCTAAATGTATGCTGCATGTCATGGGGGCCCAAAATACGTGCCACATATCAGGGGGCCCCACGTGCATGCCGCATGTCATGGGTGCCCCACATGCATGCTGCATTTCATGGGGTCCCAAATGCATGCCCCATGTCATGGGGTGCCCACGTGCATGCCGCAAGTCATGGGGTCCCCAAATGCATGCCTCATGTCATGGGGTCCCTAAATGCATGCCGCATGTCAAGGGGGCCCCAAATGTATGCCGCATGTAATGGGGCGCCACGTACATGACGCATGTCATGGGGGCCCCAAATACGTGCTGCATGTCATGAGGGCCCCACATGCATGGCGCATGTCATGGGGGCCCCAAAGGCATGCCGCATGTCATGGGGGCCACAAATATGTGCCGCATGTCATGGGGGCCCAACGTGCATGCCGCATGTCTTGGGGCCCCAAATATTTGCCGCAAGTCGTGGGAGCCCCACATGCATGCCACGTGTCATGGGGTCCCCACATGCATTCCGCATGTCATGGGGGTTCCACATGCATGCCGCATGTCATGGGGGCCCCATGTGCATGTCACATTTCATGGGGGCCCCAAATGTATGCCGCATGTCATGAGGGCCCCAAATGCATGCCGCATGTCATGGAGGCCCCAAATGTATGCCGCATGTCATGGGGGCCCCAAATACATGCCGCATGTCATGGGGGCCCCCGTGCGTGCCGCATGTCATGGGGGCCACAAATACATGTCGCATGTTTTGGGGCCCCCAAATACGTGCCGCATGTCATGGGGGCCCCACGTGCTTGCCGCATGTTATGGAGTCCCCAAATGCATGCCGCCTGTCATGGGGGCCCCACGAGCATGCCGCATTTCCTTGGGGACCCTAAATGCATGCTTCATGTCAGGGGCTCCAAATGCTTGCTGCATGTCATGGAAGCCCCAAATACATGCCGCTTGTAATGGGGGCGCCAAATGCATGGCGCATGTCATAGGGGCCCCACATGCATGCCACATATCATGAGGGCAACACGTGCATGCCGCATGTAATGGGGGCCCCACATGCAAGCTGGGTGTTATTGGGGCCCAAATGCATGCCGCATGTCATGGGGGCCCCAAATGCATGCCGCATGTCAAGGGGGCCCCAAATTTTTGCCTCATGTCATCGGGGCCCCACATGCATGCTGGTTGTCATGGGGGCCCAAATGCATGCCGCATGTCATGGGGGCCCATGTGCATGCCGCATGTCATGGGGGACCAAATGCATGGCGCATGTTATGGGGGCCCCACGTGCATGCCGCTTGTCTTAGGGGCCCCAAGTACGTGCCGCATAATGGGGTCCCACATGCATGGTGCGTGTCATGGGGGCCCCACATGCATGCCGCATGTCATGACATGCGGCATGCATGTGGGACCCCCATGACACGTGGCATGCATGTGGCCCCCAAATTCATGCTGCATGTCATGGGGGCCCCAATTGCATGACCCATGTTATGGAGGCTGCACATGCATGCCACATTTCATGGGGGCCACAAATGCATGCCGCATGTCATTTGGGCCCCAAAAGTATGCTGCATATCATGGGGGGCCCCAAATACGTGCCGCATGTCATGAGGGCCCCACATGCATGGCGCATGTCATGGGGGCCCCACATGCATGCCGCATGTCATGGGGGCCCCACGTGCTTGGCGCAAGTCATGGTTGCCCCACATGCATGCCGCATGTCATCGGGGCCATAAATGCATGCCGCATGTCATAGGGGCCCCACATGCATGACGCATGTCATGGGGGCCCCACATGCATGCCGCATGTCACGGAGGCCCCAAATGCATGCCGCATGTCATGGGAGCCCCACATGAATGTCGCATGTCAAGGGGGCCCCACGTGCATGCCGCATGTCATGGGGATACCAAATGCATGCCGCATGTCATGGGGGCCATAAATGCATGCCGCATGTCATGGGGGCCCCACGTGCATGCCACATGTCATTGGGGGCCCACATGCATGCCGCATGTCATGGGGGCCACACTTGCATGCAGCATGTAATGGGGATCCAAATGCATGACGCATGTCATGGGGGCCCCAAATGCATGCGGCATGTCATAGTGGCCCCACGTGCATACCACATGTCATGGGGGCCCCACATGCATGCCGCATGTCATGGGGGCCCAAATGCATGACGCATGTCATGGATGCTCCACGTGCATGCCGCATGTAATGGGGCCCCCAAATTCATGTTGCATGTCACAGGGGCCCCACGTGCATTCCGCATGTCATGGGGGCCCCAAAAGCATGCCGCATGTCATGGGGGCCCCAAATGCATGCCGCATGTCATGGGGGCCCCAAATGCATGCCTCATGTCATGAGGGCCCCAAATGCATGCCGCATGTCATAGTGGTTTCCAAATGCATGCTGCATGTCATGAGGGGCCCACGTGCATGCCGCAAGTCATGGGGGCCCCAAATGCATGCCACATATCATGGGGGCCCCAAATGCATGCTGCATATATTGGGGGCCCCAAATGCATGCCACATGTCATGAGGGCCCCGCTTGCATGCCGCATGTCATTGGGGCCCCGCAGGCATTCCGCATGTCATGGGGGCCCCACGTACATGCTGCATGTCATTGGGGCCCCACGTGCTTGTCTCATTTAATGGGGGACGCAAATGCATGCATGCCGCATGTCATTGGGGCCCGGCAGGCATTCCGCATGTCATGGGGGCCTCACATGCATTCCGCATGTCATGGGGCCCCCCAAATGCAGGCCGCATGTCACAGGGGTCCCACATGCATGCCGCATGTCATGGGGCCCCCAAATGCATGACGCATGTCATAGTGGCCCCAAATGCATGCTGCATGTCATGAGGGCCCCACGTGCATGCCGCATGTCATAGGGGCCCCACGTGCATGCCGCATGTCATAGGGCCCCACGTGCATGCCGCATGTCATGGGGGATCCAAACTCATGCTGCATGTCATTGGGGCCCCATGTGCATGCCCCATGTCATGGGGGGCCCACGTGCATGCCGCAAGTCATGGGGTCCCCAAATGCATGCCTCATGTCATGGGGTCCCTAAATGCATGCCGCATGTCAAGGGGGCCCCAAATGTATGCCGCATGTCATGGGGGCGCCACGTACATGACGCATGTCATGGGGGCCCCAAATATGTGCTGCATGTCATGAGGGCCCCACATGCATGGCGCATGTCATGGGGGCCCCAAAGGCATGCCGCATGTCATGGGGGCCACAAATATGTGCCGCATGTCATGGGGGCCCAACGTGCATGCCGCATGTCTTGGGGCCCCAAATATTTGCCGCAAGTCGTGGGAGCCCCACATGCATGCCACGTGTCATGGGGTCCCCACGTGCATTCCGCATGTCATGGGGGCTCCACATGCATGCCGCATGTCATGGGGGCCCCATGTGCATGTCGCATTTCATGGGGGTCCCAAATGTATGCCGCATGTCATGAGGGCCCCAAATGCATGCCGCATGTCATGGAGGCCCCAAATGTATGCCGCATGTCATGGGGGCCCCAAATATAGGCCGCATGTCATGGGGGCCCGCGTGCGTGCCGCATGTCATGGGGGCCACAAATACATGTCGCATGTTTTGGGGCCCCCAAATACGTGCCGCATGTCATGGGGGCCCCACGTGCTTGCCGCATGTTATGGAGTCCCCAAATGCATGCCGCCTGTCATGGGGGCCCCACGAGCATGCCGCATTTCCTTGGGGACCCTAAATGCATGCTACATGTCAGGGGCTCCAAATGCTTGCTGCATGTCATGGAAGCCCCAAATACATGCCGCTTGTAATGGGGGCGCCAAATGCATGGCGCATGTCATAGGGGCCCCACATGCATGCCACATATCATGAGGGCAACACGTGCATGCGCATGTAATGGGGGCCCCACATGCAAGCTGGGTGTTATTGGGGCCCAAATGCATGCCGCATGTCATGGGGGCCCCAAATACATGGCGCATGTCATGGGGGCCCCAAATGCATGCCCCCATTCATGGGGGCACCACGTGCATGCGCATGTCATGGGGGCCCCAAATGCATACCGCATGTCATGGGGGCCCCAAATGCATGCTGCATGTTATGGGGGCCCTAAATGTATGCCGCATGTCATGGCAGCCCCAATACGTGCCACATGTCATGGGGGCCCCACGTGCATGCCGCATGTCATGGGTGCCCCACATGCATGCCTCATGTCATGGGGGCTCCAAATGCATGCCTCATGTCATGGCGTCCCCAAAGGCATGCCTCATGTCATGGGGGCCCCACATGCATGCCACATGTCATAGTGGCCCCACATGCATGCCACGTGTCAAGGGAGCCCCAAATGAATGTCGCATGTCAAGGGGGCCCCATGTGCATGCCGCATGTCATGGGGACCCACATGCATGCAGCATGTCATGGAGGCCCCATGACATGCGACAAGCATTTGGGCCCCACATGCATGCCGAATGCCATGGGCCCCCCAAATGCATGCCGCATGTCATGGGGGCCCCACATGCATGCCGCATGTCATGGGGGCCCAAATGCTTGCCACATGTCATGGGGGCCCCAAATGCATGCCGCATGTCTCAGGTACCCCAAATGCATGCAGCATGTTATGCATGCCCCCAAATGCATGCCACAAGTCATGGGAGCCCAAATGCATGCCGCATGTCATGGGGGCCCCACATGCATGCCGCATGTCATGGGGGCCCCAAATGCATGCCGCATGTCATGGGGGCCCCACGTGCTTGGCGCAAGTCATGGGTGCCCCACATGCATGACGCATGTCATCGGGGCCCCAAATGCATGCCACATGTCATAGGGGCCCCACATGCATGACGCATGTCATGGGGGCCCCACATGCATGCCGCATGTCATGGGGCCCAAATGCTTGCCGCATGTCATGGGGGCCAGAAATGCATGCCGCATTTCATAGGGGCCCCACATGCATGGCGCATTTCATGGGGGCCCTACATGCATGCCGCATGTCATGGGGGCCCCAAGTGCATGCCGCATGTCATAGTGGCCCCAAATGCATGCCGCATGTCATAGTGGCCCCAAATGCATGCTGCATGTAATGAGGGGCCCCAAATGCATGGCTCAAGTCATGGGGGCCCCAAATGCATGCCACATATCATGGGGGCCCCACGTGCATGCTGCATATATTGGGGGCCCCAAATGCATGCCGCATGTTATGGGGGCCCTAAATGTATGCCGCATGTCATGGCAGCCCCAATACGTGCCACATGTCATGGGGGCCCCACGTGCATGCCGCATGTCATGGGTGCCCCACATGCATGCCTCATGTCATGGGGGCTCCAAATGCATGCCTCATGTCATGGCGTCCCCAAAGGCATGCCTCATGTCATGGGGGCCCCACATGCATGCCACATGTCATAGTGGCCCCACATGCATGCCACGTGTCAAGGGAGCCCCAAATGAATGTCGCATGTCAAGGGGGCCCCATGTGCATGCCACATGTCATGGGGACCCACATGCATGCAGCATGTCATGGAGGCCCCATGACATGCGACAAGCATTTGGGCCCCACATGCATGCCGCATGCCATGGGCCCCCCAAATGCATGCCGCATGTCATGGGGGCCCCACATGCATGCCGCATGTCATGGGGGCCCAAATGCTTGCCACATGTCATGGGGGCCATAAATGCATGCCGCATGTCATGGGGGCCCCAAATGCATGTCGCATGTCTCAGGTACCCCAAATGCATGCAGCATGTTATGCATGCCCCAAATGCATGCCGCATGTCATGGGGGCCCCAAATGCATGCCCCATGTCATGGGGGGCCCACGTGCATGCCGCATGTCATAGGGGCCCCACGTGCATGCCTCATGTCATGGGGGACCAAATGCATGTCGCATGTCATGGGGGCAACAAATACGTGCCGCATGTCATGAGGGCCCCACATGCATGGCGCATGTCATGGGGGCCCCAAATGCATGCCGCATGTCATGGGGGCCACAAATATGTGCCGCATTTCATGGGGGCCCAATGTGCATGCCGCATGTCTTTGGGCCCCAAATATTTGCTGCATGTCATGGGGGCCCCACATGCCTGCCATGTGTCATGGGGTCCCCACATGCATTCCGCATGTCATGAGGGCCCCACATGCATGGCGCAAGTCATCGGGGCCACACGTGCATGCCTCGTGTCATGGGGGCCCCAAACGCATGCCTCATTACACGGGGACCCCAAATGCATGCCGCATGTCATGGGGACCCTAAATGTATGCTGCATGTCATGGGGGCCCAAAATACGTGCCACATATCAGGGGGCCCCACGTGCATGCCGCATGTCATGGGTGCCCCACATGCATGCTGCATTTCATGGGGTCCCAAATGCATGCCCCATGTCATGGGGTGCCCACGTGCATGCCGCAAGTCATGGGGTCCCCAAATGCATGCCTCATGTCATGGGGTCCCTAAATGCATGCCGCATGTCAAGGGGGCCCCAAATGTATGCCGCATGTAATGGGGCGCCACGTACATGACGCATGTCATGGGGGCCCCAAATACGTGCTGCATGTCATGAGGGCCCCACATGCATGGCGCATGTCATGGGGGCCCCAAAGGCATGCCGCATGTCATGGGGGCCACAAATATGTGCCGCATGTCATGGGGGCCCAACGTGCATGCCGCATGTCTTGGGGCCCCAAATATTTGCCGCAAGTCGTGGGAGCCCCACATGCATGCCACGTGTCATGGGGTCCCCACATGCATTCCGCATGTCATGGGGGTTCCACATGCATGCCGCATGTCATGGGGGCCCCATGTGCATGTCACATTTCATGGGGGCCCCAAATGTATGCCGCATGTCATGAGGGCCCCAAATGCATGCCGCATGTCATGGAGGCCCCAAATGTATGCCGCATGTCATGGGGGCCCCAAATACATGCCGCATGTCATGGGGGCCCCCGTGCGTGCCGCATGTCATGGGGGCCACAAATACATGTCGCATGTTTTGGGGACCCTAAATGTATGCTGCATGTCATGGGGGCCCAAAATACGTGCCACATATCAGGGGGCCCCACGTGCATGCCGCATGTCATGGGTGCCCCACATGCATGCTGCATTTCATGGGGTCCCAAATGCATGCCCCATGTCATGGGGTGCCCACGTGCATGCCGCAAGTCATGGGGTCCCCAAATGCATGCCTCATGTCATGGGGTCCCTAAATGCATGCCGCATGTCAAGGGGGCCCCAAATGTATGCCGCATGTAATGGGGCGCCACGTACATGACGCATGTCATGGGGGCCCCAAATACGTGCTGCATGTCATGAGGGCCCCACATGCATGGCGCATGTCATGGGGGCCCCAAAGGCATGCCGCATGTCATGGGGGCCACAAATATGTGCCGCATGTCATGGGGGCCCAACGTGCATGCCGCATGTCTTGGGGCCCCAAATATTTGCCGCAAGTCGTGGGAGCCCCACATGCATGCCACGTGTCATGGGGTCCCCACATGCATTCCGCATGTCATGGGGGTTCCACATGCATGCCGCATGTCATGGGGGCCCCATGTGCATGTCACATTTCATGGGGGCCCCAAATGTATGCCGCATGTCATGAGGGCCCCAAATGCATGCCGCATGTCATGGAGGCCCCAAATGTATGCCGCATGTCATGGGGGCCCCAAATACATGCCGCATGTCATGGGGGCCCCCGTGCGTGCCGCATGTCATGGGGGCCACAAATACATGTCGCATGTTTTGGGGCCCCCAAATACGTGCCGCATGTCATGGGGGCCCCACGTGCTTGCCGCATGTTATGGAGTCCCCAAATGCATGCCGCCTGTCATGGGGGCCCCACGAGCATGCCGCATTTCCTTGGGGACCCTAAATGCATGCTTCATGTCAGGGGCTCCAAATGCTTGCTGCATGTCATGGAAGCCCCAAATACATGCCGCTTGTAATGGGGGCGCCAAATGCATGGCGCATGTCATAGGGGCCCCACATGCATGCCACATATCATGAGGGCAACACGTGCATGCCGCATGTAATGGGGGCCCCACATGCAAGCTGGGTGTTATTGGGGCCCAAATGCATGCCGCATGTCATGGGGGCCCCAAATGCATGCCGCATGTCAAGGGGGCCCCAAATTTTTGCCTCATGTCATCGGGGCCCCACATGCATGCTGGTTGTCATGGGGCCCCAAATGCATGCCGCATGTCATGGGGGCCCATGTGCATGCCGCATGTCATGGGGGACCAAATGCATGGCGCATGTTATGGGGGCCCCACGTGCATGCCGCTTGTCTTAGGGGCCCCAAGTACGTGCCGCATAATGGGGTCCCACATGCATGGTGCGTGTCATGGGGGCCCCACATGCATGCCGCATGTCATGACATGCGGCATGCATGTGGGACCCCCATGACACGTGGCATGCATGTGGCCCCCAAATTCATGCTGCATGTCATGGGGGCCCCAATTGCATGACCCATGTTATGGAGGCTGCACATGCATGCCACATTTCATGGGGGCCACAAATGCATGCCGCATGTCATTTGGGCCCCAAAAGTATGCTGCATATCATGGTGGGCCCCAAATATGTGCCGCATGTCATGAGGGCCCCACATGCATGGCGCATGTCATGGGGGCCCCACATGCATGCCGCATGTCATGGGGGCCCCAAATACATGCCGCATGTCATGGGGGCCCCACGTGCTTGGCGCAAGTCATGGGTGCCCCACATGCATGCCGCATGTCATCGGGGCCATAAATGCATGCCGCATGTCATAGGGGCCCCACATGCATGACGCATGTCATGGGGGCCCCACATGCATGCCGCATGTCACGGAGGCCCCAAATGCATGCCGCATGTCATGGGAGCCCCACATGAATGTCGCATGTCAAGGGGGCCCCACGTGCATGCCGCATGTCATGGGGATACCAAATGCATGCCGCATGTCATGGGGGCCATAAATGCATGCCGCATGTCATGGGGGCCCCACGTGCATGCCACATGTCATTGGGGGCCCACATGCATGCCGCATGTCATGGGGGCCACACTTGCATGCAGCATGTAATGGGGATCCAAATGCATGACGCATGTCATGGGGGCCCCAAATGCATGCGGCATGTCATAGTGGCCCCACGTGCATACCACATGTCATGGGGGCCCCACATGCATGCCGCATGTCATGGGGGCCCAAATGCATGACGCATGTCATGGATGCTCCACGTGCATGCCGCATGTAATGGGCCCCCAAATTCATGTTGCATGTCACAGGGGCCCCACGTGCATTCCGCATGTCATGGGGGCCCCAAATGCATGCCGCATGTCATGGGGGCCCCACGTGCATGCCGCATGTCTTGGGGCCCACAAATGCATGCTGCATGTCATAGGGGCCCCACATGCATGGCGCATTTCAGGGGGGCCCTACATACATGCCGCATGTCATGGGGGCCCCAAATGCATGCCTCATGTCATGGGGGCCCCAAATGCATGCCGCATGTCATAGTGGTTTCCAAATGCATGCAGCATGTCATGAGGGGCCCACGTGCATGCCGCAAGTCATGGGGGCCCCAAATGCATGCCACATATCATGGGGGCCCCAAATGCATGCTGCATATATTGGGGGCCCCAAATGCATGCCACATGTCATGAGGGCCCCGCTTGCATGCCGCATGTCATTGGGGCCCCGCAGGCATTCCGCATGTCATGGGGGCCCCACGTACATGCTGCATGTCATTGGGGCCCCACGTGCTTGTCGCATTTAATGGGGGACGCAAATGCATGCATGCCGCATGTCATTGGGGCCCGGCAGGCATTCCGCATGTCATGGGGGCCTCACATGCATTCCGCATGTCATGGGGCCCCCCCAAATGCAGGCCGCATGTCACAGGGGTCCCACATGCATGCCGCATGTCACGGGGCCCCCAAATGCATGCCACATGTCATAGTGGCCCCAAATGCATGCTGCATGTCATGAGGGCCCCACGTGCATGCCGCATGTCATAGGGGCCCCACGTGCATGCCGCATGTCATAGGGCCCCACGTGCATGCCGCATGTCATGGGGGATCCAAACTCATGCTGCATGTCATTGGGGCCCCATGTGCATGCCCCATGTCATGGGGGGCCCACGTGCATGCCGCAAGTCATGGGGTCCCCAAATGCATGCCTCATGTCATGGGGTCCCTAAATGCATGCCGCATGTCAAGGGGGCCCCAAATGTATGCCGCATGTCATGGGGGCGCCACGTACATGACGCATGTCATGGGGGCCCCAAATATGTGCTGCATGTCATGAGGGCCCCACATGCATGGCGCATGTCATGGGGGCCCCAAAGGCATGCCGCATGTCATGGGGGCCACAAATATGTGCCGCATGTCATGGGGGCCCAACGTGCATGCCGCATGTCTTGGGGCCCCAAATATTTGCCGCAAGTCGTGGGAGCCCCACATGCATGC
Organism: Phyllobates terribilis; assembly: GCF_046119375.1. Lineage (NCBI taxonomy): Eukaryota > Metazoa > Chordata > Amphibia > Anura > Dendrobatidae > Phyllobates > Phyllobates terribilis. Next base: position 3,720,850 of record NW_027362942.1, on the reverse strand, counting down.
CACGTGTCATGGGGTCCCCACGTGCATTCCGCATGTCATGGGGGCTCCACATGCATGCCGCATGTCATGGGGGCCCCATGTGCATGTCGCATTTCATGGGGGTCCCAAATGTATGCCGCATGTCATGAGGGCCCCAAATGCATGCCGCATGTCATGGAGGCCCCAAATGTATGCCGCATGTCATGGGGGCCCCAAATATAGGCCGCATGTCATGGGGGCCCCCGTGCGTGCCGCATGTCATGGGGGCCACAAATACATGTCGCATGTTTTGGGGCCCCCAAATACGTGCCGCATGTCATGGGGGCCCCACGTGCTTGCCGCATGTTATGGAGTCCCCAAATGCATGCCGCCTGTCATGGGGGCCCCACGAGCATGCCGCATTTCCTTGGGGACCCTAAATGCATGCTACATGTCAGGGGCTCCAAATGCTTGCTGCATGTCATGGAAGCCCCAAATACATGCCGCTTGTAATGGGGGCGCCAAATGCATGGCGCATGTCATAGGGGCCCCACATGCATGCCACATATCATGAGGGCAACACGTGCATGCGCATGTAATGGGGGGCCCACATGCAAGCTGGGTGTTATTGGGGCCCAAATGCATGCCGCATGTCATGGGGGCCCCAAATACATGGCGCATGTCATGGGGGCCCCAAATGCATGCCGCATGTCAAGGGGGCCCCAAATTTTTGCCTCATGTCATGGGGGCCCCACATGCATGCTGGTTGTCATGGGGGACCAAATGCATGGCGCATGTTATGGGGGCCCCACGTGCATGCCGCTTGTCTTAGGGGCCCCAAGTACGTGCCGCATAATGGGGTCCCACATGCATGGTGCGTGTCATGGGGGCCCCACATGCATGCCGCATGTCATGACATGCGGCATGCATGTGGGACCCCCATGACACGTGGCATGCATGTGGCCCCCAAATTCATGCTGCATGTCATGGGGGCCCCAATTGCATGACCCATGTTATGGAGGCTGCACATGCATGCCACATTTCATGGGGGCCACAAATGCATGCCGCATGTCATTTGGGCCCCAAAAGTATGCTGCATATCATGGGGGGCCCCAAATACGTGCCGCATGTCATGAGGGCCCCACATGCATGGCGCATGTCATGGGGGCCCCAAATGCATGCCGCATGTTATGGGGGCCGCAAATATGTGCTGCATGTCATGTGGGCCCCAAATATGTGCCAAATGTCAAGAGGGCCCCACATGAATGTCGCGTGTCATGGGAGCCCCAAATGCTTGCCGCATGTCATTTCGTCCCCACATGCATGCCACAGGTCATGGGGGACCCACATACATGCCGCGTGTCATGGGAGCCCCAAATGCATGCCCCCATTCATGGGGGCACCACGTGCATGCCGCATGTCATGGGGGCCCCAAATGCATGCCGCATGTTATGGGGGCCCTAAATGTATGCCGCATGTCATGGCAGCCCCAATACGTGCCACATGTCATGGGGGCCCCACGTGCATGCCGCATGTCATGGGTGCCCCACATGCATGCCTCATGTCATGGGGGCTCCAAATGCATGCCTCATGTCATGGCGTCCCCAAAGGCATGCCTCATGTCATGGGGGCCCCACATGCATGCCACATGTCATAGTGGCCCCACATGCATGCCGCGTGTCAAGGGAGCCCCAAATGAATGTCGCATGTCAAGGGGGCCCCATGTGCATGCCGCATGTCATGGGGACCCACATGCATGCAGCATGTCATGGAGGCCCAAATGCTTGCCACATGCCATGGGCCCCCCAAATGCATGCCGCATGTCATGGGGGCCCCACATGCATGCCGCATGTCATGGGGGCCCAAATGCTTGCCACATGTCATGGGGGCCCCAAATGCATGCCGCATGTCTCAGGTACCCCAAATGTATGCAGCATGTTATGCATGCCCCCAAATGCATGCCGCAAGTCATTGGAGCCCAAATGCATGCCGCATGTAATGGGGGCCCCACATGCATGCCGCATGTCATGGGGGCCCCAAATGCATGCCGCATGTCATGGGGGCCCCACGTGCTTGGCGCAAGTCATGGGTGCCCCACATGCATGACGCATGTCATCGGGGTCCCAAATGCATGCCACATGTCATAGGGGCCCCACATGCATGACGCATGTCATGGGGGCCCCACATGCATGCCGCATGTCATGGGGCCCAAATGCTTGCCGCATGTCATGGGGGCCAGAAATGCATGCCGCATTTCATAGGGGCCCCACATGCATGGCACATTTCATGGGGGCCCTACATGCATGCCGCATGTCATGGGGGCCCCAAGTGCATGCCCCATGTCATAGTGGCCCCAAATGCATGCCGCATGTCATAGTGGCCCCAAATGCATGCTGCATGTAATGAGGGGCCCCAAATGCATGGCTCAAGTCATGGGGGCCCCAAATGCATGCCACATATCATGGGGGCCCCACGTGCATGCTGCATATATTGGGGGCCCCAAATGCATGCCGCATGTTATGGGGGCCCTAAATGTATGCCGCATGTCATGGCAGCCCCAATACGTGCCACATGTCATGGGGGCCCCACGTGCATGCCGCATGTCATGGGTGCCCCACATGCATGCCTCATGTCATGGGGGCTCCAAATGCATGCCTCATGTCATGGCGTCCCCAAAGGCATGCCTCATGTCATGGGGGCCCCACATGCATGCCACATGTCATAGTGGCCCCACATGCATGCCACGTGTCAAGTGAGCCCCAAATGAATGTCGCATGTCAAGGGGGCCCCATGTGCATGCCACATGTCATGGGGACCCACATGCATGCAGCATGTCATGGAGGCCCCATGACATGCGACAAGCATTTGGGCCCCACATGCATGCCGCATGCCATGGGCCCCCCAAATGCATGCCGCATGTCATGGGGGCCCCACATGCATGCCGCATGTCATGGGGGCCCAAATGCTTGCCACATGTCATGGGGGCCATAAATGCATGCCGCATGTCATGGGGGCCCCAAATGCATGCCGCATGTCTCAGGTACCCCAAATGCATGCAGCATGTTATGCATGCCCCAAATGCATGCCGCATGTCATGGGAGCCCAAATGCATGCCGCATGTCATGGGGGCCCCACATGCATGCCGCATGTCATGGGGGCCCCAAATGCATGCCGCATGTCATGGGGGCCCCACGTGCTTGGCGCAAGTCATGGGTGCCCCACATGCATGACGCATGTCATCGGGGCCCCAAATGCATGCCGCATGTCATAGGGGCCCCACATGCATGACGCATGTCATGGGGGCCCCACATGCATGACGCATGTCATGGGGGCCCCACATGCATGCCGCATGTCATGGGGGCCCAAATGCTTGCCGCATGTCATGGGGGCCAGAAATGCATGCCGCATGTCATATGGGGCCCCACATGCATGGCACATTTCATGGGGGCCCTACATGCATGCCGCATGTCATGGGGGCCCCAAGTGCATGCCTCTTGTCATGGGGGCCCCAAATGCATGCCACATGTCATAGTGGCCCCAAATGCATGCTGCATGTCATGAGGGGCCCACGTGCATGCCGCATGTCATGGGGGCCCCAAATGCATGGCTCAAGTCATGGGGGCCCCAAATGCATGCCACATATCATGGGGGCCCCACGTGCATGCTGCATATATTGGGGGCCCCAAATGCATGCCACATGTCATGAGGGCCCCGCTTGCATGCCGCATGTCATTGGGGCCCCGCAGGCATTCCGCATGTCATGGGGGCCTCACGTGCATTCCGCATGTCATGGGGCCCAAATGCATGCCGCATGTCATGGGGGCCCAACGTGCATGCCGCATGACATGGGGGCCCCACATGCTTGCGGCATTTCATGGGGGACCCAAATGCATGCATACCGCATGTCATTGGGGCCCCGCAGGCATGCTGCATGTCATGGGGGCCCCAAGTGCATGCCTCATGTCACGGGGGTCACAAATGTATGCCGCATGTCATGGGGGCCCCACGTGCATGCCGCATGTCATGGGCCCCCCAAATGCATGCCGCATGTCATAGGGGTCCCACATGCATGCAGCATGTCATGGGGGCCCCAAATGCATGCCGCATGTCATAGTGGCCCCAAATGCATGCTGCATGTCATGAGGGCCCCACGTGCATGGCGCATTTCATGGGGGACCCAAATGCATGCCGCATGTCATGGGGGCCCCAAATGCATGGCGCATGTCATGGGGGATCCAAACTCATGCTGCATGTCGTTGGGGCCCCAAGCGCTTGCCGCATGTCATGGAGGCCCCATGTGCATGCCACATGTAATTGGGGCCCCAAATGCATGCGGCATGTCATAGGGGCCCCACGTGCATGCCGCATGTCTCGGGCACCCCAAATGCATGCCGCATATAATGGGGCCCCCAAATTCATGCCGCAAGTCATGGGGGCCATAAATGCATGCCGCAGGTCAAGGGGCCCCCACGTGCATGACGCATGTCATGGGGACCCACATGCATGCCACATGTCATGGAGGCCCCATGACATGCGGCAAGCATTTGGGCCCCACATGCATGCTGCATGCCATGGGGCCCCCAAATGCATGCCGCATGTCAAGGGGGCCCAAATGCTTGCCGCATGTCATGGGGGCCCCACATGCATGCCGCATGTCATGGGGCCCAAAAGCTTGCCGCATGTCATGGGGGCCATAAATGCATGCCGCATGTCATGGGAGCCCCACATGAATGGCGCATGTCAAGGGGGCCCAACGTGCATGCCGCATGTATTGGGGGCCCCAAATTCATGCCGCAAGTCATGAGGGCCCTGCATGCATTCCGCATGTCATGGGGGGCCCAAATGCATGCCGCATGTCATGGGGGCCCCAAATGCATGCCGCATGTAATGGGGGATTCAAATGCATGCCGCATGTCATGGGGGTCATACATGCATGCCGCATGTCATGGGGGCCCCAAATGCTTGCCTCAAGTCATGGGGCCCCCAAAATGGATGCCGCATTTCATAGGGGCCCCACATGCATGACGCATATCTTGGGGCCCACAAATGCATGCCGCATGTCATAGGGGCCCCACATGCATGGCACATGTCATAGGGGCCCCACGTACATGGCTCATGTCATGGGTGCCCCACCTGCATGCCGCATGTCATTGGGGCCCCAATTGCATGCCGCATGCCATGGGGGCCCCACATGCATGGCGCATGTCATGGGGGCCCCAAATGCATGCCGCATGTTATGGGGCCCCATGTGCATGCCGCATGTCATGGGGGCCCCAAATGCATGCCACATGTAATGGGGGCCCCACGTGCATGCCGCATGTCATGGGGCCCCAAATGCATGCAGCATGTCATGGGGGCCCCACGTGCATGCCACATGTCATCGGGGCCCCAAATGCATGCCGCATGTCATGGGGGCCCCACTTGCATGCATCATGTAATGGGGGTCCCACATGCATGCAGCATGTCATGAGGGCCCCACATGCATGCCGCATGTCATGGGGGTCCCACGTGCATGCTGCATGTCATTGGGGCCCCACGTGCTTGCCGCATGTCACGAGGGCCACAAATGTATGCCGCATGTCATAGGGGCCCCACATGCATGCCGCATGTCATGGGGGCCCCACATGCATGCCGCATGTCATGGGGGCCCCAAATGCATGCCGCATGTCATGGGGGCACCACGTGCTTGGCGCAAGTCATGGGTGCCCCACATGCATGCCGCATGTCATTGGGGCCCCAAATGCATGCCGCATGTCATAGGGGCCCCACATGCATGCCGCATGTCATGGGGCCCCCACATGCATGCCGCATGTCATGGGGCCCCACATGCATGCCGCATGTCATAGTGGTCCCAAATGCATGCTGCATTTCATGAGGGGCCCACGTGCATGCCGCATGTCATGGGGCCCCCAAATGCATGGCTCAAGTCATGGGGGCCCCAAATGCATGCCACATATCATGGGGGCCCCACGTGCATGCTGCATATATTGGGGGCCCCAAATGCATGCCGCATGTTATGGGGGCCCTAAATGTATGCCGCATGTCATGGCAGCCCCAATACGTGCCACATGTCATGGGGGCCCCACGTGCATGCCGCATGTCATGGGTGCCCCACATGCATGCCTCATGTCATGGGGGCTCCAAATGCATGCCTCATGTCATGGCGTCCCCAAAGGCATGCCTCATGTCATGGGGGCCCCACATGCATGCCACATGTCATAGTGGCCCCACATGCATGCCACGTGTCAAGGGAGCCCCAAATGAATGTCGCATGTCAAGGGGGCCCCATGTGCATGCCACATGTCATGGGTGCCCCACATGCATGCCTCATGTCATGGGGGCTCCAAATGCATGCCTCATGTCATGGCGTCCCCAAAGGCATGCCTCATGTCATGGGGGCCCCACATGCATGCCACATGTCATAGTGGCCCCACATGCATGCCACGTGTCAAGGGAGCCCCAAATGAATGTCGCATGTCAAGGGGGCCCCATGTGCATGCCACATGTCATGGGTGCCCCACATGCATGCATCATGTCATGGAGGCCCCATGACATGCGACAAGCATTTGGGCCCCACATGCATGCCGCATGCCATGGGCCCCCCAAATGCATGCCGCATGTCATGGGGGCCCCACATGCATGCCGCATGTCATGGGGGCCCAAATGCTTGCCACATGTCATGGGGGCCATAAATGCATGCCGCATGTCATGGGGGCCCCAAATGCATGCCGCTTGTCTCAGGTACCCCAAATGCATGCAGCATGTTATGCATGCCCCAAATGCATGCCGCATGTCATGGGAGCCCAAATGCATGCCGCATGTCATGGGGGCCCCACATGCATGCCGCATGTCATGGGGGCCCCAAATGCATGCCGCATGTCATGGGGGCCCCACGTGCTTGGCGCAAGTCATGGGTGCCCCACATGCATGACGCATGTCATCGGGGCCCCAAATGCATGCCGCATGTCATAGGGGCCCCACATGCATGACGCATGTCATGGGGGCCCCACATGCATGACGCATGTCATGGGGGCCCCACATGCATGCCGCATGTCATGGGGGCCCAAATGCTTGCCGCATGTCATGGGGGCCAGAAATGCATGCCGCATGTCATATGGGGCCCCACATGCATGGCACATTTCATGGGGGCCCTACATGCATGCCGCATGTCATGGGGGCCCCAAGTGCATGCCTCTTGTCATGGGGGCCCCAAATGCATGCCACATGTCATAGTGGCCCCAAATGCATGCTGCATGTCATGAGGGGCCCACGTGCATGCCGCATGTCATGGGGGCCCCAAATGCATGGCTCAAGTCATGGGGGCCCCAAATGCATGCCACATATCATGGGGGCCCCACGTGCATGCTGCATATATTGGGGGCCCCAAATGCATGCCACATGTCATGAGGGCCCCGCTTGCATGCCGCATGTCATTGGGGCCCCGCAGGCATTCCGCATGTCATGGGGGCCTCACGTGCATTCCGCATGTCATGGGGCCCAAATGCATGCCGCATGTCATGGGGGCCCAACGTGCATGCCGCATGACATGGGGGCCCCACATGCTTGCGGCATTTCATGGGGGACCCAAATGCATGCATACCGCATGTCATTGGGGCCCCGCAGGCATGCTGCATGTCATGGGGGCCCCAAGTGCATGCCTCATGTCACGGGGGTCACAAATGTATGCCGCATGTCATGGGGGCCCCACGTGCATGCCGCATGTCATGGGCCCCCCAAATGCATGCCGCATGTCATAGGGGTCCCACATGCATGCAGCATGTCATGGGGGCCCCAAATGCATGCCGCATGTCATAGTGGCCCCAAATGCATGCTGCATGTCATGAGGGCCCCACGTGCATGGCGCATTTCATGGGGGACCCAAATGCATGCCGCATGTCATGGGGGCCCCAAATGCATGGCGCATGTCATGGGGGATCCAAACTCATGCTGCATGTCGTTGGGGCCCCAAGCGCTTGCCGCATGTCATGGAGGCCCCATGTGCATGCCACATGTAATTGGGGCCCCAAATGCATGCGGCATGTCATAGGGGCCCCACGTGCATGCCGCATGTCTCGGGCACCCCAAATGCATGCCGCATATAATGGGGCCCCCAAATTCATGCCGCAAGTCATGGGGGCCATAAATGCATGCCGCAGGTCAAGGGGCCCCCACGTGCATGACGCATGTCATGGGGACCCACATGCATGCCACATGTCATGGAGGCCCCATGACATGCGGCAAGCATTTGGGCCCCACATGCATGCTGCATGCCATGGGGCCCCCAAATGCATGCCGCATGTCAAGGGGGCCCAAATGCTTGCCGCATGTCATGGGGGCCCCACATGCATGCCGCATGTCATGGGGCCCAAAAGCTTGCCGCATGTCATGGGGGCCATAAATGCATGCCGCATGTCATGGGAGCCCCACATGAATGGCGCATGTCAAGGGGGCCCAACGTGCATGCCGCATGTATTGGGGGCCCCAAATTCATGCCGCAAGTCATGAGGGCCCTGCATGCATTCCGCATGTCATGGGGGGCCCAAATGCATGCCGCATGTCATGGGGGCCCCAAATGCATGCCGCATGTAATGGGGGATTCAAATGCATGCCGCATGTCATGGGGGTCATACATGCATGCCGCATGTCATGGGGGCCCCAAATGCTTGCCTCAAGTCATGGGGCCCCCAAAATGGATGCCGCATTTCATAGGGGCCCCACATGCATGACGCATATCTTGGGGCCCACAAATGCATGCCGCATGTCATAGGGGCCCCACATGCATGGCACATGTCATAGGGGCCCCACGTACATGGCTCATGTCATGGGTGCCCCACCTGCATGCCGCATGTCATTGGGGCCCCAATTGCATGCCGCATGCCATGGGGGCCCCACATGCATGGCGCATGTCATGGGGGCCCCAAATGCATGCCGCATGTTATGGGGCCCCATGTGCATGCCGCATGTCATGGGGGCCCCAAATGCATGCCACATGTAATGGGGGCCCCACGTGCATGCCGCATGTCATGGGGCCCCAAATGCATGCAGCATGTCATGGGGGCCCCACGTGCATGCCACATGTCATCGGGGCCCCAAATGCATGCCGCATGTCATGGGGGCCCCACTTGCATGCATCATGTAATGGGGGTCCCACATGCATGCAGCATGTCATGAGGGCCCCACATGCATGCCGCATGTCATGGGGGTCCCACGTGCATGCTGCATGTCATTGGGGCCCCACGTGCTTGCCGCATGTCACGAGGGCCACAAATGTATGCCGCATGTCATAGGGGCCCCACATGCATGCCGCATGTCATGGGGGCCCCACATGCATGCCGCATGTCATGGGGGCCCCAAATGCATGCCGCATGTCATGGGGGCACCACGTGCTTGGCGCAAGTCATGGGTGCCCCACATGCATGCCGCATGTCATTGGGGCCCCAAATGCATGCCGCATGTCATAGGGGCCCCACATGCATGCCGCATGTCATGGGGCCCCCACATGCATGCCGCATGTCATGGGGCCCCACATGCATGCCGCATGTCATAGTGGTCCCAAATGCATGCTGCATTTCATGAGGGGCCCACGTGCATGCCGCATGTCATGGGGCCCCCAAATGCATGGCTCAAGTCATGGGGGCCCCAAATGCATGCCACATATCATGGGGGCCCCACATGCATGCTGCATATATTGGGGGCCCCAAATGCATGCCGCATGTTATGGGGGCCCTAAATGTATGCCGCATGTCATGGCAGCCCCAATACGTGCCACATGTCATGGGGGCCCCACGTGCATGCCGCATGTCATGGGTGCCCCACATGCATGCCTCATGTCATGGGGGCTCCAAATGCATGCCTCATGTCATGGCGTCCCCAAAGGCATGCCTCATGTCATGGGGGCCCCACATGCATGCCACATGTCATAGTGGCCCCACATGCATGCCACGTGTCAAGGGAGCCCCAAATGAATGTCGCATGTCAAGGGGGCCCCATGTGCATGCCACATGTCATTGGTGCCCCACATGCATGCCTCATGTCATGGGGGCTCCAAATGCATGCCTCATGTCATGGCGTCCCCAAAGGCATGCCTCATGTCATGGGGGCCCCACATGCATGCCACATGTCATAGTGGCCCCACATGCATGCCACGTGTCAAGGGAGCCCCAAATGAATGTCGCATGTCAAGGGGGCCCCATGTGCATGCCACATGTCATGGGTGCCCCACATGCATGCATCATGTCATGGAGGCCCCATGACATGCGACAAGCATTTGGGCCCCACATGCATGCCGCATGCCATGGGCCCCCCAAATGCATGCCGCATGTCATGGGGGCCCCACATGCATGCCGCATGTCATGGGGGCCCAAATGCTTGCCACATGTCATGGGGGCCATAAATGCATGCCGCATGTCATGGGGGCCCCAAATGCATGCCGCTTGTCTCAGGTACCCCAAATGCATGCAGCATGTTATGCATGCCCCAAATGCATGCCGCATGTCATGGGAGCCCAAATGCATGCCGCATGTCATGGGGGCCCCACATGCATGCCGCATGTCATGGGGGCCCCACGTGCTTGGCGCAAGTCATGGGTGCCCCACATGCATGACGCATGTCATCGGGGCCCCAAATGCATGCCGCATGTCATAGGGGCCCCACATGCATGACGCATGTCATGGGGGCCCCACATGCATGACGCATGTCATGGGGCCCCCACATGCATGACGCATGTCATGGGGGCCCCACATGCATGCCGCATGTCATGGGGGCCCAAATGCTTGCCGCATGTCATGGGGGCCAGAAATGCATGCCGCATGTCATATGGGGCCCCACATGCATGGCGCATTTCATGGGGGCCCTACATGCATGCCGCATGTCATAGTGGCCCCAAATGCATGCTGCATGTCATGAGGGGCCCACGTGCATGCCGCATGTCATGGGGCCCCAAATGCATGGCTCAAGTCATGGGGGCCCCAAATGCATGCCACATATCATGGGGGCCCCACGTGCATGCTGCATATATTGGGGGCCCCAAATGCATGCCACATGTCATGAGGGCCCCGCTTGCATGCCGCATGTCATTGGGACCCCACAGGCATTCCGCATGTCATGGGGGCCTCACGTGCATTCCGCATGTCATGGGGGCCCAACGTGCATGCCGCATGTATTGGAGTCCCCAACTGCATGCCGCATATCATGGGGCCCCACATGCATGCCACATGTCATGGGGGCCCCACATGCTTGCCGCATTTCATGGGGGACCCAAATGCATGCATTCCGCATGTCATTGGGGCCCCGTAGGCATTCCGCATGTCATGGGGGCCTCACGTGCATTCCGCATGTCATGGGGGCCCCACGGACATGCTGCATGTCATGGGGGCCCCACGTGCATGCCTCATGTCACGGGGGTCACAAATGTATGCCGCATGTCATGGGGGCCCCACGTGCATGGTGTTTGTGTTATTAAAGAAAAAAAAAATTTAAGGGCTGGCTAGAGGCAGCCGTGGACACACGATAGCCAGCCCTCATGGTGTTTGTGTTATTAAAGAAAAAAAAAATTGGGGGGCTGGCTAGAGGCAGCCGTGGACACATGATAGCCAGCCCTCATGGTGTTTGTGTTATTAAAGAAAAAAAAAATTGGGGGGCTGGCTAGAGGCAGCCGTGAACACACGATAGCCAGCCCTCATGGTGTTTGTGTAATTAAAGAAAAAAAAAATTGGGGGGCTGGCTAGAGGCAGCCGTGAACACACGATAGCCAGCCCTCATGGTGTTTGTGTTATTAAAGAAAAAAAAATTGGGGGGCTGGCTAGAGGCAGCCGTGAACACAATGCTTCATTTCTGCATCGTGGTTACATAGCCTTAGTGTTATTAAAGCAAAAAAAATTTGAGAGTTGGCTATAGACATTATATGCCCAATATGAGGGCTGGCTGCAGGTAATCCAGGACAACCAGCAGCAAGCTCTCATGCTTGCGTGCACATTAGAAAGAGAAACATCGCCATCTGGTGTTTTTACAATCCTACAATAAAAAATTAAAAAGTTGGACAACATTGCCACCCGGTGGAGTTTCCTCAGAACACACTATGCCAAGAAAAAAGTCAATGAGGGCTGGCTATTGGTCAATCAGGTAAGTGATTTAGCCAGCTCTAATGTTACATTTTTTTGCATTTTTATTGCGTAGACCCCCTCAGGAGCGATATTTCAGGCCGCAGAGCGTGCAGTTTCGAGCAGAAATTTTGACTTAACCCTGAAAAAAATTTAGCGCATCCCACCGCGTGCGTAAGCGTCCCAAATGCCAAAAAACAAATTTCCCCCATCAGTCCCTATATATTACTATAGTACAGAAGGTCATACTACCATATTGACTCTTTAATCCAGTTCCAATGTATCAAGGTCAAGCCTGTTGCACAAATGCAACAAATGTTGCATTCCGGCAACAAAAGTCGGCCATCTTGTGTCCCGTTTGCAACAAAAGGTCAACTTTTGTTGCTTTTCGGCAACATTTCAGGTCAAGCCTGTTGCAAACGGGACACGAAGCCTCTGATTTTGACCAAAGGTGCACCTCATGGGGCTCCACGTGCATACCGCATGTCATGGGGCCCCACGTGCATGACGCATGTTATGGGTGCCCCAAATGCATGCCGCATGTCATGGGGGCCAAAAATGAATGCCACATGTCATGGGGGCCACACGTGCATGACACATGTCATGGGGGCTCCACGTGCATGCCACATTTCATTGGGGGCCCAAATGCATGCTGCATGTCAGAGGCCACAAATGCATGCTGCATGTCATGGGGCCCCACATGCATGCCCCATGTCTTGGGGGCCTCAAATGCATGCTGCACGTGATGGGGGACCCAAATGCATGGCACATGTCATGGTAGCTGACACGCATGCTGCATGTCATGGGGGCCCCAAATACGTGCCACATGTCATGGGGGCCCCACATGCATGGTGCATGTCATAGGGGCCCCACATGCATGCCGCATGTCATGGGGGCCTCAAATGTATGCTGCATGTCATGGGGGCCCCAAATGCATGCCGCATGTCATGGGGTCCCCACATGCATTCCGCATGTCATGGGGGATCTACATCCATGCCGCATGTCATGAGGGCACCAAGTGCATGCCGCATGTCATGGGGGCCCCAAATGCATGCCGCATGTCATGGGGGCTCCAAATGAATGCCGCATGTCATGGGGGCCCCAAATGCATGCCACGTGACATGGGGGCCCCACGTGCTTGACGCTTGTCATTTGGGCCCCACATGCATGACGCATGTCATGCTGGCCCCAAATGCATTCTACATATCATGGAGGTCCCACGTCCATGCCGCATGTCATGGGGGCCCCAAATGCAAGCCGCCTGTCATGGGGGCCAAAAAAGCATTCCGCATGTCAAGGGGACCCCAAATGCATGCCTCATGTGATGGGGGCCCCAAATGCATGCTGCGTGTCTTGGGAACCCCAAATGCATGTCGCATGTCATGTGGCCCCACGTGCATGCCGCATGTCATGGGGACCCATGTGCATGCCGAATGTCATGGGGGTACCACGTGCATGCCACATATCATGGGGTCCCCACATGCATGCCGCATGTCATGGGGGCCCCAAATGCAAAGTGCATGTCATGGGGGCCTCACGTGCATACCGCATGTCATGGGGACCCCCAAAGCTTGACTCATGTCATGGGGGCCCCAAATGCATACTGCATGTCATGGGAGCTCCACATGCATGCCGCATGTCATGTGGCCCCACGTACATGCCGCATGTCATGGGGGCCCTAAATGCATGCAGCATGTCAAGGGGGCCCTAAATGCATGCCCCATGTCATGGGGGCCCCACGTGCATGCCGCAAGTCATGGGGGCCCAAATGCATGCCACATTTCATAGGGGCCACAAATGCCTGCCGCATTTCATGGGGGCCCCACGTGCATGCCGCATGTCATGGCGTCTCCACTTGCATGCCGCATTTATTGGTTGCCCCTCATGCATGCCGCATGTCAAGGGTACCCCAAATGCATGTTACATGTCAGGGGGGGCCCCAAATGCATGCCGCATGTCATGGGGGCCCCAAATGCATGCCACATGTCACCGGGACCCCAAATACTTGCCACATGTCAGGGGGCCCCACATGCATGCCGCATTTCATGGGTGCCCCACATGCATGCCGCATTTCATGGGGGCCCCAAATGCATGCCCCATGTCATGGGGAGCCCACGTGCATGCTGCATGTCATGGGGTCCCCAAATGCATGCCGCATGTCATGGGGTCCCCAAATGCATGCCGCATGTCAAGGGGGCCCCAAGTGTATGCCGCATGTCATGGGGGCCCCACGTTCATGCCGCATGTCATGGGGGACCAAATGCATGCCGCATGTCATGAGGGCCCCAAATGCATGCCGCATGCCATGGGGGCCACAAATATGTGCTGCATGTCATGGGGGCCCCACATGCATGCCGCGTGTCATGGGGTCCCCACTTGCATTCCGAATGTCATGGGGGCCCCACATGCATGCCGCATGTCATCAGGGCCATACATGCATGACTCGTGTCATGGGGGCCCCAAACGCATGCCGCTTTACATGTGGGCCCTAAATGTATTCCGCATGTCATGCGGGCCCCAAATAAGTGCCACATGTCAGGGGGCTCCACATGCATGCCGCATATCATGGGTGCCCCACATGCATGCCACATTTCATGGGGGCCCCAAATGCATGCCCCATGTCATGGGGGGCCCACGTGCATGCCGCATGTCATGGGGTCCCCAAATGCATGCCGCATGTCATAGGGGCCCCACGTGCATGCCTCATGTCATGGGGGACCAAATGCATGTCACATGTCATGGGGGCAACAAATACGTGCCGCATGTCATGAGGGCCCCACATGCATGGCGCATGTCATGGGGGCCCCAAATGCATGCCGCATGTCATGGGGGCCACAAATATGTGCCGCATTTCATGGGGGCCCAACGTGCATGCCGCATGTCTTTGGGCCCCAAATATTTGCTGCATGTCATGGGGGCCCCACATGCCTGCCATGAGTCATGGGGTCCCCACATGCATTCCGCATGTCATGAGGGCCCCACATGCATGGCGCAAGTCATCGGGGCCACACATGCATGCCTCGTGTCATGGGGGCCCCAAACGCATGCCTCATTACACGGGGGCCCCAAGTGCATGCTGCATGTCCTGTGGACCCCAAATGCATGCCGCATGTCATGGGGACCCTAAATGTATGCTGCATGTCATGGGGGCCCAAAATACGTGCCAGATATCAGGGGGCCCCACATGCATGCCGCATGTCATGGGTGCCCCACATGCATGCTGCATTTCATGGGGTCCCAAATGCATGCCCCATGTCATGGGGTGCCCACGTGCATGCCGCAAGTCATGGGGTCCCCAAATGCATGCCTCATGTCATGGGGTCCCTAAATGCATGCCGCATGTCAAGGGGGCCCCAAATGTATGCCGCATGTAATGGGGCACCACGTACATGACGCATGTCATGGGGGCCCCAAATACGTGCTGCATGTCATGAGGGCCCCACATGCATGGCGCATGTCATGGGGGCCCCAAAGGCATGCCGCATGTCATGGGGGCCACAAATATGTGCCGCATGTCATGGGGGCCCAACGTGCATGCCGCATGTCTTGGGGCCCCAAATATTTGCCGCAAGTCGTGGGAGCCCCACATGCATGCCACGTGTCATGGGGTCCCCACATGCATTCCGCATGTCATGGGGGTTCCACATGCATGCCGCATGTCATGGGGGCCCCATGTGCATGTCACATTTCATGGGGGCCCCAAATGTATGCCGCATGTCATGAGGGCCCCAAATGCATGCCGCATGTCATGGAGGCCCCAAATGTATGCCGCATGTCATGGGGGCCCCAAATACATGCCGCATGTCATGGGGGCCCCCGTGCGTGCCGCATGTCATGGGGGCCACAAATACATGTCGCATGTTTTGGGGCCCCCAAATACGTGCCGCATGTCATGGGGGCCCCACGTGCTTGCCGCATGTTATGGAGTCCCCAAATGCATGCCGCCTGTCATGGGGGCCCCACGAGCATGCCGCATTTCCTTGGGGACCCTAAATGCATGCTACATGTCAGGGGCTCCAAATGCTTGCTGCATGTCATGGAAGCCCCAAATACATGCCGCTTGTAATGGGGGCGCCAAATGCATGGCGCATGTCATAGGGGCCCCACATGCATGCCACATATCATGAGGGCAACACGTGCATGCGCATGTAATGGGGGCCCCACATGCAAGCTGGGTGTTATTGGGGCCCAAATGCATGCCGCATGTCATGGGGGCCCCAAATACATGGCGCATGTCATGGGGGCCCCAAATGCATGCCGCATGTCAAGGGGGCCCCAAATTTTTGCCTCATGTCATGGGGGCCCCACATGCATGCTGGTTGTCATGGGGGACCAAATGCATGGCGCATGTTATGGGGGCCCCACGTGCATGCCGCTTGTCTTAGGGGCCCCAAGTACGTGCCGCATAATGGGGTCCCACATGCATGGTGCGTGTCATGGGGGCCCCACATGCATGCCGCATGTCATGACATGCGGCATGCATGTGGGACCCCCATGACACGTGGCATGCATGTGGCCCCCAAATTCATGCTGCATGTCATGGGGGCCCCAATTGCATGACCCATGTTATGGAGGCTGCACATGCATGCCACATTTCATGGGGGCCACAAATGCATGCCGCATGTCATTTGGGCCCCAAAAGTATGCTGCATATCATGGGGGGCCCCAAATACGTGCCGCATGTCATGAGGGCCCCACATGCATGGCGCATGTCATGGGGGCCCCAAATGCATGCCGCATGTTATGGGGGCCGCAAATATGTGCTGCATGTCATGTGGGCCCCAAATATGTGCCAAATGTCAAGAGGGCCCCACATGAATGTCGCGTGTCATGGGAGCCCCAAATGCTTGCCGCATGTCATTTCGTCCCCACATGCATGCCACAGGTCATGGGGGACCCACATACATGCCGCATGTCATGGGAGCCCCAAATGCATGCCCCCATTCATGGGGGCACCACGTGCATGCCGCATGTCATGGGGGCCCCAAATGCATACCGCATGTCATGGGGGCCCCAAATGCATGCCGCATGTTATGGGGGCCCTAAATGTATGCCGCATGTCATGGCAGCCCCAATACGTGCCACATGTCATGGGGGCCCCACGTGCATGCCGCATGTCATGGGTGCCCCACATGCATGCCTCATGTCATGGGGGCTCCAAATGCATGCCTCATGTCATGGCGTCCCCAAAGGCATGCCTCATGTCATGGGGGCCCCACATGCATGCCACATGTCATAGTGGCCCCACATGCATGCCACGTGTCAAGGGAGCCCCAAATGAATGTCGCATGTCAAGGGGGCCCCATGTGCATGCCGCATGTCATGGGGACCCACATGCATGCAGCATGTCATGGAGGCCCCATGACATGCGACAAGCATTTGGGCCCCACATGCATGCCGCATGCCATGGCCCCGCCAAATGCATGCCGCATGTCATGGGGGCCCCACATGCATGCCGCATGTCATGGGGGCCCAAATGCTTGCCACATGTCATGGGGGCCCCAAATGCATGCCGCATGTCTCAGGTACCCCAAATGCATGCAGCATGTTATGCATGCCCCAAATGCATGCCGCAAGTCATGGGAGCCCAAATGCATGCCGCATGTCATGGGGGCCCCACATGCATGCCGCATGTCATGGGGGCCCCAAATGCATGCCGCATGTCATGGGGGCCCCACGTGCTTGGCGCAAGTCATGGGTGCCCCACATGCATGACGCATGTCATCGGGGCCCCAAATGCATGCCACATGTCATAGGGGCCCCACATGCATGACGCATGTCATGGGGGCCCCACATGCATGCCGCATGTCAAGGGGGTCCCACATGCATGATGCATGTCATGGGGGCCCAAATGCTTGCCTGCATGTCATGGGGGCCCCACATGCATGCCGCATGTCATGGGGCCCAAAAGCTTGCCGCATGTCATGGGGGCCATAAATGCATGCCGCATGTCATGGGAGCCCCACATGAATGTCGCATGTCAAGGAGCCCCAACGTGCATGCCGCATGTATTGGGGGCCCAAATTCATGCCGCATGTCATGAGGGCCCTGCATGCATGCCACATGTCATGGGGGCCCCGCAGGCATTCCGCATGTCATGGGGGCCCCAAATGCATGCCGCATGTCATGGGGCCCAAAAGCTTGCCGCATGTCATGGGGGCCATAAATGCATGCCGCATGTCATGGGAGCCCCACATGAATGTCGCATGTCAAGGGGGCCCAACGTGCATGCCGCATGTATTGGGGGCCCCAAATTCATGCAGCATGTCATAGGGGCCCCACATGCATGGCGCATTTCATGGGGGCCCCACTTGCATGCAGCATGTAATCTGGCCCCCCAAATGGATGCCGCATGTCATAGGGGCCCCACATGCATGCCGCATATCATGGGGGCCCCAAATGCATGCAGCATGTCATAGTGGCCCCACGTGCATATAACATGTCATGGGGGACCCACATGCATGCCGCATGTCATGGGGGCCCCACATGCATGCCGCATGTCATGGGGGCCCCACATGCATGACGCATGTCATGGGGGCCCAAATGCATGACGCAGGTCATGAATGCTCCACGTGCATGCCGCATGTAATGGGGCCCCCAAATTCATGTTGCATGTCATAGGGGCCCCACGTGCATTCCGCATGTCATGGGGGCACCACTTGCATGCAGCATGTAATGGGGGATCCAAATGTATGCCGCATGTCATGGGGGTCCCACATGCATGCCGCATGTCATGGGGGCCCACATGCATGCCGCATGTCATGGGGGCACCACTTGCATGCAGCATGTAATGGGGGATCCAAATGCATGACGCATGTCAAGGGGGCCCCACGTGCATGCCGCATGTCATGGGGACCCACATGCATGCCGCATGTCATGGAGGCCCCCATGACATGCGACAAGCATTTGGGCCCACATGCATGCCGCATACCATGGGGCCCCCAAATGCATGCCGCATGTCATAGGGGCCCCACGTGCATTCCGCATGTCATGGGGGCACCACTTGCATGCAGCATGTACTGGGGGATCCAAATGTATGCCGCATGTCATGGTGGTCCCACATGCATGCCGCATGTCATGGGGGCCCACATGCATGCCGCATGTCATGGGAGCCCCACATGCATGCCACATGTCATGGGGGCCCCAAATGAATGTTGCATGTCAAGGGGGCCCCACATGCATGCCGCATGTCATGGGGACCCGACATGCATGC
Organism: Phyllobates terribilis; assembly: GCF_046119375.1. Classification (NCBI taxonomy): domain Eukaryota; kingdom Metazoa; phylum Chordata; class Amphibia; order Anura; family Dendrobatidae; genus Phyllobates; species Phyllobates terribilis. Next base: position 3,701,581 of record NW_027362942.1, on the reverse strand, counting down.
CGCATGTCATGGGGGCCACATGCATGCCGCATGTCTCAGGTACCCCAAATGCATACAGCATGTTATGCATGCCGCATGTCATGGGGGCCCCACATGCATGCCGCATGTCATGGGGGCCCCAAATACATGCCGCATGTCATGGGGTCCCCAAATGCATGCCGCATGTCATGGGGGCCCCACATGCATGACGCATGTCATGGGGGCCCCACATGCATGACGCATGTCACGGGGGCCCCACATGCATGACGCATGTAATGGGAGCCCCACAAGAATGTCGCATGTCAAGGGGGCCCCACGTGCATGCCGCATGTCATGGGGATACCAAATGCATGCCGCATGTCATGGGGCCATAAATGCATGCCGCATGTCATGGGGGCCCCACGTGCATGCCACATGTCATTGGGGGCCCAAATGCATGACGCATGTCATGGATGCTCCACGTGCATGCCGCATGTTATGGGGCCCCCAAATTCATGTTGCATGTCATAGGGGCCCCACGTGCATTCCGCATGTCATGGGGCCCACAAATGCATGCCGCATGTCATAGGGGCCCCACATGCATGGCGCATTTCATGGGGGCCCTACATGCATGCCGCATGTCATGGGGGCCCAAAATGCATGCCTCATGTCATGGGGGCCCCAAATGCATGCCGCATGTCATAGTGGTTTCAAAATGCATGCTGCATGTCATGAGGGGCCACGTGCATGCCGCAAGTCATGGGGGCCCCAAATGCATGCCACATATCATGGGGGCCCCACGTGCATGCTGCATATATTGGGGGGCCCCAAATGCATGCCACATGTCATGAGGGCCCCGCTTGCATGCCGCATGTCATTGGGGCCCCGCAGGCATTCCGCATGTCATGGGGGCCCCACGTACATGCTGCATGTCATTGGGGCCCCACGTGCTTGCCGCATTTAATGGGGGACGCAAATGCATGCATGCCGCATGTCATTGGGGCCCCGCAGGCATTCCGCATGTCATGGGGGCCTCACGTGCATTCCGCATGTCATGGGGGCCCCACGTACATGCTGCATGTCATGGGGGCCCCCAAATGCAGGCCGCATGTCACAGGGGTCCCACATGCATGCCACATGTCATGAGGGCCCCACGTGCATGCCGCATGTCATAGGGGCCCCACGTGCATGCCGCATGTCATGGGGGCCACACATGCATGCCGCATGTCATGAGGGCCCCACATGCATGGCGCAAGTCATCGGGGCCACACGTGCATGCCTCGTGTCATGGGGGCCCCAAACGCATGCCTCATTACACGGGGGCCCCAAGTGCATGCTGCATGTCCTGTGGACCCCAAATGCATGCCGCATGTCTTGGGGACCCTAAATGTATGCTGCATGTCATGGGGGCCCAAAATACGTGCCAGATATCAGGGGGCCCCACATGCATGCCGCATGTCATGGGTGCCCCACATGCATGCTGCATTTCATGGGGTCCCAAATGCATGCCCCATGTCATGGGGTGCCCACGTGCATGCCGCAAGTCATGGGGTCCCCAAATGCATGCCTCATGTCATGGGGTCCCTAAATGCATGCCGCATGTCAAGGGGGCCCCAAATGTATGCCGCATGTAATGGGGCACCACGTACATGACGCATGTCATGGGGGCCCCAAATACGTGCTGCATGTCATGAGGGCCCCACATGCATGGCGCATGTCATGGGGGCCCCAAAGGCATGCCGCATGTCATGGGGGCCACAAATATGTGCCGCATGTCATGGGGGCCCAACGTGCATGCCGCATGTCTTGGGGCCCCAAATATTTGCCGCAAGTCGTGGGAGCCCCACATGCATGCCACGTGTCATGGGGTCCCCACATGCATTCCGCATGTCATGGGGGTTCCACATGCATGCCGCATGTCATGGGGGCCCCATGTGCATGTCACATTTCATGGGGGCCCCAAATGTATGCCGCATGTCATGAGGGCCCCAAATGCATGCCGCATGTCATGGAGGCCCCAAATGTATGCCGCATGTCATGGGGGCCCCAAATACATGCCGCATGTCATGGGGGCCCCCGTGCGTGCCGCATGTCATGGGGGCCACAAATACATGTCGCATGTTTTGGGGCCCCCAAATACGTGCCGCATGTCATGGGGGCCCCACGTGCTTGCCGCATGTTATGGAGTCCCCAAATGCATGCCGCCTGTCATGGGGGCCCCACGAGCATGCCGCATTTCCTTGGGGACCCTAAATGCATGCTACATGTCAGGGGCTCCAAATGCTTGCTGCATGTCATGGAAGCCCCAAATACATGCCGCTTGTAATGGGGGCGCCAAATGCATGGCGCATGTCATAGGGGCCCCACATGCATGCCACATATCATGAGGGCAACACGTGCATGCGCATGTAATGGGGGCCCCACATGCAAGCTGGGTGTTATTGGGGCCCAAATGCATGCCGCATGTCATGGGGGCCCCAAATACATGGCGCATGTCATGGGGGCCCCAAATGCATGCCGCATGTCAAGGGGGCCCCAAATTTTTGCCTCATGTCATGGGGGCCCCACATGCATGCTGGTTGTCATGGGGGACCAAATGCATGGCGCATGTTATGGGGGCCCCACGTGCATGCCGCTTGTCTTAGGGGCCCCAAGTACGTGCCGCATAATGGGGTCCCACATGCATGGTGCGTGTCATGGGGGCCCCACATGCATGCCGCATGTCATGACATGCGGCATGCATGTGGGACCCCCATGACACGTGGCATGCATGTGGCCCCCAAATTCATGCTGCATGTCATGGGGGCCCCAATTGCATGACCCATGTTATGGAGGCTGCACATGCATGCCACATTTCATGGGGGCCACAAATGCATGCCGCATGTCATTTGGGCCCCAAAAGTATGCTGCATATCATGGGGGGCCCCAAATACGTGCCGCATGTCATGAGGGCCCCACATGCATGGCGCATGTCATGGGGGCCCCAAATGCATGCCGCATGTTATGGGGGCCGCAAATATGTGCTGCATGTCATGTGGGCCCCAAATATGTGCCAAATGTCAAGAGGGCCCCACATGAATGTCGCGTGTCATGGGAGCCCCAAATGCTTGCCGCATGTCATTTCGTCCCCACATGCATGCCACAGGTCATGGGGGACCCACATACATGCCGCATGTCATGGGAGCCCCAAATGCATGCCCCCATTCATGGGGGCACCACGTGCATGCCGCATGTCATGGGGGCCCCAAATGCATACCGCATGTCATGGGGGCCCCAAATGCATGCCGCATGTTATGGGGGCCCTAAATGTATGCCGCATGTCATGGCAGCCCCAATACGTGCCACATGTCATGGGGGCCCCACGTGCATGCCGCATGTCATGGGTGCCCCACATGCATGCCTCATGTCATGGGGGCTCCAAATGCATGCCTCATGTCATGGCGTCCCCAAAGGCATGCCTCATGTCATGGGGGCCCCACATGCATGCCACATGTCATAGTGGCCCCACATGCATGCCACGTGTCAAGGGAGCCCCAAATGAATGTCGCATGTCAAGGGGGCCCCATGTGCATGCCGCATGTCATGGGGACCCACATGCATGCAGCATGTCATGGAGGCCCCATGACATGCGACAAGCATTTGGGCCCCACATGCATGCCGCATGCCATGGCCCCGCCAAATGCATGCCGCATGTCATGGGGGCCCCACATGCATGCCGCATGTCATGGGGGCCCAAATGCTTGCCACATGTCATGGGGGCCCCAAATGCATGCCGCATGTCTCAGGTACCCCAAATGCATGCAGCATGTTATGCATGCCCCAAATGCATGCCGCAAGTCATGGGAGCCCAAATGCATGCCGCATGTCATGGGGGCCCCACATGCATGCCGCATGTCATGGGGGCCCCAAATGCATGCCGCATGTCATGGGGGCCCCACGTGCTTGGCGCAAGTCATGGGTGCCCCACATGCATGACGCATGTCATCGGGGCCCCAAATGCATGCCACATGTCATAGGGGCCCCACATGCATGACGCATGTCATGGGGGCCCCACATGCATGCCGCATGTCAAGGGGGTCCCACATGCATGCTGCATGTCATGGGGGCCCAAATGCTTGCCTGCATGTCATGGGGGCCCCACATGCATGCCGCATGTCATGGGGCCCAAAAGCTTGCCGCATGTCATGGGGGCCATAAATGCATGCCGCATGTCATGGGAGCCCCACATGAATGTCGCATGTCAAGGAGCCCCAACGTGCATGCCGCATGTATTGGGGGCCCAAATTCATGCCGCATGTCATGAGGGCCCTGCATGCATGCCACATGTCATGGGGGCCCCGCAGGCATTCCGCATGTCATGGGGGCCCCAAATGCATGCCGCATGTCATGGGGCCCAAAAGCTTGCCGCATGTCATGGGGGCCATAAATGCATGCCGCATGTCATGGGAGCCCCACATGAATGTCGCATGTCAAGGGGGCCCAACGTGCATGCCGCATGTATTGGGGGCCCCAAATTCATGCAGCATGTCATAGGGGCCCCACATGCATGGCGCATTTCATGGGGGCCCCACTTGCATGCAGCATGTAATCTGGCCCCCCAAATGGATGCCGCATGTCATAGGGGCCCCACATGCATGCCGCATATCATGGGGGCCCCAAATGCATGCAGCATGTCATAGTGGCCCCACGTGCATATAACATGTCATGGGGGACCCACATGCATGCCGCATGTCATGGGGGCCCCACATGCATGCCGCATGTCATGGGGGCCCCACATGCATGACGCATGTCATGGGGGCCCAAATGCATGACGCAGGTCATGAATGCTCCACGTGCATGCCGCATGTAATGGGGCCCCCAAATTCATGTTGCATGTCATAGGGGCCCCACGTGCATTCCGCATGTCATGGGGGCACCACTTGCATGCAGCATGTAATGGGGGATCCAAATGTATGCCGCATGTCATGGGGGTCCCACATGCATGCCGCATGTCATGGGGGCCCACATGCATGCCGCATGTCATGGGGGCACCACTTGCATGCAGCATGTAATGGGGGATCCAAATGCATGACGCATGTCAAGGGGGCCCCACGTGCATGCCGCATGTCATGGGGACCCACATGCATGCCGCATGTCATGGAGGCCCCCATGACATGCGACAAGCATTTGGGCCCACATGCATGCCGCATACCATGGGGCCCCCAAATGCATGCCGCATGTCATAGGGGCCCCACGTGCATTCCGCATGTCATGGGGGCACCACTTGCATGCAGCATGTACTGGGGGATCCAAATGTATGCCGCATGTCATGGTGGTCCCACATGCATGCCGCATGTCATGGGGGCCCACATGCATGCCGCATGTCATGGGAGCCCCACATGCATGCCACATGTCATGGGGGCCCCAAATGAATGTTGCATGTCAAGGGGGCCCCACATGCATGCCGCATGTCATGGGGACCCGACATGCATGCCGCATGTCATGGGGGCCACATGCATGCCGCATGTCTCAGGTACCCCAAATGCATACAGCATGTTATGCATGCCGCATGTCATGGGGGCCCCACATGCATGCCGCATGTCATGGGGGCCCCAAATACATGCCGCATGTCATGGGGTCCCCAAATGCATGCCGCATGTCATGGGGGCCCCACATGCATGACGCATGTCATGGGGGCCCCACATGCATGACGCATGTCACGGGGGCCCCACATGCATGACGCATGTCATGGGAGCCCCACAAGAATGTCGCATGTCAAGGGGGCCCCACGTGCATGCCGCATGTCATGGGGATACCAAATGCATGCCGCATGTCATGGGGCCATAAATGCATGCCGCATGTCATGGGGGCCCCACGTGCATGCCACATGTCATTGGGGGCCCAAATGCATGACGCATGTCATGGATGCTCCACGTGCATGCCGCATGTTATGGGGCCCCCAAATTCATGTTGCATGTCATAGGGGCCCCACGTGCATTCCGCATGTCATGGGGCCCACAAATGCATGCCGCATGTCATAGGGGCCCCACATGCATGGCGCATTTCATGGGGGCCCTACATGCATGCCGCATGTCATGGGGGCCCAAAATGCATGCCTCATGTCATGGGGGCCCCAAATGCATGCCGCATGTCATAGTGGTTTCAAAATGCATGCTGCATGTCATGAGGGGCCACGTGCATGCCGCAAGTCATGGGGGCCCCAAATGCATGCCACATATCATGGGGGCCCCACGTGCATGCTGCATATATTGGGGGGCCCCAAATGCATGCCACATGTCATGAGGGCCCCGCTTGCATGCCGCATGTCATTGGGGCCCCGCAGGCATTCCGCATGTCATGGGGGCCCCACGTACATGCTGCATGTCATTGGGGCCCCACGTGCTTGCCGCATTTAATGGGGGACGCAAATGCATGCATGCCGCATGTCATTGGGGCCCCGCAGGCATTCCGCATGTCATGGGGGCCTCACGTGCATTCCGCATGTCATGGGGGCCCCACGTACATGCTGCATGTCATGGGGGCCCCCAAATGCAGGCCGCATGTCACAGGGGTCCCACATGCATGCCACATGTCATGAGGGCCCCACGTGCATGCCGCATGTCATAGGGGCCCCACGTGCATGCCGCATGTCATGGGGGCCACACATGCATGCCGCATGTCATGAGGGCCCCACATGCATGGCGCAAGTCATCGGGGCCACACGTGCATGCCTCGTGTCATGGGGGCCCCAAACGCATGCCTCATTACACGGGGGCCCCAAGTGCATGCTGCATGTCCTGTGGACCCCAAATGCATGCCGCATGTCTTGGGGACCCTAAATGTATGCTGCATGTCATGGGGGCCCAAAATACGTGCCAGATATCAGGGGGCCCCACATGCATGCCGCATGTCATGGGTGCCCCACATGCATGCTGCATTTCATGGGGTCCCAAATGCATGCCCCATGTCATGGGGTGCCCACGTGCATGCCGCAAGTCATGGGGTCCCCAAATGCATGCCTCATGTCATGGGGTCCCTAAATGCATGCCGCATGTCAAGGGGGCCCCAAATGTATGCCGCATGTAATGGGGCACCACGTACATGACGCATGTCATGGGGGCCCCAAATACGTGCTGCATGTCATGAGGGCCCCACATGCATGGCGCATGTCATGGGGGCCCCAAAGGCATGCCGCATGTCATGGGGGCCACAAATATGTGCCGCATGTCATGGGGGCCCAACGTGCATGCCGCATGTCTTGGGGCCCCAAATATTTGCCGCAAGTCGTGGGAGCCCCACATGCATGCCACGTGTCATGGGGTCCCCACATGCATTCCGCATGTCATGGGGGTTCCACATGCATGCCGCATGTCATGGGGGCCCCATGTGCATGTCACATTTCATGGGGGCCCCAAATGTATGCCGCATGTCATGAGGGCCCCAAATGCATGCCGCATGTCATGGAGGCCCCAAATGTATGCCGCATGTCATGGGGGCCCCAAATACATGCCGCATGTCATGGGGGCCCCCGTGCGTGCCGCATGTCATGGGGGCCACAAATACATGTCGCATGTTTTGGGGCCCCCAAATACGTGCCGCATGTCATGGGGGCCCCACGTGCTTGCCGCATGTTATGGAGTCCCCAAATGCATGCCGCCTGTCATGGGGGCCCCACGAGCATGCCGCATTTCCTTGGGGACCCTAAATGCATGCTACATGTCAGGGGCTCCAAATGCTTGCTGCATGTCATGGAAGCCCCAAATACATGCCGCTTGTAATGGGGGCGCCAAATGCATGGCGCATGTCATAGGGGCCCCACATGCATGCCACATATCATGAGGGCAACACGTGCATGCGCATGTAATGGGGGCCCCACATGCAAGCTGGGTGTTATTGGGGCCCAAATGCATGCCGCATGTCATGGGGGCCCCAAATACATGGCGCATGTCATGGGGGCCCCAAATGCATGCCGCATGTCAAGGGGGCCCCAAATTTTTGCCTCATGTCATGGGGGCCCCACATGCATGCTGGTTGTCATGGGGGACCAAATGCATGGCGCATGTTATGGGGGCCCCACGTGCATGCCGCTTGTCTTAGGGGCCCCAAGTACGTGCCGCATAATGGGGTCCCACATGCATGGTGCGTGTCATGGGGGCCCCACATGCATGCCGCATGTCATGACATGCGGCATGCATGTGGGACCCCCATGACACGTGGCATGCATGTGGCCCCCAAATTCATGCTGCATGTCATGGGGGCCCCAATTGCATGACCCATGTTATGGAGGCTGCACATGCATGCCACATTTCATGGGGGCCACAAATGCATGCCGCATGTCATTTGGGCCCCAAAAGTATGCTGCATATCATGGGGGGCCCCAAATACGTGCCGCATGTCATGAGGGCCCCACATGCATGGCGCATGTCATGGGGGCCCCAAATGCATGCCGCATGTTATGGGGGCCGCAAATATGTGCTGCATGTCATGTGGGCCCCAAATATGTGCCAAATGTCAAGAGGGCCCCACATGAATGTCGCGTGTCATGGGAGCCCCAAATGCTTGCCGCATGTCATTTCGTCCCCACATGCATGCCACAGGTCATGGGGGACCCACATACATGCCGCATGTCATGGGAGCCCCAAATGCATGCCCCCATTCATGGGGGCACCACGTGCATGCCGCATGTCATGGGGGCCCCAAATGCATACCGCATGTCATGGGGGCCCCAAATGCATGCCGCATGTTATGGGGGCCCTAAATGTATGCCGCATGTCATGGCAGCCCCAATACGTGCCACATGTCATGGGGGCCCCACGTGCATGCCGCATGTCATGGGTGCCCCACATGCATGCCTCATGTCATGGGGGCTCCAAATGCATGCCTCATGTCATGGCGTCCCCAAAGGCATGCCTCATGTCATGGGGGCCCCACATGCATGCCACATGTCATAGTGGCCCCACATGCATGCCACGTGTCAAGGGAGCCCCAAATGAATGTCGCATGTCAAGGGGGCCCCATGTGCATGCCGCATGTCATGGGGACCCACATGCATGCAGCATGTCATGGAGGCCCCATGACATGCGACAAGCATTTGGGCCCCACATGCATGCCGCATGCCATGGCCCCGCCAAATGCATGCCGCATGTCATGGGGGCCCCACATGCATGCCGCATGTCATGGGGGCCCAAATGCTTGCCACATGTCATGGGGGCCCCAAATGCATGCCGCATGTCTCAGGTACCCCAAATGCATGCAGCATGTTATGCATGCCCCAAATGCATGCCGCAAGTCATGGGAGCCCAAATGCATGCCGCATGTCATGGGGGCCCCACATGCATGCCGCATGTCATGGGGGCCCCAAATGCATGCCGCATGTCATGGGGGCCCCACGTGCTTGGCGCAAGTCATGGGTGCCCCACATGCATGACGCATGTCATCGGGGCCCCAAATGCATGCCACATGTCATAGGGGCCCCACATGCATGACGCATGTCATGGGGGCCCCACATGCATGCCGCATGTCAAGGGGGTCCCACATGCATGCTGCATGTCATGGGGGCCCAAATGCTTGCCTGCATGTCATGGGGGCCCCACATGCATGCCGCATGTCATGGGGCCCAAAAGCTTGCCGCATGTCATGGGGGCCATAAATGCATGCCGCATGTCATGGGAGCCCCACATGAATGTCGCATGTCAAGGAGCCCCAACGTGCATGCCGCATGTATTGGGGGCCCAAATTCATGCCGCATGTCATGAGGGCCCTGCATGCATGCCACATGTCATGGGGGCCCCGCAGGCATTCCGCATGTCATGGGGGCCCCAAATGCATGCCGCATGTCATGGGGCCCAAAAGCTTGCCGCATGTCATGGGGGCCATAAATGCATGCCGCATGTCATGGGAGCCCCACATGAATGTCGCATGTCAAGGGGGCCCAACGTGCATGCCGCATGTATTGGGGGCCCCAAATTCATGCAGCATGTCATAGGGGCCCCACATGCATGGCGCATTTCATGGGGGCCCCACTTGCATGCAGCATGTAATCTGGCCCCCCAAATGGATGCCGCATGTCATAGGGGCCCCACATGCATGCCGCATATCATGGGGGCCCCAAATGCATGCAGCATGTCATAGTGGCCCCACGTGCATATAACATGTCATGGGGGACCCACATGCATGCCGCATGTCATGGGGGCCCCACATGCATGCCGCATGTCATGGGGGCCCCACATGCATGACGCATGTCATGGGGGCCCAAATGCATGACGCAGGTCATGAATGCTCCACGTGCATGCCGCATGTAATGGGGCCCCCAAATTCATGTTGCATGTCATAGGGGCCCCACGTGCATTCCGCATGTCATGGGGGCACCACTTGCATGCAGCATGTAATGGGGGATCCAAATGTATGCCGCATGTCATGGGGGTCCCACATGCATGCCGCATGTCATGGGGGCCCACATGCATGCCGCATGTCATGGGGGCACCACTTGCATGCAGCATGTAATGGGGGATCCAAATGCATGATGCATGTCAAGGGGGCCCCACGTGCATGCCGCATGTCATGGGGACCCACATGCATGCCGCATGTCATGGAGGCCCCCATGACATGCGACAAGCATTTGGGCCCACATGCATGCCGCATACCATGGGGCCCCCAAATGCATGCCGCATGTCATAGGGGCCCCACGTGCATTCCGCATGTCATGGGGGCACCACTTGCATGCAGCATGTACTGGGGGATCCAAATGTATGCCGCATGTCATGGTGGTCCCACATGCATGCCGCATGTCATGGGGGCCCACATGCATGCCGCATGTCATGGGAGCCCCACATGCATGCCACATGTCATGGGGGCCCCAAATGAATGTTGCATGTCAAGGGGGCCCCACATGCATGCCGCATGTCATGGGGACCCGACATGCATGCCGCATGTCATGGGGGCCACATGCATGCCGCATGTCTCAGGTACCCCAAATGCATACAGCATGTTATGCATGCCGCATGTCATGGGGGCCCCACATGCATGACGCATGTCACGGGGGCCCCACATGCATGACGCATGTCATGGGAGCCCCACAAGAATGTCGCATGTCAAGGGGGCCCCACGTGCATGCCGCATGTCATGGGGATACCAAATGCATGCCGCATGTCATGGGGCCATAAATGCATGCCGCATGTCATGGGGGCCCCACGTGCATGCCACATGTCATTGGGGGCCCAAATGCATGACGCATGTCATGGATGCTCCACGTGCATGCCGCATGTTATGGGGCCCCCAAATTCATGTTGCATGTCATAGGGGCCCCACGTGCATTCCGCATGTCATGGGGCCCACAAATGCATGCCGCATGTCATAGGGGCCCCACATGCATGGCGCATTTCATGGGGGCCCTACATGCATGCCGCATGTCATGGGGGCCCAAAATGCATGCCTCATGTCATGGGGGGCCCAAATGCATGCCGCATGTCATAGTGGTTTCAAAATGCATGCTGCATGTCATGAGGGGCCACGTGCATGCCGCAAGTCATGGGGGCCCCAAATGCATGCCACATATCATGGGGGCCCCACGTGCATGCTGCATATATTGGGGGGCCCCAAATGCATGCCACATGTCATGAGGGCCCCGCTTGCATGCCGCATGTCATTGGGCCCCCGCAGGCATTCCGCATGTCATGGGGGCCCCACGTACATGCTGCATGTCATTGGGGCCCCACGTGCTTGCCGCATTTAATGGGGGACGCAAATGTATGCATGCCGCATGTCATTGGGGCCCCGCAGGCATTCCGCATGTCATGGGGGCCTCACGTGCATTCCGCATGTCATGGGGGCCCCACGTACATGCTGCATGTCATGGGGCCCCCCAAATGCAGGCCGCATGTCACAGGGGTCCCACATGCATGCCACATGTCATGAGGGCCCCACGTGCATGCCGCATGTCATAGGGGCCCCACGTGCATGCCGCATGTCATGGGGGCCACACATGCATGCCGCATGTCATGGGGGATCCAAACTCATGCTGCATGTCATTGGGGCCCCAAGCGTATGCCGCATGTCATGGAGGCCCCATGTGCATGCCACATGTAATGGGGGCCACAAATGCATGCGGCATGTCATAGGGGCCCCACGTGCATGCCGCATGTCTCGGGCACCCCAAATTCATGCCGCATGTCATAGGGGCCCCACGTGCATGGCGCAAATCATGGGTGCCCCACATGCATGCCGCATGTCATCGGGGCCCCAAATGCATGCCGCATGCCATAGGGGCCCCACATGCATGCCGCATTTCATGGGGGACCCAAATGCATGCTGCATGTCATGGGGGGCCCAAATGCATGCCGCATGTCATGGGCCCCCCAAATGCATGCAGCATGTCTTGGTGCCCACAAATGCATGCCGCATGTCATAGGGGCCCCACATGCATGGCGCATTTCATGGGCCCCCCACATGCATGCGCATGTCATGGGGCCTCAAATGCGTGCCGCATGTCATGGGGGCCCCAAATGCATACCGCATGTCATGGGGGCCCACATGCATGCCGCATGTCATGGGGGCACCACTTGCATGCAGCATGTAATGGGGGCACCACTTGCATGCAGCATTTAAAGGGGGATCCAAATGCATGACGCATGTCAAGGGGGCCCCACGTGCATGCCGCATGTCATGGGGACCCACATGCATGCCGCATGTCATGGAGGCCCCCATGACATGCGACAAGCATTTGGGCCCCACATGCATGCCGCATGTCATGGGGCCCCCAAATGCATGCCGCATGTCATGGGGGACCAAATGCATGGCACATGTCATGGGGGCCCAAATGCATGCCGCATGTCATGGGGGCCCAAATGCTTGCCGCATGTCATGGGGGCCATAAATGGATGCCGCATGTCATGGGAGCCCCACATGCATGCCACATGTCATGGGGGCCCCAAATGAATGTTGCATGTCAAGGGGGCCCCACGTGCATGCCGCATGTCATGGTGACCCCACATGCATGCCGCATGTCATGGGGGCCCCACATGCATGCCGCATGTCTCAGGTACCCCAAATGCATGCAGCATGTTATGCATGCCCCACATGCATGCCGCATGTCATGGGGGCCCCAAATACATGCCGCATGTCATGGGTGCCCCACATGCATGCCGCATGTCATCGGGGCCCTAAATGCATGCCGCATGTCATGGGGGCCATAAATGCATGCCGCATGTCATGGGGGCCCAACGTGCATGCTGCATGTATTGTGGGCCCCAAATTCATGCTGCATGTCATGGGGGGCCCAAATGCATGCCGCATGTCATGGGGTTCCCACGTGCATGCCGCATGTAATGGGGGATTCAAATGCATGCCGCATGTCATGGGGGTCCCACGTGCATGCCGCATGTCATGGGGATTCGAATGTATGCCGCATGGCTTGGGGGTCCCACATGCATGCTGCATGTCATGGGGGCCCCAAATGCATGCATCAAGTCATGGGGGCCCCAAATGCATGCCTTAATTCATGGGGGCTCCAAATGCATGCCGCATGTCATGGGGGCCCCACATGCATGCCGCATGTCATGGGGCCCCCAAATGCATGCCGCATGTCATGGGGCCCAAATGCTTGCCGCATGTCATGGGGGCCATAAATGCATGCTGCATGTCATGGGGGCCCAACGTGCATGTCGCATGTATTGGGGGCCCCAAATTCATGCCGCATGTCATGGGGGCCCCGCAGGCATGCCGCATGTCATGGGGGCGCCAAATGCATGCCGCATGTCATAGTGGCCCCAAATGCATGCCGCATGTCATGGTAGCCCCACATGCATGCCACATGTCATGGGGGACCCACGTGCATGCCGCATGTCATGAAAGCCCCACGTGCATGCCGCATGTCATGGGGGCCCCACATGCATGCCACATGTCATGGGGGCCCCAAATGCATGCCACATGTCATGGGGGCCCCACGTGCATGCCGCATGTCATGAAAGCCCCACGTGCATGCCGCATGTCATGTGGTCCCCACGTGCATTCCGCATGTCATGGGGGCTCTACATGCATGCCGCATGTCATGGGGGCACCAAGTGCATGCCTCATGTCATGGGGGCCCCAAATGCATGCCGCATGTCATGGTGGCTCCAAAAGCATGCCGCATGTCATGTGGGCCCCAAATGTATGCCACATGTCATGGGGGCCCCAAGAGCATACCGCATGACATGGGGGCCCCAAGTGCTTGAGGCATGTCATGGGGGCCCAACATGCATGCCGCATGTCTTGGGTACCCCAAATGCATGTCGCATGTCATTTTTGCCCCACATGCATGAAGCATGTCATGGTGGCACCAAATGCATTCTACATATCATGGAGGCCCCACGTGCATGCCATGACATGCGGCATGCACGTGGGGCCCCCTTGACATGCAACATTCATTTGGGGCCCCCATGACATGTGGCATGCATGTGGGGCTCCCATGACATGCGGCATCCATTTATGGCCCCCATGACATGCGGCAAGCATTTGGGCCCCCATGACATGCGGCATGCATTTGGGCCCCCATGACATGCGGCATGCATCTGGGCCCCCATGACATGCGGCATGCATTTGGGGGCCCCATGACATGCGGCATGCATGTGGGGCCCAAATGCATGCCGCATGTCATGGGGACCCCAAATGCATGCCGCATGTCATGGGGGCCCAAATGCATGCCGCATGTCTCAGGTACCCCAAATGCATGCAGCATGTTATGCATGCCCCACATGCATGCCGCATGTCATGGGTGCCCCACATGCATGCCGCATGTCATGGGTGCCCCACATGCATGCCGCATGTCATCGGGGCCCTAAATGCATGCCGCATGTCATGGGGGCCATAAATGCATACCGCATGTCATGGGGGCCCAACGTGCATGCCGCATGTATTGTGGGCCCCAAATTCATGCTGCATGTCATGAGGGCCCTGCATGCATGCCGCATGTCATGGGGGCCCCGCAGGCATTCCGCATGTCATGGGGGGCCCAAATGCATGCCGCATGTCATGGGGTTCCCACGTGCATGCCGCATGAAATGGGGGATTCAAATGCATGCCACATGTAATGGGGGATTCAAATGCATGCCGCATGTCATGGGGGTCCCACGTGCATGCCGCATGTCATGGGGATTCAAATGTATGCCGCATGGCTTGGGGGTCCCACATGCATGCTGCATGTCATGGGGGCCCCAAATGCATGCGTCAAGTCATGGGGGCCCCAAATGCATGCCTTAATTCATGGGGGCTCCAAATGCATGCCGCATGTCATGGGGGCCCCACATGCATGCCGCATGTCATGGGCCCCCAAATGCATGCCGCATGTCATGGGGCCCCCAAATGCATGCCGCATGTCATGGGGGCCCAAATGCATGCCGCATGTCATGGGGGCCCAAATGCATGCCGCATGTCATGGGGGCCATAAATGGATGCCGCATGTCATGGGAGCCCCACATGCATGCCACATGTCATGGGGGCCCCAAATGAATGTTGCATGTCAAGGGGGCCCCACGTGCATGCCGCATGTCATGGTGACCCCACATGCATGCCGCATGTCATGGGGGCCCCACATGCATGCCGCATGTCTCAGGTACCCCAAATGCATGCAGCATGTTATGCATGCCCCACATGCATGCCGCATGTCATGGGGGCCCCAAATACATGACGCATGTCATGGGTGCCCCACATGCATGCCGCATGTCATCGGGGCCCTAAATGCATGCCGCATGTCATGGGGGCCACAAATGCATGCCGCATGTCTCAGGTACCCCAAATGCATGCAGCATGTTATGCATGTCCCAAATGTATGCCGCATGTCATGGGGGCCCCACATGCATGCCGCATGTCATGGGGCCCCACAAGCATGCCGCATGTCACGGAGGCCCCAAATGCATGCCACATGTCATGGGAGCCCCACATGAATGTCGCATGTCAAGGGGGGCCACGTGCATGCCGCATGTCATGGGGACCCCAAATGCATGCCGCATGTCATGGGGGCCATAAATGCATGCCGCATGTCATGGGGGCCCAACGTGCATGCCGCATGTATTGTGGGCCCCAAATTCATGCTGCATGTCATGAGGGCCCTGCATGCATGCCGCATGTCATGGGGGCCCCGCAGGCATTCCGCATTTCATGGGGGGCCCAAATGCATGCCGCATGTCATGGGGTTCCCACGTGCATGCCGCATGTAATGGGGGATTCAAATGCATGCCGCATGTCATGGGGGTCCCACGTGCATGCCGCATGTCATGGGGATTCAAATGTATGCCGCATGGCTTGGGGGTCCCACATGCATGCTGCATGTCATGGGGGCCCCAAATGCATGCGTCAAGTCATGGGGGCCCCAAATGCATGCCTTAATTCATGGGGGCTCCAAATGCATGCCGCATGTCATGGGGGCCCAACATGCATGCCGCATGTCATGGGGTTCCCACATGCATGCCGCATGTCATGGGGCCCAAATGCTTGCCGCATGTCATGGGGGCCATAAATGCATGCTGCATGTCATGGGGGCCCAACGTGCATGCCGCATGTATTGGGGGCCCCGCAGGCATGCCGCATGTCATGGGGGCCCCGCAGGCATGCCGCATGTCATGGGGGCCCCACGTGCATGCCGCATGTCATGGGGGCCCCACGTGCATGCCGCATGTCATGGGGGCGCCAAATGCATGCCGCATGTCATAGTGGCCCCAAATGCATACTGCCTGTCATGGGACCTCCACATGCATGCCGCATGTCATGGGCCCCCATGTGCATGCTGCATGTCATGGGGGCCCCAAATGCATGCCGCATGTTATGTGGCCCCATGTGCATGACGTATGTTATGGGGCCCCATGTGCATGCCACATGCCATGGGGTCCACATGCATACCGCATGTCATTGGGGGAACATGTGCATACCGCATATCATGGGCCCCACATGCATACCGCATGTCATAGGTGCCCCAAATGCATGCCGCATGTCATGGGGCCCCATGTGCATGCCACATGTCATGGAGGCCCCAAATGCATGCCGCATGTCATTGGGGCCCCAAATGCATACTGCCTGTCATGGGACCTCCACATGCATGCCGCATGTCATGGGGCCCCATGTGCATGCTGCATGTCATGGGGGCCCCAAATGCATACTGCCTGTCATGGGACCTCCACATGCATGCCGCATGTCATGGGGCCCCATGTGCATGCTGCATGTCATGGGGGCCCCAAATGCATGCCGCCTGTTATGTGGCCCCATGTGCATGACGTATGTTATGGGGCCCCATGTGCATGCCGCATGTCATGGGGGCCCACATGCATGCCACATGTCATGGGGGCACCACATGCATACCGCATGTCATGGGGCTCCACGTGCATACCGCATGTCATGGGGCCCCACGTGCATGACGCATGTTATGGGTGCCCCAAATGCATGCCGCATGTCATGGGGGCCAAAAATGCATGCCACATGTCATGGGGGCCACACGTGCATGACACATGTAATGGGGGCTCCGCATGCATGCCACATGTCAACGAGGCCCCACGTGCATGCCACATTTCATTGGGGGCCCAAATGCACGCTGCATGTCAGAGGCCACAAATGCATGCTGCATGTCATGGGGCCCCACATGCATGCCCCATGTCTTGGGGGCCTCAAATGCATGCTGCACGTGATGGGGGCCCCAAATGCATGCCGCATATCATGTGGCCCCAAGTGCATGACGCATGTCATGGGGCCCCTTGTGCATGCCGCATGTCATGAGGGCCCACATGCATGCCACATGTCATGGGGGCCCCAAATGCATGCCGCATGTCATGTGGCCCCAAGTGCATGACGCATGTCATGGGGCCCCTTGTGCATGCCGCATGTCATGAGGGCCCACATGCATGCCACATGTCATGGGGGCACCACATGCATACCGCATGTCATGGGGCTCCACGTGCATACCGCATGTCATTGGGCCCCACGTGCATGACGCATGTTATGGGTGCCCCAAATGCATGCCACATGTCATGGGGGCCACACTTGCATGACACATGTCATGGGGGCTCCACGTGCATGCCACATTTCATTGGGGGCCCAAATGCATGCTGCATGTCAGAGGCCACAAATGCATGCCGCATGTCATGGGGGCCCCACATGCATTCCGCATGTCATGGGGGCTCTACATCCATGCCGCATGTCATGAGGGCACCAAGTGCATGCCGCATGTCATGGGGGCCCCAAATGCATGCCGCATGTCATGGGGGCTCCAAATGCATGCCGCATGTCATGGGGGCCCCAAATGCATGCCACATGTCATGGGGGCCCCAAGAGCATGCCGCGTGACATGGGGGCCCCACGTGCTTGACGCATGTCATGGGGGCCCCACATGCATGCCGCATGTCTTGAGTACCCCAAATGCATGTCGCATGTCATTTGGGCCCCACATGCATGACGCATGTCATGGTGGCCCCAAATGCATTCTACATATCATGGAGGCCCCACGTCCATGCCGCATGTCATGTGGGCCCCAAATGCAAGCCGCCTGTCATGGGGGCCAAAAAAGCATTCCGCATGTCAAGGGGACCCCAAATGCATGCCTCATGTCATGGGGGCCACAAATGCATGCTGCATGTCATGGGGCCCCACATGCATGCCCCATGTCTTGGGGGCCTCAAATGCATGCTGCACGTGATGGGGGACCCAAATGCATGGCACATGTCATGGTAGCCGACACGCATGCCGCATGTCATGGGGGCCTCAAATACGTGCCACATGTCATGGGGGCCCCACATGCATGGTGCATGTCATAGGGGGCCCACATGCATGCCGCATGTCATGGGGCCCCACATGCATGCCGCATGTCATGGGGGCCTCAAATGTATGCTTCATGTCATGGGGGCCCCAAATGCAAAGTGCATGTCATGGGGCCTCACGTGCATACTGCATGTCATGGGGACCCCCAAAGCTTGACTCATGTCATGGGGGCCCCAAATGCATTCTGCATGTCATGGGAGCTCCACATGCATGCCGCATGTCATGTGGCCCCACGTGCATGCCGCATGTCATGGGGGACCCAAATGCATACCGCATATCATGGGGGCAACACGTGTATACCGCATATCATGGGGCCCCACGTGCATACCGCATGTCATTGGGGCCCCAAATGCATACAACCTGTCATGGGATCTCCATATGCATGCCGCATGTCATGGGGTCCCATGTGCATGCCGCATGTCATGTGGCCCCAAGTGCATGCCACATGTCATGGGGCCCCATGAGCATTCCGCATGTCATGGGGGTTCCATGTGCATGCCACATGGAATGGGGAACCCACATGCATGCCGCATGTCATGGGGGCCCACATGCATGCCGCATGTCATGGGGGCCCACATGCATGACGCATGTCATGGAGGCACCAAATGCATACCGCATGTCATGGGGCTCCACGTGCATACCGCATGTCATGGGGCCCCAAGTGCATGCCGCATGTCATGGATGCCCCAAATACATGCCGCATGTCATGGGGGCCAAAAAAACATGCCGCTTGTCATAGGGGCCCCAAATGCATTCCGCATGTCATGGGGGTCACACGTGCATGCCCCATGTCATGGGAGCTCCACATGCATGCCACATGTCATGTAGGCCCCACGTGCATGCCGCATTTCATTGGGGGCCCCAAATGCATGCTGCATGTCAGGGGCCACAAATGCATGCTGCATGTCATGGGGGCCCCAAATACGTGCCACATATCATGGGGGCACCAAATGCATGGGCCATGTCATAGGGGCCCCACATGCATGCCGCATGTCATGGGGCCCCAAATGCATGCTGCATGTCATGTGGTCCCCACTTGCATTCCGAATATCATGGGGGCTCTACATGCATGCCGCATGTCATGGGGGCACCAAGTGCATGCCTCATGTCATGGGGGCCCCAAATGCATCACGCATGTCATGGCGTCCCCAAAGGCATGCCTCATGTCATGGGGGCCCCACATGCATGCCACATGTCAAGGGAGCCCCAAATGAATGTCGTATGTCAAGGGGGCCCCATGTGCATGCCGCATGTCATGGGGACCCACATGCATGCAGCATGTCATGGAGGCCCCATGACATGCGACAAGCATTTGGGCCCCACATGCATGCCGCATGCCATGGGCCCCCAAATGCATGCCGCATGTCATGGGGGCCCCACATGCATGCCGCATGTCATGGGGGCCCAAATGCTTGCCACATGTCATGGGGGCCATAAATCCATGCCGCATGTCATGGGGGCCCCAAATGCATGCCGCATGTCTCAGGTACCCCAAATGCATGCAGCATGTTATGCATGCCCCAACTGCATGCCGCATGTCATGGGAGCCCACATGCATGTCGCATGTCATGGGGCCCCCACATGCATGCCGCATGTCATGGGGGCCCCACATGCATGCCACATGTCATGGGGGCCCCACATGCATGCCGCATGTCATGGGGGCCCCACATGCATGCCGCATGTCATGGGGGCCCCACGTGCTTGCTGCATGTCATGGGGGCCCCACGTGCATGCCTCATGTCACGGGGGTCACAAATGTATGCCGCATGTCATGGGGCCCCACGTGCATGCCGCATGTCATGCCCCCCCAAATGCATGCCGCATGTCATAGGGGTCCCACATGCATGCCGCATGTCATGGGGGCCCCAAATGCATGCTGCATGTCATAGTGGCCCCAAATGCATGCTGCATGTCATGAGGGCCCCACGTGCATGCCGCATGTCATGGGGGACCCAAATGCATGCCGCATGTCATGGGGGCCCCAAATGCATGCCGCATGTCATGGGGGATCCAAACTCATGCTGCATGTCATTGGGGCCCCAAGCGTATGCCGCATGTCATGGAGGCCCCATGTGCATGCCACATGTAATGGGGGCCCCAAATGCATGCGGCATGTCATAGGGGCCCCACGTGCATGCCGCATGTCTCGGGCACCCCAAATGCATGCCGCATATAATGGGGCCCCCAAATTCATGCCGCAAGTCATGGGGGCCATAAATGCATGCCGCATGTCAAGGGGCCCCCACGTGCATGACGCATGTCATGGGGACCCACATGCATGCCACATGTCATGGAGGCCCCCATGACATGCGGCAAGCATTTGGGCCCCACATGCATGCTGCATGCCATGGGGCCCCCAAATGCATGCCGCATGTCAAGGGGGCCCAACATGCATGTCGCATGTCATGGGGGCCCAAATGCTTGCCGCATGTCATGGAGGCCTCACATGCTTGCCGCATGTCATGGGGCCCAAAAGCTTGCCGCATGTCATGGGGGCCATAAATGCATGCCGCATGTCATGGGAGCCCCACATGAATGGCGCATGTCAAGGGGGCCCAACGTGCATGCCGCATGTATTGGGGGCCCCAAATTCATGCCGCAAGTCATGAGGGCCCTGCATGCATTCCGCATGTCATGGGGGGCCCCATGTGCATGCCGCATGTCATGGGGGCCCCAAATGCATGCCGCATGTCATGGGGGCCCCACGTGCATGCTGCATGTCATGGGGCCCCCAAATGCATGCAGCATGTCATGGGGCCCCACTTGCATGCATCATGTAATGGGGGTCCCACCTTGCATGCAGCATGTCATGAGGGCCCCACATGCATGCCGCATGTCATGGGGTTCCCACATGCATGCTGCATGTCATTGGGGCCCCACGTGCTTGCCGCATGTCACGAGGGCCACAAATGTATGCCGCATGTCATGGGGGCCCCACGTGCATGCCACATGTCATGGGGAGCCCACATGCATGCCGCATGTCATGGGGGGCCCCACATGCATGGAGCATGTCATGGGGGCCCCACGTGCATGCCGCATGTCATGGGGGATCCAAACTCAT
Organism: Phyllobates terribilis; assembly: GCF_046119375.1. NCBI lineage: Eukaryota > Metazoa > Chordata > Amphibia > Anura > Dendrobatidae > Phyllobates > Phyllobates terribilis. Next base: position 3,679,809 of record NW_027362942.1, on the reverse strand, counting down.
GCCGCATGTCATTGGGGCCCCAAGCGTATGCCGCATTTCATGGGGGCCCCATGTGCATGCCACATGTAATGTGGGCCCCAAATGCATGCGGCATGTCATAGAGGCCCCACGTGCATGCCGCATGTCTCGGGCACCCCAAATGCATGCAGCATGTTATGGGGGCCCCACGTGCATGCCGCATGTCTCAGGTACCCCAAATGCATGCAGCATGTTATGCAGGCCCCAAATGCATGCCGCATGTCATGGGGGCCCCACATGCATGCCGCATGTCATGGGTGCCCCAAATGCATGCCGCATGTCATGGGGGCTCCACGTGCATGCCGCATTTCATGGGGGACCCAAATGCATGCCGCATGTCATGGGGCCCCCAAATGCATGTCGCATGTCATGGGGGCCCCACGTGCATGATGCATGTCATGGGGGCCCCAAATGAATTCCTCATGTCATGGGGGCCCCAAATGCATGCCGCATGTCATGGGGCCCCCCAAATGCATGCAGCATGTCTTGGGGCCCACAAATGCATGCCGCATGTCATAGGGGCCCCACATGCACGGCGTATTTCATGGGGGCCCCAAATGCGTGCCGCATATCATGGGGGCCCCAAATTCATGCCGCAAGTCATGGGGGCCATAAATGCATGCCGCATGTCAAGGGCGCCCCACGTGCATGACGCATGTCATGGGGGCCCCAAATACATGCCGCATGTCATGGGTGCCCCACATGCATGCCGCATGTTATCGGGGCCCTAAATGCATGCCGCATGTCATGGGGGCCATAAATGCATGCCGCATGTCATGGGGGCCCAACGTGCATGCCGCATGTATTGTGGGCCCCAAATTCATGCTGCATGTCATGAGGGCCCCCAAATGCATGCCGCATGTCATGGGGCCCCCAAATGCATGCCGCATGTCATGGGGTTCCCACATGCATGCCGCATGTCATGGGGCCCAAATGCTTGCCGCATGTCATGGGGGCCATAAATGCATGCTGCATGTCATGGGGGCCCAACGTGCATGCCGCATGTATTGGGGGCCCCAAATTCATGCCGCATGTCATGGGGGCCCCGCAGGCATGCCGCATGTCATGGGGGCCCCACGTGCATGCCGCATGTCATGGGGGCCCCACGTGCATGCCGCATGTCATGGGGGTGCCAAATGCATGCCGCATGTCATAGTGGCCCCAAATGCATGCTGCATGTCATGGTAGCCCCACATGCATGCCACATGTCATGGGGGACCCACTTGCATGCCGCATGTCATGAAAGCCCCACGTGCATGCCGCATGTCATGGGGGCCCCACATGCATGCCACATGTCATGGGGGCCCCAAATGCATGCCACATGTCATGGGGGCCCCACGTGCATGCCGCATGTCATGAAAGCCCCACGTGCATGCCGCATGTCATGTGGTCCCCACGTGCATTCCGCATGTCATGGGGGCTCTACATGCATGCCGCATGTCATGGGGGCACCAAGTGCATGCCTCATGTCATGGGGGCCCCAAATGCATGCCGCATGTCATGGTGGCTCCAAAAGCATGCCGCATGTCATGTGGGCCCCAAATGTATGCCACATGTCATGGGGGCCCCAAGAGCATACCGCATGACATGGGGGCCCCAAGTGCTTGAGGCATGTCATGGGGGCCCAACATGCATGCCGCATGTCTTGGGTACCCCAAATGCATGTCGCATGTCATTTGGGCCCCACATGCATGAAGCATGTCATGGTGGCACCAAATGCATTCTACATATCATGGAGGCCCCACGTGCATGCCACATGTCATGGGGGCCCCAAATGCAAGCCACATGTCATGGGGGCCAAAAAAGCATGCCGCGTGTCATAGGGGCCCCAAATGCATTCCGAATGTCATGGGGGTCACACATTCATGTCGCATGTCATGGGGGCCCCACGTGCATTCCACATTTCATTGGGGGCCCGAAATGCATGCTGCATGTCTGGGGCCCCAAATGCATGCTGCATGTGATGGGGGCCCCAAATGCATGCAACATGTCATGGTAGCCCCACATGCATGCCACATGTCATTGGGGACCCACGTGCATGCCGCATGTCATGAAAGCCCCACGTGCATGCCGCATGTCATAGGGGCCCCACATGCATGCCACATGTCATGGGGGCCCCAAATGCATGCCACATGTCAGGGGGGCCCCAAATGCATGCCGTATGTCATGGGTGCCCCAAATGCATGCCGCTTGTCATGGGTACCCCAAATGCATGCCGCATATCATGTGTACCCCAAATGCATACCCCATGTCATGGGGGACCCACGTGCATACCGCATGTCATGGGGCTCCACGTGCATACCGCATGTCATTGGGCCCCACGTGCATGACGCATGTTATGGGTGCCCCAAATGCATGCCACATGTCATGGGGGCCACACTTGCATGACACATGTCATGGGGGCTCCACGTGCATGCCACATTTCATTGGGGGCCCAAATGCATGCTGCATGTCAGAGGCCACAAATGCATGCCGCATGTCATGGGGTCCCCACATGCATTCCGCATGTCATGGGGGCTCTACATCCATGCCGCATGTCATGAGGGCACCAAGTGCATGCCGCATGTCATGGGGGCCCCAAATGCATGCCGCATGTCATGGGGGCTCCAAATGCATGCCGCATGTCATGGGGGGCCCAAATGCATGCCGCATGTCTTGAGTACCCCAAATGCATGTCGCATGTCATTTGGGCCCCACATGCATGACGCATGTCATGGTGGCCCCAAATGCATTCTACATATCATGGAGGCCCCACGTCCATGCCGCATGTCATGTGGGCCCCAAATGCAAGCCGCCTGTCATGGGGGCCAAAAAAGCATTCCGCATGTCAAGGGGACCCCAAATGCATGCCTCATGTCATGGGGGCCACAAATGCATGCTGCATGTCATGGGGCCCCACATGCATGCCCCATGTCTTGGGGGCCTCAAATGCATGCTGCACGTGATGGGGGACCCAAATGCATGGCACATGTCATGGTAGCCGACACGCATGCCGCATGTCATGGGGGCCTCAAATACGTGCCACATGTCATGGGGGCCCCACATGCATGGTGCATGTCATAGGGGCCCCACATGCATGCCGCATGTCATGGGGCCCCACATGCATGCCGCATGTCATGGGGGCCTCAAATGTATGCTGCATGTCATGGGGGCCCCAAATGCATGCCGCATGTCATGGGGTCCCCACATGCATTCCGTATGTCATGGGGGCTCTACATCCATGCCGCATGTCATGAGGGCCCCAAGTGCATGCCGCATGTCATGAGGGCCCCAAGTGCATGCCGCATGTCATGGGGGCCCCAAATGCATGCCGCATGTCATGGGGGCTCCAAATGAATGCCGCATGTCATGGGGGCCCCAAATGCATGCCACATGTCATGGTGGCCCCAAGAGCATGCCGCGTGACATGGGGGCCCCACGTGCTTGACGCATGTCATGAGGGCCCCACATGCATGACGCATGTCTTGAGTACCCCAAATGCATGTCGCATGTCATTTGGGCCCCACATGCATGACGCATGTCATGGTGGCACCAAATGCATTCTACATATCATGGAGGCCCCACGTCCATGCTGCATGTCATGGGGGCCCCAATTGCATGCTGCGTGTCTTGGGAACCCCAAATGCATGTCGCATGTCATGTGGCCCCACGTGCATGCCGCATGTCATGGGGACCCATGTGCATGCCAAATGTCATGGGGGTACCACGTGCATGCCACATATCATGGGGTCCCCACATGCATGCCTCATTTCATGGGGGCCCCAAATGCAAAGTGCATGTCATGGGGGCCTCACGTGCATACTGCATGTCATGGGGACCCCCAAAGCTTGACTCATGTCATGGGGGTCTCAAATGCATTCTGCATGTCATGGGAGCTCCACATGCATGCCGCATGTCATGTGGCCCCACGTGCATGCCGCATGTCATGGGGGACCCAAATGCATACCGCATATCATGGGGGCAACACGTGTATACCGCATATCATGGGGCCCCACGTGCATACCGCATGTCATTGGGGCCCCAAATGCATACAACCTGTCATGGGATCTCCATATGCATGCCGCATGTCATGGGGTCCCATGTGCATGCCGCATGTCATGTGGCCCCACGTGCATGCCACATGTCATGGGGCCCCATGAGCATTCCGCATGTCATGGGGGTTCCATGTGCATGGCACATGGAATGGGGAACCCACATGCATGCCGCATGTCATGGGGGCCCACATGCATGCCGCATGTCATGGGGGCCCACATGCATGCCGCATGTCATGGAGGCACCAAATGCATACCGCATGTCATGGGGCTCCACGTGCATGCCGCATGTCATGGATGCCCCAAATACATGCCGCATGTCATGGGGGCCAAAAAAACATGCCACTTGTCATAGGGGCCCCAAATGCATTCCGCATGTCATGGGGGTCACACGTGCATGCCCCATGTCATGGGGGCTCCACATGCATGCCACATGTCATGTAGGCCCCACGTGCATGCCGCATTTCATTGGGGGCCCCAAATGCATGCTGCATGTCAGGGGCCACAAATGCATGCTGCATGTCATGGGGGCCCCAAATACGTGCCACATATCATGGGGGCACCAAATGCATGGGCCATGTCATAGGGGCCCCACATGCATGCCGCATGTCATGTGGTCCCCACTTGCATTCCGAATATCATGGGGGCTCTACATGCATGCCGCATGTCATGGGGGCACCAAGTGCATGCCTCATGTCATGGGGGCCCCAAATGCATCACGCATGTCATGGCGTCCCCAAAGGCATGCCTCATGTCATGGGGGCCCCACATGCATGCCACATGTCATAGTGGCCCCACATGCATGCCACGTGTCAAGGGAGCCCCAAATGAATGTCGTATGTCAAGGGGGCCCCATGTGCATGCCGCATGTCATGGGGACCCACATGCATGCAGCATGTCATGGAGGCCCCATGACATGCGACAAGCATATGGGCCCCCAAATGCATGCCGCATGTCATGGGGGCCCCACATGCATGCCGCATGTCATGGGGGCCCAAATGCTTGCCACATGTCATGGGGGCCATAAATCCATGCCGCATGTCATGGGGGCCCCAAATGCATGCCGCATGTCTCAGGTACCCCAAATGCATGCAGCATGTTATGCATGCCCCAAATGCATGCCGCATGTCATGGGAGCCCACATGCATGTCGCATGTCATGGGGGGCCACATGCATGCCGCATGTCATGGGGGCCCCACATGCATGCCGCATGTCATGGGGGCCCCACATGCATGCCGCATGTCATGGGGGCCCCACGTGCTTGCTGCATGTCATGGGGGCCCCACGTGCATGCCTCATGTCACGGGGGTCACAAATGTATGCCGCATGTCATGGGGGCCCCACGTGCATGCCGCATGTCATGCCCCCCAAATGCATGCCGCATGTCATAGGGGTCCCACATGCATGCCGCATGTCATGGGGGCCCCAAATGCATGCTGCATGTCATAGTGGCCCCAAATGCATGCTGCATGTCATGAGGGCCCCACGTGCATGCCGCATGTCATGGGGGACCCAAATGCATGCCGCATGTCATGGGGGCCCCAAATGCATGCCGCATGTCATGGGGGATCCAAACACATGCTGCATGTCATTGGGGCCCCAAGCGTATGCCGCATGTCATGGAGGCCCCATGTGCATGCCACATGTAATGGGGGCCCCAAATGCATGCGGCATGTCATAGGGGCCCCACGTGCATGCCGCATGTCTCGGGCACCCCAAATGCATGCCGCATATAATGGGGCCCCCAAATTCATGCCGCAAGTCATGGGGGCCATAAATGCATGCCGCATGTCAAGGGGCCCCCACGTGCATGACGCATGTCATGGGGACCCACATGCATGCCACATGTCATGGAGGCCCCCATGACATGCGGCAAGCATTTGGGCCCCACATGCATGCTGCATGCCATGGGGCCCCCAAATGCATGCCGCATGTCAAGGGGGCCCAACATGCATGTCGCATGTCATGGGGGCCCAAATGCTTGCCGCATGTCATGGAGGCCTCACATGCATGCCGCATGTCATGGGGCCCAAAAGCTTGCCGCATGTCATGGGGGCCATAAATGCATGCCGCATGTCATGGGAGCCCCACATGAATGGCGCATGTCAAGGGGGCCCAACGTGCATGCCGCATGTATTGGGGGCCCCAAATTCATGCCGCATGTCATGGGGGGCCCAAATGCATGCCGCATGTCATGGGGGCCCCAAATGCATGCCTCAAGTCATGGGGCCCCCCAAATGGATGCCGCATTTCATAGGGGCCCCACATGCATGACGCATATCTTAGGGCCCACAAATGCATGCCGCATGTCATAGGGGCCCCACATGCATGGCACATGTCATAGGGGCCCCACGTACATGGCTCATGTCATGGGTGCCCCACCTGCATGCCGCATGTCATTGGGGCCCCAATTGCATGCCGCATGCCATAGGGGCCCCACATGCATGGCGCATGTCATGGGGGCCCCAAATGCATGCCGCATGTTATGGGGGCCCCATGTGCATGCCGCATGTCATGGGGGCCCCAAATGCATGCCGCATGTCATGGGGGCCCCACGTGCATGCCGCATGTCATGGGGGCCCCAAATGCATACAGCATGTCATGGGGCCCCACTTGCATGCCGCATGTCATGGGGTTCCCACGTGCATGCTGCATGTCATTGGGGCCCCACGTGCTTGCCGCATGTCACGAGGGCCACAAATGTATGCCACATGTCAAGGGGAGCCCACATGCATGCCGCATGTCATGGGGGGCCCCACATGCATGGAGCATGTCATGGGGGCCCCACGTGCATGCCGCATGTCATGGGGGATCCAAACTCATGCCGCATGTCATTGGGGCCCCAAGCGTATGCCGCATTTCATGGGGGCCCCATGTGCATGCCACATGTAATGTGGGCCCCAAATGCATGCGGCATGTCATAGAGGCCCCACGTGCATGCCGCATGTCTCGGGCACCCCAAATGCATGCAGCATGTTATGGGGGCCCCACGTGCATGCCGCATGTCTCAGGTACCCCAAATGCATGCAGCATGTTATGCAGGCCCCAAATGCATGCCGCATGTCATGGGGGCTCCACATGCATGCCGCATGTCATGGGGCCCCACATGCATGCCGCATGTCATGGGTGCCCCAAATGCATGCCGCATGTCATGGGGGCTCCACGTGCATGCCGCATTTCATGGGGACCCAAATGCATGCCGCATGTCATGGGGCCCCCAAATGCATGTCGCATGTCATGGGGGCCCCACGTGCATGCTGCATGTCATGGGGGCCCCAAATGAATGCCTCATGTCATGGGGGCCCCAAATGCATGCCGCATGTCATGGGGCCCCCCAAATGCATGCAGCATGTCTTGGGGCCCACAAATGCATGCCACATGTCATAGGGGCCCCACATGCATGGCGTATTTCATGGGGGCCCCAAATGCGTGCCGCATATCATGGGGGCCCCAAATTCATGCCGCAAGTCATGGGGGCCATAAATGCATGCCGCATGTCAAGGGCGCCCCACGTGCATGACGCATGTCATGGGGACCCACATGCATGCCGCATGTCATGGAGGCCCCCATGACATGCGGCAAGCATTTGGGCCCCACATGCATGCTGCATGCCATGGGGACCCCAAATGCATGCCGAATGTCAAGGGGCCCAAAAGCTTGCCGCATGTCATGGGGGCCATAAATGCATGCCGCATGTCATGGGAGCCCCACATGAATGTCGCATGTCAAGGGGGCCCAACGTGCATGCCGCATGTATTGGGGGCCCCAAATTCATGCCGCATGTCATGAGGGCCCTGCATGCATGCCACATGTCATGGGGGCCCCGCAGGCATTCCGCATGTCATGGGGGCCCCAAATGCATGCCTCAAGTCATTGGGGCCCCACATGCATGCCGCATGTCATGGGGTCCCCACATGCATGCCGCATGTCATGGGGGCTCAAATGCTTGCCGCATGTCATGGGGGCCATAAATGCATGCTGCATGTCATGGGGGCCCAACAAGCATGCCGCATGTATTGGGGGGCCCAAATTCATGCAGCATGTCATAGGGGCCCCACATGCATGGCGCATTTCATGGGGGCCCCACTTGCATGCAGCATGTAATGGGGGATCCAAATGCATGCTGCACGTCATGGGGGCCCCACGTGCATGCCGCATGTCATGGGGGCCCCGCAGGCATTCCACATGTCATGGGGGCCCCAAATAAATGCTGCATTTCATGGGGGCCCCACGTGCATGCCGCATGTCATCTGGCCCCCCAAATGGATGCCGCATGTCATAGGGGCCCCACATGCATGCCGCATATCATGGGGGCCCCAAATGCATGCAGCATGTCATAGTGGCCCCACGTGCATACCACATGTCATGGGGGCCCCACATGCATGCCGCATGTCATGGGGGCCCCACATGCATGCTGCATGTCATGGGGGCCCAAATGCATGACGCATGTCATGAATGCTCCACGTGCATGCCGCATGTAATGGGGCCCCCAAATTCATGTTGCATGTCATAGGGGCCCCACGTGCATTCCGCATGTCATGGGGGCACCACTTGCATGCAGCATGTAATGGGGGCACCACTTGCATGCAGCATGTAATGGGGGATCCAAATGTATGCCGCATGTCATGGGGGTCCCACATGCATGCCGCATGTCATGGGGGCCCACATGCATGCCGCATGTGATGGGGGCACCACTTGCATGCAGCATGTAATGGGGGATCCAAATGCATGACGCATGTCAAGGGGGCCCCACGTGCATGCCGCATGTCATGGGGACCCACATGCATGCCGCATGTCATGGAGGCCCCCATGACATGCGACAAGCATTTGGGCCCCACATGCATGCCGCATACCATGGGGCCCCCAAATGCATGCCGCATGTCATGGGGGCCCAAATGCTTGCCGCATGTCATGGGGGCCATAAATGGATGCCGCATGTCATGGGAGCCCCACATGCATGCCACATGTCATGGGGGCCCCAAATGAATGTTGCATGTCAAGGGGGCCCCACATGCATGCCGCATGTCATGGGGACCCGACATGCATGCCGCATGTCATGGGGGCCCACATGCATGCCGCATGTCTCAGGTACCCCAAATGCATGCAGCATGTTATGCATGCCCCAAATGCATGCCGCATGTCATGGGGGCCCCACATGCATGCCGCATGTCATGGGGGCCCCAAATACATGCCGCATGTCATGGGGGCCCCAAATGCATGCCGCATGTCATGGGGGCCCCACATGCATGACGCATGTCATGGGGGCCCCACATGCATGACGCATGTCACGGAGGCCCCAAATGCATGCCGCATGTCATGGGAGCCCCACATGAATGTCGCATGTCAAGGGGGCCCCACGTGCATGCCGCATGTCATGGGGATACCAAATGCAAGCCGCATGTCATGGGGCCATAAATGCATGCCGCATGTCATGGGGGCCCCACGTGCATGCCACATGTCATTGGGGGCCCACATGCATGCCGCATGTCATGGGGGCCACACTTGCATGCAGCATGTAATGGGGATCCAAATGCATGACGCATGTCATGGGGGCTCCAAATGCATGCGGCATGTCATAGTGGCCCCACGTGCATATCACATGTCATGGGGGCCCAAATGCATGACGCATGTCATGGATGCTCCATGTGCATGCCGCATGTTATGGGGCCCCCAAATTCATGTTGCATGTCATAGGGGCCCCACGTGCATTCCGCATGTCATGGGGCCCACAAATGCATGCCGCATGTCATGAAAGCCCCACGTGCATGCCGCATGTCATAGGGGCCCCACATGCATGCCACATGTCATGGGGGCCCCAAATGCATGCCACATGTCATGGGGGCCCCAAATGCATGCCACATGTCAGGGGGGCCCCAAATGCATGCCGTATGTCATGGGTGCCCCAAATGCATGCCGCTTGTCATGGGTACCCCAAATGCATGCCGCATATCATGTGTACCCCAAATGCATACCCCATGTCATGGGGGACCCACGTGCATACCGCATGTCATGGGGACCCCCTATGCATGCCTCATGTCATGGGGGCCCCAAATGCATACTGCATGTCTTGCGGCATGCACGTGGGGCCACAAGACATGCGGCATGCATGTGGAGCTCCCAAGACATGCAGTATGCATTTGGGGCCCCCATGACATGCGGCATGAAATTGGTACCCCCATGACATTCGGCATCCACATGGGGCCCCATGACATGCGGCATGCACGTGGGGCCACAAGACATGTGGCATGCATGTGGAGCTCCCATGTCATGGGGCCCCATGTGGATGCCGAATGTCATGGGGGTACCAATTTCATACCGCATGTCATGGGGGACACTCATGCATACCGCATGTAATGGGGGCAACACGTGCATACCGCATGGCATTGGTCCCAAAATGCATGCCGCATGTCATGGGGCCCCATGTGCATGCCACTTGCCATGGGGTCCACATGCATACCGCATGTCATTGGGGGAACATGTGCATACCGCATATCATGGGCCCCACATGCATACCGCATGTCATAGGTGCCCCAAATGCATGCCGCATGTCATGGGGCCCCATGTGCATGCCACATGTCATGGAGGCCCCAAATGCATGCCGCATGTCATTGGGGCCCCAAATGCATACTGCCTGTCATGGGACCTCCACATGCATGCCGCATGTCATGGGGCCCCATGTGCATGCTGCATGTCATGGGGGCCCCAAATGCATGCCGCATGTTATGTGGCCCCATGTGCATGACGTATGTTATGGGGCCCCATGTGCATGCCGCATGTCATGGGGGCCCACATGCATGCCACATGTCATGGGGGCAACACATGCATACCGCATGTCATGGGGCTCCACGTGCATACCGCATGTCATGGGGCCCCACGTGCATGACGCATGTTATGGGTGCCCCAAATGCATGCCGCATGTCATGGGGGCCAAAAATGCATGCCACATGTCATGGGGGCCACACGTGCATGACACATGTAATGGGGGCTCCACATGCATGCCACATGTCAACGAGGCCCCACGTGCATGCCACATTTCATTGGGGGCCCAAATGCACGCTGCATGTCAGAGGCCACAAATGCATGCTGCATGTCATGGGGCCCCACATGCATGCCCCATGTCTTGGGGGCCTCAAATGCATGCTGCACGTGATGGGGGCCCCAAATGCATGCCGCATATCATGTGGCCCCAAGTGCATGACGCATGTCATGGGGCCCCTTGTGCATGCCGCATGTCATGAGGGCCCACATGCATGCCACATGTCATGGGGGCCCCAAATGCATGCCGCATGTCATGTGGCCCCAAGTGCATGACGCATGTTATGGGTGCCCCAAATGCATGCCACATGTCATGGGGGCCACACTTGCATGACACATGTCATGGGGGCTCCACGTGCATGCCACATTTCATTGGGGGCCCAATTGCATGCTGCATGTCAGAGGCCACAAATGCATGCCGCATGTCATGGGGTCCCCACATGCATTCCGCATGTCATGGGGGCTCTACATCCATGCCGCATGTCATGAGGGCACCAAGTGCATGCCGCATGTCATGGGGGCCCCAAATGCATGCCGCATGTCATGGGGGCTCCAAATGCATGCCGCATGTCATGGGGGCCCCAAATGCATGCCACATGTCATGGGGGCCACACTTGCATGACACATGTCATGGGGGCTCCACGTGCATGCCACATTTCATTGGGGGCCCAAATGCATGCTGCATGTCAGAGGCCACAAATGCATGCCGCATGTCATGGGGCCCCTTGTGCATGCCGCATGTCATGAGGGCCCACATGCATGCCACATGTCATGGGGGCACCACATGCATACCGCATGTCATGGGGCTCCACGTGCATACCGCATGTCATTGGGCCCCACGTGCATGACGCATGTTATGGGTGCCCCAAATGCATGCCACATGTCATGGGGGCCACACTTGCATGACACATGTCATGGGGGCTCCACGTGCATGCCACATTTCATTGGGGGCCCAAATGCATGCTGCATGTCAGAGGCCACAAATGCATGCCGCATGTCATGGGGGCCCCAAATGCATGCCGCATGTCATGGGGGCTCCAAATGAATGCCGCATGTCATGGGGGCCCCAAATGCATGCCACATGTCATGGTGGCCCCAAGAGCATGCCGCGTGACATGGGGGCCCCACGTGCTTGACGCATGTCATGGGGGCCCCACATGCATGACGCATGTCTTGAGTACCCCAAATGCATGTCGCATGTCATTTGGGCCCCACATGCATGACGCATGTCATGGTGGCACCAAATGCATTCTACATATCATGGAGGCCCCACGTCCATGCCGCATGTCATGGGGGCCCCAATTGCATGCTGCGTGTCTTGGGAACCCCAAATGCATGTCGCATGTCATGTGGCCCCACGTGCATGCCGCATGTCATGGGGACCCATGTGCATGCCGAATGTCATGGGGGTACCACGTGCATGCCTCATTTCATGGGGGCCCCAAATGCAAAGTGCATGTCATGGGGGCCTCACGTGCATACTGCATGTCATGGGGACCCCCAAAGCTTGACTCATGTCATGGGGGCCCCAAATGCATTCTGCATGTCATGGGAGCTCCACATGCATGCCGCATGTCATGTGGCCCCACGTGCATGCCGCATGTCATGGGGGACCCAAATGCATACCGCATATCATGGGGGCAACACGTGTATACCGCATATCATGGGGCCCCACGTGCATACCGCATGTCATTGGGGCCCCAAATGCATACAACCTGTCATGGGATCTCCATATGCATGCCGCATGTCATGGGGTCCCATGTGCATGCCGCATGTCATGTGGCCCCAAGTGCATGCCACATGTCATGGGGCCCCATGAGCATTCCGCATGTCATGGGGGTTCCATGTGCATGCCACATGGAATGGGGAACCCACATGCATGCCGCATGTCATGGGGGCCCACATGCATGCCGCATGTCATGGGGGCCCACATGCATGCCGCATGTCATGGAGGCACCAAATGCATACTGCATGTCATGGGGCTCCACGTGCATACCGCATGTCATGGGGCCCCAAGTGCATGCCGCATGTCATGGATGCCCCAAATACATGCCGCATGTCATGGGGGCCAAAAAAACATGCCGCTTGTCATAGGGGCCCCAAATGCATTCCGCATGTCATGGGGGTCACACGTGCATGCCCCATGTCATGTAGGCCCCACGTGCATGCCGCATTTCATTGGGGGCCCCAAATGCATGCTGCATGTCAGGGGCCACAAATGCATGCTGCATGTCATGGGGGCCCCAAATACGTGCCACATATCATGGGGGCACCAAATGCATGGGCCATGTCATTGGGGCCCCACATGCATGCCGCATGTCATGGGGCCCCAAATGCATGCTGCATGTCATGTGGTCCCCACTTGCATTCCGAATATCATGGGGGCTCTACATGCATGCCTCATGTCATGGGGGCCCCAAAGGCATGCCTCATGTCATGGGGGCCCCACATGCATGCCACATGTCATAGTGGCCCCACATGCATGCCACGTGTCAAGGGAGCCCCAAATGAATGTCGTATGTCAAGGGGGCCCCATGTGCATGCCGCATGTCATGGGGACCTACATGCATGCAGCATGTCATGGAGGCCCCATGACATGCGACAAGCATTTGGGCCCCACATGCATGCCGCATGCCATGGGCCCCCAAATGCATGCCGCATGTCATGGGGGCCCCACATGCATGCCGCATGTCATGGGGGCCCAAATGCTTGCCACATGTCATGGGGGCCATAAATCCATGCCGCATGTCATGGGGGCCCCACATGCATGCCGCATGTCATGGGAGCCCCAAATGAATGTCGCATGTCAAGGGGGCCCAACGTGCATGCCGCATGTATTGGGGGCCCCAAATTCATGCCGCATGTCATGAGGGCCCTGCATGCATGCCACATGTCATGGGGGCCCAAATGCATGCCGCATGTCATGGGGGCCCCACATGCATGCCGCATGTCATGGGGGCCCCACGTGCTTGGCGCAAGTCATGGGTGCCCCACATGCATGATGCATGTCATCGGGGCCCCAAATGCATGCCGCATGTCATAGGGGCCCCACATGCTTGCCGCATGTCATCGGGGCCCCACATGCATGCCGCATGTCATGGGGGCCCAAATGCTTGCCGCATGTCATGGGGGCCAGAAATGCATGCCGCATGTCATGGGGGCCCTACATGCATGCCTCATGTCATGCGGGCCCTACATGCATGCCTCATGTCATGGGGGCCCCAAGTGCATGCCTCTTGTCATGGGGGCCCCAAATGCATGCCGCATGTCATGGGGGCCCCAAATGCATGGCTCAAGTCATGGGGGCCCCAAATGCATGCCACATATCATGGGGGCCCCACGTGCATGCTGCATATATTGGGGGCCCCAAATGCATGCCACATGTCATGAGGGCCCCGCTTGCATGCCGCATGTCATTGGGGCCCCGCAGGCATTCCGCATGTCATGGGGGCCTCACGTGCATTCCCCATGTCATGGGGCCCAAATGCATGCCGCATGTCATGGGGGCCCAACGTGCATGCCGCATGTATTGGGGTCCCCAACTGCATGCCGCATATCATGGGGCCCCACATGCATGCCACATTTCATGGGGGACCCAAATGCATGCATACCGCATGTCATTGGGGCCCCGCAGGCATTCCGCATGTCATAGGGGCCTCACGTGCATTCCGCATGTCATGGGGGCCCCACGTGCTTGCTGCATGTCATGGGGGCCCCACGTGCATGCCTCATGTCACGGGGGTCACAAATGTATGCCGCATGTCATGGGGGCCCCACGTGCATGCCGCATGTCATGCTCCCCCCCAAATGCATGCCGCATGTCATAGGGGTCCCACATGCATGCCGCATGTCATGGGGGCCCCAAATGCATGACGCATGTCATAGTGGCCCCAAATGCATGCTGTATGTCACGAGGGCCCCACATGCATGGCGCATTTCATGGGGGACCCAAATGCATGCTGCATGTCATGGGGGCCCCAAATGCATGGCGCATGTCATGGGGGATCCAAACTCATGCTGCATGTCATTGGGGCCCCAAGCGTATGCCGCATGTCATGGAGGCCCCATGTGCATGCCACATGTAATGGGGGCCCCAAATGCATGCGGCATGTCATAGGGGCCCCACGTGCATGCCGCATGTCTCGGGCACCCCAAATGCATGCCGCATATAATGGGACCCCCAAATTCATGCCGCAAGTCATGGGGGCCCCCACGTGCATGACGCATGTCATGGGGACCCACATGCATGCCACATGTCATGGAGGCCCCCATGACATGCGGCAAGCATTTGGGCCCCACATGCATGCTGCATGCCATGGGGCCCCCAAATGCATGCCGCATGTCAAGGGGGCCCAACATGCATGTTGCATGTCATGGGGGCCCAAATGCTTGTCGCATGTCATGGAGGCCTCACATGCATGCCGCATGTCATGGGGCCCAAAAGCTTGCCGCATGTCATGGGGGCCATAAATGCATGCCGCATGTCATGGGAGCCCCACATGAATGGCGCATGTCAAGGGGGCCCAACGTGCATGCCGCATGTATTGGGGGCCCCAAATGCATGCCGCATGTCATGGGGGGCCCAAATGCATGCCGCATGTCATGGGGGCCCGAAATGCATGCCGCATGTAATGGGGGATTCAAATGCATGCCGCATGTCATGGGGGCCCCAAATGCATGACTCATGTCATGGGGGATCCAAACTCATGCCGCATGTCATTGGGGCCCCAAGCATATGCCGCATTTCATGGGGGCCCCATGTGCATGCCACATGTAATGTGGGCCCCAAATGCATGCGGCATGTCATAGAGGCCCCACGTGCATGCCGCATGTCTCGGGCACCCCAAATGCATGCATCATGTTATGGGGGCCCCACGTGCATGCCGCATGTCTCAGGTACCCCAAATGCATGCAGCATTTTATGCAGGCCCCAAATGCATGCCCCATGTCATGGGGGCCCCAATGCATGCCGCATGTCATGGGGGCCCCACATGCATGCCGCATGTCATGGGTGCCCCAAATGCATGCCGCATGTCATGGGGGCTCCACGTGCATGCCGCATGTCATGGGGGACCCAAATGCATGCCGCATGTCATGGGGCCCCCAAATGCATGTCGCATGTCATGGGGGCCCCACGTGCATGCTGCATGTCATGGGGGCCCCAAATGAATGCCTCATGTCATGGGGGCCCCAAATGCATGCCGCATGTCATGGGGCCCCCCAAATGCATGCAGCATTTCTTGGGGCCCACAAATGCATGCCGCATGTCATAGGGGCCCCACATGCATGGCGTATTTCATGGGGGCCCCAAATGCGTGCCACATATCATGGGGGCCCCAAATTCATGCCGCAAGTCATGGGGGCCATAAATGCATGCCGCATGTCAAGGGCGCCCCACGTGCATGCCGCATGTCATGGGGACCCACATGCATGCCGCATGTCATGGAGGCCCCCATGACATGCGGCAAGCATTTGGGCCCCACATGCATGCTGCATGCCATGGGGACCCCAAATGCATGCCGCATGTCAAGGGGGTCCCACATGCATGCCGCATGTCATGGGGGCCCAAATGCTTGCCGCATGTCATGGGGGCCCCACATGCTTGCCGCATGTCATGGGGCCCAAAAGCTTGCCGCATGTCATGGGGGCCATAAATGCATGCCGCATGTCATGGGAGCCCCACATGAATGTCGCATGTCAAGGGGGCCCAACGTGCATGCCGCATGTATTGGGGCCCCCAAATTCATGCCGCATGTCATGAGGGCCCTGCATGCATCCCACATGTCATGGGGGCCCCGCAGGCATTCCGCATGTCATGGGGGCCCCAAATGCATGCCGCATGTCATGGGGGCCCAAAATGCATGCCGCATGTCATTGGGGCCCCACATGCATGCCGCATGTCATGGGGTCCCCACATGCATGCCGCATGTCATGGGGCCCCACGTGCATGCCCCATGTAATGGGGGATTCAAATGCATGCCGCATGTCATGGGGGTCCCACATGCATGCCGCATGTCATGGGGGCCCCAAATGCATGCCTCAAGTCATGGGGGGCCAAATGCATGCCGCATGTCATTGGGGCCCCACATGCATGCCGCATGTCATGGGGTCCCCACATGCATGCCGCATGTCATGGGGGCTCAAATGCTTGCCGCATGTCATGGGGGCCATAAATGCATGCCGCATGTCATGGGGGCCCAACAAGCATGCCGCATGTATTGGGGGCCCCAAATTCATGCAGCATGTCATAGGGGCCCCACATGCATGGCGCATTTCATGGGGGCCCCACTTGCATGCAGCATGTAATGGGGGATCCAAATGCATGCTGCACGTCATGGGGGCCCCACGTGCATGCCGCATGTCATGGGGGCCCCAAATAAATGCTGCATTTCATGGGGGCCCCACGTGCATGCCGCATGTCATGGGGCCCCCCAAATGGATGCCGCATGTCATAGGGGCCCCACATGCATGCCGCATATCATGGGGGCCCCAAATGCATGCAGCATGTCATGGGGGCCCCACGTGCATGCCACATGTTATTGGGGGCCACATGCATGCCGCATGTCATGGGGGCCACACTTGCATGCAGCATGTAATGGGGATCCAAATGCATGACGCATGTCATGGGGGCCCCAAATGCATGCAGCATGTCATAGTGGCCCCACGTGCATGCCGCATGTCATGGGGGCCCCACATGCATGCCGCATGTCATGGGGGCCCAAATGCATGACGCATGTCATGAATGCTCCACGTGCATGCCGCATGTAATGGGGCCCCCAAATTCATGTCGCATGTCATAGGGGCCCCACGTGCATTCCGCATGTCATGGGGGCTCCACGTGCATGCCGCATACCATGGGGCCCCCAAATGCATGCCGCATGTCATGGGGGCCCAAATGCTTGCCGCATGTCATGGGGGCCATAAATGGATGCCGCATGTCATGGGAGCCCCACATGCATGCCACATGTCATGGGGGCCCCAAATGAATGTTGCATGTCAAGGGGGCCCCACATGCATGCCGCATGTCATGGGGACCCCACATGCATGCCGCATGTCATGGGAGCCCACATGCATGCCGCATGTCTCAGGTACCCCAAATGCATGCAGCATGTTATGCATGCCCCAAATGCATGCCGCATGTCATGGGGTCCCCACATGCATGCCGCATGTCATGGGGCCCCAAATACATGCCGCATGTCATGGGGGCCCCAAATGCATGCCGCATGTCATAGGGGCCCCACATGCATGACGCATGTCATGGGGGCCCCACATGCATGCCGCATGTCACGGAGGCCCCAAATGCATGCCGCATGTCATGGGAGCCCCACATGAATGTCGCATGTCAAGGGGCCCCACGTGCATGCCGCATGTCATGGGGATACCAAATGCATGCCGCATGTCATGGGGCCATAAATGCATGCCGCATGTCATGGGGGCCCCACGTGCATGCCACATGTCATTGGGGGCCCACATGCATGCCGCATGTCATGGGGGCCACACTTGCATGCAGCATGTAATGGGGATCCAAATGCATGACGCATGTCATGGGGGCCCCAAATGCATGCGGCATGTCATAGTGGCCCCACGTGCATGCCGCAAGTCATGGGGGCCCCAAATGCATGCCACATGTCATGAGGGCCCCGCTTGCATGCCGCATGTCATTGGGGCCCCGCAGGCATTCCGCATGTCATGGGGGCCCCACGTACATGCTGCATGTCATTGGGGCCCCACGTGCTTGCCGCATTTAATGGGGGACGCAAATGCAGGCCGCATGTCACAGGGGTCCCACATGCAAGCCGCATGTCATGGGGGCCCCAAATGCATGCCGCATGTCATAGTGGCCCCAAATGCATGCTGTATGTCATGAGGGCCCCACGTGCATGCGGCATGTCATAGGGGCCCCACGTGCATGCCGCATGTCTCGGGCACCCCAAATTCATGCCGCATGTCATAGGGGCCCCACGTGCATGGCGCAAATCATGGGTGCCCCACATGCATGCCGCATGCATGTCATCGGGGCCCCAAATGCATGCCGCATGTCATAGGGGCCCCACATGCATGCCGCATTTCATGGGGGACCCAAATGCATGCCGCATGTCATAGGGGCCCCACATGCATGGTGCATTTCATGGGCCCCCCACATGCATGCGCATGTCATGGGGGCCTCAAATGCGTGCCGCATATCATGGGGGCCCCAAATGCATGCCGCATGTCATGGGGGCCCACATGCATGCCGCATGTCATGGGGGCACCACTTGCATGCAGCATGTAATGGGGGCACCACTTGCATGCAGCATGTCATGAGGGTCCCACATGCATGCCGCATGTCATGGGGGTCCCACATGCATGCCGCATGTCATGGGGGCCCACATGCATGCCGCATGTCATGGGGGCACCACTTGCATGCAGCATGTAATGGGGGATCCAAATGCATGACGTATGTCAAGGGGGCCCCACGTGCATGCCGCATGTCATGGGGACCCACATGCATGCCGCATGTCATGGAGGCCCCCATGACATGCGACAAGCATTTGGGCCCCACATGCATGCCGCATGCCATGGGGCCCCCAAATGCATGCCGCATGTCATGGGGGCCCAAATGCTTGCCGCATGTCATGGGGGCCATAAATGGATGCCGCATGTCATGGGAGCCCCACATGCATGCCACATGTCATGGGGGCCCCAAATGAATGTTGCATGTCAAGGGGGCCCCACGTGCATGCCGCATGTCATGGTGACCCCACATGCATGCCGCATGTCATGGGGGACCCACATGCATGCCGCATGTCTCAGGTACCCCAAATGCATGCAGCATGTTATGCATGCCCCAAATGCATGCCGCATGTCATGGGGGCCCCACATGCATGCCGCATGTCATGGGGCCCCCAAATACATGCCGCATGTCGCGGGGGCCCCACATGCATGCCGCATGTCACGGAGGCCCCAAATGCATGCCGCATGTCATGCATGGGGACCCCAAATGCATGCCGCATGTCATGGGGGCCATAAATGCATGCCGCATGTCATGGGGGCCCAACGTGCATGCCGCATGTATTGTGGGCCCCAAATTCATGCTGCATGTCATGAGGGCCCTGCATGCATGCCGCATGTCATGGGGGCCCCGCAGGCATTCCGCATGTCATGGGGGGCCCAAATGCATGCCGCATGTCATGGGGTTCCCACGTGCATGTCGCATGTCATGGGGATTCAAATGTATGCTGCATGTCATGGGGGCCCCAAATGCATGCCTTAATTCATGGGGGCTCCAAATGCATGCCGCATGTCATGGGGGCCCCACATGCATGCCGCATGTCATGGGGGCCCCACATGCATGCCGCATGTCATGGGGGCCCCACATGCATGCCGCATGTCATGGGGCCCCCAAATGCATGCCGCATGTCATGGGGTTCCCACATGCATGCCGCATGTCATGGGGGCCCAAATGCTTGCCGCATGTCATGGGGGCCATAAATGCATGCTGCATGTCATGGGGGCAAAACGTGCATGCCGCATGTATTGGGGGCCACAAATTCATGCCGCATGTCATGGGGGCCCCGCAGGCATTCCGCATGTCATGGGGGCCCCAAATGCATGCCGCATGTCATGGGGGCCCCACGTGCATGCCGCATGTCATGGGGGCGCTAAATGCATGCCGCATGTCATAGTGGCCCCAAATGCATGCTGCATGTCATGGTAGCCCCACATGCATGCCACGTGTCATGGGGGACCCACGTGCATGCCGCATGTCATGAAAGCCCCACGTGCATGCCGCATGTCATAGGGGCCCCACATGCATGCCACATGTCATGGGGGCCCCAAATGCATGCCACATGTCATGGGGGCCCCAAATGCATGCCGCATGTCATGTGGTCCCCACGTGCATTCCGCATGTCATGGTGGCTCTACATGCATGCCGCATGTCATGGGGGCACCAAGTGCATGCCTCATGTCATGGGGGCCCCAAATGCATGCCGCATGTCATGGTGGCTACAAAAGCATACCGCATGACATGGGGGCCCCAAGTGCTTGAGGCATGTCATGGGGGCCCAACATGCATGCCGCATGTCTTGGGTACCCCAAATTCATGTCGCATGTTATTTGAGCCCCACATGCATGAAGCATGTCATGGTGGCACCAAATGCATTCTACATATCATGGAGGCCCCACGTGCATGCCACATGTCATGGGGGCCCCAAATGCAAGCCACATGTCATGGGGGCCAAAAAAGCATGCCGCGTGTCATAGGGGCCCCAAATGCATTCCGAATGTCATGGGGGTCACACATTCATGTCGCATGTCATGGGGGCCCCACGTGCATTCCACATTTCATTGGGGGCCCCAAATGCATGCTGCATGTCTGGGGCCCCAAATGCATGCTGCATGTGATGGGGGCCCCAAATGCATGCAACATGTCATGGTAGCCCCACATGCATGCCACATGTCATGGGGGACCCACGTGCATGCCGCATGTCATGAAAGCCCCACGTGCATGCCGCATGTCATAGGGGCCCCACATGCATGCCACATGTCATGGGGGCCCCAAATGCATGCCACATGTCAGGGGGGCCCCAAATGCATGCCGTATGTCATGGGTGCCCCAAATGCATGCCGCTTGTCATGGGTACCCCAAATGCATGCCGCATATCATGTGTACCCCAAATGCATACCCCATATCATGGGGGACCCACGTGCATACCGCATGTCATGGGGACCCCCTATGCATGCCTCATGTCATGGGGGCCCCAAATGCATACTGCATGTCTTGGGAGCTCCACATGCATGCCGCATGTCTTGTGGCCCCACGTGCATGCCGCATGTCATGGGGCCCCATGTGGATGCCGAATGTCATGGGGGTACCAATTTCATAACGCATGTCATGGGGGACACTCATGCATACCGCATGTAATGGGGGCAACACGTGCATACCGCATATCATGGGGCCCCACGTGCATACCGCAAGGCATTGGTCCCAAAATGCATGCCGCATATCATGGGGCCCCATGTGCATGCCACATGCCATGGGGTCCACATGCATACCGCATGTCATTGGGGGAACATGTGCATACCGCATATCATGGGCCCCACATGCATACCGCATGTCATAGGTGCCCCAAATGCATGCCGCATGTCATGGGGCCCCATGTGCATGCCACATGTCATGGGGGCCCCAAATGCATGCCACATGTCATGGAGGCCCCAAATGCATGCCGCATGTCATTGGGGCCCCAAATGCATACTGCCTGTCATGGGACCTCCACATGCATGCCGCATGTCATGGGGCCCCATGTGCATGCTGCATGTCATGGGGGCCGCAAATGCATGCCGCATGTTATGTGGCCCCAAGTGCATGCCACATGTCATGGGGGCCACACGTGCATGACACATGTCATGGGGGCTCCACATGCATGCCACATGTCAACGAGGCCCCACGTGCATGCCACATTTCATTGGGGGCCCAAATGCACGCTGCATGTCAGAGGCCACAAATGCATGCTGCATGTCATGGGGCCCCACATGCATGCCCCATGTCTTGGGGGCCTCAAATGCATGCTGCACGTGATGGGGGACCCAAATGCATGCCACATGTCATGGGGGCCCCAAATGCATGCCGCATGTCATGTGGCCCCAAGTGCATGACGCATGTCATGGGGCCCCTTGTGCATGCCGCATGTCATGAGGGCCCACATGCATGCCACATGTCATGGGGGCCCCAAATGCATGCCGCATGTCATGTGGCCCCAAGTGCATGACGCATGTCATGGGGGCCCCAAATGCAAGCCACATGTAATGGGGGCCAAAAAAGCATGCCGCATGTCATAGGGGCCCCAAATGCATTCCGCATGTCAACAGCTGGACTTTTGGATTTTGGAAATGTTTGCGTTTTTTGACCAGATTCGCGTCAGGCGCTCCCACACTCGTCCCGAGGGGACGAGCATCTCCGGAATTTGCGATTAAGCCTCGGCGTCCGCGCTACAGTTTTCTGGCTCTGGAACGCACGCGGTTTGGAGCTGGACGCCGATATTCGGCGTGCCGCACTCTTATCACATGCCGGACGCGCTGTACTTTTTTCGTAACGTTTCGAGATGAAAACATTTTTCCAAAGAAATCCTCTCTGCCATCTTCTTTAATAGCCAGCTCTCACCTACAATAGCCAGCCCTCACGAAAAAACTTTGCCACTGGACGACGCAACGCTCGCCATTTTACAGATCCAGCCCGGGAGATGCTCTGCACGCCGCCCCGGGTCGATCCGACGCCATTAAGGCTCCGAAAAAAGGCTTGCAAAAACCTCGTCTGTTCCAGGTCCGAAAAACAAGCCATTTAGCCAGCCCTCACAACATTTCATCTCTTGGAAATGACCACCAGATGGCATCTGTGCTTTAAAAGCCATTCACTCGTTCATGATAGACCCTCACAGGAAACACACAATAAGGAGATTTTTCACTTATCCTTCGGTGGAAAGGCTGTGATGGGGGGAGGGGATGATGATGTAGCATTTTTGTCTCTGTTGTTTCACTGAGATTAGGACTTTCAATGTGCTGCTGCCTGACCTTGTAAAACATTAACTCTTTTAACACAGATTGTGACCATATAATCAAATGAGAATAAGGAGTTTAATTAAAGGCATTTAAAAAGTTGCAATTTTATTACATCATTATTTAAAAAGACACAAAAATGGCAGCAATAATCACTGGTATTGAGGCCAATAATCACATCCATAGATGGAGCCCATATTTCATATCAAAAATAGGTAAAAGTAAATAGAGCATGTGACCATGTTGTAAAACACTTAAAGTTGTGTAAAAACCGTGGCGTAGGAACGGGCTGTGAAATAAGCGCGCCTAAACAACTATAAAGTTTACGTTTTTTTTCCGTAATCCATCAGATGAGCGTGATAACGGACGCTGCGCTGAATGGCGGCGTCAGAGCGACTTTTTTTTGTTGCAGATTGAATTTTAAGTGCTTTTGGTATCATCAAACCTGTAGCCAGCTCTCATCCTCATTGAGCTATTCCAAGGGTGAGGGCTGGCTAAGGGTCGCCCTGGAGGCACCTGTAGCCAGCTCTCATCCTCATTGAGCTGCTCCAAGGGTGAGGGCTGGCTACGGGTCGCCCTGGAGGCACCTGTAGCCAGCTCTCATCCTCATTGAGCTGCTCCAAGGGTGAGGGCTGGCTACGGGTCGCCCTGGAGGCACCTGTAGCCAGCTCTCATCCTCATTGAGCTATTCCAAGGGTGAGGGCTGGCTAGGGGTCGCCCTGGAGGCACCTGTAGCCAGCTCTCATCCTCATTGAGCTATTCCAAGGGTGAGGGCTGGCTACGGGTCGCCCTGGAGGCACCTGTAGCCAGCTCTCATCCTCATTGAGCTATTCCAAGGGTGAGGGCTGGCTACGTGTCGCCCTGGAGGCACCTGTAGCCAGCTCTCATCCTCATTGAGCGTGATAACGGACGCTGCGCTGAACGGCGGCGCATAGGAACGGGCGGTGAAATAAGCGCGCCAAAAAAACTATAAAGTTTACGTTTTTTTTTCCGTAATTCATCAGATGAGGGTGATAACGGACGCTGCGCTGAACGGCAGCGCGTAGGAACGGGCGGTGAAATAAGCGCGCCAAAAAAACTATAAAATTTACGTTTTTTTTCCGTAATTCATCAGATGAGCGTGATAACGGAAGCTGCGCTGAACGGCGGCGCGTAGGAACGGGCGGTGAAATAAGCGCGCCAAAAAAGCTATAAAGTGTACGTTTTTTTTCCATAATTCATTAGATGAGCGTGATAACGGAAGCTGCGTTGAATGGCAGCACGTAGGAACGGGCGGTGAAATAAGTGCGCCAAAAAAACGATAAAGTTTACGTTTTTTTTTTTGTAATTTATCAGATGAGCATGATAACGGACGCAGCCCTTAACGGCGGCGTCAGAGCGAATTTTTTTTGTTGCAGATTGAATTTTAAGTGCTTTTGGTATCATCAAACCTGTAGCCAGCTCTCATCCTCATTGAGCTATTCCAAGGGTGAGGGCTGGCTACGGGTCGCCCTGGAGGCACCTGTAGCCAGCTCTCATCCTCATGGAGCTGCTCCAGGGGTGAGGGTTGGCTAGGGGTCGCCCTGGAGGCACCTGTAGCCAGCTCTCATCCTCATGGAGCTGCTCCAAGGGTGAGGGCTGGCTACGGGTCGCCCTGGAGGCACCTGTAGCCAGCTCTCATCCTCATTGAGCTGCTCCAAGGGTGAGGGCTGGCTAGGGGTCGCCCTGGAGGCACCTGTAGCCAGCTCTCATCCTCATGGAGCTGCTCCAAGGGTGAGGGCTGGCTAGGGGTCGCCCTGGAGGCACCTGTAGCCAGCTCTCATCCTCATGGAGCTGCTCCAAGGGTGAGGGCTGGCTAGGGGTCGCCCTGGAGGCACCTGTAGCCAGCTCTCATCCTCATGGAGCTGCTCCAAGGGTGAGGGCTGGCTAGGGGTCGCCCTGGAGGCACCTGTAGCCAGCTCTCATCCTCATGGAGCTGCTCCAAGGGTGAGGGCTGGCTAGGGGTCGCCCTGGAGGCACCTGTAGCCAGCTCTCATCCTCATGGAGCTGCTCCAAGGGTGAGGGCTGGCTAGGGGTCGCCCTGGAGGCACCTGTAGCCAGCTCTCATCCTCATTGAGCTGCTCCAAGGGTGAGGGCTGGCTAGGGGTCGCCCTGGAGGCACCTGTAGCCAGCTCTCATCCTCATTGAGCTGCTCCAAGGGTGAGGGCTGGCTAGGGGTCGCCCTGGAGGCACCTGTAGCCAGCTCTCATCCTCATTGAGCTGCTCCAAGGGTGAGGGCTGGCTAGGGGTCGCCCTGGAGGCACCTGTAGCCAGCTCTCATCCTCATTGAGCTGCTCCAAGGGTGAGGGCTGGCTAGGGGTCGCCCTGGAGGCACCTGTAGCCAGCTCTCATCCTCATTGAGCTGCTCCAAGGGTGAGGGCTGGCTAGGGGTCGCCCTGGAGGCACCTGTAGCCAGCTCTCATCCTCATTGAGCTGCTCCAAGGGTGAGGGCTGGCTAGGGGTCGCCCTGGAGGCACCTGTAGCCAGCTCTCATCCTCATTGAGCTATTCCAAGGGTGAGGGCGAGCTACGTGTCGCCCTGGAGGCACCTGTAGCCAGCTCTCATCCTCATTGAGCGTGATAACGGACGCTGCGCTGAACGGCGGCGCATAGGAACGGGCGGTGAAATAAGCGCGCCAAAAAAACTATAAAGTTTACGTTTTATTTCCGTAATTCATCAGATGAGGGTGATAACAGACGCTGCGCTGAACGGCGGCGCGTAGGAACGGGCGGTGAAATAAGCGCGCCAAAAAAACTATAAAATTTACGTTTTTTTTCCGTAATTCATCAGATGAGCGTGATAACGGAAGCTGCGCTGAACGGCGGCGCGTACTAACCGGCGGTGAAATAAGCGCGCCAAAAAAACTATAAAGTTTACGGTTTTTTTCCGTAATTCATCAGATGAGCGTGATAACGGATGCTGTGATGAACGGCGGCACGTAGGAACGGGCGGTGAAAAAAGTGCGCCAAAAAAACGATAAAGTTTACGTTTTTTTTCTGTAATTTATCAGATGAGCGTGATAACGGACGCAACCCTTAACGGCGGCGTCAGAGCGACTTTTTTTTGCTGCAGATTGAATTTTAAGTGCTTTTGGTATCATCCAACCTGTAGCCAGCTCTCATCCTCATTGAGCTATTCCAAGGGTGAGGGCTGGCTAAGGGTCGCCCTGGAGGCACCTGTAGCCAGCTCTCATCCTCATTGAGCTGCTCCAAGGGTGAGGGCTGGCTACGGGTCGCCCTGGAGGCACCTGTAGCCAGCTCTCATCCTCATTGAGCTGCTCCAAGGGTGAGGGCTGGCTAGGGGTCGCCCTGGAGGCACCTGTAGCCAGCTCTCATCCTCATTGAGCTGCTCCAAGGGTGAGGGCTGGCTAGGGGTCGCCCTGGAGGCACCTGTAGCCAGCTCTCATCCTCATTGAGCTGCTCCAAGGGTGAGGGCTGGCTAGGGGTCGCCCTGGAGGCACCTGTAGCCAGCTCTCATCCTCATTGAGCTGCTCCAAGGGTGAGGGCTGGCTAGGGGTCGCCCTGGAGGCACCTGTAGCCAGCTCTCATCCTCATTGAGCTGCTCCAAGGGTGAGGGCTGGCTAGGGGTCGCCCTGGAGGCACCTGTAGCCAGCTCTCATCCTCATTGAGCTGCTCCAAGGGTGAGGGCTGGCTAGGGGTCGCCCTGGAGGCACCTGTAGCCAGCTCTCATCCTCATTGAGCTATTCCAAGGGTGAGGGCTGGCTACGTGTCGCCCTGGAGGCACCTGTAGCCAGCTCTCATCCTCATTGAGCGTGATAACGGACGCTGCGCTGAACGGCGGCGCATAGGAACGGGCGGTGAAATAAGCGCGCCAAAAAAACTATAAAGTTTACGTTTTTTTTCCGTAATTCATCAGATGAGCGTGATAACGGAAGCTGCGCTGAACGGCGGCGCGTAGGAACGGGCGGTGAAATAAGCGCGCCAAAAAAGCTATAAAGTGTACGTTTTTTTTCCATAATTCATTAGATGAGCGTGATAACGGAAGCTGCGTTGAACGGCGGCGCGTAGGGACGGGCGGTGAAATAAGCGCGCCAAAAAAACTATAAAGTTTACGTTTTTTTTCCGTAATTCATCAGATGAGCGTGATAACGGACGCTGCGCTGAATGGCGGCGCGTAGGAACGGGCGGTGAAATAAGCGCGCCAAAAAAACTATAAAGTTTACGTTTTTTTTCCGTAATTCATCAGATGAGCGTGATAACGGATGCTGTGCTGAACGGCGGCACGTAGGAACGGGCGGTGAAAAAAGTGCGCCAAAAAAACGATAAAGTTTACGTTTTTTTTCTGTAATTTATCAGATGAGCGTGATAACGGACGCAGCCCTTAACGGCGGCGTCAGAGCGACTTTTTTTTGTTGCAGATTGAATTTTAAGTGCTTTTGGTATCATCAAACCTGTAGCCAGCTCTCATCCTCATTGAGCTGCTCCAAGGGTGAGGGCTGGCTACGGGTCGCCCTGGAGGCACCTGTAGCCAGCTCTCATCCTCATTGAGCTGCTCCAAGGGTGAGGGCTGGCTAGGGGTCGCCCTGGAGGCACCTGTAGCCAGCTCTCATCCTCATTGAGCTGCTCCAAGGGTGAGGGCTGGCTAGGGGTCGGTCGCCCTGGAGGCACCTGTAGCCAGCTCTCATCCTCATTGAGCTGCTCCAAGGGTGAGGGCTGGCTAGGGGTCGCCCTGGAGGCACCTGTAGCCAGCTCTCATCCTCATTGAGCTGCTCCAAGGGTGAGGGCTGGCTAGGGGTCGCCCTGGAGGCACCTGTAGCCAGCTCTCATCCTCATTGAGCTATTCCAAGGGTGAGGGCTGGCTACGGGTCGCCCTGGATGTACCTGTAGCCAGCTCTCATCCTCATTGAGCTATTCCAAGGGTGAGGGCTGGCTAGAGGCAGCCGTGGACACACGATAGCCAGCCCTCATGGTGTTTGTGTTATTAAAGAAAAATAATAAATTTGATGGCTGGCTAGAGGCAGCCGTGGACACACATATATATATATATTTCTGCAGTATCTGTGCATTATGAATCGTGATATGTGTTAAAGGGGCCCACTGAGACTTTCGCCTAGGGCCCACATAAACCTGGAGCCGGCCCTGCCCATGTGTGGTGATTATTGATTCCAGTACTAATAGGAATAGCAGGGGCACTAACAGCATGAATGGGGTGTTTATTTATTTGTATTTTGGATATTGTTTCTTCTGGTGTGTGAATATATGGCACTGACCAGTTTAATGCCCTGTATTTGTGTGGTTTTTGCCTTGGATTCTTACATTTTATTATATTGTCTGCTATAGTATATATTTTGTGCTATAGTGCATTACCTCTAATACTGGTGGCGGATTTGCCAGTCAGTATATTAATGTGCAAAATTGATCACCAGGGACAGCCTAAGTGTATATTTGATCTTTACTTGATCTATTACAATCATGTGTTTTTCTGGGATGGATTTTGGAGTAGGTGGGCTTTCCATTAGTGGGTAATTCCACTATATTAACATTTACTTGTGTTTTCATGAATTGGATTGTGACATTGATTGTATGTATTTATAAAAAATATAATTCATTGTAATTTATTGAAGTATTGTCTAGATTGGGTGATCACTGCACAAGAGCATACCCCTTTTCTTCTTGCCGATGTTTATATATATTTCGTATGCTGCATGTTGATCCCATAGTGATTAGATGGTGCCCTCCATAACTTTGAGTTTGTGACAAAAGTATTCTTGGGGTGATACCTTTATCGACTAACCAGAAAATATATATATATATATGCAAGCTTTCAGAGCATTAGAGG
The DNA here is from genome assembly GCF_046119375.1 of Phyllobates terribilis. NCBI lineage: Eukaryota > Metazoa > Chordata > Amphibia > Anura > Dendrobatidae > Phyllobates > Phyllobates terribilis. The sequence continues at coordinate 3,650,374 of NW_027362942.1, read as the reverse complement.
CTTCTTCTTCAGGCAACATTACAAATGAATTCATAAGATAAAAGGCACAGCATTGGAGAGATGTCACAAGAAGACATTTGTTCATGAGGTGTAAGTTGCAAAAGGCCTTGGGAATGTTTAATTATCTGGAGGTGTGAATTGTGTCCATGTAGTGAGTCATAAAGCTATGTTTTATCGTTAGTCCTGTTGTCAGTGAATTGAACATCCTTATCAATTTGAATTCCCAAATGTTTCTTTCTCTGTTGCCCTTGAAGTGACCTTTTAGTATCAAAACTTTTAGATTTTTCATACAGTGTCCCCTTCAGTGTCCAATTCAGACCTTCAGATAATTAAACATTCCCAAGGCCTTTCATTCATACAAAAAAACTAATTTGCTCTCCCTAACATATCAGTAGAAGACATCACAATTTACACCTCATGAAGAAATGTCTTGTTGTAACATCTCAAGTCCTTCTGCAGCCTTATCTCAATTGAATTAACATACAAACCAAAGCTTTTTTTTTTTTCTTTTTTCAAATGCTTCCTCAGGGTATATGAGAGCCTACAGTAGTCTGTGTATCTGAGTCTATATTCTGGCTTTTGAAGGAGCAACTTGCTAATTCTTACTATTGCTAGAAAATGGACTCTCCTGGAAATCCAGACCTGTTTCTCTGCAAGATATGCCTGAAGCTCTATAAAAACCTGCGCAGGCATCTAAAGACCGTGTGCATGAAAACCCGTCAGGCGGAGATCGACAATGAAATCAAGAATACAAAAAGGAACATGCACAAGGTGGCTGAATCCCTTTCTGTTGTGCCTTATGACAGCCTCGATTTCAAAATCAGCCAATTTACAAGTGCTCAGGACTTCTTCACAGAATTTTTGGAAAGTCGAGGTTGCATCGTGACCGGAAAACCATCTGAAAGGTATGTATATGTTTCTTCATAATATTTCAGGGTTTTCTAGCATTTACCTATTCATTACCTATCCTAATTTTGCACGTAATTTTGTTTTTTACCTATATACATCTTATGCAATATATCTTAGTTGAGTGCTATCAAAATGGCTGAAAGACATGCCAACATAGTGCCAAAAAGTCTACCCCTACCCATCTAAGTAAGCTTCATACTTTATACTTTTATTTTTCTGTTAATCTAGATAGAAAAAAGGCTTGTTTTTTTTCAGTGAGCTAGTGTTACTTTTACCATATATTGTACTGTAAAATTGGGAAAAAATTCTATGTGCGCTTAAATTGCAAAACTGTGCAATTGCACTTTTTAACACTGCGTTCACTACATGGAGTGATGCCTCAGCTCAGCTCAGTATAACTTTGCGGATACCAAAAATGTATACTTTTGCTTTTATCTAAGTGCTGGAGAAAATTCTGAATTTTTTAAAAAAAAAAGTTTTGCACTTTGTGGTCATTTTTTCCAACCTATAGCATTATTTTTTGTGATCCATGTGATGACATTTTTTTGTGGCTAGGAGTGATGTATTCAAAGATATCATTTTTAGGTAGACAGTGTTTTGATCACCCAGTATTGAATTTTATTGGCGCATGTGTGTGCATATATATATATATATATATATATATAATTTTTTTTTTTTCTTCAATATAATAAAATATAATAACATAATGTAATTACCTTATAATAATGTAAATATAATATGGCATACTATAATAATATATTAATAATATAATTAATACACTATAAAAATATAAAATTGTATCTAATACAAGATAATATACATATAATATAACAATATAATATATTATATTATATTAAATATAATATAATGCTATATTAAATAATATATTACTAATATAATATGATATAATTAAAATGTATATAATCTAATATTGTAAATATAATATAATGTAGTAATAATAGAATTATAGTATGATATAATTACAATATAATAAGAATATCGTTTATGTGACAGCTGGCTACTGATGGTCCTAGATGTCCCTGTAACTGGCTCTCACTTCTACTCCTAACTCAGATGTCTCAAAGCTCTCCTTTGCTATTGGGTCAAAACTAAGATTGTTGTCACTAGAATGGCCCTACAGGCACCACAATAGTGGTAAAGGGCCTTGACCAACCATCCAAGTCGCCTGCAAAGTTCTATATGTTGATACTCTCAATTATAGAGGAATTAATGCAGATTTTGGGTTTCTTTTTTAGGCCATCCACTGAAGAAGAGGAGCCTATGACACTTCCTCCTGAGGTTGAAGAAGCTAGGTAAGAACTATGCACCAGATTTCTAAAAACATTTGTAACAGCTTTACTATTATTAGTAAAGGAAGCTTATGATGTCAATAATCACCCTAATATATTCTTGCCTCTTTCAGTTCGAATGCCACGATGCCCATGCGGAAAAAACTTGCTGTGGTTGGGTTTCATAAGATGCACAGCTTAAGTTCCTCAATTTTACTGGCTTTTAAAAACTATTTAAAGGGAAAATGTACCGAATCGACCATAACACCGATGGTAAGTGTAATTTTATCATTTTGCGTGTGTTTGAGGAATCCTTACAGATGTGAACCCTGATGCATGATCATTTTTTTAAATTTTAGATACGAATCGTTTCTCGCTTTCTTTATTATGTAAACCCGGAAGACATCTCTGCTGACTTTTTAAAGAACTTGAAGGCCACTAGAGAATATTTTATTTCCTTGGAAAGCTTAAAGACCAATGAAGAAACAATAAAAAAGCATATTAGTCACCTGCGGAGATTTGTAACTTTTGTATGCTCAAAGGACTACCCCTATCTCCTTGACGAAGAAGCAAAAAATGCAGTTGAGCCCTTTAAGGAGACTTTGAGTGTTGTAGTAAAGAGATCAAACAAGAAGCTTGCAAAAAGGCAGGAAGAGGGGGTAAGTAGCTCAAGTTTATACTACACCTGCAATTTAAATTTTTACTGTCATGGGGATGTAAAATGCCATAAAAACATCATGGGAAAGGTTGATTATTAGAAAGTCTAGATTTATTTATTACTTGTTCTGCCATGCAAGGTTGGAACAAAGTAATATTTAGCTCTTAGAAGCTCAGGCAAATCCCATATTTCCATTTCAATTGAATTCAAAATATTTTAACTTGCTAAAATGAGTTCATAATCACAAATGCGCTGAGGTTACATCTTCTGGCTCCATTATGGGATCGGTAAAATGGAACCCCTAGATAAAAGATTTGTCGAATGATGGAAACAAAGAATGCTAAATGTATCTAATGGGCTAACATGCAAAAAAAATAAATAAAAAGAATGAACCTGTAACATAACTCATTTTATCATCCACAGATTGGAATCCACGCCTGTGACTATGGCTGATTGCTGCAAAATTTTGAAAGTGGCAAAGCCTCACGTGACTGATATTTTTACACAGGCAGAAATTAGTAAGATGTTGAGTGATAAGGAGAAGACCCTAGCATGTTATTATCTTCAGGCTGTTATTATCTATAAGCATCTACGTAAGCCATCTGAGGCAAAAAATCTAATGGTAGGTTTAATTTAATTAACCAACTTAGCATATTGCTGACAGATGCTGCTTTACCATATCTTATGTATTTTCAATGTTTTTCTCTTAGTTAAAAGACTGGCTTGAAAGGGAGAAGTTAGATGTTGATGGACAGACCTTAACAGTGGTAAAGACAAAAAAAAATCTTTTGATACTGCAGGAGGAGGATGAGAGGGTAAAATGTTAAAAACATAACTCCTATAAAGCTGTGCTGTAGGTTCTTCAAGGTTTTGCCATTTGCAATCGCATCTTTAACACAGAGTTTCACTTTGACAGAATTTCAATACATATTTCGAAAAGATTAGGACAACTAATCAACCCAAGGATGCAGATACGGTGCCTACATTCTTTGTGTCCTGCAATGGACAACACATCAAGAATCCCGGCAAAGACATGGAGCGCTTCCATAATAAGTTCGTAAAAAATGAGGCCCTCCTTCTCTGCACTACCAAGCATTTAACAAGACTAACAAATGTTTTATCCACAGGTATCAGCTGCCCGTAAAAATATGGGTGATGGAAATAGACGCATACAAAAAGTGGGCTGAAGAATGTCTTTCACAGGTGGAAAGAGACCAGGCCAATGCGTACGTGCACTTTGTGTCCAGACCCGACATGGTGGATAAATCTCCATTTGCTGCAGGGATGTTAATTGTGGCTACACTGAAGGGAGATGAGCAAGCAGGAACCTCTGTGTAAGAGACCTAACTTTATCCCCACAGGCATTCCCAAAATCCATCTTTTTATTGCATGAGACTTAAGTAATTATGCCTTATTGTATATATGATTTCAACCAAATTCTTGGTTAAGTCGTCTAGTAGGTAACAATGCCTTTATCAGTTTTTCCTAACTTAACTGTTTTTTTTTTAACTTCACAGATGTACATTGCCCAAGAGAAGGAGGATCAGGGGAGAAGAGGACTGTGAGGGACAAGCAGATGAGGAAGAGACAGAAGGCGCTGGGTAGGAGACTGAACAGACACCCTATGATGCCACCACAATTAATTTCTCCACAGTACCATCCACACACAGTATGATGACCCAACTGTGCCTCCCTCCACTACCCTGGTGATGAATGGTGATCCCAGCACAGTATAATCCTCAATTGTGATTCCCATACAGCCCTCCATGCAGTACATGGGGCCTACGTGCAGTATCATGGCCCCTACTATCACTGTACGTCGTATTAATACCCCCACACAGCCTTCCGCACAGTGTGATGGACCCCACGCAGACCTTCACACTGTATATTTGCTGGCATACAATATAGTGGCCCTCAAATAGTCATCCATAAGATATAAAGGCTCCTTCATAGCCATCCACATATTATAATGCCCTCCATAAATCCATTCAAATATTATAATGGCCCCGCATACCTTATGGATGGGAAATGGGCCCTACATAGTAGTTCTCCATATGGTATAATGCAGCTCCCATTGCCTTCTATATAGAATAATACTTTCCCATAGTTTTCTGTATATTACAATGCATCACCCATAGTCCTCCATATAACTTATTGTAACCTCCATATAACATATTGCAGCCTTTATGCAATATTATGTAATCTCCATACTACTCAATATATAAAGCAGCCTCTATAGTTCATCATATTGTATAATGTAGGCTCTATAATCCTCCATATAGTATAATGTAGCTTCTTTAATTATCCATATTGCATAATGTAGCCTCTATAATCCTCTGTATAGCATACAGCTTCTATATTCCTTCATATAGCATAATGTAGCATCTGTCATCTTGCATATAGGATAATGTGGCCCTACAGTCCTGTCCTCCATATCATAATGGGGCCCCATAGTTAATGGTTAATATATTTAATTTTGTATTAAGCAAAAAATCATTCTCTAACCAATAATCTATTATACAAATAAATAGCGGCACTTTCCGTAAAGTAATTCTGCCTTTTAGTATATGATGAATTCCAAATTCTTGGTTAAGTAGTCCGGTGAGGAACAACACCATTTTTAGTATATTCTAATTTACCATCTATCCATTAAACTTTACAGAAGTTCCATTGACATCACAGGAGAAGGCGGCGGCAATCGGAGACATTCTGAAGCGGCAGAAATCCATGAGGAAGAGGCAGTCCAGCAGACTGACAATGCTCAAAAAGAGCTCTATTTCAACAGATTAATTGAAAAGTACCCTGTAGGAGTAAACACCCAATTACCATCCCTGTCCACCTGCAGTCAGTACACAGAGCGTTTCGCACACTACTGTCGGGACAAGTGGAGGCGAGACCAATACAATCTACGCGTTTCAAGTGCTGTCGGTAAGTTTTTTTTCTCTTTCTTTAAATTTAAATCTGTCTACTTGATGTTATTGTATTCTTTGGGATGTGATGCCTGAATATTTTTTTTGCTGAATATTTTACAGTATTTTCTCTTTTTTAGATTATTTCAGGCTTTTCCCCAAAGAAGATGATTTAAAGCACTATCTGAATCAACAGCATTGGACGTCCAACCTACCTGTCCTAGTAGATGTCCAACGTGGATGGAAGCCCAAACCAAAAAGAGGGGATACAGAGAACATTGCCAGACTTCAAGAAAAGCTAAAATTGCAAACGTGGACAGGCCTAATGATTGTAAATGAACGAGGCAAAGGTGAAGGACTGTGCACAACTCGTGCTTTTAGTAAAGGAGAAGTCATTTGTGACTATCATGGAGTGCTTAGAGAAGGAGCTGAGGCTTGCAAAATACAGGCAACTCTGAACGAGGATGAATGTTATATGTTTTTTTTCTTCATTGGTGAAAAGCAGTGGTGTATTGATGCCAGGGAGGTTCCGTGCAGTTGTCACCCAGACATGCCTTCCACATTTGGGCGAAAAATGAATCATTCTTATAAAAATTACAACGTCAAACCTGTCCTTAAATTTATAATTGATGGTAACACGCCATCAATACTATTTCTGGCTAATTGCGATATCAAACCAGGGACAGCGCTTTTGTTCGATTATGGAGTGAAACCTAATGACTATGGAGAAGGTTCAGATATCCCATGGCTGACAACGTGACATTTAAGGTACCATTACACTCTTCAATATCGTGTGCGATATTGCACAAGCGTCAGGTGTTTCACATCGCACACACTATCCTTAATTGATCGTACGTGCGCTGTTACATGCTATATCGTAGATAAAGCATGCACAATGTTGCGATGCAGCGCTATTCTGTACCATGCTGCGATTCTGCAAATTCAATGCAAAGTATAGGTGAATCGTATGGTTCCATGCTTCAATGCTGCAGCCTGCACGATGGTTAATTACACGACGATCGTGAGATTTGAGGTCAGGATCTCAAATCAAACAAATAATACTGGATAAATAAATATCCAGTTCTACATGCAGACATGCTATACACATCTACTCCCATTCACACTTAAATGATATCACAGCAGACCTCGGTCATATCAGACCTGCCAACTTATACCACTCTAAGTGCCCAGAAAATGTAATGTTATTATTTATATCAGGCGGAGAGCACCAATCAAACCTAGGGTCACAACAAGGTCCATGAAGACAGGGATGCAGTTGAGGAAAAGGAAACACCCAGGGTAATTGGTCAATATACTCATTCACATTGTCCTTGAACAATAAACATTTCTGTTTTAACATATGTATTCCCCTTCTTTCCTTTAAAGAGATTAAGAAGACGGCAGTGATCAGCTCCCAAGAAAGAATGAGGCGTTTCGGAGACTAAAGTTCCGGTCTTGTTAAAGTTTTTGAATTCATGTTTTATTTGTTTCTTTTCTGTTCTAGGTTGTTCTACAATTCCAGGTGAACGGGGCCCTCGAAGCAATGGGAGAAGATTTTCTTTATTATAAACATTTGTACTGTTTGTACTAGTGTTAAAGGGATTCTGTCACCAGGTTTTAGCCATCTCATCTGAGCGCACCATAATGTGGACACAGAGATCTTTATTCCAGTGATGTATCACTTACTAGGCTGCTCAGTGTAGTTTGCATTAAAACACTGTTAAATCATCTGGAGATTATCATTAGAGCACTACTCCAGTAGTCCAGTCATACTTGGGAGCTGCCAAATCTGCAACAGAGAAAACAGTAATTTTATCAAAATGACAGCAAGGAGCTCAGTAAGTGAAACATTGCTGGATCAGGATTTCTATCTCTACATTATGCTGCTGTCAGATGGGATGTCAAAAACCTGGTGACACAGTCCCTTTAATAACTATTTTAAAGCTAAATATAAATAGTCCTATGGCTATGATGAAACAATTCTGACAACTGTTCAAATGGCACAATCATTTACTACCGTCAGGTTTCTGAGCCGTTTAGTCTAATGCTTTGTCAGTATTACTAGAATCCATAATAATTTAAAGGTCAGGTAGCCATAAAAGTGCTCCTGCCAGTCAGAGCAGTGCAGTCCCTGGAAATCGGGCCTAGGGAAGCAGAATATATTACCATCCCTAACAACGGTAAGCATGACCCCCAGCTGTCCAGCAACCCGACATGTAGAACTGCCTATAAAAATGACCATTTGTCCAGTCAGTGCATCACTCTCTGGTGCCCTTTTACACTGGCACACTGCTTTCTGTCTCTCTCTCTCTTTCTCTCTCCGCAGTGCAATGCTCTCTGGTGCTCTTTCACTCTCTCTCCAGTGCACCACTCTCTGACGTGTTCTCTTTCTCCCTACTGCACCGCTCTCTGGCACTCCTCTGTCTTTATAGTGCACTGCTCTCTTTTGTGCTCTCTCAGTCTCCAGTGCATCACTGGCGCTCGCTTTTGATCTCTCCCCATTGCACCACTCTCTCGCATGCTCTCTCTCTGGTGCTCTCTTTCCGTCCAAAGTGCCTTTTTTTGTCTCTGTGCCTTCACGAGCTTCTCAATCTCTGTCTTTGCCCATCTGTGGCTCTCTATCGGTCTCTGTGCCTCTCTGTCCCTCCCTGTGCTTCTATTTACCTTTTGCATCCCTCTATGTGCCTACCTTTGCCCCTTTGCTCCCTTCTTTGCCTCTATGTGCCTCTTAATGACTCTCTCACGAGCACACCTCTTTCTGTAGGTCAAAGGTAAGAAGCACTACTCAAGTTGCAGCAGAGAAGATGAATTGGTAAGTGTTTAACACTTGTGTATTTTTTAAGAATCTTGTTGGTGTAGGATGCTTCCTGAACATTAAAGTGAATGGTCAGGAAACATCTTTAAGCTACAGGATCCTTGAAAAATATGCAAGTTTTTATGGGATGATTTGTCAGGCTATCAACAATCACACAGGGCCACATGCCCGTCAACAGGGCAATAGCCGACTCCACAAGGCCAATGACCCTTTGCAAAGGGCCAGAGGTCCCTTTCCGCAGGGCCATAGGCATTTCCACAGGGCCATAACCCCCTCCAACTCTCTCCACAGGACCACAGGCTACTACCGGGCCACAGGCTTTTCCACAGTGCCACAAGCCCCATCCAGCTCTCTTCACAGGCAATCATGTTGCACTTTTGCAACAAAAGAGTCAATCTTTGTTGCAGTTCGGCAACATTAGAGTCAACCCTGTTGCAGATCGGACACAAAGCTTGAAAATTTAGATGTTTACTGCAGAGGACTTCATAGGCCCCCATCTTACTCCAGAGCCTTCCACAGGCCCCTCCAGCCCGCTCCACAGGCCACAACTCCCTCCAGCTCGCTTTACATCGCCACATGCCCATCTGCGGGGCAACAGACCCCTATGCAGGGTCACAGGCCTTTCCACAGGGCCGCAACCCCTTCAGCTCTCTCCAAAGGACCACTGGCTCCTTCTGCCGGGCCACAAGCCTTTCCACAGGGCCACAATCCCCTCCAACTCTCTACACAGGACAACAGGCTCTCTTTACAGGGCCATAGCTCCCCTCCACAGGGCCAAATGCACTTTCCACACGGCAAAAATCCCCTCCAGCTCTCTCCACAGAGTCACGGGGTTCGTCTGCAGGGCACAAGCCCCTTCATCAAGGCCAAGGGGCCTTTCTACAGGGCCACTGGCCTTTAAATAGGGCCACAACCCCCTCTGGCACTCTCAACAGGGCCACAGGCTCCTTCTACAGGTGTACAGGCATTTACACAGGGCCACAACCACCTTTACCTCTCTCCAAATGGCAACAGGGCCCTTTCACTATGCAATAGGCCTTTCCATAAGGCCACAACCCCCTCTCTCTCTCTCAAAAAGGACAGAGGCTCCCTTTACAAGGAAACAGCCCCCTCCACAAGGCCAAAGGCCTTTTTCAAAGGGCCACAGGTCCCTTCCGCAGGGCCATAGGCCTTTCATCAGGGCCACAGCCTCCTCCACCCCACTTTAATCAGTTAAAAGGACTCATTTGAGTGACCATTGGTCAGCTCGAGTAAAGGAACCTGATATAGTATACTGCACTGTTTAATATTCTTTTTTTTCTTTACACAGGTTGAATGCTGGCAAAGAAATGTCACCTATGCCATGCTCCTTTATACCAGTTTTCTTGATTGACATGTTATTTTTGGAGCCAAATGAGAAAATTGGGAAATAGAAAGCTCCCCCCTCCTTCCAATTAGTGGATCCGGTCAGGTGCTCAGTGGCGGTAGGCCACCGCCTGAAAGCCAAACATGAAAAAAGGAATGCTGGCACCGGTTTCCATATGATGAATTTTACTTTATTCCATGAAGATCAATACATTAAAAAGAAGGCATCTTTACAGGCAATCCGCCCCATCATGTCATTTTTGGTTTAAGCCTAATTTCTTTCAATAACTAAAATGGAATAAATGTGTCACTTTTTTGCCTATACTAATAGTTGTGGGGTATTATGACATCACAATAGAATTAATACTTACCCTTTCCGATGCCTTTTAGGGCTATCCGGTGCAGAACCAAGGCCAAATACCAACCGACAGGAGCTTCCTGTGACATCATGGAAGGTCCTGTCGCTCAGCACGTGGCCTTGGCTCTGCACCGGATAGACCGAAAAGGCGCCTGAAAGGGTAAGTATTAATTCTTTATTATTTTTAATACATCTGGATTTATTTAATTTTGATTTCGTACTGTATAGTAATACATTACAAAATGAAATGGGGGCTGGCAGACATGTCACAAAGGGGAGGAGGAACAGGATTCTTCTTCCTCCTCTGTGACATCACTTCTCCTCCGGACCGGGTGGTGTGTGAACACAGCCTCAGGCTGCGTGCCCACGTAGCGATTTACAAGCGTATATGTTGCGTAATTTACGCAGCGGAAACGCTTGTGAAACACTTGGTAATCTGCACCCCATGGTACTCAGTGGCATTCCGCAATGTTAATGCCCATGCTGTAGATTTTTCCGCAGCGTTTCTGCTGCGCTTAAAAATCCTTTCCACAGGGCCACAACACCTTCAGCTCTCTCCACAGGACCACAGGCTCCTACCCGGCCACATGCCTTTCCACAGTGCTACAAGTCCCTCCAGCTCTCTCCACAGGCAATCATGTTGCATGTTGTTTACCGCAAAAGGACTTCATAGGCCCAAATCTTACTTTAGACCCTTCCACAGGCCCCTCAAGCCCGCTCCACATGGCCATTTCCGCAGGCCACAACTCCCTCCAGCTCTCTTTACATCGCCACATGCCCCTCTGCGGGGCCACAGACCCCTATACAGGGTCACAAGCCATTCCACAGGGCCACAATCCCCTCCAACTCTTCTCCACAGGACAACAAGCTCTCTTTACCGGGCCATAGCTCCCCTCCACATGCACTTTCTGCATGGACACAGCCCCCTTTAGCTCTCTCCACAGAGACACAAAGCCCGTCTGCAGGGCACAAGCCCCCTCTTCAAGGCCAAAAGGCCTTTCTACATGGCCATAGTCATTTCCATAGGGCACGAGCCCCTCCAGCTCTCTCCACAGGGCAACGGACCCCTATACAGGGTCACAGGCCTTTCCCCAGGGCCACAACACCTTCAGCTCTCTCCACAGGACCACAGGCTCCTACTGGGCCACAGGCCTTTCCACAGTGCCACAAGCCCCTCCAGCTCTCTCCACAGGCAATCATGTTGCATGTTGTTTACTGCAAAGGACTTCATAGGCCCAAATCTTACTCCATAGCCTTCCACAGGCCTTTCCAGCCCGCTCCACATGGCCTTTTCCTCAGGCCACAACTCCCTCCAGCTCTCTTTACATCGCCACATGCCCCTCTGCGGGGCCACAGACCCCTATACAGGGTCACAGGCCTTTCCACAGGGCTTCAACCCCTTCAGCTGTCTCCACAGGACCACAGGCTTTTCCACAGCCCACAACTCCTTCCAGCTCTCACCACAGGGCCACAGCCCTTTCCACAAGGCTAAAGGGCCTATCCATAGGGCCACAGACCTTTCCACAGGGCCACAACACCCTCCAGCTCTCTCCACAGGACAAGAAGCTCTCTTTACAGGGCCATAGCTCACCTCCACAGGGCCAAATGCACTTTCCACACGGCCACAACTCCCAACAGCTCACTCCACAGAGTCACAAGGCCCGTCTGCAGGGCACAAGCGCCCTCTTCAAGGCCAAAAGGCCTTTCTACATGGCCATAGTCATTTCCATAGGGCAAGAGCCCCTCCAGCTCTCTCCACAGGGCAACGGACCCCTATACAGGGTCACAGGCCTTTCCCCAGGGCCACAATCCCCTCCAACTCTTCTCCACACGACAACAAGCTCTCTTTACCGGGCCATAGCTCCCCTCCACAGGGCCAAATGCACTTTCTGCATGGCCACAGCCCCCTTTAGCTCTCTCCACAGAGACACAAGGCCCGTCTGCAGGGCACAAGCCCCCTCTTCAAGGCCAAAAGGCCTTTCTACATGGCCATAGTCATTTCCATAGGGCACAAGCCCCTCCAGCTCTCTCCACAGGGCAACGGACCCCTATACAGGGTCACAGGCCTTTCCACAGGGCCACAACACTTTCAGCTCTCTTCACAGGACCACAGGCTCCTACTGGGCCACAGGCCTTTCCACAGTGCCACAACCCCCTCCAGCTCTCTACACAGAGTCATGGGGCCCGTCTGCAGGGCACAAGCCCCTTCATCAAGGCCAAGGGGCCTTTCTACAGGGCCACTGGCCTTTAAATAGTGCCACAGCCTCCTCTGGCTCTCTCAAGAGGGCCACAGGCTCCTTCTACAGGGCAAGGGCCCCCTCCACAAGGCCAAAGGCCCTTTGCAAAGAGCCATAGGTCCATTCCACAGGGCCATAGTCATTTCCATAGGGCCATAACCCCCTCAAGCTCTCTCCACTGAAAAACAGGCTCCTTCTACAGGTTTACAGGCATTTATACAGGGCCACAACCGCCTTCACCTCTCTCCACAGGGCCCTTTCACTGTGTCATAGGCTTTTCCATAAGGCCACAACCCCCTCTGTCTCTCTCAAAAAGGACAGAGGCTCCCTTTACAAGGCCACAGCCCCCTCCACAAGTCCAAAGGCCTTTTTCAAAGGGCCACATGTCCCTTCCACAGAGCCATAGGCATTTCCCCAAGGCAATAACCCCCTCCAGCTCTCTCCACAGGCTCCTTCTACAAGGCTACAACCCTTTTCAGCTCTTTCATCAGGGCCACAGCCTCCTCCACCCCCCTTTAGTCAGTTAAAAGGACTCATTTGAGTGACCTATTGACCATTGGTCAGCTCGAGTAAAGGAACTTGATATAGTATACTGCACTGTTTAATATTCTTTTTTTCTTTACACAGGTTGAATGCTTGCAAAGAAATGTCACCTATGCCATGCTCCTTTATACCAGTTTTCTTGATTGACATGTTATTTTTGGAGCCAAATGAGAAAATTGGGAAATGGAAAGCTCCCCCCTCCTTCCAATCAGTGGATCCGGTCAGGTGCTCAGTGGCGGTAGGCCACCGCCTGAAAGCCAAACATGAAAAAAGGAATGCTGGCACCGGTTTCCATATGATGAATTTTACTTTATTCCATGAAGATCAATACATTAAAAAGAAGGCATTTTTACAGGCAATCCGCCCCATCATGTCATTTTTGGTTTAAGCCTAATTTCTTTCAATAAATAAAATGGAATAAATGTGTCACTTTTTTGCCTCTACTAATAGTTGTGGGGTATTATGACATCACAATAGAATTAATACTTACCCTTTCCGATGCCTTTTAGGGCTATCCGGTGCAGAACCAAGGCCAAATACCAACCGACAGGACCTTCCTGTAACATCATGGAAGGTCCTGTCGCTCAGGACGTGGCCTTGGCTCTGCACCGGATAGACCGAAAAGCGTCTGAAAGGGTAAGTATTAATTCTTTATTATTTTTAATACATCTTGATTTATTTAATTTTGATTTCGTACTGTATAGTAATATATTACAAAATGAAAGGGGGGCTGGCAGACATGTCACAAAGGGGAGGAGGAGCAGGATTCTTCATCCTCCTCTGTGACATCACTTCTCCTCCGGGCCGGAAAAAAGCGTGGTGTGTGAACACAGCCTCAGGCTGCGTGCCCACCTAGCGATTTACAAGCGTATATGTTGCGTAATTTACGCAGCAGAAACGCTTGTGAAACACTTGTTAATCCGCACCACATGGTACTTAGTGGCATTCCGCAATGTTAATGCCCATGCTGCGGATTTTTCCGCAGCGTTTCTGCTGCGCTTAAAAATCCTTTCCACAGGGCCTCAACCCCTTCAGCTGTCTCCACAGGACCACAGGCTTTTCCACAGCCACAACTCCTTCCAGCTCTCACCACACGGCCAAAGCCCCTTCCACAAGGCTAAAGGGCCTATCCATAGGGCCACAGACCTTTCCACAGGGCCACAACACCCTCCAGCTCTCTCCACAGGAAAAGAAGCTCTCTTTACAGGGCCATAGCTCACCTCCACAGGGCCAAATGCACTTTCCACACGGCCACAACTCCCAACAGCTCTCTCCACAGAGTCACAGGGCCCGTCTGCAGGGCACAAGCCCCCTCTTCAAGGCCAAAAGGCCTTTCTACATGGCCATAGTCATTTCCATAGGGCACGAGCCCCTCCAGCTCTCTCCACAGGGCAACGGACCCCTATACAGGGTCACAGGCCTTTCCACAGGGCCACAACACCTTCAGCTCTCTCCACAGGACCACAGGCTCCTACTGGGCCACAGGCCTTTCCACAGTGCCACAAGCCCCTCCAGCTCTCTCCACAGGCAATCATGTTGCATGTTGTTTACTGCAAAGGACTTCATAGGCTCAAATCTTACTCCAGAGCCTTCCACAGGCCCCTCCAGCCCGCTCCACATGGCCTTTTTCGTCAGGCCACAACTCCCTCCAGATCTCTTTACATCGCCACATGCCCCTCTGCGGGGCCACAGACCCCTATACAGGGTCACAGGCCTTTCCACAGGGCCTCAACCCCTTCAGCTCTCTCCACAGGACCACTGGCTCCTTCTGCCGGGCCACAAGCATTTCCACAGGGCCACAATCCCCTCCAACTCTTCACCACAGGACAACAAGCTCTCTTTACAGAGCCATAGCTCCCCTCCACAGGGCCAAATGCACTTTCTGCACGGCCACAGCCCCCTTTAGCTCTCTCCACAGAGACACAGGGCCCGTCTGCAGGACACAAGCCCCCTCTTCAAGGCCAAAGGGCCTTTCTACATGGCCATAGTCATTTCCATAGGGCACAAGCCCCTCCAGCTCTCTCCACAGGGCAACGGACCCCTATACAGGGTCACAGGCCTTTCCACAGGGCCAAACACCTTCAGCTCTCTCCACAGGACCACAGGCTACTACCGGGCCACAGGTCTTTCCTCAGTGCCACAAGCACCATCCAGCTCTCTCCACAGGCAATCATGTTGCACTTTTGCAACAAGAGTCAATTTTTGTTGCAGTTCGGAAACATTGGAGTCAACCCTGTTGCAAATCGGACACGAAGCTTGAAAATTTAGATGTTTACTGCAAAGGACTTCATAGGCCCCCATCTTACTCCAGAGCCTTCCACAGGCCCCTCCAGCACGCTCCACATGGCCTTTTCCACAGGCCACAACTCCATCCAGCTGTCTTTACATCGCCACATTCCCCTCTGCGGGGCAACAGACCCCTATACAGGGTCACAGGCCTCTCCACAGGGCCTCAACCCTTTCAGCTCTCTCCACAGGACCACTGGCTCCTTCTGCCGGGCCACAAGCCTTTCCACAGGGCCACAATCCCCTCCAATTCCACAGGACAACAGGCTCTCTTTACAGGGCCATAGCTCCCCTCCACAGGGCCAAATGCACTTTCCACATGGCCACAACCCCCTCCAGCTCTCTACACAGAGTCATGGGGCCCGTCTGCAGGGCACAAGCCCCTTCATCAAGGCCAAGGGGCCTTTCTACAGGGCCACTGGCCTTTAAATAGTGCCACAACCTCCTCTGGCTCTCTCAAGAGGGCCACAGGCTCCTTCTACAGGGCAAGGGCCCCCTCCACAAGGCCAAAGGCCCTTTGCAAAGGGCCATAGGTCCATTCCACAGGGTCATAGTCATTTCCATAGGGCCATAACCCCCCTCAAGCTCTCTCCACAGAACCGCAGGCTCTTTCTACAGGTTTACAGGCATATACACAGGGCCACATCCGCCTTCACCTCTCTCCACAAGGCGACAGGGCCCTTTCACTGTGTCATAGGCCTTTCCATAAGGCCACAACCCCCTCTGTCTCTCTTAAAAAGGACAGAGGCTCCCTTTACAAGGCAACAGCCCCCTCCACAAGGCCAAAGGCCTTTTTCAAAGGGCCACAGGTCCCTTTCGCAGGGCCATAGGCATTTCCCCAAGGCAATAACCCCCTCCAGCTCTCTCCACAGGACCACAGGCTCCTTCTACAAGACTACAACCCCTTTGAGCTCTTTCATCAGGGCCACAGCCTCCTCCGGCCCCTTTTAATCAGTTAAAAGGGCTCAATTGAGTGACCACAACACCTTCAGCTCTCTCCACAGGACCACAGGCTCCTACTGAGCCACAGGACTTTCCACAGTGCCACAAGCCCCTCTAGCTCTCTCCACAGGCAATCATGTTGCATGTTTTTTAGTGCAAAGGACTTCATAGGCCCAAATCTTACTCCAGAGCCTTCCACAGGCCCCTCCAGCCGGCTCCACATGGCCTTTTCCTCAGGCCACAACTCCCTCCAGCTCTCTTTACATCGCCACATGCCCCTCTGCGGGGCTACAGACCCCTATACAGGGTCACAGGCCTTTCCACAGGGCCTCAACCCCTTCAGCTCTCTCCACAGGACCACAGGCTTTTCCACAGCCCACAACTCCTTCCAGCTCTCACCACAGGGCCACAGCCCCTTCCACAAGGCTAAAGGGCCTATCCATAGGGCCACAGACCTTTCCACAGGGCCACAACACGCTCCAGCTCTCTCCACAGGACAAGAAGCTCTCTTTACAGGGCCATAGCTCACCTCCACAGGGCCAAATTCACTTTCCACACGGCCACAACTCCCAACAGCCCTCTCCACAGAGTCACAGGGCCCGTCTGCAGGGCACAAGCCCCTCTTCAAGGCCAAAAGGCCTTTCTACATGGCCATAGTCATTCCCATAGGGCACGAGCACCTCCAGCTCTCTCCACAGGGCAACGGACCCCTGTACAGGGTCACAGTCCTTTCCACAGGGCCACAACAGCTTCAGCTCTCTCCACAGGCAATCATGTTGCATGTTGTTTACTGCAGAGGACTTCATAGGCCCAAACCTTACTCCAGAGCCTTCCACAGGCCCCTCCAGCCCGCTCCACATTGCCTTTTCCTCAGGCCACAACTCCCTCCAGCTCTCTTTACATCGCCACATGCCCCTCTGTGGGGCCACAGACCCCTATACAGGGTCACATGCCTTTCCACAGGGCCTCAACCCCTTCAGCTCTCTCCACAGGACCACTGCCTCCTTCTGCCGGGCTACAAGCCTTTCAACAGGGCCACAATCCCCTCCAACTCTTCTCCACAGGACAACAAGCTCTCTTTACAGGGCCATAGCTCCCCTCCACAGGGCCAAATGCACTTTCTGCATGGCCACAGCCCCCTTTAGCTCTCTCCACAGAGACACAAGGCCCGTCTGCAGGGCACAAACCCCCTCTTCAAGGCCAAAAGACCTTTCTACATGGCCATAGTCATTTCCATAGGGCACGAGCCCCTCCAGCTCTCTCCACAGGGCAACCGACCCCTATTCAGGGTCACAGGCCTTTCCCCAGGGCCACAATCCCCTCCAACTCTTCTCCACACGACAACAAGCTCTCTTTACCGGGCCATAGCTCCCCTCCACAGGGCCAAATGCACTTTCTGCATGGCCACAGCCCCCTTTAGCTCTCTCCACAGAGACACAAGGCCCGTCTGCAGGGCACAAGCCCCCTCTTCAAGGCCAAAAGGCTTTTCTACATGGCCATAGTCATTTCCATAGGGCACAAGCCCCTCCAGCTCTCTCCACAGGGCAACGGACCCCTATACAGGGTCACAGGTCTTTCCACAGGGCCACAACACTTTCAGCTCTCTCCACAGGACCACAGGCTCCTACTGGGCCACAGGCCTTTCCACAGTGCCACAAGCCCCTCCAGCTCTCTCCACAGGCAATCATGTTGCATGTTGTTTACTGCAAAGGACTTCATAGGCCCAAATCTTACTCCAGAGCCTTCCACAGGCCTTTCCAGCCCACTCCACATGGCCTTTTCCTCATCCCACAACTCCCTCCAGCTCTCTTTACATCGCCACATGCCCCTCTGCGGGGCCACAGTCCCCTTTACAGAGTCACAGGCCTTTCCACAGGGCCTCAACCCCTTCAGCTGTCTCCACAGGACCACAGGCTTTTCCACAGCCCACAACTCCTTCCACCTCTCACCACAGGGCCACAGCCCCTTCCACAAGGCCAAAGGGCCTATCCATAGGGCCACAAACCTTTCCACATGGCCACAACATCCTCCAGCTCTCTCCACAGGACAAGAAGCTCTCTTTACAGGGCCATAGCTCACCTCCACAGTGCCAAATGCACTTTCCACACGGCCACAATTCCCAACAGCCCTCTCCACAGAGTCACAGGGCCCGTCTGCAGGGCACAAGCCCCCTCTTCAAAGCCAAAAGGCCTTTCTGCATGGCCATAGTCATTTCCATAGGGCACGAGCCCTTCAAGCTCTCTCCACAGGGCAACGGACCGCTATACAGGGTCACAGGCCTTTCCACAGGGCGACAACACCTTCAGCTCTCTCCACAGGACCACAGGCTCCTACCCGGCGACAGGCTTTTCCACAGTGCTACAAGTCCCTCTAGCTCTCTCCACAGGCAATCATGTTGCATGTTGTTTACCGAAAAAAGGACTTCATAGGCCCAAATCTTACTTCAGACCCTTCCACAGGCCCCTCCAGCCCGCTCCACATGGCCTTTTCCGCAGGCCACAACTCCCTCCAGCTCTCTTTACATCGCCACATGCCCCTCTGCGGGGCCACAGACCCCTATACAGGGTCACAGGCCTTTCCACAGGGCCTCAACCCCTTCAGCTCTCTCCACAGGACCACTGGCTCCTTCTGCCGGGCCACAAGCATTTCCACAGGGCCACAATCCCCTCCAACTCTTCTCCACAGGACAACAAGCTCTCTTTACAGAGCCATAGCTCCCCTCCACAGGGCCAAATGCACTTTCTGCACGGCTACAGCCCCCTTTAGCTCTCTCCACAGAGACACAGGGCCCTTCTGCAGGACACAAGCCCCCTCTTCAAGGCCAAAGGGCCTTTCTACTTGGCCATAGTCATTTCCATAGGGCACAAGCCCCTCCAGCTCTCTCCACAGGGCAACGGACCCCTATACAGGGTCACAGGCCTTTCCACAGGGCCACAACACCTTCAGCTCTCTCCACAGGACCACAGGCTCCTACTGGGCCACAGGCCTTTCCACAGTGCCACAAGCACCATCCAGCTCTCTCCACAGGCAATCATGTTGCACTTTTGCAACAAGAGTCAATTTTTGTTGCGGTTCGGCAACATTGGAGTCAACCCTGTTGCAAATCGGACACGAAGCTTGAAAATTTAGATGTTTACTGCAAAGGACTTCATAGGCCCCCATCTTACTCCAGAGCCTTCCACAGGCCCCTCCAGCACGCTCCACATGGCCTTTTCCACAGGCCACAACTCCATCCAGCTCTCTTTACATCGCCACATGCCCCTCTGCGGGGCAACAGACCCCTATACAGGGTCACAGGC
The DNA here is from genome assembly GCF_046119375.1 of Phyllobates terribilis. Lineage (NCBI taxonomy): Eukaryota > Metazoa > Chordata > Amphibia > Anura > Dendrobatidae > Phyllobates > Phyllobates terribilis. Next base: position 3,630,785 of record NW_027362942.1, on the reverse strand, counting down.
CTCTCCACAGGGCCTCAACCCCTTCAGCTCTCTCCACAGGACCACTGGCTCCTTCTGCCGGCCACAAGCCTTTCCACAGGGCCACAATCCCCTCCAATTCCAGAGGACAACAGGCTCGCTTTACAGGGCCATAGCTCCCCTCCACAGGGCCAAATGCACTTTCCACATGGCCACAACCCCCTCCAGCTCTCTACACAGAGTCATGGGGCCCGTCTGCAGGGCACAAGCCCCTTCATCAAGGCCAAGGGGCCTTTCTACAGGGCCACTGGCCTTTAAATAGTGCCACAACCTCCTCTGGCTCTCTCAAGAGGGCCACAGGCTCCTTCTACAGGGCAAGGGCCCCCTCCACAAGGCCAAAGGCCCTTTGCAAAGAGCCATAGGTCCATTCCACAGGGCCATAGTCATTTCCATAGGGCCATAACCCCCCTCAAGCTCTCTCCACAGAACCACAGGCTCCTTCTACAGGTTTACAGGCATTTTACACAGGGCCACAACCGCCCTCACCTCTCTCCACAGGGCCATTTCACTGTGTCATAGGCCTTTCCATAAGGCCACAACCCCCTCTGTCTCTCTTAAAAAGGACAGAGGCTCCCTTTACAAGGCAACAGCCCCCTCCAAAAGGCCAAAGGCCTTTTTCAAGGGGTCATAGGTCCCCTCCGCAGGGCCATAGGCATTTCACCAAGGCAATAACCCCCTCCAGCTCTCTCCAGAGGACCACAGGCTCCTTGTACAAGGCTACAACCCCTTTCAGCTCTTTCATCAGGGCCACAGCCCACTCCACCCCCCTTTAATCAGCTAAAAGGGCTCATTTGTGTGACCACAACACCTTCAGCTCTCTCCACAGGACCACAGGCTCCTACCCGGCCACAGGCCTTTCCACAGTGCTACAAGTCCCTCCAGCTCTCTCCACAGGCAATCATGTTGCATGTTGTTTACCGCAAAAGGACTTCATAGGCCCAAATCTTACTTTAGACCCTTCCACAGGCCCCTCCAGCCCGCTCCACATGGCCTTTTCCGCAGGCCACAACTCCCTCCAGCTCTCTTTACATCGCCACATGCCCCTCTGCGGGGCCACAGACCCCTATACAGGGTCACAGGCCATTCCACAGGGCCACAATCCCCTTCAACTCTTCTCCACAGGACAACAAGCTCTCTTTACCTGGCCATAGCTCCCCTCCACAGGGCCAAATGCACTTTCTGCGCGGCCACAGCCCCCTTTAGCTCTCTCCACAGAGACACAAGGTCCGTCTGCAGGGCACAAGCCCCCTCTTCAAGGCCAAAAGGCCTTTCTACATGGCCATAGTCATTTCCATAGGGCACGAGCCCCTCCAGCTCTCTCCACAGGGCAACGGACCCCTATACAGGGTCACAGGCCTTTCCACAGGGCCACAAGCCCCTCCAGCTCTCTCCACAGGCAATCATGTTGCATGTTGTTTACTGCAAAGGACTTCATAGGCCCAAATCTTACTCCAGAGCCTTCCACAGGCCTCTCCAGCCCGCTCCACATGGCCTTTTCCTCAGGCCACAACTCCGTCCAGCTCTCTTTACATCGCCACATGCCCCTCTGCGGGGCCACAGACCCCTATACAGGGTCACAGGCCTTTCCACAGGGCCTCAACCCCTTCAGCTGTCTCCACAGGACCACAGGCTTTTCCACAGCCCACAACTATTTCCAGCTCTCACCACAGGGCCACAGCCCCTTCCACAAGGCTAAAGTGCCTATCCATAGGGCCACAGACCTTTCCACAGGGCCACAACACCCTCCAGCTCTCTCCACAGGACAAGAAGCTCTCTTTACAGGGCCATAGCTCACCTCCACAGGGCCAAATGCACTTTCCACACGGCCACAACTCCCAACAGCTCTCTCCACAGAGTCACAGGGCCCGTCTGCAGGGCACAAGCGCCCTCTTCAAGGCCAAAAGGCCTTTCTAGATGGCTATAGTCATTTCCATAGGGCACGAGCCCCTCCAGCTCTCTCCACAGGGCAACGGACCCCTATACAGGGTCAGAGGCCTTTCCACAGGGCCACAACACCTTCAGCTCTCTCCACAGGACCACAGGCTCCTACTGGGCCACAGGCCTTTCCACAGTGCCACAAGCCCCTCCAGCTCTCTCCACAGGCAATCATGTTGCATGTTGTTTACTGCAAAGGACTTCAAAGGCTCAAATCTTACTCCAGAGCCTTCCACAGGCCTCCAGCCCGCTCCACATGGCCTTTTCCTCAGGCCACAACTCCCTCCAGCTCTCTTTACATCGCCACATGCCCCTCTGCGGGGCCACAGACCCCTATACAGGGTCACAGGCCTTTCCACAGGGCCTCAACCCCTTCAGCTGTCTCCACAGGACCACAGGCTTTTCCACAGCCCACAACTCCTTCCAGCTCTCACCACAGGGCCACAGCCCTTTCCACAAGGCTAAAGGGCCTATCCATAGGCCACAGACCTTTCCACAGGGCCACAACACCCTCCAGCTCTCTCCACAGGACAAGAAGCTCTCTTTACAGGGCCATAGCTCACCTCCACAGGGCCAAATGCACTTTCCACACGGCCACAACTCCCAACAGCTCTCTCCACAGAGTCACAGGGCCCGTCTGCAGGGCACAAGCCCCCTCTTCAAGGCCAAAAGGCCTTTCTGCATGGCCATAGTCATTTCCATAGGGCACGAGCCCCTCCAGCTCTCTCCACAGGGCAACAGACCCCTATACAGGATCACAGGCCTTTCCACAGGGCCACAACACCTTCAGCTCTCTCCACAGGACCACAGGCTCCTACTGGGCCACAGGCCTTTCCACAGTGCCACAAGCCCCTCCAGCTCTCTCCGCAGGCAATCATGTTGCATGTTGTTTACTGCAAAGGACTTCATAGGCTCAAATCTTACTCCAGAGCCTTACACAGGCCTCTCCAGCCCGCTCCACATGGCCTTTTCCTCAGGCCACAACTCCCTCCAGCTCTCTTTACATCGCCACATGCCCCTCTGCGGGGCCACAGACCCCTATACAGGGTCACAGGCCTTTCCACAGGGCCTCAACCCCTTCAGCTGTCTCCACAGGACCACAGGCTTTTCCACAGCCCACAACTCCTTCCAGCTCTCACCACAGGGCCACAGCCCTTTCCACAAGGCTTAAGGGCCTATCCATGGAGCCACAGACCTTTCCACAGAGCCACAACACCTTCCAGCTCTCTCCACAGGACAAGAAGCTCTCTTTACCGGGCCATAGCTCACCTCCACAAGGCCAAATGCACTTTCCACACGGTCACAACTCCCAACAGCTCTCTCCACAGAGTCACAGGGCATGTCTGCAGGGCACAAGCCCCCTCTTCAAGGCCAAAAGGCCTTTCTACATGGCCATAGTCATTTCCATAGGGCACGAGCCCCTCCAGCTCTCTCCACAGGGCAACAGACCCCTATACAGGGTCACAGGCCTTTCCAAAGGGCCACAACACCTTCAGCTCTCTCCACAGGACCACAGGCTCCTACTGGGCCACAGGCCTTTCCACAGTGCCACAAGCCCCTCCAGCTCTCTCCACAGGCAATCATGTTGCATGTTGTTTACTGAAAAGGACTTCATAGGCCCAAATCTTACTCCAGAGCCTTCCACAGGCCTCTCCAGCCCGCTCCACATGGCCTTTACCTCAGGCCACAACTCCCTCCAGCTCTCTTTACATCGCCACATGCCCCTCTGCGGGGCCACAGACCCCTATACAGGGTCACAGGCCTTTCCACAGGGCCTCAACCCCTTCAGCTGTCTCCACAGGACCACAGGCTTTTCCACAGCCCACAACTCCTTCCAGCTCTCACCACAGGGCCACAGCCCCTTCCACAAGGCTAAAGGGCCTATCCATAGGGCCACAGACCTTTCCACAGGGCCACAACACCCTCCAGCTCTCTCCACAGGACAAGAAGCTCTCTTTACAGGGCCATAGCTCACCTCCACAGGGCCAAATGCACTTTCCACACGGCCACAACTCCCAACAGCTCTCTCCACAGAGTCACAGGGCACGTCTGCAGGGCACAAGCCCCCTCTTCAAGGCCAAAAGGCCTTTCTACATGGCCATAGTCATTTCCATAGGGCACGAGCCCCTCCAGCTCTCTCCACAGGGCAACGGACCCCTATACAGGGTCACAGGCCTTTCCACAGGGCCTCAACCCGTTCAGCTGTCTCCACAGGACCACAGGCTTTTCCACAGCCCACAACTCCTTCCAGCTCTCACCACAGGGCCACAGCCCTTTCCACAAGGCTAAAGGGCCTATCCATAGGGCCTCAGGCCTTTCCACAGTGCCACAAGCCCCTCCAGCTCTCTCCACAGACAATCATGTTGCATGTTGTTTACTGCAAAGGACTTCAAAGGCCCAAATCTTACTTTAGACCCTTCCACAGGCCCCTCCAGCCCGCTCCACATGGCCTTTTCCGCAGGCCACAACTCCCTCCAGCTCTCTTTACATCGCCACATGCCCCTCTGCGGGGCCAAAGACCCCTATACAGGGTCACAGGCCATTCCACAGGGCCACAATCCCCTTCAACTCTTCTCCACAGGACAACAAGCTCTCTTTACCTGGCCATAGCTCCCCTCCACAGGGCCAAATGCACTTTCTGCGCGGCCACAGCCCCCTTTAGCTCTCTCCACAGAGACACAAGGTCCGTCTGCAGGGCACAAGCCCCCTCTTCAAGGCCAAAAGGCCTTTCTACATGGCCATAGTCATTTCCATAGGGCACGAGCCCCTCCAGCTCTCTCCACAGGGCAACGGACCCCTATACAGGGTCACAGGCCTTTCCACAGGGCCACAAGCCCCTCCAGCTCTCTCCACAGGCAATCATGTTGCATGTTGTTTACTGCAAAGGACTTCATAGGCCCAAATCTTACTCCAGAGCCTTCCACAGGCCTCTCCAGCCCGCTCCACATGGCCTTTTCCTCAGGCCACAACTCCGTCCAGCTCTCTTTACATCGCCACATGCCCCTCTGCGGGGCCACAGACCCCTATACAGGGTCACAGGCCTTTCCACAGGGCCTCAACCCCTTCAGCTGTCTCCACAGGACCACAGGCTTTTCCACAGCCCACAACTCTTTCCAGCTCTCACCACAGGGCCACAGCCCCTTCCACAAGGCTAAAGTGCCTATCCATAGGGCCACAGACCTTTCCACAGGGCCACAACACCCTCCAGCTCTCTCCACAGGACAAGAAGCTCTCTTTACAGGGCCATAGCTCACCTCCACAGGGCCAAATGCACTTTCCACACGGCCACAACTCCCAACAGCTCTCTCCACAGAGTCACAGGGCCCGTCTGCAGGGCACAAGCGCCCTCTTCAAGGCCAAAAGGCCTTTCTACATGGCTATAGTCATTTCCATAGGGCACGAGCCACTCCAGCTCTCTCCACAGGGCAACGGACCCCTATACAGGGTCAGAGGCCTTTCCACAGGGCCACAACACCTTCAGCTCTCTCCACAGGACCACAGGCTCCTACTGGGCCACAGGCCTTTCCAAAGTGCCACAAGCCCCTCCAGCTCTCTCCACAGGCAATCATGTTGCATGTTGTTTACTGCAAAGGACTTCAAAGGCTCAAATCTTACTCCAGAGCCTTCCACAGGCCTCCAGCCCGCTCCACATGGCCTTTTCCTCAGGCCACAACTCCCTCCAGCTCTCTTTACATCGCCACATGCCCCTCTGCGGGGCCACAGACCCCTATACAGGGTCACAGGCCTTTCCACAGGGCCTCAACCCCTTCAGCTCTCTCCACAGCACCATTGCCTACTTCTGCCGGGCCACAAGCCTTTCCACAGAGCCACAATCCCCTCCAACTCTTCTCCACAGGACAACAAGCTCTCTTTACAGGGCCATAGCTCCCCTCCACAGGGCCAAATGCACTTTCTGCACGGCCACAGCCCCCTTTAGCTCTCTCCACAAAGACACAAGGCCCGTATGCAGGGCACAAGCCCCCTCTTCAAGGCCAAAAGGCCTTTCTACATGGCCATAGTCATTTCCATAGGGCACGAGCACCTCCAGCTCTCTCCACAGGGCAACGGACCCCTATACAGGGTCACAGGCCTTTCCACAGGGCCACAACACCTTCAGCTCTCTCCACTGGACCACAGGCTCCTACCCGGCCACACGCCTTTCCACAGTGCTACAAGTCCCTCCAGCTCTCTCCACAGGCAATCATGTTGCATGTTGTTTGCCGCAAAAAGACTTCATAGGCCCAAATCTTACTTCAGACCCTTCCACAGGCCCCACCAGCCCGCTCTACATGGCCTTTTCCGCAGGCCACAACTCCCTCCTGCTCTCTTTACATCGCTACATGCCCCTCTGCGGGGCCACAGACCCCTATACAGGGTCACAGGCCTTTCCACAGGGCCTCAACCCCTTCAGCTCTCTCCACAGTACCACTGGCTCATTCTGCCGAGCCACAAGCATTTCCACAGGGCCACAATCCCCTCAAACTCTTCTCCACAGGACAACAAGCTAACTTTACAGGGCCATAGCTCCCTTCCTCATAGCCAGCCCTCATGGTGTTTGTGTTATTAAAGAAAAAAAAAATTTGAGGGCTGGCTAGAGGCAGCCGTGGACACACGATAGCCAGCCCTCATGGTGTTTGTGTTATTAAAGAAAAAAAAAAATTGAGGGCTGGCTAGAGGCAGCCGTGGACACATGATAGCCAGCCCTCATGGTGTTTGTGTTATTTAAGAAAAAAAAAATTTGAGGGCTGGCTAGAGGCAGCCGTGGACACATGATAGCCAGCCCTCATGGTGTTTGTGTTATTAAAGAAAAAATAATAATTTTAGGGCTGGCTAGAGGCAGCCGTGGACACATGATAGCCAGCCCTCATGGTGTTTGTGTCATAAAAGAAAAAATAATAATTTGAGGGCTGGCTAGAGGCAGCCGTGGACACACGATAGCCAGCTCTCATGGTGTTTGTGTTATTAATGAAAAAAAAATTGGGGGGCTGGCTAGAGGCAGCCGTGGACACACCATAGGAAGCCCTCATGGTGTTTGTGTTATTAAAGAAAAAAAAAATTTAAGGGCTGGCTAGAGGCAGCCGTGGACACACGATAGCCAGCCCTCATGGTGTTTGTGTTATTAAAGAAAAAAAAAATTGGGGGGCTGGCTAGAGGCAGCCGTGGACACATGATAGCCAGCCCTCATGGTGTTTGTGTTATTAAAGAAAAAAAAATTTAAGGGCTGGCTAGAGGCAGCCGTGGACACACGATAGCCAGCCCTCATGGTGTTTGTGTTATTAAAGAAAAAAAATAAATTTAAGGGCTGGCTAGAGGCAGCCGTGGACACACGATAGCCAGCCCTCATGGTGTTTGTGTTATTAAAGAAAAAAAAAATTGGGGGGCTGGCTAGAGGCAGCCGTGGACACATGATAGCCAGCCCTCATGGTGTTTGTGTTATTAAAGAAAAAAAAAATTGGGGGGCTGGCTAGAGGCAGCCGTGAACACACGATAGCCAGCCCTCATGGTGTTTGTGTAATTAAAGAAAAAAAATAATTGGGGGGCTGGCTAGAGGCAGCCGTGGACACACGATAGCCAGCCCTCATGGTGTTTGTGTTATTAAAGAAAAAAAATAATTGGGGGGCTGGCTAGAGGCAGCCGTGGACACACGATAGCCAGCCCTCATGGTGTTTGTGTTATTAAAGAAAAAAATAATTGGGGGGCTGGCTAGAGGCAGCCGTGGACACACGATAGCCAGCCCTCATGGTGTTTGTGTTATTAAAGAAAAAAAAAATTGGGGGGCTGGCTAGAGGCAGCCGTGAACACACGATAGCCAGCCCTCATGGTGTTTGTGTTATTAAAGAAAAAAAAATTGGGGGGCTGGCTAGAGGCAGCCGTGGACACACGATAGCCAGCCCTCATGGTGTTTGTGTTATTAAAGAAAAAAAAAATTTGAGGGCTGGCTAGAGGCAGCCGTGAACACAATGCTTCATTTCTGCATCGTGGTTACATAGCCTTAGTGTTATTAAAGCAAAAAAAATTTGAGAGTTGGCTATAGACATTATATGCCCAATATGAGGGCTGGCTGCAGGTAATCCAGGACAACCAGCAGCAAGCTCTCATGCTTGCGTGCACATTAGAAAGAGAAACATCGCCATCTGGTGTTTTTACAATCCTACAATAAAAAATTAAAAAGTTGGACAACATTGCCACCCGGTGGAGTTTCCTCAGAACACACTATGTCAAGAAAAAAGTCAATGAGGGCTGGCTATTGGTCAATCAGGTAAGTGATTTAGCCAGCTCTAATGTTACATTTTTTTGCATTTTTATTGTGTAGACCCCCTCAGGAGCGATATTTCAGGCCGCAGAGCGTGCAGTTTCGAGCAGAAATTTTGCCTTAACCCTGAAAAAAATTTAGCGCATCCCACCGCGTGCGTAAGCGTCCCAAATGCCAAAAAACATATTTCCCCCATCAGTCCCTATATATTACTATAGTACAGAAGGTCATACTACCATATTGACTCTTTAATCCAGTTCCAATGTATCAAGGTCAAGCCTGTTGCACAAATGCATTCCGGCAACAAAAGTCGGCCATCTTGTGTCCCATTTGCAACAAAAGGTCAACTTTTGTTGCTTTTCGGCAACATTTCAGGTCAAGCCTGTTGCAAACGGGACACGAAGCCTCTGATTTTGACCAAAGGTGCACCTCATGGGGCTCCACGTGCATACCGCATGTCATGGGGCCCCACGTGCATGACGCATGTTATGGGTGCCCCAAATGCATGCCGCATGTCATGGGGGCCAAAAATGAATGCCACATGTCATGGGGGCCACACGTGCATGACACATGTCATGGGGGCTCCACGTGCATGCCACATTTCATTGGGGGCCCAAATGCATGCTGCATGTCAGAGGCCACAAATGCATGCTGCATGTCATGGGGCCCAACATGCATGCCCCATGTCTTGGGGGCCTCAAATGCATGCTGCACGTGATGGGGGACCCAAATGCATGGCACATGTCATGGTAGCCGACACGCATGCCGCATGTCATGGGGACCCCAAATACGTGCCACATGTCATGGGGGCCCCACATGCATGGTGCATGTCATAGGGGCCCCACATGCATGCCGCATGTCATGGGGCCCCACATGCATGCCGCATGTCATGGGGGCCTCAAATGTATGCTGCATGTCATGGGGGCCCCAAATGCATGCCGCATGTCATGGGGTCCCCACATGCATTCCGCATGTCATGGGGGCTCTACATCCATGCCGCATGTCATGAGGGCACCAAGTGCATGCCGCATGTCATGGGGGCCCCAAATGCATGCCGCATGTCATGGGGGCTCCAAATGAATGCCGCATGTCATGGGGGCCCCAAATGCATGCCACGTGACATGGGGGCCCCACGTGCTTGACGCTTGTCATGGGGGCCCCACATGCATGCCGCATGTCTTGAGTACCCCAAATGCATGTCGCATGTCATTTGGGCCCCACATGCATGACGCATGTCATGCTGGCCCCAAATGCATTCTACATATCATGGAGGCCCCACGTCCATGCCGCATGTCATGGGGGCCCCAAATGCAAGCCGCCTGTCATGGGCGCCAAAAAAGCATTCCGCATGTCAAGGGGACCCCAAATGCATGCCTCATGTGATGGGGGCCCCAAATGCATGCTGCGTTTCTTGGGAACCCCAAATGCATGTCGCATGTCATGTGGACCCACGTGCATGCCGCATGTCATGGGGACCCATGTGCATGCCGAATGTCATGGGGGTACCACGTGCATGCCACATATCATGGGGTCCCCACATGCATGCCGCATGTCATGGGGGCCCCAAATGCAAAGTGCATGTCATGGGGGCCTCACGTGCATACCGCATGTCATGGGGACCCCCAAAGCTTGACTCATGTCATGGGGGCCCCAAATGCATACTGCATGTCATGGGAGCTCCACATGCATGCCGCATGTCATGTGGCCCCACGTGCATGCCGCATGTCATGGGGGCCCTAAATGCATGCAGCATGTCAAGGGGGCCCCAAATGCATGCCCCATGTCATGGGGGCCCCACGTGCATGCCGCAAGTCATGGGGGCCCAAATGCATGCCACATTTCATAGGGGCCACAAATGCCTGCCGCATTTCATGGGGGCCCCACGTGCATGCCGCATGTCAAGGCGTCTCCACTTGCATGCCGCATTTATTGGTTGCCCCTCATGCATGCCGCATGTCAAGGGTACCCCAAATGCATGTCACATGTCAGGGGGGGCCCCAAATGCATGCCGCATGTCATGGGGGCCCCAAATGCATGCCACATGTCATCGGGACCCCAAATACTTGCCACATGTCAGGGGGCCCCACATGCATGCCGCATTTCATGGGTGCCCCACATGCATGCCGCATTTCATGGGGGCCCCAAATGCATGCCCCATGTCATGGGGGGCCCACGTGCATGCTGCATGTCATGGGGTCCCCAAATGCATGCCGCATGTCATGGGGTCCCCAAATGCATGCCGCATGTCAAGGGGGCCCCAAGTGTATGCCGCATGTCATGGGGGCCCCACGTTCATGCCGCATGTCATGGGGGACCAAATGCATGCCGCATGTCATGGGGGCACCAAATACGTGCCGCATGTCATGAGGGCCCCACATGCATGGCGCATGTCATGAGGGCCCCAAATGCATGCCGCATGCCATGGGGGCCACAAATATGTGCTGCATGTCATGGGGGCCCCACATGCATGCCGCGTGTCATGGGGTCCCCACTTGCATTCCGCATGTCATGGGGGCCCCACATGCATGCCGCATGTCATCAGGGCCATACATGCATGACTCGTGTCATGGGGGCCCCAAACGCATGCCGCATTACATGTGGGCCCTAAATGTATTCCGCATGTCATGCGGGCCCCAAATAAGTGCCACATGTCAGGGGGCTCCACATGCATGCCGCATATCATGGGTGCCCCACATGCATGCCACATTTCATGGGGGCCCCAAATGCATGCCCCATGTCATGGGGGGCCCACGTGCATGCCGCATGTCATGGGGTCCCCAAATGCATGCCGCATGTCATAGGGGCCCCACGTGCATACCACATGTCATGGGGGCCCCAAATGCATGCCGCATGTCCTGGGGGCCCCACATGCATGCCTCATGTCATGGGGGACCAAATGCATGTCGCATGTCATGGGGGCAACAAATACGTGCCGCATGTCATGAGGGCCCCACATGCATGACGCATGTCATAGGGGCCCCAAATGCATGCCGCATGTCATGGGGGCCACAAATATGTGCCGCATTTCATGGGGGCCCAACGTGCATGCCGCATGTCTTTGGGCCCCAAATATTTGCCGCATGTCATGGGGGCCCCACATGCCTGCCATGTGTCATGGGGTTCCCACATGCATTCCGCATGTCATGAGGGCCCCACATGCATGGCGCAAGTCATCGGGGCCACACGTGCATGCCTCGTGTCATGGGGGCCCCAAACGCATGCCTCATTACACGGGGGCCCCAAGTGCATGCTGCATGTCATGGGGACCCCAAATGCATGCCGCATGTCATGGGGACCCTAAATGTATGCCGCATGTCATGGGGGCCCAAAATACGTGCCACATATCAGGGGGCCCCACGTGCATGCCGCATGTCATGGGTGCCCCACATGCATGCTGCATTTCATGGGGTCCCAAATGCATGCCCCATGTCATGGGGGGCCCACGTGCATGCCGCAAGTCATGGGGTCCCCAAATGCATGCCTCATGTCATGAGGTCCCTAAATGCATGCCGCATGTCAAGGGGGCCCCAAATGTATGCCGCATGTCATGGGGCGCCACGTATATGACGCATGTCATGGGGGCCCCAAATACGTGCTGCATGTCATGAGGGCCCCACATGCATGGCGCATGTCATGGGGGCCCCAAAGGCATGCCGCATGTCATGGGGGCCACAAATATGTGCCGCATGTCATGGGGGCCCAACGTGCATGCCGCATGTCTTGGGGCCCCAAATATTTGCCGCAAGTCGTGGGAGCCCCACATGCATGCCACGTGTCATGGGGTCCCCACATGCATTCCGCATGTCATGGGGGTTCCACATGCATGCCGCATGTCATGGGGGCCCCATGTGCATGTCACATTTCATGGGGGCCCCAAATGTATGACGCATGTCATGAGGGCCCCAAATGCATGCCGCATGTCATGGAGGCCCCAAATGTATGCCGCATGTCATGGGGGCCCCAAATACATGCCGCATGTCATGGGGGCCCCCGTGCGTGCCGCATGTCATGGGGGCCAAAAATACATGTCGCATGTTTTGGGGCCCCCAAATACGTGCCGCATGTCATGGGGGCCCCACGTGCGTGCCGCATGTTATGGAGTCCCCAAATGCATGCCGCCTGTCATGGGGGCCACACGAGCATGCCGCATTTCCTTGGGGACCCTAAATGCATGCTACATGTCAGGGGCTCCAAATGCTTGCTGCATGTCATGGAAGCCCCAAATACATGCCGCTTGTTTGTGTTATTAAAGAAAAAAAAAATTGGGGGGCTGGCTAGAGGCAGCCGTGGTCACACGATAGCCAGCCCTCATGGTGTTTGTGTTATTAAAGAAAAAAAAAATTGGGGGGCTGGCTAGAGGCAGCCGTGAACACACGATAGCCAGCCCTCATGGTGTTTGTGTAATTAAAGAAAAAAAATAATTGGGGGGCTGGCTAGAGGCAGCCGTGGACACACGATAGCCAGCCCTCATGGTGTTTGTGTTATTAAAGAAAAAAAAAATTGGGGGGCTGGCTAGAGGCAGCCGTGAACACACGATAGCCAGCCCTCATGGTGTTTGTGTTATTAAAGAAAAAAAAATGGGGGGGCTGGCTAGAGGCAGCCGTGGACACACGATAGCCAGCCCTCATGGTGTTTGTGTTATTAAAGAAAAAAAAAATTTGAGGGCTGGCTAGAGGCAGCCGTGAACACAATGCTTCATTTCTGCATCGTGGTTACATAGCCTTAGTGTTATTAAAGCAAAAAAAATTTGAGAGTTGGCTATAGACATTATATGCCCAATATGAGGGCTGGCTGCAGGTAATCCAGGACAACCAGCAGCAAGCTCTCATGCTTGCGTGCACATTAGAAAGAGAAACATCGCCATCTGGTGTTTTTACAATCCTACAATAAAAAATTAAAAAGTTGGACAACATTGCCACCCGGTGGAGTTTCCTCAGAACACACTATGTCAAGAAAAAAGTCAATGAGGGCTGGCTATTGGTCAATCAGGTAAGTGATTTAGCCAGCTCTAATGTTACATTTTTTTGCATTTTTAATGCGTAGACCCCCTCAGGAGCGATATTTCAGGCCGCAGAGCGTGCAGTTTCGAGCAGAAATTTTGCCTTAACCCTGAAAAAAATTTAGCGCATCCCACCGCGTGCGTAAGCGTCCCAAATGCCAAAAAACAAATTTCCCCCATCAGTCCCTATATATTACTATAGTACAGAAGGTCATACTACCATATTGACTCTTTAATCCAGTTCCAATGTATCAAGGTCAAGCCTGTTGCACAAATGCAACAAATGTTGCATTCCGGCAACAAAAGTCGGCCATCTTGTGTCCCGTTTGCAACAAAAGGTCAACTTTTGTTGCCTTTCGGCAACATTTCAGGTCAAGCCTGTTGCAAACAGGACACGAAGCCTCTGATTTTGACCAAAGGTGCACCTCATGGGGCTCCACGTGCATACCGCATGTCATGGGGCCCCACGTGCATGACGCATGTTATGGGTGCCCCAAATGCATGCCGCATGTCATGGGGGCCAAAAATGAATGCCACATGTCATGGGGGCTCCACGTGCATGCCACATTTCATTGGGGGCCCAAATGCATGCTGCATGTCAGAGGCCACAAATGCATGCTGCATGTCATGGGGCCCCACATGCATGCCCCATGTCTTGGGGGCCTCAAATGCATGCTGCACGTGATGGGGGACCCAATGCATGGCACATGTCATGGTAGCCGACACGCATGCCGCATGTCATGGGGGCCCCAAATACGTGCCACATGTCATGGGGGCCCCACATGCATGGTGCATGTCATAGGGGCCCCACATGCATGCCGCATGTCATGGGGCCCCACATGCATGCCGCATGTCATGGGGGCCTCAAATGTATGCTGCATGTCATGGGGGCCCCAAATGCATGCCGCATGTCATGGGGTCCCCACATGCATTCCGCATGTCATGGGGGCTCTACATCCATGCCGCATGTCATGAGGGCACCAAGTGCATGCCGCATGTCATGGGGGCTCCAAATGAATGCCGCATGTCATGGGGGCCCCAAATGCAAGCCACATGTCATGGGGGCCAAAAAAGCATGCCGCGTGTCATAGGGGCCCCAAATGCATTCCGAATGTCATGGGGGTCACACATTCATGTCGCATGTCATGGGGGCCCCACGTGCATTCCACATTTCATTGGGGGCCCCAAATGCATGCTGCATGTCTGGGGCCCCAAATGCATGCTGCATGTGATGGGGGCCCCAAATGCATGCAGCATGTCATGGTAGCCCCACATGCATGCCACATGTCATGGGGGACCCACGTGCATGCCGCATGTCATGAAAGCCCCACGTGCATGCCGCATGTCATAGGGGCCCCACATGCATGCCACATGTCATGGGGGCCCCAAATGCATGCCACATGTCAGGGGGGCCCCAAATGCATGCCGTATGTCATGGGTGCCCCAAATGCATGCCGCTTGTCATGGGTACCCCAAATGCATGCCGCATATCATGTGTACCCCAAATGCATACCCCATGTCATGGGGGACCCACGTGCATACCGCATGTCATGGGGACCCCCTATGCATGTCTCATGTCATGGGGGCCCCAAATGCATACTGCATGTCTTGGGAGCTCCACATGCATGCCGCATGTCTTGTGGCCCCACGTGCATGCCGCATGTCATGGGGCCCCATGTGGATGCCGAATGTCATGGGGGTACCAATTTCATACCGCATGTCATGGGGGACACTCATGCATACCGCATGTAATGGGGGCAACACGTGCATACCGCATATCATGGGGCCTCACGTGCATACCGCATGGCATTGGTCCCAAAATGCATGCCGCATGTCATGGGGCCCCATGTGCATGCCACATGCCATGGGGTCCACATGCATACCGCATGTCATTGGGGGAACATGTGCATACCGCATATCATGGGCCCCACATGCATACCGCATGTCATAGGTGCCCCAAATGCATGCCGCATGTCATGGGGCCCCATGTGCATGCCACATGTCATGGGGGCCCCAAATGCATGCCACATGTCATGGAGGCCCCAAATGCATGCCGCATGTCATTGGGGCCCCAAATGCATACTGCCTGTCATGGGACCTCCACATGCATGCCGCATGTCATGGGGCCCCATGTGCATGCTGCATGTCATGGGGGCCCCAAATGCATGCCGCATGTTATGTGGCCCCAAGTGCATGACGTATGTTATGGGGCCCCATGTGCATGCCGCATGTCATGGGGGCCCACATGCATGCCACATGTCATGGGGGCACCACATGCATACCGCATGTCATGGGGCTCCACGTGCATACCGCATGTCATGGGGCCCCACGTGCATGACGCATGTTATGGGTGCCCCAAATGCATGCTGCATGTCATGGGGGCCAAAAATGCATGCCACATGTCATGGGGGCCACACGTGCATGACACATGTCATGGGGGCTCCACATGCATGCCACATGTCAACGAGGCCCCACGTGCATGCCACATTTCATTGGGGGCCCAAATGCACGCTGCATGTCAGAGGCCACAAATGCATGCTGCATGTCATGGGGCCCCACATGCATGCCCCATGTCTTGGGGGCCTCAAATGCATGCTGCACGTGATGGGGGACCCAAATGCATGCCACATGTCATGGGGGCCCCAAATGCATGCCGCATGTCATGTGGCCCCAAGTGCATGACGCATGTCATGGGGCCCCTTGTGCATGCCGCATGTCATGAGGGCCCACATGCATGCCACATGTCATGGGGGCCCCAAATGCATGCCGCATGTCATGTGGCCCCAAGTGCATGACGCATGTCATGGGGCCCCTTGTGCATGCCGCATGTCATGAGGGCCCACATGCATGCCACATGTCATGGGGGCACCACATGCATACCGCATGTCATGGGGCTCCACGTGCATACCGCATGTCATTGGGCCCCACGTGCATGACGCATGTTATGGGTGCCCCAAATGCATGCCGCATGTCATGGGGGCCAAAAATGAATGCCACATGTCATGGGGGCCACACTTGCATGACACATGTCATGGGGGCTCCACGTGCATGCCACATTTCATTGGGGGCCCAAATGCATGCTGCATGTCAGAGGCCACAAATGCATGCTGCATGTCATGGGGCCCCACATGCATGCCCCATGTCTTGGGGGCCTCAAATGCATGCTGCACGTGATGGGGGACCCAAATGCATGGCACATGTCATGGTAGCCGACACGCATGCCGCATGTCATGGGGGCCTCAAATACGTGCCACATGTCATGGGGGCCCCACATGCATGGTGCATGTCATAGGGGCCCCACATGCATGCCGCATGTTATGGGGCCCCACATGCATGCCGCATGTCATGGGGGCCTCAAATGTATGCTGCATGTCATGGGGGCCCCAAATGCATGCCGCATGTCATGGGGTCCCCACATGCATTCCGCATGTCATGTGGGCTCTACATCCATGCCGCATGTCATGAGGGCACCAAGTGCATGCCGCATGTCATGGGGGCCCCAAATGCATGCCGCATGTCATGGGGGCTCCAAATGCATGCCGCATGTCATGGGGCCCCCAAATGCATGCCGCATGTCATGGGGGCCCCAAGAGCATGCCGCGTGACATGGGGGCCCCACGTGCTTGACGCATGTCATGGGGGCCCCACATGCATGCCGCATGTCTTGAGTACCCCAAATGCATGTCGCATGTCATTTGGGCCCCACATGCATGACACATGTCATGGTGGCCCCAAATGCATTCTACATATCATGGAGGCCCCACGTCCATGCCGCATGTCATGGGGGCCCCAAATGCAAGCCGCCTGTCATGGGGGCCAAAAAAGCATTCCGCATGTCAAGGGGACCCCAAATGCATGCCTCATGTCATGGGGGCCACAAATGCATGCTGCATGTCATGGGGCCCCACATGCATGCCCCATGTCTTGGGGGCCTCAAATGCATGCTGCACGTGATGGGGGACCCAAATGCATGGCACATGTCATGGTAGCCGACACGCATGCCGCATGTCATGGGGGCCTCAAATACGTGCCACATGTCATGGGGGCCCCACATGCATGGTGCATGTCATAGGGGCCCCACATGCATGCCGCATGTCATGGGGCCCCACATGCATGCCGCATGTCATGGGGGCCTCAAATGTATGCTGCATGTCATGGGGGCCCCAAATGCATGCCGCATGTCATGGGGTCCCCACATGCATTCCGTATGTCATAGGGGCTCTACATCCATGCCGCATGTCATGAGGGCACCAAGTGCATGCCGCATGTCATGGGGGCCCCAAATGCATTCCGTATGTCATAGGGGCTCTACATCCATGCCGCATGTCATGAGGGCACCAAGTGCATGCCGCATGTCATGGGGGCCCCAAATGCATGCCGCATGTCATGGGGGCTCCAAATGAATGCCGCATGTCATGGGGGCCCCAAATGCATGCCACATGTCATGGTGGCCCCAAGAGCATGCCGCGTGACATGGGGGCCCCACGTTCTTGATGCATGTCATGGGGGCCCCACATGCATGACGCATGTCTTGAGTACCCCAAATGCATGTCGCATGTCATTTGGGCCCCACATGCATGACGCATGTCATGGTGGCACCAAATGCATTCTACATATCATGGAGGCCCCACGTCCATGCCGCATGTCATGGGGGCCCCAATTGCATGCTGCGTGTCTTGGGAACCCCAAATGCATGTCGCATGTCATGTGGCCCCACGTGCATGCCGCATGTCATGGGGACCCATGTGCATGCCGAATGTCATGGGGGTACCACGTGCATGCCACATATCATGGGGTCCCCACATGCATGCCTCATGTCATGGGGGCCCCAAATGCAAAGTGCATGTCATGGGGGCCTCACGTGCATACCGCATGTCATGGGGACCCCCAAAGCTTGACTCATGTCATGGGGGCCCCAAATGCATTCTGCATGTCATGGGAGCTCCACATGCATGCCGCATGTCATGTGTCCCCACGTGCATGCCGCATGTCATGGGGGACCCTAATGCATACCGCATATCATGGGGGCAACACGTGTATATCGCATATCATGGGGCCCCACGTGCATACCGCATGTCATTGGTGCCCCAAATGCATGCCGCATGTCATTGGGGCCCCATGTTCATGCCACACGTCATGGGGGCCCACATGCATAACGCATGTCATGGGGGCAATACGTGCATACCGCATATCATGGGGCCCCACGTGCATACCGCATGTCATGGGGGCCCCAAATGCAGGTCGCATGTCAAGGGGCACCATGTGCATGCCACATGTCATGGGGGCCTCAAATGCATGCCACATGTCATGGAGGCTCCAATTGCATGCCGAATGTCATTGGGGCCCCAAATGCATACAACCTGTCATGGGATCTCCATATGCATGCCGCATGTCATGGGGCCCCATGTGCATGCCGCATGTCATGTGGCCCCAAGTGCATGCCACATGTCATGGGGCCCCATGAGCATTCCGCATGTCATGGGGGTTCCATGTGCATGCCACATGGAATGGGGAACCCACATGCATGCTGCATGTCATGGGGGCCCACATGCATGCCGCATGTCATGGGGGCCCACATGCATGCCGCATGTCATGGAGGCACCAAATGCATACCGCATGTCATGGGGCCCCAAGTGCATGCCGCATGTCATGGATGCCCCAAATACATGCCGCATGTCATGGGGGCCAAAAAAACATGCCGCTTGTCATAGGGGCCCCAAATGCATTCCGCATGTCATGGGGGTCACACGTGCATGCCCCATGTCATGGGGGCTCCACATGCATGCCACATGTCATGTAGGCCCCACGTGCATGCCGCATTTCATTGGGGGCCCCAAATGCATGCTGCATGTCAGGGGCCACAAATGCATGCTGCATGTCATGGGGGCCCCAAATACGTGCCACATATCATGGGGGCACCAAATGCATGGGCCATGTCATAGGGGCCCCACATGCATGCCGCTTGTCATGGGGCCCCAAATGCATGCTGCATGTCATGTGGTCCCCACTTGCATTCCGAATATCATGGGGGCTCTACATGCATGCCGCATGTCATGGGGGCACCAAGTGCATGCCTCATGTCATGGGGGCCCCAAATGCATCACGCATGTCATGGTGGCTCCAAATGCATGCCGCATGTCATGGGGGCCCCAAATGCATGCCACATGTCATGGGGGCCCCAAGAGCATGCCGCATGACATGGGGGCCCCACGTGCTTGAGGCATGTCATGGGGGCCCAACATGTATGCCGCATGTCTTGGGTACCATAAATGCATGTCGCATGTCATTTGGGCCCCACATGCATGAAGCATGTCATGGGGGCCCCAAATGCAAGCCACATGTCATGGGGGCCAAAAAAGCATGCCGCATGTCATAGGGGCCCCAAATGCATTCCGCATGTCATGGGGGCCCCACGTGCATGCCGCATTTCATTGGGGGCGCCAAATGCATGCTGCATGTCTGGGGCCCCAAATGCATGCTGCATGTGATGGGGGCCCCAAATGCATGCAACATGTCATGGTAGCCCCACATGCATGGGCCATGTCAAGGGGCCCCACATGAATGCCGCATGTCATGGGGGCCCCAAATGCATGCCGCATGTCATGGGGGCCCCACATACATGCCGCATGTCATGGGTACCCCAAATGCATGCCACATGTCATGGGGGACCCACGTGCATGCCGCATGTCATGGAAGCCCCACGTGCATGCCGCATGTCATGGGGGCCCCACGTGCATGCCACATGTCATGGGGGCCCCAAATGCATGCCACATGTCATGGGGGCCCCAAATGCATGCCGTATGTCATGGGTGCCCAAAATGCATGCCGCATGTCATGGGTACACCAAATGCATGCCACATGTCATGTGTACCCCAAATGCATGCCCCATGTCATGAGGGACCCACGTGCATACTGCATGTCATGGGAGCTCCACATGCATGCCGCATGTCATGTGGCCCCACGTGCATGCCGCATGTCATCTGGCCCCATGTGCATGCCGAATGTCATGGGGGTACCAATTTCATGCCGCATGTCATGGGGGACACTCATGCATACCGCATGTCATGGGGGCAACACGTGCATACCGCATATCATGGGGCCCCACGTGCATACTGCATGGCATTGGGGCCCAAAATGCATGCCGCATGTCATGTGGCCCCATGTGCATGCCACATGCCATGGGGGCCCACATGCATACCGCATGTCATGGAGTGAACATGTGCATACCGCATATCATAGGCCCCACGTGCATACCGCATGTCATAGGTGCCCCAAATGCATGCCGCATGTCATGGGGCCCCATGTGCATGCCACTTGTCATGGGGGCCCCAAATGCATGCCACATGTCATGGAGGCCCCAAATGCATACCGCATGTCATGGGGCTCCACGTGCATACCGCATGTCATGGGGCCCCACGTGCATGACGCATGCCATGTGTGCCCCAAATGCATGCCGCATGTCATGGGGGCCAAAAAAGCATGCCACATGTCATAGGGGCCCCAAATGCATGCCACATGTCATGGGGGCCGCAAGAGCATACCGCATGACATGGGGGCCCCAAGTGATTGAGGCATGTCATGGGGGCCCAACATGCATGCCGCATGTCTTGGTACCCCAAATGCATGTCGCATGTCATTTGGGCCCCACATGCATGAAGCATGTCATGGGGGCCCCAAATGCATTCTACATATCATGGAGGCCCCACGTGCATGCCGCATGTCATGGGGGCCCCAAATGCAAGCCACATGTAATGGGGGCCAAAAAAGCATGCCGCATGTCATAGGGGCCCCAAATGCATTCCGCATGTCAACAGCTGGACTTTTGGATTTTGGAAATGTTTGCGTTTTTTGACCAGATTCGCGTCAGGCGCTCCCACACTCGTCCTGAGGGGACGAGCATCTCCGGAATTTGCGATTAAGCCTCGGCGTCCGCGCTACAGTTTTCTGGCTCTGGAACGCACGCGGTTTGGAGCTGGACGCCGATATTCGGCGTGCCGCACTCTTATCACATGCCGGACGCGCTGTACTTTTTTCGTAACGTTTCGAGATGAAAACATTTTTCCAAAGAAATCCTCTCTGCCATCTTCTTTAATAGCCAGCTCTCACCTACAATAGCCAGCCCTCACGAAAAAACTTTGCCGCTGGACGACGCAACGCTCGCCATTTTACAGATCCAGCCCGGGAGATGCTCTGCACGCCGCCCCGGGTCGATCCGACGCCATTAAGGCTCCGAAAAAAGGCTTGCAAAAACCTCGTCTGTTCCAGGTCCGAAAAACAAGCCATTTAGCCAGCCCTCACAACATTTCATCTCTTGGAAATGACCACCAGATGGCATCTGTGCTTTAAATATCATTCATTACTTGTCAGCCAGAATTCAGCTGCATTTCTGGAAATTGAACACTGGATGGCAGCTGTGCTTTAAAAGCCATTCACTCGTTCATGATAGACCCTCACAGGAAACACACAATAAGGAGATTTTTCACTTATCCTTCGGTGGAAAGGCTGTGATGGGGGGAGGGGATGATGATGTAGCATTTTTGTCTCTGTTGTTTCACTGAGATTAGGACTTTCAATGTGCTGCTGCCTGACCTTGTAAAACATTAACTCTTTTAACACAGATTGTGACCATATAATCAAATTTGAATAAGGAGTTTAATTAAAGGCATTTAAAAAGTTGCAATTTTATTACATCATTATTTAAAAAGACACAAAAATGGCAGCAATAATCACTGGTATTGAGGCCAATAATCACATCCATAGATGGAGCCCATATTTCATATCAAAAATAGGTAAAAGTAAATAGAGCATGTGACCATGTTGTAAAACACTTAAAGTTGTGTAAAAACCGTGGCGTAGGAACGGGCTGTGAAATAAGCGCGCCTAAACAACTATAAAGTTTACGTTTTTTTTCCGTAATCCATCAGATGAGCGTGATAACGGACGCTGCGCTGAATGGCGGCGTCAGAGCGACTTTTTTTTGTTGCAGATTGAATTTTAAGTGCTTTTGGTATCATCAAACCTGTAGCCAGCTCTCATCCTCATTGAGCTATTCCAAGGGTGAGGGCTGGCTAAGGGTCGCCCTGGAGGCACCTGTAGCCAACTCTCATCCTCATTGAGCTGCTCCAAGGGTGAGGGCTGGCTACGGGTCGCCCTGAAGGCACCTGTAGCCAGCTCTCATCCTCATTGAGCTGCTCCAAGGGTGAGGGCTGGCTAGGGGTCGCCCTGGAGGCACCTGTAGCCAGCTCTCATCCTCATTGAGCTGCTCCAAGGGTGAGGGCTGGCTACGGGTCGCCCTGGAGGCACCTGTAGCCAGCTCTCATCCTCATTGAGCTATTCCAAGGGTGAGGGCTGGCTAGGGGTCGCCCTGGAGGCACCTGTAGCCAGCTCTCATCCTCATTGAGCTATTCCAAGGGTGAGGGCTGGCTACGGGTCGCCCTGGAGGCACCTGTAGCCAGCTCTCATCCTCATTGAGCTATTCCAAGGGTGAGGGCTGGCTACGTGTCGCCCTGGAGGCACCTGTAGCCAGCTCTCATCCTCATTGAGCGTGATAACGGACGCTGCGCTGAACGGCGGGGCATAGGAACGGGCGGTGAAATAAGCGCACCTAAACAACTATAAAGTTTACGTTTTTTTTCCGTAATCCATCAGATGAGCGTGATAACGGTTGCTGTGCTGAACGGCGGCACGTAGGAACGGGCGGTGAAATAAGTGCGCCAAAAAAACTATAAAGTTTACGTTTTATTTCTGTAATTCATCAGATGAGCGTGATAACGGACGCTGCGCTGAACGGCGGCGCGTAGGAACGGGCGGTGAAATAAGCGCGCCAAAAAAACTATAAAGTTTACGCTTTTATTCCATAATTCATCAGATGAGCGTGATAACGGACGCTGCGCTGAATGGCGGCACGTAGGAACGGGGGATGAAATAAGCGCGCTAAAACAACTATAAAGTTTACGTTTTTTTTCCGTAATCCATCAGATGAGCGTGATAACGGACGCTGCGCTGAATGGCGGCGCGTAGGAACGGGCGGTGAAATAAGCGCGCCAAAAAAACTATAAAGTTTACGTTTTTTTTCCGTAATTCATCAGATGAGCATGATAACGGATGCTGTGCTGAACAGCGGCACGTAGGAACGGGCGGTGAAATAAGTGCACCAAAAAAACGATAAAGTTTACGTTTTTTTTCTGTAATTCATCAGATGAGCGTGATAACGGACGCTGCGCTGAACGGCGAAGCGTAGGAACGGGCGGTGAAATAAGCGCGCCAAAAAAACTATAAAGTTTACGTTTTTTTTCCGTAATTCATCAGATGAGCGTGATAACGGAAGCTGCACTGAACGGTGGCGCGTAGTAACAGGCGGTGAAATAAGCGCGCCAAAAAACTATAAAGTTTACTTTTTTTCCATAATTCATTAGATGAGCGTGATAACGGAAGCTGCGCTGAACGGCGGCGCGTAGGAATGGGCGGTGAAATAAGCGCGCCAAAAAAACTATAAGGTTTACGTTTTTTTTCCATAATTCATCAGATGAGCGTGATAACGGAAGGTGCGCTGAACCGTGGCGCATAGGAACGGGCGGTGAAATAAGCGCGCCAAAGAAACTATAAAGTTTACGTTTTTTTCCATAATTCATTAGATGAGCATGATAACGGAAGCTGTGCTGAACGGCGGCGCGTAGGAAAAGGCAGTGAAATAAGCGCGCCAAAAAAACTATAAAGTTTACGTTTTTTTTCCGTAATTTATCAGATGAGCGTGATAACGGACGCAGCCTTTAACGGCGGCGTCAGAGCGACTTTTTTTTGTTGCAGATTGAATTTTAAGTGCTTTTGGTATCATCAAACCTGTAGCCAGCTCTCATCCTCATTGAGCTATTCCAAGGGTGAGGGCTGGCTACGGGTCGCCCTGGAGGCACCTGTAGCCAGCTCTCATCCTCATTGAGCTATTCAAAGGGTGAGGGCTGGCTAGGGGTCGCCCTGGAGGCACCTGTAGCCAGCTCTCATCCTCATTGAGCTATTCCAAGGGTGAGGGCTGGCTAGGGGTCGCAATGTAGGCACCTGTAGCCAGCTCTCATCCTCATTGAGCTATTCCAAGGGTGAGGGCTGGCTACGGGTCGCCCTGGAGGCACCTGTAGCCAGCTCTCATCCTCATTGAGCTATTCCAAAGGTGTGGGCTGGTTACGGGTCGCCCTGGAGGCACCTGTAGCCAGCTCTCATCCTCATTGAGCTATTCCAAGGGTGAGGGCTGGCTAGGGGTCGCCCTGGAGGCACCTGTAGCCAGCTCTCATCCTCATTGAGCTATTCCAAGGGTGAGGGCTGGCTAGGGGTCGCCCTGGAGGCACCTGTAGCCAGCTCTCATCCTCATTGAGCTATTCCAAGGGTGAGGGCTGGCTACGTGTCGCCCTGGAGGCACCTGTAGCCAGCTCTCATCCTCATTGAGCGTGATAACGGACGCTGCGCTGAACGGCGGCGCATAGGAACGGGCGGTGAAATAAGCGCGCCAAAAAAACTATAAAGTTTACGTTTTTTTTTCCGTAATTCATCAGATGAGGGTGATAACGGACGCTGCGCTGAACGGCGGCGCGTAGGAACGGGCGGTGAAATAAGCGCGCCAAAAAAACTATAAATTTACGTTTTTTTTCCGTAATTCATCAGATGAGCGTGATAACGGAAGCTGCGCTGAACGGCGGCGCGTAGGAACGGGCGGTGAAATAAGCGCACCAAAAAAGCTATAAAGTGTACGTTTTTTTTCCATAATTCATTAGATGAGCGTGATAACGGAAGCTGCGTTGAACGGCGGCGCGTAGGAACGGGCGGTGAAATAAGCGCGCCAAAAAAACTATAAAGTTTACGTTTTTTTTCCGTAATTCATCAAATGAGCGTGATAACGGACGCTGCACTGAATGGCGGCGTGTAGGAACGGGCGGTGAAATAAGCGCGCCAAAAAACTATAAAGTTTACGTTTTTTTTCTGTAATTCATCAGATGAGCGTGATAAAGGATGCTGTGCTGAACGGCGGCACGTAGGAACGGGCGGTGAAATAAGTGCGCCAAAAAAACGCTAAAGTTTACGTTTTTTTTCTGTAATTTATCAGATGAGCGTGATAACGGACGCAGCCCTTAACGGCGGCGTCAGAGCGACTTTTTTTTGTTGCAGATTGAATTTTAAGTGCTTTTGGTATCATCAAACCTGTAGCCAGCTCTCATCCTCATTGAGCTATTCCAAGGGTGAGGGCTGGCTAAGGGTCGCCCTGGAGGCACCTGTAGCCAGCTCTCATCCTCATTGAGCTGCTCCAAGGGTGAGGGCTGGCTAGGGGTCGCCCTGGAGTCACCTCTAGCCAGCTCTCATCCTCATTGAGCTGCTCCAAGGGTGAGGGCTGGCTACGGGTCGCCCTGGAGGCACCTGTAGCCAGCTCTCATCCTCATTGAGCTGCTCCAAGGGTGAGGGCTGGCTAGGGGTCGCCCTGGAGGCACCTGTAGCCAGCTCTCATCATCATTGAGCTGCTCCAAGGGTGAGGGCTGGCTAGGGGTAGCCCTGGAGGCACCTGTAGCCAGCTCTCATCCTCATTGAGCTGCTCCAAGGGTGAGGGCTGGCTAGGGGTCGCCCTGGAGGCACCTGTAGCCAGCTCTCATCCTCATTGAGCTGCTCCAAGGGTGAGGGCTGGCTAGGGGTCGCCCTGGAGGCACCTGTAGCCAGCTCTCATCCTCATTGAGCTGCTCCATGGGTGAGGGCTGGCTAGGGGTCGCCCTGGAGGCACCTGTAGCCAGCTCTCATCCTCATTGAGCTGCTCCAAGGGTGAGGGCTGGCTAGGGGTCGCCCTGGAGGCACCTGTAGCCAGCTCTCATCCTCATTGAGCTGCTCCAAGGGTGAGGGCTGGCTAGGGGTCGCCCTGGAGGCACCTGTAGCCAGCTCTCATCCTCATTGAGCTGCTCCAAGGGTGAGGGCTGGCTAGGGGTCGCCCTGGAGGCACCTGTAGCCAGCTCTCATCCTCATTGAGCTGCTCCAAGGGTGAGGGCTGGCTAGGGGTCGCCCTGGAGGCACCTGTAGCCAGCTCTCATCCTCATTGAGCTGCTCCAAGGGTGAGGGCTGGCTAGGGGTCGCCCTGGAGGCACCTGTAGCCAGCTCTCATCCTCATTGAGCTGCTCCAAGGGTGAGGGCTGGCTAGGGGTCGCCCTGGAGGCACCTGTAGCCAGCTCTCATCCTCATTGAGCTGCTCCAAGGGTGAGGGCTGGCTAGGGGTCGCCCTGGAGGCACCTGTAGCCAGCTCTCATCCTCATTGAGCTGCTGCAAGGGTGAGGGCTGGCTAGGGGTCGCCCTGGAGGCACCTGTAGCCAGCTCTCATCCTCATTGAGCTGCTCCAAGGGTGAGGGCTGCCTAGGGGTCGCCCTGGAGGCACCTGTAGCCAGCTCTCATCCTCATTGAGCTGCTCCAAGGGTGAGGGCTGGCTAGGGGTCGCCCTGGAGGCACCTGTAGCCAGCTCTCATCCTCATTGCGCTATTCCAAGGGTGAGGGCTGGCTACGTGTCGCCCTGGAGGCACCTGTAGCCAGCTCTCATCCTCATTGAGCGTGATAACGGACGCTGCGCTGAACGGCGGCGCATAGGAACGGGCGGTGAAATAAGCGCGCCAAAAAAACTATAAAGTTTACGTTTTTTTTCCGTAATTCATCAGATGAGGGTGATAACGGACGCTGCGCTGAACGGCGGCGCGTAGGAACGGGCGGTGAAATAAGTGCGCCAATAAAACTATAAAATTTACGTTTTTTTTTCCGTAATTCATCAGATGAGCGTGATAACGTAAGCTGCGCTGAACGGCGGCGCGTAGGAACGGGCGGTGAAATAAGCGCGCCAAAAAAGCTATAAAGTGTACGTTTTTTTTCCATAATTCATTAGATGAGCGTGATAACGGAAGCTGCTTTGAACGGCGGCGCGTATGAACGGGCGGTGAAATAAGCGCGCCAAAAAAACTATAAAGTTTACGTTTTTTTTCCGTAATTCATCAGATGAGCGTGATAACGGACGCTGCGCTGAATGGCGGCACGTAGGAACGGGCGGTGAAATAAGCGCGCCAAAAAAACTATAAAGTTTACGTTTTTTTTCCGTAATTCATCAGATGAGCGTGATAACGGATGCTGTGCTGAACGGCGGCACGTAGGAACGGGCGGTGAAATAAGTGCGCCAAAAAAACGATAAATTACAAAAAAAAAACGTAAACTTTATCAGATGAGCGTGATAACGGACGCAGCCCTTAACGGCGGCGTCAGAGCGAATTTTTTTTGTTGCAGATTGAATTTTAAGTGCTTTTGGTATCATCAAACCTGTAGCCAGCTCTCATCCTCATTGAGCTATTCCAAGGGTGAGGGCAGGCTAAGGGTCGCCCTGGAGGCACCTGTAGCCAGCTCTCATCCTCATTGAGCTGCTCCAGGGGTGAGGGCTGGCTACGGGTCGCCCTGGAGGCACCTGTAGCCAGCTCTCATCCTCATTGAGCTGCTACAGGGGTGAGGGCTGGCTAGGGGTCGCCCTGGAGGCACCTGTAGCCAGCTCTCATCCTCATTGAGCTGCTCCAAGGGTGAGGGCTGGCTAGGGGTCGCCCTGGAGGCACCTGTAGCCAGCTCTCATCCTCATTGAGCTGCTCCAAGGGTGAGGGCTGGCTAGGGGTCGCCCTGGAGGCACCTGTAGCCAGCTCTCATCCTCATTGAGCTGCTCCAAGGGTGAGGGCTGGCTAGGGGTCGCCCTGGAGGCACCTGTAGCCAGCTCTCATCCTCATTGAGCTGCTCCAAGGGTGAGGGCTGGCTAGGGGTCGCCCTGGAGGCACCTGTAGCCAGCTCTCATCCTCATTGAGCTGCTCCAAGGGTGAGGGCTGGCTAGGGGTCGCCCTGGAGGCACCTGTAGCCAGCTCTCATCCTCATTGAGCTGCTCCAAGGGTGAGGGCTGGCTAGGGGTCGCCCTGGAGGCACCTGTAGCCAGCTCTCATCCTCATTGAGCTGCTCCAAGGGTGAGGGCTGGCTAGGGGTCGCCCTGGAGGCACCTGTAGCCAGCTCTCATCCTCATTGAGCTGCTCCAAGGGTGAGGGCTGGCTAGGGGTCGCCCTGGAGCCACCTGTAGCCAGCTCTCATCCTCATTGAGCTGCTCCAAGGGTGAGGGCTGGCTAGGGGTCGCCCTGGAGGCACCTGTAGCCAGCTCTCATCCTCATTGAGCTGCTCCAAGGGTGAGGGCTGGCTAGGGGTCGCCCTGGAGGCACCTGTAGCCAGCTCTCATCCTCATTGAGCTGCTCCAAGGGTGAGGGCTGGCTAGGGGTCGCCCTGGAGGCACCTGTAGCCAGCTCTCATCCTCATTGAGCTGCTCCAAGGGTGAGGGCTGGCTAGGGGTCGCCCTGGAGGCACCTGTAGCCAGCTCTCATCCTCATTGAGCTGCTCCAAGGGTGAGGGCTGGCTAGGGGTCGCCCTGGAGGCACCTGTAGCCAGGTCTCATCCTCATTGAGCTGCTCCAAGGGTGAGGGCTGGCTAGGGGTCGCCCTGGAGGCACCTGTAGCCAGCTCTCATCCTCATTGAGCTGCTCCAAGGGTGAGGGCTGGCTAGGGGTCGCCCTGGAGGCACCTGTAGCCAGCTCTCATCCTCATTGAGCTGCTCCAAGGGTGAGGGCTGGCTAGGGGTCGCCCTGGAGGCACCTGTAGCCAGCTCTCATCCTCATTGAGCTGCTCCAAGGGTGAGGGCTGGCTAGGGGTCGCCCTGGAGGCACCTGTAGCCAGCTCTCATCCTCATTGAGCTATTCCAAGGGTGAGGGCTAGCTACGTGTCGCCCTGGAGGCACCTGTAGCCAGCTCTCATCCTCATTGAGCGTGATAACGGACGCTGCGCTGAACGGCGGCGCATAGGAACGGGCGGTGAAATAAGCGCGCCAAAAAAACTATAAAGTTTACGTTTTATTTCCGTAATTCATCAGATGAGGGTGATAACGGACGCTGCGCTGAACGGCGGCTCGTAGGAACGGGCGGTGAAATAAGAGCGCCAAAAAAACTATAAAATTTAAGTTTTTTTTCCGTAATTCATCAGATGAGCGTGATAACGGAAGCTGCGCTGAACGGCGGCGCGTACTAACCGGCGGTGAAATAAGCGCGCCAAAAAATCTATAAAGTGTATGTTTTTTTTCCATAATTCATTAGATGAGCGTGATAACGGAAGCTGCGTTGAACGGCGGCGCGTAGGAACGGGCGGTGAAATAAGCGCGCCAAAAAAACTATAAAGTTTACGTTTTTTTTCTGTAATTTATCAGATGAGCGTGATAACGGATGCTGTGCTGAACGGCGGCACGTAGGAACGGGCGGTGAAATAAGTGCGCCAAAAAAACGATAAATTACAAAAAAAAAACGTAAACTTTATCAGATGAGCGTGATAACGGACGCAGCCCTTAACGGCGGCGTCAGAGCGAATTTTTTTTGTTGCAGATTGAATTTTAAGTGCTTTTGGTATCATCAAACCTGTAGCCAGCTCTCATCCTCATTGAGCTATTCCAAGGGTGAGGGCAGGCTAAGGGTCGCCCTGGAGGCACCTGTAGCCAGCTCTCATCCTCATTGAGCTGCTCCAGGGGTGAGGGCTGGCTACGGGTCGCCCTGGAGGCACCTGTAGCCAGCTCTCATCCTCATTGAGCTGCTACAGGGGTGAGGGCTGGCTAGGGGTCGCCCTGGAGGCACCTGTAGCCAGCTCTCATCCTCATTGAGCTGCTCCAAGGGTGAGGGCTGGCTAGGGGTCGCCCTGGAGGCACCTGTAGCCAGCTCTCATCCTCATTGAGCTGCTCCAAGGGTGAGGGCTGGCTAGGGGTCGCCCTGGAGGCACCTGTAGCCAGCTCTCATCCTCATTGAGCTGCTCCAAGGGTGAGGGCTGGCTAGGGGTCGCCCTGGAGGCACCTGTAGCCAGCTCTCATCCTCATTGAGCTGCTCCAAGGGTGAGGGCTGGCTAGGGGTCGCCCTGGAGGCACCTGTAGCCAGCTCTCATCCTCATTGAGCTGCTCCAAGGGTGAGGGCTGGCTAGGGGTCGCCCTGGAGGCACCTGTAGCCAGCTCTCATCCTCATTGAGCTGCTCCAAGGGTGAGGGCTGGCTAGGGGTCGCCCTGGAGGCACCTGTAGCCAGCTCTCATCCTCATTGAGCTGCTCCAAGGGTGAGGGCTGGCTAGGGGTCGCCCTGGAGGCACCTGTAGCCAGCTCTCATCCTCATTGAGCTGCTCCAAGGGTGAGGGCTGGCTAGGGGTCGCCCTGGAGCCACCTGTAGCCAGCTCTCATCCTCATTGAGCTGCTCCAAGGGTGAGGGCTGGCTAGGGGTCGCCCTGGAGGCACCTGTAGCCAGCTCTCATCCTCATTGAGCTGCTCCAAGGGTGAGGGCTGGCTAGGGGTCGCCCTGGAGGCACCTGTAGCCAGCTCTCATCCTCATTGAGCTGCTCCAAGGGTGAGGGCTGGCTAGGGGTCGCCCTGGAGGCACCTGTAGCCAGCTCTCATCCTCATTGAGCTGCTCCAAGGGTGAGGGCTGGCTAGGGGTCGCCCTGGAGGCACCTGTAGCCAGCTCTCATCCTCATTGAGCTGCTCCAAGGGTGAGGGCTGGCTAGGGGTCGCCCTGGAGGCACCTGTAGCCAGGTCTCATCCTCATTGAGCTGCTCCAAGGGTGAGGGCTGGCTAGGGGTCGCCCTGGAGGCACCTGTAGCCAGCTCTCATCCTCATTGAGCTGCTCCAAGGGTGAGGGCTGGCTAGGGGTCGCCCTGGAGGCACCTGTAGCCAGCTCTCATCCTCATTGAGCTGCTCCAAGGGTGAGGGCTGGCTAGGGGTCGCCCTGGAGGCACCTGTAGCCAGCTCTCATCCTCATTGAGCTGCTCCAAGGGTGAGGGCTGGCTAGGGGTCGCCCTGGAGGCACCTGTAGCCAGCTCTCATCCTCATTGAGCTATTCCAAGGGTGAGGGCTAGCTACGTGTCGCCCTGGAGGCACCTGTAGCCAGCTCTCATCCTCATTGAGCGTGATAACGGACGCTGCGCTGAACGGCGGCGCATAGGAACGGGCGGTGAAATAAGCGCGCCAAAAAAACTATAAAGTTTACGTTTTATTTCCGTAATTCATCAGATGAGGGTGATAACGGACGCTGCGCTGAACGGCGGCTCGTAGGAACGGGCGGTGAAATAAGAGCGCCAAAAAAACTATAAAATTTAAGTTTTTTTTCCGTAATTCATCAGATGAGCGTGATAACGGAAGCTGCGCTGAACGGCGGCGCGTACTAACCGGCGGTGAAATAAGCGCGCCAAAAAATCTATAAAGTGTATGTTTTTTTTCCATAATTCATTAGATGAGCGTGATAACGGAAGCTGCGTTGAACGGCGGCGCGTAGGAACGGGCGGTGAAATAAGCGCGCCAAAAAAACTATAAAGTTTACGTTTTTTTTCTGTAATTTATCAGATGAGCGTGATAACGGACGCAACCCTTAACGGCGGCGTCAGAGCGACTTTTTTTTGTTGCAGATTGAATTTTAAGTGCTTTTGGTATCATCAAACCTGTAGCCAGCTCTCATCCTCATTGAGCTATTCCAAGGGTGAGGGCTGGCTAAGGGTCGCCCTGGAGGCACCTGTAGCCAGCTCTCATCCTCATTGAGCTGCTCCAAGGGTGAGGGCTGGCTACGGGTCGCCCTGGAGGCACCTGTAGCCAGCTCTCATCCTCATTGAGCTGCTCCAAGGGTGAGGGCTGGCTAGGGGTCGCCCTGGAGGCACCTGTAGCCAGCTCTCATCCTCATTGAGCTGCTCCAAGGGTGAGGGCTGGCTAGGTGTCGCCCTGGAGGCACCTGTAGCCAGCTCTCATCCTCATTGAGCTGCTCCAAGGGTGAGGGCTGGCTAGGGGTCGCCCTGGAGGCACCTGTAGCCAGCTCTCATCCTCATTGAGCTGCTCCAAGGGTGAGGGCTGGCTAGGGGTCGCCCTGGAGGCACCTGTAGCCAGCTCTCATCCTCATTGAGCTGCTCCAAGGGTGAGGGCTGGCTAGGGGTCGCCCTGGAGGCACCTGTAGCCAGCTCTCATCCTCATTGAGCTGCTCCAAGGGTGAGGGCTGGCTAGGGGTCGCCCTGGAGGCACCTGTAGCCAGCTCTCATCCTCATTGAGCTGCTCCAAGGGTGAGGGCTGGCTAGGGGTCGCCCTGGAGGCACCTGTAGCCAGCTCTCATCCTCATTGAGCTGCTCCAAGGGTGAGGGCTGGCTAGGGGTCGCCCTGGAGGCACCTGTAGCCAGCTCTCATCCTCATTGAGCTGCTCCAAGGGTGAGGGCTGGCTAGGGGTCTCCCTGGAGGCACCTGTAGCCAGCTCTCATCCTCATTGAGCTGCTCCAAGGGTGAGGGCTGGCTAGGGGTCGGCCTGGAGGCACCTGTAGCCAGCTCTCATCCTCTTTGAGCTGCTCCAAGGGTGAGGGCTGGCTAGGGGTCGCCCTGGAGGCACCTGTAGCCAGCTCTCATCCTCATTGAGCTGCTCCAAGGGTGAGGGCTGGCTAGGGGTCGCCCTGGAGGCACCTGTAGCCAGCTCTCATCCTCATTGAGCTGCTCCAAGGGTGAGGGCTGGCTAGGGGTCGCCCTGGAGGCACCTGTAGCCAGCTCTCATCCTCATTGAGCTGCTCCAAGGGTGAGGGCTGGCTAGGGGTCGCCCTGGAGGCACCTGTAGCCAGCTCTCATCCTCATTGAGCTATTCCAAGGGTGAGGGCTGGCTACGGGTCGCCCTGGATGTACCTGTAGCCAGCTCTCATCCTCATTGAGCTATTCCAAGGGTGAGGGCTGGCTAGAGGCAGCCGTGGACAAACGAAAGCCAGCCCTCATGGTGTTTGTGTTATTAAAGAAAAATAATAAATTTGAGGGCTGGCTAGAGGCAGCCGTGGCACACATATATATATATTTCTGCAGTATCTGTGCATTATGAATCGTGATATGTGTTAAAGGGGCCCACTGAGACTTTCGCCTAGGGCCCACATAAACCTGGAGCCGGCCCTGCCCATGTGTGGTGATTATTGATTCCAGTACTAATAGGAATAGCAGGGGCACTAACAGCATGAATGGGGTGTTTATTTATTTGTATTTTGGATATTGTTTCTTCTGGTGTGTGAATATATGGCACTGACCAGTTTAATGCCCTGTATTTGTGTGGTTTTTGCCTTGGATTCTTACATTTTATTATATTGTCTGCTATAGTATATATTTTGTGCTATAGTGCATTACCTCTAATACTGGTGGCGGATTTGCCAGTCAGTATATTAATGTGAAAAATTGATCACCAGGGACAGCCTAAGTGTATATTTGATCTTTACTTGATCTATTACAATCATGTGTTTTTCTGGGATGGATTTTGGAGTAGGTGGGCTTTCCATTAGTGGGTAATTCCACTATATTAACTTTTACTTGTGTTTTCATGAATTGGATTGTGACATTGATTGTATGTATTTATAAAAAATATAATTCATTGTAATTTATTGAAGTATTGTCTAGATTGGGTGATCACTGCACAAGAGCATACCCCTTTTCTTCTTGCCGATGTTTATATATATTTCGTATGCTGCATGTTGATCCCATAGTGATTAGATGGTGCCCTCCATAACTTTGAGTTTGTGACAAAAGTATTCTTGGGGTGATACCTTTATCGACTAACCAGAAAATATATATATATATATATGCAAGCTTTCAGAGCATTAGAGGCTTCTTCTTCAGGCAACATTACAAATGAATTCATAAGATAAAAGGCACAGCATTGGAGAGATGTTACAAGAAGACATTTGTTCATGAGGTGTAAGTTGCAAAAGGCCTTGGGAATGTTTAATTATCTGGAGGTGTGAATTGTGTCCATGTAGTGAGTCATAAAGCTATGTTTTATCGTTAGTCCTGTTGTCAGTGAATTGAACATCCTTATCAATTTGAATTCCCAAATGTTTCTTTCTCTGTTGCCCTTCAAGTGACCTTTTAGTATCAAAACTTTTAGATTTTTCATACAGTGTCCCCTTCAGTGTCCAATTCAGACCTTCAGATAATTAAACATTTCCAAGGCCTTTCATTCATACAAAAAAACTAATTTGCTCTCCCTAACATATCAGTAGAAGACATCACAACTTACACCTCATGAAGAAATGTCTTGTTGTAACATCTCAAGTCCTTCTGCAGCCTTATCTCAATTGAATTAACATACAAACCAAAGCTTTTTTTTTTTTCTTTTTTCAAATGCTTCCTCAGGGTATATGAGAGCCTACATTAGTTGGTGTATCTGAGTCTATATTCTGGCTTTTGAAGGAGCAACTTGCTAATTCTTACTATTGCTAGAAAATGGACTCTCCTGGAAATCCAGACCTGTTTCTCTGCAAGATATGCCTGAAGCTCTATAAAAACCTGCGCAGGCATCTAAAGACCGTATGCATGAAAACCCGTCAGGCGGAGATCGACAATGAAATCAAGAATACAAAAAGGAACATGCACAAGGTGGCTGAATCCCTTTCTGTTGTGCCTTATGACAGCCTCGATTTCAAAAACAGCCAATTTACAAGTGCTCAGGACTTCTTCACAGAATTTTTGAAAAGTCGAGGTTGCATCGTGACCGGAAAACCATCTGAAAGGTATGTATATGTTTCTTCATAATATTTCAGGGTTTTCTAGCATTTACCTATTCATTACCTATCCTAATTTTGCACGTAATTTTGTTTTTTACCTATATACATCTTATGCAATATATCTTAGTTGAGTGCTATCAAAATGGCTGAAAGACATGCCAACATAGTGCCAAAAAGTCTACCCCTACCCATCTAAGTAAGCTTCATACTTTATACTTTTATTTTTCTGTTAATCTAGATAGAAAAAAGGCTTGTTTTTTTCAGTGAGCTAGTGTTACTTTTACCATATATTGTACTGTAAAATTGGGAAAAAATTCTATGTGCGCTTAAATTGAAAACTGTGCAATTGCACTTTTTAACACTGCGTTCACTACATGGAGTGATGCCTCAGCTCAGCTCAGTATAACTTTGCGGATACCAAAAATGTATACTTTTGCTTTTATCTAAGTGCTGGAGAAAATTCTGAATTTTTTAAAAAAAAAAGTTTTGCACTTTGTGGTCATTTTTTCCAACCTATAGCATTATTTTTTGTGATCCATGTGATGACATTTTTTTGTGGCTAGGAGTGATGTATTCAAAGATATCATTTTTAGGTAGACAGTGTTTTGATCACCCAGTATTGAATTTTATTGGCGCATGTGTGTGCATATATATATATATATATATATATATAATTTTTTTTTTTTTCTTCAATATAATAAAATATAATAACATAATGTAATTACCTTATAATAATGTAAATATAATATGGCATACTATAATAATATATTAATAATATAATTAATACACTATAAAAATATAAAATTGTATCTAATACAAGATAATATACATATAATATAACAATATAATATATTATATTATATTAAATATAATATAATGCTATATTAAATAATATATTACTAATATAATATGACATAATTAAAATGTATATAATCTAATATTGTAAATATAATATAATGTAGTAATAATAGAATTATAGTATGATATAATTACAATATAATAAGAATATCGTTTATGTGACAGCTGGCTACTGATGGTCC
Source organism: Phyllobates terribilis (assembly GCF_046119375.1). NCBI lineage: Eukaryota > Metazoa > Chordata > Amphibia > Anura > Dendrobatidae > Phyllobates > Phyllobates terribilis. The sequence goes on along the minus strand of NW_027362942.1, from coordinate 3,594,961 downwards.
TAGATGTCCCTGTAGCTGGCTCTCACTTCTACTCCTAACTCAGATGTTTCAAAGCTCTCATTTGCTATTGGGTCAAAACTAAGATTGTTGTCACTAGAATGGCCCTACAGGCACCACAATAGTGGTAAAGGGCCTTGACCAACCATCCAAGTCGCCTGCAAAGTTCTATATGTTGATACTCTCAATTATAGAGGAATTAATGCAGATTTTGGGTTTCTTTTTTAGGCCATCCACTGAAGAAGAGGAGCCTATGACACTTCCTCCTGAGGTTGAAGAAGCTAGGTAAGAACTATGCACCAGATTTCTAAAAACATTTGTAACAGCTTTACTATTATTAGTAAAGGAAGCTTATGATGTCAATAATCACCCTAATATATTCTTGCCTCTTTCAGTTCGAATGCCACGATGCCCATGCGGAAAAAACTTGCTGTGGTTGGGTTTCATAAGATGCACAGCTTAAGTTCCTCAATTTTACTGGCTTTTAAAAACTATTTAAAGGGAAAATGTACCGAATCGACCATAACACCGATGGTAAGTGTAATTTTATCATTTTGCGTGTGTTTGAGGAATCCTTACAGATGTGAACCCTGATGCATGATCATTTTTTTAAATTTTAGATACGAATCGTTTCTCGCTTTCTTTATTATGTAAACCCGGAAGACATCTCTGCTGACTTTTTAAAGAACTTGAAGGCCACTAGAGAATATTTTATTTCCTTGGAAAGCTTAGGCTGTGTGCCCACGTAGCATTTTTCAAGCGTATATGCTGCGGAATTTCCGCAGCGTAAACGCTTGAAAAACGCATGTAGATCCGCACCCCATGGTCCCCAATGGGATTCCGCATGTTCTATGCACATGCTGCGGATTTTTCCGCAGCGTTTATGCTACGTCCAAAAATCCGCAGCATGTCATTTAATTTTGCGGAAGCGCAGCGGAACTCCCGCCATTGACTTGCATTGAGACGCATAGAAACCGCGACTGTACATTTGTACAAGCGGCTTCTATGCGTCTCTATGTGCGGATGGTACCCAGTTCTGGAGGAGAGGAGACTCTCATCCAGACCTGGGTACCATTGTACCTGTAAAAAAAGAATAAAATAACAAATAAAGTTTATACTCACCTGTCCGGCGGCTTCTCTCTGAATGCCAGCAGCGCTGAAGGACCTGCGGTGACGTCACAGTCATGTGACCGCAGGCCCTTCACCGCTCTGTCTCGCGATATGCCGGCAGCCGGGAACAAGCCAGGAAGCAGCGCTGCAGCCACGCCGGGGCCTCGGGGGTGAGTATAGCTTTATTTGTTTTAATTTTTATGGTTCACACTGTATAAATCCATGCTGTTTCCATGGATTTATACAGTGTGACCTAGTTGTCAAGCACTTTCCAAGTGATGCTATCGCCTGGAAAGTGCTTGTCAATCTGCATGCGGAAACGCATGTGAACCCGCATGTGGATCCGCATGTATTCTGCAGGAAAAACGCATGCACAATCTGCATGCGTTTTTTTCTGCCAGGGAGATGCAGAAATGCTGCAGAAATTTTCTGCTTCATTTCTGCATCGTGGGCACATAGCCTTAAAGACCAATGAAGAAACAATAAAAAAGCATATTAGTCACCTGCGGAGATTTGTAACTTTTGTATGCTCAAAGGACTACCCCTATCTCCTTGACGAAGAAGCAAAAAATGCAGTTGAGCCCTTTAAGGAGACTTTGAGTGTTGTAGTAAAGAGATTAAACAAGAAGCTTGCAAAAAGGCAGGAAGAGGGGGTAAGTAGCTCAAGTTTATACTACACCTGCAATTTAAATTTTTACTGTCATGGGGATGTAAAATGCCATAAAAACATCATGGGAAAGGTTGATTATTAGAAAGTCTAGATTTATTTATTACTTGTTCTGCCATGCAAGGTTGGAACAAAGTAATATTTAGCTCTTAGAAGCTCAGGCAAATCCCATATTTCCATTTCAATTGAATTCAAAATATTTTAACTTGCTAAAATGAGTTCATAATCACAAATGCGCTGAGGTTACATCTTCTGGCTCCATTATGGGATCGGTAAAATGGAACCCCTAGATAAAAGATTTGTCGAATGATGGAAACAAAGAATGCTAAATGTATCTAATGGGCTAACATGCAAAAAAAATAAATAAAAAGAATGAACCTGTAACATAACTCATTTTATCATCCACAGATTGGAATCCACGCCTGTGACTATGGCTGATTGCTGCAAAATTTTGAAAGTGGCAAAGCCTCACGTGACTGATATTTTTACACAGGCAGAAATTAGTAAGATGTTGAGTGATAAGGAGAAGACCCTAGCATGTTATTATCTTCAGGCTGTTATTATCTATAAGCATCTACGTAAGCCATCTGAGGCAAAAAATCTAATGGTAGGTTTAATTTAATTAACCAACTTAGCATATTGCTGACAGATGCTGCTTTACCATATCTTATGTATTTTCAATGTTTTTCTCTTAGTTAAAAGACTGGCTTGAAAGGGAGAAGTTAGATGTTGATGGACAGACCTTAACAGTGGTAAAGACAAAAAAAAATCTTTTGATACTGCAGGAGGAGGATGAGAAGGTAAAATGTTAAAAACATAACTCCTATAAAGCTGTGCTGTAGGTTCTTCAAGGTTTTGCCATTTGCAATCGCATCTTTAACACAGAGTTTCACTTTGACAGAATTTCAATACATATTTCGAAAAGATTAGGACAACTAATCAACCCAAGGATGCAGATACGGTGCCTACATTCTTTGTGTCCTGCAATGGACAACACATCAAGAATCCCGGCAAAGACATGGAGCGCTTCCATAATAAGTTCGTAAAAAATGAGGCCCTCCTTCTCTGCACTACCAAGCATTTAACAAGACTAACAAATGTTTTATCCACAGGTATCAGCTGCCCGTAAAAATATGGGTGATGGCAATAGACGCATACAAAAAGTGGGCTGAAGAATGTCTTTCACAGGTGGAAAGAGACCAGGCCAATGCGTACGTGCACTTTGTGTCCAGACCCGACATGGTGGATAAATCTCCATTTGCTGCAGGGATGTTAATTGTGGCTACACTGAAGGGAGATGAGCAAGCAGGAACCTCTGTGTAAGAGACCTAACTTTATCCCCACAGGCATTCCCAAAATCCATCTTTTTATTGCATGAGACTTAAGTAATTATGCCGTATTGTATATATGATTTCAACCAAATTCTTGGTTAAGTCGTCTAGTAGGTAACAATGCCTTTATCAGTTTTTCCTAACTTAACTGTTTTTTTTTAACTTCACAGATGTACATTGCCCAAGAGAAGGAGGATCAGGGGAGAAGAGGACTGTGAGGGACAAGCAGATGAGGAAGAGACAGAAGGCGCTGGGTAGGAGACTGAACAGACACCCTATGATGCCACCACAATTAATTTCTCCACAGTACCATCCACACACAGTATGATGACCCAACTGTGCCTCCCTCCACTACCCTGGTGATGAATGGTGATCCCAGCACAGTATAATCCTCAATTGTGATTCCCATACAGCCCTCCATGCAGTACATGGGGCCTACGTGCAGTATCATGGCCCCTACTATCACTGTACGTCGTATTAATACCCCCACACAGCCTTCCGCACAGTGTGATGGACCCCACGCAGACCTTCACACTGTATATTTGCTGGCATACAATATAGTGGCCCTCAAATAGTCATCCATAAGATATAAAGGCTCCTTCATAGCCATCCACATATTATAATGCCCTCCATAAATCCATTCAAATATTATAATGGCCCCGCATACCTTATGGATGGGAAATGGGCCCTACATAGTAGTTCTCCATATGGTATAATGCAGCTCCCATTGCCTTCTATATAGAATAATACTTTCCCATAGTTTTCTGTATATTACAATGCATCACCCATAGTCCTCCATATAACTTATTGTAACCTCCATATAACATATTGCAGCCTTTATGCAATATTATGTAATCTCCATACTACTCAATATATAAAGCAGCCTCTATAGTTCATCATATTGTATAATGTAGGCTCTATAATCCTCCATATAGTATAATATAGCTTCTTTAATTATCCATATTGCATAATGTAGCCTCTATAATCCTCTGTATAGCATACAGCTTCTATATTCCTTCATATAGCATAATGTAGCATCTGTCATCTTGCATATAGGATAATGTGGCCCTACAGTCCTGTCCTCCATATCATAATGGGGCCCCATAGTTAATGGTTAATATATTTAATTTTGTATTAAGCAAAAAATCATTCTCTAACCAATAATCTATTATACAAATAAATAGCGGCACTTTCCGTAAAGTAATTCTGCCTTTTAGTATATGATGAATTCCAAATTCTTGGTTAAGTAGTCCGGTGAGGAACAACACCATTTTTAGTATATTCTAATTTACCATCTATCCATTAAACTTTACAGAAGTTCCATTGACATCACAGGAGAAGGCGGCGGCAATCGGAGACATTCTGAAGCGGCAGAAATCCATGAGGAAGAGGCAGTCCAGCAGACTGACAATGCTCAAAAAGAGCTCTATTTCAACAGATTAATTGAAAAGTACCCTGTAGGAGTAAACACCCAATTACCATCCCTGTCCACCTGCAGTCAGTACACAGAGCGTTTCGCACACTACTGTCGGGACAAGTGGAGGCGAGACCAATACAATCTACGCGTTTCAAGTGCTGTCGGTAAGTTTTTTTTCTCTTTCTTTAAATTTAAATCTGTCTACTTGATGTTATTGTATTCTTTGGGATGTGATGCCTGAATATTTTTTTTGCTGAATATTTTACAGTATTTTCTCTTTTTTAGATTATTTCAGGCTTTTCCCCAAAGAAGATGATTTAAAGCACTATCTGAATCAACAGCATTGGACGTCCAACCTACCTGTCCTAGTTGATGTCCAACGTGGATGGAAGCCCAAACCAAAAAGAGGGGATACAGAGAACATTGCCAGACTTCAAGAAAAGCTAAAATTGCAAACGTGGACAGGCCTAATGATTGTAAATGAACGAGGCAAAGGTGAAGGACTGTGCACAACTCGTGCTTTTAGTAAAGGAGAAGTCATTTGTGACTATCATGGAGTGCTTAGAGAAGGAGCTGAGGCTTGCAAAATACAGGCAACTCTGAACGAGGATGAATGTTATATGTTTTTTTTCTTTATTGGTGAAAAGCAGTGGTGTATTGATGCCAGGGAGGTTCCGTGCAGTTGTCACCCAGACATGCCTTCCACATTTGGGCGAAAAATGAATCATTCTTATAAAAATTACAACGTCAAACCTGTCCTTAAATTTATAATTGATGGTAACACGCCATCAATACTATTTCTGGCTAATTGCGATATCAAACCAGGGACAGCACTTTTGTTCGATTATGGAGTGAAACCTAATGACTATGGAGAAGGTTCAGATATCCCATGGCTGACAACGTGACATTTAAGGTACCATTACACTCTTCAATATCGTGTGCGATATTGCACAAGCGTCAGGTGTTTCACATCGCACACACTATCCTTAATTGATCGTACGTGCGCTGTTACATGCTATATCGTAGATAAAGCATGCACAATGTTGCGATGCAGCGCTATTCTGTACCATGCTGCGATTCTGCAAATTCAATGCAAAGTATAGGTGAATCGTATGGTTCCATGCTTCAATGCTGCAGCCTGCACGATGGTTAATTACACGACGATCGTGAGATTTGAGGTCAGGAACTCAAATCAAACAAATAATACTGGATAAATAAATATCCAGTTCTACATGCAGACATGCTATACACATCTACTCCCATTCACACTTAAATGATATCACAGCAGACCTCGGTCATATCAGACCTGCCAACTTATACCACTCTAAGTGCCCAGAAAATGTAATGTTATTATTTATATCAGGCGGAGAGCACCAATCAAACCTAGGGTCACAACAAGGTCCATGAAGACAGGGATGCAGTTGAGGAAAAGGAAACACCCAGGGTAATTGGTCAATATACTCATTCACATTGTCCTTGAACAATAAACATTTCTGTTTTAACATATGTATTCCCCTTCTTTCCTTTAAAGAGATTAAGAAGACGGCAGTGATCAGCTCCCAAGAAAGAATGAGGCGTTTCGGAGACTAAAGTTCCGGTCTTGTTAAAGTTTTTGAATTCATGTTTTATTTGTTTCTTTTCTGTTCTAGGTTGTTCTACAATTCCAGGTGAACGGGGCCCTCGAAGCAATGGGAGAAGATTTTCTTTATTATAAACATTTGTACTGTTTGTATTAGTGTTAAAGGGATTCTGTCACCAGGTTTTAGCCATCTCATCTGAGCGCACCATAATGTGGACACAGAGATCTTTATTCCAGTGATGTATCACTTACTAGGCTGCTCAGTGTAGTTTGCATTAAAACACTGTTAAATCATCTGGAGATTATCATTAGAGCACTACTCCAGTAGTCCAGTCATACTTGGGAGCTGCCAAATCTGCAACAGAGAAAACAGTAATTTTATCAAAATGACAGCAAGGAGCTCAGTAAGTGAAACATTGCTGGATCAGGATTTCTATCTCTACATTATGCTGCTGTCAGATGGGATGTCAAAAACCTGGTGACACAGTCCCTTTAATAACTATTTTAAAGCTAAATATAAATAGTCCTATGGCTATGATGAAACAATTCTGACAACTGTTCAAATGGCACAATCATTTACTACCGTCAGGTTTCTGAGCCGTTTAGTCTAATGCTTTGTCAGTATTACTAGAATCCATAATAATTTAAAGGTCAGGTAGCCATAAAAGTGCTCCTGCCAGTCAGAGCAGTGCAGTCCCTGGAAATCGGGCCTAGGGAAGCAGAATATATTACCATCCCTAACAACGGTAAGCATGACCCCCAGCTGTCCAGCAACCCGACATGTAGAACTGCCTATAAAAATGACCATTTGTCCAGTCAGTGCATCACTCTCTGGTGCCCTTTTACACTGGCACACTGCTTTCTGTCTCTCTCTCTCTTTCTCTCTCCGCAGTGCAATGCTCTCTGGTGCTCTTTCACTCTCTCTCCAGTGCACCACTCTCTGACGTGTTCTCTTTCTCCCTACTGCACCGCTCTCTGGCACTCCTCTGTCTTTATAGTGCACTGCTCTCTTTTGTGCTCTCTCAGTCTCCAGTGCATCACTGGCGCTCGCTTTTGATCTCTCCCCATTGCACCACTCTCTCGCATGCTCTCTCTCTGGTGCTCTCTTTCCGTCCAAAGTGCCTTTTTTTGTCTCTGTGCCTTCACGAGCTTCTCAATCTCTGTCTTTGCCCATCTGTGGCTCTCTATCGGTCTCTGTGCCTCTCTGTCCCTCCCTGTGCTTCTATTTACCTTTTGCATCCCTCTATGTGCCTACCTTTGCCCCTTTGCTCCCTTCTTTGCCTCTATGTGCCTCTTAATGACTCTCTCACGAGCACACCTCTTTCTGTAGGTCAAAGGTAAGAAGCACTACTCAAGTTGCAGCAGAGAAGATGAATTGGTAAGTGTTTAACACTTGTGTATTTTTTAAGAATCTTGTTGGTGTAGGATGCTTCCTGAACATTAAAGTGAATGGTCAGGAAACATCTTTAAGCTACAGGATCCTTGAAAAATATGCAAGTTTTTATGGGATGATTTGTCAGGCTATCAACAATCACACAGGGCCACATGCCCGTCAACAGGGCAATAGCCGACTCCACAAGGCCAATGACCCTTTGCAAAGGGCCAGAGGTCCCTTTCCGCAGGGCCATAGGCATTTCCACAGGGCCATAACCCCCTCCAACTCTCTCCACAGGACCACAGGCTACTACCGGGCCACAGGCTTTTCCACAGTGCCACAAGCCCCATCCAGCTCTCTTCACAGGCAATCATGTTGCACTTTTGCAACAAAAGAGTCAATCTTTGTTGCAGTTCGGCAACATTAGAGTCAACCCTGTTGCAGATCGGACACAAAGCTTGAAAATTTAGATGTTTACTGCAGAGGACTTCATAGGCCCCCATCTTACTCCAGAGCCTTCCACAGGCCCCTCCAGCCCGCTCCACAGGCCACAACTCCCTCCAGCTCGCTTTACATCGCCACATGCCCATCTGCGGGGCAACAGACCCCTATGCAGGGTCACAGGCCTTTCCACAGGGCCGCAACCCCTTCAGCTCTCTCCAAAGGACCACTGGCTCCTTCTGCCGGGCCACAAGCCTTTCCACAGGGCCACAATCCCCTCCAACTCTCTACACAGGACAACAGGCTCTCTTTACAGGACCATAGCTCCCCTCCACAGGGCCAAATGCACTTTCCACACGGCAAAAATCCCCTCCAGCTCTCTCCACAGAGTCACGGGGTTCGTCTGCAGGGCACAAGCCCCTTCATCAAGGCCAAGGGGCCTTTCTACAGGGCCACTGGCCTTTAAATAGGGCCACAACCCCCTCTGGCACTCTCAACAGGGCCACAGGCTCCTTCTACAGGTGTACAGGCATTTACACAGGGCCACAACCACCTTTACCTCTCTCCACAGGGCAACAGGGCCCTTTCACTATGCAATAGGCCTTTCCATAAGGCCACAACCCCCTCTCTCTCTCAAAAAGGACAGAGGCTCCCTTTACAAGGAAACAGCCCCCTCCACAAGGCCAAAGGCCTTTTTCAAAGGGCCACAGGTCCCTTCCGCAGGGCCATAGGCATTTCCCCAAGGCAATAACCCCCTCCAGCTCTCTCCACAGGACCACAGGCTCCTTCTACAAGGCTACAACCCATTTCAGCTCTTTCATCAGGGCCACAGCCTCCTCCACCCCACTTTAATCTGTTAAAAGGACTCATTTGAGTGACCATTGGTCAGCTCGAGTAAAGGAACCTGATATAGTATACTGCACTGTTTAATATTCTTTTTTTTCTTTACACAGGTTGAATGCTGGCAAACAAATGTCACCTATGCCATGCTCCTTTATACCAGTTTTCTTGATTGACATGTTATTTTTGGAGCCAAATGAGAAAATTGGGAAATAGAAAGCTCCCCCCTCCTTCCAATTAGTGGATCCGGTCAGGTGCTCAGTGGCGGTAGGCCACCGCCTGAGAGCCAAACATGAAAAAAGGAATGCTGGCACCGGTTTCCATATGATGAATTTTACTTTATTCCATGAAGATCAATACATTAAAAAGAAGGCATCTTTACAGGCAATCCGCCCCATCATGTCATTTTTGGTTTAAGCCTAATTTCTTTCAATAACTAAAATGGAATAAATGTGTCACTTTTTTGCCTATACTAATAGTTGTGGGGTATTATGACATCACAATAGAATTAATACTTACCCTTTCCGATGCCTTTTAGGGCTATCCGGTGCAGAACCAAGGCCAAATACCAACCGACAGGACCTTCCTGTGACATCATGGAAGGTCCTGTCGCTCAGCACGTGGCCTTGGCTCTGCACCGGATAGACCGAAAAGGCGCCTGAAAGGGTAAGTATTAATTCTTTATTATTTTTAATACATCTGGATTTATTTAATTTTGATTTCGTACTGTATAGTAATACATTACAAAATGAAATGGGGGCTGGCAGACATGTCACAAAGGGGAGGAGGAACAGGATTCTTCTTCCTCCTCTGTGACATCACTTCTCCTCCGGACCGGGTGGTGTGTGAACACAGCCTCAGGCTGCGTGCCCACGTAGCGATTTACAAGCGTATATGTTGCGTAATTTACGCAGCGGAAACGCTTGTGAAACACTTGGTAATCTGCACCCCATGGTACTCAGTGGCATTCCGCAATGTTAATGCCCATGCTGTAGATTTTTCCGCAGCGTTTCTGCTGCGCTTAAAAATCCTTTCCACAGGGCCACAACACCTTCAGCTCTCTCCACAGGACCACAGGATCCTACCCGGCCACATGCCTTTCCACAGTGCCACAACTCCCTCCAGCTCTCTTTACATCGCCACATGCCCCTCTGCAGGGCCACAGACCCCTATACAGGGTCACAGGCCTTTCCACAGGGCCTCAACCCCTTCAGCTCTCTCCACAGGACCACTGGCTCCTTCTGCCGGGCCACAAGCATTTCCACAGGGCCACAATCCCCTCCAACTCTTCTCCACAGGACAACAAGCTCTCTTTACAGAGCCATAGCTCCCCTCCACAGGGCCAAATGCACTTTCTGCACGGCCACAGCCCCCTTTAGCTCTCTCCACAGAGACACAGGGCCCGTCTGCAGGACACAAGCCCCCTCTTCAAGGCCAAAGGGCCTTTCTACATGGCCATAGTCATTTCCATAGGGCACAAGCCCCTCCAGCTCTCTCCACAGGGCAACGGACCCCTATACAGGGTCACAGTCCTTTCCACAGGGCCACAACAGCTTCAGCTCTCTCCACAGGCAATCATGTTGCATGTTGTTTACTGCAGAGGACTTCATAGGCCCAAACCTTACTCCAGAGCCTTCCACAGGCCCCTCCAGCCCGCTCCACATGGCCTTTTCCTCAGGCCACAACTCCCTCCAGCTCTCTTTACATCGCCACATGCCCCTCTGCGGGGCCACAGACCCCTATACAGGGTCACATGCCTTTCCACAGGGCCTCAACCCCTTCAGCTCTCTCCACAGGACCACTGCCTCCTTCTGCCGGGCTACAAGCCTCTCCACAGGGCCACAATCCCCTCCAACTCTTCTCCACAGGACAACAAGCTCTCTTTACAGGGCCATAGCTCCCCTCCACAGGGCCAAATGCACTTTCTGCACGGCCACAGCCCCCTTTAGCTCTCTCCACAGAGACACAAGGCCTGTCTGCAGGGCACAAGCCCCCTCTTCAAGGCCAAAAGGCCTTTCTACATGGCCATAGTCATTTCCATAGGGCACGAGCCCCTCCAGCTCTCTCCACAGGGCAACGGACCGCTATACAGGGTCACAGGCCTTTCCACAGGGCCACAACACATTCAGCTCTTCCACAGGACCACAGGCTCCACCCCGGCCACAGGCCTTTCCACAGTGCTACAAGTCCCTCCAGCTCTCTCCACAGGCAATCATGTTTCATGTTGTTTACCGCAAAAGGACTTCATAGGCCCAAATCTTACTTCAGACCCTTCCACAGGCCCCTCCAGCCCGCTCCACATGGCCTTTTCCGCAGGCCACAACTCCCTCCAGCTCTCTTTACATCGCCACATGCCCCTCTGCGGGGCCACAGACCCCTATACAGGGTCACAGGCCTTTCCTCAGGGCCTCAACCCCTTCAGCTCTCTCCACAGGACCACAGGCTTTTCCACAGCCCACAACTCCTTCCAGCTCTCACCACAGGGCCACAGCCCCTTCCACAAGGCTAAAGGGCCTATCCATAGGGCCACAGACATTTCCACAGGGCCACAACACCCTCCAGCTCTCTCCACAGGACAAGAAGCTCTCTTTACAGGGCCATAGCTCACCTCCACAGGGCCAAATGCACTTTCCACACGGCCACAACTCCCAACAGCTCTCTCCACAGAGTCACAAGGCCCGTCTGCAGGGCACAAGCCCCCTCTTCAAGGCCAAAAGGCCTTTCTACATGGCCATAGTCATTTCCATGGGGCACGAGCCCCTCCAGCTCTCTCCACAGGGCAACGGACCCCTATACAGTGTCACAGGCCTTTCCACAGGGCCACAACACTTTCAGCTCTCTCCACAGGACCACAGACTCCTACTGGGCCACAGGCCTTTCCACAGTGCCACAAGCCCCTCCAGCTCTCTCCACAGGCAATCATGTTGCATGTTGTTTACTGCAAAGGACTTCATAGGCCCAAATCTAACTCCAGAGCCTTCCACAGGCCTTTCCAGCCCACTCCACATGGCCTTTTCCTCAGACCACAACTCCCTCCAGCTCTCTTTACATCGCCACATGCCCCTCTGCAGGGCCACAGACCCCTATACAGGGTCACAGGCCTTTCCACAGGGCCTCAACCCCTTCAGTTCTCTCCACAGGACCACTGGCTCCTTCTGCCGGGCCACAAGCATTTCCACAGGGCCACAATCCCCTCCAACTCTTCTCCACAGGACAACAAGCTCTCTTTACAGAGCCATAGCTCCCCTCCACAGGGCCAAATGCACTTTCTGCACGGCCACAGCCCCCTTTAACTCTCTCCACAGAGACACAGGGCCCGTCTGCAGGACACAAGCCCCCTCTTCAAGGCCAAAGGGCCTTTCCACATGGCCATAGTCATTTCCATAGGGCACAAGCCCCTCCAGCTCTCTCCACAGGGCAACGGACCCCTATACAGGGTCACAGGCCTTTCCACAGGGCCACAACACCTTCAGCTCTCTCCACAGGACCACAGGCTACTACCAGGCCACAGGTCTTTCCACAGTGCCACAAGCACCATCCAGCTCTCTCCACAGGCAATCATGTTGCACTTTTGCAACAAGAGTCAATTTTTGTTGCAGTTCGGCAACATTGGAGTCAACCCTGTTGCAAATCGGACACGAAGCTTGAAAATTTAGATGTTTACTGCAAAGGACTTCATAGGCCCCCATCTTACTCCAGAGCCTTCCACAGGCCCCTCCAGCACGCTCCACATGGCCTTTTCCACAGGCCACAACTCCATCCAGCTGTCTTTACATCGCCACATGCCCCTCTGCAGGGCAACAGACCCCTATACAGGGTCACAGGCCTCTCCACAGGGCCTCAACCCCTTCAGCTCTCTCCACAGGACCACTGGCTCCTTCTGCCGGCCACAAGCCTTTCCACAGGGCCACAATCCCCTCCAATTCCACAGGACAACAGGCTCTCTTTACAGGGCCATAGCTCCCCTCCACAGGGCCAAATGCACTTTCCACATGGCCACAACCCCCTCCAGCTCTCTACACAGAGTCATGGGGCCCGTCTGCAGGGCACAAGCCCCTTCATCAAGGCCAAGGGGCCTTTCTACAGGGCCACTGGCCTTTAAATAGTGCCACAACCTCCTCTGGCTCTCTCAAGAGGGCCACAGGCTCCTTCTACAGGGCAAGGGCCCCCTCCACAAGGCCAAAGGCCCTTTGCAAAGAGCCATAGGTCCATTCCACAGGGCCATAGTCATTTCCATAGGGCCATAACCCCCCTCAAGCTCTCTCCACAGAACCGCAGGCTCTTTCTACAGGTTTACAGGCATATACACAGGGCCACATCCGCCTTCACCTCTCTCCACAAGGCGACAGGGCCCTTTCACTGTGTCATAGGCCTTTCCATAAGGCCACAACCCCCTCTGTCTCTCTTAAAAAGGACAGAGGCTCCCTTTACAAGGCAACAGCCCCCTCCACAAGGCCAAAGGCCTTTATCAAAGGGCCACAGGTCCCTTTCGCAGGGCCATAGGCATTTCCCCAAGGCAATAACCCCCTCCAGCTCTCTCCACAGGACCACAGGCTCCTTCTACAAGACTACAACCCCTTTGAGCTCTTTCATCAGGGCCACAGCCTCCTCCGCCCCCCTTTAATCAGTTAAAAGGGCTCAATTGAGTGACCACAACACCTTCAGCTCTCTCCACAGGACCACAGGCTCCTACTGAGCCACAGGACTTTCCACAGTGCCACAAGCCCCTCTAGCTCTCTCCACAGGCAATCATGTTGCATGTTTTTTAGCGCAAAGGACTTCATAGGCCCAAATCTTACTCCAGAGCCTTCCACAGGCCCCTCCAGCCGGCTCCACATGGCCTTTTCCTCAGGCCACAACTCCCTCCAGCTCTCTTTACATGGCCACATGCCCCTCTGCGGGGCTACAGACCCCTATACAGGGTCACAGGCCTTTCCACAGGGCCTCAACCCCTTCAGCTCTCTCCACAGGACCACAGGCTTTTCCACAGCCCACAACTCCTTCCAGCTCTCACCACAGGGCCACAGCCCCTTCCACAAGGCTAAAGGGCCTATTTATAGGGCCATAGACCTTTCCACAGGGCCACAACACGCTCCAGCTCTCTCCACAGGACAAGAAGCTCTCTTTACAGGGCCATAGCTCACCTCCACAGGGCCAAATTCACTTTCCACACGGCCACAACTCCCAACAGCCCTCTCCACAGAGTCACAGGGCCCGTCTGCAGGGCACAAGCCCCTCTTCAAGGCCAAAAGGCCTTTCTACATGGCCATAGTCATTCCCATAGGGCACGAGCACCTCCAGCTCTCTCCACAGGGCAACGGACCCCTGTACAGGGTCACAGTCCTTTCCACAGGGCCACAACAGCTTCAGCTCTCTCCACAGGCAATCATGTTGCATGTTGTTTACTGCAGAGGACTTCATAGGCCCAAACCTTACTCCAGAGCCTTTCACAGGCCCCTCCAGCCCGCTCCACATGGCCTTTTCCTCAGGCCACAACTCCCTCCAGCTCTCTTTACATCGCCACATGCCCCTCTGTGGGGCCACAGACCCCTATACAGGGTCACATGCCTTTCCACAGGGCCTCAACCCCTTCAGCTCTCTCCACAGGACCACTGCCTCCTTCTGCCGGGCTACAAGCCTTTCAACAGGGCCACAATCCCCTCCAACTCTTCTCCACAGGACAACAAGCTCTCTTTACAGGGCCATAGCTCCCCTCCACAGGGCCAAATGCACTTTCTGCATGGCCACAGCCCCCTTTAGCTCTCTCCACAGAGACACAAGGCCCGTCTGCAGGGCACAAACCCCCTCTTCAAGGCCAAAAGACCTTTCTACATGGCCATAGTCATTTCCATAGGGCACGAGCCCCTCCAGCTCTCTCCACAGGGCAACGGACCGCTATACAGGGTCACAGGCCTTTCCACAGGGCCACAACACCTTCAGCTCTTCCACAGGACCACAGGCTCCAGCCCGGCCACAGGCCTTTCCTCAGTGCTACAAGTCCCTCCAGCTCTCTCCACAGGCAATCATGTTTCATGTTGTTTACCGCAAAAGGACTTCATAGGCCCAAATCTTACTTCACACCCTTCCACAGGCCCCTCCAGCCCGCTCCACATGGCCTTTTCCGCAGGCCACAACTCCCTCCAGCTCTCTTTACATCGCCACATGCCCCTCTGCGGGGCCACAGACCCCTATACAGGGTCACAGGCCTTTCCACAGGGCCTCAACCCCTTCAGCTCTCTCCACAGGACCACAGGCTTTTCCACAGCCCACAACTCCTTCCAGCTCTCACCACAGGGCCACAGCCCCTTCCACAAGGCTAAAGGGCCTATCCATAGGGCCACAGACATTTCCACAGTGCCACAACACCCTCCAGCTCTCTCCACAGGACAAGAAGCTCTCTTTACAGGGCCATAGCTCACCTCCACAGGGCCAAATGCACTTTCCACACGGCCACAACTCCCAACAGCTCTCTCCACAGAGTCACAAGGCCCGTCTGCAGGGCACAAGCCCCCTCTTCAAGGCCAAAAGGCCTTTCTACATGGCCATAGTCATTTCCATAGGGCACGAGCCCCTCCAGCTCTCTCCACAGGGCAACCGACCCCTATTCAGGGTCACAGGCCTTTCCCCAGGGCCACAATCCCCTCCAACTCTTCTGCACACGACAACAAGCTCTCTTTACCGGGCCATAGCTCCCCTCCACTGGGCCAAATGCACTTTCTGCATGGCCACAGCCCCCTTTAGCTCTCTCTACAGAGACACAAGGCCCGTCTGCAGGGCACAAGCCCCCTCTTCAAGGCCAAAAGGCCTTTCTACATGGCCATAGTCATTTCCATAGGGCACAAGCCCCTCCAGCTCTCTCCACAGGGCAACGGACCCCTATACAGGGTCACAGGCCTTTCCACAGGGCCACAACACTTTCAGCTCTCTCCACAGGACCACAGGCTCCTACTGGGCCACAGGCCTTTCCACAGTGCCACAAGCCCCTCCAGCTCTCTCCACAGGCAATCGTGTTGCATGTTGTTTACTGCAAAGGACTTCATAGGCCCAAATCTTACTCCAGAGCCTTCCACAGGCCTTTCCAGCCCACTCCACATGGCCGTTTCCTCATCCCACAACTCCCTCCAGCTCTCTTTACATCGCCACATGCCCCTCTGTGGGGCCACAGACCCCTATACAGGGTCACATGCCTTTCCACAGGGCCTCAACCCCTTCAGCTCTCTCCACAGGACCACTGCCTCCTTCTGCCGGGCTACAAGCCTTTCAACAGGGCCACAATCCCCTCCAACTCTTCTCCACAGGACAACAAGCTCTCTTTACAGAGCTATAGCTCCCCTCCACAGGGCCAAATGCACTTTCTGCACGGCCACAGCCCCCTTTAGCTCTCTCCACAGAGACACAAGGCCCGTCTGCAGGGCACAAGCCCCCTCTTCAAGGCCAAAAGGCCTTTCTACATGGCCATAGTCATTTCCATAGGGCACGAGCCCCTCCAGCTCTCTCCACAGGGCAACGGACCCCTATACAGGGTCACAGGCCTTTCCACAGGGCCACAAGCCCCTCCAGCTCTCTCCACAGGCAATCATGTTGCATGTTGTTTACTGCAAAGGACTTCATAGGCCCAAATCTTACTCCAGAGCCTTCCACAGGCCTCTCCAGCCCGCTCCACATGGCCTTTTCCTCAGGCCACAACTCCGTCCAGCTCTCTTTACATCGCCACATGCCCCTCTGCGGGGCCACAGACCCCTATACAGGGTCACAGGCCTTTCCACAGGGCCTCAACCCCTTCAGTTGTCTCCACAGGACCACAGGCTTTTCCACAGCCCACAACTCTTTCCAGCTCTCACCACAGGGCCACAGCCCCTTCCACAAGGCTAAAGTGCCTATCCATAGGGCCACAGACCTTTCCACAGGGCCACAACACCCTCCAGCTCTCTCCACAGGACAAGAAGCTCTCTTTACAGGGCCATAGCTCACCTCCACAGGGCCAAATGCACTTTCCACACGGCCACAACTCCCAACAGCTCTCTCCACAGAGTCACAGGGCCCGTCTGCAGGGCACAAGCGCCCTCTTCAAGGCCAAAAGGCCTTTCTACATGGCTATAGTCATTTCCATAGGGCACGAGCCCCTCCAGCTCTCTCCACAGGGCAACGGACCCCTATACAGGGTCAGAGGCCTTTCCACAGGGCCACAACACCTTCAGCTCTCTCCACAGGACCACAGGCTCCTACTGGGCCACAGGCCTTTCCACAGTGCCACAAGCCCCTCCAGCTCTCTCCACAGGCAATCATGTTGCATGTTGTTTACTGCAAAGGACTTCATAGGCTCAAATCTTACTCCAGAGCCTTCCACAGGCCTCCAGCCCGCTCCACATGGCCTTTTCCTCAGGCCACAACTCCCTCCAGCTCTCTTTACATCGCCACATGCCCCTCTGCGGGGCCACAGACCCCTATACAGGGTCACAGGCCTTTTCACAGGGCCTCAACCCCTTCAGCTCTCTCCACAGTACCACTGGCTCATTCTGCCGAGCCACAAGCATTTCCACAGGGCCACAATCCCCTCAAACTCTTCTCCACAGGACAACAAGCTAACTTTACAGGGCCATAGCTCCCTTCCTCATAGCCAGCCCTCATGGTGTTTGTGTTATTTAAGAAAAAAAAAATTGGGGGGCTGGCTAGAGGCAGCCGTGGACACATGATAGCCAGCCCTCATGGTGTTTGTGTTATTAAAGAAAAAAAAATTTAAGGGCTGGCTAGAGGCAGCCGTGGACACACGATAGCCAGCCCTCATGGTGTTTGTGTTATTAAAGAAAAAAAATAAATTTAAGGGCTGGCTAGAGGCAGCCGTGGACACACGATAGCCAGCCCTCATGGTGTTTGTGTTATTAAAGAAAAAAAAAATTGGGGGGCTGGCTAGAGGCAGCCGTGGACACATGATAGCCAGCCCTCATGGTGTATGTGTTATTAAAGAAAAAAAAAATTGGGGGGCTGGCTAGAGGCAGCCGTGAACACACGATAGCCAGCCCTCATGGTGTTTGTGTAATTAAAGAAAAAAAAAATTGGGGGGCTGGCTAGAGGCAGCCGTGAACACACGATAGCCAGCCCTCATGGTGTTTGTGTTATTAAAGAAAAAAAAATTGGGGGGCTGGCTAGAGGCAGCCGTGAACACAATGCTTCATTTCTGCATCGTGGTTACATAGCCTTAGTGTTATTAAAGCAAAAAAAATTTGAGAGTTGGCTATAGACATTATATGCCCAATATGAGGGCTGGCTGCAGGTAATCCAGGACAACCAGCAGCAAGCTCTCATGCTTGCGTGCACATTAGAAAGAGAAACATCGCCATCTGGTGTTTTTACAATCCTACAATAAAAAATTAAAAAGTTGGACAACATTGCCACCCGGTGGTGTTTCCTCAGAACACACTATGTCAAGAAAAAAGTCAATGAGGGCTGGCTATTGGTCAATCAGGTAAGTGATTTAGCCAGCTCTAATGTTACATTTTTTTGCATTTTTATTGCGTAGACCCCCTCAGGAGCGATATTTCAGGCCGCAGAGCGTGCAGTTTCGAGCAGAAATTTTGCCTTAACCCTGAAAAAAATTTAGCGCATCCCACCGCGTGCGTAAGCGTCCCAAATGCCAAAAAACAAATTTCCCCCATCAGTCCCTATATATTACTATAGTACAGAAGGTCATACTACCATATTGACTCTTTAATCCAGTTCCAATGTATCAAGGTCAAGCCTGTTGCACAAATGCAACAAATGTTGCATTCCGGCAACAAAAGTCGGCCATCTTGTGTCCCGTTTGCAACAAAAGGTCAACTTTTGTTGCTTTTCGGCAACATTTCAGGTCAAGCCTGTTGCAAACGGGACACGAAGCCTCTGATTTTGACCAAAGGTGCACCTCATGGGGCTTCACGTGCATACCGCATGTCATGGGGCCCCACGTGCATGACGCATGTTATGGATGCCCCAAATGCATGCCGCATGTCATGGGGGCCAAAAATGAATGCCACATGTCATGGGGGCCACACGTGCATGACACATGTCATGGGGGCTCCACGTGCATGCCACATTTCATTGGGGGCCCAAATGCATGCTGCATGTCAGAGGCCACAAATGCATGCTGCATGTCATGGGGCCCCACATGCATGCCCCATGTCTTGGGGGCCTCAAATGCATGCTGCACGTGATGGGGGACCCAAATGCATGGCACATGTCATGGTAGCCGACACGCATGCTGCATGTCATGGGGGCCCCAAATACGTGCCACATGTAATGGGGGCCCCACATGCATGGTGCATGTCATAGGGGCCCCACATGCATGCCGCATGTCATGGGGGCCTCAAATGTATGCTGCATGTCATGGGGGCCCCAAATGCATGCCGCATGTCATGGGGTCCCCACATGCATTCCGCATGTCATGGGGGCTCTACATCCATGCCGCATGTCATGAGGGCACCAAGTGCATGCCGCATGTCATGGGGGCCCCAAATGCATGCCGCATGTCATGGGGGCTCCAAATGAATGCCGCATGTCATGGGGGCCCCAAATGCATGCCACGTGACATGGGGGCCCCACGTGCTTGACGCTTGTCATGGGGGCCCCACATGCATGCCGCATGTCTTGAGTACCCCAAATGCATGTCGCATGTCATTTGGGCCCCACATGCATGACGCATGTCATGCTGGCCCCAAATGCATTCTACATATCATGGAGGCCCCACGTCCATGCCGCATGTCATGGGGGCCCCAAATGCAAGCCGCCTGTCATGGGGGCCAAAAAAGCATTCCGCATGTCAAGGGGACCCCAAATGCATGCCTCATGTGATGGGGGCCCCAAATGCATGCTGCGTGTCTTGGGAACCCCAAATGCATGTCGCATGTCATGTGGCCCCACGTGCATGCCGCATGTCATGGGGACCCATGTGCATGCCGAATGTCATGGGGGTACCACGTGCATGCCACATATCATGGGGTCCCCACATGCATGCCGCATGTCATGGGGGCCCCAAATGCAAAGTGCATGTCATGGGGGCCTCACGTGCATACCGCATGTCATGGGGACCCCCAAAGCTTGACTCATGTCATGGGGGCCCCAAATGCATACTGCATGTCATGGGAGCTCCACATGCATGCCGCATGTCATGTGGCCCCACGTACATGCCGCATGTCATGGGGGCCCTAAATGCATGCAGCATGTCAAGGGGGCCCTAAATGCATGCCCCATGTCATGGGGGCCCCACATGCATGCCGCAAGTCATGGGGGCCCAAATGCATGCCACATTTCATAGGGGCCACAAATGCCTGCCGCAGTTCATGGGGGCCCCACGTGCATGCCGCATGTCATGGCGTCTCCACTTGCATGCCGCATTTATTGGTTGCCCCTCATGCATGCCGCATGTCAAGGGTACCCCAAATGCATGTTACATGTCAGGGGGGGCCCCAATTGCATGCCGCGTGTCATGGGGGCCCCAAATGCATGCCACATGTCATCGGGACCCCAAATACTTGCCACATGTCAGGGGGCCCCACATGCATGCCGCATTTCATGGGTGCCCCACATGCATGCCGCATTTCATGGGGGCCCCAAATGCATGCCCCATGTTATGGGGAGCCCACGTGCATGCTGCATGTCATGGGGTCCCCAAATGCATGCCGCATGTCATGGGGTCCCCAAATGCATGCCGCATGTCAAGGGGGCCCCAAGTGTATGCCGCATGTCATGGGGGCCCCACGTTCATGCCGCATGTCATGGGGGACCAAATGCATGCCGCATGTCATGAGGGCCCCAAATGCATGCCGCATGCCATGGGGGCCACAAATATGTGCTGCATGTCATGGGGGCCCCACATGCATGCCGCGTGTCATGGGGTCCCCACTTGCATTCCGAATGTCATGGGGGCCCCACATGCATGCCGCATGTCATCAGGGCCATACATGCATGACTCGTGTCATGGGGGCCCCAAACGCATGCCGCTTTACATGTGGGCCCTAAATGTATTCCGCATGTCATGCGGGCCCCAAATAAGTGCCACATGTCAGGGGGCTCCACATGCATGCCGCATATCATGGGTGCCCCACATGCATGCCACATTTCATGGGGGCCCCAAATGCATGCCCCATGTCATGGGGGGCCCACGTGCATGCCGCATGTCATGGGGTCCCCAAATGCATGCCGCATGTCATAGGGGCCCCACGTGCATGCCTCATGTCATGGGGGACCAAATGCATGTCGCATGTCATGGGGGCAACAAATACGTGCCGCATGTCATGAGGGCCCCACATGCATGGCGCATGTCATGGGGGCCCCAAATGCATGCCGCATGTCATGGGGGCCACAAATATGTGCCGCATTTCATGGGGGCCCAACGTGCATGCCGCATGTCTTTGGGCCCCAAATATTTGCTGCATGTCATGGGGGCCCCACATGCCTGCCATGTGTCATGGGGTCCCCACATGCATTCCGCATGTCATGAGGGCCCCACATGCATGGCGCAAGTCATCGGGGCCACACGTGCATGCCTCGTGTCATGGGGGCCCCAAACGCATGCCTCATTACACGGGGACCCCAAATGCATGCCGCATGTCATGGGGACCCTAAATGTATGCTGCATGTCATGGGGGCCCAAAATACGTGCCACATATCAGGGGGCCCCACGTGCATGCCGCATGTCATGGGTGCCCCACATGCATGCTGCATTTCATGGGGTCCCAAATGCATGCCCCATGTCATGGGGTGCCCACGTGCATGCCGCAAGTCATGGGGTCCCCAAATGCATGCCTCATGTCATGGGGTCCCTAAATGCATGCCGCATGTCAAGGGGGCCCCAAATGTATGCCGCATGTAATGGGGCGCCACGTACATGACGCATGTCATGGGGGCCCCAAATACGTGCTGCATGTCATGAGGGCCCCACATGCATGGCGCATGTCATGGGGGCCCCAAAGGCATGCCGCATGTCATGGGGGCCACAAATATGTGCCGCATGTCATGGGGGCCCAACGTGCATGCCGCATGTCTTGGGGCCCCAAATATTTGCCGCAAGTCGTGGGAGCCCCACATGCATGCCACGTGTCATGGGGTCCCCACATGCATTCCGCATGTCATGGGGGTTCCACATGCATGCCGCATGTCATGGGGGCCCCATGTGCATGTCACATTTCATGGGGGCCCCAAGTGTATGCCGCATGTCATGAGGGCCCCAAATGCATGCCGCATGTCATGGAGGCCCCAAATGTATGCCGCATGTCATGGGGGCCCCAAATACATGCCGCATGTCATGGGGGCCCCCGTGCGTGCCGCATGTCATGGGGGCCACAAATACATGTCGCATGTTTTGGGGCCCCCAAATACGTGCCGCATGTCATGGGGGCCCCACGTGCTTGCCGCATGTTATGGAGTCCCCAAATGCATGCCGCCTGTCATGGGGGCCCCACGAGCATGCCGCATTTCCTTGGGGACCCTAAATGCATGCTTCATGTCAGGGGCTCCAAATGCTTGCTGCATGTCATGGAAGCCCCAAATACATGCCGCTTGTAATGGGGGCGCCAAATGCATGGCGCATGTCATAGGGGCCCCACATGCATGCCACATATCATGAGGGCAACACGTGCATGCCGCATGTAATGGGGGCCCCACATGCAAGCTGGGTGTTATTGGGGCCCAAATGCATGCCGCATGTCATGGGGGCCCCAAATGCATGCCGCATGTCAAGGGGGCCCCAAATTTTTGCCTCATGTCATCGGGGCCCCACATGCATGCTGGTTGTCATGGGGGCCCAAATGCATGCCGCATGTCATGGGGGCCCATGTGCATGCCGCATGTCATGGGGGACCAAATGCATGGCGCATGTTATGGGGGCCCCACGTGCATGCCGCTTGTCTTAGGGGCCCCAAGTACGTGCCGCATAATGGGGTCCCACATGCATGGTGCGTGTCATGGGGGCCCCACATGCATGCCGCATGTCATGACATGCGGCATGCATGTGGGACCCCCATGACACGTGGCATGCATGTGGCCCCCAAATTCATGCTGCATGTCATGGGGGCCCCAATTGCATGACCCATGTTATGGAGGCTGCACATGCATGCCACATTTCATGGGGGCCACAAATGCATGCCGCATGTCATTTGGGCCCCAAAAGTATGCTGCATATCATGGGGGGCCCCAAATACGTGCCGCATGTCATGAGGGCCCCACATGCATGGCGCATGTCATGGGGGCCCCACATGCATGCCGCATGTCATGGGGGCCCCAAATACATGCCGCATGTCATGGGGGCCCCACGTGCTTGGCGCAAGTCATGGTTGCCCCACATGCATGCCGCATGTCATCGGGGCCATAAATGCATGCCGCATGTCATAGGGGCCCCACATGCATGACGCATGTCATGGGGGCCCCACATGCATGCCGCATGTCACGGAGGCCCCAAATACATGCCGCATGTCATGGGAGCCCCACATGAATGTCGCATGTCAAGGGGGCCCCACGTGCATGCCGCATGTCATGGGGATACCAAATGCATGCCGCATGTCATGGGGCCATAAATGCATGCCGCATGTCATGGGGGCCCCACGTGCATGCCACATGTCATTGGGGGCCCACATGCATGCCGCATGTCATGGGGGCCACACTTGCATGCAGCATGTAATGGGGATCCAAATGCATGACGCATGTCATGGGGGCCCCAAATGCATGCGGCATGTCATAGTGGCCCCACGTGCATACCACATGTCATGGGGGCCCCACATGCATGCCGCATGTCATGGGGGCCCAAATGCATGACGCATGTCATGGATGCTCCACGTGCATGCCGCATGTAATGGGGCCCCCAAATTCATGTTGCATGTCACAGGGGCCCCACGTGCATTCCGCATGTCATGGGGGCCCCAAATGCATGCCGCATGTCATGGGGGCCCCAAATGCATGCCGCATGTCATGGGGGCCCCAAATGCATGCCTCATGTCATGAGGGCCCCAAATGCATGCCGCATGTCATAGTGGTTTCCAAATGCATGCTGCATGTCATGAGGGGCCCACGTGCATGCCGCAAGTCATGGGGGCCCCAAATGCATGCCACATATCATGGGGGCCCCAAATGCATGCTGCATATATTGGGGGCCCCAAATGCATGCCACATGTCATGAGGGCCCCGCTTGCATGCCGCATGTCATTGGGGCCCCGCAGGCATTCCGCATGTCATGGGGGCCCCACGTACATGCTGCATGTCATTGGGGCCCCACGTGCTTGTCGCATTTAATGGGGGACGCAAATGCATGCATGCCGCATGTCATTGGGGCCCGGCAGGCATTCCGCATGTCATGGGGGCCTCACATGCATTCCGCATGTCATGGGGCCCCCCAAATGCAGGCCGCATGTCACAGGGGTCCCACATGCATGCCGCATGTCATGGGGCCCCCAAATGCATGACGCATGTCATAGTGGCCCCAAATGCATGCTGCATGTCATGAGGGCCCCACGTGCATGCCGCATGTCATAGGGGCCCCACGTGCATGCCGCATGTCATAGGGCCCCACGTGCATGCCGCATGTCATGGGGGATCCAAACTCATGCTGCATGTCATTGGGGCCCCATGTGCATGCCCCATGTCATGGGGGGCCCACGTGCATGCCGCAAGTCATGGGGTCCCCAAATGCATGCCTCATGTCATGGGGTCCCTAAATGCATGCCGCATGTCAAGGGGGCCCCAAATGTATGCCGCATGTCATGGGGGCGCCACGTACATGACGCATGTCATGGGGGCCCCAAATATGTGCTGCATGTCATGAGGGCCCCACATGCATGGCGCATGTCATGGGGGCCCCAAAGGCATGCCGCATGTCATGGGGGCCACAAATATGTGCCGCATGTCATGGGGGCCCAACGTGCATGCCGCATGTCTTGGGGCCCCAAATATTTGCCGCAAGTCGTGGGAGCCCCACATGCATGCCACGTGTCATGGGGTCCCCACGTGCATTCCGCATGTCATGGGGGCTCCACATGCATGCCGCATGTCATGGGGGCCCCATGTGCATGTCGCATTTCATGGGGGTCCCAAATGTATGCCGCATGTCATGAGGGCCCCAAATGCATGCCGCATGTCATGGAGGCCCCAAATGTATGCCGCATGTCATGGGGGCCCCAAATATAGGCTGCATGTCATGGGGGCCCCCGTGCGTGCCGCATGTCATGGGGGCCACAAATACATGTCGCATGTTTTGGGGCCCCCAAATACGTGCCGCATGTCATGGGGGCCCCACGTGCTTGCCGCATGTTATGGAGTCCCCAAATGCATGCCGCCTGTCATGGGGGCCCCACGAGCATGCCGCATTTCCTTGGGGACCCTAAATGCATGCTACATGTCAGGGGCTCCAAATGCTTGCTGCATGTCATGGAAGCCCCAAATACATGCCGCTTGTAATGGGGGCGCCAAATGCATGGCGCATGTCATAGGGGCCCCACATGCATGCCACATATCATGAGGGCAACACGTGCATGCGCATGTAATGGGGGCCCCACATGCAAGCTGGGTGTTATTGGGGCCCAAATGCATGCCGCATGTCATGGGGGCCCCAAATACATGGCGCATGTCATGGGGGCCCCAAATGCATGCCCCCATTCATGGGGGCACCACGTGCATGCCGCATGTCATGGGGGCCCCAAATGCATACCGCATGTCATGGGTGCCCCACATGCATGCCTCATGTCATGGGGGCTCCAAATGCATGCCTCATGTCATGGCGTCCCCAAAGGCATGCCTCATGTCATGGGGGCCCCACATGCATGCCACATGTCATAGTGGCCCCACATGCATGCCACGTGTCAAGGGAGCCCCAAATGAATGTCGCATGTCAAGGGGGCCCCATGTGCATGCCGCATGTCATGGGGACCCACATGCATGCAGCATGTCATGGAGGCCCCATGACATGCGACAAGCATTTGGGCCCCACATGCATGCCGCATGCCATGGGCCCCCCAAATGCATGCCGCATGTCATGGGGGCCCCACATGCATGCCGCATGTCATGGGGGCCCCACATGCTTGCCACATGTCATGGGGGCCCCAAATGCATGCCGCATGTCTCAGGTACCCCAAATGCATGCAGCATGTTATGCATGCCCCCAAATGCATGCCACAAGTCATGGGAGCCCAAATGCATGCCGCATGTCATGGGGGCCCCACATGCATGCCGCATGTCATGGGGGCCCCAAATGCATGCCGCATGTCATGGGGGCCCCACGTGCTTGGCGCAAGTCATGGGTGCCCCACATGCATGACGCATGTCATCGGGGCCCCAAATGCATGCCACATGTCATAGGGGCCCCACATGCATGACGCATGTCATGGGGGCCCCACATGCATGCCGCATGTCATGGGGCCCAAATGCTTGCCGCATGTCATGGGGGCCAGAAATGCATGCCGCATTTCATAGGGGCCCCACATGCATGGCGCATTTCATGGGGGCCCTACATGCATGCCGCATGTCATGGGGGCCCCAAGTGCATGCCGCATGTCATAGTGGCCCCAAATGCATGCCGCATGTCATAGTGGCCCCAAATGCATGCTGCATGTAATGAGGGGCCCCAAATGCATGGCTCAAGTCATGGGGGCCCCAAATGCATGCCACATATCATGGGGGCCCCACGTGCATGCTGCATATATTGGGGGCCCCAAATGCATGCCGCATGTTATGGGGGCCCTAAATGTATTCCGCATGTCATGGCAGCCCCAATACGTGCCACATGTCATGGGGGCCCCACGTGCATGCCGCATGTCATGGGTGCCCCACATGCATGCCTCATGTCATGGGGGCTCCAAATGCATGCCTCATGTCATGGCGTCCCCAAAGGCATGCCTCATGTCATGGGGGCCCCACATGCATGCCACATGTCATAGTGGCCCCACATGCATGCCACGTGTCAAGGGAGCCCCAAATGAATGTCGCATGTCAAGGGGGCCCCATGTGCATGCCACATGTCATGGGTGCCCCACATGCATGCCTCATGTCATGGGGGCTCCAAATGCATGCCTCATGTCATGGCGTCCCCAAAGGCATGCCTCATGTCATGGGGGCCCCACATGCATGCCACATGTCATAGTGGCCCCACATGCATGCCACGTGTCAAGGGAGCCCCAAATGAATGTCGCATGTCAAGGGGGCCCCATGTGCATGCCACATGTCATGGGTGCCCCACATGCATGCATCATGTCATGGAGGCCCCATGACATGCGACAAGCATTTGGGCCCCACATGCATGCCGCATGCCATGGGCCCCCCAAATGCATGCCGCATGTCATGGGGGCCCCACATGCATGCCGCATGTCATGGGGGCCCAAATGCTTGCCACATGTCATGGGGGCCATAAATGCATGCCGCATGTCATGGGGGCCCCAAATGCATGCCGCATGTCTCAGGTACCCCAAATGCATGCAGCATGTTATGCATGCCCCAAATGCATGCCGCATGTCATGGGAGCCCAAATGCATGCCGCATGTCATGGGGGCCCCACATGCATGCCGCATGTCATGGGGGCCCCACGTGCTTGGCGCAAGTCATGGGTGCCCCACATGCATGACGCATGTCATCGGGGCCCCAAATGCATGCCGCATGTCATAGGGGCCCCACATGCATGACGCATGTCATGGGGGCCCCACATGCATGACGCATGTCATGGGGGCCCCACATGCATGACGCATGTCATGGGGGCCCCACATGCATGCCGCATGTCATGGGGGCCCAAATGCTTGCCGCATGTCATGGGGGCCAGAAATGCATGCCACATGTCATATGGGGCCCCACATGCATGGCGCATTTCATGGGGGCCCTACATGCATGCCGCATGTCATGGGGGCCCCAAGTGCATGCCTCTTGTCATGGGGGCCCCAAATGCATGCCGCATGTCATAGTGGCCCCAAATGCATGCTGCATGTCATGAGGGGCCCACGTGCATGCCGCATGTCATGGGGCCCCAAATGCATGGCTCAAGTCATGGGGGCCCCAAATGCATGCCACATATCATGGGGGCCCCACGTGCATGCTGCATATATTGGGGGCCCCAAATGCATGCCACATGTCATGAGGGCCCCGCTTGCATGCCGCATGTCATTGGGACCCCACAGGCATTCCGCATGTCATGGGGGCCTCACGTGCATTCCGCATGTCATGGGGCATGTCATGGGGGCCCAACGTGCATGCCGCATGTATTGGAGTCCCCAAATGCATGCCGCATGTCATGGGGCCCCACATGCATGCCACATGTCATGGGGGCCCCACATGCTTGCCGCATTTCATGGGGGACCCAAATGCATGCATACCGCATGTCATTGGGGCCCCGCAGGCATTCCGCATGTCATGGGGGCCTCACGTGCATTCCGCATGTCATGGGGGCCCCACGGACATGCTGCATGTCATGGGGGCCCCACGTGCATGCCTCATGTCACGGGGGTCACAAATGTATGCCGCATGTCATGGGGGCCCCACGTGCATGCCGCATGTCATGGGCCCCCCAAATGCATGCCGCATGTCATAGGGGTCCCACATGCATGCAGCATGTCATGGGGCCCCAAATGCATGCCGCATGTCATAGTGGCCCCAAATGCATGCTGCATGTCATGAGGGCCCCACGTGCATGGCGCATTTCATGGGGGACCCAAATGCATGCCGCATGTCATGGGGGCCCCAAATGCATGGCGCATGTCATGGGGGATCCAAACTCATGCTGCATGTCATTGGGGCCCCAAGCGTATGCCGCATGTCATGGAGGCCCCATGTGCATGCCACATGTAATGGGGGCCCCAAATGCATGCGGCATGTCATAGGGGCCCCACGTGCATGCCGCATGTCTCGGGCACCCCAAATGCATGCCGCATATAATGGGGCCCCCAAATTCATGCCACAAGTCATGGGGGCCATAAATGCATGCCGCATGTCAAGGGGCCCCCACGTGCATGTCGCATGTCATGGGGACCCACATGCATGCCACATGTCATGGAGGCCCCCATGACATGCGGCAAGCATTTGGGCCCCACATGCATGCTGCATGCCATGGGGCCCCCAAATGCATGCCGCATGTCAAGGGGGCCCAACATGCATGTCGCATGTCATGGGGGCCCCAAATGCATGCCGCATGTCATGGGGCCCCCCAAATGCATGCAGCATGTCTTGGGGCCCACAAATGCGTGCCGCATATCATGGGGGCCCCAAATTCATGCCGCAAGTCATGGGGGCCATAAATGCATGCCGCATGTCAAGGGGGCCCCACGTGCATGACGCATGTCATGGGGACCCACATGCATGCCGCATGTCATGGAGGCCCCCATGACATGCGGCAAGCATTTGGGCCCCACATGCATGCTGCATGCCATGGGGGCCCCCAAATGCATGCCGCATGTCAAGGGGGTCCCACATGCATGCCGCATGTCATGGGGGCCCAAATGCTTGCCGCATGTCATGGGGGCCCCACATGCATGCCGCATGTCATGGGGCCCAAAAGCTTGCCGCATGTCATGGGGGCCATAAATGCATGCCGCATGTCATGGGAGCCCCACATGAATGTCGCATGTCAAGGGGGCCCAGTGTGCATGCCGCATGTATTGGGGGCCCCAAATTCATGCCGCATGTCATGAGGGCCCTGCATGCATGCCACATGTCATGGGGGCCCCGCAGGCATTCCGCATGTCATGGGGGGCCCAAATGCATGCCGTATGTCATGGGGACCCCACGTGCATGCCGCATGTAATGGGGGATTCAAATGCATGCCGCATGTCATGGGGGTCCCACATGCATGCCGCATGTCATGGGGGCCCCAAATGCATGCCTCAAGTCATGGGGGCCCCAAATGCATGCCGCATGTCATTGGGGCCCACATGCATGCCGCATGTCATGGGGTCCCCACATGCATGCCGCATGTCATGGGGGCCATAAATGCATGCCGCATGTCATGGGGGCCATAAATGCATGCCGCATGTCATTGGGGGCCCAACAAGCATGCCGCATGTATTGGGGGCCCCAAATTCACGCAGCATGTCATAGGGGCCCCACATGCATGGCGCATTTCATGGGGGCCCCACTTGCATGCAGCATGTAATGGTGGATCCAAATGCATGCTGCACGTCATGGGGGCTCCACGTGCATGCCGCATGTCATGGGGGCCCCGCAGCCATTCCACATGTCATGGGGGCCCCAAATAAATGCTGCATTTCATGGGGGCCCCACGTGCATGCCGCATGTCATGGGGGCCTCACGTGCATTCCGCATGTCATGGGGGCCATAAATGCATGCCGCATGTCATGGGGGCCCAACGTGCTGTCACGGGTGTGTTGCCACGAAGATCGTCACGAGTACACAGCCTGACTTCTCGCAGCTGACTTGTTGGTGCTTTGTGTTTCTTGGCAGTGAGGGAGTTAATTCTCTCTCTCTCTGGGCTAGATGAGGTCCAGCCTCGCCCAGCTGCAATCAATACTTCTGTAGTGAGACTCCTTCATATACCTGCTGGTCTGTTTGGGAGGTGTCGGTGAAAGCATTTCATTCAGACTGACAGAGCGGATCGTGGTGTTTGGAGTTGCTGAGATAAGTGTATTTGGAAGTGTTTTTTCCCTTTCCTCGCTTTATCATTTATCTCCTTTCCCGTTGGTTTTCCCTCTGTTGTAGTTGAGTAGTTTTGTATGCAAGGTGGTTTTGGTTTTTCCCTTGTACTGTCTCGTTCGTCTAAGTACTGTGTTTGGGCATATTATTTCTTGTTCCCTTTGGTTGTGATCGGGGTCCTTCTCAGGACTAGATTACTGAGGTGCAGGGATCTTCAGGAGGTAGGGGTTACGCTGGCGGCCTGGACCTCTGTACCTTTAACAGTACCTCCAGGTTGAGGGATTAGTCAGGGCCCCAGCTTAGGGTCAGCTTAGGCCCCCTACCTCCAGTATACAGAGACAGCGTGACATTTTCACCGACCCGCTTAGTTTTTCTCCAGCTACCATGGATCCAGTAGCCGGTCTAGCTCGGCAATTGCAGAGTTTGTCCATGGAGCTGGCGGACGTTAGGTCCAAGGTTTGGCATCCTCAGGAGCAAGCCGGACCAGAACCTAAAGTAGCTCTCCCTGACAGGTTCACTGGGGGGCGGGACAAGTTTTTTGTTTTCCGGGAGGCATGCAAATTGTACTTTCGGCTGCGGCCTCGGTCATCGGGGAGTGAAGAACAAAGGGTGGGAATTGTCATCTCGCTCCTACAAGGGGACCCACAATCTTGGGCGTTCTCTCTTCCCCCGGGTTCCCCGGCTCTCCAGTCAGTGGATAGGTTTTTCGCTGCTCTGGGACTCGTATATGATGACCCAGATCGGATCTCCCTTGCTGAGTCTAAGTTACGTAGGATCCAGCAGGGAGATCGTCCGGCGGAGGAATTCTGTTCGGAGTTCCGTAGGTGGGCCACGGACACCCAGTGGAATGACCCGGCTCTTAGGAGCCAGTTTTGTCATGGTTTATCCGACAAATTACAGGATGTGTTGGCTCAGTATGACTCTCCCGTGTCACTGGAAGCCGCTATGGCCCTTGCTATTCGCGTGGACAGACGGCTTCGGGAGAGGTGCGGGATAACTCTACCCCCTGTGATGACTCCACCTCCTACAAGGTCCCCTCATATGGTGGTTCCCCTGGTCAGTCCAGAGGAGCCTATGCAATTAGGAGGGACATCATTTCGGGGGAGGGGACCGGTGGTGCGCCATAAGGCAGGAAGGTGTTTCTTCTGCGGGAGAAAGGGACATTTTATTGGGGGGTGTCCATCCCGTCCCTTGCAGAGTGAAGAGTCGTCGGAAAACTGTTGATCCCAGGTTGTGTGGTGGACGGCAATCTGGGAGTAGGTATTTCGTCCCTAGGTTCGTCTCAGTTTCTCGTACCGGCGGAGGTGGTGGTGGGTACGAGAACTGAGAGGATATCTGTTCTTCTGGATAGTGGGGCTGGGGCTAATCTGGTTGATGCTCGGTTTGCCCGGGTTCAAGGTATGCGGTTGAGTGAGTTGGCTAAACCCATCCCCATATTCTCGATCGATGCCAGGCCTCTCGGTCAGGGAAGTTTTTTGCAAGCTGTGCATGACGTAAAACTTCAAGTGGGGGCAATACATAAAGAACTGTTGTCTTGCTACGTGTTGGAGGGTCTTCCCACTCCTATTGTGTTGGGCCTTCCTTGGTTAGCTAAGCATAACCCGGTTATTAATTGGCAAACCAGGGAGATAAGCCAATGGAGTAAATTCTGTAATAAAAACTGCATGAACACGGTCATTGGTGCGGTTACTCCTTGGGTCTTACCTCCATTTCTGGCAGACTTTGAGGATGTATTCTCGGAGAAAGGGTGTCAGGAACTACCTCCTCATCGCGTGTATGACTGTTCTGTAAAACTGCTCCCTGAGGCCAAGTTACCTAAAGCTAGGTTGTATAACCTTTCTGGTCCTGAGAGGCAGGCTATGAAGGATTATATTTCAGAAAGTCTGGCTAAGGGGCATATTAGACCTTCATCTTCACCGGTGGCTGCGGGGTTCTTCTTTGTTAAGAAGAAAGATGGAGGCCTACGCCCTTGCCTGGATTTCCGTGAACTTAATCGGATTACGGTCCGAGATCCGTATCCGCTCCCACTTATTCCCGATCTCTTTAATCAGATCGCGGGCGCCAAATGGTTCTCTAAGTTGGATCTCAGGGGGGCGTACAATCTGATTAGGATGAAGGAGGGGGATGAGTGGAAGACGGCGTTTAACACTCCGGAGGGGCATTATGAGAACCTTGTCATGCCATTCGGTCTGACTAATGCCCCGGCGGTGTTTCAACACTTTGTTAATGACATTTTTCACCGCCTGGTGGGACAGTTTGTTGTCATATATCTGGATGATATCTTAATTTACTCGCCGGATCTGGTGTCTCATCAGGAGCACGTTAGGCAGGTGTTACAGATCTTGCGGGATAATAAACTGTATGCCAAGTGGGAAAAGTGTGTGTTCGCCGTACAGGAACTCCAGTTTTTAGGCTTTCTGGTTTCAGCGTCCGGTTTTCGTATGGACCCTGGGAAAGTGCGGGCAGTTCTTGAGTGGGATCGGCCAGAGAATCTTAAGGCACTACAACGTTTCCTGGGGTTTGCTAATTATTACCGGAAGTTCATTCGTAATTTCTCGTCCTTGGTTAAGCCTCTCACTGACATGACTAAAAAGGGGACGGATTTTTCTAGGTGGTCTGACAAGGCTTGTCAAGCATTCTCCTCTTTGAAAAAATGTTTTGCCTCGGCACCCATACTCATTCAACCTGATGCGTCACAGCCATTCTTTGTAGAGGTAGACGCTTCCGAGGTAGGGGTGGGAGCAGTATTGTCACAGGGTTCGTCCCCTGGTAAGTGGCATCCGTGCGCCTTTTTCTCTAAAAAATTGTCGTCCGCTGAGAGGAATTACGATGTCGGCAATAGGGAACTCTTGGCCATTAAGTTAGCTTTTGAGGAGTGGCGCCATTTTTTGGAGGGGGCAGTTCATCCAGTCACCGTCATCACCGATCACAAGAACCTGCTATATCTGGAATCCGCGAAACGTCTGAATCCCAGACAAGCTAGGTGGTCTTTGTTTTTTACCAGGTTTAATTTTGTCATTACATATCGTCCTGGGTCAAAAAATGTAAAGGCGGATGCCTTATCTCGTAGTTTCCCGGGGGCCGGGAATACGGACGACCCGATTCCTATCCTTCAGGAGGGGGTGGTGGTTTCGGCAGTATGCTCTGAGCTTGAGGAGGAGGTATTGGAGGCTCAGGGGGACGCCCCTGTTGGACCTCCGGGGAGGCTGTTTGTTCCAGATCAGTTGCGACAAAAGGTGATCGAGGCACACCATAACTCAGTTTTTGCAGGACACCCGGGGAGTAAAGCAACTGTGGATCTCCTCTCGCGTCGGTTTTGGTGGCCAAACTTACATAAGGAGGTGGTAACTTTTGTCGCGTCCTGTGGGGTTTGTGCGCGCTCTAAGACCTCACATACCCGTCCGTCTGGGGCCCTCTTACCTTTGAAGATCCCGGAGCATCCTTGGACTCATCTGTCTATGGACTTTATTACGGACCTCCCTCCGTCTTCGGGGGATGCAGTGGTCATTCTCATCGGCTTTTCATCCTCAGACCAATGGTCAGACGGAACGTATGAACCAGAGCTTGGAGACATATCTCCGGTGTTTTGTGTCAGAGAACCAGGAGGACTGGGCTTCTTTCTTACCTCTGGCAGAGTTTGCTCTTAATAATAGGCGGAGCGAGTCCACTGGTAAGTCCCCGTTTTTTGGGGCATATGGTTTTCACCCCCAGTTTTGTACTTTCAGTAGGGGGGGCTCTTCGGGGGTTCCTGAGGAGGAACGATTTTCCTCATCACTCGCTTCAGTATGGAGAGGGGTGCTGAAGAATCTGAATACTATGGGGAACCGATACAAACGTATGGCTGATAGGAGGAGAGTGTCTGGTCCGGACCTAAGTGTGAACGATCGGGTATGGTTGTCTACCAGGAATATTAAACTTAAGGTTCCCTCCTGTAAACTGGGTCCCAGGTTCATCGGGCCGTACAGAATCAGTTCTATTATTAATCCGGTGGCATTCCGTCTTGACCTCCCCCCTACGTTTAAAATTCACAACGTGTTTCACAGATCATTGCTTAAGAGGTATGTGGCGCCGGTGGTACCGTCACCTTTACCTCCCCCTCCAGTGGTTGTCAATGGTAACTTGGAGTTCCAGGTATCGAGGGTCATTGATTCACGCTTTAATCGCCGGTCCCTTCATTGGAAGGGGTATGGTCCTGAGGAGAGGATGTGGGTTCCTGCGTCGGATATTAACGCAGACCGATTAGTTCGGGCCTTCCACACGACTCACCCGGATAAACCTGGCCCTGAGGGTCCGGTGGCCCCTCATAGAAGGGGGGGTACTGTCACGGGTGTGTTGCCACGAAGATCGTCACGAGTACACAGCCTGACTTCTCGCAGCTGACTTGTTGGTGCTTTGTGTTTCTCGGCAGTGAGGGAGTTAATTCTCTCTCTCTCTGGGCTAGATGAGGTCCAGCCTCGCCCAGCTGCAATCAATACTTCTGTAGTGAGACTCCTTCATATACCTGCTGGTCTGTTTGGGAGGTGTCGGTGAAAGCATTTCATTCAGACTGACAGAGCGGATCGTGGTGTTTGGAGTTGCTGAGATAAGTGTATTTGGAAGTGTTTTTTCCCTTTCCTCGCTTTATCATTTATCTCCTTTCCCGTTGGTTTTCCCTCTGTTGTAGTTGAGTAGTTTTGTATGCAAGGTGGTTTTGGTTTTTCCCTTGTACTGTCTCGTTCGTCTAAGTACTGTGTTTGGGCATATTATTTCTTGTTCCCTTTGGTTGTGATCGGGGTCCTTCTCAGGACTAGATTACTGAGGTGCAGGGATCTTCAGGAGGTAGGGGTTACGCTGGCGGCCTGGACCTCTGTACCTTTAACGGTACCTCCAGGTTGAGGGATTAGTCAGGGCCCCAGCTTAGGGTCAGCTTAGGCCCCCTACCTCCAGTATACAGAGACAGCGTGACACGTGCATGCCGCATGTATTGTGGGCCCCAAATTCATGCTGCATGTCATGAGGGCCCTGAATGCATGCCGCATGTCATGGGGGCCCCGCAGGCATTCCGCATGTCATGGGGGGCCCAAATGCATGCCGCATGTCATGGGGGGCCCAAATGCATGCCGCATGTCATGGGGGGCCCAAATGCATGCCGCATGTCATGGGGGCCCCACGTGCATGCCGCATGTAATGGGGGATTCAAATGCATGCCGCATGTCATGGGGGTCCCACGTGCATGCCGCATGTCATGGGGGCCCAACGTGCATGCCGCATGTATTGGGGGCCCCAAATTCATGCCACATGTCATGGGGGCCCCGCAGGCATTCCGCATGTCATGGGGGCCCCAAATGCATGCCGCATGTCATGGGGTCCCCACGTGAATGCCGCATGTCATGGGGTCCCCACGTGCATGCCGCATGTCATGGGGGATTCAAATGCATGCCGCATGTCATGGGGGTCCCACGTGCATGCCGCATGTCATGGGGGACCCAAATGCATGACTCATGTCATGGGGGACCCACGTGCATGTCACATGTCATGGGGGATCCCAACTCATGCTGCATGTCATTGGGACCCCAAGCGTATGCCGCATGTCATGGAGGCCCCATGTGCATGCCACATGTAATGGGGGCCCCAAATGCATGCGGCATGTCATAGGGGCCCCACGTGCATTCCGCATGTCTCGGGCACCCCAAATGCATGCTGCATGTTATGGGGGGCCCATGTGCATGCCGCATGTCTCAGGTACCCCAAGTGCATGCAGCATGTTATGCAGGCCCCCATGACATGCGGCAAGCATTTGGGCCCCACATGCATGCCGCATGCCATGGGGCCCCCAAATGCATGCCGCATGTCATGGGGGCCCCACATGCATGGCGCATGTCATGAGGGTCCCACATGCATGGCGCATGTCATGAGGGTCCCACATGCATGGCGCATGTCATGGGGGCCCCAAATATGTGCCGCATTTCATGGGGGCCCAACGTGCATGCCGCATGTCTTTGGGCCCCAAATATTTGCCGCATGTCATGGGGGCCCCACATGCCTGCCATGTGTCATGGGGTCCCCACATGCATTCCGCATGTCATGAGGGCCCCACATGCATGCTGCATTTCATGGGGTCCCAAATGCATGCCCCATGTCATGGGGGGCCCACGTGCATGCCGCAAGTCATGGGGTCCCCAAATGCATGCCTCATGTCATGGGGTCCCTAAATGCATGCCGCATGTCAAGGGGGCCCCAAATGTATGCCGCATGTCATGGGGGCGCCACGTACATGACGCATGTCATGGGGGCCCCAAATACGTGCTGCATGTCATGAGGGCCCCACATGCATGGCGCATGTCATGGGGGCCCCAAAGGCATGCCACATGTCATGGGGGCCACAAATATGTGCCGCATGTCATGGGGGCCCAACGTGCATGCCGCATGTCTTGGGGCCCCAAATATTTGCCGCAAGTCGTGGGAGCTCCACATGCATGCCACGTGTCATGGGGTCCCCACGTGCATTCCGCATGTCATGGGGGCTCCACATGCATGCCGCATGTCATGGGGGCCCCATGTGCATGTCGCATTTCATGGGGGCCCCAAATGTATGCCGCATGTCATGAGGGCCCCAAATGCATGCCGCATGTCATGGAGGCCCCAAATGTATGCCGCATGTCATGGGGGCCCCAAATGTATGCCGCATGTCATGGGGGCCCCCGTGCGTGCTGCATGTCATGGGGGCCCCACGTGCTTGCCGCATGTTATGGAATCCCCAAATGCATGCCGCCTGTCATGGGGGCCCCACGAGCATGCTGCATTTCCTTGGGGACCCTAAATGCATGCTACATGTCAGGGGCTCCAAATGCTTGCTGCATGTCATGGAAGCCCCAAATACATGCCGCTTGTAATGGGGGCGCCAAATGCATGGCGCATGTCATAGGGGCCCCACATGCATGCCACATATCATGAGGGCAACACGTACATGCCGCATGTAATGGGGGCCCCACATGCAAGCTGGGTGTTATTGGGGCCCAAATGCATGCCGCATGTCATGGGGGCCCCACATACATGCCGCATGTCAAGGGGGCCCCAAATTTTTGCCTCATGTCATCGGGGCCCCACATGCATGCCGCATGTCATGGGGGCCCAAATGCATGCCGCATGTCATGGGGGCCCATGTGCATGCTGCATGTCATGGGGGACAAAATGCATGGCGCATGTTATGGGGGCACCACGTGCATGCCGCTTGTCTTATGGGCCCCAAGTACGTGCCGCATAATGGGGTCCCACATGCATGGTGCGTGTCATGGGGGCCCCACATGCATGCCGCATGTCATGACATGCGGCATGCATGTGGGACCCCCATGACACGTGGCATGCATGTGGCCCCCAAATTCATGCTGCATGTCATGGGGGCCCCAATTGCATGACCCATGTTATGGAGGCTGCACATGCATGCCACATTTCATGGGGGCCACAAATGCATGCCGCATGTCATTTGGGCCCCAAAAGTATGCTGCATATCATGGGGGGCCCCAAATACGTGCCGCATGTCATGAGGGCCCCACATGCATGGCGCATGTCATGGGGGCCCCAAATGCATGCCGCATGTTATGGGGGCCGCAAATATGTGCTGCATGTCATGTGGGCCCCAAATATGTGCCAAATGTCAAGAGGGCCCCACATGAATGTCGCGTGTCATGGGAGCCCCAAATGCTTGCCGCATGTCACTTCGTCCCCACATGCATGTCACAGGTCATGGGGGCCCCACATACATGCCGCGTGTCATGGGAGCCCCAAATGCATGCCCCCTTTCATGGGGGCACCACGTGCATGCCGCATGTCATGGGGGCCCCAAATGCATACCGCATGTCATGGGGGCTCCAAATGCATGCCGCATGTTATGGGGGCCCTAAATGTATGCCGCATGTCATGGCAGCCCCAATACGTGCCACATGTCATGGGTGCCCCACGTGCATGCCACAGGTCATGGGGGCCCCACATGCATGCCGCGTGTCATGGGAGCCCCAAATGCATGCCCCCTTTCATGGGGGCACCACGTGCATGCCGCATGTCATGGCGTCCCCAAAGGCATGCCTCATGTCATGGGGGCCCCACATGCATGCCACATGTCATAGTGGCCCCACATGCATGCCACGTGTCAAGGGAGCCCCAAATGAATGTCGCATGTCAAGGGGGCCCCACGTGCATGCCGCATGTCATGGGGCCCCACGTGCATGCCGCATGTCATGGGGCCCCACGTGCATGCCGCATGCCATGGGCCCCCAAATGCATGCCATGGGCCCCCAAATGCATGCCGCATGCCATGGGGGCCCCACATGCATGCCGCATGTCTCAGGTACCCAAAATGCATGCAGCATGTTATGCATGCCCCAAATGCATGCCGCATGTCATGGGAGCCCAAATGCATGCCGCATGTCATGGGGGCCATAAATGCATGCCGCATGTCATGGGGCCCCCAAATGCATGCCGCATGTCTCAGGTACCCAAAATGCATGCAGCATGTTATGCATGCCCCAAATGCATGCCGCATGTCATGGGAGTCCAAATGCATGCCGCATGTCTCAGGTACCCAAAATGCATGCAGCATGTTATGCATGCCCCAAATGCATGCCGCATGTCATGGGGGCCCAAATGCTTGCCACATGTCATGGGGGCCCAAAATGCTTGCCACATGTCTCAGGTACCCAAAATGCATGCAGCATGTTATGCATGCCCCACATGCATGCCGCATGTCATGGGGGCCCCACATGCATGCCGCATGTCATGGGGCCCCACATGCATGCCGCATGTCATGGGGGCCCCACATGCATGCCGCATGTCATGGGGGCCCCACATGCATGCCGCATGTCATGGGGGCCCCACGTGCTTGGCGCAAGTCATGGGGGCCCCACATGCATGCCGCATGTCATGGGGTCCCAAATGCTTGCCGCATGTCATGGGGGCCAGAAATGCATGCCGCATGTCATGGGGGCCCCACATGCATGGCGCATTTCATGGGGGCCCCACATGCATGGCGCATTTCATGGGGGCCCCACATGCATGGCGCATGTCATGGGGGCCCCAAGTGCATGCCTCATGTCATGGGGGCCCCAAATGCATGCCGCATGTCATAGTGGCCCCAAATGCATGCTGCATGTCATGAGGGGCCCACGTGCATGCCGCATGTCATGGGGGCCCCAAATGCATGGCTCAAGTCATGGGGGCCCAAAATGCATGCCACATATCATGGGGGCCCCACGTGCATGCTGCATATATTGGGGGCCCCAAATGCATGCTGCATGTTATGGGGGCCCTAAATGCATGCCGCATGTCATGGGGGCCCCACGTGCATGCCTCATGTCATGGGGGCTCCAAATGCATGCCTCATGTCATGGGGGCCCCACATGCATGCCACATGTCATAGTGGCCCCACATGCATGCCACGTGTCAAGGGAGCCCCAAATGAATGTCGCATGTCAAGGGGGCCCCATGTGCATGCCGCATGTCATGGGGACCCACATGCATGCAGCATGTCATGGGGGCCCCACATGCATGCCGCATGTCATGGGGGCCCAAATGCTTGCCACATGTCATGGGGGCCATAAATCCATGCCGCATGTCATGGGGCCCCCAAATGCATGCCGCATGTGTCAGGTACCCCAAATGCATGCCGCATGTCATGGGAGCCCAAATGCATGCCGCATGTCATGGGGGCCCCACATGCATGCCGCATGTCATGGGGGCCCCACATGCATGCCGCATGTCATGGGGCCCCCACATGCATGCCGCATGTCATGGGGGCCCCACATGCATGCCGCATGTCATGGGGGGGGTACATGCATGCCGCATGTCATGGGGCCCCCACATGCATGCCGCATGTCATGGGGCCCCCACATGCATGCCGCATGTCATGGGGGCCCCACATGCATGCCGCATGTCATGGGGGCCCCACATGCATGTCGCATGTCATGGGGGCCCCACATGCATGTCGCATGTCATGGGGGCCCCACATGCATGTCGCATGTCATGGGGGCCCCACATGCATGCCGCATGTCATGGGGGCCCCACGTGCATGCCGCATGTCATGAGGGGCCCACGTGCATGCCGCATGTCATGGGGGCCCCAAATGCATGGCTCAAGTCATGGGGGCCCCAAATGCATGCCACATATCATGGGGGCCCCACGTGCATGCTGCATATATTGGGGGCCCAAAATGCATGCCACATGTCATGAGGGCCCCGCTTGCATGCCGCATGTCATTGGGGCCCCGCAGGCATTCCGCATGTCATGGGGGCCTCACGTGCATTCCCCATGTCATGGGGCCCAAATGCATGCCGCATGTATTGGGTTCCCCAACTGCATGCCGCATATCATGGGGCCCCACATGCATGCCACATGTCATGGGGGCCCCACATGCTTGCCGCATTTCATGGGGGACCCAAATGCATGCATACCGCATGTCATTGGGGCCCCGCAGGCATTCCGCATGTCCTGGGGGCCTCACGTGCATTCCGCATGTCATGGGGGCCCCACGTGCATGCCTCATGTCACGGGGGTCACAAATGTATGCCGCATGTCATGGGGGCCCCACGTGCATGCCGCATGTCATAGTGGCCCCAAATGCATGCTGC
The DNA here is from genome assembly GCF_046119375.1 of Phyllobates terribilis. Classification (NCBI taxonomy): domain Eukaryota; kingdom Metazoa; phylum Chordata; class Amphibia; order Anura; family Dendrobatidae; genus Phyllobates; species Phyllobates terribilis. The sequence goes on along the minus strand of NW_027362942.1, from coordinate 3,554,027 downwards.
ATGTCATGAGGGCCCCACGTGCATGGCGCATTTCATGGGGGACCCAAATGCATGCCGCATGTCATGGGGGCCCCAAATGCATGCCGCATGTAATGGGGGATTCAAATGCATGCCATGGGGGTCCCACATGCATGCCGCATGTCATGGGGGCCCCACATGCATGCCTCAAGTCATGGGGGCCCCCAAGTGGATGCCGCATTTCATAGGGGCCCCACATGCATGACGCATATCTTGGGGCCCACAAATGCATGCCACATGTCATAGGGGCCCCACATGCATGGCACATGTCATAGGGGCCCCACGTACATGGCTCATCTCATGGGTGCCCCACCTGCATGCCGCATGTCATTGGGGCCCCAATTGCATGCCGCATGTCATTGGGGCCCCAATTGCATGCCGCATGTCATAGCGGCCCCACGTACATGGCTCATGTCATGGGTGCCCCACCTGCATGCCGCATGTCATTTTAGGCCCCAATTGCATGCCGCATGTTATGGGGGCCCCACGTGCATGCCGCATGTTATGGGGGCCCCACGTGCATGCCGCATGTCATGGGGGCCCCACGCGCATGCCGCATGTCATGGGGGCCCCACGCGCATGCCGCATGTCATGGGGGCCCCACGCGCATGCCGCATGTCATGGGGGCCCCACGTGCATGCCGCATGTCATGGGGGCCCCACGTGCATGCCGCATGTCATGGGGGCCCCACGTGCATGCCGCATGTCATGGGGGCCCCACGTGCATGCCGCATGTCATGGGGGCCCCACGTGCATGCCGCATGTCATGGGGGCCCCACGTGCATGCCGCATGTCATGGGGGCCCCACGTGCATGCCGCATGTCATGGGGGCCCCACGTGCATGCCGCATGTCATGGGGGCCCCACGTGCATGCCGCATGTCATGGGGGCCCCACGTGCATGCCGCATGTCATGGGGGCCCCACGTGCATGCCGCATGTCATGGGGGCCCCACGTGCATGCCGCATGTCATGGGGGCCCCACGTGCATGCCGCATGTCATGGGGGCCCCACGTGCATGCCGCATGTCATGGGGGCCCCACGTGCATGCCGCATGTCATGGGGGCCCCACGTGCATGCATCATGTAATGGGGGTCCCACATGCATGCAGCATGTCATGAGGGCCCCACATGCATGCAGCATGTCATGAGGGCCCCACATGCATGCCGCATGTCATGGGGGTCCCACGTGCATGCTGCATGTCATTGGGGCCCCACGTGCTTGCCGCATGTCACGAGGGCCACAAATGTATGCCGCATGTCATGGGGGCCCCACGTGCATGCAGCATGTCATGGGGCCCCCCAAATGCATGCAGCATGTCATGGACCCCCCCAAATGCATGCAGCATGTCATGGGGGCCCCACGTGCATGCCACATGTCATGGGAAGCCCACATGCCTGCCGCATATCATAGGGGCCCCACATGCATGCAGCATGTCTTGGGGCCCACAAATGCATGCCGCATGTCATAGGGGCCCCACATGCATGGCGTATTTCATGGGGGCCCCAAATTCGTGCCGCATATCATGGGGGCCCCAAATTCATGCCGCAAGTCATGGGGGCCATAAATGCATGCCGCATGTCAAGGGCGCCCCACGTGCATGACGCATGTCATGGGGACCCACATGCATGCCGCATGTCATGGAGGCCCCCATGACATGCGGCAAGCATTTGGGCCCCACATGCATGCTGCATGCCATGGGGACCCCAAATGCATGCCGCATGTCAAGGGGGTCCCACATGCATGCCGCATGTCATGAGGGCCCTGCATGCATGCCACAAGTCATGGGGGCCCCGCAGGCATTCCGCATGTCATGGGGGCCCCAAATGCATGCCGCTTGTCATTGGGGCCCCAAATGCATGCCTCAAGTCATTGGGGCCCCACATGCATGCCGCATGTCATGGGGTCCCCACATGCATGCCGCATGTAATGGGGGATTCAAATGCATGCCGCATGTCATGGGGGCCCCAAATGCATGCCTCAAGTCATGGGGTCCCCACATGCATGCCGCATGTCATGGGGTCCCCACATGCATGCCGCATGTCATGGGTGTCACGCTGTCACTGTATACAGGAGGTAGGGGGCCTAAGCTGACCCTAAGCTGGGGCCCTGACTAATCCCTCAACCTGGAGGTACTGTTAAAGGTACAGAGGTCCAGGCCGCCAGCGTAACCCCTACCTCCTGAGGATCCCTGCACCTCCGTAATCTAGTCCTGAGAAGGACCCCGATCACAACAATTGGGAACCAGAAATAATATGCCCACACACAGTATTTTGACGAACGAGACAGTACAAGGGAAAAACCAAAACCACCTTGCAAACAACTACTACACGACTACAACAGAGGGAACACCAACGGGAAGGGAGATAAATGATAAAGCGAGGAAAGGGAAAAAACACTTCCAAATACACTTATCTCAGCAACTCCAAACACCACGATCCGCTCTGTAAGTCCGAATGAAATGCTTTCACCGACACCTCCCAAACAGACCAGCAGGTATATGAAGGAGTCTCACTAAAGAAGCATTGATTGCAGCTGGGCGAGGCTGGACCTCAGCTAGCCCAGAGAGAGAGAGAATTAACTCCCTCACTGCCGAGAAAACACAAAGCACCAACAAGTCAGCTGCGAGAAGTCAGGCTGTGTACTCGTGATGATCTTCGTGGCAACACACCCGTGACAATGGGGGCTCAAATGCTTGCCGCATGTCATGGGGGCCATAAATGCATGCCGCATGTCATGGGGGCCCAACAAGCATGCCGCATGTATTGGGGGCCCCAAATTCATGCAGCATGTCATAGGGGCCCCACATGCATGGCGCATTTCATGGGGGCCCCACATGCATGCAGCATGTAATGGGGGATCCAAATGCATGCTGCACGTCATGGGGGCCCCGCAGGCATTCCACATGTCATGGGGGCCCCAAATAAATGCTGCATTTCATGGGGGCCCCACGTGCATGCCGCATGTCATGGGGCCCCCCAAATGAAGGCCGCATGTCATAGGGGCCCCACATGCATGCCGCATATCATGGGGGCCCCACGTGCATGCCGCATGTCATGGGGGCCCCAAATGCATGCAGCATGTCATGGGGGCCCCAAATGCATGCAGCATGTCATGGGGGCCCCAAATGCATGCAGCATGTCATGGGGGCCCCACGTGCATGCCGCATGTCATGGGGGGCCCACATGCATGCCGCATGTCATGGGTCCCCACTTGCATGCATCATGTAATGGGGGTCCCACATGCATGCAGCATGTCATGAGGGCCCCACATGCATGCCGCATGTCATGGGGGTCCCACGTGCATGCTGCATGTCATTGGGGCCCCACGTGCTTGCCGCATGTCACTGGGGCCCCACGTGCTTGCCGCATGTCACGAGGGCCACAAATGTATGCCGCATGTCATGGGGGCCCCACGTGCATGCCGCATGTCATGGGGCCCCCCAAATGCATGCAGCATGTCATGGGGAGCCCACATGCATGCCGCATATCATAGGGGCCCCACATGCATGGAGCATGTCATGGGGGCCCCACGTGCATGCCGCATGTCATGGGGGATCCAAACTCATGCCGCATGTCATTGGGGCCCCAAGCGTATGCCGCATTTCATGGGGGCCCCATGTGCATGCCACATGTAATGTGGGCCCCAAATGCATGCGTTATGTCATAGAGGCCCCACGTGCATGCCGCATGTCTCGGGCACTCCAAATGCATGCAGCATGTTATGGGGGCCCCACGTGCATGCCGCATGTCTCAGGTACCCCAAATGCATGCAGCATGTTATGCAGGCCCCAAATGCATGCCGCATGTCATGGGGGCCCAAATGCATGCCGCATGTCATGGGGGCCCCACATGCATTCCGCATGTCATGGGGGCCCCACATGCATGCCGCATGTCATGGGGGCTCCACGTGCATGCCGCATTTCATGGGGGACCCAAATGCATGTCGCATGTCATGGGGCCCCCACGTGCATGCTGCATGTCATGGGGGCCCCACGTGCATGCTGCATGTCATGGGGGCCCCAAATGAATGCCTCATGTCATGGGGCCCCCGAAATGCATGCAGCATGTCATGGGGCCCCCGAAATGCATGCAGCATGTCATGGGGCCCCCGAAATGCATGCAGCATGTCTTGGGGCCCACAAATGCATGCCGCATGTCATAGGGGCCCCACATGCATGGCGTATTTCATGGGGGCCCCAAATTCGTGCCGCATATCATGGGGGCCCCAAATTCATGCCGCAAGTCATGGGGGCCATAAATGCATGCCGCATGTCAAGGGCGCCCCACGTGCATGACGCATGTCATGGGGACCCACATGCATGCCGCATGTCATGGAGGCCCCCATGACATGCGGCAAGCATTTGGGCCCCACATGCATGCTGCATGCCATGGGGACCCCAAATGCATGCCAAGGGGGTCCCACATGCATGCCGCATGTCATGGGGGCCCAAATGCTTGCCGCATGTCATGGGGGCCCCACATGCATGCCGCATGTCATGGGGCCCAAAAGCTTGCCGCATGTCATGGGGGCCATAAATGCATGCTGCATGTCATGGGAGCCCCACATGAATGTCGCATGTCAAGGGGGCCCAACGTGCATGCCGCATGTATTGGGGGCCCCAAATTCATGCCGCATGTCATGAGGGCCCTGCATGCATGCCACATGTCATGGGGGCCCCGCAGGCATTCCGCATGTCATGGGGGCCCCAAATGCATGCCGCTTGTCATTGGGGCCCCAAATGCATGCCTCAAGTCATTGGGGCCCCACATGCATGCCGCATTGACGCGCCCCCTGGGACATATTCCTTTTGAGGGGAATACCCGGCACCGGATCAGATGGGGGTTGTAGTCTCCGAGTGGCTGTGACCCGGCCCGTGCCCAGGGTGTCAAACTCAGTGTTATGTGGCAGTCCTACAGATGTTGTAAAGTTCTTCATGTCGACTACGCCACCCGTTGTGTTGCGGTCACTGTGGCCGCCGCTGCAGCAGGGTCCGCTGAGGCTGATGGTGTTGGTGCAGCTTGGTAGGATAACCCCCAACGGGAGGGGTATAGCCTCAGGGGGACAGGTGTAGAGGATGGGGGTTGTGGTGGTGCAGTGCAGACGGCAATTAAAGACAGAGTCGGGTTATGCAGTTTAGGGAGTTTACTCACTGCTGATGTTCCCGGTCACTCCAGCTTCAAGTGACCACCCGAGCCGTGCTGCGTCCACCAGGTCCTGGATCCAGCCAACCCCCAAACAAGTCCGGAGCGTGGCCCTGAGCTCTCCCTCTGTCCTTTCTTCAGCCGTCCCCACCAGTGATCCACCTAGGTCCAGCTCCCTCGGGCCTTCTGTTGGGACACCCTTGGCCTTGGGTTCCCTGACCCTCCACGTGGTATGCCTTCAGGGTGGATGTAGTGGGTGGCCGTGGCAGATGCTGCCCACGGCCTCCGGTCTCTGGCTAGGGAATGTTTTTGCCCCCACCAGCTTGGGTTCCGGTACCCTTTTGCTGACTCCTCACCCGGTGCTCTAATTTGGGTTCTTGGGTCCCTTCTATTTTCCCCCTCTGGGTCCTTCTGTGCTCCACTCTCTCTCTCTCTTCAGGGCTGCTGTTTCCTTCTCTCTGCCGACTTGTTCTCTGCATCAGACAGGCTCCTCTCCAACTGACTTGCTGTCTCCAGCTCCTCTACAACTGACCCTGATCTTAGTTGGTGCCCTCCTTTTATATCCCTCTATGTGTGAGCTCAGGTGACCAGCACCCAATGAGCTCCTATCACTACCCAGACTGCGCCCCCTATCTGCCCCTACACTACAGGGATGTACCAACCCCCTCCCACTCCAGCCAGGGACAGACACGGTCGTACCTGCACATTTCTAAGTGGGAGTACCGTCGGCCTGCCCCTCGGAAATGGGATGTGTGTAGTGCATGCAGTCTATCTGAGCTCAGTTCCACTCTCCATCCTTGCCCGGGAGTGGAATATCACACCTCTGGGTTGAGGTGCAATACCCCTGTAGCAGCCGAATCCTCAGGGTGCTACAGCATGTCATGGGGTCCCACATGCATGCCGCATGTCATGGGGCCCCACATGCATGCCCCATGTAATGGGGGATTCAAATGCATGCCGCATGTCATGGGGGCCCCAAATGCATGCCTCAAGTCATGGGGGCCCCAAATGCATGCCGCATGTCATGGGGTCCCCACATGCATGCCGCATGTCATGGGTGTCACGCTGTCACTGTATACAGGAGGTAGGGGGCCTAAGCTGACCCTAAGCTGGGGCCCTGACTAATCCCTCAACCTGGAGGTACTGTTAAAGGTACAGAGGTCCAGGCCGCCAGCGTAACCCCTACCTCCTGAGGATCCCTGCACCTCAGTAATCTAGTCCTGAGAAGGACCCCGATCACAACAATTGGGAACCAGAAATAATATGCCCACACACAGTATTTTGACGAACGAGACAGTACAAGGGAAAAACCAAAACCACCTTGCAAACAACTACTACACGACTACAACAGAGGGAACACCAACGGGAAGGGAGATAAATGATAAAGCGAGGAAAGGGAAAAAACACTTCCAAATACACTTATCTCAGCAACTCCAAACACCACGATCCGCTCTGTAAGTCCGAATGAAATGCTTTCACCGACACCTCCCAAACAGACCAGCAGGTATATGAAGGAGTCTCACTAAAGAAGCATTGATTGCAGCTGGGCGAGGCTGGACCTCAGCTAGCCCAGAGAGAGAGAGAATTAACTCCCTCACTGCCGAGAAAACACAAAGCACCAACAAGTCAGCTGCGAGAAGTCAGGCTGTGTACTCGTGACGATCTTCGTGGCAACACACCCGTGACAGTACCCCCCCTTCTACGAGGGACCTCCGGACCCTCAGGGCCAGGTTTATCCGGGTGAGTCGTGTGGAAGGCCCGAACTAATCGGTCTGCGTTAATATCCGACGCAGGAACCCACATCCTCTCCTCAGGACCATACCCCTTCCAATGAACCAGGTACTGAAGGGACCGGCGATTAAAACATGAATCAATGACCCTCGATACCTGGAACTCCAAGTTACCATTGACAACCACTGGAGGGGGAGGTAAAGGTGACGGTACCACCGGCGCCACATACCTCTTAAGCAATGATCTGTGAAACACGTTGTGAATTTTAAACGTAGGGGGGAGGTCAAGACGGAATGCCACCGGATTAATAATAGAACTGATTCTGTACGGCCCGATGAACCTGGGACCCAGTTTCCAGGAGGGAACCTTAAGTTTAATATTCCTGGTAGACAACCATACCCGATCGTTCACACTTAGGTCCGGACCAGACACTCTCCTCCTATCAGCCATACGTTTGTATCGGTTCCCCATAGTATTCAGATTCTTCATCACCCCTCTCCATACTGAAGCGAGAGATGAGGAAAATCGTTCCTCCTCCGGAACCCCCGAAGAGCCCCCCCTACTGAAAGTACAAAACTGGGGGTGAAAACCATATGCCCCAAAAAACGGGGACTTACCAGTGGACTCGCTCCGCCTATTATTAAGAGCAAACTCTGCCAGAGGTAAGAAAGAAGCCCAGTCCTCCTGGTTCTCTGACACAAAACACCGGAGATATGTCTCCAAGCTCTGGTTCATACGTTCCGTCTGACCATTGGTCTGAGGATGAAAAGCCGACGAGAATGACAAATGCATCCCCCGCCGTGCAGAAAACGCCTTCCAGAACTTGGACACAAACTGAGACCCCCGATCAGACACCACCTCGGAGGGTACCCCGTGAAGCCTCACAATCTCCCCGATGAACACCTGCGCAAGAGTTTTAGCATTAGGGAGAGCCGGAAGAGCGATAAAATGTGCCATCTTGCTGAACCTGTCCACTGCAACGAGTATGACCGTTTTACCCGAAGACGGAGGGAGGTCCGTAATAAAGTCCATAGACAGATGAGTCCAAGGACGCTCCGGGATCTTCAAAGGTAAGAGGGCCCCAGACGGACGGGTATGTGAGGTCTTAGAGCGCGCACAAACCCCACAGGACGCGACAAAAGTTACCACCTCTTTATGTAAGTTAGGCCACCAAAACCGACGCGAGAGGAGATCCACAGTTGCTTTACTCCCCGGGTGTCCTGCAAAAACTGAGTTATGGTGTGCCTCGATCACCTTTTGTCGCAACTGATCTGGAACAAACAGCCTCCCCGGAGGTCCAACAGGGGCGTCCCCCTGAGCCTCCAATATCTCCTCCTCCAGCTCAGAGCATACTGCCGAAACCACCACCCCCTCCTGAAGAATAGGAATCGGGTCGTCCGTATTCCCGGCCCCAGGGAAACTACGAGATAAGGCATCCGCCTTTACATTTTTAGACCCAGGACGATATGTAACGACGAAATTAAACCTGGTAAAAAACAATGACCACCTAGCTTGTCTGGGATTCAGACGTTTAGCGGACTCCAGATATAGCAGGTTCTTGTGATCGGTGATGACGGTGACCGGATGAACTGCCCCCTCCAAAAAATGGCGCCACTCCTCAAAAGCTAACTTAATGGCCAAGAGTTCCCTATTGCCGACATCGTAATTCCTCTCAGCGGACGACAATTTTTTAGAGAAAAAGGCGCACGGATGCCACTTACCAGGGGACGAACCCTGTGACAATACTGCTCCCACCCCTACCTCGGAAGCGTCTACCTCTACAAAGAATGGCTGTGACGCATCAGGTTGAATGAGTATGGGTGCCGAGGCAAAACATTTTTTCAAGGAGGAGAATGCTTGACAAGCCTTGTCAGACCACCTAGAAAAATCCGTCCCCTTTTTAGTCATGTCTGTGAGAGGCTTAACCATGGACGAGAAATTACGAATGAACTTCCGGTAATAGTTAGCAAACCCCAGGAAACGTTGTAGTGCCTTAAGATTCTCTGGCCGATCCCACTCAAGAACTGCCCGCACTTTCCCAGGGTCCATACGAAAACCGGACGCTGAAACCAGGAAGCCTAAAAACTGGAGTTCCTGTACGGCGAACACACACTTTTCCCACTTGGCATACAGTTTATTATCCCGCAAGATCTGTAACACCTGCCTAACGTGCTCCTGATGAGACACCAGATCCGGCGAGTAAATTAAGATATCATCCAGATATATGACAACAAACTGTCCCACCAGGTGGCGAAAAATATCATTAACAAAGTGTTGAAACACCGCCGGGGCATTAGTCAGACCGAATGGCATGACAAGGTTCTCATAATGCCCCTCCGGAGTGTTAAACGCCGTCTTCCACTCATCCCCCTCCTTTATCCTAATCAGATTGTACGCCCCCCTGAGATCCAACTTAGAGAACCATTTGGCGCCCACGATCTGATTAAAGAGATCGGGAATAAGTGGGAGCGGATACGGATCTCGGACCGTAATCCGATTAAGTTCACGGAAATCCAGGCAAGGGCGTAGGCCTCCATCTTTCTTCTTAACAAAGAAGAACCCCGCAGCCACCGGTGAAGATGAAGGTCTAATATGCCCCTTAGCCAGACTTTCTGAAATATAATCCTTCATAGCCTGCCTCTCAGGACCAGAAAGGTTATACAACCTAGCCTTAGGTAACTTGGCCTCCGGGAGCAGTTTTACAGAACAGTCATACTCGCGATGAGGAGGTAGTTCCTGACACCCTTTCTCCGAGAATACATCCTCAAAGTCCGCCAGAAATGGAGGTAAGACCCAAGGAGTAACCGCACCGATGACCGTGTTCATGCAGTTTTTATTACAGAATTTACTCCATTGGCTTATCTCTCTGGTTTGCCAATTAATAACCGGGTTATGCTTAGCTAACCAAGGAAGGCCCAACACTATAGGAGTGGGAAGACCCTCCAACACGTAACAAGACAACAGTTCTTTATGTATTGCCCCCACTTGAAGTTTTACGTCATGCACAGCTTGCAAAAAACTTCCCTGACCGAGAGGCCTGGCATCGATCGAGAATATGGGGATGGGTTTAGCCAACTCACTCAATCGCATACCTTGAACCCGGGCAAACCGAGCATCAACCAGATTAGCCCCGGCCCCACTATCCAGAAGAACAGATATCCTCTCAGTTCTCGTACCCACCACCACCTCCGCCGGTACGAGAAACTGAGACGAACCTAGGGACGAAATACCTACTCCCAGATTGCCGTCCACCACACAACCTGGGATCAACAGTTTTTTCGACGACTCTTTACTCTGCAAGGGACGGGATGGACACCCCCCAATAAAATGTCCCTTTTTCCCGCAGAAGAAACACCTTCCCGTCTTATGGCGCACCACCGGTCCCCTTCCCCGAAATGATGTCCCTCCTAATTGCATAGGCTCCTCCGGACTGACCAGGGGAACCACCATATGAGGGGACCTTGTAGGAGGTGGAGACATCGCAGGGGGTAGAGTTATCCCGCAGCTCTCCCGAAGCCGTCTGTCAACGCGAATAGCAAGGGCCATAGCGGCTTCCAGTGACGCGGGAGAGTCATACTGTGCCAACACATCCTGTAATTTGTCGGATAAACCATGACAAAACTGGCTCCTAAGAGCCGGGTCATTCCACTGGGTGTCCGTGGCCCACCTACGGAACTCCGAACTGAATTCCTCCGCCGGACGATCTCCCTGCTGGATCCTACGTAACTTAGACTCAGCAAGGGAGATCCGATCTGGGTCATCATATACGAGTCCCAGAGCAGCGAAAAACCTATCCACTGACTGGAGAGCCGGTGAGCTCGGGGGAAGAGAGAACGCCCAAGATTGTGGGTCCCCTTGTAGGAGCGAGATGACAATTCCCACCCTTTGTTCTTCACTGCCCGATGACCGAGGCCGCAGCCGAAAGTACAATTTGCATGCCTCCCGGAAAACAAAAAACTTGTCCCGCCCCCCAGTGAACCTGTCAAGGAGAGCTACTTTAGGTTCTGGTCCGGCTTGCTCCAGAGGATGCAAGACCTTGGACCTAACGTCCGCCAGCCCCATGGACAAACTCTGCAACTGCCGAGCTAGACCGGCTACTGGATCCATGGTAGCTGGAGAAAAACTAAGTGGGTCGGTGAAAATGTCACGCTGTCACTGTATACAGGAGGTAGGGGGCCTAAGCTGACCCTAAGCTGGGGCCCTGACTAATCCCTCAACCTGGAGGTACTGTTAAAGGTACAGAGGTCCAGGCCGCCAGCGTAACCCCTACCTCCTGAGGATCCCTGCACCTCAGTAATCTAGTCCTGAGAAGGACCCCGATCACAACAATTGGGAACCAGAAATAATATGCCCACACACAGTATTTTGACGAACGAGACAGTACAAGGGAAAAACCAAAACCACCTTGCAAACAACTACTACACGACTACAACAGAGGGAACACCAACGGGAAGGGAGATAAATGATAAAGCGAGGAAAGGGAAAAAACACTTCCAAATACACTTATCTCAGCAACTCCAAACACCACGATCCGCTCTGTAAGTCCGAATGAAATGCTTTCACCGACACCTCCCAAACAGACCAGCAGGTATATGAAGGAGTCTCACTAAAGAAGCATTGATTACAGCTGGGCGAGGCTGGACCTCAGCTAGCCCAGAGAGAGAGAGAATTAACTCCCTCACTGCCGAGAAAACACAAAGCACCAACAAGTCAGCTGCGAGAAGTCAGGCTGTGTACTCGTGACGATCTTCGTGGCAACACACCCGTGACAATGGGGGCTCAAATGCTTGCCGCATGTCATGGGGGCCATAAATGCATGCCGCATGTCATGGGGGCCCAACAAGCATGCCGCATGTATTGGGGCCCCAAATTCATGCAGCATGTCATAGGGGCCCCACATGCATGGCGCATTTCATGGGGGCCCCACTTGCATGCAGCATGTAATGGGGGATCCAAATGCATGCTGCACGTCATGGGGGCCCCACGTGCATGCCGCATGTCATGGGGGCCCCGCAGGCATTCCACATGTCATGGGGGCCCCAAATAAATGCTGCATTTCATGGGGGCCCCACGTGCATGCCGCATGTCATGGGGCCCCCCAAATGAAGGCCGCATGTCATAGGGGCCCCACATGCATGCCGCATATCATGGGGGCCCCAAATGCATGCAGCATGTCATGGGGGCCCCACGTGCATGCCACATGTTATTGGGGGCCACATGCATGCCGCATGTCATGGGGGCCACACTTGCATGCAGCATGTAATGGGGATCCAAATGCATGACGCATGTCATGGGGGCCCCAAATGCATGCAGCATGTCATAGTGGCCCCACGTGCATACCACATGTCATGGGGGCCCCACATGCATGCCGCATGTCATGGGGGCCCAAATGCATGACGCATGTCATGAATGCTCCACGTGCATGCCGCATGTAATGGGGCCCCCAAATTCATGTCGCATGTCATAGGGGCCCCACGTGCATTCCGCATGTCATGGGGGCACCACTTGCATGCAGCATGTAATGGGGGCACCACTTGCATGCAGCATGTAATGGGGGATCCAAATGTATGACGCATGTCATGGGGGTCCCACATGCATGCCGCATGTCATGGGGGCCCACATGCATGCAGCATGTAATGGGGGATCCAAATGCATGACGCATGTCATAGGGGCCCCACGTGCATGCCGCATGTCATGGGGACCCACATGCATGCCGCATGTCATGGAGGCCCCCATGACATGCGACAAGCATTTGGGCCCCACATGCATGCCGCATGCCATGGGGCCCCCAAATGCATGCCGCATGTCATGGGGGCCCAAATGCTTGCCGCATGTCATGGGGGCCATAAATGGATGCTGCATGTCATGGGAGAACCACATGCATGCCACATGTCATGGGGGTCCCAAATGAATGTTGCATGTCAAGGGGGCCCCACATGCATGCCGCATGTCATGGGGGCCCACATGCATGCCGCATGTCTCAGGTACCCCAAATGCATGCAGCATGTTATGCATGCCCCAAATGCATGCCGCATGTCATGGGGGCCCCACATGCATGCCGCATGTCATGGGGGCCCCAAATACATGCCGCATGTCATGGGGGCCCCAAATGCATGCCGCATGTCATAGGGGCCCCACATGCATGACGCATGTCATGGGGGCCCCACATGCATGCCGCATGTCACTGAGGCCCCAAATGCATGCCGCATGTCATGGGAGCCCCACATGAATGTCGCATGTCAAGGGGGCCCCACGTGCATGCCGCATGTCATGGGGATACCAAATGCATGCCGCATGTCATGGGGCCATAAATGCATGCCGCATGTCATGGGGGCCCCACGTGCATGCCACATGTCATTGGGGGCCCACATGCATGCCGCATGTCATGGGGGCCACACTTGCATGCAGCATGTAATGGGGATCCAAATGCATGACGCATGTCATGGGGGCCCCAAATGCATGCGGCATGTCATAGTGGCCCCACGTGCATACCACATATCATGGGGGCCCAAATGCATGACGCATGTCATGGGGGCCCCAAATGCATGCCTCATGTCATGGGGGCCCCAAATGCATGCCGCATGTCATAGTGGTTTCCAAATGCATGCTGCATGTCATGAGGGGCCACGTGCATGCCGCAAGTCATGGGGGCCCCAAATGCATGCCACATATCATGGGGGCCCCACGTGCATGCTGCATATATTGGGGGCCCCAAATGCATGCCACATGTCATGAGGGCCCCGCTTGCATGCCGCATGTCATTGGGGCCCCGCAGGCATTCCGCATGTCATGGGGGCCCCACGTACATGCTGCATGTCATTGGGGCCCCACGTGCTTGCCGCATTTAATGGGGGACGCAAATGCATGCATGCCGCATGTCATCGGGGCCCCGCAGGCATTCCGCATGTCATGAGGGCCTCACGTGCATTCCGCATGTCATGGGGGCCCCACGTACATGCTGCATGTCATTGGGGCCCCACGTGCTTGCCGCATGTCATGGGGCCCCCCAAATGCAGGCCGCATGTGACAGGGGTCCCACATGCATGCCGCATGTCATGGGGGCCCCAAATGCATGCCGCATGTCATAGTGGCCCCAAATGCATGCTGTATGTCATGAGGGCCCCACGTGCATGCCGCATGTCATAGGGGCCCCACGTGCATGCCGCATGTCATGGGGGCCACACATGCATGCCGCATGTCATGGGGGATCCAAACTCATGCTGCATGTCATTGGGGCCCCAAGCGTATGCCGCATGTCATGGAGGCCCCATGTGCATGCCACATGTAATGGGGGCCACAAATGCATGCGGCATGTCATAGGGGCCCCACGTGCATGCCGCATGTCTCGGGCACCCGAAATTCATGCCGCATGTCATAGGGGCCCCACGTGCATGGCGCAAATCATGGGTGCCCCACATGCATGCCGCATGTCATCGGGGCCCCAAATGCATGCCGCATGTCATAGGGGCCCCACATGCATGCCGCATTTCATGGGGGACCCAAATGCATGCCGCATGTCATGGGGCCCCAAATGCATGTCGCATGTCATGGGGGACCCACATGCATGCTGCATGTCATGGGGGCCCCAAATGCATACCGCATGTCATGGGGGCCCCAAATGCATGCCGCATGTCATGGCCCCCCCAAATGCATGCAGCATGTCTTGGCGCCCACAAATGCATGCCGCATGTCATAGGGGCCCCACATGCATGGCGCATTTCATGGGCCCCCCACATGCATGCGCATGTCATGGGGGCCTCAAATGCGTGCCGCATATCATGGGGGCCCCAAATGCATGCCGCATGTCATGGGGGCCCACATGCATGCCGCATGTCATGGGGGCACCACTTGCATGCAGCATGTAATGGGGGCACCACTTGCATGCAGCATGTAATGGGGGATCCAAATGCATGACGCATGTCATGGGGGTCCCACATGCATGCCGCATGTCATGGGGGCCCACATGCATGCCGCATGTCATGGGGGCACCACTTGCATGCAGCATGTAATGGGGGATCCAAATGCATGACGCATGTCAAGGGGGCCCCACGTGCATGCCGCATGTCATGGGGACCCACATGCATGCCGCATGTCATGGAGGCCCCCATGACATGCGACAAGCATTTGGGCCCCACATGCATGCCGCATGCCATGGGGCCCCCAAATGCATGCCGCATGTCATGGGGGCCCAAATGCTTGCCGCATGTCATGGGGGCCATAAATGGATGCCGCATGTCATGGGAGCCCCACATGCATGCCACATGTCATGGGGGCCCCAAATGAATGTTGCATGTCAAGGGGGCCCCACGTGCATGCCGCATGTCATGGTGACCCCACATGCATGTCGCATGTCATGGGGGCCCCACATGCATGCCGCATGTCTCAGGTACCCCAAATGCATGCAGCATGTTATGCATGCCCCAAATGCATGCCGCATGTCATGGGGGCCCCACATGCATGCCGCATGTCATGGGGGCCCCAAATACATGCCGCATGTCATGGGGGCCCCAAGTGCTTGGCGCAAGTCATGGGTGCCCCACATGCATGCCGCATGTCATCGGGGCCCTAAATGCATGCCGCATGTCATAGGGGCCCCACATGCATGCCGCATGTCATGGGGGCCCCACATGCATGCCGCATGTCACGGAGGCCCCAAATGCATGCCGCATGTCATGGGAGCCCCACATGAATGTCGCATGTCAAGGGGGCCCCACGTGCATGCCGCATGTCATGGGGACCCCAAATGCATGCCGCATGTCATGGGGGCCATAAATGCATGCCGCATGTCATGTGGGCCCAACGTGCATGCCGCATGTATTGTGGGCCCCAAATTCATGCTGCATGTCATGAGGGCCCTGCATGCATGCCGCATGTCATGGGGGCCTCGCAGGCATTCCGCATGTCATGGGGGCCCAAATGCATGCCGCATGTCATGGGGTTCCCACGTGCATGCCGCATGTAATGGGGGATTCAAATGCATGCCGCATGTCATGGGGGTCCCACGTGCATGCCGCATGTCATGGGGATTCAAATGTATGCCGCATGGCTTGGGGGTCCCACATGCATGCTGCATGTCATGGGGGCCCCAAATGCATGCCTTAATTCATGGGGGCTCCAAATGCATGCCGCATGTCATGGGGGCCCCACATGCATGCCGCATGTCATGGGCCCCCCAAATGCATGCCGCATGTCATGGGGTTCCCACATGCATGCCGCATGTCATGGGGGCCCAAATGCTTGCCGCATGTCATGGGGGCCATAAATGCATGCTGCATGTCATGGGGGCCCAACGTGCATGCCGCATGTATTGGGGGCCCCAAATTCATGCC
This sequence comes from Phyllobates terribilis, assembly GCF_046119375.1. Taxonomy (NCBI): domain Eukaryota; kingdom Metazoa; phylum Chordata; class Amphibia; order Anura; family Dendrobatidae; genus Phyllobates; species Phyllobates terribilis. The sequence goes on along the minus strand of NW_027362942.1, from coordinate 3,537,809 downwards.
GCATGTCATGGGGGGCCCGCAGGCATTCCGCATTTCATGGGGGCCCCAAATGCATGCTGCATGTCATGGGGGCCCCACGTGCATGCCGCATGTCATGGGGGCGCCAAATGCATGCCGCATGTCATAGTGGCCCCAAATGCATGCTGCATGTCATGGTAGCCCCAAATGCATGCCACATGTCATGGGGGACCCACGTGCATGCCGCATGTCATGAAAGCCCCACGTGCATGCCGCATGTCATAGGGGCCCCACATGCATGCCACATGTCATGGGGGCCCCAAATGCATGCCACGTGTCATGGGGGCCCCAAATGCATGCCGCATGTCATGTGGTCCCCATGTGCATTCCGCATGTCATGGGGGCTCTACATGCATGCCGCATGTCATGGGGGCACCAAGTGCATGCCTCATGTCATGGGGGCCCCAAGTGCATGCCGCATGTCATGGTGGCTCTAAAAGCATGCCGCATGTCATGTGGGCCCCAAATGTATGCCACATGTCATGGGGGCCCCAAGAGCATACCGCATGACATGGGGGCCCCAAGTGCTTGAGGCATGTCATGGGGGCCCAACATGCATGAAGCATGTCATGGTGGCACCAAATGCATTCTACATATCATGGAGGCCCCACGTGCATGCCACATGTCATGGGGGCCCCAAATGCAAGCCACATGTCATGGGGGCCAAAAAAGCATGCCGCGTGTCATAGGGGCCCCAAATGCATTCCGAATGTCATGGGGGTCACACATTCATGTCGCATGTCATGGGGGCCCCACGTGCATTCCACATTTCATTGGGGGCCCCAAATGCATGCTGCATGTCTGGGGCCCCAAATGCATGCTGCATGTGATGGGGGCCCCAAATGCATGCAACATGTCATGGTAGCCCCACATGCATGCCACATGTCATGGGGGACCCACGTGCATGCCGCATGTCATGAAAGCCCCACGTGCATGCCGCATGTCATAGGGGCCCCACATGCATGCCACATGTCATGGGGGCCCCAAATGCATGCCACATGTCAGGGGGGCCCCAAATGCATGCCGTATGTCATGGGTGCCCCAAATGCATGCCGCTTGTCATGGGTACCCCAAATGCATGCCGCATATCATGTGTACCCCAAATGCATACCCCATGTCATGGGGGACCCACGTGCATACCGCATGTCATGGGGACCCCCTATGCATGTCTCATGTCATGGGGGCCCCAAATGCATACTGCATGTCTTGGGAGCTCCACATGCATGCCGCATGTCTTGTGGCCCCACGTGCATGCCGCATGTCATGGGGCCCCATGTGGATGCCGAATGTCATGGGGGTACCAATTTCATACCGCATGTCATGGGGGACACTCATGCATACCGCATGTAATGGGGGCAACACGTGCATACCGCATATCATGGGGCCCCACGTGCATACCGCATGGCATTGGTTCCAAAATGCATGCCGCATGTCATGGGGCCCCATGTGCATGCCACATGCCATGGGGTCCACATGCATACCGCATGTCATTGGGGGAACATGTGCATACCGCATATCATGGGCCCCACATGCATACCGCATGTCATAGGTGCCCCAAATGCATGCCGCATGTCATGGGGCCCCATGTGCATGCCACATGTCATGGGGGCCCCAAATGCATGCCACATGTCATGGAGGCCCCAAATGCATGCCGCATGTCATTGGGGCCCCAAATGCATACTGCCTGTCATGGGACCTCCACATGCATGCCGCATGTCATGGGGCCCCATGTGCATGCTGCATGTCATGGGGGCCCCAAATGCATGCCGCATGTTATGTGGCCCCAAGTGCATGACGTATGTTATGGGGCCCCATGTGCATGCCGCATGTCATGGGGGCCCACATGCATGCCACATGTCATGGGGGCACCACATGCATACCGCATGTCATGGGGCTCCACGTGCATACCGCATGTCATGGGGCCCCACGTGCATGACGCATGTTATGGGTGCCCCAAATGCATGCTGCATGTCATGGGGGCCAAAAATGCATGCCACATGTCATGGGGGCCACACGTGCATGACACATGTCATGGGGGCTCCACATGCATGCCACATGTCAACGAGGCCCCACGTGCATGCCACATTTCATTGGGGGCCCAAATGCACGCTGCATGTCAGAGGCCACAAATGCATGCTGCATGTCATGGGGCCCCACATGCATGCCCCATGTCTTGGGGGCCTCAAATGCATGCTGCACGTGATGGGGGACCCAAATGCATGCCACATGTCATGGGGGCCCCAAATGCATGCCGCATGTCATGTGGCCCCAAGTGCATGACGCATGTCATGGGGCCCTTGTGCATGCCGCATGTCATGAGGGCCCACATGCATGCCACATGTCATGGGGGCCCCAAATGCATGCCGCATGTCATGTGGCCCCAAGTGCATGACGCATGTCATGGGGCCCCTTGTGCATGTCGCATGTCATGAGGGCCCACATGCATGCCACATGTCATGGGGGCACCACATGCATACCGCATGTCATGGGGCTCCACGTGCATACCGCATGTCATTGGGCCCCACGTGCATGACGCATGTTATGGGTGCCCCAAATGCATGCCGCATGTCATGGGGGCCAAAAATGAATGCCACATGTCATGGGGGCCACACTTGCATGACACATGTCATGGGGGCTCCACGTGCATGCCACATTTCATTGGGGGCCCAAATGCATGCTGCATGTCAGAGGCCACAAATGCATGCTGCATGTCATGGGGCCCCACATGCATGCCCCATGTCTTGGGGGCCTCAAATGCATGCTGCACGTGATGGGGGACCCAAATGCATGGCACATGTCATGGTAGCCGACACGCATGCCGCATGTCATGGGGGCCTCAAATACGTGCCACATGTCATGGGGGCCCCCACATGCATGGTGCATGTCATAGGGGCCCCACATGCATGCCGCATGTTATGGGGCCCCACATGCATGCCGCATGTCATGGGGGCCTCAAATGTATGCTGCATGTCATGGGGCCCCCAAATGCATGCCGCATGTCATGGGGTCCCCACATGCATTCCGCATGTCATGTGGGCTCTACATCCATGCCGCATGTCATGAGGGCACCAAGTGCATGCCGCATGTCATGGGGGCCCCAAATGCATGCCGCATGTCATGGGGGCTCCAAATGCATGCCGCATGTCATGGGGGCCCCAAAATGCATGCCGCATGTCATGGGGGCCCCAAGAGCATGCCGCGTGACATGGGGGCCCCACGTGCTTGACGCATGTCATGGGGGCCCCACATGCATGCCGCATGTCTTGAGTACCCCAAATGCATGTCGCATGTCATTTGGGCCCCACATGCATGACGCATGTCATGGTGGCCCCAAATGCATTCTACATATCATGGAGGCCCCACGTCCATGCCGCATGTCATGGGGGCCCCAAATGCAAGCCGTCTGTCATGGGGGCCAAAAAAGCATTCCGCATGTCAAGGGGACCCCAAATGCATGCCTCATGTCATGGGGGCCACAAATGCATGCTGCATGTCATGGGGCCCCACATGCATGCCCCATGTCTTGGGGGCCTCAAATGCATGCTGCACGTGATGGGGGACCCAAATGCATGGCACATGTCATGGTAGCCGACACGCATGCCGCATGTCATGGGGGCCTCAAATACGTGCCACATGTCATGGGGGCCCCACATGCATGGTGCATGTCATAGGGGCCCCACATGCATGCCGCATGTCATGGGGCCCCACATGCATGCCGCATGTCATGGGGGCCTCAAATGTATGCTGCATGTCATGGGGGCCCCAAATGCATGCCGCATGTCATGGGGTCCCCACATGCATTCCGTATGTCATAGGGGCTCTACATCCATGCCGCATGTCATGAGGGCACCAAGTGCATGCCGCATGTCATGGGGGCCCCAAATGCATGCCGCATGTCATGGGGGCTCCAAGTGAATGCCGCATGTCATGGGGGCCCCAAATGCATGCCACATGTCATGGTGGCCCCAAGAGCATGCCGCGTGACATGGGGGCCCCACGTTCTTGACGCATGTCATGGGGGCCCCACATGCATGACGCATGTCTTGAGTACCCCAAATGCATGTCGCATGTCATTTGGGCCCCACATGCATGACGCATGTCATGGTGGCACCAAATGCATTCTACATATCATGGAGGCCCCACGTCCATGCCGCATGTCATGGGGGCCCCAATTGCATGCTGCGTGTCTTGGGAACCCCAAATGCATGTCGCATGTCATGTGGCCCCACGTGCATGCCGCATGTCATGGGGACCCATGTGCATGCCGAATGTCATGGGGGTACCACGTGCATGCCACATATCATGGGGTCCCCACATGCATGCCTCATGTCATGGGGGCCCCAAATGCAAAGTGCATGTCATGGGGGCCTCACGTGCATACCGCATGTCATGGGGACCCCCAAAGCTTGACTCATGTCATGGGGGCCCCAAATGCATTCTGCATGTCATGGGAGCTCCACATGCATGCCGCATGTCATGTGGCCCCACGTGCATGCCGCATGTCATGGGGGACCCTAATGCATACCGCATATCATGGGGGCAACACGTGTATACCGCATATCATGGGGCCCCACGTGCATACCGCATGTCATTGGTGCCCCAAATGCATGCCGCATGTCATTGGGGCCCCATGTTCATGCCACACGTCATGGGTGCCCACATGCATAACGCATGTCATGGGGGCAATACGTGCATACCGCATATCATGGGGCCCCACGTGCATACCGCATGTCATGGGGGCCCCAAATGCAGGTCGCATGTCAAGGGGCACCATGTGCATGCCACATGTCATGGGGGCCTCAAATGCATGCCACATGTCATGGAGGCTCCAATTGCATGCCGAATGTCATTGGGGCCCCAAATGCATACAACCTGTCATGGGATCTCCATATGCATGCCGCATGTCATGGGGCCCCATGTGCATGCCGCATGTCATGTGGCCCCAAGTGCATGCCACATGTCATGGGGCCCCATGAGCATTCCGCATGTCATGGGGGTTCCATGTGCATGCCACATGGAATGGGGAACCCACATGCATGCTGCATGTCATGGGGGCCCACATGCATGCCGCATGTCATGGGGGCCCACATGCATGCCGCATGTCATGGAGGCACAAAATGCATACCGCATGTCATGGGGCCCCAAGTGCATGCCGCATGTCATGGATGCCCCAAATACATGCCGCATGTCATGGGGGCCAAAAAAACATGCCGCTTGTCATAGGGGCCCCAAATGCATTCCGCATGTCATGGGGGTCACACGTGCATGCCCCATGTCATGGGGGCTCCACATGCATGCCACATGTCATGTAGGCCCCACGTGCATGCCGCATTTCATTGGGGGCCCCAAATGCATGCTGCATGTCAGGGGCCACAAATGCATGCTGCATGTCATGGGGGCCCCAAATACGTGCCACATATCATGGGGGCACCAAATGCATGGGCCATGTCATAGGGGCCCCACATGCATGCCGCATGTCATGGGGCCCCAAATGCATGCTGCATGTCATGTGGTCCCCACTTGCATTCCGAATATCATGGGGGCTCTACATGCATGCCGCATGTCATGGGGGCACCAAGTGCATGCCTCATGTCATGGGGGCCCCAAATGCATCACGCATGTCATGGTGGCTCCAAATGCATGCCGCATGTCATGGGGGCCCCAAATGCATGCCACATGTCATGGGGGCCCCAAGAGCATGCTGCATGACATGGGGGCCCCACGTGCTTGAGGCATGTCATGGGGGCCCAACATGTATGCCGCATGTCTTGGGTACCATAAATGCATGTCGCATGTCATTTGGGCCCCACATGCATGAAGCATGTCATGGGGGCCCCAAATGCAAGCCACATGTCATGGGGGCCAAAAAAGCATGCCGCATGTCATAGGGGCCCCAAATGCATTCCGCATGTCATGGGGGCCCCACGTGCATGCCGCATTTCATTGGGGGCGCCAAATGCATGCTGCATGTCTGGGGCCCCAAATGCATGCTGCATGTGATGGGGGCCCCAAATGCATGCAACATGTCATGGTAGCCCCACATGCATGGGCCATGTCAAGGGGCCCCACATGAATGCCGCATGTCATGGGGGCCCCAAATGCATGCCGCATGTCATGGGGGCCCCACATACATGCCGCATGTCATGGGTACCCCAAATGCATGCCACATGTCATGGGGGACCCACGTGCATGCCGCATGTCATGGAAGCCCCACGTGCATGCCGCATGTCATGGGGGCCCCACGTGCATGCCACATGTCATGGGGGCCCCAAATGCATGCCACATGTCATGGGGGCCCCAAATGCATGCCGTATGTCATGGGTGCCCAAAATGCATGCCGCATGTCATGGGTACACCAAATGCATGCCGCATGTCATGTGTACCCCAAATGCATGCCCCATGTCATGAGGGACCCACGTGCATACTGCATGTCATGGGAGCTCCACATGCATGCCGCATGTCATGTGGCCCCACGTGCATGCCGCATGTCATGGGGCCCCATGTGCATGCCGAATGTCATGGGGGTACCAATTTCATGCTGCATGTCATGGGGGACACTCATGCATACCGCATGTCATGGGGGCAACACGTGCATACCGCATATCATGGGGCCCCACGTGCATACTGCATGGCATTGGGGCCCAAAATGCATGCCGCATGTCATGTGGCCCCATGTGCATGCCACATGCCATGGGGGCCCACATGCATACCGCATGTCATGGAGTGAACATGTGCATACCGCATATCATAGGCCCCACGTGCATACCGCATGTCATAGGTGCCCCAAATGCATGCCGCATGTCATGGGGCCCCATGTGCATGCCACTTGTCATGGGGGCCCCAAATGCATGCCACATGTCATGGAGGCCCCAAATGCATACCGCATGTCATGGGGCTCCACGTGCATACCGCATGTCATGGGGCCCCACGTGCATGACGCATGCCATGTGTGCCCCAAATGCATGCCGCATGTCATGGGGGCCAAAAAAGCATGCCGCATGTCATAGGGGCCCCAAATGCATGCCACATGTCATGGGGGCCGCAAGAGCATACCGCATGACATGGGGGCCCCAAGTGATTGAGGCATGTCATGGGGGCCCAACATGCATGCCGCATGTCTTGGGTACCCCAAATGCATGTCGCATGTCATTTGGGCCCCACATGCATGAAGCATGTCATGGGGGCCCCAAATGCATTCTACATATCATGGAGGCCCCACGTGCATGCCGCATGTCATGGGGGCCCCAAATGCAAGCCACATGTAATGGGGGCCAAAAAAGCATGCCGCATGTCATAGGGGCCCCAAATGCATTCCGCATGTCAACAGCTGGACTTTTGGATTTCGGAAATGTTTGCGTTTTTTGACCAGATTCGCGTCAGGCGCTCCCACACTCGTCCCGAGGGGACGAGCATCTCCGGAATTTGCGATTAAGCCTCGGCGTCCGCGCTACAGTTTTCTGGCTCTGGAACGCACGCGGTTTGGAGCTGGACGCCGATATTCGGCGTGCCGCACTCTTATCACATGCCGGACGCGCTGTACTTTTTTCGTAACGTTTCGAGATGAAAACATTTTTCCAAAGAAATCCTCTCTGCCATCTTCTTTAATAGCCAGCTCTCACCTACAATAGCCAGCCCTCACGAAAAAACTTTGCCGCTGGACGACGCAACGCTCGCCATTTTACAGATCCAGCCCGGGAGATGCTCTGCACGCCGCCCCGGGTCGATCCGACGCCATTAAGGCTCCGAAAAAAGGCTTGCAAAAACCTCGTCTGTTCCAGGTCCGAAAAACAAGCCATTTAGCCAGCCCTCACAACATTTCATCTCTTGGAAATGACCACCAGATGGCATCTGTGCTTTAAATATCATTCATTACTTGTCAGCCAGAATTCAGCTGCATTTCTGGAAATTGAACACTGGATGGCAGCTGTGCTTTAAAAGCCATTCACTCGTTCATGATAGACCCTCACAGGAAACACACAATAAGGAGATTTTTCACTTATCCTTCGGTGGAAAGGCTGTGATGGGGGGAGGGGATGATGATGTAGCATTTTTGTCTCTGTTGTTTCACTGAGATTAGGACTTTCAATGTGCTGCTGCCTGACCTTGTAAAACATTAACTCTTTTAACACAGATTGTGACCATATAATCAAATGAGAATAAGGAGTTTAATTAAAGGCATTTAAAAAGTTGCAATTTTATTACATCATTATTTAAAAAGACACAAAAATGGCAGCAATAATCACTGGTATTGAGGCCAATAATCACATCCATAGATGGAGCCCATATTTCATATCAAAAATAGGTAAAAGTAAATAGAGCATGTGACCATGTTGTAAAACACTTAAAGTTGTGTAAAAACCGTGGCGTAGGAACGGGCTGTGAAATAAGCGCGCCTAAACAACTATAAAGTTTACGTTTTTTTTCCGTAATCCATCAGATGAGCGTGATAACGGACGCTGCGCTGAATGGCGGCGTCAGAGCGACTTTTTTTTGTTGCAGATTGAATTTTAAGTGCTTTTGGTATCATCAAACCTGTAGCCAGCTCTCATCCTCATTGAGCTATTCCAAGGGTGAGGGCAGGCTAGGGGTCGCCCTGGAGGCACCTGTAGCCAGCTCTCATCCTCATTGAGCTGCTCCAAGGGTGAGGGCTGGCTAGGGGTCGCCCTGGAGGCACCTGTAGCCAGCTCTCATCCTCATTGAGCTGCTCCAAGGGTGAGGGCTGGCTAGGGGTCGCCCTGGAGGCACCTGTAGCCAGCTCTCATCCTCATTGAGCTGCTCCAAGGGTGAGGGCTGGCTAGGGGTCGCCCTGGAGGCACCTGTAGCCAGCTCTCATCCTCATTGAGCTGCTCCAAGGGTGAGGGCTGGCTAGGGGTCGCCCTGGAGGCACCTGTAGCCAGCTCTCATCCTCATTGAGCTGCTCCAAGGGTGAGGGCTGGCTAGGGGTCTCCCTGGAGGCACCTGTAGCCAGCTCTCATCCTCATTGAGCTGCTCCAAGGGTGAGGGCTGGCTAGGGGTCGGCCTGGAGGCACCTGTAGCCAGCTCTCATCCTCTTTGAGCTGCTCCAAGGGTGAGGGCTGGCTAGGGGTCGCCCTGGAGGCACCTGTAGCCAGCTCTCATCCTCATTGAGCTGCTCCAAGGGTGAGGGCTGGCTAGGGGTCGCCCTGGAGGCACCTGTAGCCAGCTCTCATCCTCATTGAGCTGCTCCAAGGGTGAGGGCTGGCTAGGGGTCGCCCTGGAGGCACCTGTAGCCAGCTCTCATCCTCATTGAGCTGCTCCAAGGGTGAGGGCTGGCTAGGGGTCGCCCTGGAGGCACCTGTAGCCAGCTCTCATCCTCATTGAGCTATTCCAAGGGTGAGGGCTGGCTACGGGTCGCCCTGGATGTACCTGTAGCCAGCTCTCATCCTCATTGAGCTATTCCAAGGGTGAGGGCTGGCTAGAGGCAGCCGTGGCAAACGAAAGCCAGCCCTCATGGTGTTTGTGTTATTAAAGAAAAATAATAAATTTGAGGGCTGGCTAGAGGCAGCCGTGGCACACATATATATATATTTCTGCAGTATCTGTGCATTATGAATCGTGATATGTGTTAAAGGGGCCCACTGAGACTTTCGCCTAGGGCCCACATAAACCTGGAGCCGGCCCTGCCCATGTGTGGTGATTATTGATTCCAGTACTAATAGGAATAGCAGGGGCACTAACAGCATGAATGGGGTGTTTATTTATTTGTATTTTGGATATTGTTTCTTCTGGTGTGTGAATATATGGCACTGACCAGTTTAATGCCCTGTATTTGTGTGGTTTTTGCCTTGGATTCTTACATTTTATTATATTGTCTGCTATAGTATATATTTTGTGCTATAGTGCATTACCTCTAATACTGGTGGCGGATTTGCCAGTCAGTATATTAATGTGAAAAATTGATCACCAGGGACAGCCTAAGTGTATATTTGATCTTTACTTGATCTATTACAATCATGTGTTTTTCTGGGATGGATTTTGGAGTAGGTGGGCTTTCCATTAGTGGGTAATTCCACTATATTAACTTTTACTTGTGTTTTCATGAATTGGATTGTGACATTGATTGTATGTATTTATAAAAAATATAATTCATTGTAATTTATTGAAGTATTGTCTAGATTGGGTGATCACTGCACAAGAGCATACCCCTTTTCTTCTTGCCGATGTTTATATATATTTCGTATGCTGCATGTTGATCCCATAGTGATTAGATGGTGCCCTCCATAACTTTGAGTTTGTGACAAAAGTATTCTTGGGGTGATACCTTTATCGACTAACCAGAAAATATATATATATATATATGCAAGCTTTCAGAGCATTAGAGGCTTCTTCTTCAGGCAACATTACAAATGAATTCATAAGATAAAAGGAACAGCATTGGAGAGATGTTACAAGAAGACATTTGTTCATGAGGTGTAAGTTGCAAAAGGCCTTGGGAATGTTTAATTATCTGGAGGTGTGAATTGTGTCCATGTAGTGAGTCATAAAGCTATGTTTTATCGTTAGTCCTGTTGTCAGTGAATTGAACATCCTTATCAATTTGAATTCCCAAATGTTTCTTTCTCTGTTGCCCTTGAAGTGACCTTTTAGTATCAAAACTTTTAGATTTTTCATACAGTGTCCCCTTCAGTGTCCAATTCAGACCTTCAGATAATTAAACATTTCCAAGGCCTTTCATTCATACAAAAAAACTAATTTGCTCTCCCTAACATATCAGTAGAAGACATCACAACTTACACCTCATGAAGAAATGTCTTGTTGTAACATCTCAAGTCCTTCTGCAGCCTTATCTCAATTGAATTAACATACAAACCAAAGCTTTTTTTTTTTTCTTTTTTCAAATGCTTCCTCAGGGTATATGAGAGCCTACAGTAGTTGGTGTATCTGAGTCTATATTCTGGCTTTTGAAGGAGCAACTTGCTAATTCTTACTATTGCTAGAAAATGGACTCTCCTGGAAATCCAGACCTGTTTCTCTGCAAGATATGCCTGAAGCTCTATAAAAACCTGCGCAGGCATCTAAAGACCGTATGCATGAAAACCCGTCAGGCGGAGATCGACAATGAAATCAAGAATACAAAAAGGAACATGCACAAGGTGGCTGAATCCCTTTCTGTTGTGCCTTATGACAGCCTCGATTTCAAAAACAGCCAATTTACAAGTGCTCAGGACTTCTTCACAGAATTTTTGAAAAGTCGAGGTTGCATCGTGACCGGAAAACCATCTGAAAGGTATGTATATGTTTCTTCATAATATTTCAGGGTTTTCTAGCATTTACCTATTCATTACCTATCCTAATTTTGCACGTAATTTTGTTTTTTACCTATATACATCTTATGCAATATATCTTAGTTGAGTGCTATCAAAATGGCTGAAAGACATGCCAACATAGTGCCAAAAAGTCTACCCCTACCCATCTAAGTAAGCTTCATACTTTATACTTTTATTTTTCTGTTAATCTAGATAGAAAAAAGGCTTGTTTTTTTCAGTGAGCTAGTGTTACTTTTACCATATATTGTACTGTAAAATTGGGAAAAAATTCTATGTGCGCTTAAATTGTAAAACTGTGCAATTGCACTTTTTAACACTGCGTTCACTACATGGAGTGATGCCTCAGCTCAGCTCAGTATAACTTTGCGGATACCAAAAATGTATACTTTTGCTTTTATCTAAGTGCTGGAGAAAATTCTGAATTTTTAAAAAAAAAAAGTTTTGCACTTTGTGGTCATTTTTTCCAACCTATAGCATTATTTTTTGTGATCCATGTGATGACATTTTTTTGTGGCTAGGAGTGATGTATTCAAAGATATCATTTTTAGGTAGACAGTGTTTTGATCACCCAGTATTGAATTTTATTGGCGCATGTGTGTGCATATATATATATATATATATATATAATTTTTTTTTTTTTCTTCAATATAATAAAATATAATAACATAATGTAATTACCTTATAATAATGTAAATATAATATGGCATACTATAATAATATATTAATAATATAATTAATACACTATAAAAATATAAAATTGTATCTAATACAAGATAATATACATATAATATAACAATATAATATATTATATTATATTAAATATAATATAATGCTATATTAAATAATATATTACTAATATAATATGACATAATTAAAATGTATATAATCTAATATTGTAAATATAATATAATGTAGTAATAATAGAATTATAGTATGATATAATTACAATATAATAAGAATATCGTTTATGTGACAGCTGGCTACTGATGGTCCTAGATGTCCCTGTAGCTGGCTCTCACTTCTACTCCTAACTCAGATGTTTCAAAGCTCTCATTTGCTATTGGGTCAAAACTAAGATTGTTGTCACTAGAATGGCCCTACAGGCACCACAATAGTGGTAAAGGGCCTTGACCAACCATCCAAGTCGCCTGCAAAGTTCTATATGTTGATACTCTCAATTATAGAGGAATTAATGCAGATTTTGGGTTTCTTTTTTAGGCCATCCACTGAAGAAGAGGAGCCTATGACACTTCCTCCTGAGGTTGAAGAAGCTAGGTAAGAACTATGCACCAGATTTCTAAAAACATTTGTAACAGCTTTACTATTATTAGTAAAGGAAGCTTATGATGTCAATAATCACCCTAATATATTCTTGCCTCTTTCAGTTCGAATGCCACGATGCCCATGCGGAAAAAACTTGCTGTGGTTGGGTTTCATAAGATGCACAGCTTAAGTTCCTCAATTTTACTGGCTTTTAAAAACTATTTAAAGGGAAAATGTACCGAATTGACCATAACACCGATGGTAAGTGTAATTTTATCATTTTGCGTGTGTTTGAGGAATCCTTACAGATGTGAACCCTGATGCATGATCATTTTTTTAAATTTTAGATACGAATCGTTTCTCGCTTTCTTTATTATGTAAACCCGGAAGACATCTCTGCTGACTTTTTAAAGAACTTGAAGGCCACTAGAGAATATTTTATTTCCTTGGAAAGCTTAGGCTGTGTGCCCACGTAGCATTTTTCAAGCGTATATGCTGCGGAATTTCCGCAGCGTAAACGCTTGAAAAACGCATGTAGATCCGCACCCCATGGTCCCCAATGGGATTCCGCATGTTCTATGCACATGCTGCGGATTTTTCCGCAGCGTTTATGCTACGTCCAAAAATCCGCAGCATGTCATTTAATTTTGCGGAAGCGCAGCGGAACTCCCGCCATTGACTTGCATTGAGACGCATAGAAACCGCGACTGTACATTTGTACAAGCGGCTTCTATGCGTCTCTATGTGCGGATGGTACCCAGTTCTGGAGGAGAGGAGACTCTCATCCAGACCTGGGTACCATTGTACCTGTAAAAAAAGAATAAAATAACAAATAAAGTTTATACTCACCTGTCCGGCGGCTTCTCTCTGAATGCCAGCAGCGCTGAAGGACCTGCGGTGACGTCACAGTCATGTGACCGCAGGCCCTTCACCGCTCTGTCTCGCGATATGCCGGCAGCCGGGAACAAGCCAGGAAGCAGCGCTGCAGCCACGCCGGGGCCTCGGGGGTGAGTATAGCTTTATTTGTTTTAATTTTTATGGTTCACACTGTATAAATCCATGCTGTTTCCATGGATTTATACAGTGTGACCTAGTTGTCAAGCACTTTCCAAGTGATGCTATCGCCTGGAAAGTGCTTGTCAATCTGCATGCGGAAACGCATGTGAACCCGCATGTGGATCCGCATGTATTCTGCAGGAAAAACGCATGCACAATCTGCATGCGTTTTTTTCTGCCAGGGAGATGCAGAAATGCTGCAGAAATTTTCTGCTTCATTTCTGCATCGTGGGCACATAGCCTTAAAGACCAATGAAGAAACAATAAAAAAGCATATTAGTCACCTGCGGAGATTTGTAACTTTTGTATGCTCAAAGGACTACCCCTATCTCCTTGACGAAGAAGCAAAAAATGCAGTTGAGCCCTTTAAGGAGACTTTGAGTGTTGTAGTAAAGAGATTAAACAAGAAGCTTGCAAAAAGGCAGGAAGAGGGGGTAAGTAGCTCAAGTTTATACTACACCTGCAATTTAAATTTTTACTGTCATGGGGATGTAAAATGCCATAAAAACATCATGGGAAAGGTTGATTATTAGAAAGTCTAGATTTATTTATTACTTGTTCTGCCATGCAAGGTTGGAACAAAGTAATATTTAGCTCTTAGAAGCTCAGGCAAATCCCATATTTCCATTTCAATTGAATTCAAAATATTTTAACTTGCTAAAATGAGTTCATAATCACAAATGCGCTGAGGTTACATCTTCTGGCTCCATTATGGGATCGGTAAAATGGAACCCCTAGATAAAAGATTTGTCGAATGATGGAAACAAAGAATGCTAAATGTATCTAATGGGCTAACATGCAAAAAAAATAAATAAAAAGAATGAACCTGTAACATAACTCATTTTATCATCCACAGATTGGAATCCACGCCTGTGACTATGGCTGATTGCTGCAAAATTTTGAAAGTGGCAAAGCCTCACGTGACTGATATTTTTACACAGGCAGAAATTAGTAAGATGTTGAGTGATAAGGAGAAGACCCTAGCATGTTATTATCTTCAGGCTGTTATTATCTATAAGCATCTACGTAAGCCATCTGAGGCAAAAAATCTAATGGTAGGTTTAATTTAATTAACCAACTTAGCATATTGCTGACAGATGCTGCTTTACCATATCTTATGTATTTTCAATGTTTTTCTCTTAGTTAAAAGACTGGCTTGAAAGGGAGAAGTTAGATGTTGATGGACAGACCTTAACAGTGGTAAAGACAAAAAAAAATCTTTTGATACTGCAGGAGGAGGATGAGAAGGTAAAATGTTAAAAACATAACTCCTATAAAGCTGTGCTGTAGGTTCTTCAAGGTTTTGCCATTTGCAATCGCATCTTTAACACAGAGTTTCACTTTGACAGAATTTCAATACATATTTCGAAAAGATTAGGACAACTAATCAACCCAAGGATGCAGATACGGTGCCTACATTCTTTGTGTCCTGCAATGGACAACACATCAAGAATCCCGGCAAAGACATGGAGCGCTTCCATAATAAGTTCGTAAAAAATGAGGCCCTCCTTCTCTGCACTACCAAGCATTTAACAAGACTAACAAATGTTTTATCCACAGGTATCAGCTGCCCGTAAAAATATGGGTGATGGCAATAGACGCATACAAAAAGTGGGCTGAAGAATGTCTTTCACAGGTGGAAAGAGACCAGGCCAATGCGTACGTGCACTTTGTGTCCAGACCCGACATGGTGGATAAATCTCCATTTGCTGCAGGGATGTTAATTGTGGCTACACTGAAGGGAGATGAGCAAGCAGGAACCTCTGTGTAAGAGACCTAACTTTATCCCCACAGGCATTCCCAAAATCCATCTTTTTATTGCATGAGACTTAAGTAATTATGCCGTATTGTATATATGATTTCAACCAAATTCTTGGTTAAGTCGTCTAGTAGGTAACAATGCCTTTATCAGTTTTTCCTAACTTAACTGTTTTTTTTTAACTTCACAGATGTACATTGCCCAAGAGAAGGAGGATCAGGGGAGAAGAGGACTGTGAGGGACAAGCAGATGAGGAAGAGACAGAAGGCGCTGGGTAGGAGACTGAACAGACACCCTATGATGCCACCACAATTAATTTCTCCACAGTACCATCCACACACAGTATGATGACCCAACTGTGCCTCCCTCCACTACCCTGGTGATGAATGGTGATCCCAGCACAGTATAATCCTCAATTGTGATTCCCATACAGCCCTCCATGCAGTACATGGGGCCTACGTGCAGTATCATGGCCCCTACTATCACTGTACGTCGTATTAATACCCCCACACAGCCTTCCGCACAGTGTGATGGACCCCACGCAGACCTTCACACTGTATATTTGCTGGCATACAATATAGTGGCCCTCAAATAGTCATCCATAAGATATAAAGGCTCCTTCATAGCCATCCACATATTATAATGCCCTCCATAAATCCATTCAAATATTATAATGGCCCCGCATACCTTATGGATGGGAAATGGGCCCTACATAGTAGTTCTCCATATGGTATAATGCAGCTCCCATTGCCTTCTATATAGAATAATACTTTCCCATAGTTTTCTGTATATTACAATGCATCACCCATAGTCCTCCATATAACTTATTGTAACCTCCATATAACATATTGCAGCCTTTATGCAATATTATGTAATCTCCATACTACTCAATATATAAAGCAGCCTCTATAGTTCATCATATTGTATAATGTAGGCTCTATAATCCTCCATATAGTATAATGTAGCTTCTTTAATTATCCATATTGCATAATGTAGCCTCTATAATCCTCTGTATAGCATACAGCTTCTATATTCCTTCATATAGCATAATGTAGCATCTGTCATCTTGCATATAGGATAATGTGGCCCTACAGTCCTGTCCTCCATATCATAATGGGGCCCCATAGTTAATGGTTAATATATTTAATTTTGTATTAAGCAAAAAATCATTCTCTAACCAATAATCTATTATACAAATAAATAGCGGCACTTTCCGTAAAGTAATTCTGCCTTTTAGTATATGATGAATTCCAAATTCTTGGTTAAGTAGTCCGGTGAGGAACAACACCATTTTTAGTATATTCTAATTTACCATCTATCCATTAAACTTTACAGAAGTTCCATTGACATCACAGGAGAAGGCGGCGGCAATCGGAGACATTCTGAAGCGGCAGAAATCCATGAGGAAGAGGCAGTCCAGCAGACTGACAATGCTCAAAAAGAGCTCTATTTCAACAGATTAATTGAAAAGTACCCTGTAGGAGTAAACACCCAATTACCATCCCTGTCCACCTGCAGTCAGTACACAGAGCGTTTCGCACACTACTGTCGGGACAAGTGGAGGCGAGACCAATACAATCTACGCGTTTCAAGTGCTGTCGGTAAGTTTTTTTTCTCTTTCTTTAAATTTAAATCTGTCTACTTGATGTTATTGTATTCTTTGGGATGTGATGCCTGAATATTTTTTTTGCTGAATATTTTACAGTATTTTCTCTTTTTTAGATTATTTCAGGCTTTTCCCCAAAGAAGATGATTTAAAGCACTATCTGAATCAACAGCATTGGACGTCCAACCTACCTGTCCTAGTAGATGTCCAACGTGGATGGAAGCCCAAACCAAATAGAGGGGATACAGAGAACATTGCCAGACTTCAAGAAAAGCTAAAATTGCAAACGTGGACAGGCCTAATGATTGTAAATGAACGAGGCAAAGGTGAAGGACTGTGCACAACTCGTGCTTTTAGTAAAGGAGAAGTCATTTGTGACTATCATGGAGTGCTTAGAGAAGGAGCTGAGGCTTGCAAAATACAGGCAACTCTGAACGAGGATGAATGTTATATGTTTTTTTTCTTCATTGGTGAAAAGCAGTGGTGTATTGATGCCAGGGAGGTTCCGTGCAGTTGTCACCCAGACATGCCTTCCACATTTGGGCGAAAAATGAATCATTCTTATAAAAATTACAACGTCAAACCTGTCCTTAAATTTATAATTGATGGTAACACGCCATCAATACTATTTCTGGCTAATTGCGATATCAAACCAGGGACAGCGCTTTTGTTCGATTATGGAGTGAAACCTAATGACTATGGAGAAGGTTCAGATATCCCATGGCTGACAACGTGACATTTAAGGTACCATTACACTCTTCAATATCGTGTGCGATATTGCACAAGCGTCAGGTGTTTCACATCGCACACACTATCCTTAATTGATCGTACGTGCGCTGTTACATGCTATATCGTAGATAAAGCATGCACAATGTTGCGATGCAGCGCTATTCTGTACCATGCTGCGATTCTGCAAATTCAATGCAAAGTATAGGTGAATCGTATGGTTCCATGCTTCAATGCTGCAGCCTGCACGATGGTTAATTACACGACGATCGTGAGATTTGAGGTCAGGATCTCAAATCAAACAAATAATACTGGATAAATAAATATCCAGTTCTACATGCAGACATGCTATACACATCTACTCCCATTCACACTTAAATGATATCACAGCAGACCTCGGTCATATCAGACCTGCCAACTTATACCACTCTAAGTGCCCAGAAAATGTAATGTTATTATTTATATCAGGCGGAGAGCACCAATCAAACCTAGGGTCACAACAAGGACCATGAAGACAGGGATGCAGTTGAGGAAAAGGAAACACCCAGGGTAATTGGTCAATATACTCATTCACATTGTCCTTGAACAATAAACATTTCTGTTTTAACATATGTATTCCCCTTCTTTCCTTTAAAGAGATTAAGAAGACGGCAGTGATCAGCTCCCAAGAAAGAATGAGGCGTTTCGGAGACTAAAGTTCCGGTCTTGTTAAAGTTTTTGAATTCATGTTTTATTTGTTTCTTTTCTGTTCTAGGTTGTTCTACAATTCCAGGTGAACGGGGCCCTCGAAGCAATGGGAGAAGATTTTCTTTATTATAAACATTTGTACTGTTTGTATTAGTGTTAAAGGGATTCTGTCACCAGGTTTTAGCCATCTCATCTGAGCGCACCATAATGTGGACACAGAGATCTTTATTCCAGTGATGTATCACTTACTAGGCTGCTCAGTGTAGTTTGCATTAAAACACTGTTAAATCATCTGGAGATTATCATTAGAGCACTACTCCAGTAGTCCAGTCATACTTGGGAGCTGCCAAATCTGCAACAGAGAAAACAGTAATTTTATCAAAATGACAGCAAGGAGCTCAGTAAGTGAAACATTGCTGGATCAGGATTTCTATCTCTACATTATGCTGCTGTCAGATGGGATGTCAAAAACCTGGTGACACAGTCCCTTTAATAACTATTTTAAAGCTAAATATAAATAGTCCTATGGCTATGATGAAACAATTCTGACAACTGTTCAAATGGCACAATCATTTACTACCGTCAGGTTTCTGAGCCGTTTAGTCTAATGCTTTGTCAGTATTACTAGAATCCATAATAATTTAAAGGTCAGGTAGCCATAAAAGTGCTCCTGCCAGTCAGAGCAGTGCAGTCCCTGGAAATCGGGCCTAGGGAAGCAGAATATATTACCATCCCTAACAGCATGACCCCCAGATGTCCAGCAACCCGACATGTAGAACTGCCTATAAAAATGACCATTTGTCCAGTCAGTGCATCACTCTCTGGTGCCCTTTTACACTGGCACACTGCTTTCTGTCTCTCTCTCTCTTTCTCTCTCCGCAGTGCAATGCTCTCTGGTGCTCTTTCACTCTCTCTCCAGTGCACCACTCTCTGACGTGTTCTCTTTCTCCCTACTGCACCGCTCTCTGGCACTCCTCTGTCTTTATAGTGCACTGCTCTCTTTTGTGCTCTCTCAGTCTCCAGTGCATCACTGGCGCTCGCTTTTGATCTCTCCCCATTGCACCACTCTCTCGCATGCTCTCTCTCTGGTGCTCTCTTTCCGTCCAAAGTGCCTTTTTTTGTCTCTGTGCCTTCACGAGCTTCTCAATCTCTGTCTTTGCCCATCTGTGGCTCTCTATCGGTCTCTGTGCCTCTCTGTCCCTCCCTGTGCTTCTATTTACCTTTTGCATCCCTCTATGTGCCTACCTTTGCCCCTTTGCTCCCTTCTTTGCCTCTATGTGCCTCTTAATGACTCTCTCACGAGCACACCTCTTTCTGTAGGTCAAAGGTAAGAAGCACTACTCAAGTTGCAGCAGAGAAGATGAATTGGTAAGTAACCACAAAGCTACACAGTGTTTAACACTTGTGTATTTTTTAAGAATCTTGTTGGTGTAGGATGCTTCCTGAACATTAAAGTGAATGGTCAGGAAACATCTTTAAGCTACAGGATCCTTGAAAAATATGCAAGTTTTTATGGGATGATTTGTCAGGCTATCAACAATCACACAGGGCCACATGCCCGTCAACAGGGCAATAGCCGACTCCACAAGGCCAATGACCCTTTGCAAAGGGCCAGAGGTCCCTTTCCGCAGGGCCATAGGCATTTCCACAGGGCCATAACCCCCTCCAACTCTCTCCACAGGACCACAGGCTACTACCGGGCCACAGGCTTTTCCACAGTGCCACAAGCCCCATCCAGCTCTCTTCACAGGCAATCATGTTGCACTTTTGCAACAAAAGAGTCAATCTTTGTTGCAGTTCGGCAACATTAGAGTCAACCCTGTTGCAGATCGGACACAAAGCTTGAAAATTTAGATGTTTACTGCAGAGGACTTCATAGGCCCCCATCTTACTCCAGAGCCTTCCACAGGCCCCTCCAGCCCGCTCCACAGGCCACAACTCCCTCCAGCTCGCTTTACATCGCCACATGCCCATCTGCGGGGCAACAGACCCCTATGCAGGGTCACAGGCCTTTCCACAGGGCCGCAACCCCTTCAGCTCTCTCCAAAGGACCACTGGCTCCTTCTGCCGGGCCACAAGCCTTTCCACAGGGCCACAATCCCCTCCAACTCTCTACACAGGACAACAGGCTCTCTTTACAGGGCCATAGCTCCCCTCCACAGGGCCAAATGCACTTTCCACACGGCAAAAATCCCCTCCAGCTCTCTCCACAGAGTCACGGGGTTCGTCTGCAGGGCACAAGCCCCTTCATCAAGGCCAAGGGGCCTTTCTACAGGGCCACTGGCCTTTAAATAGGGCCACAACCCCCTCTGGCATTCTCAACAGGGCCACAGGCTCCTTCTACAGGTGTACAGGCATTTACACAGGGCCACAACCACCTTTACCTCTCTCCACAGGGCAACAGGGCCCTTTCACTATGCAATAGGCCTTTCCATAAGGCCACAACCCCCTCTCTCTCTCTCAAAAAGGACAGAGGCTCCCTTTACAAGGAAACAGCCCCCTCCACAAGGCCAAAGGCCTTTTTCAAAGGGCCACAGGTCCCTTCCGCAGGGCCATAGGCATTTCCCCAAGGCAATAACCCCCTCCAGCTCTCTCCACAGGACCACAGGCTCCTTCTACAAGGCTACAACCCATTTCAGCTCTTTCATCAGGGCCACAGCCTCCTCCACCCCACTTTAATCAGTTAAAAGGACTCATTTGAGTGACCATTGGTCAGCTCGAGTAAAGGAACCTGATATAGTATACTGCACTGTTTAATATTCTTTTTTTTCTTTACACAGGTTGAATGCTGGCAAAGGAATGTCACCTATGCCATGCTCCTTTATACCAGTTTTCTTGATTGACATGTTATTTTTGGAGCCAAATGAGAAAATTGGGAAATAGAAAGCTCCCCCCTCCTTCCAATTAGTGGATCCGGTCAGGTGCTCAGTGGCGGTAGGCCACCGCCTGAAAGCCAAACATGAAAAAAGGAATGCTGGCACCGGTTTCCATATGATGAATTTTACTTTATTCCATGAAGATCAATACATTAAAAAGAAGGCATCGTTACAGGCAATCCGCCCCATCATGTCATTTTTGGTTTAAGCCTAATTTCTTTCAATAACTAAAATGGAATAAATGTGTCACTTTTTTGCCTATACTAATAGTTGTGGGGTATTTTGACATCACAATAGAATTAATACTTACCCTTTCCGATGCCTTTTAGGGCTATCCGGTGCAGAACCAAGGCCAAATACCAACCGACAGGACCTTCCTGTGACATCATGGAAGGTCCTGTCGCTCAGCAGGTGGCCTTGGCTCTGCACCGGATAGACCGAAAAGGCGCCTGAAAGGGTAAGTATTAATTCTTTATTATTTTTAATACATCTGGATTTATTTAATTTTGATTTCGTACTGTATAGTAATACATTACAAAATGAAATGGGGGCTGGCAGACATGTCACAAAGGGGAGGAGGAACAGGATTCTTCTTCCTCCTCTGTGACATCACTTCTCCTCCGGACCGGGTGGTGTGTGAACACAGCCTCAGGCTGCGTGCCCACGTAGCGATTTACAAGCGTATATGTTGCGTAATTTACGCAGCGGAAACGCTTGTGAAACACTTGGTAATCTGCACCCCATGGTACTCAGTGGCATTCCGCAATGTTAATGCCCATGCTGTAGATTTTTCCGCAGCGTTTCTGCTGCGCTTAAAAATCCTTTCCACAGGGCCACAACACCTTCAGCTCTCTCCACAGGACCACAGGCTCCTACCCGGCCACAGGCCTTTCCACAGTGCTACAAGTCCCTCCAGCTCTCTCCACAGGCAATCATGTTGCATGTTGTTTACCGCAAAAGGACTTCATAGGCCCAAATCTTACTTTAGACCCTTCCACAGGCCCCTCAAGCCAGCTCCACATGGCCATTTCCGCAGGCCACAACTCCCTCCAGCTCTCTTTACATCGCCACATGCCCCTCTGCGGGGCCACAGACCCCTATACAGGGTCACAGGCCATTCCACAGGGCCACAATCCCCTCCAACTCTTCTCCACAGGACAACAAGCTCTCTTTACCGGGCCATAGCTCCCCTCCACATGCACTTTCTGCATGGACACAGCCCCCTTTAGCTCTCTCCACAGAGACACAAGGCCCGTCTGCAGGGCACAAGCCCCCTCTTCAAGGCCAAAAGGCCTTTCTACATGGCCATAGTCATTTCCATAGGGCACGAGCCCCTCCAGCTCTCTCCACAGGGCAACGGACCCCTATACAGGGTCACAGGCCTTTCCCCAGGGCCACAACACCTTCAGCTCTCTCCACAGGACCACAGGCTCCTACTGGGCCACAGGCCTTTCCACAGTGCCACAAGCCCCTCCAGCTCTCTCCACAGGCAATCATGTTGCATGTTCTTTACTGCAAAGGACTTCATAGGCCCAAATCTTACTCCATAGCCTTCCACAGGCCTTTCCAGCCCGCTCCACATGGCCTTTTCCTCAGGCCACAACTCCCTCCAGCTCTCTTTACATCGCCACATGCCCCTCTGCGGGGCCACAGACCCCTATACAGGGTCACAGGCCTTTCCACAGGGCTTCAACCCCTTCAGCTGTCTCCACAGGACCACAGGCTTTTCCACAGCCCACAACTCCTTCCAGCTCTCACCACAGGGCCACAGCCCTTTCCACAAGGCTAAAGGGCCTATCCATAGGGCCACAGACCTTTCCACAGGGCCACAACACCCTCCAGCTCTCTCCACAGGACAAGAAGCTCTCTTTACAGGGCCATAGCTCACCTCCACAGGGCCAAATGCACTTTCCACACGGCCACAACTCCCAACAGCTCTCTCCACAGAGTCACAAGGCCCGTCTGCAGGGCACAAGCCCCCTCTTCAAGGCCAAAAGGCCTTTCTACATGGCCATAGTCATTTCAATAGGGCACGAGCCCCTCCAGCTCTCTCCACAGGGCAACGGACCCCTATACAGGGTCACAGGCCTTTGCCCAGGGCCACAATCCCCTCCAACTCTTCTCCACACGACAACAAGCTCTCTTTACCGGGCCATAGCTCCCCTCCACAGGGCCAAATGCACTTTCTGCATGGCCACAGCCCCCTTTAGCGCTCTCCACAGAGACACAAGGCCCGTCTGCAGGGCACAAGCCCCCTCTTCAAGGCCAAAAGGCCTTTCTACATGGCCATAGTCATTTCCATAGGGCACAAGCCCCTCCAGCTCTCTCCACAGGGCAACGGACCCCTATACAGGGTCACAGGCCTTTCCACAGGGCCACAACACTTTCAGCTCTCTCCACAGGACCACAGGCTCCTACTGGGCCACAGGCCTTTCCACAGTGCCACAAGCCCCTCCAGCTCTCTCCACAGGCAATCATGTTGCATGTTGTTTACTGCAAAGGACTTCATAGGCCCAAATCTTACTCCAGAGCCTTCCACAGGCCTTTCCAGCCCACTCCACATGGCCTTTTCCTCAGACCACAACTCCCTCCAGCTCTCTTTACATCGCCACATGCACCTCTGCAGGGCCACAGACCCCTATACAGGGTCACAGGCCTTTCCACAGGGCCTCAACCCCTTCAGCTCTCTCCACAGGACCACTGGCTCCTTCTGCCGGGCCACAAGCATTTCCACAGGGCCACAATCCCCTCCAACTCTTCTCCACAGGACAACAAGCTCTCTTTACAGAGCCATAGCTCCCCTCCACAGGGCCAAATGCACTTTCTGCACGGCCACAGCCCCCTTTAGCTCTCTCCACAGAGACACAGGGCCCGTCTGCAGGACACAAGCCCCCTCTTCAAGGCCAAAGGGCCTTTCTACATGGCCATAGTCATTTCCATAGGGCACAAGCCCCTCCAGCTCTCTCCACAGGGCAACGGACCCCTATACAGGGTCACAGGCCTTTCCACAGGGCCACAACACCTTCAGCTCTCTCCACAGGACCACAGGCTACTACCGGGCCACAGGTCTTTCCACAGTGCCACAAGCACCATCCAGCTCTCTCCACAGGCAATCATGTTGCACTTTTGCAACAAGAGTCAATTTTTGTTGCAGTTCGGCAACATTGGAGTCAACCCTGTTGCAAATCGGACACGAAGCTTGAAAATTTAGATGTTTACTGCAAAGGACTTCATAGGCCCCCATCTTACTCCAGAGCCTTCCACAGGCCCCTCCAGCACGCTCCACATGGCCTTTTCCACAGGCCACAACTCCATCCAGCTATCTTTACATCGCCACATGCCCCTCTGCGGGGCAACAGACCCCTATACAGGGTCACAGGCCTCTCCACAGGGCCTCAACCCTTTCAGCTCTCTCCACAGGACCACTGGCTCCTTCTGCCGGGCCACAAGCCTTTCCACAGGGCCACAATCCCCTCCAATTCCACAGGACAACAGGCTCTCTTTACAGGGCCATAGCTCCCCTCCACAGGGCCAAATGCACTTTCCACATGGCCACAACCCCCTCCAGCTCTCTACACAGAGTCATGGGGCCCGTCTGCAGGGCACAAGCCCCTTCATCAAGGCCAAGGGGCCTTTCTACAGGGCCACTGGCCTTTAAATAGTGCCACAACCTCCTCTGGCTCTCTCAAGAGGGCCACAGGCTCCTTCTACAGGGCAAGGGCCCCCTCCACAAGGCCAAAGGCCCTTTGCAAAGGGCCATAGGGCCATTCCACAGGGCCATAGTCATTTCCATAGGGCCATAACCCCCCTCAAGCTCTCTCCACAGAACCGCAGGCTCCTTCTACAGGTTTACAGGCATATACACAGGGCCACATCCGCCTTCACCTCTCTCCACAAGGCGACAGGACCCTTTCACTGTGTCATAGGCCTTTCCATAAGGCCACAACCCCCTCTGTCTCTCTCAAAAAGGACAGAGACTCCCTTTACAAGGCAACAGCCCCCTCCACAAGGCCAAAGGCCTTTTTCAAAGGTCCACAGGTCCCTTTCGCAGGGCCATAGGCATTTCCCCAAGGCAATAACCCCCTCCAGCTCTCTCCACAGGACCACAGGCTCCTTCTACAAGACTACAACCCCTTTGAGCTCTTTCATCAGGGCCACAGCCTCCTCCGCCCCCCTTTAATCAGTTAAAAGGGCTCAATTGAGTGACCACAACACCTTCAGCTCTCTCCACTGGACCACAGGCTCCTACTGAGCCACAGGACTTTCCACAGTGCCACAAGCCCCTCTAGCTCTCTCCACAGGCAATCAAGTTGCATGTTTTTTAGTGCAAAGGACTTCATAGGCCCAAATCTTACTCCAGAGCCTTCCACAGGCCCCTCCAGCCGGCTCCACATGGCCTTTTCCTCAGGCCACAACTCCCTCCAGCTCTCTTAACATCGCCACATGCCCCTCTGCGGGGCCACAGACCCGTATACAGGGTCACAGGCCTTTCCACAGGGCCTCAACCCCTTCAGCTCTCTCCACAGGACCACAGGCTTTTCCACAGCCCACAACTCCTTGCAGCTCTCACCACAGGGCCACAGCCCCTTCCACAAGGCTAAAGGGCCTATCCATAGGGCCACAGACCTTTCCACAGGGCCACAACATGCTCCAGCTCTCTCCACAGGACAAGAAGCTCTCTTTACAGGGCCATAGCTCACCTCCACAGGGCCAAATGCACTTTCCACACGGCCACAACTCCCAACAGCCCTCTCCACAGAGTCACAGGGCCCGTCTGCAGGGCACAAGCCCCTCTTCAAGGCCAAAAGGCCTTTCTACATGGCCATAGTCATTCCCATAGGGCACGAGCACCTCCAGCTCTCTCCACAGGGCAACGGACCCCTGTACAGGATCACAGTCCTTTCCACAGGGCCACAACAGCTTCAGCTCTCTCCACAGGCAATCATGTTGCATGTTGTTTACTGCAGAGGACTTCATAGGCCCAAACCTTACTCCAGAGCCTTCCACAGGCCCCTCCAGCCCGCTCCACATGGCCTTTTCCTCAGGCCACAACTCCCTCCAGCTCTCTTTACATCGCCACATGCCCCTCTGCGGGGCCACAGGCCCCTATACAGGGTCACATGCCTTTCCACAGGGCCTCAACCCCTTCAGCTCTCTCCACAGGACCACTGCCTCCTTCTGCCGGGCTACAAGCCTTTCCACAGGGCCACAATCCCCTCCAACTCTTCTCCACAGGACAACAAGCTCTCTTTACAGGGCCATAGCTCCCCTCCACAGGGCCAAATGCACTTTCTGCACGGCCACAGCCACCTTTAGCTCTCTCCACAGAGACACAAGGCCCGTCTGCAGGGCACAAGCCCCCTCTTCAAGGCCAAAAGGCCTTTCTACATGGCCATAGTCATTTCCATAGGGCACGAGCCCCTCCAGCTCTCTCCACAGGGCAACGGACCGCTATACAGGGTCACAGGCCTTTCCACAGGGCCACAACACATTCAGCTCTTCCACAGGACCACAGGCTCCAGCCCGGCCACAGGCCTTTCCACAGTGCTACAAGTCCCTCCAGCTCTCTCCACAGGCAATCATGTTTCATGTTGTTTACCGCAAAAGGACTTCATAGGCCCAAATCTTACTTCAGACCCTTCCACAGGCCCCTCCAGCCCGCTCCACATGGCCTTTTCCGCAGGCCACAACTCCCTCCAGCTCTCTTTACATCGCCACATGCCCCTCTGCGGGGCCACAGACCCCTATACAGGGTCACAGGCCTTTCCTCAGGGCCTCAACCCCTTCAGCTCTCTCCACAGGACCACAGGCTTTTCCACAGCCCACAACTCCTTCCAGCTCTCACCACAGGGCCACAGCCCCTTCCACAGGGCTAAAGGGCCTATCCATAGGGCCACAGACATTTCCACAGGGCCACAACACCCTCCAGCTCTCTCCACAGGACAAGAAGCTCTCTTTACAGGGCCATAGCTCACCTCCACAGGGCCAAATGCACTTTCCACACGGCCACAACTCCCAACAGCTCTCTCCACAGAGACACAAGGCCCGTCTGCAGGGCACAAGCCCCCTCTTCAAGGCCAAAAGGCCTTTCTACATGGCCATAGTCATTTCCATAGGGCACAAGCCCCTCCAGCTCTCTCCACAGGGCAATGGACCCCTATACAGGGTCACAGGCCTTTCCACAGGGCCACAACACTTTCAGCTCTCTCCACAGGACCACAGGCTCCTACTGGGCCACAGGCCTTTCCACAGTGCCATAAGCCCCTCCAGCTCTCTCCACAGGCAATCATGTTGCATGTTGTTTACTGCAAAGGACTTCATAGGCCCAAATCTTACTCCAGAGCCTTCCACAGGCCTTTCCAGCCCAGTCCACATGGCCTTTTCCTCAGACCACAACTCCCTCCAGCTCTCTTTACATCGCCACATGCCCCTCTGCAGGGCCACAGACCCCTATACAGGGTCACAGGCCTTTCCACAGGGCCTCAACCCCTTCAGCTCTCTCCACAGGACCACTGGCTCCTTCTGCCGGGCCACAAGCATTTCCACAGGGCCACAATCCCCTCCAACTCTTCTCCACAGGACAACAAGCTCTCTTTACAGAGCCATAGCTCCCCTCCACAGGGCCAAATGCACTTTCTGCACGGCCACAGCCCCCTTTAGCTCTCTCCACAGAGACACAGGGCCCGTCTGCAGGACACAAGCCCCCTCTTCAAGGCCAAAGGGCCTTTCCACATGGCCATAGTCATTTCCATAGGGCACAAGCCCCTCCAGCTCTCTCCACAGGGCAACGGACCCCTATACAGGGTCACAGGCCTTTCCACAGGGCCACAACACCTTCAGCTCTCTCCACAGGACCACAGGCTACTACCGGGCCACAGGTCTTTCCACAGTGCCACAAGCACCATCCAGCTCTCTCCACAGGCAATCATGTTGCACTTTTGCAACAAGAGGCAATTTTTGTTGCAGTTCGGCAACATTGGAGTCAACCCTGTTGCAAATCGGACACGAAGCTTGAAAATTTAGATGTTTACTGCAAAGGACTTCATAGGCACCCATCTTACTCCAGAGCCTTCCACAGGCCCCTCCAGCACGCTCCACATGGCCTTTTCCACAGGCCACAACTCCATCTAGCTGTGTTTACATTGCCACATGCCCCTCTGCGGGGCAACAGACCCCTATACAGGGTCACAGGCCTCTCCACAGGGCCTCAACCCTTTCAGCTCTCTCCACAGGACCACTGGCTCCTTCTGCCGGGCCACAAGCCTTTCCACAGGGCCACAATCCCCTCCAATTCCACAGGACAACAGGCTCTCTTTACAGGGCCATAGCTCCCCTCCACAGGGCCAAATGCACTTTCCACATGGCCACAACCCCCTCCAGCTCTCTACACAGAGTCATGGGGCCCGTCTGCAGGGCACAAGCCCCTTCATCAAGGCCAAGGGGCCTTTCTACAGGGCCACTGGCCTTTAAATAGTGCCACAACCTCCTCTGGCTCTCTCAAGAGGGCCACAGGCTCCTTCTACAGGGCAAGGGCCCCCTCCACAAGGCCAAAGGCCCTTTGCAAAGGGCCATAGGTCCATTCCACAGGGTCATAGTCATTTCCATAGGGCCATAACCCCCCTCAAGCTCTCTCCACAGAACCGCAGGCTCTTTCTACAGGTTTACAGGCATATACATAGGGCCACATCCGCCTTCACCTCTCTCCACAAGGCGACAGGGCCCTTTCACTGTGTCATAGGCCTTTCCATAAGGCCACAACCCCCTCTGTCTCTCTCAAAAAGGACAGAGGCTCCCTTTACAAGGCAACAGCCCCCTCCACAAGGCCAAAGGCCTTTTTCAAAGGGCCACAGGTCCCTTTCGCAGGGCCTTAGGCATTTCCCCAAGGCAATAACCCCCTCCAGCTCTCTCCACAGGACCACAGGCTCCTTCTACAAGACTACAACCCCTTTGAGCTCTTTCATCAGGGCCACAGCATCCTCCGCCCCCCTTTAATCAGTTAAAAGGGCTCAATTGAGTGACCACAACACCTTCAGCTCTCTCCACAGGACCACAGGCTCCTACTGAGCCACAGGACTTTCCACAGTGCCACAAGCCCCTCTAGCTCTCTCCACAGGCAATCATGTTGCATGTTTTTTAGTGCAAAGGACTTCATAGGCCCAAATCTTACTCCAGAGCCTTCCACAGGCCCCTCCAGCCGGCTCCACATGGCCTTTTCCTCAGGCCACAACTCCCTCCAGCTCTCTTTACATCGCCACATGCCCCTCTGCGGGGCTACAGACCCCTATACAGGGTCACAGGCCTCTCCACAGGGCCTCAACCCCTTCAGCTCTCTCCACAGGACCACAGGCTTTTCCACAGCCCACAACTCCTTCCAGCTCTCACCACAGGGCCACAGCCCCTTCCACAAGGCTAAAGGGCCTATCCATAGGGCCACAGACCTTTCCACAGGGCCACAACACGCTCCAGCTCTCTCCACAGGACAAGAGGCTCTCTTTACAGGGCCATAGCTCACCTCCACAGGGCCAAATTCACTTTCCACACGGCCACAACTCCCAACAGCCCTCTCCACAGAGTCACAGGGCCCGTCTGCAGGGCACAAGCCCCTCTTCAAGGCCAAAAGGCTTTTCTACATGGCCATAGTCATTCCCATAGGGCACGAGCACCTCCAGCTCTCTCCACAGGGCAACGGACCCCTGTACAGGGTCACAGTCCTTTCCACAGGGCCACAACAGCTTCAGCTCTCTCCACAGGCAATCATGTTGCATGTTGTTTACTGCAGAGGACTTCATAGGCCCAAACCTTACTCCAGAGCCTTCCACAGGCCCCTCCAGCCGGCTCCACATGGCCTTTTCCTCAGGCCACAACTCCCTCCAGCTCTCTTTACATCGCCACATGCCCCTCTGTGGGGCC
Source organism: Phyllobates terribilis (assembly GCF_046119375.1). NCBI lineage: Eukaryota > Metazoa > Chordata > Amphibia > Anura > Dendrobatidae > Phyllobates > Phyllobates terribilis. The sequence goes on along the minus strand of NW_027362942.1, from coordinate 3,507,623 downwards.
ACAGACCCCTATACAGGGTCACATGCCTTTCCACAGGGCCTCAACCCCTTCAGCTCTCTCCACAGGACCACTGCCTCCTTCGGCCGGGCTACAAGCCTTTCAAGAGGGCCACAATCCCCTCCAACTCTTCTCCACAGGACAACAAGCTCTCTTTACAAGGCCATAGCTCCCCTCCACAGGGCCAAATGCACTTTCTGCATGGCCACAGCCCCCTTTAGCTCTCTCCACAGAGACACAAGGCCCGTCTGCAGGGCACAAGCCCCCTCTTCAAGGCCAAAAGACCTTTCTACATGGCCATAGTCATATCCATAGGGCACGAGCCCCTCCAGCTCTCTCCACAGGGCAACGGACCGCTATACAGGGTCACAGGCCTTTCCACAGGGCCACAACACCTTCAGCTCTTCCACAGGACCACAGGCTCCAGCCCGGCCACAGGCCTTTCCTCAGTGCTACAAGTCCCTCCAGCTCTCTCCACAGGCAATCATGTTTCATGTTGTTTACCGCAAAAGGACTTCATAGGCCCAAATCTTACTTCAGACCCTTCCACAGGCCCCTCCAGCCCGCTCCACATGGCCTTTTCCGCAGGCCACAACTCCCTCCAGCTCTCTTTACATCGCCACATGCCCCTCTGCGGGGCCACAGACCCCTATACAGGGTCACAGACCTTTCCACAGGGCCTCAACCCCTTCAGCTCTCTCCACAGGACCACAGGCTTTTCCACAGCCCACAACTCCTTCCAGCTCTCACCACAGGGCCACAGCCCCTTCCACAAGGCTAAAGGGCCTATCCATAGGGCCACAGACATTTCCACAGGGCCACAACACCCTCCAGCTCTCTCCACTGGACAAGAAGCTCTCTTTACAGGGCCATAGCTCACCTCCACAGGGCCAAATGCACTTTCCACACGGCCACAACTCCCAACAGCTCTCTCCACAGAGTCACAAGGCCCGTCTGCAGGGCACAAGCCCCCTCTTCAAGGCCAAAAGGCCTTTCTACATGGCCATAGTCATTTCCATAGGGCACGAGCCCCTCCAGCTCTCTCCACAGGGCAACCGACCCCTATTCAGGGTCACAGGCCTTTCCCCAGGGCCACAATCCCCTCCAACTCTTCTCCACACGATAACAAGCTCTCTTTACCGGGCCATAGCTACCCTCCACAGGGCCAAATGCACTTTCTGCATGGCCACAGCCCCCTTTTGCTCTCTCCACAGAGACACAAGGCCCGTTGCAGGGCACAAGCCCCCTCTTCAAGGCCAAAAGGCCTTTCTACATGGCCATAGTCATTTCCATAGGGCACAAGCCCCTCCAGCTCTCTCCACAGGGCAACGGACCCCTATACAGGGTCACAGGCCTTTCCACAGGGCCACAACACTTTCAGCTCTCTCCACAGGACCACAGGCTCCTACTGGGCCACAGGCCTTTCCACAGTGCCACAAGCCCCTCCAGCTCTCTCCACAGGCAATCATGTTGCATGTTGTTTACTGCAAAGGACTTCATAGGCCCAAATCTTACTCCAGAGCCTTCCACAGGCCTTTCCAGCCCACTCCACATGGCCTTTTCCTCATCCCACAACTCCCTCCAGCTCTCTTTACATCGCCACATGCCCCTCTGCGGGGCCACAGACCCCTATACAGAGTCACAGGCCTTTCCACAGGGCCTCAACCCCTTCAGCTGTCTCCACAGGACCACAGGCTTTTCCACAGCCCACAACTCCTTCCACCTCTCACCACAGGGCCACAGCCCCTTCCACAAGGCCAAAGGGCCTATCCATAGGGCCACAAACCTTTCCACATGGCCACAACACCCTCCAGCTCTCTCCACAGGACAAGAAGCTCTCTTTACAGGGCCATAGCTCACCTCCACAGTGCCAAATGCACTTTCCACACGGCCACAACTCCCAACAGCCCTCTCCACAGAGTCACAGGGCCCGTCTGCAGGGCACAAGCCCACTCTTCAAAGCCAAAAGGCCTTTCTGCATGGCCATAGTCATTTCCATAGGGCACGAGCCCCTCAAGCTCTCTCCACAGGGCAACGGACCGCTATACAGGGTCACAGGCCTTTCCACAGGGCGACAACACCTTCAGCTCTCTCCACAGGACCACAGGCTCCTACCCGGCGACAGGCTTTTCCACAGTGCTACAAGTCCCTCTAGTTCTCTCCACAGGCAATCATGTTGCATGTTGTTTACCGAAAAAAGGACTTCATAGGCCCAAATCTTACTTCAGACCCTTCCACAGGCCCCTCCAGCCCGCTCCACATGGCCTTTTCCGCAGGCCACAACTCCCTCCAGCTCTCTTTACATCGCCACATGCCCCTCTGCAGGGCCACAGACCCCTATACAGGGTCACAGGCCTTTCCACAGGGCCTCAACCCCTTCAGCTCTCTCCACAGGACCACTGGCTCCTTCTGCCGGGCCACAAGCATTTCCACAGGGCCACAATCCCCTCCAACTCTTCTCCACAGGACAACAAGCTCTCTTTACAGAGCCATAGCTCACCTCCACAGGGCCAAATGCACTTTCTGCACGGCCACAGCCCCCTCCAGCTCTCTCCACAGGGCATCGGACCCCTATACAGGGTCACAGGCCTTTCCACAGGGCCACAACACCTTCAGCTCTCTCCACAGGACCACAGGCTACTACCGGGCCACAGGTCTTTCCACAGTGCCACAAGCACCATCCAGCTCTCTCCACAGGCAATCATGTTGCACTTTTGCAACAAGAGTCAATTTTTGTTGCAGTTCGGCAGCATTGGAGTCAACCCTGTTGCAAATCGGACACGAAGCATGAAAATTTAGATGTTTACTGCAAAGGACTTCATAGGCCCCCATCTTACTCCAGAGCCTTCCACAGGCCCCTCCAGCACGCTCCACATGGCCTTTTCCACAGGCCACAACTCCATCCAGCTCTCTTTACATTGCCACATGCCCCTCTGCGGGGCAACAGACCCCTATACAGGGTCACAGGCCTCTCCACAGGGCCTCAACCCCTTCAGCTCTCTCCACAGGACCACTGGCTCCTTCTGCTGGCCACAAGCCTTTCCACAGGGCCACAATCCCCTCCAATTCCACAGGACAACAGGCTCTCTTTACAGGGCCATAGCTCCCCTCCACAGGGCCAAATGCACTTTCCACATGGCCACAACCCCCTCCAGCTCTCTACACAGAGTCATGGGGCCCGTCTGCAGGGCACAAGCCCCTTCATCAAGGCCAAGGGGCCTTTCTACAGGGCCACTGGCCTTTAAATAGTGCCACAACCTCCTCTGGCTCTCTCAAGAGGGCCACAGGCTCCTTCTACAGGGCAAGGGCCCCCTCCACAAGGCCAAAGGCCCTTTGCAAAGAGCCATAGGTCCATTCCACAGGGCCATAGTCATTTCCATAGGGCCATAACCCCCCTCAAGCTCTCTCCACAGAACCGCAGGCTCCTTCTACAGGTTTACAGGCATTTACACAGGGCCACAACCGCCTTCACCTCTCTCCACAGGGCCCTTTCACTGTGTCATAGGCCTTTCCATAAGGCCACAACCCCCTCTGTCTCTCTTAAAAAGGATAGAGGCTCCCTTTATAAGGCAACAGCCCCCTCCAAAAGACCAAAGGCCTTATTCAAGGGGTCATAGGTCCCCTCCGCAGGGCCATAGGTATTTCACCAAGGCAATAACCCCCTCCAGCTCTCTCCAGAGGACCACAGGCTCCTTCTACAAGGCTACAACCCCTTTCAGCTCTTTCATCAGGGCCACAGCCTCCTCCACCCCCCTTTAATCAGTTAAAAGGGCTCATTTGTGTGACCACAACACCTTCAGCTCTCTCCACAGGACCACAGGCTCCTACCCGGCCACAGGCCTTTCCACAGTGCTACAAGTCCCTCCAGCTCTCTCCACAGGCAATCATGTTGCATGTTGTTTACCGCAAAAGGACTTCATAGGCCCAAATCTTACTTCAGACCCTTCCACAGGCCCCTCCAGCCCGCTCCACATGGCCTTTTCCGCAGGCCACAACTCCCTCCAGCTCTCTTTACATCGCCACATGCCCCTCTGCGGGGCCACAGACCCCTATACAGGGTCACAGGCCATTCCACAGGGCCACAATCCCCTCCAACTCTTCTCCACAGGACAACAAGCTCTCTTTACCTGGCCATAGCTCCCCTCCACAGGGCCAAATGCACTTTCTGCACGGCCACAGCCCCCTTTAGCTCTCTCCACAGAGACACAAGGCCCGTCTGCAGGGCACAAGCCCCCTCTTCAAGGCCAAAAGGCCTTTCTACATGGCCATAGTCATTTCCATAGGGCACGAGCCCCTCCAGCTCTCTCCACAGGGCAACGGACCCCTATACAGGGTCACAGGCCTTTCCACAGGGCCACAAGCCCCTCCAGCTCTCTCCACAGGCAATCATGTTGCATATTGTTTACTGCAAAGGACTTCATAGGCCCAAATCTTACTCCAGAGCCTTCCACAGGCCTCTCCAGCCCGCTCCACATGGCCTTTTCCTCAGGCCACAACTCCGTCCAGCTCTCTTTACATCGCCACATGCCCCTCTGCGGGGCCACAGACCCCTATACAGGGTCACAGGCCTTTCCACAGGGCCTCAACCCCTTCAGCTGTCTCCACAGGACCACAGACTTTTCCACAGCCCACAACTCTTTCCAGCTCTCACCACAGGGCCACAGCCCCTTCCACAAGGCTAAAGTGCCTATCCATAGGGCCACAGACCTTTCCACAGGGCCACAACACCCTCCAGCTCTCTCCACAGGACAAGAAGCTCTCTTTACAGGGCCATAGCTCACCTCCACAGGGCCAAATGCACTTTCCACACGGCCACAACTCCCAACAGCTCTCTCCAGAGAGTCACAGGGCCCGTCTGCAGGGCACAAGCGCCCTCTTCAAGGCCAAAAGGCCTTTCTACATGGCTATAGTCATTTCCATAGGGCACGAGCCCCTCCAGCTCTCTCCACAGGGCAACAGACCCCTATACAGGGTCACAGGCCTTTCCACAGGGCCACAACACCTTCAGCTCTCTCCACAGGACCACAGGCTCCTACTGGGCCACAGGCCTTTCCACAGTGCCACAAGCCCCTCCAGCTCTCTCCACAGGCAATCATGTTGCATGTTGTTTACTGCAAAGGACTTCATAGGCTCAAATCTTACTCCAGAGCCTTCCACAGGCCTCCAGCCCGCTCCACATGGCCTTTTCCTCAGGCCACAACTCCCTCCAGCTCTCTTTACATCGCCACATGCCCCTCTGCGGGGCCACAGACCCCTATACAGGGTCACAGGCCTTTCCACAGGGCCTCAACCCCTTCAGCTGTCTCCACAGGACCACAGGCTTTTCCACAGCCCACAACTCCTTCCAGCTCTCACCACAGGGCCACAGCCCTTTCCACAAGGCTAAAGGGCCTATCCATAGGCCACAGACCTTTCCACAGGGCCACAACACCCTCCAGCTCTCTCCACAGGACAAGAAGCTCTCTTTACAGGGCCATAGCTCACCTCCACAGGGCCAAATGCACTTTCCACACGGCCACAACTCCCAACAGCTCTTTCCACAGAGTCACAGGGCCCGTCTGCAGGGCACAAGCCCCCTCTTCAAGGCCAAAAGGCCTTTCTATATGGCCATAGTCATTTCCATAGGGCACGAGCCCCTCCAGCTCTCTCCACAGGGCAACAGACCCCTATACAGGATCACAGGCCTTTCCACAGGGCCACAACACCTTCAGCTCTCTCCATAGGACCACAGGCTCCTACTGGGCCACAGGCCTTTCCACAGTGCCACAAGCCCCTCCAGCACTCTCCGCAGGCAATCATGTTGCATGTTGTTTACTGCAAAGGACTTCATAGGCTCAAATCTTACTCCAGAGCCTTCCACAGGCCTCTCCAGCCCGCTCCACATGGCCTTTTCCTCAGGCCACAACTCCCTCCAGCTCTCTTTACATCGCCACATGCCCCTCTGCGGGGCCACAGACCCCTATACAGGGTCACAGGCCTTTCCACAGGGCCTCAACCCCTTCAGCTGTCTCCACAGGACCACAGGCTTTTTCACAGGCCACAACTCCTTCCAGCTCTCACCACAGGGCCACAGCCCTTTCCACAAGGCTTAAGGGCCTATCCATGGAGCCACAAACCTTTCCACAGTGCCACAACACCTTCCATCTCTCTCCACAGGACAAGAAGCTCTCTTTACCGGGCCATAGCTCACCTCCACAAGGCCAAATGCACTTTCCACACGGTCACAACTCCCAACAGCTCTCTCCACAGAGTCACAGGGCATGTCTGCAGGGCACAAGCCCCCTCTTCAAGGCCAAAAGGCCTTTCTACATGGCCATAGTCATTTCCATAGGGCACGAGCCCCTCCAGCTCTCTCCACAGGGCAACGGACCCCTATACAGGGTCACAGGCCTTTCCACAGGGCCACAACACCTTCAGCTCTCTCCACAGGACCACAGGCTCCTACTGGGCCACAGGCCTTACCACAGTGCCACAAGCCCCTCCAGCTCTCTCCACAGGCAATCATGTTGCATGTTGTTTACTGAAAAGGACTTCATAGGCCCAAATCTTACTCCAGAGCCTTCCACAGGCCTCTCCAGCCCGCTCCACATGGCCTTTACCTCAGGCCACAACTCCCTCCAGCTCTCTTTACATCGCCACATGCCCCTCTACGGGGCCACAGACCCCTATACAGGGTCACAGGCCTTTCCACAGGGCCTCAACCCCTTCAGCTGTCTCCACAGGACCACAGGCTTTTCCATAGCCCACAACTCCTTCCAGCTCTCACCACAGGGCCACAGCCCCTTCCACAAGGCTAAAGGGCCTATCCATAGGGCCACAGACCTTTCCACAGGGCCACAACACCCTCCAGCTCTCTCCACAGGACAAGAAGCTCTCTTTACAGGGCCATAGCTCACCTCCACAGGGCCAAATGCACTTTCCACACGGCCACAACTCCCAACAGCTCTCTCCACAGAGTCACAGGGCCTGTCTGCAGGGAACAAGCCCCCTCTTCAAGGCCAAAAGGCCTTTCTACATGGCCATAGTCATTTCCATAGGGCACGAGCCCCTCCAGCTCTCTCCACAGGGCAATGGACCACTATACAGGGTCAAAGGCCTTTCCACAGGGCCACAACACCTTCAGCTCTCTCCACAGGACCACAGGCTCCTACTGGGCCACAGGCCTTTCCACAGTGCCACAAGCCCCTCCAGCTCTCTCCGCAGGCAATCATGTTGCATGTTGTTTACTGCAAAGGACTTCATAGGCCCAAATCTTACTCCAGAGCCTTCCACAGGCCTCTCCAGCCCGCTCCACATGGCCTTGTCCTCAGGCCACAACTCCCTCCAGCTCTCTTTACATCGCCACATGCCCCTCTGCGGGGCCACAGACCCCTATACAGGGTCACAGGCCTTTCCACAGGGCCTCAACCCCTTCAGCTGTCTCCACAGGACCACAGGCTTCTCCACAGCCCACAACTCCTTCCAGCTCTCACCACAGGGCCACAGTCCCTTCCACAAGGCTAAAGGGCGTATCCATAGGGCCACAGATCTTTCCACAGGGCCACAAAACCCTCCAGCTCTCTCCACAGGACAAGAAGCTCTCTTTACATTGCCATAGCTCACCTCCACAAGGCCAAATGCACTTTCCACACGGCCACAACTCCCAACAGCTCTCTCCACAGAGTCACAGGGCACGTCTGCAGGGCACAAGCCCCCTCTTCAAGGCCAAAAGGCCTTTCTACATGGCCATAGTCATTTCCATAGGGCACGAGCCCCTCCAGCTCTCTCCACAGGGCAACGGACCCCTATACAGGGTCACAGGCCTTTCCACAGGGCCTCAACCCGTTCAGCTGTCTCCACAGGACCACAGGCTTTTCCACAGCCCACAACTCCTTCCAGCTCTCACCACAGGGCCACAGCCCTTTCCACAAGGCTAAAGGGCCTATCCATAGGGCCAGAGGCCTTTCCACAGTGCCACAAGCCCCTCCAGCTCTCTCCACAGACAATCATGTTGCATGTTGTTTACTGCAAAGGACTTCATAGGCCAAAATCTTACTCCAGAGCCTTCCACAGGCCTCTCCAGTCCGCTCCACATGGCCTTTTCCTCAGGCCACAACTCCCTCCAGCTCTCTTTACATCGCCACATGCCCCTCTGCGGGGCCACAGACCCCTATACAGGGTCACAGGCCTTTCCACAGGGCCTCAACCACTTCAGCTCTCTCCACAGCACCATTGCCTACTTCTGCCGGGCCACAAGCCTTTCCACAGAGCCACAATCCCCTCCAACTCTTCTCCACAGGACAACAAGCTCTCTTTACAGGGCCATAGCTCCCCTCCACAGGGCCAAATGCACTTTCTGCACGGCCACAGCCCCCTTTAGCTCTCTCCACAGAGACACAAGGCCCGTATGCAGGGCACAAGCCCCCTTTTCAAGGCCAAAAGGCCTTTCTACATGGCCATAGTCATTTCCATAGGGCACGAGCACCTCCAGCTCTCTCCACAGGGCAACGGACCCCTATACAGGGTCACAGGCCTTTCCACAGGGCCACAACACCTTCAGCTCTCTCCACTGGACCACAGGCTCCTACCCGGCCACACGCCTTTCCACAGTGCTACAAGTCCCTCCAGCTCTCTCCACAGGCAATCATGTTGCATGTTGTTTGCCGCAAAAAGACTTCATAGGCCCAAATCTTACTTCAGACCCTTCCACAGGACCCACCAGCCCGCTCTACATGGCCTTTTCCGCAGGCCACAACTCCCTCCTGCTCTCTTTACATCGCTACATGCCCCTCTGCGGGGCCACAGACCCCTATACAGGGTCACAGGCCTTTCCACAGGGCCTCAACCCCTTCAGCTCTCTCCACAGTACCACTGGCTCATTCTGCCGAGCCACAAGCATTTCCACAGGGCCACAATCCCCTCAAACTCTTCTCCACAGGACAACAAGCTAACTTTACAGGGCCATAGCTCCCTTCCTCATAGCCAGCCCTCATGGTGTTTGTGTCATAAAAGAAAAAATAATAATTTGAGGGCTGGCTAGAGGCAGCCGTGGACACACGATAGCCAGCCCTCATGGTGTTTGTGTTATTAAAGAAAAAAAAAAATTGGGGGGCTGGCTAGAGGCAGCCGTGGACACACGATAGCCAGCCCTCATGCTGTTTGTGTTATTAAAGAAAAAAAAAATTGGGGGGCTGGCTAGAGGCAGCCGTGGACACACGATAGCCAGCCCTCATGGTGTTTGTGTTATTAAAGAAAAAAAAAATTTGAGGGCTGGCTAGAGGCAGCCGTGAACACAATGCTTCATTTCTGCATCGTGGTTACATAGCCTTAGTGTTATTAAAGCAAAAAAAATTTGAGAGTTGGCTATAGACATTATATGCCCAATATGAGGGCTGGCTGCAGGTAATCCAGGACAACCAGCAGCAAGCTCTCATGCTTGCGTGCACATTAGAAAGAGAAACATCGCCATCTGGTGTTTTTACAATCCTACAATAAAAAATTAAAAAGTTGGACAACATTGCCACCCGGTGGAGTTTCCTCAGAACACACTATGTCAAGAAAAAAGTCAATGAGGGCTGGCTATTGGTCAATCAGGTAAGTGATTTAGCCAGCTCTAATGTTACATTTTTTTGCATTTTTATTGCGTAGACCCCCTCAGGAGCGATATTTCAGGCCGCAGAGCGTGCAGTTTCGAGCAGAAATTTTGCCTTAACCCTGAAAAAAATTTAGCGCATCCCACCGCGTGCGTAAGCGTCCCAAATGCCAAAAAACAAATTTCCCCCATCAGTCCCTATATATTACTATAGTACAGAAGGTCATACTACCATATTGACTCTTTAATCCAGTTCCAATGTATCAAGGTCAAGCCTGTTGCACAAATGCAACAAATGTTGCATTCCGGCAACAAAAGTCGGCCATCTTGTGTCCCGTTTGCAACAAAAGGTCAACTTTTGTTGCCTTTCGGCAACATTTCAGGTCAAGCCTGTTGCAAACGGGACACGAAGCCTCTGATTTTGACCAAAGGTGCACCTCATGGGGCTCCACGTGCATACCGCATGTCATGGGGCCCCACGTGCATGACGCATGTTATGGGTGCCCCAAATGCATGCCGCATGTCATGGGGGCCAAAAATGAATGCCACATGTCATGGGGGCCACACGTGCATGACACATGTCATGGGGGCTCCACGTGCATGCCACATTTCATTGGGGGCCGAAATGCATGCTGCATGTCAGAGGCCACAAATGCATGCTGCATGTCATGGGGCCCCACATGCATGCCCCATGTCTTGGGGGCCTCAAATGCATGCTGCACGTGATGGGGGACCCAAATGCATGGCACATGTCATGGTAGCCGACACGCATGCCGCATGTCATGGGGACCCCAAATACGTGCCACATGTCATGGGGGCCCCACATGCATGGTGCATGTCATAGGGGCCCCACATGCATGCCGCATGTCATGGGGCCCCACATGCATGCCGCATGTCATGGGGGCCTCAAATGTATGCTGCATGTCATGGGGGCCCCAAATGCATGCCGCATGTCATGGGGTCCCCACATGCATTCCGCATGTCATGGGGGCTCTACATCCATGCCGCATGTCATGAGGGCACCAAGTGCATGCCGCATGTCATGGGGGCCCCAAATGCATGCCGCATGTCATGAGGGCTCCAAATGAATGCCGCATGTCATGGGGGCCCCAAATGCATGCCACGTGACATGGGGGCCCCACGTGCTTGACGCTTGTCATGGGGGCCCCACATGCATGCCGCATGTCTTGAGTACCCCAAATGCATTCTACATATCATGGAGGCCCCACGTCCATGCCGCATGTCATGGGGGCCCCAAATGCAAGCCGCCTGTCATGGGGGCCAAAAAAGCATTCCGCATGTCAAGGGGACCCCAAATGCATGCCTCATGTGATGGGGGCACCAAATGCATGCTGCGTGTCTTGGGAACCCCAAATGCATGTTGCATGTCATGTGGCCCCACGTGCATGCCGCATGTCATGGGGACCCATGTGCATGCCGAATGTCATGGGGGTACCACGTGCATGCCACATATCATGGGGTCCCCACATGCATGCCGCATGTCATGGGGGCCCCAAATGCAAAGTGCATGTCATGGGGGCCTCACGTGCATACCGCATGTCATGGGGACCCCCAAAGCTTGACTCATGTCATGGGGGCCCCAAATGCATACTGCATGTCATGGGAGCTCCACATGCATGCCGCATGTCATGTGGCCCCACGTGCATGCCGCATGTCATGGGGGCCCTAAATGCATGCAGCATGTCAAGGGGGCCCCAAATGCATGCCCCATGTCATGGGGGCCCCACGTGCATTCCGCTAGTCATGGGGGCCCAATTGCATGCCGCATTTCATAGGGGCCACAAATGCCTGCCGCATTTCATGGGGGCCCCACGTGCATGCCGCATGTAATGGCGTCTCCACTTGCATGCCGCATTTATTGGTTGCCCCTCATGCATGCCGCATGTCAAGGGTACCCCAAATGCATGTCACATGTCAGGGGGGGGCCCAAATGCATGCCGCATATCATGGGGGCCCCAAATGCATGCCACATGTCATCGGGACCCCAAATACTTGCCACATGTCAGGGGGCCCCACATGCATGCCGCATTTCATGGGTGCCCCACATGCATGCCGCATTTCATGGGGGCCCCAAATGCATGCCCCATGTCATGGGGGGCCCACGTGCATGCTGCATGTCATGGGGTCCCCAAATGCATGCCGCATGTCATGGGGTCCCCAAATGCATGCCGCATGTCAAGGGGGCCCCAAATGTATGCCGCATGTCATGGGGGCCCCACGTTCATGCCGCATGTCATGGGGGACCAAATGCATGCCGCATGTCATGGGGGCACCAAATACGTGCCGCATGTCATGAGGGCCCCACATGCATGGCGCATGTCATGAGGGCCCCAAATGCATGCCGCATGCCATGGGGGCCACAAATATGTGCTGCATGTCATGGGGGCCCCACATGCATGCCGCGTGTCATGGGGTCCCCACTTGCATTCCACATGTCATGGGGGCCCCACATGCATGCCGCATGTCATCAGGGCCATACATGCATGACTCGTGTCATGGGGGCCCCAAACGCATGCCGCATTACATGTGGGCCCTAAATGTATTCCGCATGTCATGCGGGCCCCAAATAAGTGCCACATGTCAGGGGTTTCCACATGCATGCTGCATATCATGGGTGCCCCACATGCATGCCACATTTCATGGGGGCCCCAAATGCATGCCCCATGTCATGGGGGGCCCACGTGCATGCCGCATGTCATGGGGCCCCCAAATGCATGCCGCATGTCATAGGGGCCCCACGTGCATACCACATGTCATGGGGGCCCCAAATGCATGCCGCATGTCCTGGGGGCCCCACATGCATGCCTCATGTCATGGGGGACCAAATGCATGTCGCATGTCATGGGGGCAACAAATACGTGCCGCATGTCATGAGGGCCCCACATGCATGGCGCATGTCATGGGGGCCCCAAATGCATGCCGCATGTCATGGGGGCCACAAATATGTGCCGCATTTCATGGGGGCCCCACATGCCTGCCATGTGTCATGGGGTCCCCACATGCATTCCGCATGTCATGAGGGCCCCACATGCATGGCGCAAGTCATCGGGGCCACACGTGCATGCCTCGTGTCATGGGGGCCCCAAACGCATGCCTCATTACACGGGGGCCCCAAGTGCATGCTGCATATCATGGGGACCCTAAATGTATGCCGCATGTCATGGGGACCCTAAATGTATGCCGCATGTCATGGGGGCCCAAAATACGTGCCACATATCATGGGGCCCCACGTGCATGCCGCATGTCATGGGTGCCCCACATGCATGCTGCATTTCATGGGGTCCCAAATGCATGCCCCATGTCATGGGGGGCCCATGTGCATGCCGCAAGTCATGGGGTCCCCAAATGCATGCCTCATGTCATGGGGTCCCTAAATGCATGCCGCATGTCAAGGGGGCCCCAAATGTATGCCGCATGTCATAGGGGCGCCACGTACATGACGCATGTCATGGGGGCCCCAAATACGTGCTGCATGTCATGAGGGCCCCACATGAATGGCGCATGTCATGGGGGCCCCAAAGGCATGCCGCATGTCATGGGGGCCACAAATATGTGCCGCATGTCATGGGGGCCCAACGTGCATGCCGCATGTCTTGGGGCCCCAAATATTTGCCGCAAGTCGTGGGAGCCCCACATGCATGCCACGTGTCATGGGGTCCCCACGTGCATTCCGCATGTCATGGGGGTTCCACATGCATGCCGCATGTCATGGGGGCCCCATGTGCATGTCACATTTCATGGGGGCCCCAAATGTATGCCGCATGTCATGAGGGCCCCAAATGCATGCCGCATGTCATGGAGGCCCCAAATGTATGCCGCATGTCATGGGGGCCCCAAATACATGCCGCATGTCATGGGGGCCCCCGTGCGTGCTGCATGTCATGGGGGCCACAAATACATGTCGCATGTTTTGGGGCCCCCAAATACGTGCCGCATGTCATGGGGGCCCCACGTGCTTGCCGCATGTTATGGAGTCCCCAAATGCATGCCGCCTGTCATGGGGGCCCCACGAGCATGCCGCATTTCCTTGGGGACCCTAAATGCATGCTACATGTCAGGGGCTCCAAATGCTTGCTGCATGTCATGGAAGCCCCAAATACATGCCGCTTGTAATGGGGGTGCCAAATGCATGGCGCATGTCATAGGGGCCCCACATGCATGCCACATATCATGAGGGCAACACGTGCATGCCGCATGTAATGGGGGCCCCACATGCAAGCTGGGTGTTATTGGGGCCCAAATGCATGCCGCATGTCATGGGGGCCCCACATACATGGCGCATGTCATGGGGGCCACAAATGCATGCCGCATGTCAAGGGGGCCCCAAATTTTTGCCTCATGTCATCGGGGCCCCACATGCATGCTGGTTGTCATGGGGGCCCAAATGCATGCCGCATGTCATGGGGGCCCATGTGCATGCCGCATGTCATGGGGGACCAAATGCATGGCGCATGTTATGGGGGCCCCACGTGCATGCCGCTTGTCTTAGGGGCCCCAAGTACGTGCCGCATAATGGGGTCCCACATGCATGGTGCGTGTCATGGGGGCCCCACATGCATGCCGCATGTCATGACATGCGGCATGCATGTGGGACCCCCATGACACGTGGCATGCATGTGGCCCCCAAATTCATGCTGCATGTCATGGGGGCCCCAATTGCATGACCCATGTTATGGAGGCTGCACATGCATGCCACATTTCATGGGGGCCACAAATGCATGACACATGTCATGGGGGCCAAAAATGAATGCCACATGTCATGGGGGCCACACGTGCATGCCACATGTCATGGGGGCCCCAAATGTATGCCGCATGTCATGGGGGCGCCACGTACATGACGCATGTCATGGGGGCCCCAAATATGTGCTGCATGTCATGAGGGCCCCACATGCATGGCGCATGTCATGGGGGCCCCAAAGGCATGCCGCATGTCATGGGGGCCACAAATATGTGCCGCATGTCATGGGGGCCCAACGTGCATGCCGCATGTCTTGGGGCCCCAAATATTTGCCGCAAGTCGTGGGAGCCCCACATGCATGCCACGTGTCATGGGGTCCCCACGTGCATTCCGCATGTCATGGGGGCTCCACATGCATGCCGCATGTCATGGGGGCCCCATGTGCATGTCGCATTTCATGGGGGTCCCAAATGTATGCCGCATGTCATGAGGGCCCCAAATGCATGCCGCATGTCATGGAGGCCCCAAATGTATGCCGCATGTCATGGGGGCCCCAAATATAGGCCGCATGTCATGGGGGCCCCCGTGCGTGCCGCATGTCATGGGGGCCACAAATACATGTCGCATGTTTTGGGGCCCCCAAATACGTGCCGCATGTCATGGGGGCCCCACGTGCTTGCCGCATGTTATGGAGTCCCCAAATGCATGCCGCCTGTCATGGGGGCCCCACGAGCATGCCGCATTTCCTTGGGGACCCTAAATGCATGCTACATGTCAGGGGCTCCAAATGCTTGCTGCATGTCATGGAAGCCCCAAATACATGCCGCTTGTAATGGGGGTGCCAAATGCATGGCGCATGTCATAGGGGCCCCACATGCATGCCACATATCATGAGGGCAACACGTGCATGCCGCATGTAATGGGGGCCCCACATGCAAGCTGGGTGTTATTGGGGCCCAAATGCATGCCGCATGTCATGGGGGCCCCACATACATGGCGCATGTCATGGGGGCCACAAATGCATGCCGCATGTCAAGGGGGCCCCAAATTTTTGCCTCATGTCATCGGGGCCCCACATGCATGCTGGTTGTCATGGGGGCCCAAATGCATGCCGCATGTCATGGGGGCCCATGTGCATGCCGCATGTCATGGGGGACCAAATGCATGGCGCATGTTATGGGGGCCCCACGTGCATGCCGCTTGTCTTAGGGGCCCCAAGTACGTGCCGCATAATGGGGTCCCACATGCATGGTGCGTGTCATGGGGGCCCCACATGCATGCCGCATGTCATGACATGCGGCATGCATGTGGGACCCCCATGACACGTGGCATGCATGTGGCCCCCAAATTCATGCTGCATGTCATGGGGGCCCCAATTGCATGACCCATGTTATGGAGGCTGCACATGCATGCCACATTTCATGGGGGCCACAAATGCATGACACATGTCATGGGGGCCAAAAATGAATGCCACATGTCATGGGGGCCACACGTGCATGACACATGTCATGGGGGCTCCACGTGCATGCCACATTTCATTGGGGGCCCAAATGCATGCTGCATGTCAGAGGCCACAAATGCATGCTGCATGTCATGGGGCCCCACATGCATGCCCCATGTCTTGGGGGCCTCAAATGCATGCTGCACGTGATGGGGGACCCAAATGCATGGCACATGTCATGGTAGCCGACACGCATGCCGCATGTCATGGGGACCCCAAATACGTGCCACATGTCATGGGGGCCCCACATGCATGGTGCATGTCATAGGGGCCCCACATGCATGCCGCATGTCATGGGGCCCCACATGCATGCCGCATGTCATGGGGGCCTCAAATGTATGCTGCATGTCATGGGGGCCCCAAATGCATGCCGCATGTCATGGGGTCCCCACATGCATTCCGCATGTCATGGGGGCTCTACATCCATGCCGCATGTCATGAGGGCACCAAGTGCATGCTGCATGTCATGGGGGCCCCAAATGCATGCCGCATGTCATGGGGGCTCCAAATGAATGCCGCATGTCATGGGGGCCCCAAATGCATGCCACGTGACATGGGGACCCCACGTGCTTGACGCTTGTCATGGGGGCCCCACATGCATGCCGCATGTCTTGAGTACCCCAAATGCATGTCGCATGTCATTTGGGCCCCACATGCATGACGCATGTCATGCTGGCCCCAAATGCATTCTACATATCATGGAGGCCCCACGTCCATGCCGCATGTCATGGGGGCCCCAAATGCAAGCCGCCTGTCATGGGGGCCAAAAAAGCATTCCGCATGTCAAGGGGACCCCAAATGCATGCCTCATGTGATGGGGGCACCAAATGCATGCTGCGTGTCTTGGGAACCCCAAATGCATGTTGCATGTCATGTGGCCCCACGTGCATGCCGCATGTCATGGGGACCCATGTGCATGCCGAATGTCATGGGGGTACCACATGCATGCCACATATCATGGGGTCCCCACATGCATGCCGCATGTCATGGGGGCCCCAAATGCAAAGTGCATGTCATGGGGGCCTCACGTGCCGCATGTCATTTGGGCCCCAAAAGTATGCTGCATATCATGGGGGGCCCCAAATACGTGCCGCATGTCATGAGGGCCCCACATGCATGGCGCATGTCATGGGGGCCCCACATGCATGCCGCATGTCATGACATGCGGCATGCATGTGGGACCCCCATGACACGTGGCATGCATGTGGCCCCCAAATTCATGCTGCATGTCATGGGGGCCCCAATTGCATGACCCATGTTATGGAGGCTGCACATGCATGCCACATTTCATGGGGGCCACAAATGCATGACACATGTCATGGGGGCCAAAAATGAATGCCACATGTCATGGGGGCCACACGTGCATGACACATGTCATGGGGGCTCCACGTGCATGCCACATTTCATTGGGGGCCCAAATGCATGCTGCATGTCAGAGGCCACAAATGCATGCTGCATGTCATGGGGCCCCACATGCATGCCCCATGTCTTGGGGGCCTCAAATGCATGCTGCACGTGATGGGGGACCCAAATGCATGGCACATGTCATGGTAGCCGACACGCATGCCGCATGTCATGGGGACCCCAAATACTTGCCACATGTCATGGGGGCCCCACATGCATGGTGCATGTCATAGGGGCCCCACATGCATGCCGCATGTCATGGGGCCCCACATGCATGCCGCATGTCATGGGGGCCTCAAATGTATGCTGCATGTCATGGGGGCCCCAAATGCATGCCGCATGTCATGGGGTCCCCACATGCATTCCGCATGTCATGGGGGCTCTACATCCATGCCGCATGTCATGAGGGCACCAAGTGCATGCCGCATGTCATGGGGGCCCCAAATGCATGCCGCATGTCATGGGGGCTCCAAATGAATGCCGCATGTCATGGGGGCTCCAAATGCATGCCACGTGACATGGGGACCCCACGTGCTTGACGCTTGTCATGGGGGCCCCACATGCATGCCGCATGTCTTGAGTACCCCAAATGCATGTCGCATGTCATTTGGGCCCCACATGCATGACGCATGTCATGCTGGCCCCAAATGCATTCTACATATCATGGAGGCCCCACGTCCATGCCGCATGTCATGGGGGCCCCAAATGCAAGCCGCCTGTCATGGGGGCCAAAAAAGCATTCCGCATGTCAAGGGGACCCCAAATGCATGCCTCATGTGATGGGGGCACCAAATGCATGCTGCGTGTCTTGGGAACCCCAAATGCATGTTGCATGTCATGTGGCCCCACGTGCATGCCGCATGTCATGGGGACCCATGTGCATGCCGAATGTCATGGGGGTACCACATGCATGCCACATATCATGGGGTCCCCACATGCATGCCGCATGTCATGGGGGCCCCAAATGCAAAGTGCATGTCATGGGGGCCTCACGTGCCGCATGTCATTTGGGCCCCAAAAGTATGCTGCATATCATGGGGGGCCCCAAATACGTGCCGCATGTCATGAGGGCCCCACATGCATGGCGCATGTCATGGGGGCCCCACATGCATGCCGCATGTCATGGGGGCCCCAAATACATGCCGCATGTCATAGGGGCCCCACGTGCTTGGCGCAAGTCATGGGTGCCCCACATGCATGCCGCATGTCATCGGGGCCCTAAATGCATGCCGCATGTCATAGGGGCCCCACATGCATGACGCATGTCATGGGGGCCCCACATGCATGCCGCATGTCACGGAGGCCCCAAATGCATGCCGCATGTCATGGGGATACCAAATGCATGCCGCATGTCATGGGGCCCATAAATGCATGCCGCATGTCATGGGGGCCCCACGTGCATGCCACATGTCATTGGGGGCCCACATGCATGCCGCATGTCATGGGGGCCACACTTGCATGCAGCATGTAATGGGGATCCAAATGCATGACGCATGTCATGGGGGCCCCAAATGCATGCGGCATGTCATAGTGGCCCCACGTGCATACCACATGTCATGGGGGCCCCACATGCATGCCGCATGTCATGGGGCCCCAAATGCATGATGCATGTTATGGATGCTCCACGTGCATGCCACATGTAATGGGGCCCCCAAATTCATGTTGCATGTCATAGGGGCCCCACGTGCATTCCGCATGTCATGGGGGCCCCAAATGCATGCCGCATGTCATGGGGGCCCCACGTGCATGCCGCATGTCTTGGGGCCCACAAATGCATGCCGCATGTCATAGGGGCCCCACATGCATGGCACATTTCATGGGGGCCCTACATGCATGCTGCATGTCATGGGGGCCCCAAATGCATGCCTCATGTCATGGGGGCCCCAAATGCATGCCGCATGTCATAGTGGTTTCCAAATGCATGCTGCATGTCATGAAGGGCCCACGTGCATGCCGCAAGTCATGGGGGCCCCAAATGCATGCCACATATCATGGGGGCCCCACGTGCATGCTGCATATATTGGGGGCCCCAAATGCATTCCACATGTCATGAGGGCCCCGCTTGCATGCCGCATGTCATTGGGGCCCCGCAGGCATTCCGCATGTCATGGGGGCCCCACGTACATGCTGCATGTCATTGGGGCCCCACGTGCTTGCCGCATTTAATGGGGGACGCAAATGCATGCATGCCGCATGTCATTGGGGCCCCGCAGGCATTCCGCATGTCATGGGGGCCTCACGTGCATTCCGCATGTCATGGGGGCCCCACGTACATGCTGCATGTCATTGGGGCCCCACGTGCTTGCCGCATGTCATGGGGCCCCCCAAATGCAGGCCGCATGTCACAGGGGTCCCACATGCATGCCACATGTCATGGGGGCCCCAAATGCATGCCGCATGTCATAGTGGCCCCAAATGCATGCTGCATGTCATGAGGGCCCCACGTGCATGCCGCATGTCATAGGGGCCCCACATGCATGGCACATTTCATGGGGGCCCTACATGCATGCTGCATGTCATGGGGGCCCCAAATGCATGCCTCATGTCATGGGGGCCCCAAATGCATGCCGCATGTCATAGTGGTTTCCAAATGCATGCTGCATGTCATGAAGGGCCCACGTGCATGCCGCAAGTCATGGGGGCCCCAAATGCATGCCACATATCATGGGGGCCCCACGTGCATGCTGCATATATTGGGGGCCCCAAATGCATGCCACATGTCATGAGGGCCCCGCTTGCATGCCGCATGTCATTGGGGCCCCGCAGGCATTCCGCATGTCATGGGGGCCCCACGTACATGCTGCATGTCATTGGGGCCCCACGTGCTTGCCGCATTTAATGGGGGACGCAAATGCATGCATGCCGCATGTCATTGGGGCCCCGCAGGCATTCCGCATGTCATGGGGGCCTCACGTGCATTCCGCATGTCATGGGGGCCCCACGTACATGCTGCATGTCATTGGGGCCCCACGTGCTTACCGCATGTCATGGGGCCCCCCAAATGCAGGCCGCATGTCACAGGGGTCCCACATGCATGCCGCATGTCATGGGGGCCCCAAATGCATGCCGCATGTCATAGTGGCCCCAAATGCATGCTGCATGTCATGAGGGCCCCACGTGCATGCCGCATGTCATAGGGGCCCCACGTGCATGCCACATGTCATGGGGGCCCCACATGCATGCCGCATGTCATGGGGGATCCAAACTCATGCTGCATGTCATTGGGGCCCCAAGCGTATGCCGCATGTCATGGAGGCCCCATGTGCATGCCACATGTAATGGGGGCCACAAATGCATGCAGCATGTTATGGGGGCCCCACGTGCATGGCGCAAATCATGGGTGCCCCACATGCATGCCGCATGTCATCGGTGCCCCAAATGCATGCCACATGTCATAGGGGCCCCACATGCATGCCGCATTTCATGGGGGACCCAAATGCATGCCGCATGTCATGGGGGCCCCAAATGCATACCGCATGTCATGGGGGCCCCAAATGCATGCCGCATGTCATGGGGCCCCCAAATGCATACCGCATGTCATGGGGGCCCCAAATGCATGCCGCATGTCATGGGGCCCCCCAAATGCATGCAGCATGTCTTGGTGCCCACAAATGCATGCCGCATGTCATAGGGGCCCCACATGCATGGCGCATTTCATGGGCCCCCCACATGCATGCGCATGTCATGGGGGCCTCAAATGCGTGCCGCATATAATGGGGGCCCCAAATGCATGCCGCATGTCATGGGGGCCCCACGTGCATGCCGCATGTCTCGGGCACCCTAAATGCATACAGCATGTTATGGGGGCCCCACGTGCATGGCGCAAATCATGGGTGCCCCACATGCATGCCGCATGTCATCGGGGCCCCAAATGCATGCCACATGTCATAGGGGCCCCACATGCATGCCGCATTTCATGGGGGACCCAAATGCATGCTGCATGTCATGGGGGCCCCAAATGCATACCGCATGTCATGGGGGCCCCAAATGCATGCCGCATGTCATGGGGCCCCCAAATGCATACCGCATGTCATGGGGGCCCCAAATGCATGCCGCATGTCATTGGGGGCCCCCCAAATGCATGTAGCATGTCTTGGTGCCCACAAATGCATGCCGCATGTCATAGGGGCCCCACATGCATGGCGCATTTCATGGGCCCCCCACATGCATGCGCATGTCATGGGGGCCTCAAATGCGTGCCGCATATAATGGGGGCCCCAAATGCATGCCGCATGTCATGGGGGCCCACATGCATGCCGCATGTCATGGGGGCACCACTTGCATGCAGCATGTAATGGGGGCACCACTTGCATGCAGCATGTAATGGGGGATCCAAATGCATGACGCATGTCATGGGGGTCCCACATGCATGCCGCATGTCATGGGGGCCCACATGCATGCCGCATGTCATGGGGCACCACTTGCATGCAGCATGTAATGGGGGTTCCAAATGCATGACGCATGTCAAGGGGGCCCCACGTGCATGCCGCATGTCATGGGGACCCACATGCATGCCGCATGCCATGGGGCCCCCAAATGCATGCAGCATGTCATGGGGGCCCAAATGCTTGCCACATGTCATGGGGGCCCACATGCATGCCGCATGTCATGTGGGCACCACTTGCATGCAGCATGTAATGGGGGCACCACTTGCATGCAGCATGTAATGGGGGATCCAAATGCATGACGCATGTCATGGGGGCCCACATGCATGCCGCATGTCATGGGGGCACCACTTGCATGCAGCATGTAATGGGGGATCCAAATGCATGACGCATGTCAAGGGGGCCCCACGTGCATGCCGCATGTCATGGGGACCCACATGCATGCCGCATGTCATGGAGGCCCCCATGACATGCGACAAGCATTTGGGCCCCACATGCATGCCGCATGCCATGGGGCCCCCAAATGCATGCCGCATGTCATGGGGGCCCAAATGCTTGCCGCATGTCATGGGGGCCATAAATGGATGCCGCATGTCATGGGAGCCCCACATGCATGCCACATGTCATGGGGGCCCCAAATGAATGTTGCATGTCAAGGGGGCCCCACGTGCATGCCGCATGTCATGGGGACCCCACATGCATGCCGCATGTCATGGGGGCCCCACATGCATGCCGCATGTCTCAGGTACCCCAAATGCATGCAGCATGTTATGCATGCCCCAAATGCATGCCGCATGTCATGGGGGCCCCACATGCATGCCGCATGTCATGGGGGCCCCAAATACATGACGCATGTCATGGGGGCCCCACGTGCTTGGCGCAAGTCA
Organism: Phyllobates terribilis; assembly: GCF_046119375.1. Lineage (NCBI taxonomy): Eukaryota > Metazoa > Chordata > Amphibia > Anura > Dendrobatidae > Phyllobates > Phyllobates terribilis. The sequence goes on along the minus strand of NW_027362942.1, from coordinate 3,485,179 downwards.
TGGGTGCCCCACATGCATGCCGCATGTCATCGGGGCCCTAAATGCATGCCGCATGTCATAGGGGCCCCACATGCATGACGCATGTCATGGGGGCCCCACATGCATGCCGCATGTCACGGAGGCCCCAAATGCATGCCGCATGTCATGGGAGCCCCACATGAATGTCGCATGTCAAGGGGTCCCCACGTGCATGCCGCATGTAATGGGGGATTCAAATGCATGCCGCATGTCATGGGGGTCCCACGTGCATGCCGCATGTCATGGGGATTCAAATGTATGCCGCATGGCTTGGGGGTCCCACAATGCATGCGTCAAGTCATGGGGGCCCCAAATGCATGCCTCAATTCATGGGGGCTCCAAATGCATGCCGCATGTCATGGGGGCCCCACATGCATGCCGCATGTCATGGGGCCCCCAAATGCATGCCGCATGTCATGGGGTTCCCACATGCATGCCGCATGTCATGGGGGCCCAAATGCTTGCCGCATGTCATGGGGGCCATAAATGCATGCTGCATGTCATGGGGGCCCAACGTGCATGCCGCATGTATTGGGGGCCCCAAATTCATGCCGCATGTCATGGGGGCCCCGAAGGCATTCCGCATGTCATGGGGGCCCCAAATGCATGCCGCATGTCATGGGGGCCCCACGTGCATGCCGCATGTCATGGGGGCGCCAAATGCATGCCGCATGTCATAGTGGCCCCAAATGCATGCTGCATGTCATGACGGGCCCACGTGCATGCCGCATGTCATGGGGGCCCCAAATGCATGGCTCAAGTCATGGGGGCCCCAAATGCATGCCACATATCATGGGGGCCCCACGTGCATGCTGCATATATTGGGGGCCCCAAATGCATGCCACATGTCATGAGGGCCCCGCTTGCATGCCGCATGTCATTGGGGCCCTGCAGGCATTCCGCATGTCATGGGGGCCTCACGTGCATTCCGCATGTCATGGGGGCTCCACGTGCATGCTGCATGTCATTGGGGCCCCACGTGCTTGCCGCATCTCATGGGGCCCCACGTGCATGCCTCATGTCACGGGGGCCACAAATGTATGCCGCATGTCATGGGGGCCCCACGTGCATGCCGCATGTCATGGGCCCCCCACATGCATGCCACATTTCATGGGGTACCCAAATGCATGCATGCCGCATGTAATTGGGGCCCCAAATGCATGCCGCATGTCATAGTGGCTCCAAATGCATGCCGCAAGTCATGGGTGCCCCACATGCATGCCGCATGTCATCGGGCCCACAAATGTATGCCGCATGTCATGGGGGCCCCACGTGCATGCCGCATGTCATGGGGCCCCCCAAATGCATGCCGCATGTCATAGGGGTCCCACATGCATGCCGCATGTCATGGGGGCCCCACGTGCATGCCGCATGTAATGGGGGATTCAAATGCATGCCGCATGTCATGGGGGTCCCACGTGCATGCCGCATGTCATGGGGATTCAAATGTATGCCGCATGGCTTGGGGGTCCCACATGCATGCTGCATGTCATGGGGGCCCCAAATGCATGCGTCAAGTCATGGGCCCCCCAAATGCATGCCTCAATTCATGGGGGCTCCAAATGCATGCCGCATGTCATGGGGGCCCCACATGCATGCCGCATGTCATGGGGCCCCCAAATGCATGCCGCATGTCATGGGGTTCCCACATGCATGCCGCATGTCATGGGGGCCCAAATGCTTGCCGCATGTCATGGGGGCCATAAATGCATGCTGCATGTCATGGGGGCCCAACGTGCATGCCGCATGTATTGGGGGCCCCAAATTCATGCCGCATGTCATGGGGGCCCCGAAGGCATTCCGCATGTCACGGGGGCCCCAAATGCATGCCGCATGTCATGGGCCCCCCACGTGCATGCCGCATGTCATGGGGGCGCCAAATGCATGCCGCATGTCATAGTGGCCCCAAATGCATGCTGCATGTCATGACGGGCCCACGTGCATGCCGCATGTCATGGGGGCCCCAAATGCATGGCTCAAGTCATGGGGGCCCCAAATGCATGCCACATATCATGGGGGCCCCACATGCATGCTGCATATATTGGGGGCCCCAAATGCATGCCACATGTCATGAGGGCCCCGCTTGCATGCCGCATGTCATTGGGGCCCCGCAGGCATTCCGCATGTCATGGGGGCCTCACGTGCATTCCGCATGTCATGGGGGCTCCACGTGCATGCTGCATGTCATTGGGGCCCCACGTGCTTGCCGCATGTCATGGGGCCCCACGTGCATGCCTCATGTCACGGGGGCCACAAATGTATGCCGCATGTCATGGGGGCCCCACGTGCATGCCGCATGTCATGGGCCCCCCACATGCATGCCACATTTCATGGGGTACCCAAATGCATGCATGCCGCATGTCACTGGGGCCCCAAATGCATGCCGCATGTCATAGTGGCTCCAAATGCATGCTGCAAGTCATGGGTGCCCCACATGCATGCCGCATGTCATCGGGCCCACAAATGTATGCCGCATGTCATGGGGGCCCCACGTGCATGCCGCATGTCATGGGGCCCCCCAAATGCATGCCGCATGTCATAGGGGTCCCACATGCATGCCGCATGTCATGGGGGCCCCAAATGCATGCCGCATGTCATAGTGGCCCCAAATGCATGCCGCAAGTCATGGGTGCCCCACATGCATGCCGCATGTCATAGGGGCCCCAAATGCATGCCGCATGTCATAGGGGCCCCACATGCATGGCACATGTCATGGGGGCCCCACATGCATGCCGCAAGTCATGGGTGCCCCACATGCATGCCGCATGTCATGGGGGCCCCAAATGCATGCCGCATGTCATAGGGGCCCCACATGCATGGCACATGTCATGGGGGCCCCACATGCATGCCGCATGTCAAGGGGGCCCCAAATGAATGTCGCATGTCAAGGGGGCTCCACGTGCATGACGCATGTCATTGGGACCCACATGCATGCTGCATGTCATGGAGGCCCCCAAATGCCTGCAGCATGTCTTGGGGCCCACAAATGCATGCCGCATGTCATAGGGGCCCCACATGCATAGCGCATGTCATGGGGGACCCAAATGCATGACTCATGTCATGGGGGCCCCACGTGCATGTCGCATGTCATGGGGGATCCAAACTCATGCTGCATGTCATTGGGACCCCAAGCGTATGCCGCATGTCATGGAGGCCCCATGTGCATGCCACATGTAATGGGGGCCCCAAATGCATGCGGCATGTCATAGGGGCCTCACGTGCATTCCGCATGTCTCGGGCACCCCAAATGCATGCAGCATGTTATGGGGGCCCCACGTGCATGCCGCATGTCTCAGGTACCCCAAGTGCATGCAGCATGTTATGCAGGCCCCCATGACATGCGGCAAGCATTTGGGCCCCACATGCATGCCGCATGCCATGGGGCCCCCAAATGCATGCCGCATGTCATGGGGGCCCCACATGCATGCCGCATGTCATGAGGGCCCCACATGCATGGCGCATGTCATGGGGGCCCCAAATGCATGCCGCATGTCATGGGGGCCACAAATATGTGCCGCATTTCTTGGGGGCCCAACGTGCATGCCGCATGTCTTTGGGCCCCAAATATTTGCCGCATGTCATGGGGGCCCCACATGCCTGCCATGTGTCATGGGGTCCCCACATGCATTCCGCATGTCATGAGGGCCCCACATGCATGGCGCAAGTCATCGGGGCCACACGTGCATGCCTCGTGTCATGGGGGCCCCAAATTTTTGCCGCATGTCATGGGGACCCTAAATGTATGCCGCATGTCATGGGGGCCCAAAATACGTGCCACATATCAGGGGGCCCCACGTGCATGCCGCATGTCATGGGTGCCCCACATGCATGATGCATTTCATGGGGTCCCAAATGCATGCCCCATGTCATGGGGGGCCCACGTGCATGCCGCAAGTCATGGGGTCCCCAAATGCATGCCTCATGTCATGGGGTCCCTAAATGCATGCCGCATGTCAAGGGGGCCCCAAATGTATGCCGCATGTCATGGGGGCACCACGTACATGACGCATGTCATGGGGGCCCCAAATGCGCCATGCATGTGGGGCCCTCATGACATGCAGCACGTATGTCATGGGGGCCCCAAAGGCATGCCGCATGTCATGGGGGCCACAAATATGTGCCGCATGTCATGGGAGCCCAACGTGCATGCCGCATGTCTTGGGGCCCCAAATATTTGCCGCAAGTCGTGGGAGCCCCACATGCATGCCACGTGTCATGGGGTCCCCACGTGCATTCCGGATGTCATGGGGGCTCCACATGCATGCCGCATGTCATGGGGGCCCCATGTGCATGTCGCATTTCATGGGGGCCCCAAATGTATGCCGCATGTCATGAGGGCCCCAAATGCATGCCGCATGTCATGGAGGCCCCAAATGTATGCCGCATGTCATGGGGGCTCCACATGCATGCCGCATGTCATGGGGGCCCCCGTGCGTGCCGCATGTCATGGGGGCCACAAATACATGTCGCATGTTTTGGGGCCCCCAAATACGTGCCGCATGTCATGGGGGCCCCACGTGCTTGCCGCATGTTATGGAGTCCCCAAATGCATGCCGCCTGTCATGGGGGCCCCACGAGCATGCCGCATTTCCTTGGGGACCCTAAATGCATGCTACATGTCAGGGGCTCCAAATGCTTGCTGCATGTCATGGAAGCCCCAAATACATGTCGCTTGTAATGGGGGCGCCAAATGCATGGCGCATGTCATAGGGGCCCCACATGCATGCCACATATCATGAGGGCAACAAGTGCATGCCGCATGTAATGGGGGCCCCAAATTTTTGCCTCATGTCATCGGGGCCCCACATGCATGCTGGTTGTCATGGGGGCCCAAATGCATGCCGCATGTCATGGAGGCCCATGTGCATGCCGCATGTCATGGGGGACCAAATGCATGGCGCATGTTATGGGGGCCCCACGTGCATGCCGCTTGTCTTAGGGGCCCCAAGTACATGCCGCATAATGGGGTCCCACATGCATGGTGCGTGTCATGGAGGCCCCACATGCATGCCGCATGTCATGACATGCGGCATGCATGTGGGACCCCCATGACACGTGGCATGCATGTGGCCCCCAAATTCATGCTGCATGTCATGGGGGCCCCAATTGCATGACCCATGTTATGGAGGCTGCACATGCATGCCACATTTCATGGGGGCCACAAATGCATGCCGCATGTCATTTGGGCCCCAAAAGTATGCTGCATATCATGGGGGGCCCCAAATACGTGCCGCATGTCATGAGGGCCCCACATGCATGGTGCATGTCATGGGGGCCCCAAATGCATGCCGCATGTTATGGGGGCCGCAAATATGTGCTGCATGTCATGTGGGCCCCAAATATGTGCCAAATGTCAAGAGGGCCCCACATGAATGTCGCGTGTCATGGGAGCCCCAAATGCTTGCCGCATGTCATTTCGTCCCCACATGCATGCCACAGGTCATGGGGGCCCCACATACATGCCGCGTGTCATGGGAGCCCCAAATGCATGCCCCCTTTCATGGGGGCACCACGTGCATGCCGCATGTCATGGGGGCCCCAAATGCATACCGCATGTCATGGGGGCCCCAAATGCATGCCGCATGTTATGGGGGCCCTAAATGTATGCCGCATGTCATGGCAGCCCCAATACGTGCCACATGTCATGGGGGCCCCACGTGCATGCCGCATGTCATGGGTGCCCCACATGCATGCCTCATGTCATGGGGGCTCCAAATGCATGCCTCATGTCATGGCGTCCCCAAAGGCATGCCTCATGTCATGGGGGCCCCACTTGCATGCCACATGTCATAGTGGCCCCACATGCATGCCACGTGTCAAGGGAGCCCCAAATGAATGTCGCATGTCAAGGGGGCCCCATGTGCATGCTGCATGTCATGGGGACCCACATGCATGCAGCATGTCATGGAGGCCCCATGACATGCGACAAGCATTTGGGCCCCACATGCATGCCGCATGCCATGGGCCCCCCAAATGCTTGCCGCATGTCATGGGGGCCATAAATGCATGCCGCATGTCATGGAAGCCCAAATGCATGCCGCATGTCATGGGGGCCCCACATGCATGCCGCATGTCATGGGGGCCCCAAATGCATGCCGCATGTCATGGGGGCCCACGTGCTTGACGCAAGTCATGGGTGCCCCACATGCATGACGCATGTCATCGGGCCCCCAAATGCATGCCGCATGTCATAGGGGCCCCACATGCATGCCGCATGTCATGGGGACCCCACATGCATGCCGCATGTCATGGGGGCCCAAATGCTTGCCGCATGTCATGGGGGCCAGAAATGCATGCCGCATGTCATAGGGGCCCCACATGCATGACGCATGTCATGGGGGCCCTACATGCATGCCGCATGTCATGGGGGCCCCAAGTGCATGCCTCATGTCATGGGGGCCCCAAATGCATGCCGCATGTCATAGTGGCCCCAAATGCATGCTGCATGTCATGAGGGGCCCACGTGCATGCCGCATGTCATGGGGGCCCCAAATGCATGGCTCAAGTCATGGGGGCCCCAAATGCATGCCACATATCATGGGGGCCCCACGTGCATGCTGCATATATTGGGGGCCCCAAATGCATGCCACATGTCATGAGGGCCCCGCTTGCATGCCGCATGTCATTGGGGCCCCGCAGGCATTCCGCATGTCATGGGGGCCTCACGTGCATTCCGCATGTCATGGGCCCCCCAAATGCATGCCGCATGTCATAGGGGTCCCACATGCATGCCGCATGTCATGGGGGCCCCAAATGCATGCCGCATGTCATAGTGCCCCCAAATGCATGCTGCATGTCATGAGGGCCCCACGTGCATGGCGCATTTCATGGGGGACCCAAATGCATGCCGCATGTCATGGGGGCCCCAAATGCATGGCGCATGTCATGGGGGATCCAAACTCATGCTGCATGTCATTGGGGCCCCAAGCGTATGCCGCATGTCATGGAGGCCCCATGTGCATGCCACATGTAATGGGGGCCCCAAATGCATGCGGCATGTCATAGGGGCCCCACGTGCATGCCGCATGTCTCGGGCACCCCAAATGCATGCCGCATATAATGGGGCCCCCAAATTCATGCCGCAAGTCATGGGGGCCATAAATGCATGCCGCATGTCAAGGGGCCCCCACGTGCATGACACATGTCATGGGGACCCACATGCATGCCACATGTCATGGAGGCCCCCATGACATGCGGCAAGCATTTGGGCCCCACATGCATGCTGCATGCCATGGGGCCCCCAAATGCATGCCGCATGTCAAGGGGGCCCAACATGCATGTCGCATGTCATGGGGGCCCAAATGCTTGCCGCATGTCATGGGGGCCCCACATGCATGCTGCATGTCATGGGGCCCAAAAGATTGCCGCATGTCATGGGGGCCATAAATGCATGCCGCATGTCATGGGAGCCCCACATGAATGGCGCATGTCAAGGGGGCCCAACGTGCATGCCGCATGTATTGGGGGCCCCAAATTCATGCCGCAAGTCATGAGGGCCCTGCATGCATTCCGCATGTCATGGGGGGCCCAAATGCATGCCGCATGTCATGGGGGCCCCAAATGCATGCCGCATGTAATGGGGGATTCAAATGCATGCCGCATGTCATGGGGGTCCCACATGCATGCCGCATGTCATGGGGCCCCCAAATGCATGCCTCAAGTCATGGGGCCCCCCAAATGGATGCCGCATTTCATAGGGGCCCCACATGCATGACGCATATCTTGGGGCCCACAAATGCATGCCGCATGTCATAGGGACCCCACATGCATGGCACATGTCATAGGGGCCCCACGTACATGGCTCATGTCATGGGTGCCCCACGTGCATGCCGCATGTCATTGGGGCCCCAATTGCATGCCGCATGCCATAGGGGCCCCACATGCATGGCGCATGTCATGGGGGCCCCAAATGCATGCCGCATGTCATGGGGGTCCCATGTGCATGCCGCATGTCATGGGGGCCCCAAATGCATGCCGCATGTAATGGGGGCCCCACGTGCATGCCGCATGTCATAGGGGCCCCAAATGCATGCAGCATGTCATGGGGGCCCCACGTGCATGCCACATGTCATGGGGGGCCCACATGCATGCCGCATTTCACGAGGGCCACAAATGTATGCCGCATGTCATGGGGGCCCCACGTGCATGCCGCATGTCATGGGGCCCCCCAAATGCATGCAGCATGTCATGGGGGCCCCACGTGCATGCCACATATCATGGGGAGCCCACATGCATGCCGCATATCATAGGGGCCCCACATGCATGGAGCATGTCATGGGGGCCCCACGTGCATGCCGCATGTCATGGGGGATCCAAACTCATGCCGCATGTCATTGGGGCCCCAAGCGTATGCCGCATTTCATGGGGGCCCCATGTGCATGCCACATGTAATGTGGGCCCCAAATGCATGCGGCATGTCATAGAGGCCCCACGTGCATGCCGCATGTCTCGGGCACCACAAATGCATGCAGCATGTTATGGGGGCCCCACGTGCATGCCGCATGTCTCAGGTACCCCAAATGCATGCAGCATGTTATGCAGGCCCCAAATGCATGCCGCATGTCATGGGGGCCCAAATGCATGCAGCATGTCATGGGGGCCCCACATGCATGCCGCATGTCATGGGGCCCCCAAATGCATGTCGCATGTCATGGGGGCCCCACGTGCATGCTGCATGTCATGGGGGCCCCAAATGAATGCCTCATGTCATGGGGGCCCCAAATGCATGCCGCATGTCATGGGGCCCCCCAAATGCATGCAGCATGTCTTGGGGCCCATAAATGCATGCCGCATGTCATAGGGGCCCCACATGCATGGTGTATTTCATGGGGGCCCCAAATGCGTGCCGCATATCATGGGGGCCCCAAATTCATGCCGCAAGTCATGGGGGCCATAAATGCATGCCGCATGTCAAGGGGGCCCCACGTGCATGACGCATGTCATGGGGACCCACATGCATGCCGCATGTCATGGAGGCCCCCATGACATGCGGCAAGCATTTGGGCCCCACATGCATGCTGCATGCCATGGGGCCACCAAATGCATGCCGCATGCCATGGGGCCACCAAATGCATGCCGCATGTCAAGGGGGTCCCACATGCATGCCGCATGTCATGGGGGCCCAAATGCTTGCCGCATGTCATGGGGGCCCCACATGCATGCCGCATGTCATGGGGCCCAAAAGCTTGCCGCATGTCATGGGGGCCATAAATGCATGCCGCATGTCATGGGAGCCCCACATGAATGTCGCATGTCAAGGGGACCCAACGTGCATGCCGCGTGTATTGGGGGCCCCAAATTCATGCCGCATGTCATGAGGGCCCTGCATGCATGCCACATGTCATGGGGGCCCCGCAGGCATTCCGCATGTCATGGGGGGCCCAAATGCATGCCGCATGTCATGGGGGCCCCACGTGCATGCCGCATGTAATGGGGGATTCAAATGCATGCCGCATGTCATGGGGGTCCCACATGCATGCCGCATGTCATGGGGGCCCCAAATGCATGCCTCAAGTCATGGGGGCACCAAATGCATGCCGCATGTCATTGGGGCCCCACATGCATGCCGCATGGCTTGGGGTCCCCACATGCATGCCGCATGTCATGGGGGCCCCAAATGCATGCAGCATGTCATGGGGGCCCCACGTGCATGCCGCATGTCATGGGGGCCCCAAATGCATGCAGCATGTCATGGGGGCCCCACGTGCATGCCACATGTCATGGGGGGCCCACATGCATGCCGCATGTCACGAGGGCCAAAAATGTATGCCGCATGTCATGGGGGCCCCACGTGCATGCCGCATGTCATGGGGCCCCCCAAATGCATGCAGCATGTCATGGGGGCCCCACATGCATGGAGCATGTCATGGGGGCCCCACGTGCATGCCGCATGTCATGGGGGATCCAAACTCATGCCGCATGTCATTGGGGCCCCAAGCGTATGCCGCATTTCATGGGGGCCCCATGTGCATGCCACATGTAATGTGGGCCCCAAATGCATGCGGCATGTCATAGAGGCCCCACGTGCATGCCGCATGTCTCGGGCACCACAAATGCATGCAGCATGTTATGGGGGCCCCACGTGCATGCCGCATGTCTCAGGTACCCCAAATGCATGCAGCATGTTATGCAGGCCCCAAATGCATGCCGCATGTCATGGGGGCCCAAATGCATGCCGCATGTCATGGGGGCCCCACATGCATGCCGCATGTCATGGGTGCCCCAAATGCATGCCGCATGTCATGGGGCCCCCAAATGCATGTCGCATGTCATGGGGGCCCCACGTGCATGCTGCATGTCATGGGGGCCCCAAATGAATGCCTCATGTCATGGGGGCCCCAAATGCATGCCGCATGTCATGGGGCCCCCCAAATGCATGCAGCATGTCTTGGGGCCCACAAATGCATGCCGCATGTCATAGGGGCCCCACATGCATGGCGTATTTCATGGGGGCCCCAAATGCGTGCCGCATATCATAGGGGCCCCAAATTCATGCCGCAAGTCATGGGGCCCATAAATGCATGCCGCATGTCAAGGGGGCCCCACGTGCATGATGCATGTCATGGGGACCCACATGCATGCCGCATGTCATGGAGGCCCCCATGACATGCGGCAAGCATTTGGGCCCCACATGCATGCTGCATGCCATGGGGCCCCCAAATGCATGCCGCATGTCAAGGGGGTCCCACATGCATGCCGCATGTCATGGGGGCCCAAATGCTTGCCGCATGTCATTGGGGCCCCACGTGCATGCCGCATGTCATGGGGCCCAAAAGCTTGCCGCATGTCATGGGGGCCATAAATGCATGCCGCATGTCATGGGAGCCCCACATGAATGTCGCATGTCAAGGGGGCCCAACGTGCATGCCGCATGTATTGGGGGCCCCAAATTCATGCCGCATGTCATGAGGGCCCTGCATGCATGCCACATGTCATGGGGGCCCCGCAGGCATTCCGCATGTCATGGGGGGCCCAAATGCATGCCGCATGTCATGGGGGCCCCACGTGCATGCCGCATGTAATGGGGGATTCAAATGCATGCCGCATGTCATGGGGGTCCCACATGCATGCCGCATGTCATGGGGGCCCCAAATGCATGCCTCAAGTCATGGGGGCCCCAAATGCATGCCACATGTAATTGGGGCCCCACATGCATGCCGCATGGCATGGGGTCCCCACATGCATGCCGCATGTCATGGGGGCTCAAATGCTTGCCGCATGTCATGGGGGCCATAAATGCATGCCGCATGTCATGGGGGCCCAACAAGCATGCCGCATGTATTGGGGGCCCCAAATTCATGCAGCATGTCATAGGGGCCCCACATGCATGGCGCATTTCATGGGGGCCCCACTTGCATGCAGCATGTAATGGGGGATCCAAATTCATGCTGCACGTCATGGGGGCGCCACGTGCATGCCGCATGTCATGGGGGCCCCGCAGGCATTCCACATGTCATGGGGGCCCCAAATAAATGCTGCCTTTCATGGGGGCCCCACGTGCATGCCGCATGTCATGGGGCCCCCCAAATGGATGCCGCATGTCATAGGGGCCCCACATGCATGCCGCATATCATGGGGGCCCCAAATGCATGCAGCATGTCATTTGGGCCCCACGTGCATGCCACATGTCATTGGGGGCCCACATGCATGCCGCATGTCATGGGGGCCACACTTGCATGCAGCATGTAATGGGGATCCAAATGCATGACGCATGTCATGGGGGCCCCAAATGCATGCGGCATGTCATAGTGGCCCCACGTGCATACCACATGTCATGGGGGCCCCACATGCATGCCGCATGTCTTGGGGGCCCAAATGCATGACGCATGTCATGGATGCTCCACGTGCATGCCGCATGTAATGGGGCCCCCAAATTCATGTTGCATGTCATAGGGGCCCCACGTGCATTCTGCATGTCATGGGGGCCCCAAATGCATGCCGCATGTCATGGGGCCCCACGTGCATGCCGCATGTCTTGGGGCCCACAAATGCATGCCGCATGTCATAGGGGCCCCACATGCATGGCACATTTCATGGGGGCCCTACATGCATGCCGCATGTCATGGGGGCCCCAAATGCATGCCTCATGTCATGGGGGCCAGGCAGGCATTCCGCATGTCATGGGGGCCTCACGTGCATTCCGCATGTCATGGGGGCCCCACGTACATGCTGCATGTCATTGGGGCCCCACGTGCTTGCCGCATGTCATGGGGCCCCCCAAATGCAGGCCGCATGTCACAGGGGTCCCACATGCATGCCGCATGTCATGGGGGCCCCAAATGCATGCCGTATGTCATAGTGGCCCCAAATGCATGCTGCATGTCATGAGGGCCCCACGTGCATGCCGCATGTCATAGGGGCCCCACGTGCATGCCGCATGTCATGGGGGCCCCACATGCATGCCGCATGTCATGGGGGATCCAAACTCATGCTGCATGTCATTGGGGCCCCAAGCGTATGCCGCATGTCATGGAGGCCCCATGTGCATGCCACATGTAATGGGGGCCACAAATGCATGCGGCATGTCATAGGGGCCCCACGTGCATGCCGCATGTCTCGGGCACCCCAAATTCATGCCGCATGTCATAGGGGCCCCACGTGCATGGCGCAAATCATGGGTGCCCCACATGCATGCCGCATGTCATCGGGGCCCCAAATGCATGCCGCATGTCATAGGGGCCCCACATGCATGCCGCATTTCATGAGGGACCCAAATGCATGCCGCATGTCATAGTGGCCCCAAATGCATGCTGCATGTCATGACGGGCCCACGTGCATAAAGCATGTCATGGGGGCCCGAAATGCATGGCTCAAGTCATGGGGGCCCCAAATGCATGCCACATATCATGGGGGCCCCACGTGCATGCTGCATATATTGGGGGCCCCAAATGCATGCCACATGTCATGAGGGCCCCGCTTTCATGCCGCATGTCATTGGGGCCCCGCAGGCATTCCGCATGTCATGGGGGCCCCACGTACATGCTGCATGTCATTGGGGCCCCACGTGCTTGCCGCATTTAATGGGGGACGCAAATGCATGCATGCCGCATGTCATTGGGGCCCCGCAGGCATTCCGCATGTCATGGGGGCCTCACGTGCATTCCGCATGTCATGGGGGCCCCACATGCATGGCACATGTCATAGGGGCCCCACGTACATGGCTCATGTCATGGGTGCCCCACCTGCATGCCGCATGTCATTGGGGCCCCAATTGCATGCCGCATGCCATAGGGGCCCCACATGCATGGCGCATGTCATGGGGGCCCCAAATGCATGCCGCATGTTATGGGGCCCCCATGTGCATGCCGCATGTCATGGGGGCCCCAAATGCATGCCGCATGTAATGGGGGCCCCACGTGCATGCCACATGTCATGGGGGCCCCAAATGCATGCAGCATGTCATGGGGGCCCCACGTGCATGCCACATGTCATGGGGGGCCCACATGCATGCCGCATGTCATGGGGGCCCCACTTGCATGCATCATGTAATGGGGGTCCCACATGCATGCAGCATGTCATGAGGGCCCCACATGCATGCCGCATGTCATGGGGGTCCCACGTGCATGCTGCATGTCCTTGGGGCCCCACGTGCTTGCCGCATGTCACGAGGGCCACAAATGTATGCCGCATGTCATGGGGGCCCCACGTGCATGCCGCATGTCATGGGGCCCCCCAAATGCATGCAGCATGTCATGGGGGCCCCACGTGCATGCCACATGTCATGGGGAGCCCACATGCATGGAGCATGTCATGGGGGCCCCACGTGTATGCCGCATGTCATGGGGGCCCCAAATGCATGCCGCATGTCATAGTGCCCCCAAATGCATGCTGCATGTCATGAGGGCCCCACGTGCATGGCGCATTTCATGGGGGACCCAAATGCATGCCGCATGTCATGGGGGCCCCAAATGCATGGCGCATGTCATGGGGGAATCCAAACTCATGCTGCATGTCATTGGGGCCCCAAGCGTATGCCGCATGTCATGGAGGCCCCATGTGCATGCCACATGTAATGGGGGCCCCAAATGCATGCGGCATGTCATAGGGGCCCCACGTGCATGCCGCATGTCTCGGGCACCCCAAATGCATGCCGCATATAATGGGGCCCCCAAATTCATGCCGCAAGTCATGGGGGCCATAAATGCATGCCGCATGTCAAGGGGCCCCCACGTGCATGACACATGTCATGGGGACCCACATGCATGCCACATGTCATGGAGGCCCCCATGACATGCGGCAAGCATTTGGGCCCCACATGCATGCTGCATGCCATGGGGCCCCCAAATGCATGCCGCATGTCAAGGGGGCCCAACATGCATGTCGCATGTCATGGGGGCCCAAATGCTTGCCGCATGTCATGGGGGCCCCACATGCATGCTGCATGTCATGGGGCCCAAAAGCTTGCCGCATGTCATGGGGGCCATAAATGCATGCCGCATGTCATGGGAGCCCCACATGAATGGCGCATGTCAAGGGGGCCCAACGTGCATGCCGCATGTATTGGGGGCCCCAAATTCATGCCGCAAGTCATGAGGGCCCTGCATGCATTCCGCATGTCATGGGGGGCCCAAATGCATGCCGCATGTCATGGGGGTCCCACATGCATGCCGCATGTCATGGGGCCCCCAAATGCATGCCTCAAGTCATGGGGCCCCCCAAATGGATGCCGCATTTCATAGGGGCCCCACATGCATGACGCATATCTTGGGGCCCACAAATGCATGCCGCATGTCATAGGGACCCCACATGCATGGCACATGTCATAGGGGCCCCACGTACATGGCTCATGTCATGGGTGCCCCACGTGCATGCCGCATGTCATTGGGGCCCCAATAGCATGCCGCATGCCATAGGGGCCCCACATGCATGGCGCATGTCATGGGGGCCCCAAATGCATGCCGCATGTCATGGGGGTCCCATGTGCATGCCGCATGTCATGGGGGCCCCAAATGCATGCCGCATGTAATGGGGGCCCCACGTGCATGCCGCATGTCATAGGGGCCCCAAATGCATGCAGCATGTCATGGGGGCCCCACGTGCATGCCACATGTCATGGGGGGCCCACATGCATGCCGCATTTCACGAGGGCCACAAATGTATGCCGCATGTCATGGGGGCCCCACGTGCATGCCGCATGTCATGGGGCCCCCCAAATGCATGCAGCATGTCATGGGGGCCCCACGTGCATGCCACATGTCATGGGGAGCCCACATGCATGCCGCATATCATAGGGGCCCCACATGCATGGAGCATGTCATGGGGGCCCCACGTGCATGCCGCATGTCATGGGGGATCCAAACTCATGCCGCATGTCATTGGGGCCCCAAGCGTATGCCGCATTTCATGGGGGCCCCATGTGCATGCCACATGTAATGTGGGCCCCAAATGCATGCGGCATGTCATAGAGGCCCCACGTGCATGCCGCATGTCTCGGGCACCACAAATGCATGCAGCATGTTATGGGGGCCCCACGTGCATGCCACATGTCTCAGGTACCCCAAATGCATGCAGCATGTTATGCAGGCCCCAAATGCATGCCGCATGTCATGGGGGCCCAAATGCATGCAGCATGTCATGGGGGCCCCACATGCATGCCGCATGTCATGGGCCCCCAAATGCATGTCGCATGTCATGGGGGCCCCACGTGCATGCTGCATGTCATGGGGGCCCCAAATGAATGCCTCATGTCATGGGGGCCCCAAATGCATGCCGCATGTCATGGGGCCCCCCAAATGCATGCAGCATGTCTTGGGGCCCATAAATGCATGCCGCATGTCATAGGGGCCCCACATGCATGGCGTATTTCATGGGGGCCCCAAATGCGTGCCGCATATCATGGGGGCCCCAAATTCATGCCGCAAGTCATGGGGGCCATAAATGCATGCCGCATGTCAAGGGGGCCCCACGTGCATGACGCATGTCATGGGGACCCACATGCATGCCGCATGTCATGGAGGCCCCCATGACATGCGGCAAGCATTTGGGCCCCACATGCATGCTGCATGCCATGGGGCCACCAAATGCATGCCGCATGCCATGGGGCCACCAAATGCATGCCGCATGTCAAGGGGGTCCCACATGCATGCCGCATGTCATGGGGGCCCAAATGCTTGCCGCATGTCATGGGGGCCCCACATGCATGCCGCATGTCATGGGAGCCCCACATGAATGTCGCATGTCAAGGGGACCCAACGTGCATGCCGCGTGTATTGGGGGCCCCAAATTCATGCCGCATGTCATGAGGGCCCTGCATGCATGCCACATGTCATGGGGGCCCCGCAGGCATTCCGCATGTCATGGGGGGCCCAAATGCATGCCTCAAGTCATGGGGGCCCCACGTGCATGCCGCATGTAATGGGGGATTCAAATGCATGCCGCATGTCATGGGGGTCCCACATGCATGCCGCATGTCATGGGGGCCCCAAATGCATGCCTCAAGTCATGGGGGCACCAAATGCATGCCGCATGTCATTGGGGCCCCACATGCATGCCGCATGGCTTGGGGTCCCCACATGCATGCCGCATGTCATGGGGCCCCCAAATGCATGCAGCATGTCATGGGGGCCCCACGTGCATGCCGCATGTCATGGGGGCCCCAAATGCATGCAGCATGTCATGGGGGCCCCACGTGCATGCCGCATGTCATGGGGGATCCAAACTCATGCCGCATGTCATTGGGGCCCCAAGCGTATGCCGCATTTCATGGGGGCCCCATGTGCATGCCACATGTAATGTGGGCCCCAAATGCATGCGGCATGTCATAGAGGCCCCACGTGCATGCCGCATGTCTCGGGCACCACAAATGCATGCAGCATGTTATGGGGGCCCAACGTGCATGCCGCATGTCTCAGGTACCCCAAATGCATGCAGCATGTTATGCAGGCCCCAAATGCATGCCGCATGTCATGGGAGCCCAAATGCATGCCGCATGTCATGGGGCCCCCACATGCATGCCACATGTCATGGGTGCCCCAAATGCATGCCGCATGTCATGGGGGCTCCACGTGCATGCCGCATGTCATGGGTGCCCCAAATGCATGCCGCATGTCATGGGGCCCCCAAATGCATGTCGCATGTCATGGGGGCCCCACGTGCATGCTGCATGTCATGGGGGCCCCAAATGAATGCCTCATGTCATGGGGGCCCCAAATGCATGCCGCATGTCATGGGGCCCCCCAAATGCATGCAGCATGTCTTGGGGCCCACAAATGCATGCTGCATGTCATAGGGGCCCCACATGCATGGCGTATTTCATGGGGGCCCCAAATGCGTGCCGCATATCATAGGGGCCCCAAATTCATGCCGCAAGTCATGGGGGCCATAAATGCATGCCGCATGTCAAGGGGCCCCACGTGCATGATGCATGTCATGAGGACCCACATGCATGCCGCATGTCATGGAGGCCCCCATGACATGCGGCAAGCATTTGGGCCCCACATGCATGCTGCATGCCATGGGCCCCCAAATGCATGCCGCATGTCAAGGGGGTCCCACATGCATGCCGCATGTCATGGGGGCCCAAATGCTTGCCGCATGTCATGGGGGCCCCACATGCATGCCGCATGTCATGGGGCCCAAAAGCTTGCCGCATGTCATGGGGGCCATAAATGCATGCCGCATGTCATGGGAGCCCCACATGAATGTCGCATGTCAAGGGGGCCCAACGTGCATGCCGCATGTATTTGGGGCCCCAAATTCATGCCGCATGTCATGAGGGCCCTGCATGCATGCCACATGTCATGGGGGCCCTGCAGGCATTCCGCATGTCATGGGGGCCCAAATGCATGCCGCATGTCATGGGGGCCATAAATGCATGCCGCATGTCATGGGGGCCCAACAAGCATGCCGCATGTATTGGGGGCCCCAAATTCATGCAGCATGTCACAGGGGCCCCACATGCATGGCGCATTTCATGGGGGCCCCACTTGCATGCAGCATGTAATGGGGGATCCAAATGCATGCTGCACGTCATGGGGGCCCCACGTGCATGCCGCATGTCATGGGGGCCCCGCAGGCATTCCACATGTCATGGGGGCCCCAAATAAATGCTGCATTTCATGGGGGCCCCACGTGCATGCCGCATGTCATGGGGCCCCCCAAATGGATGCCGCATGTCATAGGGGCCCCACATGCATGCCGCATATCATGGGGGCCCCAAATGCATGCAGCATGTCATGGGGGCCCCACGTGCATGCCACATGTCATTGGGGGCTCACATGCATGCCGCATGTCATTGGGGCCACACTTGCATGCAGCATGTCATGGGGGCCCAAATGCATGACGCATGTCATGGATGCTCCACGTGCATGCCGCATGTAATGGGGCCCCCAAATTCATGTCGCATGTCATAGGGGCCCCACGTGCATTCCGCATGTCATGGGGGCCCCAAATGCATGCCGCATGTCATGGGGGCCCCACGTGCATGCCGCATGTCTTGGGGCCCACAAATGCATGCCGCATGTCATAGGGGCCCCACATGCATGGCGCATTTCATGGGGGCCCTACATGCATGCCGCATGTCATGGGGGCCCCAAATGCATGCCTCATGTCATGGGGGCCCCAAATGCATGCCGCATGTCATAGTGGTTTCCACATGCATGCTGCATGTCATGAGGGGCCCACGTGCATGCCGCAAGTCATGGGGCCCCCAAATGCATGCCACATATCATGGGGGCCCCACGTGCATGCTGCATATATTGGGTCCCCAAATGCATGCCACATGTCATGAGGGCCCCGCTTGCATTCCGCATGTCATTGGGGCCCCGCAGGCATTCCGCATGTCATGGGGGCCCCACGTACATGCTGCATGTCATTGGGGCCCCACGTGCTTGCCGCATTTAATGGGGGACGCAAATGCATGCATGCCGCATGTCATTGGGGCACCGCAGGCATTCCGCATGTCATGGGGGCCTCACGTGCATTCCGCATGTCATGGGGGCCCCACGTACATGCTGCATGTCATGGGGGCCCCACGTGCTTGCCGCATGTCATGGGGCCCCCCAAATGCAGGCCGCATGTCATAGGGGCCCCACGTGCATGGCGCAAATCATGGGTGCCCCACATGCATGCCGCATGTAATCGGGGCCCCAAATGCATGCCGCATGTCATAGGGCCCCCACATGCATGCCGCATTTCATGGGGGACTCAAATGCATGCCGCATGTCATAGTGGCCCCAAATGCATGCTGCATGTCATGACGGGCCCACGTGCTTGACGCATGTCATGGGGGCCCGAAATGCATGGCTCAAGTCATGGGGGCCCCAAATGCATGCCACATATCATGGGGGCCCCACGTGCATGCTGCATATATTGGGGGCCCCAAATGCATGCCACATGTCATGAGGGCCCCGCTTGCATGCCGCATGTCATTGGGGCCCCGCAGGCATTCCGCATGTCATGGGGCCCCCACATGCATGCCACATTTCATGGGGGCACCCAAATGCATGCATGCCGCATGTCATTGGGGCCCCAAATGCATGCCGCATGTCATAGTGGCTCCAAATGCATGCAGCAAGTCATGGGTGCCCCACATGCATGCCGCATGTCATCGGGCCCACAAATGTATGCCGCATGTCATGGGGGCCCCACGTGCATGCCGCATGTCATGGGGCCCCCCAAATGCATGCCGCATGTCATAGGGGTCCCACATGCATGCCGCATGTCATAGTGGCCCCAAATGCATGCCGCAAGTCATGGATGCCACACATGCATGCTGCATGTCATGGAGGCCCCCAAATGCATGCAGCATGTCTTGGGGCCCACAAATGCATGCCGCATGTCATAGGGGCCCCACATGCATAGCGCATGTCATGGGGGACCGAAATGCATGACTCATGTCATGGGGGCCCCACGTGCATGTCGCATGTCATGGGGGATCCAAACTCATGCTGCATGTCATTGGGACCCCAAGCGTATGCCGCATGTCATGGAGGCCCCATGTGCATGCCACATGTAATGGGGGCCCCAAATGCATGCGGCATGTCATAGGGGCCCCACGTGCATTCCGCATGTCTCGGGCACCCCAAATGCATGCAGCATGTTATGGGGGCCCCACGTGCATGCCACATGTCTCAGGTACCCCAAGTGCATGCAGCATGTTATGCAGGCCCCCATGACATGCGGCAAGCATTTGGGCCACACATGCATGCCGCATGCCATGGGCCCCCCAAATGCATGCCGCATGTCATGGGGGCCCCACATGCATGCCGCATGTCATGAGGGCCCCACATGCATGGCGCATGTCATGGGGGCCCCAAATGCATGCCGCATGTCATGGGGGCCACAAATATGTGCGCATTTCATGGGGGCCCAACGTGCATGCCGCATGTCTTTGGGCCCCAAATATTTGCCGCATGTCATGGGGGCCCCACATGCCTGCCATGTGTCATGGGGTCCCCACATGCATTCCGCATGTCATGAGGGCCCCACATGCATGGCGCAAGTCATAGGGGCCACACGTGCATGCCTCGTGTCATGGGGGCCCCAAACGCATGCCTCATTACACGGGGGCCCCAAGTGCATGCTGCATGTCATGGGGACCCCAAATGCATGCCGCATGTCATGGGGACCCTAAATGTATGCCGAATGTCATGGGGGCCCAAAATACGTGCCACATATCAGGGGGCCCCACGTGCATGCCGCATGTCATGGGTGCCCCACATGCATGCTGCATTTCATGGGGTCCCAAATGCATGCCCCATGTCATGGGGGGCCCACGTGCATGCCGCAAGTCATGGGGTCCCCAAATGCATGCCTCATGTCATGGGGTCCCTAAATGCATGCCGCATGTCAAGGGGGCCCCAAATGTATGCCGCATGTCATGGGGGCCCAACGTGCATGCCGCATGTCTTGGGGCCCCAAATATTTGCCGCAAGTCGTGGGAGCCCCACATGCATGCCACGTGTCATGGGGTCCCCACGTGCATTCCGCATGTCATGGGGGCTCCACATGCATGCCGCATGTCATGAGGGCCCCAAATGCATGCCGCATGTCATGGAGGCCCCAAATGTATGCCGCATGTCATGGGGGCCCCAAATACATGCCGCATGTCATGGGGGCCCCCGTGCGTGCCGCATGTCATGGGGGCCACAAATACATGTCGCATGTTTTGGGGCCCCCAAATACGTGCCGCATGTCATGGGGGCCCCACGTGCTTGCCGCATGTTATGGAGTCCCCAAATGCATGCCGCCTGTCATGGGGGCCCCACGAGCATGCCGCATTTCCTTGGGGACCCTAAATGCATGCTACATGTCAGGGGCTCCAAATGCTTGCTGCATGTCATGGAAGCCCCAAATACATGCCGCTTGTAATGGGGGCGCCAAATGCATGCCACATATCATGAGGGCAACACGTGCATGCCGCATGTAATGGGGGCCCCACATGCAAGCTGGGTGTTATTGGGGCCCAAATGCATGCCGCATGTCATGGGGGCCCCACATACATGGCGCATGTCATGGGGGCCCCAAATGCATGCCGCATGTCAAGGGGGCCCCAAATTTTTGCCTCATGTCATCGGGGCCCCACATGCATGCTGGTTGTCATGGGGGCCCAAATGCATGCCGCATGTCATGGGGGCCCATGTGCATGCCGCATGTCATGGAGGACCAAATGCATTGCGCATGTTATGGGGGCCCCACGTGCATGCCGCTTGTCTTAGGGGCCCCAAGTACGTGCCGCATAATGGGGTCCCACATGCATGGTGCGTGTCATGGGGGCCCCACATGCATGCCGCATGTCATGACATGCGGCATGCATGTGGGACCCCCATGACACGTGGCATGCATGTGGCCCCCAAATTCATGCTGCATGTCATGGGGGCCCCAATTGCATGACCCATGTTATGGAGGCTGCACATGCATGCCACATTTCATGGGGGCCACAAATGCATGCCGCATGTCCTTTGGGCCCCAAAAGTATGCTGCATATCATGGGGGGCCCCAAATACGTGCCGCATGTCATGAGGGCCCCACATGCATGGCGCATGTCATGGGGCCCCCAAATGCATGCCTCATGTTATGGGGGCCGCAAATATGTGCTGCATGTCATGTGGGCCCCAAATATGTGCCAAATGTCAAGAGGGCCCCACATGAATGTCGCGTGTCATGGGAGCCCCAAATGCTTGCCGCATGTAATTTCGTCCCCACATGCATGCCACAGGTCATGGGGGCCCCACATACATGCCGCGTGTCATGGGAGCCCCAAATGCATGCCCCCTTTCATGGGGGCACCACGTGCATGCCGCATGTCATGGGGGCCCCAAATGCATACCGCATGTCATGGGGGCCCCAAATGCATGCCGCATGTTATGGGGGCCCTAAATGTATGCCGCATGTCATGGCAGCCCCAATACGTGCCACATGTCATGGGGGCCCCACGTGCATGCCGCATGTCATGGGTGCCCCACATGCATGCCTCATGTCATGGGGGCTCCAAATGCATGCCTCATGTCATGGCGTCCCCAAAGGCATGCCTCATGTCATGGGGGCCCCACTTGCATGCCACATGTCATAGTGGCCCCACATGCATGCCACGTGTCAAGGGAGCCCCAAATGAATGTCGCATGTCAAGGGGGCCCCATGTGCATGCTGCATGTCATGGGGACCCACATGCATGCAGCATGTCATGGAGGCCCCATGACATGCGACAAGCATTTGGGCCCCACATGCATGCCGCATGCCATGGGCCCCCAAATGCATGCCGCATGTCATGGGGGCCATAAATGCATGCCGCATGTCATGGGAGCCCAAATGCATGCCGCATGTCATGGGGGCCCCACATGCATGCCGCATGTCATGGGGGCCCCAAATGCATGCCGCATGTCATGGGGGCCCACGTGCTTGACGCAAGTCATGGGTGCCCCACATGCATGACGCATGTCATCGGGCCCCCAAATGCATGCCGCATGTCATAGGGGCCCCACATGCATGCCGCATGTCATGGGGACCCCACATGCATGCCGCATGTCATGGGGGCCCAAATGCTTGCCGCATGTCATGGGGGCCAGAAATGCATGCCGCATGTCATAGGGGCCCCACATGCATGACGCATGTCATGGGGCCCTACATGCATGCCGCATGTCATGGGGGCCCCAAGTGCATGCCTCATGTCATGGGGGCCCCAAATGCATGCCGCATGTCATAGTGGCCCCAAATGCATGCTGCATGTCATGAGGGGCCCACGTGCATGCCGCATGTCATGGGGGCCCCAAATGCATGGCTCAAGTCATGGGGGCCCCAAATGCATGCCACATATCATGGGGCCCCACGTGCATGCTGCATATATTGGGGGCCCCAAATGCATGCCACATGTCATGAGGGCCCCGCTTGCATGCCACATGTCATTGGGGCCCCGCAGGCATTCCGCATGTCATGGGGGCCTCACGTGCATTCCGCATGTCATGGGCCCCCCAAATGCATGCCGCATGTCATAGGGGTCCCACATGCATGCCGCATGTCATGGGGGCCCCAAATGCATGCCGCATGTCATAGTGCCCCCAAATGCATGCTGCATGTCATGAGGGCCCCACGTGCATGGCGCATTTCATGGGGGACCCAAATGCATGCCGCATGTCATGGGGGCCCCAAATGCATGGCGCATGTCATGGGGGATCCAAACTCATGCTGCATGTCATTGGGGCCCCAAGCGTATGCCGCATGTCATGGAGGCCCCATGTGCATGCCACATGTAATGGGGGCCCCAAATGCATGCGGCATGTCATAGGGGCCCCACGTGCATGCCGCATGTCTCGGGCACCCCAAATGCATGCCGCATATAATGGGGCCCCCAAATTCATGCCGCAAGTCATGGGGGCCATAAATGCATGCCGCATGTCAAGGGGCCCCCACGTGCATGACGCATGTCATGGGGACCCACATGCATGCCACATGTCATGGAGGCCCCCATGACATGCGGCAAGCATTTGGGCCCCACATGCATGCTGCATGCCATGGGGCCCCCAAATGCATGCCGCATGTCAAGGGGGCCCAACATGCATGTCGCATGTCATGGGGGCCCAAATGCTTGCCGCATGTCATGGGGGCCCCACATGCATGCTGCATGTCATGGGGCCCAAAAGCTTGCCGCATGTCATGGGGGCCATAAATGCATGCCGCATGTCATGGGAGCCCCACATGAATGGCGCATGTCAAGGGGGCCCAACGTGCATGCCGCATGTACTGGGGGCCCCAAATTCATGCCGCAAGTCATGAGGGCCCTGCATGCATTCCGCATGTCATGGGGGCCCCAAATGCATGCCGCATGTCATGGGGGCCCCAAATGCATGCCGCATGTAATGGGGGATTCAAATGCATGCCGCATGTCATGGGGGTCCCACATGCATGCCGCATGTCATGGGGGCCCCAAATGCATGCCTCAAGTCATGGGGCCCCCCAAATGGATGCCGCATTTCATAGGGGCCCCACATGCATGACGCATATCTTGGGGCCCACAAATGCATGCCGCATGTCATAGGGACCCCACATGCATGGCACATGTCATAGGGGCCCCACGTACATGGCTCATGTCATGGGTGCCCCACGTGCATGCCGCATGTCATTGGGGCCCCAATTGCATGCCGTATGCCATAGGGGCCCCACATGCATGGCGCATGTCATGGGGGCCCCAAATGCATGCCGCATGTCATGGGGGTCCCATGTGCATGCCGCATGTCATGGGGGCCCCAAATGCATGCCGCATGTCATGGGGGCCCCACGTGCATGCCGCATGTCATGGGGGCCCCAAACGCATGCAGCATGTCATGGGGGCCCCACGTGCATGCCACATGTCATGGGGGGCCCACATGCATGCCGCATTTCACGAGGGCCACAAATGTATGCCGCATGTCATGGGGGCCCCACGTGCATGCCGCATGTCATGGGGCCCCCCAAATGCATGCAGCATGTCATGGGGGCCCCACGTGCATGCCACATGTCATGGGGAGCCCACATGCATGCCGCATATCATAGGGGCCCCACATGCATGGAGCATGTCATGGGGGCCCCACGTGCATGCCGCATGTCATGGGGGATCCAAACTCATGCCGCATGTCATTGGGGCCCCAAGCGTATGCCGCATTTCATGGGGGCCCCATGTGCATGCCACATGTAATGTGGGCCCCAAATGCATGCGGCATGTCATAGAGGCCCCACGTGCATGCCGCATGTCTCGGGCACCACAAATGCATGCAGCATGTTATGGGGGCCCCACGTGCATGCCGCATGTCTCAGGTACCCCAAATGCATGCAGCATGTTATGCAGGCCCCAAATGCATGCCGCATGTCATGGGGGCCCAAATGCATGCAGCATGTCATGGGGGCCCCACATGCATGCCGCATGTCATGGGTGCCCCAAATGCATGCCGCATGTCATGGGGCCCCCAAATGCATGTCGCATGTCATGGGTGCCCCACGTGCATGCTGCATGTCATGGGGGCCCCAAATGAATGCCTCATGTCATGGGGGCCCCAAATGCATGCAGCATGTCTTGGGGCCCACAAATGCATGCCGCATGTCATAGGGGCCCCAAATTCATGCCGCAAGTCATGGGGGCCATAAATGCATGCCGCATGTCAAGGGGGCCCCACGTGCATGACGCATGTCATGGGGACCCACATGCATGCCGCATGTCATGGAGGCCCCCATGACATGCGGCAAGCATTTGGGCCCCACATGCATGCTGCATGCCATGGGACCACCAAATGCATGCCGCATGTCAAGGGGGTCCCACATGCATGCCGCATGTCATGGGGGCCATAAATGCATGCCGCATGTCATGGGAGCCCCACATGAATGTCGCATGTCAAGGGGCCCCCACGTGCATGACGCATGTCATGGGGACCCACATGCATGCCACATGTCATGGAGGCCCCCATGACATGCGGCAAGCATTTGGGCCCCACATGCATGCTGCATGCCATGGGGCCCCCAAATGCATGCCGCATGTCAAGGGGGCCCAACATGCATGTCGCATGTCATTGGGGCCCAAATGCTTGCCGCATGTCATGGGGGCCCCACATGCATGCTGCATGTCATGGGGCCCAAAAGCTTGCCGCATGTCATGGGGGCCATAAATGCATGCCGCATGTCATGGGAGCCCCACATGAATGGCGCATGTCAAGGGGGCCCAACGTGCATGCCGCATGTACTGGGGGCCCCAAATTCATGCCGCAAGTCATGAGGGCCCTGCATGCATTCCGCATGTCATGGGGGCCCCAAATGCATGCCGCATGTCATGGGGGCCCCAAATGCATGCCGCATGTAATGGGGGATTCAAATGCATGCCGCATGTCATGGGGGTCCCACATGCATGCCGCATGTCATGGGGGCCCCAAATGCATGCCTCAAGTCATGGGGCCCCCCAAATGGATGCCGCATTTCATAGGGGCCCCACATGCATGACGCATATCTTGGGGCCCACAAATGCATGCCGCATGTCATAGGGACCCCACATGCATGGCACATGTCATAGGGGCCCCACGTACATGGCTCATGTCATGGGTGCCCCACGTGCATGCCGCATGTCATTGGGGCCCCAATTGCATGCCGCATGCCATAGGGGCCCCACATGCATGGCGCATGTCATGGGGGCCCCAAATGCATGCCGCATGTCATGGGGGTCCCATGTGCATGCCGCATGTCATGGGGGCCCCAAATGCATGCCGCATGTAATGGGGGCCCCACGTGCATGCCGCATGTCATGGGGGCCCCAAACGCATGCAGCATGTCATGGGGGCCCCACGTGCATGCCACATGTCATGGGGGGCCCACATGCATGCCGCATTTCACGAGGGCCACAAATGTATGCCGCATGTCATGGGGGCCCCACGTGCATGCCGCATGTCATGGGGCCCCCCAAATGCATGCAGCATGTCATGGGGGCCCCACGTGCATGCCACATGTCATGGGGAGCCCACATGCATGCCGCATATCATAGGGGCCCCACATGCATGGAGCATGTCATGGGGGCCCCACGTGCATGCCGCATGTCATGGGGGATCCAAACTCATGCCGCATGTCATTGGGGCCCCAAGCGTATGCCGCATTTCATGGGGGCCCCATGTGCATGCCACATGTAATGTGGGCCCCAAATGCATGCGGCATGTCATAGAGGCCCCACGTGCATGCCGCATGTCTCGGGCACCACAAATGCATGCAGCATGTTATGGGGGCCCCACGTGCATGCCGCATGTCTCAGGTACCCCAAATGCATGCAGCATGTTATGCAGGCCCCAAATGCATGCCGCATGTCATGGGGGCCCAAATGCATGCAGCATGTCATGGGGGCCCCACATGCATGCCGCATGTCATGGGTGCCCCAAATGCATGCCGCATGTCATGGGGCCCCCAAATGCATGTCGCATGTCATGGGTGCCCCACGTGCATGCTGCATGTCATGGGAGCCCCAAATGAATGCCTCATGTCATGGGGGCCCCAAATGCATGCAGCATGTCTTGGGGCCCACAAATGCATGCCGCATGTCATAGGGGCCCCAAATTCATGCCGCAAGTCATGGGGGCCATAAATGCATGCCGCATGTCAAGGGGGCCCCACGTGCATGACGCATGTCATGGGGACCCACATGCATGCCGCATGTCATGGAGGCCCCCATGACATGCGGCAAGCATTTGGGCCCCACATGCATGCTGCATGCCATGGGACCACCAAATGCATGCCGCATGTCAAGGGGGTCCCACATGCATGCCGCATGTCATGGGGGCCATAAATGCATGCCGCATGTCATGGGAGCCCCACATGAATGTCGCATGTCAAGGGGACCCAACGTGCATGCCGCGTGTATTGGGGGCCCCAAATTCATGCCACATGTCATGGGGGCCCCGCAGGCATTCCGCATGTCATGGGGGGCCCAAATGCATGCCGCATGTCATGGGGGCCCCACGTGCATGCCGCATGTAATGGGGGATTCAAATGCATGCCGCATGTCATGGGGGTCCCACATGCATGCCGCATGTCATGGGGGCCCCAAATGCATGCCTCAAGTCATGGGGGCACCAAATGCATGCAGCATGTCATTGGGGCCCCACATGCATGCCGCATGGCATGGGGTCCCCACATGCATGCCGCATGTCATGGGGGCCCCAAATGCATGCAGCATGTCATGGGGGCCCCACGTGCATGCCGCATGTCATGGGGGCCCCAAATGCATGCATCATGTCATGGGGGCCCCACGTGCATGCCACATGTCATGGGGGGCCCACATGCATGCCGCATGTCACGAGGGCCACAAATGTATGCCGCATGTCATGGGGGCCCCACGTGCATGCCGCATGTCATGGCCCCCCCAAATGCATGCAGCATGTCATGGGGGCCCCACGTGCATGCCACATGTCATGGGGAGCCCACATGCATGCCGCATATCATAGGGGCCCCACATGCATGGAGCATGTCATGGGGGCCCCACGTGCATGCCGCATGTCATGGGGGATCCAAACTCATGCCGCATGTCATTGGGGCCCCAAGCGTATGCCGCATTTCATGGGGGCCCCATGTGCATGCCACATGTAATGTGGGCCCCAAATGCATGCGGCATGTCATAGAGGCCCCACGTGCATGCCGCATGTCTCGGGCACCACAAATGCATGCAGCATGTTATGGGGGCCCCACGTGCATGCCGCATGTCTCAGGTACCCCAAATGCATGCAGCATGTTATGCAGGCCCCAAATGCATGCCGCATGTCATGGGGGCCCAAATGCATGCCGCATGTCATGGGGCCCCCACATGCATGCCGCATGTCATGGGTGCCCCAAATGCATGCCGCATGTCATGGGGCCCCCAAATGCATGTCGCATGTCATGGGGGCCCCACGTGCATGCTGCATGTCATGGGGGCCCCAAATGAATGCCTCATGTCATGGGGGCCCCAAATGCATGCCGCATGTCATGGGCCCCCCAAATGCATGCAGCATGTCTTGGGGCCCACAAATGCATGCCGCATGTCATAGGGGCCCCACATGCATGGCGTATTTCATGGGGGCCCCAAATGCGTGCCGCATATCATAGGGGCTCCAAATTCATGCCGCAAGTCATGGGGGCCATAAATGCATGCCGCATGTCAAGGGGGCCCCACGTGCATGACGCATGTCATGGGGACCCACATGCATGCCGCATGTCATGGAGGCCCCCATGACATGCGGCAAGCATTTGGGCCCCACATGCATGCTGCATGCCATGGGGCCCCCAAATGCATGCCGCATGTCAAGGGGGTCCCACATGCATGCCGCATGTCATGGGGGCCCAAATGCTTGCCGCATGTCATGGGGGCCCCACGTGCATGCCGCATGTCATGGGGCCCAAAAGCTTGCCGCATGTCATGGGGGCCATAAATGCATGCCGCATGTCATGGGAGCCCCACATGAATGTCGCATGTCAAGGGGGCCCAACGTGCATGCCGCATGTATTGGGGGCCCCAAATTCATGCCGCATGTCATGAGGGCCCTGCATGCATGCCACATGTCATGGGGGCCCCGCAGGCATTCCGCATGTCATGGGGGCCCAAATGCATGCCGCATGTCATGGGGGCCCCACGTGCATGCCGCATGTAATGGGGGATTCAAATGCATGCCGCATGTCATGGGGGTCCCACATGCATGCCGCATGTCATGGGGGCCCCAAATGCATGCCTCAAGTCATGGGGGCCCCAAATGCATGCCACATGTAATTGGGGCCCCACATGCATGCCGCATGGCATGGGGTCCCCACATGCATGCCGCATGTCATGGGGGCTCAAATGCTTGCCGCATGTCATGGGGGCCATAAATGCATGCCGCATGTCATGGGGGCCCAACAAGCATGCCGCATGTATTGGGGGCCCCAAATTCATGCAGCATGTCATAGGGGCCCCACATGCATGGCGCATTTCATGGGGGCCCCACTTGCATGCAGCATGTAATGGGGGATCCAAATGCATGCTGCACGTCATGGGGGCGCCACGTGCATGCCGCATGTCATGGGGGCCCCGCAGGCATTCCACATGTCATGGGGGCCCCAAATAAATGCTGCCTTTCATGGGGGCCCCACGTGCATGCCGCATGTCATGGGGCCCCCCAAATGGATGCCGCATGTCATAGGGGCCCCACATGCATGCCGCATATCATGGGGGCCCCAAATGCATGCAGCATGTCATTTGGGCCCCACGTGCATGCCACATGTCATTGGGGGCCCACATGCATGCCGCATGTCATGGGGGCCACACTTGCATGCAGCATGTAATGGGGATCCAAATGCATGACGCATGTCATGGGGGCCCCAAATGCATGCGGCATGTCATAGTGGCCCCACGTGCATACCACATGTCTTGGGGCCCACAAATGCATGCCGCATGTCATAGGGGCCCCACATGCATGGCACATTTCATGGGGGCCCTACATGCATGCCGCATGTCATGGGGGCCCCAAATGCATGCCTCATGTCATGGGGGCCCCAAATGCATGCCGCATGTCATAGTGGTTTCCACATGCATGCTGCATGTCATGAGGGGCCCACGTTCATGCCGCAAGTCATGGGGGCCCCAAATGCATGCCACATATCATGGGGGCCCCACGTGCATGCTGCATATATTGGGTCCCCAAATGCATGCCACATGTCATGAGGGCCCCGCTTGCATTCCGCATGTCATTGGGGCCCCGCAGGCATTCCGCATGTCATGGGGGCCCCACGTACATGCTGCATGTCATTGGGGCCCCACGTGCTTGCCGCATTTAATGGGGGACGCAAATGCATGCATGCCGCATGTCATTGGGGCCCCGCAGGCATTCCGCATGTCATGGGGGCCTCACGTGCATTCCGCATGTCATGGGGGCCCCACGTACATGCTGCATGTCATTGGGGCCCCACGTGCTTGCCGCATGTCATGGGGCCCCCCAAATGCAGGCCGCATGTCACAGGGGTCCCACATGCATGCCGCATGTCATGGGGGCCCCAAATGCATGCCGTATGTCATAGTGGCCCCAAATGCATGCTGCATGTCATGAGGGCCCCACGTGCATGCCGCATGTCATAGGGGCCCCACGTGCATGCCGCATGTCATGGGGCCCCACATGCATGCCGCATGTCATGGGGGATCCAAACTCATGCTGCATGTCATTGGGGCCCCAAGCATATGCCGCATGTCATGGAGGCCCCATGTGCATGCCACATGTAATGGGGGCCACAAATGCATGCGGCATGTCATAGGGGCCCCACGTGCATGCCGCATGTCTCGGGCACCCCAAATTCATGCCGCATGTCATAGGGGCCCCACGTGCATGGCGCAAATCATGGGTGCCCCACATGCATGCCGCATGTCATCGGGGCCCCAAATGCATGCCGCATGTCATAGGGCCCCCACATGCATGCCGCATTTCATGAGGGACCCAAATGCATGCCGCATGTCATAGTGGCCCCAAATGCATGCTGCATGTCATGACGGGCCCACGTGCATAAAGCATGTCATGGGGGCCCGAAATGCATGGCTCAAGTCATGGGGGCCCCAAATGCATGCCACATATCATGGGGGCCCCACGTGCATGCTGCATATATTGGGGGCCCCAAATGCATGCCACATGTCATGAGGGCCCCGCTTTCATGCCGCATGTCATTGGGGCCCCGCAGGCATTCCGCATGTCATGGGGGCCTCACGTGCATTCCGCATGTCATGGGGGCCCCACATGCATGGCACATGTCATAGGGGCCCCACGTACATGGCTCATGTCATGGGTGCCCCACCTGCATGCCGCATGTCATTGGGGCCCCAATTGCATGCCGCATGCCATAGGGGCCCCACATGCATGGCGCATGTCATGGGGGCCCCAAATGCATGCCGCATGTTATGGGGGCCCCATGTGCATGCCGCATGTCATGGGGGCCCCAAATGCATGCCGCATGTAATGGGGGCCCCACGTGCATGCCACATGTCATGGGGGCCCCAAATGCATGCAGCATGTCATGGGGGCCCCACGTGCATGCCACATGTCATGGGGGCCCACATGCATGCCGCATGTCATGGGGGCCCCACTTGCATGCATCATGTAATGGGGGTCCCACATGCATGCAACATGTCATGAGGGCCCCACATGCATGCCGCATGTCATGGGGGTCCCACGTGCATGCTGCATGTCCTTGGGGCCCCACGTGCTTGCCGCATGTCACGAGGGCCACAAATGTATGCCGCATGTCATGGGGGCCCCACGTGCATGCCGCATGTCATGTGGCCCCCCAAATGCATGCAGCATGTCATGGGGGCCCCACGTGCATGCCACATGTCATGGGGAGCCCACATGCATGGAGCATGTCATGGGGGCCCCACGTGTATGCCGCATTTCATGGGGGCCCCATGTGCATGCCACATGTAATGTGGGCCCCAAATGCATGCGGCATGTCATAGAGGCCCCACTTGCATGCCGCATGTCTCGGGCACCCCAAATGCATGCAGCATGTTATGGGGGCCCAACGTGCATGCCGCATGTCTCAGGTACACCAAATGCATGCAGCATGTTATGCAGGCCCCAAATGCATGCCGCATGTCATGGGGGCCCAAATGCATGCCACATGTCATGGGGCCCCCACATGCATGCCACATGTCATGGGTGCCCCAAATGCATGCCGCATGTCATGGGGGCTCCACGTGCATGCCGCATTTCATGGGGACCCAAATGCATGCCGCATGTCATGGGGCCCCCAAATGCATGTCGCATGTCATGGGGGCCCCACGTGCATGCTTCATGTCATGGGGGCCCCAAATGAATGCCTCATGTCATGGTGGCCCCAAATGCATGCCGCATGTCATGGGGCCCCCCAAATGCATGCAACATGTCTTGGGGCCCACAAATGCATGCTGCATGTCATAGGGGCCCCACATGCATGGCGTATTTCATGGGGGCCCCAAATGCGTGCCGCATATCATGGGGGCCCCAAATTCATGCCGCAAGTCATGGGGGCCATAAATGCATGCCGCATGTCATGGGGGCCCAACAAGCATGCCGCATGTATTGGGGGCCCCAAATTCATGCAGCATGTCACAGGGGCCCCACATGCATGGCGCATTTCATGGGGGCCCCGCTTGCATGCAGCATGTAATGGGGGATCCAAATGCATGCTGCACGTCATGGGGGCCCCACGTGCATGCCGCATGTCATGGGGGCCCCGCAGGCATTCCACATGTCATGGGGGCCCCAAATAAATGCTGCATTTCATGGGGGCCCCACGTGCATGCCGCATGTCATGGGGCCCCCCAAATGGATGCCGCATGTCATAGGGGCCCCACATGCATGCCGCATATCATGGGGGCCCCAAATGCATGCAGCATGTCATGGGGGCCCCACGTGCATGCCACATGTCATTGGGGGCTCACATGCATGCCGCATGTCATTGGGGCCACACTTGCATGCAGCATGTCATGGGGGCCCAAATGCATGACGCATGTCATGGATGCTCCACGTGCATGCCGCATGTAATGGGCCCCCCAAATTCATGTCGCATGTCATAGGGGCCCCACGTGCATTCCGCATGTCATGGGGGCCCCAAATGCATGCCGCATGTCATGGGGGCCCCACGTGCATGCCGCATGTCTTGGGGCCCACAAATGCATGCCGCATGTCATAGGGGCCCCACATGCATGGCGCATTTCATGGGGGCCCTACATGCATGCCGCATGTCATGGGGGCCCCAAATGCATGCCTCATGTCATGGGGGCCCCAAATGCATGCCGCATGTCATAGTGGTTTCCACATGCATGCTGCATGTCATGAGGGGCCCACGTGCATGCCGCAAGTCATGGGGCCCCCAAATGCATGCCACATATCATGGGGGCCCCACGTGCATGCTGCATATATTGGGTCCCCAAATGCATGCCACATGTCATGAGGGCCCCGCTTGCATTCCGCATGTCATTGGGGCCCCGCAGGCATTCCGCATGTCATGGGGGCCCCACGTACATGCTGCATGTCATTGGGGCCCCACGTGCTTGCCGCATTTAATGGGGGACGCAAATGCATGCATGCCGCATGTCATTGGGGCACCGCAGGCATTCCGCATGTCATGGGGGCCTCACGTGCATTCCGCATGTCATGGGGGCCCCACGTACATGCTGCATGTCATTGGGGCCCCACGTGCTTGCCGCATGTCATGGGGCCCCCCAAATGCAGGCCGCATGTCATAGGGGCCCCACGTGCATGGCGCAAATCATGGGTGCCCCACATGCATGCCGCATGTCATCGGGGCCCCAAATGCATGCCGCATGTCATAGGGGCCCCACATGCATGCCGCATTTTATGGGGGACCCAAATGCATGCCGCATGTCATAGTGGCCCCAAATGCATGCTGCATGTCATGACGGGCCCACGTGCTTGACGCATGTCATGGGGGCCCGAAATGCATGGCTCAAGTCATGGGGGCCCCAAATGCATGCCACATATCATGGGGGCCCCACGTGCATGCTGCATATATTGGGGGCCCCAAATGCATGCCACATGTCATGAGGGCCCCGCTTGCATGCCGCATGTCATTGGGGCCCCGCAGGCATTCCGCATGTCATGGGGCCCCCACATGCATGCCACATTTCATGGGGGCACCCAAATGCATGCATGCCGCATGTCATTGGGGCCCCAAATGCATGCCGCATGTCATAGTGGCTCCAAATGCATGCCGCAAGTCATGGGTGCCCCACATGCATGCCGCATGTCATCGGGCCCACAAATGTATGCCGCATGTCATGGGGGCCCCACGTGCATGCCGCATGTCATGGGGCCCCCCAAATGCATGCCGCATGTCATAGGGGTCCCACATGCATGCCGCATGTCATAGTGGCCCCAAATGCATGCCGCAAGTCATGGATGCCACACATGCATGCTGCATGTCATGGAGGCCCCCAAATGCATGCAGCATGTCTTGGGGCCCACAAATGCATGCCGCATGTCATAGGGGCCCCACATGCATAGCGCATGTCATGGGGGACCGAAATGCATGACTCATGTCATGGGGGCCCCACGCGCATGTCGCATGTCATGGGGGATCCAAACTCATGCTGCATGTCATTGGGACCCCAAGCGTATGCCGCATGTCATGGAGGCCCCATGTGCATGCCACATGTAATGGGGGCCCCAAATGCATGCGGCATGTCATAGGGGCCCCATGTGCATTCCGCATGTCTCGGGCACCCCAAATGCATGCAGCATGTTATGGGGGCCCCACGTGCATGCCACATGTCTCAGGTACCCCAAGTGCATGCAGCATGTTATGCAGGCCCCCATGACATGCGGCAAGCATTTGGGCCACACATGCATGCCGCATGCCATGGGCCCCCCAAATGCATGCCGCATGTCATGGGGGCCCCACATGCATGCCGCATGTCATGGGGGCCCCACATGCATGCCGCATGTCATGAGGGCCCCACATGCATGGCGCATGTCATGGGGGCCACAAATATGTGCGCATTTCATGGGGGCCCAACGTGCATGCCGCATGTCTTTGGGCCCCAAATATTTGCCGCATGTCATGGGGGCCCCACATGCCTGCCATGTGTCATGGGGTCCCCACATGCATTCCGCATGTCATGAGGGCCCCACATGCATGGCGCAAGTCATAGGGGCCACACGTGCATGCCTCGTGTCATGGGGGCCCCAAACGCATGCCTCATTACACGGGGGCCCCAAGTGCATGCTGCATGTCATGGGGACCCCAAATGCATGCCGCATGTCATGGGGACCCTAAATGTATGCCGAATGTCATGGGGGCCCAAAATACGTGCCACATATCAGGGGGCCCCACGTGCATGCCGCATGTCATGGGTGCCCCACATGCATGCTGCATTTCATGGGGTCCCAAATGCATGCCCCATGTCATGGGGGGCCCACGTGCATGCCGCAAGTCATGGGGTCCCCAAATGCATGCCTCATGTCATGGGGTCCCTAAATGCATGCCGCATGTCAAGGGGGCCCCAAATGTATGCCGCATGTCATGGGGGCCCAACGTGCATGCCGCATGTCTTGGGGCCCCAAATATTTGCCGCAAGTCGTGGGAGCCCCACATGCATGCCACGTGTCATGGGGTCCCCACGTGCATTCCGCATGTCATGGGGGCTCCACATGCATGCCGCATGTCATGAGGGCCCCAAATGCATGCCGCATGTCATGGAGGCCCCAAATGTATGCCGCATGTCATGGGGGCCCCAAATACATGCCGCATGTCATGGGGGCCCCCGTGCGTGCCGCATGTCATGGGGGCCACAAATACATGTCGCATGTTTTGGGGCCCCCAAATACGTGCCGCATGTCATGGGGGCCCCACGTGCTTGCCGCATGTTATGGAGTCCCCAAATGCATGCCGCCTGTCATGGGGGCCCCACGAGCATGCCGCATTTCCTTGGGGACCCTAAATGCATGCTACATGTCAGGGGCTCCAAATGCTTGCTGCATGTCATGGAAGCCCCAAATACATGCCGCTTGTAATGGGGGCGCCAAATGCATGCCACATATCATGAGGGCAACACGTGCATGCCGCATGTAATGGGGGCCCCACATGCAAGCTGGGTGTTATTGGGGCCCAAATGCATGCCGCATGTCATGGGGGCCCCACATACATGGCGCATGTCATGGGGGCCCCAAATGCATGCCGCATGTCAAGGGGGCCCCAAATTTTTGCCTCATGTCATCGGGGCCCCACATGCATGCTGGTTGTCATGGGGGCCCAAATGCATGCCGCATGTCATGGGGGCCCATGTGCATGCCGCATGTCATGGAGGACCAAATGCATTGCGCATGTTATGGGGGCCCCACGTGCATGCCGCTTGTCTTAGGGGCCCCAAGTACGTGCCGCATAATGGGGTCCCACATGCATGGTGCGTGTCATGGGGGCCCCACATGCATGCCGCATGTCATGACATGCGGCATGCATGTGGGACCCCCATGACACGTGGCATGCATGTGGCCCCCAAATTCATGCTGCATGTCATGGGGGCCCCAATTGCATGACCCATGTTATGGAGGCTGCACATGCATGCCACATTTCATGGGGGCCACAAATGCATGCCGCATGTCATTTGGGCCCCAAAAGTATGCTGCATATCATGGGGGGCCCCAAATACGTGCCGCATGTCATGAGGGCCCCACATGCATGGCGCATGTCATGGGGCCCCCAAATGCATGCCTCATGTTATGGGGGCCGCAAATATGTGCTGCATGTCATGTGGGCCCCAAATATGTGCCAAATGTCAAGAGGGCCCCACATGAATGTCGCGTGTCATGGGAGCCCCAAATGCTTACCGCATGTCATTTCGTCTCCACATGCATGCCACAGGTCATGGGGGCCCCACATACATGCC
Source organism: Phyllobates terribilis (assembly GCF_046119375.1). Lineage (NCBI taxonomy): Eukaryota > Metazoa > Chordata > Amphibia > Anura > Dendrobatidae > Phyllobates > Phyllobates terribilis. Next base: position 3,447,855 of record NW_027362942.1, on the reverse strand, counting down.
GCGTGTCATGGGAGCCCCAAATGCATGCCCCCTTTCATGGGGGCACCACGTGCATGCCGCATGTCATGGGGGCCCCAAATGCATACCGCATGTCATGGGGGCCCCAAATGCATGCCGCATGTTATGGGGGCCCTAAATGTATGCCGCATGTCATGGCAGCTCCAATACGTGCCACATGTCATGGGGGCCCCACGTGCATGCCGCATGTCATGGGTGCCCCACATGCATGCCTCATGTCATGGGGGCTCCAAATGCATGCCTCTTGTCATGGCGTCCCCAAAGACATGCCTCATGTCATGGGGGCCCCACATGCATGCCACATGTCATAGTGGCCCCACATGCATGCCACGTGTCAAGGGAGCCCCAAATGAATGTCGCATGTCAAGGGGGCCCCATGTGCATGCCGCATGTCATGGGGACCCACATGCATGCAGCATGTCATGGAGGCCCCATGACATGCGACAAGCATTTGGGCCCCACATGCATGCCGCATGCCATGGCCCCCCAAATGCATGCCGCATGTCATGGGGGCCCCACATGCATGCCGCATGTCATGGGGGCCATAAATGCATGCCGCATGTCATGAGGGCCCCAAATGCATGCCGCATGTCTCAGGTACCCCAAATGCATGCAGCATGTTATGCATGCCCCAAATGCATGCCGCATGTCATGGGAGCCCAAATGCATGCCGCATGTCATGGGGGCCCCACATGCATGCCGCATGTCATGGGGGCCCCAAATGCATGCCGCATGTCATGGGGGCCCCACGTGCTTGGCGCAAGTCATGGGTGCCCCACATGCATGACGCATGTCATTGGGGCCCCAAATGCATGCCGCATGTCATAGGGGCCCCACATGCATGACGCATGTCATGGGGGCCCCACATGCATGCTGCATGTCATGGGGGCCCAAATGCTTGCCGCATGTCATGGGGGCCAGAAATGCATGCCGCATGTCATAGGGGCCCCACATGCATGGCGCATTTCATGGGGGCCCTACATGCATGCCGCATGTCATGGGGGCCCCAAGTGCATGCCTCATGTCATGGGGGCCCCAAATGCATGCCGCATGTCATAGTGGCGCCAAATGCATGCTGCATGTCATGAGGGGCCCACGTGCATGCCGCATGTCATGGGGGCCCCAAATGCATGGCTCAAGTCATGGGGGCCTCAAATGCATGCCACATATCATGGGGGCCCCACGTGCATGCTGCATATATTGGGGGCCCCAAATGCATGCCACATGTCATGAGGGCCCCGCTTGCATGCCGCATGTCATTGGGGCCCCGCAGGCATTCCGCATGTCATGGGGGCCTCACGTTCATTCCGCATGTCATGGGGCCCAAATGCATGCCGCATGTCATGGGGGCCCAACGTGCATGCCGCATGTATTGGGGTCCCCAACTGCATGCCGCATATCATGGGGCCCCACATGCATGCCACATGTCATGGGGGCCCCACATGCTTGCCGCATTTCATGGGGGACCCAAATGCATGCATACCGCATGTCATTGGGGCCCCGCAGGCATTCCGCATGTCATGGGGGCCTCATGTGCATTCCGCATGTCATGGGGGCTCCACGTGCATGCTGCATGTCATTGGGGCCCCACGTGCTTGCCGCATGTCATGGGGCCCCACGTGCATGCTGCATGTCATGGGGCCCCCACATGCATGCCACATTTCATGGGGGGACCCAAATGCATGCATGCCGCATGTCATTGGGGCCCCAAATGCATGCCGCATGTCACAGTGGCTCCAAATGCATGCCGCAAGTCATGGGGGCCCCAAATGCATGCCACATATCATGGGGGCCTCACGTGCATTCTGCATGACATGGGGGCCCCAAATGCTTGCAGCATGTCATGGGGGCCCCACATGCATGTCGCATGTCATTGGGGCCCCAATTGCATGCCGCATGCCATAGGGGCCCCACATGCATGGCGCATGTCATGGGGGCCCCAAATGCATGCCGCATGTCATGGGGGTCCCATGTGCATGCCGCATGTCATGGGGGCCCCAAATGCATGCCGCATGTAATGGGGGCCCCACGTGCATGCCGCATGTCATAGGGGCCCCAAATGCATGCAGCATGTCATGGGGGCCCCACGTGCATGCCACATGTCATGGGGGGCCCACATGCATGCCGCATTTCACGAGGGCCACAAATGTATGCCGCATGTCATGGGGGCCCCACGTGCATGCCGCATGTCATGGGGCCCCCCAAATGCATGCAGCATGTCATGGGGGCCCCACGTGCATGCCACATGTCATGGGGAGCCCACATGCATGCCGCATATCATAGGGGCCCCACATGCATGGAGCATGTCATGGGGGCCCCACGTGCATGCCGCATGTCATGGGGGATCCAAACTCATGCCGCATGTCATTGGGGCCCCAAGCGTATGCCGCATTTCATGGGGGCCCCATGTGCATGCCACATGTAATGTGGGCCCCAAATGCATGCGGCATGTCATAGAGGCCCCACGTGCATGCCGCATGTCTCGGGCACCACAAATGCATGCAGCATGTTATGGGGGCCCCACGTGCATGCCGCATGTCTCAGGTACCCCAAATGCATGCAGCATGTTATGCAGGCCCCAAATGCATGCCGCATGTCATGGGGGCCCAAATGCATGCAGCATGTCATGGGGGCCCCACATGCATGCCGCATGTCATGGGGCCCCCAAATGCATGTCGCATGTCATGGGGGCCCCACGTGCATGCTGCATGTCATGGGGGCCCCAAATGAATGCCTCATGTCATGGGGGCCCCAAATGCATGCCGCATGTCATGGGGCCCCCCAAATGCATGCAGCATGTCTTGGGGCCCATAAATGCATGCCGCATGTCATAGGGGCCCCACATGCATGGTGTATTTCATGGGGGCCCCAAATGCGTACCGCATATCATGGGGGCCCCAAATTCATGCCGCAAGTCATGGGGGCCATAAATGCATGCCGCATGTCAAGGGGGCCCCACGTGCATGACGCATGTCATGGGGACCCACATGCATGCCGCATGTCATGGAGGCCCCCATGACATGCGGCAAGCATTTGGGCCCCACATGCATGCTGCATGCCATGGGGCCACCAAATGCATGCCGCATGCCATGGGGCCACCAAATGCATGCCGCATGTCAAGGGGGTCCCACATGCATGCCGCATGTCATGGGGGCCCAAATGCTTGCCGCATGTCATGGGGGCCCCACATGCATGCCGCATGTCATGGGGCCCAAAAGCTTGCCGCATGTCATGGGGGCCATAAATGCATGCCGCATGTCATGGGAGCCCCACATGAATGTCGCATGTCAAGGGGACCCAACGTGCATGCCGCGTGTATTGGGGGCCCCAAATTCATGCCGCATGTCATGAGGGCCCTGCATGCATGCCACATGTCATGGGGGCCCCGCAGGCATTCCGCATGTCATGGGGGGCCCAAATGCATGCCGCATGTCATGGGGGCCCCACGTGCATGCCGCATGTAATGGGGGATTCAAATGCATGCCGCATGTCATGGGGGTCCCACATGCATGCCGCATGTCATGGGGGCCCCAAATGCATGCCTCAAGTCATGGGGGCACCAAATGCATGCCGCATGTCATTGGGGCCCCACATGCATGCCGCATGGCTTGGGGTCCCCACATGCATGCCGCATGTCATGGGGGCCCCAAATGCATGCAGCATGTCATGGGGGCCCCACGTGCATGCCGCATGTCATGGGGGCCCCAAATGCATGCAGCATGTCATGGGGGCCCCACGTGCATGCCACATGTCATGGGGGGCCCACATGCATGCCGCATGTCACGAGGGCCAAAAATGTATGCCGCATATCATGGGGGCCCCACGTGCATGCCGCATGTCATGGGGCCCCCCAAATGCATGCAGCATGTCATGGGGGCCCCACGTGCATGCCACATGTCATGGGGAGCCCACATGCATGCCGCATATCATAGGGGCCCCACATGCATGGAGCATGTCATGGGGGCCCCACGTGCATGCCGCATGTCATGGGGGATCCAAACTCATGCCGCATGTCATTGGGGCCCCAAGCGTATGCCGCATTTCATGGGGGCCCCATGTGCATGCCACATGTAATGTGGGCCCCAAATGCATGCGGCATGTCATAGAGGCCCCACGTGCATGCCGCATGTCTCGGGCACCACAAATGCATGCAGCATGTTATGGGGGCCCCACGTGCATGCCGCATGTCTCAGGTACCCCAAATGCATGCAGCATGTTATGCAGGCCCCAAATGCATGCCGCATGTCATGGGGGCCCAAATGCATGCCGCATGTCATGGGGGCCCCACATGCATGCCGCATGTCATGGGTGCCCCAAATGCATGCCGCATGTCATGGGGCCCCCAAATGCATGTCGCATGTCATGGGGGCCCCACGTGCATGCTGCATGTCATGGGGGCCCCAAATGAATGCCTCATGTCATGGGGGCCCCAAATGCATGCCGCATGTCATGGGGCCCCCCAAATGCATGCAGCATGTCTTGGGGCCCACAAATGCATGCCGCATGTCATAGGGGCCCCACATGCATGGCGTATTTCATGGGGGCCCCAAATGCGTGCCGCATATCATAGGGGCCCCAAATTCATGCCGCAAGTCATGGGGCCCATAAATGCATGCCGCATGTCAAGGGGGCCCCACGTGCATGATGCATGTCATGGGGACCCACATGCATGCCGCATGTCATGGAGGCCCCCATGACATGCGGCAAGCATTTGGGCCCCACATGCATGCTGCATGCCATGGGGCCCCCAAATGCATGCCGCATGTCAAGGGGGTCCCACATGCATGCCGCATGTCATGGGGCCCCAAATGCTTGCCGCATGTCATGGGGGCCCCACGTGCATGCCGCATGTCATGGGGCCCAAAAGCTTGCCGCATGTCATGGGGGCCATAAATGCATGCCGCATGTCATGGGAGCCCCACATGAATGTCGCATGTCAAGGGGGCCCAACGTGCATGCCGCATGTATTGGGGGCCCCAAATTCATGCCGCATGTCATGAGGGCCCTGCATGCATGCCACATGTCATGGGGGCCCCGCAGGCATTCCGCATGTCATGGGGGGCCCAAATGCATGCCGCATGTCATGGGGGCCCCACGTGCATGCCGCATGTAATGGGGGATTCAAATGCATGCCGCATGTCATGGGGGTCCCACATGCATGCCGCATGTCATGGGGGCCCCAAATGCATGCCTCAAGTCATGGGGGCCCCAAATGCATGCCACATGTAATTGGGGCCCCACATGCATGCCGCATGGCATGGGGTCCCCACATGCATGCCGCATGTCATGGGGGCTCAAATGCTTGCCGCATGTCATGGGGGCCATAAATGCATGCCGCATGTCATGGGGGCCCAACAAGCATGCCGCATGTATTGGGGGCCCCAAATTCATGCAGCATGTCATAGGGGCCCCACATGCATGGCGCATTTCATGGGGGCCCCACTTGCATGCAGCATGTAATGGGGGATCCAAATTCATGCTGCACGTCATGGGGGCGCCACGTGCATGCCGCATGTCATGGGGGCCCCGCAGGCATTCCACATGTCATGGGGGCCCCAAATAAATGCTGCCTTTCATGGGGGCCCCACGTGCATGCCGCATGTCATGGGGCCCCCCAAATGGATGCCGCATGTCATAGGGGCCCCACATGCATGCCGCATATCATGGGGGCCCCAAATGCATGCAGCATGTCATTTGGGCCCCACGTGCATGCCACATGTCATTGGGGGCCCACATGCATGCCGCATGTCATGGGGGCCACACTTGCATGCAGCATGTAATGGGGATCCAAATGCATGACGCATGTCATGGGGGCCCCAAATGCATGCGGCATGTCATAGTGGCCCCACGTGCATACCACATGTCATGGGGGCCCCACATGCATGCCGCATGTCTTGGGGGCCCAAATGCATGACGCATGTCATGGATGCTCCACGTGCATGCCGCATGTAATGGGGCCCCCAAATTCATGTTGCATGTCATAGGGGCCCCACGTGCATTCTGCATGTCATGGGGGCCCCAAATGCATGCCGCATGTCATGGGGCCCCACGTGCATGCCACATGTCTTGGGGCCCACAAATGCATGCCGCATGTCATAGGGGCCCCACATGCATGGCACATTTCATGGGGGCCCTACATGCATGCCGCATGTCATGGGGGCCCCAAATGCATGCCTCATGTCATGGGGGCCAGGCAGGCATTCCGCATGTCATGGGGGCCTCACGTGCATTCCGCATGTCATGGGGGCCCCACGTACATGCTGCATGTCATTGGGGCCCCACGTGCTTGCCGCATGTCATGGGGCCCCCCAAATGCAGGCCGCATGTCACAGGGGTCCCACATGCATGCCGCATGTCATGGGGGCCCCAAATGCATGCCGTATGTCATAGTGGCCCCAAATGCATGCTGCATGTCATGAGGGCCCCACGTGCATGCCGCATGTCATAGGGGCCCCACGTGCATGCCGCATGTCATGGGGGCCCCAAATGCATGCCGCATGTCATGGGGGCCCCACGTGCATGCCGAATGTCATGGGGGCCCCGCAGGCATTCCACATGTCATGGGGGCCCCAAATAAATGCTGCATTTCATGGGGGCCCCACGTGCATGCCGCATGTCATGGGGCCCCCCAAATGGATGCCGCATGTCATAGGGGCCCCACATGCATGCCGCATATCATGGGGGCCCCAAATGCATGCAGCATGTCATGGGGGCCCCACGTGCATGCCACATGTCATTGGGGGCTCACATGCATGCCGCATGTCATTGGGGCCACACTTGCATGCAGCATGTCATGGGGGCCCAAATGCATGACGCATGTCATGGATGCTCCACGTGCATGCCGCATGTAATGGGCCCCCCAAATTCATGTCGCATGTCATAGGGGCCCCACGTGCATTCCGCATGTCATGGGGGCCCCAAATGCATGCCGCATGTCATGGGGGCCCCACGTGCATGCCGCATGTCTTGGGGCCCACAAATGCATGCCGCATGTCATAGGGGCCCCACATGCATGGCGCATTTCATGGGGGCCCTACATGCATGCCGCATGTCATGGGGGCCCCAAATGCATGCCTCATGTCATGGGGGCCCCAAATGCATGCCGCATGTCATAGTGGTTTCCACATGCATGCTGCATGTCATGAGGGGCCCACGTGCATGCCGCAAGTCATGGGGCCCCCAAATGCATGCCACATATCATGGGGGCCCCACGTGCATGCTGCATATATTGGGTCCCCAAATGCATGCCACATGTCATGAGGGCCCCGCTTGCATTCCGCATGTCATTGGGGCCCCGCAGGCATTCCGCATGTCATGGGGGCCCCACGTACATGCTGCATGTCATTGGGGCCCCACGTGCTTGCCGCATTTAATGGGGGACGCAAATGCATGCATGCCGCATGTCATTGGGGCACCGCAGGCATTCCGCATGTCATGGGGGCCTCACGTGCATTCCGCATGTCATGGGGGCCCCACGTACATGCTGCATGTCATTGGGGCCCCACGTGCTTGCCGCATGTCATGGGGCCCCCCAAATGCAGGCCGCATGTCATAGGGGCCCCACGTGCATGGCGCAAATCATGGGTGCCCCACATGCATGCCGCATGTCATCGGGGCCCCAAATGCATGCCGCATGTCATAGGGGCCCCACATGCATGCCGCATTTTATGGGGGACCCAAATGCATGCCGCATGTCATAGTGGCCCCAAATGCATGCTGCATGTCATGACGGGCCCACGTGCTTGACGCATGTCATGGGGGCCCGAAATGCATGGCTCAAGTCATGGGGGCCCCAAATGCATGCCACATATCATGGGGGCCCCACGTGCATGCTGCATATATTGGGGGCCCCAAATGCATGCCACATGTCATGAGGGCCCCGCTTGCATGCCGCATGTCATTGGGGCCCCGCAGGCATTCCGCATGTCATGGGGCCCCCACATGCATGCCACATTTCATGGGGGCACCCAAATGCATGCATGCCGCATGTCATTGGGGCCCCAAATGCATGCCGCATGTCATAGTGGCTCCAAATGCATGCCGCAAGTCATGGGTGCCCCACATGCATGCCGCATGTCATCGGGCCCACAAATGTATGCCGCATGTCATGGGGGCCCCACGTGCATGCCGCATGTCATGGGGCCCCCCAAATGCATGCCGCATGTCATAGGGGTCCCACATGCATGCCGCATGTCATAGTGGCCCCAAATGCATGCCGCAAGTCATGGATGCCACACATGCATGCTGCATGTCATGGAGGCCCCCAAATGCATGCAGCATGTCTTGGGGCCCACAAATGCATGCCGCATGTCATAGGGGCCCCACATGCATAGCGCATGTCATGGGGGACCGAAATGCATGACTCATGTCATGGGGGCCCCACGTGCATGTCGCATGTCATGGGGGATCCAAACTCATGCTGCATGTCATTGGGACCCCAAGCGTATGCCGCATGTCATGGAGGCCCCATGTGCATGCCACATGTAATGGGGGCCCCAAATGCATGCGGCATGTCATAGGGGCCCCATGTGCATTCCGCATGTCTCGGGCACCCCAAATGCATGCAGCATGTTATGGGGGCCCCACGTGCATGCCACATGTCTCAGGTACCCCAAGTGCATGCAGCATGTTATGCAGGCCCCCATGACATGCGGCAAGCATTTGGGCCACACATGCATGCCGCATGCCATGGGCCCCCCAAATGCATGCCGCATGTCATGGGGGCCCCACATGCATGCCGCATGTCATGGGGGCCCCACATGCATGCCGCATGTCATGAGGGCCCCACATGCATGGCGCATGTCATGGGGGCCACAAATATGTGCGCATTTCATGGGGGCCCAACGTGCATGCCGCATGTCTTTGGGCCCCAAATATTTGCCGCATGTCATGGGGGCCCCACATGCCTGCCATGTGTCATGGGGTCCCCACATGCATTCCGCATGTCATGAGGGCCCCACATGCATGGCGCAAGTCATAGGGGCCACACGTGCATGCCTCGTGTCATGGGGGCCCCAAACGCATGCCTCATTACACGGGGGCCCCAAGTGCATGCTGCATGTCATGGGGACCCCAAATGCATGCCGCATGTCATGGGGACCCTAAATGTATGCCGAATGTCATGGGGGCCCAAAATACGTGCCACATATCAGGGGGCCCCACGTGCATGCCGCATGTCATGGGTGCCCCACATGCATGCTGCATTTCATGGGGTCCCAAATGCATGCCCCATGTCATGGGGGGCCCACGTGCATGCCGCAAGTCATGGGGTCCCCAAATGCATGCCTCATGTCATGGGGTCCCTAAATGCATGCCGCATGTCAAGGGGGCCCCAAATGTATGCCGCATGTCATGGGGGCCCAACGTGCATGCCGCATGTCTTGGGGCCCCAAATATTTGCCGCAAGTCGTGGGAGCCCCACATGCATGCCACGTGTCATGGGGTCCCCACGTGCATTCCGCATGTCATGGGGGCTCCACATGCATGCCGCATGTCATGAGGGCCCCAAATGCATGCCGCATGTCATGGAGGCCCCAAATGTATGCCGCATGTCATGGGGGCCCCAAATACATGCCGCATGTCATGGGGGCCCCCGTGCGTGCCGCATGTCATGGGGGCCACAAATACATGTCGCATGTTTTGGGGCCCCCAAATACGTGCCGCATGTCATGGGGGCCCCACGTGCTTGCCGCATGTTATGGAGTCCCCAAATGCATGCCGCCTGTCATGGGGGCCCCACGAGCATGCCGCATTTCCTTGGGGACCCTAAATGCATGCTACATGTCAGGGGCTCCAAATGCTTGCTGCATGTCATGGAAGCCCCAAATACATGCCGCTTGTAATGGGGGCGCCAAATGCATGCCACATATCATGAGGGCAACACGTGCATGCCGCATGTAATGGGGGCCCCACATGCAAACTGGGTGTTATTGGGGCCCAAATGCATGCCGCATGTCATGGGGGCCCCACATACATGGCGCATGTCATGGGGGCCCCAAATGCATGCCGCATGTCAAGGGGGCCCCAAATTTTTGCCTCATGTCATCGGGGCCCCACATGCATGCTGGTTGTCATGGGGGCCCAAATGCATGCCGCATGTCATGGGGGCCCATGTGCATGCCGCATGTCATGGAGGACCAAATGCATTGCGCATGTTATGGGGGCCCCACGTGCATGCCGCTTGTCTTAGGGGCCCCAAGTACGTGCCGCATAATGGGGTCCCACATGCATGGTGCGTGTCATGGGGGCCCCACATGCATGCCGCATGTCATGACATGCGGCATGCATGTGGGACCCCCATGACACGTGGCATGCATGTGGCCCCCAAATTCATGCTGCATGTCATGGGGGCCCCAATTGCATGACCCATGTTATGGAGGCTGCACATGCATGCCACATTTCATGGGGGCCACAAATGCATGCCGCATGTCATTTGGGCCCCAAAAGTATGCTGCATATCATGGGGGGCCCCAAATACGTGCCGCATGTCATGAGGGCCCCACATGCATGGCGCATGTCATGGGGCCCCCAAATGCATGCCTCATGTTATGGGGGCCGCAAATATGTGCTGCATGTCATGTGGGCCCCAAATATGTGCCAAATGTCAAGAGGGCCCCACATGAATGTCGCGTGTCATGGGAGCCCCAAATGCTTACCGCATGTCATTTCGTCTCCACATGCATGCCACAGGTCACGGGGGCCCCACATACATGCCGCGTGTCATGGGAGCCCCAAATGCATGCCCCCTTTCATGGGGGCACCACGTGCATGCCGCATGTCATGGGGGCCCCAAATGCATACCGCATGTCATGGGGGCCCCAAATGCATGCCGCATGTTATGGGGGCCCTAAATGTATGCCGCATGTCATGGCAGCTCCAATACGTGCCACATGTCATGGGGGCCCCACGTGCATGCCGCATGTCATGGGTGCCCCACATGCATGCCTCATGTCATGGGGGCTCCAAATGCATGCCTCTTGTCATGGCGTCCCCAAAGACATGCCTCATGTCATGGGGGCCCCACATGCATGCCACATGTCATAGTGGCCCCACATGCATGCCACGTGTCAAGGGAGCCCCAAATGAATGTCGCATGTCAAGGGGGCCCCATGTGCATGCCGCATGTCATGGGGACCCACATGCATGCAGCATGTCATGGAGGCCCCATGACATGCGACAAGCATTTGGGCCCCACATGCATGCCGCATGCCATGGCCCCCCAAATGCATGCCGCATGTCATGGGGGCACCACATGCATGCCGCATGTCATGGGGGCCATAAATGCATGCCGCATGTCATGAGGGCCCCAAATGCATGCCGCATGTCTCAGGTACCCCAAATGCATGCAGCATGTTATGCATGCCCCAAATGCATGCCGCATGTCATGGGAGCCCAAATGCATGCCGCATGTCATGGGGGCCCCACATGCATGCCGCATGTCATGGGGGCCCCAAATGCATGCCGCATGTCATGGGGGCCCCACGTGCTTGGCGCAAGTCATGGGTGCCCCACATGCATGACGCATGTCATTGGGGCCCCAAATGCATGCCGCATGTCATAGGGGCCCCACATGCATGACGCATGTCATGGGGGCCCCACATGCATGCTGCATGTCATGGGGGCCCAAATGCTTGCCGCATGTCATGGGGGCCAGAAATGCATGCCGCATGTCATAGGGGCCCCACATGCATGGCGCATTTCATGGGGGCCCTACATGCATGCCGCATGTCATGGGGGCCCCAAGTGCATGCCTCATGTCATGGGGGCCCCAAATGCATGCCGCATGTCATAGTGGCGCCAAATGCATGCTGCATGTCATGAGGGGCCCACGTGCATGCCGCATGTCATGGGGGCCCCAAATGCATGGCTCAAGTCATGGGGGCCTCAAATGCATGCCACATATCATGGGGGCCCCACGTGCATGCTGCATATATTGGGGGCCCCAAATGCATGCCACATGTCATGAGGGCCCCGCTTGCATGCCGCATGTCATTGGGGCCCCGCAGGCATTCCGCATGTCATGGGGGCCTCACGTTCATTCCGCATGTCATGGGGCCCAAATGCATGCCGCATGTCATGGGGGCCCAACGTGCATGCCGCATGTATTGGGGTCCCCAACTGCATGCCGCATATCATGGGGCCCCACATGCATGCCACATGTCATGGGGGCCCCACATGCTTGCCGCATTTCATGGGGGACCCAAATGCATGCATACCGCATGTCATTGGGGCCCCGCAGGCATTCCGCATGTCATGGGGGCCTCATGTGCATTCCGCATGTCATGGGGGCTCCACGTGCATGCTGCATGTCATTGGGGCCCCACGTGCTTGCCGCATGTCATGGGGCCCCACGTGCATGCTGCATGTCATGGGGCCCCCACATGCATGCCACATTTCATGGGGGGACCCAAATGCATGCATGCCGCATGTCATTGGGGCCCCAAATGCATGCCGCATGTCACAGTGGCTCCAAATGCATGCCGCAAGTCATGGGGGCCCCAAATGCATGCCACATATCATGGGGGCCTCACGTGCATTCTGCATGACATGGGGGCCCCAAATGCTTGCAGCATGTCATGGGGGCCCCACATGCATGTCGCATGTCATTGGGGCCCCAATTGCATGCCGCATGCCATAGGGGCCCCACATGCATGGCGCATGTCATGGGGGCCCCAAATGCATGCCGCATGTCATGGGGGTCCCATGTGCATGCCGCATGTCATGGGGGCCCCAAATGCATGCCGCATGTAATGGGGGCCCCACGTGCATGCCGCATGTCATAGGGGCCCCAAATGCATGCAGCATGTCATGGGGGCCCCACGTGCATGCCACATGTCATGGGGGGCCCACATGCATGCCGCATTTCACGAGGGCCACAAATGTATGCCGCATGTCATGGGGGCCCCACGTGCATGCCGCATGTCATGGGGCCCCCCAAATGCATGCAGCATGTCATGGGGGCCCCACGTGCATGCCACATGTCATGGGGAGCCCACATGCATGCCGCATATCATAGGGGCCCCACATGCATGGAGCATGTCATGGGGGCCCCACGTGCATGCCGCATGTCATGGGGGATCCAAACTCATGCCGTATGTCATTGGGGCCCCAAGCGTATGCCGCATTTCATGGGGGCCCCATGTGCATGCCACATGTAATGTGGGCCCCAAATGCATGCGGCATGTCATAGAGGCCCCACGTGCATGCCGCATGTCTCGGGCACCACAAATGCATGCAGCATGTTATGGGGGCCCCACGTGCATGCCGCATGTCTCAGGTACCCCAAATGCATGCAGCATGTTATGCAGGCCCCAAATGCATGCCGCATGTCATGGGGGCCCAAATGCATGCAGCATGTCATGGGGGCCCCACATGCATGCCGCATGTCATGGGGCCCCCAAATGCATGTCGCATGTCATGGGGGCCCCACGTGCATGCTGCATGTCATGGGGGCCCCAAATGAATGCCTCATGTCATGGGGGCCCCAAATGCATGCCGCATGTCATGGGGCCCCCCAAATGCATGCAGCATGTCTTGGGGCCCATAAATGCATGCCGCATGTCATAGGGGCCCCACATGCATGGTGTATTTCATGGGGGCCCCAAATGCGTACCGCATATCATGGGGGCCCCAAATTCATGCCGCAAGTCATGGGGGCCATAAATGCATGCCGCATGTCAAGGGGGCCCCACGTGCATGACGCATGTCATGGGGACCCACATGCATGCCGCATGTCATGGAGGCCCCCATGACATGCGGCAAGCATTTGGGCCCCACATGCATGCTGCATGCCATGGGGCCACCAAATGCATGCCGCATGCCATGGGGCCACCAAATGCATGCCGCATGTCAAGGGGGTCCCACATGCATGCCGCATGTCATGGGGGCCCAAATGCTTGCCGCATGTCATGGGGGCCCCACATGCATGCCGCATGTCATGGGGCCCAAAAGCTTGCCGCATGTCATGGGGGCCATAAATGCATGCCGCATGTCATGGGAGCCCCACATGAATGTCGCATGTCAAGGGGACCCAACGTGCATGCCGCGTGTATTGGGGGCCCCAAATTCATGCCGCATGTCATGAGGGCCCTGCATGCATGCCACATGTCATGGGGGCCCCGCAGGCATTCCGCATGTCATGGGGGGCCCAAATGCATGCCGCATGTCATGGGGGCCCCACGTGCATGCCGCATGTAATGGGGGATTCAAATGCATGCCGCATGTCATGGGGGTCCCACATGCATGCCGCATGTCATGGGGGCCCCAAATGCATGCCTCAAGTCATGGGGGCACCAAATGCATGCCGCATGTCATTGGGGCCCCACATGCATGCCGCATGGCTTGGGGTCCCCACATGCATGCCGCATGTCATGGGGGCCCCAAATGCATGCAGCATGTCATGGGGGCCCCACGTGCATGCCGCATGTCATGGGGGCCCCAAATGCATGCAGCATGTCATGGGGGCCCCACGTGCATGCCACATGTCATGGGGGGCCCACATGCATGCCGCATGTCACGAGGGCCAAAAATGTATGCCGCATGTCATGGGGGCCCCACGTGCATGCCGCATGTCATGGGGCCCCCCAAATGCATGCAGCATGTCATGGGGGCCCCACGTGCATGCCACATGTCATGGGGAGCCCACATGCATGCCGCATATCATAGGGGCCCCACATGCATGGAGCATGTCATGGGGGCCCCACGTGCATGCCGCATGTCATGGGGGATCCAAACTCATGCCGCATGTCATTGGGGCCCCAAGCGTATGCCGCATTTCATGGGGGCCCCATGTGCATGCCACATGTAATGTGGGCCCCAAATGCATGCGGCATGTCATAGAGGCCCCACGTGCATGCCGCATGTCTCGGGCACCACAAATGCATGCAGCATGTTATGGGGGCCCCACGTGCATGCCGCATGTCTCAGGTACCCCAAATGCATGCAGCATGTTATGCAGGCCCCAAATGCATGCCGCATGTCATGGGGGCCCAAATGCATGCCGCATGTCATGGGGGCCCCAAATGCATGCCGCATGTCATGGGGGCCCCACATGCATGCCGCATGTCATGGGTGCCCCAAATGCATGCCGCATGTCATGGGGCCCCCAAATGCATGTCGCATGTCATGGGGGCCCCACGTGCATGCTGCATGTCATGGGGGCCCCAAATGAATGCCTCATGTCATGGGGGCCCCAAATGCATGCCGCATGTCATGGGGCCCCCCAAATGCATGCAGCATGTCTTGGGGCCCACAAATGCATGCCGCATGTCATAGGGGCCCCACATGCATGGCGTATTTCATGGGGGCCCCAAATGCGTGCCGCATATCATAGGGGCCCCAAATTCATGCCGCAAGTCATGGGGCCCATAAATGCATGCCGCATGTCAAGGGGGCCCCACGTGCATGATGCATGTCATGGGGACCCACATGCATGCCGCATGTCATGGAGGCCCCCATGACATGCGGCAAGCATTTGGGCCCCACATGCATGCTGCATGCCATGGGGCCCCCAAATGCATGCCGCATGTCAAGGGGGTCCCACATGCATGCCGCATGTCATGGGGGCCCAAATGCTTGCCGCATGTCATGGGGGCCCCACGTGCATGCCGCATGTCATGGGGCCCAAAAGCTTGCCGCATGTCATGGGGGCCATAAATGCATGCCGCATGTCATGGGAGCCCCACATGAATGTCGCATGTCAAGGGGGCCCAACGTGCATGCCGCATGTATTGGGGGCCCCAAATTCATGCCGCATGTCATGAGGGCCCTGCATGCATGCCACATGTCATGGGGGCCCCGCAGGCATTCCGCATGTCATGGGGGGCCCAAATGCATGCCGCATGTCATGGGGGCCCCACGTGCATGCCGCATGTAATGGGGGATTCAAATGCATGCCGCATGTCATGGGGGTCCCACATGCATGCCGCATGTCATGGGGGCCCCAAATGCATGCCTCAAGTCATGGGGGCCCCAAATGCATGCCACATGTAATTGGGGCCCCACATGCATGCCGCATGGCATGGGGTCCCCACATGCATGCCGCATGTCATGGGGGCTCAAATGCTTGCCGCATGTCATGGGGGCCATAAATGCATGCCGCATGTCATGGGGGCCCAACAAGCATGCCGCATGTATTGGGGGCCCCAAATTCATGCAGCATGTCATAGGGGCCCCACATGCATGGCGCATTTCATGGGGGCCCCACTTGCATGCAGCATGTAATGGGGGATCCAAATTCATGCTGCACGTCATGGGGGCGCCACGTGCATGCCGCATGTCATGGGGGCCCCGCAGGCATTCCACATGTCATGGGGGCCCCAAATAAATGCTGCCTTTCATGGGGGCCCCACGTGCATGCCGCATGTCATGGGGCCCCCCAAATGGATGCCGCATGTCATAGGGGCCCCACATGCATGCCGCATATCATGGGGGCCCCAAATGCATGCAGCATGTCATTTGGGCCCCACGTGCATGCCACATGTCATTGGGGGCCCACATGCATGCCGCATGTCATGGGGGCCACACTTGCATGCAGCATGTAATGGGGATCCAAATGCATGACGCATGTCATGGGGGCCCCAAATGCATGCGGCATGTCATAGTGGCCCCACGTGCATACCACATGTCATGGGGGCCCCACATGCATGCCGCATGTCTTGGGGGCCCAAATGCATGACGCATGTCATGGATGCTCCACGTGCATGCCGCATGTAATGGGGCCCCCAAATTCATGTTGCATGTCATAGGGGCCCCACGTGCATTCTGCATGTCATGGGGGCCCCAAATGCATGCCGCATGTCATGGGGCCCCACGTGCATGCCACATGTCTTGGGGCCCACAAATGCATGCCGCATGTCATAGGGGCCCCACATGCATGGCACATTTCATGGGGGCCCTACATGCATGCCGCATGTCATGGGGGCCCCAAATGCATGCCTCATGTCATGGGGGCCAGGCAGGCATTCCGCATGTCATGGGGGCCTCACGTGCATTCCGCATGTCATGGGGGCCCCACGTACATGCTGCATGTCATTGGGGCCCCACGTGCTTGCCGCATGTCATGGGGCCCCCCAAATGCAGGCCGCATGTCACAGGGGTCCCACATGCATGCCGCATGTCATGGGGGCCCCAAATGCATGCCGTATGTCATAGTGGCCCCAAATGCATGCTGCATGTCATGAGGGCCCCACGTGCATGCCGCATGTCATAGGGGCCCCACGTGCATGCCGCATGTCATGGGGGCCCCACATGCATGCCGCATGTCATGGGGGATCCAAACTCATGCTGCATGTCATTGGGGCCCCAAGCGTATGCCGCATGTCATGGAGGCCCCATGTGCATGCCACATGTAATGGGGGCCACAAATGCATGCGGCATGTCATAGGGGCCCCACGTGCATGCCGCATGTCTCGGGCACCCCAAATTCATGCCGCATGTCATAGGGGCCCCACGTGCATGGCGCAAATCATGGGTGCCCCACATGCATGCCGCATGTCATCGGGGCCCCAAATGCATGCCGCATGTCATAGGGGCCCCACATGCATGCCGCATTTCATGAGGGACCCAAATGCATGCCGCATGTCATAGTGGCCCCAAATGCATGCTGCATGTCATGACGGGCCCACGTGCATAAAGCATGTCATGGGGGCCCGAAATGCATGGCTCAAGTCATGGGGGCCCCAAATGCATGCCACATATCATGGGGGCCCCACGTGCATGCTGCATATATTGGGGGCCCCAAATGCATGCCACATGTCATGAGGGCCCCGCTTTCATGCCGCATGTCATTGGGGCCCCGCAGGCATTCCGCATGTCATGGGGGCCCCACGTACATGCTGCATGTCATTGGGGCCCCACGTGCTTGCCGCATTTAATGGGGGACGCAAATGCATGCATGCCGCATGTCATTGGGGCCCCGCAGGCATTCCGCATGTCATGGGGGCCTCACGTGCATTCCGCATGTCATGGGGGCCCCACATGCATGGCACATGTCATAGGGGCCCCACGTACATGGCTCATGTCATGGGTGCCCCACCTGCATGCCGCATGTCATTGGGGCCCCAATTGCATGCCGCATGCCATAGGGGCCCCACATGCATGGCGCATGTCATGGGGGCCCCAAATGCATGCCGCATGTTATGGGGGTCCCATGTGCATGCCGCATGTCATGGGGGCCCCAAATGCATGCCGCATGTAATGGGGGCCCCACGTGCATGCCACATGTCATGGGGGCCCCAAATGCATGCAGCATGTCATGGGGGCCCCACGTGCATGCCACATGTCATGGGGGGCCCACATGCATGCCGCATGTCATGGGGGCCCCACTTGCATGCATCATGTAATGGGGGTCCCACATGCATGCAGCATGTCATGAGGGCCCCACATGCATGCCGCATGTCATGGGGGTCCCACGTGCATGCTGCATGTCCTTGGGGCCCCACGTGCTTGCCGCATGTCACGAGGGCCACAAATGTATGCCGCATGTCATGGGGGCCCCACGTGCATGCCGCATGTCATGGGGCCCCCCAAATGCATGCAGCATGTCATGGGGGCCCCACGTGCATGCCACATGTCATGGGGAGCCCACATGCATGGAGCATGTCATGGGGGCCCCACGTGTATGCCGCATGTCATGGGGGCCCCAAATGCATGCCGCATGTCATAGTGCCCCCAAATGCATGCTGCATGTCATGAGGGCCCCACGTGCATGGCGCATTTCATGGGGGACCCAAATGCATGCCGCATGTCATGGGGGCCCCAAATGCATGGCGCATGTCATGGGGGATCCAAACTCATGCTGCATGTCATTGGGGCCCCAAGCGTATGCCGCATGTCATGGAGGCCCCATGTGCATGCCACATGTAATGGGGGCCCCAAATGCATGCGGCATGTCATAGGGGCCCCACGTGCATGCCGCATGTCTCGGGCACCCCAAATGCATGCCGCATATAATGGGGCCCCCAAATTCATGCCGCAAGTCATGGGGGCCATAAATGCATGCCGCATGTCAAGGGGCCCCCACGTGCATGACACATGTCATGGGGACCCACATGCATGCCACATGTCATGGAGGCCCCCATGACATGCGGCAAGCATTTGGGCCCCACATGCATGCTGCATGCCATGGGGCCCCCAAATGCATGCCGCATGTCAAGGGGGCCCAACATGCATGTCGCATGTCATGGGGGCCCAAATGCTTGCCGCATGTCATGGGGGCCCCACATGCATGCTGCATGTCATGGGGCCGAAAAGCTTGCCGCATGTCATGGGGGCCATAAATGCATGCCGCATGTCATGGGAGCCCCACATGAATGGCGCATGTCAAGGGGGCCCAACGTGCATGCCGCATGTATTGGGGGCCCCAAATTCATGCCGCAAGTCATGAGGGCCCTGCATGCATTCCGCATGTCATGGGGGGCCCAAATGCATGCCGCATGTCATGGGGGCCCCAAATGCATGCCGCATGTAATGGGGGATTCAAATGCATGCCGCATGTCATGGGGGTCCCACATGCATGCCGCATGTCATGGGGCCCCCAAATGCATGCCTCAAGTCATGGGGCCCCCCAAATGGATGCCGCATTTCATAGGGGCCCCACATGCATGACGCATATCTTGGGGCCCACAAATGCATGCCGCATGTCATAGGGACCCCACATGCATGGCACATGTCATAGGGGCCCCACGTACATGGCTCATGTCATGGGTGCCCCACGTGCATGCCGCATGTCATTGGGGCCCCAATTGCATGCCGCATGCCATAGGGGCCCCACATGCATGGCGCATGTCATGGGGCCCCAAATGCATGCCGCATGTCATGGGGGTCCCATGTGCATGCCGCATGTCATGGGGGCCCCAAATGCATGCCGCATGTCATCGGGCCCACAAATGTATGCCGCATGTCATGGGGGCCCCACGTGCATGCCGCATGTCATGGGGCCCCCCAAATGCATGCCGCATGTCATAGGGGTCCCACATGCATGCCGCATGTCATAGTGGCCCCAAATGCATGCCGCAAGTCATGGATGCCACACATGCATGCTGCATGTCATGGAGGCCCCCAAATGCATGCAGCATGTCTTGGGGCCCACAAATGCATGCCGCATGTCATAGGGGCCCCACATGCATAGCGCATGTCATGGGGGACCGAAATGCATGACTCATGTCATGGGGGCCCCACGTGCATGTCGCATGTCATGGGGGATCCAAACTCATGCTGCATGTCATTGGGACCCCAAGCGTATGCCGCATGTCATGGAGGCCCCATGTGCATGCCACATGTAATGGGGGCCCCAAATGCATGCGGCATGTCATAGGGGCCCCACGTGCATTCCGCATGTCTCGGGCACCCCAAATGCATGCAGCATGTTATGGGGGCCCCACGTGCATGCCACATGTCTCAGGTACCCCAAGTGCATGCAGCATGTTATGCAGGCCCCCATGACATGCGGCAAGCATTTGGGCCACACATGCATGCCGCATGCCATGGGCCCCCCAAATGCATGCCGCATGTCATGGGGGCCCCACATGCATGCCGCATGTCATGAGGGCCCCACATGCATGGCGCATGTCATGGGGGCCCCAAATGCATGCCGCATGTCATGGGGGCCACAAATATGTGCGCATTTCATGGGGGCCCAACGTGCATGCCGCATGTCTTTGGGCCCCAAATATTTGCCGCATGTCATGGGGGCCCCACATGCCTGCCATGTGTCATGGGGTCCCCACATGCATTCCGCATGTCATGAGGGCCCCACATGCATGGCGCAAGTCATAGGGGCCACACGTGCATGCCTCGTGTCATGGGGGCCCCAAACGCATGCCTCATTACACGGGGGCCCCAAGTGCATGCTGCATGTCATGGGGACCCCAAATGCATGCCGCATGTCATGGGGACCCTAAATGTATGCCGAATGTCATGGGGGCCCAAAATACGTGCCACATATCAGGGGGCCCCACGTGCATGCCGCATGTCATGGGTGCCCCACATGCATGCTGCATTTCATGGGGTCCCAAATGCATGCCCCATGTCATGGGGGGCCCACGTGCATGCCGCAAGTCATGGGGTCCCCAAATGCATGCCTCATGTCATGGGGTCCCTAAATGCATGCCGCATGTCAAGGGGGCCCCAAATGTATGCCGCATGTCATGGGGGCCCAACGTGCATGCCGCATGTCTTGGGGCCCCAAATATTTGCCGCAAGTCGTGGGAGCCCCACATGCATGCCACGTGTCATGGGGTCCCCACGTGCATTCCGCATGTCATGGGGGCTCCACATGCATGCCGCATGTCATGAGGGCCCCAAATGCATGCCGCATGTCATGGAGGCCCCAAATGTATGCCGCATGTCATGGGGGCCCCAAATACATGCCGCATGTCATGGGGGCCCCCGTGCGTGCCGCATGTCATGGGGGCCACAAATACATGTCGCATGTTTTGGGGCCCCCAAATACGTGCCGCATGTCATGGGGGCCCCACGTGCTTGCCGCATGTTATGGAGTCCCCAAATGCATGCCGCCTGTCATGGGGGCCCCACGAGCATGCCGCATTTCCTTGGGGACCCTAAATGCATGCTACATGTCAGGGGCTCCAAATGCTTGCTGCATGTCATGGAAGCCCCAAATACATGCCGCTTGTAATGGGGGCGCCAAATGCATGCCACATATCATGAGGGCAACACGTGCATGCCGCATGTAATGGGGGCCCCACATGCAAGCTGGGTGTTATTGGGGCCCAAATGCATGCCGCATGTCATGGGGGCCCCACATACATGGCGCATGTCATGGGGGCCCCAAATGCATGCCGCATGTCAAGGGGGCCCCAAATTTTTGCCTCATGTCATCGGGGCCCCACATGCATGCTGGTTGTCATGGGGGCCCAAATGCATGCCGCATGTCATGGGGGCCCATGTGCATGCCGCATGTCATGGAGGACCAAATGCATTGCGCATGTTATGGGGGCCCCACGTGCATGCCGCTTGTCTTAGGGGCCCCAAGTACGTGCCGCATAATGGGGTCCCACATGCATGGTGCGTGTCATGGGGGCCCCACATGCATGCCGCATGTCATGACATGCGGCATGCATGTGGGACCCCCATGACACGTGGCATGCATGTGGCCCCCAAATTCATGCTGCATGTCATGGGGGCCCCAATTGCATGACCCATGTTATGGAGGCTGCACATGCATGCCACATTTCATGGGGGCCACAAATGCATGCCGCATGTCCTTTGGGCCCCAAAAGTATGCTGCATATCATGGGGGGCCCCAAATACGTGCCGCATGTCATGAGGGCCCCACATGCATGGCGCATGTCATGGGGCCCCCAAATGCATGCCTCATGTTATGGGGGCCGCAAATATGTGCTGCATGTCATGTGGGCCCCAAATATGTGCCAAATGTCAAGAGGGCCCCACATGAATGTCGCGTGTCATGGGAGCCCCAAATGCTTGCCGCATGTAATTTCGTCCCCACATGCATGCCACAGGTCATGGGGGCCCCACATACATGCCGCGTGTCATGGGAGCCCCAAATGCATGCCCCCTTTCATGGGGGCACCACGTGCATGCCGCATGTCATGGGGGCCCCAAATGCATACCGCATGTCATGGGGGCCCCAAATGCATGCCGCATGTTATGGGGGCCCTAAATGTATGCCGCATGTCATGGCAGCCCCAATACGTGCCACATGTCATGGGGGCCCCACGTGCATGCCGCATGTCATGGGTGCCCCACATGCATGCCTCATGTCATGGGGGCTCCAAATGCATGCCTCATGTCATGGCGTCCCCAAAGGCATGCCTCATGTCATGGGGGCCCCACTTGCATGCCACATGTCATAGTGGCCCCACATGCATGCCACGTGTCAAGGGAGCCCCAAATGAATGTCGCATGTCAAGGGGGCCCCATGTGCATGCTGCATGTCATGGGGACCCACATGCATGCAGCATGTCATGGAGGCCCCATGACATGCGACAAGCATTTGGGCCCCACATGCATGCCGCATGCCATGGGCCCCCAAATGCATGCCGCATGTCATGGGGGCCATAAATGCATGCCGCATGTCATGGGAGCCCAAATGCATGCCGCATGTCATGGGGGCCCCACATGCATGCCGCATGTCATGGGGGCCCCAAATGCATGCCGCATGTCATGGGGGCCCACGTGCTTGACGCAAGTCATGGGTGCCCCACATGCATGACGCATGTCATCGGGCCCCCAAATGCATGCCGCATGTCATAGGGGCCCCACATGCATGCCGCATGTCATGGGGACCCCACATGCATGCCGCATGTCATGGGGGCCCAAATGCTTGCCGCATGTCATGGGGGCCAGAAATGCATGCCGCATGTCATAGGGGCCCCACATGCATGACGCATGTCATGGGGCCCTACATGCATGCCGCATGTCATGGGGGCCCCAAGTGCATGCCTCATGTCATGGGGGCCCCAAATGCATGCCGCATGTCATAGTGGCCCCAAATGCATGCTGCATGTCATGAGGGGCCCACGTGCATGCCGCATGTCATGGGGGCCCCAAATGCATGGCTCAAGTCATGGGGGCCCCAAATGCATGCCACATATCATGGGGCCCCACGTGCATGCTGCATATATTGGGGGCCCCAAATGCATGCCACATGTCATGAGGGCCCCGCTTGCATGCCACATGTCATTGGGGCCCCGCAGGCATTCCGCATGTCATGGGGGCCTCACGTGCATTCCGCATGTCATGGGCCCCCCAAATGCATGCCGCATGTCATAGGGGTCCCACATGCATGCCGCATGTCATGGGGGCCCCAAATGCATGCCGCATGTCATAGTGCCCCCAAATGCATGCTGCATGTCATGAGGGCCCCACGTGCATGGCGCATTTCATGGGGGACCCAAATGCATGCCGCATGTCATGGGGGCCCCAAATGCATGGCGCATGTCATGGGGGATCCAAACTCATGCTGCATGTCATTGGGGCCCCAAGCGTATGCCGCATGTCATGGAGGCCCCATGTGCATGCCACATGTAATGGGGGCCCCAAATGCATGCGGCATGTCATAGGGGCCCCACGTGCATGCCGCATGTCTCGGGCACCCCAAATGCATGCCGCATATAATGGGGCCCCCAAATTCATGCCGCAAGTCATGGGGGCCATAAATGCATGCCGCATGTCAAGGGGCCCCCACGTGCATGACGCATGTCATGGGGACCCACATGCATGCCACATGTCATGGAGGCCCCCATGACATGCGGCAAGCATTTGGGCCCCACATGCATGCTGCATGCCATGGGGCCCCCAAATGCATGCCGCATGTCAAGGGGGCCCAACATGCATGTCGCATGTCATGGGGGCCCAAATGCTTGCCGCATGTCATGGGGGCCCCACATGCATGCTGCATGTCATGGGGCCCAAAAGCTTGCCGCATGTCATGGGGGCCATAAATGCATGCCGCATGTCATGGGAGCCCCACATGAATGGCGCATGTCAAGGGGGCCCAACGTGCATGCCGCATGTACTGGGGGCCCCAAATTCATGCCGCAAGTCATGAGGGCCCTGCATGCATTCCGCATGTCATGGGGGCCCCAAATGCATGCCGCATGTCATGGGGGCCCCAAATGCATGCCGCATGTAATGGGGGATTCAAATGCATGCCGCATGTCATGGGGGTCCCACATGCATGCCGCATGTCATGGGGGCCCCAAATGCATGCCTCAAGTCATGGGGCCCCCCAAATGGATGCCGCATTTCATAGGGGCCCCACATGCATGACGCATATCTTGGGGCCCACAAATGCATGCCGCATGTCATAGGGACCCCACATGCATGGCACATGTCATAGGGGCCCCACGTACATGGCTCATGTCATGGGTGCCCCACGTGCATGCCGCATGTCATTGGGGCCCCAATTGCATGCCGTATGCCATAGGGGCCCCACATGCATGGCGCATGTCATGGGGGCCCCAAATGCATGCCGCATGTCATGGGGGTCCCATGTGCATGCCGCATGTCATGGGGGCCCCAAATGCATGCCGCATGTCATGGGGGCCCCACGTGCATGCCGCATGTCATGGGGGCCCCAAACGCATGCAGCATGTCATGGGGGCCCCACGTGCATGCCACATGTCATGGGGGGCCCACATGCATGCCGCATTTCACGAGGGCCACAAATGTATGCCGCATGTCATGGGGGCCCCACGTGCATGCCGCATGTCATGGGGCCCCCCAAATGCATGCAGCATGTCATGGGGGCCCCACGTGCATGCCACATGTCATGGGGAGCCCACATGCATGCCGCATATCATAGGGGCCCCACATGCATGGAGCATGTCATGGGGGCCCCACGTGCATGCCGCATGTCATGGGGGATCCAAACTCATGCCGCATGTCATTGGGGCCCCAAGCGTATGCCGCATTTCATGGGGGCCCCATGTGCATGCCACATGTAATGTGGGCCCCAAATGCATGCGGCATGTCATAGAGGCCCCACGTGCATGCCGCATGTCTCGGGCACCACAAATGCATGCAGCATGTTATGGGGGCCCCACGTGCATGCCGCATGTCTCAGGTACCCCAAATGCATGCAGCATGTTATGCAGGCCCCAAATGCATGCCGCATGTCATGGGGGCCCAAATGCATGCAGCATGTCATGGGGGCCCCACATGCATGCCGCATGTCATGGGTGCCCCAAATGCATGCCGCATGTCATGGGGCCCCCAAATGCATGTCGCATGTCATGGGTGCCCCACGTGCATGCTGCATGTCATGGGGGCCCCAAATGAATGCCTCATGTCATGGGGGCCCCAAATGCATGCAGCATGTCTTGGGGCCCACAAATGCATGCCGCATGTCATAGGGGCCCCAAATTCATGCCGCAAGTCATGGGGGCCATAAATGCATGCCGCATGTCAAGGGGGCCCCACGTGCATGACGCATGTCATGGGGACCCACATGCATGCCGCATGTCATGGAGGCCCCCATGACATGCGGCAAGCATTTGGGCCCCACATGCATGCTGCATGCCATGGGACCACCAAATGCATGCCGCATGTCAAGGGGGTCCCACATGCATGCCGCATGTCATGGGGGCCATAAATGCATGCCGCATGTCATGGGAGCCCCACATGAATGTCGCATGTCAAGGGGCCCCCACGTGCATGACGCATGTCATGGGGACCCACATGCATGCCACATGTCATGGAGGCCCCCATGACATGCGGCAAGCATTTGGGCCCCACATGCATGCTGCATGCCATGGGGCCCCCAAATGCATGCCGCATGTCAAGGGGGCCCAACATGCATGTCGCATGTCATTGGGGCCCAAATGCTTGCCGCATGTCATGGGGGCCCCACATGCATGCTGCATGTCATGGGGCCCAAAAGCTTGCCGCATGTCATGGGGGCCATAAATGCATGCCGCATGTCATGGGAGCCCCACATGAATGGCGCATGTCAAGGGGGCCCAACGTGCATGCCGCATGTACTGGGGGCCCCAAATTCATGCCGCAAGTCATGAGGGCCCTGCATGCATTCCGCATGTCATGGGGGCCCCAAATGCATGCCGCATGTCATGGGGGCCCCAAATGCATGCCGCATGTAATGGGGGATTCAAATGCATGCCGCATGTCATGGGGGTCCCACATGCATGCCGCATGTCATGGGGGCCCCAAATGCATGCCTCAAGTCATGGGGCCCCCCAAATGGATGCCGCATTTCATAGGGGCCCCACATGCATGACGCATATCTTGGGGCCCACAAATGCATGCCGCATGTCATAGGGACCCCACATGCATGGCACATGTCATAGGGGCCCCACGTACATGGCTCATGTCATGGGTGCCCCACGTGCATGCCGCATGTCATTGGGGCCCCAATTGCATGCCGCATGCCATAGGGGCCCCACATGCATGGCGCATGTCATGGGGGCCCCAAATGCATGCCGCATGTCATGGGGGTCCCATGTGCATGCCGCATGTCATGGGGGCCCCAAATGCATGCCGCATGTAATGGGGGCCCCACGTGCATGCCGCATGTCATGGGGGCCCCAAACGCATGCAGCATGTCATGGGGGCCCCACGTGCATGCCACATGTCATGGGGGGCCCACATGCATGCCGCATTTCACGAGGGCCACAAATGTATGCCGCATGTCATGGGGGCCCCACGTGCATGCCGCATGTCATGGGGCCCCCCAAATGCATGCAGCATGTCATGGGGGCCCCACGTGCATGCCACATGTCATGGGGAGCCCACATGCATGCCGCATATCATAGGGGCCCCACATGCATGGAGCATGTCATGGGGGCCCCACGTGCATGCCGCATGTCATGGGGGATCCAAACTCATGCCGCATGTCATTGGGGCCCCAAGCGTATGCCGCATTTCATGGGGGCCCCATGTGCATGCCACATGTAATGTGGGCCCCAAATGCATGCGGCATGTCATAGAGGCCCCACGTGCATGCCGCATGTCTCGGGCACCACAAATGCATGCAGCATGTTATGGGGGCCCCACGTGCATGCCGCATGTCTCAGGTACCCCAAATGCATGCAGCATGTTATGCAGGCCCCAAATGCATGCCGCATGTCATGGGGGCCCAAATGCATGCAGCATGTCATGGGGGCCCCACATGCATGCCGCATGTCATGGGTGCCCCAAATGCATGCCGCATGTCATGGGGCCCCCAAATGCATGTCGCATGTCATGGGTGCCCCACGTGCATGCTGCATGTCATGGGAGCCCCAAATGAATGCCTCATGTCATGGGGGCCCCAAATGCATGCAGCATGTCTTGGGGCCCACAAATGCATGCCGCATGTCATAGGGGCCCCAAATTCATGCCGCAAGTCATGGGGGCCATAAATGCATGCCGCATGTCAAGGGGGCCCCACGTGCATGACGCATGTCATGGGGACCCACATGCATGCCGCATGTCATGGAGGCCCCCATGACATGCGGCAAGCATTTGGGCCCCACATGCATGCTGCATGCCATGGGACCACCAAATGCATGCCGCATGTCAAGGGGGTCCCACATGCATGCCGCATGTCATGGGGGCCATAAATGCATGCCGCATGTCATGGGAGCCCCACATGAATGTCGCATGTCAAGGGGACCCAACGTGCATGCCGCGTGTATTGGGGGCCCCAAATTCATGCCACATGTCATGGGGGCCCCGCAGGCATTCCGCATGTCATGGGGGGCCCAAATGCATGCCGCATGTCATGGGGGCCCCACGTGCATGCCGCATGTAATGGGGGATTCAAATGCATGCCGCATGTCATGGGGGTCCCACATGCATGCCGCATGTCATGGGGGCCCCAAATGCATGCCTCAAGTCATGGGGGCACCAAATGCATGCAGCATGTCATTGGGGCCCCACATGCATGCCGCATGGCATGGGGTCCCCACATGCATGCCGCATGTCATGGGGGCCCCAAATGCATGCAGCATGTCATGGGGGCCCCACGTGCATGCCGCATGTCATGGGGGCCCCAAATGCATGCATCATGTCATGGGGGCCCCACGTGCATGCCACATGTCATGGGGGGCCCACATGCATGCCGCATGTCACGAGGGCCACAAATGTATGCCGCATGTCATGGGGGCCCCACGTGCATGCCGCATGTCATGGCCCCCCCAAATGCATGCAGCATGTCATGGGGGCCCCACGTGCATGCCACATGTCATGGGGAGCCCACATGCATGCCGCATATCATAGGGGCCCCACATGCATGGAGCATGTCATGGGGGCCCCACGTGCATGCCGCATGTCATGGGGGATCCAAACTCATGCCGCATGTCATTGGGGCCCCAAGCGTATGCCGCATTTCATGGGGGCCCCATGTGCATGCCACATGTAATGTGGGCCCCAAATGCATGCGGCATGTCATAGAGGCCCCACGTGCATGCCGCATGTCTCGGGCACCACAAATGCATGCAGCATGTTATGGGGGCCCCACGTGCATGCCGCATGTCTCAGGTACCCCAAATGCATGCAGCATGTTATGCAGGCCCCAAATGCATGCCGCATGTCATGGGGGCCCAAATGCATGCCGCATGTCATGGGGCCCCCACATGCATGCCGCATGTCATGGGTGCCCCAAATGCATGCCGCATGTCATGGGGCCCCCAAATGCATGTCGCATGTCATGGGGGCCCCACGTGCATGCTGCATGTCATGGGGGCCCCAAATGAATGCCTCATGTCATGGGGGCCCCAAATGCATGCCGCATGTCATGGGCCCCCCAAATGCATGCAGCATGTCTTGGGGCCCACAAATGCATGCCGCATGTCATAGGGGCCCCACATGCATGGCGTATTTCATGGGGGCCCCAAATGCGTGCCGCATATCATAGGGGCTCCAAATTCATGCCGCAAGTCATGGGGGCCATAAATGCATGCCGCATGTCAAGGGGGCCCCACGTGCATGACGCATGTCATGGGGACCCACATGCATGCCGCATGTCATGGAGGCCCCCATGACATGCGGCAAGCATTTGGGCCCCACATGCATGCTGCATGCCATGGGGCCCCCAAATGCATGCCGCATGTCAAGGGGGTCCCACATGCATGCCGCATGTCATGGGGGCCCAAATGCTTGCCGCATGTCATGGGGGCCCCACGTGCATGCCGCATGTCATGGGGCCCAAAAGCTTGCCGCATGTCATGGGGGCCATAAATGCATGCCGCATGTCATGGGAGCCCCACATGAATGTCGCATGTCAAGGGGGCCCAACGTGCATGCCGCATGTATTGGGGGCCCCAAATTCATGCCGCATGTCATGAGGGCCCTGCATGCATGCCACATGTCATGGGGGCCCCGCAGGCATTCCGCATGTCATGGGGGCCCAAATGCATGCCGCATGTCATGGGGGCCCCACGTGCATGCCGCATGTAATGGGGGATTCAAATGCATGCCGCATGTCATGGGGGTCCCACATGCATGCCGCATGTCATGGGGGCCCCAAATGCATGCCTCAAGTCATGGGGGCCCCAAATGCATGCCACATGTAATTGGGGCCCCACATGCATGCCGCATGGCATGGGGTCCCCACATGCATGCCGCATGTCATGGGGGCTCAAATGCTTGCCGCATGTCATGGGGGCCATAAATGCATGCCGCATGTCATGGGGGCCCAACAAGCATGCCGCATGTATTGGGGGCCCCAAATTCATGCAGCATGTCATAGGGGCCCCACATGCATGGCGCATTTCATGGGGGCCCCACTTGCATGCAGCATGTAATGGGGGATCCAAATGCATGCTGCACGTCATGGGGGCGCCACGTGCATGCCGCATGTCATGGGGGCCCCGCAGGCATTCCACATGTCATGGGGGCCCCAAATAAATGCTGCCTTTCATGGGGGCCCCACGTGCATGCCGCATGTCATGGGGCCCCCCAAATGGATGCCGCATGTCATAGGGGCCCCACATGCATGCCGCATATCATGGGGGCCCCAAATGCATGCAGCATGTCATTTGGGCCCCACGTGCATGCCACATGTCATTGGGGGCCCACATGCATGCCGCATGTCATGGGGGCCACACTTGCATGCAGCATGTAATGGGGATCCAAATGCATGACGCATGTCATGGGGGCCCCAAATGCATGCGGCATGTCATAGTGGCCCCACGTGCATACCACATGTCTTGGGGCCCACAAATGCATGCCGCATGTCATAGGGGCCCCACATGCATGGCACATTTCATGGGGGCCCTACATGCATGCCGCATGTCATGGGGGCCCCAAATGCATGCCTCATGTCATGGGGGCCCCAAATGCATGCCGCATGTCATAGTGGTTTCCACATGCATGCTGCATGTCATGAGGGGCCCACGTTCATGCCGCAAGTCATGGGGGCCCCAAATGCATGCCACATATCATGGGGGCCCCACGTGCATGCTGCATATATTGGGTCCCCAAATGCATGCCACATGTCATGAGGGCCCCGCTTGCATTCCGCATGTCATTGGGGCCCCGCAGGCATTCCGCATGTCATGGGGGCCCCACGTACATGCTGCATGTCATTGGGGCCCCACGTGCTTGCCGCATTTAATGGGGGACGCAAATGCATGCATGCCGCATGTCATTGGGGCCCCGCAGGCATTCCGCATGTCATGGGGGCCTCACGTGCATTCCGCATGTCATGGGGGCCCCACGTACATGCTGCATGTCATTGGGGCCCCACGTGCTTGCCGCATGTCATGGGGCCCCCCAAATGCAGGCCGCATGTCACAGGGGTCCCACATGCATGCCGCATGTCATGGGGGCCCCAAATGCATGCCGTATGTCATAGTGGCCCCAAATGCATGCTGCATGTCATGAGGGCCCCACGTGCATGCCGCATGTCATAGGGGCCCCACGTGCATGCCGCATGTCATGGGGCCCCACATGCATGCCGCATGTCATGGGGGATCCAAACTCATGCTGCATGTCATTGGGGCCCCAAGCATATGCCGCATGTCATGGAGGCCCCATGTGCATGCCACATGTAATGGGGGCCACAAATGCATGCGGCATGTCATAGGGGCCCCACGTGCATGCCGCATGTCTCGGGCACCCCAAATTCATGCCGCATGTCATAGGGGCCCCACGTGCATGGCGCAAATCATGGGTGCCCCACATGCATGCCGCATGTCATCGGGGCCCCAAATGCATGCCGCATGTCATAGGGCCCCCACATGCATGCCGCATTTCATGAGGGACCCAAATGCATGCCGCATGTCATAGTGGCCCCAAATGCATGCTGCATGTCATGACGGGCCCACGTGCATAAAGCATGTCATGGGGGCCCGAAATGCATGGCTCAAGTCATGGGGGCCCCAAATGCATGCCACATATCATGGGGGCCCCACGTGCATGCTGCATATATTGGGGGCCCCAAATGCATGCCACATGTCATGAGGGCCCCGCTTTCATGCCGCATGTCATTGGGGCCCCGCAGGCATTCCGCATGTCATGGGGGCCTCACGTGCATTCCGCATGTCATGGGGGCCCCACATGCATGGCACATGTCATAGGGGCCCCACGTACATGGCTCATGTCATGGGTGCCCCACCTGCATGCCGCATGTCATTGGGGCCCCAATTGCATGCCGCATGCCATAGGGGCCCCACATGCATGGCGCATGTCATGGGGGCCCCAAATGCATGCCGCATGTTATGGGGGCCCCATGTGCATGCCGCATGTCATGGGGGCCCCAAATGCATGCCGCATGTAATGGGGGCCCCACGTGCATGCCACATGTCATGGGGGCCCCAAATGCATGCAGCATGTCATGGGGGCCCCACGTGCATGCCACATGTCATGGGGGCCCACATGCATGCCGCATGTCATGGGGGCCCCACTTGCATGCATCATGTAATGGGGGTCCCACATGCATGCAACATGTCATGAGGGCCCCACATGCATGCCGCATGTCATGGGGGTCCCACGTGCATGCTGCATGTCCTTGGGGCCCCACGTGCTTGCCGCATGTCACGAGGGCCACAAATGTATGCCGCATGTCATGGGGGCCCCACGTGCATGCCGCATGTCATGTGGCCCCCCAAATGCATGCAGCATGTCATGGGGGCCCCACGTGCATGCCACATGTCATGGGGAGCCCACATGCATGGAGCATGTCATGGGGGCCCCACGTGTATGCCGCATTTCATGGGGGCCCCATGTGCATGCCACATGTAATGTGGGCCCCAAATGCATGCGGCATGTCATAGAGGCCCCACTTGCATGCCGCATGTCTCGGGCACCCCAAATGCATGCAGCATGTTATGGGGGCCCAACGTGCATGCCGCATGTCTCAGGTACACCAAATGCATGCAGCATGTTATGCAGGCCCCAAATGCATGCCGCATGTCATGGGGGCCCAAATGCATGCCACATGTCATGGGGCCCCCACATGCATGCCACATGTCATGGGTGCCCCAAATGCATGCCGCATGTCATGGGGGCTCCACGTGCATGCCGCATTTCATGGGGACCCAAATGCATGCCGCATGTCATGGGGCCCCCAAATGCATGTCGCATGTCATGGGGGCCCCACGTGCATGCTTCATGTCATGGGGGCCCCAAATGAATGCCTCATGTCATGGTGGCCCCAAATGCATGCCGCATGTCATGGGGCCCCCCAAATGCATGCAACATGTCTTGGGGCCCACAAATGCATGCTGCATGTCATAGGGGCCCCACATGCATGGCGTATTTCATGGGGGCCCCAAATGCGTGCCGCATATCATGGGGGCCCCAAATTCATGCCGCAAGTCATGGGGGCCATAAATGCATGCCGCATGTCATGGGGGCCCAACAAGCATGCCGCATGTATTGGGGGCCCCAAATTCATGCAGCATGTCACAGGGGCCCCACATGCATGGCGCATTTCATGGGGGCCCCGCTTGCATGCAGCATGTAATGGGGGATCCAAATGCATGCTGCACGTCATGGGGGCCCCACGTGCATGCCGCATGTCATGGGGGCCCCGCAGGCATTCCACATGTCATGGGGGCCCCAAATAAATGCTGCATTTCATGGGGGCCCCACGTGCATGCCGCATGTCATGGGGCCCCCCAAATGGATGCCGCATGTCATAGGGGCCCCACATGCATGCCGCATATCATGGGGGCCCCAAATGCATGCAGCATGTCATGGGGGCCCCACGTGCATGCCACATGTCATTGGGGGCTCACATGCATGCCGCATGTCATTGGGGCCACACTTGCATGCAGCATGTCATGGGGGCCCAAATGCATGACGCATGTCATGGATGCTCCACGTGCATGCCGCATGTAATGGGCCCCCCAAATTCATGTCGCATGTCATAGGGGCCCCACGTGCATTCCGCATGTCATGGGGGCCCCAAATGCATGCCGCATGTCATGGGGGCCCCACGTGCATGCCGCATGTCTTGGGGCCCACAAATGCATGCCGCATGTCATAGGGGCCCCACATGCATGGCGCATTTCATGGGGGCCCTACATGCATGCCGCATGTCATGGGGGCCCCAAATGCATGCCTCATGTCATGGGGGCCCCAAATGCATGCCGCATGTCATAGTGGTTTCCACATGCATGCTGCATGTCATGAGGGGCCCACGTGCATGCCGCAAGTCATGGGGCCCCCAAATGCATGCCACATATCATGGGGGCCCCACGTGCATGCTGCATATATTGGGTCCCCAAATGCATGCCACATGTCATGAGGGCCCCGCTTGCATTCCGCATGTCATTGGGGCCCCGCAGGCATTCCGCATGTCATGGGGGCCCCACGTACATGCTGCATGTCATTGGGGCCCCACGTGCTTGCCGCATTTAATGGGGGACGCAAATGCATGCATGCCGCATGTCATTGGGGCACCGCAGGCATTCCGCATGTCATGGGGGCCTCACGTGCATTCCGCATGTCATGGGGGCCCCACGTACATGCTGCATGTCATTGGGGCCCCACGTGCTTGCCGCATGTCATGGGGCCCCCCAAATGCAGGCCGCATGTCATAGGGGCCCCACGTGCATGGCGCAAATCATGGGTGCCCCACATGCATGCCGCATGTCATCGGGGCCCCAAATGCATGCCGCATGTCATAGGGGCCCCACATGCATGCCGCATTTTATGGGGGACCCAAATGCATGCCGCATGTCATAGTGGCCCCAAATGCATGCTGCATGTCATGACGGGCCCACGTGCTTGACGCATGTCATGGGGGCCCGAAATGCATGGCTCAAGTCATGGGGGCCCCAAATGCATGCCACATATCATGGGGGCCCCACGTGCATGCTGCATATATTGGGGGCCCCAAATGCATGCCACATGTCATGAGGGCCCCGCTTGCATGCCGCATGTCATTGGGGCCCCGCAGGCATTCCGCATGTCATGGGGCCCCCACATGCATGCCACATTTCATGGGGGCACCCAAATGCATGCATGCCGCATGTCATTGGGGCCCCAAATGCATGCCGCATGTCATAGTGGCTCCAAATGCATGCCGCAAGTCATGGGTGCCCCACATGCATGCCGCATGTCATCGGGCCCACAAATGTATGCCGCATGTCATGGGGGCCCCACGTGCATGCCGCATGTCATGGGGCCCCCCAAATGCATGCCGCATGTCATAGGGGTCCCACATGCATGCCGCATGTCATAGTGGCCCCAAATGCATGCCGCAAGTCATGGATGCCACACATGCATGCTGCATGTCATGGAGGCCCCCAAATGCATGCAGCATGTCTTGGGGCCCACAAATGCATGCCGCATGTCATAGGGGCCCCACATGCATAGCGCATGTCATGGGGGACCGAAATGCATGACTCATGTCATGGGGGCCCCACGCGCATGTCGCATGTCATGGGGGATCCAAACTCATGCTGCATGTCATTGGGACCCCAAGCGTATGCCGCATGTCATGGAGGCCCCATGTGCATGCCACATGTAATGGGGGCCCCAAATGCATGCGGCATGTCATAGGGGCCCCATGTGCATTCCGCATGTCTCGGGCACCCCAAATGCATGCAGCATGTTATGGGGGCCCCACGTGCATGCCACATGTCTCAGGTACCCCAAGTGCATGCAGCATGTTATGCAGGCCCCCATGACATGCGGCAAGCATTTGGGCCACACATGCATGCCGCATGCCATGGGCCCCCCAAATGCATGCCGCATGTCA
The DNA here is from genome assembly GCF_046119375.1 of Phyllobates terribilis. Classification (NCBI taxonomy): domain Eukaryota; kingdom Metazoa; phylum Chordata; class Amphibia; order Anura; family Dendrobatidae; genus Phyllobates; species Phyllobates terribilis. The sequence goes on along the minus strand of NW_027362942.1, from coordinate 3,412,199 downwards.
TGGGGGCCCCACATGCATGCCGCATGTCATGGGGGCCCCACATGCATGCCGCATGTCATGAGGGCCCCACATGCATGGCGCATGTCATGGGGGCCACAAATATGTGCGCATTTCATGGGGGCCCAACGTGCATGCCGCATGTCTTTGGGCCCCAAATATTTGCCGCATGTCATGGGGGCCCCACATGCCTGCCATGTGTCATGGGGTCCCCACATGCATTCCGCATGTCATGAGGGCCCCACATGCATGGCGCAAGTCATAGGGGCCACACGTGCATGCCTCGTGTCATGGGGGCCCCAAACGCATGCCTCATTACACGGGGGCCCCAAGTGCATGCTGCATGTCATGGGGACCCCAAATGCATGCCGCATGTCATGGGGACCCTAAATGTATGCCGAATGTCATGGGGGCCCAAAATACGTGCCACATATCAGGGGGCCCCACGTGCATGCCGCATGTCATGGGTGCCCCACATGCATGCTGCATTTCATGGGGTCCCAAATGCATGCCCCATGTCATGGGGGGCCCACGTGCATGCCGCAAGTCATGGGGTCCCCAAATGCATGCCTCATGTCATGGGGTCCCTAAATGCATGCCGCATGTCAAGGGGGCCCCAAATGTATGCCGCATGTCATGGGGGCCCAACGTGCATGCCGCATGTCTTGGGGCCCCAAATATTTGCCGCAAGTCGTGGGAGCCCCACATGCATGCCACGTGTCATGGGGTCCCCACGTGCATTCCGCATGTCATGGGGGCTCCACATGCATGCCGCATGTCATGAGGGCCCCAAATGCATGCCGCATGTCATGGAGGCCCCAAATGTATGCCGCATGTCATGGGGGCCCCAAATACATGCCGCATGTCATGGGGGCCCCCGTGCGTGCCGCATGTCATGGGGGCCACAAATACATGTCGCATGTTTTGGGGCCCCCAAATACGTGCCGCATGTCATGGGGGCCCCACGTGCTTGCCGCATGTTATGGAGTCCCCAAATGCATGCCGCCTGTCATGGGGGCCCCACGAGCATGCCGCATTTCCTTGGGGACCCTAAATGCATGCTACATGTCAGGGGCTCCAAATGCTTGCTGCATGTCATGGAAGCCCCAAATACATGCCGCTTGTAATGGGGGCGCCAAATGCATGCCACATATCATGAGGGCAACACGTGCATGCCGCATGTAATGGGGGCCCCACATGCAAGCTGGGTGTTATTGGGGCCCAAATGCATGCCGCATGTCATGGGGGCCCCACATACATGGCGCATGTCATGGGGGCCCCAAATGCATGCCGCATGTCAAGGGGGCCCCAAATTTTTGCCTCATGTCATCGGGGCCCCACATGCATGCTGGTTGTCATGGGGGCCCAAATGCATGCCGCATGTCATGGGGGCCCATGTGCATGCCGCATGTCATGGAGGACCAAATGCATTGCGCATGTTATGGGGGCCCCACGTGCATGCCGCTTGTCTTAGGGGCCCCAAGTACGTGCCGCATAATGGGGTCCCACATGCATGGTGCGTGTCATGGGGGCCCCACATGCATGCCGCATGTCATGACATGCGGCATGCATGTGGGACCCCCATGACACGTGGCATGCATGTGGCCCCCAAATTCATGCTGCATGTCATGGGGGCCCCAATTGCATGACCCATGTTATGGAGGCTGCACATGCATGCCACATTTCATGGGGGCCACAAATGCATGCCGCATGTCATTTGGGCCCCAAAAGTATGCTGCATATCATGGGGGGCCCCAAATACGTGCCGCATGTCATGAGGGCCCCACATGCATGGCGCATGTCATGGGGCCCCCAAATGCATGCCTCATGTTATGGGGGCCGCAAATATGTGCTGCATGTCATGTGGGCCCCAAATATGTGCCAAATGTCAAGAGGGCCCCACATGAATGTCGCGTGTCATGGGAGCCCCAAATGCTTACCGCATGTCATTTCGTCTCCACATGCATGCCACAGGTCATGGGGGCCCCACATACATGCCGCGTGTCATGGGAGCCCCAAATGCATGCCCCCTTTCATGGGGGCACCACGTGCATGCCGCATGTCATGGGGGCCCCAAATGCATACCGCATGTCATGGGGGCCCCAAATGCATGCCGCATGTTATGGGGGCCCTAAATGTATGCCGCATGTCATGGCAGCTCCAATACGTGCCACATGTCATGGGGGCCCCACGTGCATGCCGCATGTCATGGGTGCCCCACATGCATGCCTCATGTCATGGGGGCTCCAAATGCATGCCTCTTGTCATGGCGTCCCCAAAGACATGCCTCATGTCATGGGGGCCCCACATGCATGCCACATGTCATAGTGGCCCCACATGCATGCCACGTGTCAAGGGAGCCCCAAATGAATGTCGCATGTCAAGGGGGCCCCATGTGCATGCCGCATGTCATGGGGACCCACATGCATGCAGCATGTCATGGAGGCCCCATGACATGCGACAAGCATTTGGGCCCCACATGCATGCCGCATGCCATGGCCCCCCAAATGCATGCCGCATGTCATGGGGGCCCCACATGCATGCCGCATGTCATGGGGGCCATAAATGCATGCCGCATGTCATGAGGGCCCCAAATGCATGCCGCATGTCTCAGGTACCCCAAATGCATGCAGCATGTTATGCATGCCCCAAATGCATGCCGCATGTCATGGGAGCCCAAATGCATGCCGCATGTCATGGGGGCCCCACATGCATGCCGCATGTCATGGGGGCCCCAAATGCATGCCGCATGTCATGGGGGCCCCACGTGCTTGGCGCAAGTCATGGGTGCCCCACATGCATGACGCATGTCATTGGGGCCCCAAATGCATGCCGCATGTCATAGGGGCCCCACATGCATGACGCATGTCATGGGGGCCCCACATGCATGCTGCATGTCATGGGGGCCCAAATGCTTGCCGCATGTCATGGGGGCCAGAAATGCATGCCGCATGTCATAGGGGCCCCACATGCATGGCGCATTTCATGGGGGCCCTACATGCATGCCGCATGTCATGGGGGCCCCAAGTGCATGCCTCATGTCATGGGGGCCCCAAATGCATGCCGCATGTCATAGTGGCGCCAAATGCATGCTGCATGTCATGAGGGGCCCACGTGCATGCCGCATGTCATGGGGGCCCCAAATGCATGGCTCAAGTCATGGGGGCCTCAAATGCATGCCACATATCATGGGGGCCCCACGTGCATGCTGCATATATTGGGGGCCCCAAATGCATGCCACATGTCATGAGGGCCCCGCTTGCATGCCGCATGTCATTGGGGCCCCGCAGGCATTCCGCATGTCATGGGGGCCTCACGTTCATTCCGCATGTCATGGGGCCCAAATGCATGCCGCATGTCATGGGGGCCCAACGTGCATGCCGCATGTATTGGGGTCCCCAACTGCATGCCGCATATCATGGGGCCCCACATGCATGCCACATGTCATGGGGGCCCCACATGCTTGCCGCATTTCATGGGGGACCCAAATGCATGCATACCGCATGTCATTGGGGCCCCGCAGGCATTCCGCATGTCATGGGGGCCTCATGTGCATTCCGCATGTCATGGGGGCTCCACGTGCATGCTGCATGTCATTGGGGCCCCACGTGCTTGCCGCATGTCATGGGGCCCCACGTGCATGCTGCATGTCATGGGGCCCCCACATGCATGCCACATTTCATGGGGGGACCCAAATGCATGCATGCCGCATGTCATTGGGGCCCCAAATGCATGCCGCATGTCACAGTGGCTCCAAATGCATGCCGCAAGTCATGGGGGCCCCAAATGCATGCCACATATCATGGGGGCCTCACGTGCATTCTGCATGACATGGGGGCCCCAAATGCTTGCAGCATGTCATGGGGGCCCCACATGCATGTCGCATGTCATTGGGGCCCCAATTGCATGCCGCATGCCATAGGGGCCCCACATGCATGGCGCATGTCATGGGGGCCCCAAATGCATGCCGCATGTCATGGGGGTCCCATGTGCATGCCGCATGTCATGGGGGCCCCAAATGCATGCCGCATGTAATGGGGGCCCCACGTGCATGCCGCATGTCATAGGGGCCCCAAATGCATGCAGCATGTCATGGGGGCCCCACGTGCATGCCACATGTCATGGGGGGCCCACATGCATGCCGCATTTCACGAGGGCCACAAATGTATGCCGCATGTCATGGGGGCCCCACGTGCATGCCGCATGTCATGGGGCCCCCCAAATGCATGCAGCATGTCATGGGGGCCCCACGTGCATGCCACATGTCATGGGGAGCCCACATGCATGCCGCATATCATAGGGGCCCCACATGCATGGAGCATGTCATGGGGGCCCCACGTGCATGCCGCATGTCATGGGGGATCCAAACTCATGCCGCATGTCATTGGGGCCCCAAGCGTATGCCGCATTTCATGGGGGCCCCATGTGCATGCCACATGTAATGTGGGCCCCAAATGCATGCGGCATGTCATAGAGGCCCCACGTGCATGCCGCATGTCTCGGGCACCACAAATGCATGCAGCATGTTATGGGGGCCCCACGTGCATGCCGCATGTCTCAGGTACCCCAAATGCATGCAGCATGTTATGCAGGCCCCAAATGCATGCCGCATGTCATGGGGGCCCAAATGCATGCAGCATGTCATGGGGGCCCCACATGCATGCCGCATGTCATGGGGCCCCCAAATGCATGTCGCATGTCATGGGGGCCCCACGTGCATGCTGCATGTCATGGGGGCCCCAAATGAATGCCTCATGTCATGGGGGCCCCAAATGCATGCCGCATGTCATGGGGCCCCCCAAATGCATGCAGCATGTCTTGGGGCCCATAAATGCATGCCGCATGTCATAGGGGCCCCACATGCATGGTGTATTTCATGGGGGCCCCAAATGCGTACCGCATATCATGGGGGCCCCAAATTCATGCCGCAAGTCATGGGGGCCATAAATGCATGCCGCATGTCAAGGGGGCCCCACGTGCATGACGCATGTCATGGGGACCCACATGCATGCCGCATGTCATGGAGGCCCCCATGACATGCGGCAAGCATTTGGGCCCCACATGCATGCTGCATGCCATGGGGCCACCAAATGCATGCCGCATGCCATGGGGCCACCAAATGCATGCCGCATGTCAAGGGGGTCCCACATGCATGCCGCATGTCATGGGGGCCCAAATGCTTGCCGCATGTCATGGGGGCCCCACATGCATGCCGCATGTCATGGGGCCCAAAAGCTTGCCGCATGTCATGGGGGCCATAAATGCATGCCGCATGTCATGGGAGCCCCACATGAATGTCGCATGTCAAGGGGACCCAACGTGCATGCCGCGTGTATTGGGGGCCCCAAATTCATGCCGCATGTCATGAGGGCCCTGCATGCATGCCACATGTCATGGGGGCCCCGCAGGCATTCCGCATGTCATGGGGGGCCCAAATGCATGCCGCATGTCATGGGGGCCCCACGTGCATGCCGCATGTAATGGGGGATTCAAATGCATGCCGCATGTCATGGGGGTCCCACATGCATGCCGCATGTCATGGGGGCCCCAAATGCATGCCTCAAGTCATGGGGGCACCAAATGCATGCCGCATGTCATTGGGGCCCCACATGCATGCCGCATGGCTTGGGGTCCCCACATGCATGCCGCATGTCATGGGGGCCCCAAATGCATGCAGCATGTCATGGGGGCCCCACGTGCATGCCGCATGTCATGGGGGCCCCAAATGCATGCAGCATGTCATGGGGGCCCCACGTGCATGCCACATGTCATGGGGGGCCCACATGCATGCCGCATGTCACGAGGGCCAAAAATGTATGCCGCATATCATGGGGGCCCCACGTGCATGCCGCATGTCATGGGGCCCCCCAAATGCATGCAGCATGTCATGGGGGCCCCACGTGCATGCCACATGTCATGGGGAGCCCACATGCATGCCGCATATCATAGGGGCCCCACATGCATGGAGCATGTCATGGGGGCCCCACGTGCATGCCGCATGTCATGGGGGATCCAAACTCATGCCGCATGTCATTGGGGCCCCAAGCGTATGCCGCATTTCATGGGGGCCCCATGTGCATGCCACATGTAATGTGGGCCCCAAATGCATGCGGCATGTCATAGAGGCCCCACGTGCATGCCGCATGTCTCGGGCACCACAAATGCATGCAGCATGTTATGGGGGCCCCACGTGCATGCCGCATGTCTCAGGTACCCCAAATGCATGCAGCATGTTATGCAGGCCCCAAATGCATGCCGCATGTCATGGGGGCCCAAATGCATGCCGCATGTCATGGGGGCCCCACATGCATGCCGCATGTCATGGGTGCCCCAAATGCATGCCGCATGTCATGGGGCCCCCAAATGCATGTCGCATGTCATGGGGGCCCCACGTGCATGCTGCATGTCATGGGGGCCCCAAATGAATGCCTCATGTCATGGGGGCCCCAAATGCATGCCGCATGTCATGGGGCCCCCCAAATGCATGCAGCATGTCTTGGGGCCCACAAATGCATGCCGCATGTCATAGGGGCCCCACATGCATGGCGTATTTCATGGGGGCCCCAAATGCGTGCCGCATATCATAGGGGCCCCAAATTCATGCCGCAAGTCATGGGGCCCATAAATGCATGCCGCATGTCAAGGGGGCCCCACGTGCATGATGCATGTCATGGGGACCCACATGCATGCCGCATGTCATGGAGGCCCCCATGACATGCGGCAAGCATTTGGGCCCCACATGCATGCTGCATGCCATGGGGCCCCCAAATGCATGCCGCATGTCAAGGGGGTCCCACATGCATGCCGCATGTCATGGGGCCCCAAATGCTTGCCGCATGTCATGGGGGCCCCACGTGCATGCCGCATGTCATGGGGCCCAAAAGCTTGCCGCATGTCATGGGGGCCATAAATGCATGCCGCATGTCATGGGAGCCCCACATGAATGTCGCATGTCAAGGGGGCCCAACGTGCATGCCGCATGTATTGGGGGCCCCAAATTCATGCCGCATGTCATGAGGGCCCTGCATGCATGCCACATGTCATGGGGGCCCCGCAGGCATTCCGCATGTCATGGGGGGCCCAAATGCATGCCGCATGTCATGGGGGCCCCACGTGCATGCCGCATGTAATGGGGGATTCAAATGCATGCCGCATGTCATGGGGGTCCCACATGCATGCCGCATGTCATGGGGGCCCCAAATGCATGCCTCAAGTCATGGGGGCCCCAAATGCATGCCACATGTAATTGGGGCCCCACATGCATGCCGCATGGCATGGGGTCCCCACATGCATGCCGCATGTCATGGGGGCTCAAATGCTTGCCGCATGTCATGGGGGCCATAAATGCATGCCGCATGTCATGGGGGCCCAACAAGCATGCCGCATGTATTGGGGGCCCCAAATTCATGCAGCATGTCATAGGGGCCCCACATGCATGGCGCATTTCATGGGGGCCCCACTTGCATGCAGCATGTAATGGGGGATCCAAATTCATGCTGCACGTCATGGGGGCGCCACGTGCATGCCGCATGTCATGGGGGCCCCGCAGGCATTCCACATGTCATGGGGGCCCCAAATAAATGCTGCCTTTCATGGGGGCCCCACGTGCATGCCGCATGTCATGGGGCCCCCCAAATGGATGCCGCATGTCATAGGGGCCCCACATGCATGCCGCATATCATGGGGGCCCCAAATGCATGCAGCATGTCATTTGGGCCCCACGTGCATGCCACATGTCATTGGGGGCCCACATGCATGCCGCATGTCATGGGGGCCACACTTGCATGCAGCATGTAATGGGGATCCAAATGCATGACGCATGTCATGGGGGCCCCAAATGCATGCGGCATGTCATAGTGGCCCCACGTGCATACCACATGTCATGGGGGCCCCACATGCATGCCGCATGTCTTGGGGGCCCAAATGCATGACGCATGTCATGGATGCTCCACGTGCATGCCGCATGTAATGGGGCCCCCAAATTCATGTTGCATGTCATAGGGGCCCCACGTGCATTCTGCATGTCATGGGGGCCCCAAATGCATGCCGCATGTCATGGGGCCCCACGTGCATGCCACATGTCTTGGGGCCCACAAATGCATGCCGCATGTCATAGGGGCCCCACATGCATGGCACATTTCATGGGGGCCCTACATGCATGCCGCATGTCATGGGGGCCCCAAATGCATGCCTCATGTCATGGGGGCCAGGCAGGCATTCCGCATGTCATGGGGGCCTCACGTGCATTCCGCATGTCATGGGGGCCCCACGTACATGCTGCATGTCATTGGGGCCCCACGTGCTTGCCGCATGTCATGGGGCCCCCCAAATGCAGGCCGCATGTCACAGGGGTCCCACATGCATGCCGCATGTCATGGGGGCCCCAAATGCATGCCGTATGTCATAGTGGCCCCAAATGCATGCTGCATGTCATGAGGGCCCCACGTGCATGCCGCATGTCATAGGGGCCCCACGTGCATGCCGCATGTCATGGGGGCCCCAAATGCATGCCGCATGTCATGGGGGCCCCACGTGCATGCCGAATGTCATGGGGGCCCCGCAGGCATTCCACATGTCATGGGGGCCCCAAATAAATGCTGCATTTCATGGGGGCCCCACGTGCATGCCGCATGTCATGGGGCCCCCCAAATGGATGCCGCATGTCATAGGGGCCCCACATGCATGCCGCATATCATGGGGGCCCCAAATGCATGCAGCATGTCATGGGGGCCCCACGTGCATGCCACATGTCATTGGGGGCTCACATGCATGCCGCATGTCATTGGGGCCACACTTGCATGCAGCATGTCATGGGGGCCCAAATGCATGACGCATGTCATGGATGCTCCACGTGCATGCCGCATGTAATGGGCCCCCCAAATTCATGTCGCATGTCATAGGGGCCCCACGTGCATTCCGCATGTCATGGGGGCCCCAAATGCATGCCGCATGTCATGGGGGCCCCACGTGCATGCCGCATGTCTTGGGGCCCACAAATGCATGCCGCATGTCATAGGGGCCCCACATGCATGGCGCATTTCATGGGGGCCCTACATGCATGCCGCATGTCATGGGGGCCCCAAATGCATGCCTCATGTCATGGGGGCCCCAAATGCATGCCGCATGTCATAGTGGTTTCCACATGCATGCTGCATGTCATGAGGGGCCCACGTGCATGCCGCAAGTCATGGGGCCCCCAAATGCATGCCACATATCATGGGGGCCCCACGTGCATGCTGCATATATTGGGTCCCCAAATGCATGCCACATGTCATGAGGGCCCCGCTTGCATTCCGCATGTCATTGGGGCCCCGCAGGCATTCCGCATGTCATGGGGGCCCCACGTACATGCTGCATGTCATTGGGGCCCCACGTGCTTGCCGCATTTAATGGGGGACGCAAATGCATGCATGCCGCATGTCATTGGGGCACCGCAGGCATTCCGCATGTCATGGGGGCCTCACGTGCATTCCGCATGTCATGGGGGCCCCACGTACATGCTGCATGTCATTGGGGCCCCACGTGCTTGCCGCATGTCATGGGGCCCCCCAAATGCAGGCCGCATGTCATAGGGGCCCCACGTGCATGGCGCAAATCATGGGTGCCCCACATGCATGCCGCATGTCATCGGGGCCCCAAATGCATGCCGCATGTCATAGGGGCCCCACATGCATGCCGCATTTTATGGGGGACCCAAATGCATGCCGCATGTCATAGTGGCCCCAAATGCATGCTGCATGTCATGACGGGCCCACGTGCTTGACGCATGTCATGGGGGCCCGAAATGCATGGCTCAAGTCATGGGGGCCCCAAATGCATGCCACATATCATGGGGGCCCCACGTGCATGCTGCATATATTGGGGGCCCCAAATGCATGCCACATGTCATGAGGGCCCCGCTTGCATGCCGCATGTCATTGGGGCCCCGCAGGCATTCCGCATGTCATGGGGCCCCCACATGCATGCCACATTTCATGGGGGCACCCAAATGCATGCATGCCGCATGTCATTGGGGCCCCAAATGCATGCCGCATGTCATAGTGGCTCCAAATGCATGCCGCAAGTCATGGGTGCCCCACATGCATGCCGCATGTCATCGGGCCCACAAATGTATGCCGCATGTCATGGGGGCCCCACGTGCATGCCGCATGTCATGGGGCCCCCCAAATGCATGCCGCATGTCATAGGGGTCCCACATGCATGCCGCATGTCATAGTGGCCCCAAATGCATGCCGCAAGTCATGGATGCCACACATGCATGCTGCATGTCATGGAGGCCCCCAAATGCATGCAGCATGTCTTGGGGCCCACAAATGCATGCCGCATGTCATAGGGGCCCCACATGCATAGCGCATGTCATGGGGGACCGAAATGCATGACTCATGTCATGGGGGCCCCACGTGCATGTCGCATGTCATGGGGGATCCAAACTCATGCTGCATGTCATTGGGACCCCAAGCGTATGCCGCATGTCATGGAGGCCCCATGTGCATGCCACATGTAATGGGGGCCCCAAATGCATGCGGCATGTCATAGGGGCCCCATGTGCATTCCGCATGTCTCGGGCACCCCAAATGCATGCAGCATGTTATGGGGGCCCCACGTGCATGCCACATGTCTCAGGTACCCCAAGTGCATGCAGCATGTTATGCAGGCCCCCATGACATGCGGCAAGCATTTGGGCCACACATGCATGCCGCATGCCATGGGCCCCCCAAATGCATGCCGCATGTCATGGGGGCCCCACATGCATGCCGCATGTCATGGGGGCCCCACATGCATGCCGCATGTCATGAGGGCCCCACATGCATGGCGCATGTCATGGGGGCCACAAATATGTGCGCATTTCATGGGGGCCCAACGTGCATGCCGCATGTCTTTGGGCCCCAAATATTTGCCGCATGTCATGGGGGCCCCACATGCCTGCCATGTGTCATGGGGTCCCCACATGCATTCCGCATGTCATGAGGGCCCCACATGCATGGCGCAAGTCATAGGGGCCACACGTGCATGCCTCGTGTCATGGGGGCCCCAAACGCATGCCTCATTACACGGGGGCCCCAAGTGCATGCTGCATGTCATGGGGACCCCAAATGCATGCCGCATGTCATGGGGACCCTAAATGTATGCCGAATGTCATGGGGGCCCAAAATACGTGCCACATATCAGGGGGCCCCACGTGCATGCCGCATGTCATGGGTGCCCCACATGCATGCTGCATTTCATGGGGTCCCAAATGCATGCCCCATGTCATGGGGGGCCCACGTGCATGCCGCAAGTCATGGGGTCCCCAAATGCATGCCTCATGTCATGGGGTCCCTAAATGCATGCCGCATGTCAAGGGGGCCCCAAATGTATGCCGCATGTCATGGGGGCCCAACGTGCATGCCGCATGTCTTGGGGCCCCAAATATTTGCCGCAAGTCGTGGGAGCCCCACATGCATGCCACGTGTCATGGGGTCCCCACGTGCATTCCGCATGTCATGGGGGCTCCACATGCATGCCGCATGTCATGAGGGCCCCAAATGCATGCCGCATGTCATGGAGGCCCCAAATGTATGCCGCATGTCATGGGGGCCCCAAATACATGCCGCATGTCATGGGGGCCCCCGTGCGTGCCGCATGTCATGGGGGCCACAAATACATGTCGCATGTTTTGGGGCCCCCAAATACGTGCCGCATGTCATGGGGGCCCCACGTGCTTGCCGCATGTTATGGAGTCCCCAAATGCATGCCGCCTGTCATGGGGGCCCCACGAGCATGCCGCATTTCCTTGGGGACCCTAAATGCATGCTACATGTCAGGGGCTCCAAATGCTTGCTGCATGTCATGGAAGCCCCAAATACATGCCGCTTGTAATGGGGGCGCCAAATGCATGCCACATATCATGAGGGCAACACGTGCATGCCGCATGTAATGGGGGCCCCACATGCAAACTGGGTGTTATTGGGGCCCAAATGCATGCCGCATGTCATGGGGGCCCCACATACATGGCGCATGTCATGGGGGCCCCAAATGCATGCCGCATGTCAAGGGGGCCCCAAATTTTTGCCTCATGTCATCGGGGCCCCACATGCATGCTGGTTGTCATGGGGGCCCAAATGCATGCCGCATGTCATGGGGGCCCATGTGCATGCCGCATGTCATGGAGGACCAAATGCATTGCGCATGTTATGGGGGCCCCACGTGCATGCCGCTTGTCTTAGGGGCCCCAAGTACGTGCCGCATAATGGGGTCCCACATGCATGGTGCGTGTCATGGGGGCCCCACATGCATGCCGCATGTCATGACATGCGGCATGCATGTGGGACCCCCATGACACGTGGCATGCATGTGGCCCCCAAATTCATGCTGCATGTCATGGGGGCCCCAATTGCATGACCCATGTTATGGAGGCTGCACATGCATGCCACATTTCATGGGGGCCACAAATGCATGCCGCATGTCATTTGGGCCCCAAAAGTATGCTGCATATCATGGGGGGCCCCAAATACGTGCCGCATGTCATGAGGGCCCCACATGCATGGCGCATGTCATGGGGCCCCCAAATGCATGCCTCATGTTATGGGGGCCGCAAATATGTGCTGCATGTCATGTGGGCCCCAAATATGTGCCAAATGTCAAGAGGGCCCCACATGAATGTCGCGTGTCATGGGAGCCCCAAATGCTTACCGCATGTCATTTCGTCTCCACATGCATGCCACAGGTCACGGGGGCCCCACATACATGCCGCGTGTCATGGGAGCCCCAAATGCATGCCCCCTTTCATGGGGGCACCACGTGCATGCCGCATGTCATGGGGGCCCCAAATGCATACCGCATGTCATGGGGGCCCCAAATGCATGCCGCATGTTATGGGGGCCCTAAATGTATGCCGCATGTCATGGCAGCTCCAATACGTGCCACATGTCATGGGGGCCCCACGTGCATGCCGCATGTCATGGGTGCCCCACATGCATGCCTCATGTCATGGGGGCTCCAAATGCATGCCTCTTGTCATGGCGTCCCCAAAGACATGCCTCATGTCATGGGGGCCCCACATGCATGCCACATGTCATAGTGGCCCCACATGCATGCCACGTGTCAAGGGAGCCCCAAATGAATGTCGCATGTCAAGGGGGCCCCATGTGCATGCCGCATGTCATGGGGACCCACATGCATGCAGCATGTCATGGAGGCCCCATGACATGCGACAAGCATTTGGGCCCCACATGCATGCCGCATGCCATGGCCCCCCAAATGCATGCCGCATGTCATGGGGGCACCACATGCATGCCGCATGTCATGGGGGCCATAAATGCATGCCGCATGTCATGAGGGCCCCAAATGCATGCCGCATGTCTCAGGTACCCCAAATGCATGCAGCATGTTATGCATGCCCCAAATGCATGCCGCATGTCATGGGAGCCCAAATGCATGCCGCATGTCATGGGGGCCCCACATGCATGCCGCATGTCATGGGGGCCCCAAATGCATGCCGCATGTCATGGGGGCCCCACGTGCTTGGCGCAAGTCATGGGTGCCCCACATGCATGACGCATGTCATTGGGGCCCCAAATGCATGCCGCATGTCATAGGGGCCCCACATGCATGACGCATGTCATGGGGGCCCCACATGCATGCTGCATGTCATGGGGGCCCAAATGCTTGCCGCATGTCATGGGGGCCAGAAATGCATGCCGCATGTCATAGGGGCCCCACATGCATGGCGCATTTCATGGGGGCCCTACATGCATGCCGCATGTCATGGGGGCCCCAAGTGCATGCCTCATGTCATGGGGGCCCCAAATGCATGCCGCATGTCATAGTGGCGCCAAATGCATGCTGCATGTCATGAGGGGCCCACGTGCATGCCGCATGTCATGGGGGCCCCAAATGCATGGCTCAAGTCATGGGGGCCTCAAATGCATGCCACATATCATGGGGGCCCCACGTGCATGCTGCATATATTGGGGGCCCCAAATGCATGCCACATGTCATGAGGGCCCCGCTTGCATGCCGCATGTCATTGGGGCCCCGCAGGCATTCCGCATGTCATGGGGGCCTCACGTTCATTCCGCATGTCATGGGGCCCAAATGCATGCCGCATGTCATGGGGGCCCAACGTGCATGCCGCATGTATTGGGGTCCCCAACTGCATGCCGCATATCATGGGGCCCCACATGCATGCCACATGTCATGGGGGCCCCACATGCTTGCCGCATTTCATGGGGGACCCAAATGCATGCATACCGCATGTCATTGGGGCCCCGCAGGCATTCCGCATGTCATGGGGGCCTCATGTGCATTCCGCATGTCATGGGGGCTCCACGTGCATGCTGCATGTCATTGGGGCCCCACGTGCTTGCCGCATGTCATGGGGCCCCACGTGCATGCTGCATGTCATGGGGCCCCCACATGCATGCCACATTTCATGGGGGGACCCAAATGCATGCATGCCGCATGTCATTGGGGCCCCAAATGCATGCCGCATGTCACAGTGGCTCCAAATGCATGCCGCAAGTCATGGGGGCCCCAAATGCATGCCACATATCATGGGGGCCTCACGTGCATTCTGCATGACATGGGGGCCCCAAATGCTTGCAGCATGTCATGGGGGCCCCACATGCATGTCGCATGTCATTGGGGCCCCAATTGCATGCCGCATGCCATAGGGGCCCCACATGCATGGCGCATGTCATGGGGGCCCCAAATGCATGCCGCATGTCATGGGGGTCCCATGTGCATGCCGCATGTCATGGGGGCCCCAAATGCATGCCGCATGTAATGGGGGCCCCACGTGCATGCCGCATGTCATAGGGGCCCCAAATGCATGCAGCATGTCATGGGGGCCCCACGTGCATGCCACATGTCATGGGGGGCCCACATGCATGCCGCATTTCACGAGGGCCACAAATGTATGCCGCATGTCATGGGGGCCCCACGTGCATGCCGCATGTCATGGGGCCCCCCAAATGCATGCAGCATGTCATGGGGGCCCCACGTGCATGCCACATGTCATGGGGAGCCCACATGCATGCCGCATATCATAGGGGCCCCACATGCATGGAGCATGTCATGGGGGCCCCACGTGCATGCCGCATGTCATGGGGGATCCAAACTCATGCCGTATGTCATTGGGGCCCCAAGCGTATGCCGCATTTCATGGGGGCCCCATGTGCATGCCACATGTAATGTGGGCCCCAAATGCATGCGGCATGTCATAGAGGCCCCACGTGCATGCCGCATGTCTCGGGCACCACAAATGCATGCAGCATGTTATGGGGGCCCCACGTGCATGCCGCATGTCTCAGGTACCCCAAATGCATGCAGCATGTTATGCAGGCCCCAAATGCATGCCGCATGTCATGGGGGCCCAAATGCATGCAGCATGTCATGGGGGCCCCACATGCATGCCGCATGTCATGGGGCCCCCAAATGCATGTCGCATGTCATGGGGGCCCCACGTGCATGCTGCATGTCATGGGGGCCCCAAATGAATGCCTCATGTCATGGGGGCCCCAAATGCATGCCGCATGTCATGGGGCCCCCCAAATGCATGCAGCATGTCTTGGGGCCCATAAATGCATGCCGCATGTCATAGGGGCCCCACATGCATGGTGTATTTCATGGGGGCCCCAAATGCGTACCGCATATCATGGGGGCCCCAAATTCATGCCGCAAGTCATGGGGGCCATAAATGCATGCCGCATGTCAAGGGGGCCCCACGTGCATGACGCATGTCATGGGGACCCACATGCATGCCGCATGTCATGGAGGCCCCCATGACATGCGGCAAGCATTTGGGCCCCACATGCATGCTGCATGCCATGGGGCCACCAAATGCATGCCGCATGCCATGGGGCCACCAAATGCATGCCGCATGTCAAGGGGGTCCCACATGCATGCCGCATGTCATGGGGGCCCAAATGCTTGCCGCATGTCATGGGGGCCCCACATGCATGCCGCATGTCATGGGGCCCAAAAGCTTGCCGCATGTCATGGGGGCCATAAATGCATGCCGCATGTCATGGGAGCCCCACATGAATGTCGCATGTCAAGGGGACCCAACGTGCATGCCGCGTGTATTGGGGGCCCCAAATTCATGCCGCATGTCATGAGGGCCCTGCATGCATGCCACATGTCATGGGGGCCCCGCAGGCATTCCGCATGTCATGGGGGGCCCAAATGCATGCCGCATGTCATGGGGGCCCCACGTGCATGCCGCATGTAATGGGGGATTCAAATGCATGCCGCATGTCATGGGGGTCCCACATGCATGCCGCATGTCATGGGGGCCCCAAATGCATGCCTCAAGTCATGGGGGCACCAAATGCATGCCGCATGTCATTGGGGCCCCACATGCATGCCGCATGGCTTGGGGTCCCCACATGCATGCCGCATGTCATGGGGGCCCCAAATGCATGCAGCATGTCATGGGGGCCCCACGTGCATGCCGCATGTCATGGGGGCCCCAAATGCATGCAGCATGTCATGGGGGCCCCACGTGCATGCCACATGTCATGGGGGGCCCACATGCATGCCGCATGTCACGAGGGCCAAAAATGTATGCCGCATGTCATGGGGGCCCCACGTGCATGCCGCATGTCATGGGGCCCCCCAAATGCATGCAGCATGTCATGGGGGCCCCACGTGCATGCCACATGTCATGGGGAGCCCACATGCATGCCGCATATCATAGGGGCCCCACATGCATGGAGCATGTCATGGGGGCCCCACGTGCATGCCGCATGTCATGGGGGATCCAAACTCATGCCGCATGTCATTGGGGCCCCAAGCGTATGCCGCATTTCATGGGGGCCCCATGTGCATGCCACATGTAATGTGGGCCCCAAATGCATGCGGCATGTCATAGAGGCCCCACGTGCATGCCGCATGTCTCGGGCACCACAAATGCATGCAGCATGTTATGGGGGCCCCACGTGCATGCCGCATGTCTCAGGTACCCCAAATGCATGCAGCATGTTATGCAGGCCCCAAATGCATGCCGCATGTCATGGGGGCCCAAATGCATGCCGCATGTCATGGGGGCCCCAAATGCATGCCGCATGTCATGGGGGCCCCACATGCATGCCGCATGTCATGGGTGCCCCAAATGCATGCCGCATGTCATGGGGCCCCCAAATGCATGTCGCATGTCATGGGGGCCCCACGTGCATGCTGCATGTCATGGGGGCCCCAAATGAATGCCTCATGTCATGGGGGCCCCAAATGCATGCCGCATGTCATGGGGCCCCCCAAATGCATGCAGCATGTCTTGGGGCCCACAAATGCATGCCGCATGTCATAGGGGCCCCACATGCATGGCGTATTTCATGGGGGCCCCAAATGCGTGCCGCATATCATAGGGGCCCCAAATTCATGCCGCAAGTCATGGGGCCCATAAATGCATGCCGCATGTCAAGGGGGCCCCACGTGCATGATGCATGTCATGGGGACCCACATGCATGCCGCATGTCATGGAGGCCCCCATGACATGCGGCAAGCATTTGGGCCCCACATGCATGCTGCATGCCATGGGGCCCCCAAATGCATGCCGCATGTCAAGGGGGTCCCACATGCATGCCGCATGTCATGGGGGCCCAAATGCTTGCCGCATGTCATGGGGGCCCCACGTGCATGCCGCATGTCATGGGGCCCAAAAGCTTGCCGCATGTCATGGGGGCCATAAATGCATGCCGCATGTCATGGGAGCCCCACATGAATGTCGCATGTCAAGGGGGCCCAACGTGCATGCCGCATGTATTGGGGGCCCCAAATTCATGCCGCATGTCATGAGGGCCCTGCATGCATGCCACATGTCATGGGGGCCCCGCAGGCATTCCGCATGTCATGGGGGGCCCAAATGCATGCCGCATGTCATGGGGGCCCCACGTGCATGCCGCATGTAATGGGGGATTCAAATGCATGCCGCATGTCATGGGGGTCCCACATGCATGCCGCATGTCATGGGGGCCCCAAATGCATGCCTCAAGTCATGGGGGCCCCAAATGCATGCCACATGTAATTGGGGCCCCACATGCATGCCGCATGGCATGGGGTCCCCACATGCATGCCGCATGTCATGGGGGCTCAAATGCTTGCCGCATGTCATGGGGGCCATAAATGCATGCCGCATGTCATGGGGGCCCAACAAGCATGCCGCATGTATTGGGGGCCCCAAATTCATGCAGCATGTCATAGGGGCCCCACATGCATGGCGCATTTCATGGGGGCCCCACTTGCATGCAGCATGTAATGGGGGATCCAAATTCATGCTGCACGTCATGGGGGCGCCACGTGCATGCCGCATGTCATGGGGGCCCCGCAGGCATTCCACATGTCATGGGGGCCCCAAATAAATGCTGCCTTTCATGGGGGCCCCACGTGCATGCCGCATGTCATGGGGCCCCCCAAATGGATGCCGCATGTCATAGGGGCCCCACATGCATGCCGCATATCATGGGGGCCCCAAATGCATGCAGCATGTCATTTGGGCCCCACGTGCATGCCACATGTCATTGGGGGCCCACATGCATGCCGCATGTCATGGGGGCCACACTTGCATGCAGCATGTAATGGGGATCCAAATGCATGACGCATGTCATGGGGGCCCCAAATGCATGCGGCATGTCATAGTGGCCCCACGTGCATACCACATGTCATGGGGGCCCCACATGCATGCCGCATGTCTTGGGGGCCCAAATGCATGACGCATGTCATGGATGCTCCACGTGCATGCCGCATGTAATGGGGCCCCCAAATTCATGTTGCATGTCATAGGGGCCCCACGTGCATTCTGCATGTCATGGGGGCCCCAAATGCATGCCGCATGTCATGGGGCCCCACGTGCATGCCACATGTCTTGGGGCCCACAAATGCATGCCGCATGTCATAGGGGCCCCACATGCATGGCACATTTCATGGGGGCCCTACATGCATGCCGCATGTCATGGGGGCCCCAAATGCATGCCTCATGTCATGGGGGCCAGGCAGGCATTCCGCATGTCATGGGGGCCTCACGTGCATTCCGCATGTCATGGGGGCCCCACGTACATGCTGCATGTCATTGGGGCCCCACGTGCTTGCCGCATGTCATGGGGCCCCCCAAATGCAGGCCGCATGTCACAGGGGTCCCACATGCATGCCGCATGTCATGGGGGCCCCAAATGCATGCCGTATGTCATAGTGGCCCCAAATGCATGCTGCATGTCATGAGGGCCCCACGTGCATGCCGCATGTCATAGGGGCCCCACGTGCATGCCGCATGTCATGGGGGCCCCACATGCATGCCGCATGTCATGGGGGATCCAAACTCATGCTGCATGTCATTGGGGCCCCAAGCGTATGCCGCATGTCATGGAGGCCCCATGTGCATGCCACATGTAATGGGGGCCACAAATGCATGCGGCATGTCATAGGGGCCCCACGTGCATGCCGCATGTCTCGGGCACCCCAAATTCATGCCGCATGTCATAGGGGCCCCACGTGCATGGCGCAAATCATGGGTGCCCCACATGCATGCCGCATGTCATCGGGGCCCCAAATGCATGCCGCATGTCATAGGGGCCCCACATGCATGCCGCATTTCATGAGGGACCCAAATGCATGCCGCATGTCATAGTGGCCCCAAATGCATGCTGCATGTCATGACGGGCCCACGTGCATAAAGCATGTCATGGGGGCCCGAAATGCATGGCTCAAGTCATGGGGGCCCCAAATGCATGCCACATATCATGGGGGCCCCACGTGCATGCTGCATATATTGGGGGCCCCAAATGCATGCCACATGTCATGAGGGCCCCGCTTTCATGCCGCATGTCATTGGGGCCCCGCAGGCATTCCGCATGTCATGGGGGCCCCACGTACATGCTGCATGTCATTGGGGCCCCACGTGCTTGCCGCATTTAATGGGGGACGCAAATGCATGCATGCCGCATGTCATTGGGGCCCCGCAGGCATTCCGCATGTCATGGGGGCCTCACGTGCATTCCGCATGTCATGGGGGCCCCACATGCATGGCACATGTCATAGGGGCCCCACGTACATGGCTCATGTCATGGGTGCCCCACCTGCATGCCGCATGTCATTGGGGCCCCAATTGCATGCCGCATGCCATAGGGGCCCCACATGCATGGCGCATGTCATGGGGGCCCCAAATGCATGCCGCATGTTATGGGGGTCCCATGTGCATGCCGCATGTCATGGGGGCCCCAAATGCATGCCGCATGTAATGGGGGCCCCACGTGCATGCCACATGTCATGGGGGCCCCAAATGCATGCAGCATGTCATGGGGGCCCCACGTGCATGCCACATGTCATGGGGGGCCCACATGCATGCCGCATGTCATGGGGGCCCCACTTGCATGCATCATGTAATGGGGGTCCCACATGCATGCAGCATGTCATGAGGGCCCCACATGCATGCCGCATGTCATGGGGGTCCCACGTGCATGCTGCATGTCCTTGGGGCCCCACGTGCTTGCCGCATGTCACGAGGGCCACAAATGTATGCCGCATGTCATGGGGGCCCCACGTGCATGCCGCATGTCATGGGGCCCCCCAAATGCATGCAGCATGTCATGGGGGCCCCACGTGCATGCCACATGTCATGGGGAGCCCACATGCATGGAGCATGTCATGGGGGCCCCACGTGTATGCCGCATGTCATGGGGGCCCCAAATGCATGCCGCATGTCATAGTGCCCCCAAATGCATGCTGCATGTCATGAGGGCCCCACGTGCATGGCGCATTTCATGGGGGACCCAAATGCATGCCGCATGTCATGGGGGCCCCAAATGCATGGCGCATGTCATGGGGGATCCAAACTCATGCTGCATGTCATTGGGGCCCCAAGCGTATGCCGCATGTCATGGAGGCCCCATGTGCATGCCACATGTAATGGGGGCCCCAAATGCATGCGGCATGTCATAGGGGCCCCACGTGCATGCCGCATGTCTCGGGCACCCCAAATGCATGCCGCATATAATGGGGCCCCCAAATTCATGCCGCAAGTCATGGGGGCCATAAATGCATGCCGCATGTCAAGGGGCCCCCACGTGCATGACACATGTCATGGGGACCCACATGCATGCCACATGTCATGGAGGCCCCCATGACATGCGGCAAGCATTTGGGCCCCACATGCATGCTGCATGCCATGGGGCCCCCAAATGCATGCCGCATGTCAAGGGGGCCCAACATGCATGTCGCATGTCATGGGGGCCCAAATGCTTGCCGCATGTCATGGGGGCCCCACATGCATGCTGCATGTCATGGGGCCGAAAAGCTTGCCGCATGTCATGGGGGCCATAAATGCATGCCGCATGTCATGGGAGCCCCACATGAATGGCGCATGTCAAGGGGGCCCAACGTGCATGCCGCATGTATTGGGGGCCCCAAATTCATGCCGCAAGTCATGAGGGCCCTGCATGCATTCCGCATGTCATGGGGGGCCCAAATGCAT
Source organism: Phyllobates terribilis (assembly GCF_046119375.1). Lineage (NCBI taxonomy): Eukaryota > Metazoa > Chordata > Amphibia > Anura > Dendrobatidae > Phyllobates > Phyllobates terribilis. Next base: position 3,390,757 of record NW_027362942.1, on the reverse strand, counting down.
GCCGCATGTCATGGGGGCCCCAAATGCATGCCGCATGTAATGGGGGATTCAAATGCATGCCGCATGTCATGGGGGTCCCACATGCATGCCGCATGTCATGGGGCCCCCAAATGCATGCCTCAAGTCATGGGGCCCCCCAAATGGATGCCGCATTTCATAGGGGCCCCACATGCATGACGCATATCTTGGGGCCCACAAATGCATGCCGCATGTCATAGGGACCCCACATGCATGGCACATGTCATAGGGGCCCCACGTACATGGCTCATGTCATGGGTGCCCCACGTGCATGCCGCATGTCATTGGGGCCCCAATTGCATGCCGCATGCCATAGGGGCCCCACATGCATGGCGCATGTCATGGGGCCCCAAATGCATGCCGCATGTCATGGGGGTCCCATGTGCATGCCGCATGTCATGGGGGCCCCAAATGCATGCCGCATGTAATGGGGGCCCCACGTGCATGCCGCATGTCATAGGGGCCCCAAATGCATGCAGCATGTCATGGGGGCCCCACGTGCATGCCACATGTCATGGGGGGCCCACATGCATGCCGCATTTCACGAGGGCCACAAATGTATGCCGCATGTCATGGGGGCCCCACGTGCATGCCGCATGTCATGGGGCCCCCCAAATGCATGCAGCATGTCATGGGGGCCCCACGTGCATGCCACATGTCATGGGGAGCCCACATGCATGCCGCATATCATAGGGGCCCCACATGCATGGAGCATGTCATGGGGGCCCCACGTGCATGCCGCATGTCATGGGGGATCCAAACTCATGCCGCATGTCATTGGGGCCCCAAGCGTATGCCGCATTTCATGGGGGCCCCATGTGCATGCCACATGTAATGTGGGCCCCAAATGCATGCGGCATGTCATAGAGGCCCCACGTGCATGACGCATGTCTCGGGCACCACAAATGCATGCAGCATGTTATGGGGGCCCCACGTGCATGCCGCATGTCTCAGGTACCCCAAATGCATGCAGCATGTTATGCAGGCCCCAAATGCATGCCGCATGTCATGGGGGCCCAAATGCATGCAGCATGTCATGGGGGCCCCACATGCATGCCGCATGTCATGGGGCCCCAAAATGCATGTCGCATGTCATGGGGGCCCCACGTGCATGCTGCATGTCATGGGGGCCCCAAATGAATGCCTCATGTCATGGGGGCCCCAAATGCATGCCGCATGTCATGGGGCCCCCCAAATGCATGCAGCATGTCTTGGGGCCCATAAATGCATGCCGCATGTCATAGGGGCCCCACATGCATGGCGTATTTCATGGGGGCCCCAAATGCGTGCCGCATATCATGGGGGCCCCAAATTCATGCCGCAAGTCATGGGGGCCATAAATGCATGCCGCATGTCAAGGGGGCCCCACGTGCATGACGCATGTCATGGGGACCCACATGCATGCCGCATGTCATGGAGGCCCCCATGACATGCGGCAAGCATTTGGGGCCCACATGCATGCTGCATGCCATGGGGCCACCAAATGCATGCCGCATGCCATGGGGCCACCAAATGCATGCCGCATGTCAAGGGGGTCCCACATGCATGCCGCATGTCATGGGGGCCCAAATGCTTGCCGCATGTCATGGGGGCCCCACATGCATGCCGCATGTCATGGGAGCCCCACATGAATGTCGCATGTCAAGGGGACCCAACGTGCATGCCGCGTGTATTGGGGTCCCCAAATTCATGCCGCATGTCATGAGGGCCCTGCATGCATGCCACATGTCATGGGGGCCCCGCAGGCATTCCGCATGTCATGGGGGGCCCAAATGCATGCCTCAAGTCATGGGGGCCCCACGTGCATGCCGCATGTAATGGGGGATTCAAATGCATGCCGCATGTCATGGGGGTCCCACATGCATGCCGCATGTCATGGGGGCCCCAAATGCATGCCTCAAGTCATGGGGGCACCAAATGCATGCCGCATGTCATTGGGGCCCCACATGCATGCCGCATGGCTTGGGGTCCCCACATGCATGCCGCATGTCATGGGGGCCCCAAATGCATGCAGCATGTCATGGGGGCCCCACGTGCATGCCGCATGTCATGGGGGCCCCAAATGCATGCAGCATGTCATGGGGGCCCCACGTGCATGCCACATGTCATGGGGGGCCCACATGCATGCCGCATGTCACGAGGGCCACAAATGTATGCCGCATGTCATGGGGGCCCCACGTGCATGCCGCATGTCATGGGGCCCCCCAAATGCATGCAGCATGTCATGGGGGCCCCACGTGCATGCCACATGTCATGGGGAGCCCACATGCATGCCGCATATCATAGGGGCCCCACATGCATGGAGCATGTCATGGGGGCCCCACGTGCATGCCGCATGTCATGGGGGATCCAAACTCATGCCGCATGTCATTGGGGCCCCAAGCGTATGCCGCATTTCATGGGGGCCCCATGTGCATGCCACATGTAATGTGGGCCCCAAATGCATGCGGCATGTCATAGAGGCCCCACGTGCATGCCGCATGTCTCGGGCACCACAAATGCATGCAGCATGTTATGGGGGCCCAACGTGCATGCCGCATGTCTCAGGTACCCCAAATGCATGCAGCATGTTATGCAGGCCCCAAATGCATGCCGCATGTCATGGGAGCCCAAATGCATGCCGCATGTCATGGGCCCCCCACATGCATGCCACATGTCATGGGTGCCCCAAATGCATGCCGCATGTCATGGGGGCTCCACGTGCATGCCGCATGTCATGGGTGCCCCAAATGCATGCCGCATGTCATGGGCCCCCCAAATGCATGTCGCATGTCATGGGGGCCCCACGTGCATGCGGCATGTCATGGGGGCCCCAAATGAATGCCTCATGTCATGGGGGCCCCAAATGCATGCCGCATGTCATGGGGCCCCCCAAATGCATGCAGCATGTCTTGGGGCCCACAAATGCATGCTGCATGTCATAGGGGCCCCACATGCATGGCGTATTTCATGGGGGCCCCAAATGCGTGCCGCATATCATAGGGGCCCCAAATTCATGCCGCAAGTCATGGGGGCCATAAATGCATGCCGCATGTCAAGGGGGCCCCACGTGCATGATGCATGTCATGGGGACCCACATGCATGCCGCATGTCATGGAGGCCCCCATGACATGCGGCAAGCATTTGGGCCCCACATGCATGCTGCATGCCATGGGCCCCCAAATGCATGCCGCATGTCAAGGGGGTCCCACATGCATGCCGCATGTCATGGGGGCCCAAATGCTTGCCGCATGTCATGGGGGCCCCACATGCATGCCGCATGTCATGGGGCCCAAAAGCTTGCCGCATGTCATGGGGGCCATAAATGCATGCCGCATGTCATGGGAGCCCCACATGAATGTCGCATGTCAAGGGGGCCCAACGTGCATGCCGCATGTATTTGGGGCCCCAAATTCATGCCGCATGTCATGAGGGCCCTGCATGCATGCCACATGTCATGGGGGCCCTGCAGGCATTCCGCATGTCATGGGGGGCCCAAATGCATGCCGCATGTCATGGGGGCCATAAATGCATGCCGCATGTCATGGGGGCCCAACAAGCATGCCGCATGTATTGGGGGCCCCAAATTCATGCAGCATGTCACAGGGGCCCCACATGCATGGCGCATTTCATGGGGGCCCCACTTGCATGCAGCATGTAATGGGGGATCCAAATGCATGCTGCACGTCATGGGGGCCCCACGTGCATGCCGCATGTCATGGGGGCCCCGCAGGCATTCCACATGTCATGGGGGCCCCAAATAAATGCTGCATTTCATGGGGGCCCCACGTGCATGCCGCATGTCATGGGGCCCCCCAAATGGATGCCGCATGTCATAGGGGCCCCACATGCATGCCGCATATCATGGGGGCCCCAAATGCATGCAGCATGTCATGGGGGCCCCACGTGCATGCCACATGTCATTGGGGGCTCACATGCATGCCGCATGTCATTGGGGCCACACTTGCATGCAGCATGTCATGGGGCCCAAATGCATGACGCATGTCATGGATGCTCCACGTGCATGCCGCATGTAATGGGGCCCCCAAATTCATGTCGCATGTCATAGGGGCCCCACGTGCATTCCGCATGTCATGGGGGCCCCAAATGCATGCCGCATGTCATGGGGGCCCCACGTGCATGCCGCATGTCTTGGGGCCCACAAATGCATGCCGCATGTCATAGGGGCCCCACATGCATGGCGCATTTCATGGGGGCCCTACATGCATGCCGCATGTCATGGGGGCCCCAAATGCATGCCTCATGTCATGGGGGCCCCAAATGCATGCCGCATGTCATAGTGGTTTCCACATGCATGCTGCATGTCATGAGGGGCCCACGTGCATGCCGCAAGTCATGGGGCCCCCAAATGCATGCCACATATCATGGGGGCCCCACGTGCATGCTGCATATATTGGGTCCCCAAATGCATGCCACATGTCATGAGGGCCCCGCTTGCATTCCGCATGTCATTGGGGCCCCGCAGGCATTCCGCATGTCATGGGGGCCCCACGTACATGCTGCATGTCATTGGGGCCCCACGTGCTTGCCGCATTTAATGGGGGACGCAAATGCATGCATGCCGCATGTCATTGGGGCACCGCAGGCATTCCGCATGTCATGGGGGCCTCACGTGCATTCCGCATGTCATGGGGGCCCCACGTACATGCTGCATGTCATTGGGGCCCCACGTGCTTGCCGCATGTCATGGGGCCCCCCAAATGCAGGCCGCATGTCATAGGGGCCCCACGTGCATGGCGCAAATCATGGGTGCCCCACATGCATGCCGCATGTCATCGGGGCCCCAAATGCATGCCGCATGTCATAGGGGCCCCACATGCATGCCGCATTTCATGGGGGACTCAAATGCATGCCGCATGTCATAGTGGCCCCAAATGCATGCTGCATGTCATGACGGGCCCACGTGCTTGACGCACGTCATGGGGGCCCGAAATGCATGGCTCAAGTCATGGGGGCCCCAAATGCATGCCACATATCATGGGGGCCCCACGTGCATGCTGCATATATTGGGGGCCCCAAATGCATGCCACATGTCATGAGGGCCCCGCTTGCATGCCGCATGTCATTGGGGCCCCGCAGGCATTCCGCATGTCATGGGGCCCCCACATGCATGCCACATTTCATGGGGGCACCCAAATGCATGCATGCCGCATGTCATTGGGGCCCCAAATGCATGCCGCATGTCATAGTGGCTCCAAATGCATGCCGCAAGTCATGGGTGCCCCACATGCATGCCGCATGTCATCGGGCCCACAAATGTATGCCGCATGTCATGGGGGCCCCACGTGCATGCCGCATGTCATGGGGCCCCCCAAATGCATGCCGCATGTCATAGGGGTCCCACATGCATGCCACATGTCATAGTGGCCCCAAATGCATGCCGCAAGTCATGGATGCCACACATGCATGCTGCATGTCATGGAGGCCCCCAAATGCATGCAGCATGTCTTGGGGCCCACAAATGCATGCCGCATGTCATAGGGGCCCCACATGCATAGCGCATGTCATGGGGGACCGAAATGCATGACTCATGTCATGGGGGCCCCACGTGCATGTCGCATGTCATGGGGGATCCAAACTCATGCTGCATGTCATTGGGACCCCAAGCGTATGCCGCATGTCATGGAGGCCCCATGTGCATGCCACATGTAATGGGGGCCCCAAATGCATGCGGCATGTCATAGGGGCCCCACGTGCATTCCGCATGTCTCGGGCACCCCAAATGCATGCAGCATGTTATGGGGGCCCCACGTGCATGCCACATGTCTCAGGTACCCCAAGTGCATGCAGCATGTTATGCAGGCCCCCATGACATGCGGCAAGCATTTGGGCCACACATGCATGCCGCATGCCATGGTCCCCCCAAATGCATGCCGCATGTCATGGGGGCCCCACATGCATGCCGCATGTCATGAGGGCCCCACATGCATGGCGCATGTCATGGGGGCCCCAAATGCATGCCGCATGTCATGGGGGCCACAAATATGTGCGCATTTCATGGGGGCCCAACGTGCATGCCGCATGTCTTTGGGCCCCAAATATTTGCCGCATGTCATGGGGGCCCCACATGCCTGCCATGTGTCATGGGGTCCCCACATGCATTCCGCATGTCATGAGGGCCCCACATGCATGGCGCAAGTCATAGGGGCCACACGTGCATGCCTCGTGTCATGGGGGCCCCAAACGCATGCCTCATTACACGGGGGCCCCAAGTGCATGCTGCATGTCATGGGGACCCCAAATGCATGCCGCATGTCATGGGGACCCTAAATGTATGCCGAATGTCATGGGGGCCCAAAATACGTGCCACATATCAGGGGGCCCCACGTGCATGCCGCATGTCATGGGTGCCCCACATGCATGCTGCATTTCATGGGGTCCCAAATGCATGCCCCATGTCATGGGGGGCCCACGTGCATGCCGCAAGTCATGGGGTCCCCAAATGCATGCCTCATGTCATGGGGTCCCTAAATGCATGCCGCATGTCAAGGGGGCCCCAAATGTATGCCGCATGTCATGGGGGCCCAACGTGCATGCCGCATGTCTTGGGGCCCCAAATATTTGCCGCAAGTCGTGGGAGCCCCACATGCATGCCACGTGTCATGGGGTCCCCACGTGCATTCCGCATGTCATGGGGGCTCCACATGCATGCCGCATGTCATGAGGGCCCCAAATGCATGCCGCATGTCATGGAGGCCCCAAATGTATGCCGCATGTCATGGGGGCCCCAAATACATGCCGCATGTCATGGGGGCCCCCGTGCGTGCCGCATGTCATGGGGGCCACAAATACATGTCGCATGTTTTGGGGCCCCCAAATACGTGCCGCATGTCATGGGGGCCCCACGTGCTTGCCGCATGTTATGGAGTCCCCAAATGCATGCCGCCTGTCATGGGGGCCCCACGAGCATGCCGCATTTCCTTGGGGACCCTAAATGCATGCTACATGTCAGGGGCTCCAAATGCTTGCTGCATGTCATGGAAGCCCCAAATACATGCCGCTTGTAATGGGGGCGCCAAATGCATGCCACATATCATGAGGGCAACACGTGCATGCCGCATGTAATGGGGGCCCCACATGCAAGCTGGGTGTTATTGGGGCCCAAATGCATGCCGCATGTCATGGGGGCCCCACATACATGGCGCATGTCATGGGGGCCCCAAATGCATGCCGCATGTCAAGGGGGCCCCAAATTTTTGCCTCATGTCATCGGGGCCCCACATGCATGCTGGTTGTCATGGGGGCCCAAATGCATGCCGCATGTCATGGGGGCCCATGTGCATGCCGCATGTCATGGAGGACCAAATGCATTGCGCATGTTATGGGGGCCCCACGTGCATGCCGCTTGTCTTAGGGGCCCCAAGTACGTGCCGCATAATGGGGTCCCACATGCATGGTGCGTGTCATGGGGGCCCCACATGCATGCCGCATGTCATGACATGCGGCATGCATGTGGGACCCCCATGACACGTGGCATGCATGTGGCCCCCAAATTCATGCTGCATGTCATGGGGGCCCCAATTGCATGACCCATGTTATGGAGGCTGCACATGCATGCCACATTTCATGGGGGCCACAAATGCATGCCGCATGTCCTTTGGGCCCCAAAAGTATGCTGCATATCATGGGGGGCCCCAAATACGTGCCGCATGTCATGAGGGCCCCACATGCATGGCGCATGTCATGGGGCCCCCAAATGCATGCCTCATGTTATGGGGGCCGCAAATATGTGCTGCATGTCATGTGGGCCCCAAATATGTGCCAAATGTCAAGAGGGCCCCACATGAATGTCGCGTGTCATGGGAGCCCCAAATGCTTGCCGCATGTAATTTCGTCCCCACATGCATGCCACAGGTCATGGGGGCCCCACATACATGCCGCGTGTCATGGGAGCCCCAAATGCATGCCCCCTTTCATGGGGGCACCACGTGCATGCCGCATGTCATGGGGGCCCCAAATGCATACCGCATGTCATGGGGGCCCCAAATGCATGCCTCATGTCATGGGGGCTCCAAATGCATGCCTCATGTCATGGCGTCCCCAAAGGCATGCCTCATGTCATGGGGGCCCCACTTGCATGCCACATGTCATAGTGGCCCCACATGCATGCCACGTGTCAAGGGAGCACCAAATGAATGTCGCATGTCAAGGGGGCCCCATGTGCATGCTGCATGTCATGGGGACCCACATGCATGCAGCATGTCATGGAGGCCCCATGACATGCGACAAGCATTTGGGCCCCACATGCATGCCGCATGCCATGGGCCCCCAAATGCATGCCGCATGTCATGGGGGCCATAAATGCATGCCGCATGTCATGGGAGCCCAAAGGCATGCCGCATGTCATGGGGCCCCACATGCATGCCGCATGTCATGGGGGCCCCAAATGCATGCCGCATGTCATGGGGGCCCACGTGCTTGACGCAAGTCATGGGTGCCCCACATGCATGACGCATGTCATCGGGCCCCCAAATGCATGCCGCATGTCATAGGGGCCCCACATGCATGCCGCATGTCATGGGGACCCCACATGCATGCCGCATGTCATGGGGGCCCAAATGCTTGCCGCATGTCATGGGGGCCAGAAATGCATGCCGCATGTCATAGGGGCCCCACATGCATGACGCATGTCATGGGGGCCCTACATGCATGCCGCATGTCATGGGGGCCCCAAGTGCATGCCTCATGTCATGGGGGCCCCAAATGCATGCCGCATGTCATAGTGGCCCCAAATGCATGCTGCATGTCATGAGGGGCCCACGTGCATGCCGCATGTCATGGGGGCCCCAAATGCATGGCTCAAGTCATGGGGGCCCCAAATGCATGCCACATATCATGGGGCCCCACGTGCATGCTGCATATATTGGGGGCCCCAAATGCATGCCACATGTCATGAGGGCCCCGCTTGCATGCCACATGTCATTGGGGCCCCGCAGGCATTCCGCATGTCATGGGGGCCTCACGTGCATTCCGCATGTCATGGGCCCCCCAAATGCATGCCGCATGTCATAGGGGTCCCACATGCATGCCGCATGTCATGGGGGCCCCAAATGCATGCCGCATGTCATAGTGCCCCCAAATGCATGCTGCATGTCATGAGGGCCCCACGTGCATGGCGCATTTCATGGGGGACCCAAATGCATGCCGCATGTCATGGGGGCCCCAAATGCATGGCGCATGTCATGGGGGATCCAAACTCATGCTGCATGTCATTGGGGCCCCAAGCGTATGCCGCATGTCATGGAGGCCCCATGTGCATGCCACATGTAATGGGGGCCCCAAATGCATGCGGCATGTCATAGGGGCCCCACGTGCATGCCGCATGTCTCGGGCACCCCAAATGCATGCCGCATATAATGGGGCCCCCAAATTCATGCCGCAAGTCATGGGGGCCATAAATGCATGCCGCATGTCAAGGGGCCCCCACGTGCATGACGCATGTCATGGGGACCCACATGCATGCCACATGTCATGGAGGCCCCCATGACATGCGGCAAGCATTTGGGCCCCACATGCATGCTGCATGCCATGGGGCCACCAAATGCATGCCGCATGTCAAGGGGGCCCAACATGCATGTCGCATGTCATGGGGGCCCAAATGCTTGCCGCATGTCATGGGGGCCCCACATGCATGCTGCATGTCATGGGGCCCAAAAGCTTGCCGCATGTCATGGGGGCCATAAATGCATGCCGCATGTCATGGGAGCCCCACATGAATGGCGCATGTCAAGGGGGCCCAACGTGCATGCCGCATGTACTGGGGGCCCCAAATTCATGCCGCAAGTCATGAGGGCCCTGCATGCATTCCGCATGTCATGGGGGCCCCAAATGCATGCCGCATGTCATGGGGGCCCCAAATGCATGCCGCATGTAATGGGGGATTCAAATGCATGCCGCATGTCATGGGGGTCCCACATGCATGCCGCATGTCATGGGGGCCCCAAATGCATGCCTCAAGTCATGGGGCCCCCCAAATGGATGCCGCATTTCATAGGGGCCCCACATGCATGACGCATATCTTGGGGCCCACAAATGCATGCCGCATGTCATAGGGACCCCACATGCATGGCACATGTCATAGGGGCCCCAAGTACATGGCTCATGTCATGGGTGCCCCACGTGCATGCCGCATGTCATTGGGGCCCCAATTGCATGCCGCATGCCATAGGGGCCCCACATGCATGGCGCATGTCATGGGGGCCCCAAATGCATGCCGCATGTCATGGGGGTCCCATGTGCATGCCGCATGTCATGGGGGCCCCAAATGCATGCCGCATGTCATGGGGGCCCCACGTGCATGCCGCATGTCATGGGGGCCCCAAACGCATGCAGCATGTCATGGGGGCCCCACGTGCATGCCACATGTCATGGGGGGCCCACATGCATGCCGCATTTCACGAGGGCCACAAATGTATGCCGCATGTCATGGGGGCCCCACGTGCATGCCGCATGTCATGGGGCCCCCCAAATGCATGCAGCATGTCATGGGGGCCCCACGTGCATGCCACATGTCATGGGGAGCCCACATGCATGCCGCATATCATAGGGGCCCCACATGCATGGAGCATGTCATGGGGGCCCCACGTGCATGCCGCATGTCATGGGGGATCCAAACTCATGCCGCATGTCATTGGGGCCCCAAGCGTATGCCGCATTTCATGGGGGCCCCATGTGCATGCCACATGTAATGTGGGCCCCAAATGCATGCGGCATGTCATAGAGGCCCCACGTGCATGCCGCATGTCTCGGGCACCACAAATGCATGCAGCATGTTATGGGGGCCCCACGTGCATGCCGCATGTCTCAGGTACCCCAAATGCATGCAGCATGTTATGCAGGCCCCAAATGCATGCCGCATGTCATGGGGGCCCAAATGCATGCAGCATGTCATGGGGGCCCCACATGCATGCCGCATGTCATGGGTGCCCCAAATGCATGCCGCATGTCATGGGGCCCCCAAATGCATGTCGCATGTCATGGGTGCCCCACGTGCATGCTGCATGTCATGGGGGCCCCAAATGAATGCCTCATGTCATGGGGGCCCCAAATGCATGCAGCATGTCTTGGGGCCCACAAATGCATGCCGCATGTCATAGGGGCCCCAAATTCATGCCGCAAGTCATGGGGGCCATAAATGCATGCCGCATGTCAAGGGGGCCCCACGTGCATGACGCATGTCATGGGGACCCACATGCATGCCGCATGTCATGGAGGCCCCCATGACATGCGGCAAGCATTTGGGCCCCACATGCATGCTGCATGCCATGGGACCACCAAATGCATGCCGCATGTCAAGGGGGTCCCACATGCATGCCGCATGTCATGGGGGCCATAAATGCATGCCGCATGTCATGGGAGCCCCACATGAATGTCGCATGTCAAGGGGCCCCCACGTGCATGACGCATGTCATGGGGACCCACATGCATGCCACATGTCATGGAGGCCCCCATGACATGCGGCAAGCATTTGGGCCCCACATGCATGCTGCATGCCATGGGGCCCCCAAATGCATGCCACATGTCATGAGGGCCCCGCTTTCATGCCGCATGTCATTGGGGCCCCGCAGGCATTCCGCATGTCATGGGGGCCCCACGTACATGCTGCATGTCATTGGGGCCCCACGTGCTTGCCGCATTTAATGGGGGACGCAAATGCATGCATGCCGCATGTCATTGGGGCCCCGCAGGCATTCCGCATGTCATGGGGGCCTCACGTGCATTCCGCATGTCATGGGGGCCCCACATGCATGGCACATGTCATAGGGGCCCCACGTACATGGCTCATGTCATGGGTGCCCCACCTGCATGCCGCATGTCATTGGGGCCCCAATTGCATGCCGCATGCCATAGGGGCCCCACATGCATGGCGCATGTCATGGGGGCCCCAAATGCATGCCGCATGTTATGGGGGCCCCATGTGCATGCCGCATGTCATGGGGGCCCCAAATGCATGCCGCATGTAATGGGGGCCCCCAAATGCATGCAGCATGTCATGGGGGCCCCACGTGCATGCCACATGTCATGGGGAGCCCACATGCATGGAGCATGTCATGGGGGCCCCACGTGTATGCCGCATGTCATGGGGGCCCCAAATGCATGCCGCATGTCATAGTGCCCCCAAATGCATGCTGCATGTCATGAGGGCCCCACGTGCATGGCGCATTTCATGGGGGACCCAAATGCATGCCGCATGTCATGGGGGCCCCAAATGCATGGCGCATGTCATGGGGGATCCAAACTCATGCTGCATGTCATTGGGGCCCCAAGCGTATGCCGCATGTCATGGAGGCCCCATGTGCATGCCACATGTAATGGGGGCCCCAAATGCATGCGGCATGTCATAGGGGCCCCACGTGCATGCCGCATGTCTCGGGCACCCCAAATGCATGCCGCATATAATGGGGCCCCCAAATTCATGCCGCAAGTCATGGGGGCCATAAATGCATGCCGCATGTCAAGGGGCCCCCACGTGCATGACACATGTCATGGGGACCCACATGCATGCCACATGTCATGGAGGCCCCCATGACATGCGGCAAGCATTTGGGCCCCACATGCATGCTGCATGCCATGGGGCCCCCAAATGCATGCCGCATGTCAAGGGGGCCCAACATGCATGTCGCATGTCATGGGGGCCCAAATGCTTGCCGCATGTCATGGGGGCCCCACATGCATGCTGCATGTCATGGGGCCGAAAAGCTTGCCGCATGTCATGGGGGCCATAAATGCATGCCGCATGTCATGGGAGCCCCACATGAATGGCGCATGTCAAGGGGGCCCAACGTGCATGCCGCATGTATTGGGGGCCCCAAATTCATGCCGCAAGTCATGAGGGCCCTGCATGCATTCCGCATGTCATGGGGGGCCCAAATGCATGCCGCATGTCATGGGGGCCCCAAATGCATGCCGCATGTAATGGGGGATTCAAATGCATGCCGCATGTCATGGGGGTCCCACATGCATGCCGCATGTCATGGGGCCCCCAAATGCATGCCTCAAGTCATGGGGCCCCCCAAATGGATGCCGCATTTCATAGGGGCCCCACATGCATGACGCATATCTTGGGGCCCACAAATGCATGCCGCATGTCATAGGGACCCCACATGCATGGCACATGTCATAGGGGCCCCACGTACATGGCTCATGTCATGGGTGCCCCACGTGCATGCCGCATGTCATTGGGGCCCCAATTGCATGCCGCATGCCATAGGGGCCCCACATGCATGGCGCATGTCATGGGGGCCCCAAATGCATGCCGCATGTCATGGGGGTCCCATGTGCATGCCGCATGTCATGGGGGCCCCAAATGCATGCCGCATGTAATGGGGGCCCCACGTGCATGCCGCATGTCATAGGGGCCCCAAATGCATGCAGCATGTCATGGGGGCCCCACGTGCATGCCACATGTCATGGGGGGCCCACATGCATGCCGCATTTCACGAGGGCCACAAATGTATGCCGCATGTCATGGGGGCCCCACGTGCATGCCGCATGTCATGGGGCCCCCCAAATGCATGCAGCATGTCATGGGGGCCCCACGTGCATGCCACATGTCATGGGGAGCCCACATGCATGCCGCATATCATAGGGGCCCCACATGCATGGAGCATGTCATGGGGGCCCCACGTGCATGCCGCATGTCATGGGGGATCCAAACTCATGCCGCATGTCATTGGGGCCCCAAGCGTATGCCGCATTTCATGGGGGCCCCATGTGCATGCCACATGTAATGTGGGCCCCAAATGCATGCGGCATGTCATAGAGGCCCCACGTGCATGCCGCATGTCTCGGGCACCACAAATGCATGCAGCATGTTATGGGGGCCCCACGTGCATGCCGCATGTCTCAGGTACCCCAAATGCATGCAGCATGTTATGCAGGCCCCAAATGCATGCCGCATGTCATGGGGGCCCAAATGCATGCAGCATGTCATGGGGGCCCCACATGCATGCCGCATGTCATGGGGCCCCCAAATGCATGTCGCATGTCATGGGGGCCCCACGTGCATGCTGCATGTCATGGGGGCCCCAAATGAATGCCTCATGTCATGGGGGCCCCAAATGCATGCCGCATGTCATGGGGCCCCCCAAATGCATGCAGCATGTCTTGGGGCCCATAAATGCATGCCGCATGTCATAGGGGCCCCACATGCATGGCGTATTTCATGGGGGCCCCAAATGCGTGCCGCATATCATGGGGGCCCCAAATTCATGCCGCAAGTCATGGGGGCCATAAATGCATGCCGCATGTCAAGGGGGCCCCACGTGCATGACGCATGTCATGGGGACCCACATGCATGCCGCATGTCATGGAGGCCCCCATGACATGCGGCAAGCATTTGGGGCCCACATGCATGCTGCATGCCATGGGGCCACCAAATGCATGCCGCATGCCATGGGGCCACCAAATGCATGCCGCATGTCAAGGGGGTCCCACATGCATGCCGCATGTCATGGGGGCCCAAATGCTTGCCGCATGTCATGGGGGCCCCACATGCATGCCGCATGTCATGGGAGCCCCACATGAATGTCGCATGTCAAGGGGACCCAACGTGCATGCCGCGTGTATTGGGGGCCCCAAATTCATGCCGCATGTCATGAGGGCCCTGCATGCATGCCACATGTCATGGGGGCCCCGCAGGCATTCCGCATGTCATGGGGGGCCCAAATGCATGCCTCAAGTCATGGGGGCCCCACGTGCATGCCGCATGTAATGGGGGATTCAAATGCATGCCGCATGTCATGGGGGTCCCACATGCATGCCGCATGTCATGGGGGCCCCAAATGCATGCCTCAAGTCATGGGGGCACCAAATGCATGCCGCATGTCATTGGGGCCCCACATGCATGCCGCATGGCTTGGGGTCCCCACATGCATGCCGCATGTCATGGGGGCCCCAAATGCATGCAGCATGTCATGGGGGCCCCACGTGCATGCCGCATGTCATGGGGGCCCCAAATGCATGCAGCATGTCATGGGGGCCCCACGTGCATGCCACATGTCATGGGGGGCCCACATGCATGCCGCATGTCACGAGGGCCACAAATGTATGCCGCATGTCATGGGGGCCCCACGTGCATGCCGCATGTCATGGGGCCCCCCAAATGCATGCAGCATGTCATGGGGGCCCCACGTGCATGCCACATGTCATGGGGAGCCCACATGCATGCCGCATATCATAGGGGCCCCACATGCATGGAGCATGTCATGGGGGCCCCACGTGCATGCCGCATGTCATGGGGGATCCAAACTCATGCCGCATGTCATTGGGGCCCCAAGCGTATGCCGCATTTCATGGGGGCCCCATGTGCATGCCACATGTAATGTGGGCCCCAAATGCATGCGGCATGTCATAGAGGCCCCACGTGCATGCCGCATGTCTCGGGCACCACAAATGCATGCAGCATGTTATGGGGGCCCAACGTGCATGCCGCATGTCTCAGGTACCCCAAATGCATGCAGCATGTTATGCAGGCCCCAAATGCATGCCGCATGTCATGGGAGCCCAAATGCATGCCGCATGTCATGGGGCCCCCACATGCATGCCACATGTCATGGGTGCCCCAAATGCATGCCGCATGTCATGGGGGCTCCACGTGCATGCCGCATGTCATGGGTGCCCCAAATGCATGCCGCATGTCATGGGCCCCCCAAATGCATGTCGCATGTCATGGGGGCCCCACGTGCATGCTGCATGTCATGGGGGCCCCAAATGAATGCCTCATGTCATGGGGGCCCCAAATGCATGCCGCATGTCATGGGGCCCCCCAAATGCATGCAGCATGTCTTGGGGCCCACAAATGCATGCTGCATGTCATAGGGGCCCCACATGCATGGCGTATTTCATGGGGGCCCCAAATGCGTGCCGCATATCATAGGGGCCCCAAATTCATGCCGCAAGTCATGGGGGCCATAAATGCATGCCGCATGTCAAGGGGGCCCCACGTGCATGATGCATGTCATGGGGACCCACATGCATGTCGCATGTCATGGAGGCCCCCATGACATGCGGCAAGCATTTGGGCCCCACATGCATGCTGCATGCCATGGGCCCCCAAATGCATGCCGCATGTCAAGGGGGTCCCACATGCATGCCGCATGTCATGGGGGCCCAAATGCTTGCCGCATGTCATGGGGGCCCCACATGCATGCCGCATGTCATGGGGCCCAAAAGCTTGCCGCATGTCATGGGGGCCATAAATGCATGCCGCATGTCATGGGAGCCCCACATGAATGTCGCATGTCAAGGGGGCCCAACGTGCATGCCGCATGTATTTGGGGCCCCAAATTCATGCCGCATGTCATGAGGGCCCTGCATGCATGCCACATGTCATGGGGGCCCTGCAGGCATTCCGCATGTCATGGGGGGCCCAAATGCATGCCGCATGTCATGGGGGCCATAAATGCATGCCGCATGTCATGGGGGCCCAACAAGCATGCCGCATGTATTGGGGGCCCCAAATTCATGCAGCATGTCACAGGGGCCCCACATGCATGGCGCATTTCATGGGGGCCCCACTTGCATGCAGCATGTAATGGGGGATCCAAATGCATGCTGCACGTCATGGGGGCCCCACGTGCATGCCGCATGTCATGGGGGCCCCGCAGGCATTCCACATGTCATGGGGGCCCCAAATAAATGCTGCATTTCATGGGGGCCCCACGTGCATGCCGCATGTCATGGGGCCCCCCAAATGGATGCCGCATGTCATAGGGGCCCCACATGCATGCCGCATATCATGGGGGCCCCAAATGCATGCAGCATGTCATGGGGGCCCCACGTGCATGCCACATGTCATTGGGGGCTCACATGCATGCCGCATGTCATTGGGGCCACACTTGCATGCAGCATGTCATGGGGCCCAAATGCATGACGCATGTCATGGATGCTCCACGTGCATGCCGCATGTAATGGGGCCCCCAAATTCATGTCGCATGTCATAGGGGCCCCACGTGCATTCCGCATGTCATGGGGGCCCCAAATGCATGCCGCATGTCATGGGGGCCCCACGTGCATACCGCATGTCTTGGGGCCCACAAATGCATGCCGCATGTCATAGGGGCCCCACATGCATGGCGCATTTCATGGGGGCCCTACATGCATGCCGCATGTCATGGGGGCCCCAAATGCATGCCTCATGTCATGGGGGCCCCAAATGCATGCCGCATGTCATAGTGGTTTCCACATGCATGCTGCATGTCATGAGGGGCCCACGTGCATGCCGCAAGTCATGGGGCCCCCAAATGCATGCCACATATCATGGGGGCCCCACGTGCATGCTGCATATATTGGGTCCCCAAATGCATGCCACATGTCATGAGGGCCCCGCTTGCATTCCGCATGTCATTGGGGCCCCGCAGGCATTCCGCATGTCATGGGGGCCCCACGTACATGCTGCATGTCATTGGGGCCCCACGTGCTTGCCGCATTTAATGGGGGACGCAAATGCATGCATGCCGCATGTCATTGGGGCACCGCAGGCATTCCGCATGTCATGGGGGCCTCACGTGCATTCCGCATGTCATGGGGGCCCCACGTACATGCTGCTTGTCATTGGAGCCCCACGTGCTTGCCGCATGTCATGGGGCCCCCCAAATGCAGGCCGCATGTCATAGGGGCCCCACGTGCATGGCGCAAATCATGGGTGCCCCACATGCATGCCGCATGTCATCGGGGCCCCAAATGCATGCCGCATGTCATAGGGGCCCCACATGCATGCCGCATTTCATGGGGGACTCAAATGCATGCCGCATGTCATAGTGGCCCCAAATGCATGCTGCATGTCATGACGGGCCCACGTGCTTGACGCACGTCATGGGGGCCCGAAATGCATGGCTCAAGTCATGGGGGCCCCAAATGCATGCCACATATCATGGGGGCCCCACGTGCATGCTGCATATATTGGGGGCCCCAAATGCATGCCACATGTCATGAGGGCCCCGCTTGCATGCCGCATGTCATTGGGGCCCCGCAGGCATTCCGCATGTCATGGGGCCCCCACATGCATGCCACATTTCATGGGGGCACCCAAATGCATGCATGCCGCATGTCATTGGGGCCCCAAATGCATGCCGCATGTCATAGTGGCTCCAAATGCATGCCGCAAGTCATGGGTGCCCCACATGCATGCCGCATGTCATCGGGCCCACAAATGTATGCCGCATGTCATGGGGGCCCCACGTGCATGCCGCATGTCATGGGGCCCCCCAAATGCATGCCGCATGTCATAGGGGTCCCACATGCATGCCACATGTCATAGTGGCCCCAAATGCATGCCGCAAGTCATGGATGCCACACATGCATGCTGCATGTCATGGAGGCCCCCAAATGCATGCAGCATGTCTTGGGGCCCACAAATGCATGCCGCATGTCATAGGGGCCCCACATGCATAGCGCATGTCATGGGGGACCGAAATGCATGACTCATGTCATGGGGGCCCCACGTGCATGTCGCATGTCATGGGGGATCCAAACTCATGCTGCATGTCATTGGGACCCCAAGCGTATGCCGCATGTCATGGAGGCCCCATGTGCATGCCACATGTAATGGGGGCCCCAAATGCATGCGGCATGTCATAGGGGCCCCACGTGCATTCCGCATGTCTCGGGCACCCCAAATGCATGCAGCATGTTATGGGGGCCCCACGTGCATGCCACATGTCTCAGGTACCCCAAGTGCATGCAGCATGTTATGCAGGCCCCCATGACATGCGGCAAGCATTTGGGCCACACATGCATGCCGCATGCCATGGGCCCCCCAAATGCATGCCGCATGTCATGGGGGCCCCACATGCATGCCGCATGTCATGAGGGCCCCACATGCATGGCGCATGTCATGGGGGCCCCAAATGCATGCCGCATGTCATGGGGGCCACAAATATGTGCGCATTTCATGGGGGCCCAACGTGCATGCCGCATGTCTTTGGGCCCCAAATATTTGCCGCATGTCATGGGGGCCCCACATGCCTGCCATGTGTCATGGGGTCCCCACATGCATTCCGCATGTCATGAGGGCCCCACATGCATGGCGCAAGTCATAGGGGCCACACGTGCATGCCTCGTGTCATGGGGGCCCCAAACGCATGCCTCATTACACGGGGGCCCCAAGTGCATGCTGCATGTCATGGGGACCCCAAATGCATGCCGCATGTCATGGGGACCCTAAATGTATGCCGAATGTCATGGGGGCCCAAAATACGTGCCACATATCAGGGGGCCCCACGTGCATGCCGCATGTCATGGGTGCCCCACATGCATGCTGCATTTCATGGGGTCCCAAATGCATGCCCCATGTCATGGGGGGCCCACGTGCATGCCGCAAGTCATGGGGTCCCCAAATGCATGCCTCATGTCATGGGGTCCCTAAATGCATGCCGCATGTCAAGGGGGCCCCAAATGTATGCCGCATGTCATGGGGGCCCAACGTGCATGCCGCATGTCTTGGGGCCCCAAATATTTGCCGCAAGTCGTGGGAGCCCCACATGCATGCCACGTGTCATGGGGTCCCCACGTGCATTCCGCATGTCATGGGGGCTCCACATGCATGCCGCATGTCATGAGGGCCCCAAATGCATGCCGCATGTCATGGAGGCCCCAAATGTATGCCGCATGTCATGGGGGCCCCAAATACATGCCGCATGTCATGGGGGCCCCCGTGCGTGCCGCATGTCATGGGGGCCACAAATACATGTCGCATGTTTTGGGGCCCCCAAATACGTGCCGCATGTCATGGGGGCCCCACGTGCTTGCCGCATGTTATGGAGTCCCCAAATGCATGCCGCCTGTCATGGGGGCCCCACGAGCATGCCGCATTTCCTTGGGGACCCTAAATGCATGCTACATGTCAGGGGCTCCAAATGCTTGCTGCATGTCATGGAAGCCCCAAATACATGCCGCTTGTAATGGGGGCGCCAAATGCATGCCACATATCATGAGGGCAACACGTGCATGCCGCATGTAATGGGGGCCCCACATGCAAGCTGGGTGTTATTGGGGCCCAAATGCATGCCGCATGTCATGGGGGCCCCACATACATGGCGCATGTCATGGGGGCCCCAAATGCATGCCGCATGTCAAGGGGGCCCCAAATTTTTGCCTCATGTCATCGGGGCCCCACATGCATGCTGGTTGTCATGGGGGCCCAAATGCATGCCGCATGTCATGGGGGCCCATGTGCATGCCGCATGTCATGGAGGACCAAATGCATTGCGCATGTTATGGGGGCCCCACGTGCATGCCGCTTGTCTTAGGGGCCCCAAGTACGTGCCGCATAATGGGGTCCCACATGCATGGTGCGTGTCATGGGGGCCCCACATGCATGCCGCATGTCATGACATGCGGCATGCATGTGGGACCCCCATGACACGTGGCATGCATGTGGCCCCCAAATTCATGCTGCATGTCATGGGGGCCCCAATTGCATGACCCATGTTATGGAGGCTGCACATGCATGCCACATTTCATGGGGGCCACAAATGCATGCCGCATGTCCTTTGGGCCCCAAAAGTATGCTGCATATCATGGGGGGCCCCAAATACGTGCCGCATGTCATGAGGGCCCCACATGCATGGCGCATGTCATGGGGCCCCCAAATGCATGCCTCATGTTATGGGGGCCGCAAATATGTGCTGCATGTCATGTGGGCCCCAAATATGTGCCAAATGTCAAGAGGGCCCCACATGAATGTCGCGTGTCATGGGAGCCCCAAATGCTTGCCGCATGTAATTTCGTCCCCACATGCATGCCACAGGTCATGGGGGCCCCACATACATGCCGCGTGTCATGGGAGCCCCAAATGCATGCCCCCTTTCATGGGGGCACCACGTGCATGCCGCATGTCATGGGGGCCCCAAATGCATACCGCATGTCATGGGGGCCCCAAATGCATGCCGCATGTTATGGGGGCCCTAAATGTATGCCGCATGTCATGGCAGCCCCAATACGTGCCACATGTCATGGGGGCCCCACGTGCATGCCGCATGTCATGGGTGCCCCACATGCATGCCTCATGTCATGGGGGCTCCAAATGCATGCCTCATGTCATGGCGTCCCCAAAGGCATGCCTCATGTCATGGGGGCCCCACTTGCATGCCACATGTCATAGTGGCCCCACATGCATGCCACGTGTCAAGGGAGCACCAAATGAATGTCGCATGTCAAGGGGGCCC
The DNA here is from genome assembly GCF_046119375.1 of Phyllobates terribilis. NCBI lineage: Eukaryota > Metazoa > Chordata > Amphibia > Anura > Dendrobatidae > Phyllobates > Phyllobates terribilis. Next base: position 3,369,572 of record NW_027362942.1, on the reverse strand, counting down.
CATGTGCATGCTGCATGTCATGGGGACCCACATGCATGCAGCATGTCATGGAGGCCCCATGACATGCGACAAGCATTTGGGCCCCACATGCATGCCGCATGCCATGGGCCCCCAAATGCATGCCGCATGTCATGGGGGCCATAAATGCATGCCGCATGTCATGGGAGCCCAAATGCATGCCGCATGTCATGGGGCCCCACATGCATGCCGCATGTCATGGGGGCCCCAAATGCATGCCGCATGTCATGGGGGCCCACGTGCTTGACGCAAGTCATGGGTGCCCCACATGCATGACGCATGTCATCGGGCCCCCAAATGCATGCCGCATGTCATAGGGGCCCCACATGCATGCCGCATGTCATGGGGACCCCACATGCATGCCGCATGTCATGGGGGCCCAAATGCTTGCCGCATGTCATGGGGGCCAGAAATGCATGCCGCATGTCATAGGGCCCCCACATGCATGACGCATGTCATGGGGGCCCTACATGCATGCCGCATGTCATGGGGGCCCCAAGTGCATGCCTCATGTCATGGGCGCCCCAAATGCATGCCGCATGTCATAGTGGCCCAAAATGCATGCTGCATGTCATGAGGGGCCCACGTGCATGCCGCATGTCATGGGGGCCCCAAATGCATGGCTCAAGTCATGGGGGCCCCAAATGCATGCCACATATCATGGGGCCCCACGTGCATGCTGCATATATTGGGGGCCCCAAATGCATGCCACATGTCATGAGGGCCCCGCTTGCATGCCACATGTCATTGGGGCCCCGCAGGCATTCCGCATGTCATGGGGGCCTCACGTGCATTCCGCATGTCATGGGCCCCCCAAATGCATGCCGCATGTCATAGGGGTCCCACATGCATGCCGCATGTCATGGGGGCCCCAAATGCATGCCGCATGTCATAGTGCCCCCAAATGCATGCTGCATGTCATGAGGGCCCCACGTGCATGGCGCATTTCATGGGGGACCCAAATGCATGCCGCATGTCATGGGGGCCCCAAATGCATGGCGCATGTCATGGGGGATCCAAACTCATGCTGCATGTCATTGGGGCCCCAAGCGTATGCCGCATGTCATGGAGGCCCCATGTGCATGCCACATGTAATGGGGGCCCCAAATGCATGCGGCATGTCATAGGGGCCCCACGTGCATGCCGCATGTCTCGGGCACCCCAAATGCATGCCGCATATAATGGGGCCCCCAAATTCATGCCGCAAGTCATGGGGGCCATAAATGCATGCCGCATGTCAAGGGGCCCCCACGTGCATGACGCATGTCATGGGGACCCACATGCATGCCACATGTCATGGAGGCCCCCATGACATGCGGCAAGCATTTGGGCCCCACATGCATGCTGCATGCCATGGGGCCCCCAAATGCATGCCGCATGTCAAGGGGGCCCAACATGCATGTCGCATGTCATGGGGGCCCAAATGCTTGCCGCATGTCATGGGGGCCCCACATGCATGCTGCATGTCATGGGGCCCAAAAGCTTGCCGCATGTCATGGGGGCCATAAATGCATGCCGCATGTCATGGGAGCCCCACATGAATGGCGCATGTCAAGGGGGCCCAACGTGCATGCCGCATGTACTGGGGGCCCCAAATTCATGCCGCAAGTCATGAGGGCCCTGCATGCATTCCGCATGTCATGGGGGCCCCAAATGCATGCCGCATGTCATGGGGGCCCCAAATGCATGCCGCATGTAATGGGGGATTCAAATGCATGCCGCATGTCATGGGGGTCCCACATGCATGCCGCATGTCATGGGGGCCCCAAATGCATGCCTCAAGTCATGGGGCCCCCCAAATGGATGCCGCATTTCATAGGGGCCCCACATGCATGACGCATATCTTGGGGCCCACAAATGCATGCCGCATGTCATAGGGACCCCACATGCATGGCACATGTCATAGGGGCCCCACGTACATGGCTCATGTCATGGGTGCCCCACGTGCATGCCGCATGTCATTGGGGCCCCAATTGCATGCCGCATGCCATAGGGGCCCCACATGCATGGCGCATGTCATGGGGGGCCCCAAATGCATGCCGCATGTCATGGGGGTCCCATGTGCATGCCGCATGTCATGGGGGCCCCAAATGCATGCCGCATGTCATGGGGGCCCCACGTGCATGCCGCATGTCATGGGGGCCCCAAACGCATGCAGCATGTCATGGGGGCCCCACGTGCATGCCACATGTCATGGGGGGCCCACATGCATGCCGCATTTCACGAGGGCCACAAATGTATGCCGCATGTCATGGGGGCCCCACGTGCATGCCGCATGTCATGGGGCCCCCCAAATGCATGCAGCATGTCATGGGGGCCCCACGTGCATGCCACATGTCATGGGGAGCCCACATGCATGCCGCATATCATAGGGGCCCCACATGCATGGAGCATGTCATGGGGGCCCCACGTGCATGCCGCATGTCATGGGGGATCCAAACTCATGCCGCATGTCATTGGGGCCCCAAGCGTATGCCGCATTTCATGGGGGCCCCATGTGCATGCCACATGTAATGTGGGCCCCAAATGCATGCGGCATGTCATAGAGGCCCCACGTGCATGCCGCATGTCTCGGGCACCACAAATGCATGCAGCATGTTATGGGGGCCCCACGTGCATGCCGCATGTCTCAGGTACCCCAAATGCATGCAGCATGTTATGCAGGCCCCAAATGCATGCCGCATGTCATGGGGGCCCAAATGCATGCAGCATGTCATGGGGGCCCCACATGCATGCCGCATGTCATGGGTGCCCCAAATGCATGCCGCATGTCATGGGGCCCCCAAATGCATGTCGCATGTCATGGGTGCCCCACGTGCATGCTGCATGTCATGGGGGCCCCAAATGAATGCCTCATGTCATGGGGGCCCCAAATGCATGCAGCATGTCTTGGGGCCCACAAATGCATGCCGCATGTCATAGGGGCCCCAAATTCATGCCGCAAGTCATGGGGGCCATAAATGCATGCCGCATGTCAAGGGGGCCCCACGTGCATGACGCATGTCATGGGGACCCACATGCATGCCGCATGTCATGGAGGCCCCCATGACATGCGGCAAGCATTTGGGCCCCACATGCATGCTGCATGCCATGGGACCACCAAATGCATGCCGCATGTCAAGGGGGTCCCACATGCATGCCGCATGTCATGGGGGCCATAAATGCATGCCGCATGTCATGGGAGCCCCACATGAATGTCGCATGTCAAGGGGCCCCCACGTGCATGACGCATGTCATGGGGACCCACATGCATGCCACATGTCATGGAGGCCCCCATGACATGCGGCAAGCATTTGGGCCCCACATGCATGCTGCATGCCATGGGGCCCCCAAATGCATGCCGCATGTCAAGGGGGCCCAACATGCATGTCGCATGTCATGGGGGCCCAAATGCTTGCCGCATGTCATGGGGGCCCCACATGCATGCTGCATGTCATGGGGCCCAAAAGCTTGCCGCATGTCATGGGGGCCATAAATGCATGCCGCATGTCATGGGAGCCCCACATGAATGGCGCATGTCAAGGGGGCCCAACGTGCATGCCGCATGTACTGGGGGCCCCAAATTCATGCCGCAAGTCATGAGGGCCCTGCATGCATTCCGCATGTCATGGGGGCCCCAAATGCATGCCGCATGTCATGGGGGCCCCAAATGCATGCCGCATGTAATGGGGGATTCAAATGCATGCCGCATGTCATGGGGGTCCCACATGCATGCCGCATGTCATGGGGGCCCCAAATGCATGCCTCAAGTCATGGGGCCCCCCAAATGGATGCCGCATTTCATAGGGGCCCCACATGCATGACGCATATCTTGGGGCCCACAAATGCATGCCGCATGTCATAGGGACCCCACATGCATGGCACATGTCATAGGGGCCCCACGTACATGGCTCATGTCATGGGTGCCCCACGTGCATGCCGCATGTCATTGGGGCCCCAATTGCATGCCGCATGCCATAGGGGCCCCACATGCATGGCGCATGTCATGGGGGTCCCATGTGCATGCCGCATGTCATGGGGGCCCCAAATGCATGCCGCATGTAATGGGGGCCCCACGTGCATGCCGCATGTCATGGGGGTCCCATGTGCATGCCGCATGTCATGGGGGCCCCAAATGCATGCCGCATGTAATGGGGGCCCCACGTGCATGCCGCATGTCATGGGGGCCCCAAACGCATGCAGCATGTCATGGGGGCCCCACGTGCATGCCACATGTCATGGGGGGCCCACATGCATGCCGCATTTCACGAGGGCCACAAATGTATGCCGCATGTCATGGGGGCCCCACGTGCATGCCGCATGTCATGGGGCCCCCCAAATGCATGCAGCATGTCATGGGGGCCCCACGTGCATGCCACATGTCATGGGGAGCCCACATGCATGCCGCATATCATAGGGGCCCCACATGCATGGAGCATGTCATGGGGGCCCCACGTGCATGCCGCATGTCATGGGGGATCCAAACTCATGCCGCATGTCATTGGGGCCCCAAGCGTATGCCGCATTTCATGGGGGCCCCATGTGCATGCCACATGTAATGTGGGCCCCAAATGCATGCGGCATGTCATAGAGGCCCCACGTGCATGCCGCATGTCTCGGGCACCACAAATGCATGCAGCATGTTATGGGGGCCCCACGTGCATGCCGCATGTCTCAGGTACCCCAAATGCATGCAGCATGTTATGCAGGCCCCAAATGCATGCCGCATGTCATGGGGGCCCAAATGCATGCAGCATGTCATGGGGGCCCCACATGCATGCCGCATGTCATGGGTGCCCCAAATGCATGCCGCATGTCATGGGGCCCCCAAATGCATGTCGCATGTCATGGGTGCCCCACGTGCATGCTGCATGTCATGGGGGCCCCAAATGAATGCCTCATGTCATGGGGGCCCCAAATGCATGCAGCATGTCTTGGGGCCCACAAATGCATGCCGCATGTCATAGGGGCCCCAAATTCATGCCGCAAGTCATGGGGGCCATAAATGCATGCCGCATGTCAAGGGGGCCCCACGTGCATGACGCATGTCATGGGGACCCACATGCATGCCGCATGTCATGGAGGCCCCCATGACATGCGGCAAGCATTTGGGCCCCACATGCATGCTGCATGCCATGGGACCACCAAATGCATGCCGCATGTCAAGGGGGTCCCACATGCATGCCGCATGTCATGGGGGCCATAAATGCATGCCGCATGTCATGGGAGCCCCACATGAATGTCGCATGTCAAGGGGACCCAACGTGCATGCTGCGTGTATTGGGGGCCCCAAATTCATGCCGCATGTCATGAGGGCCCTGCATGCATGCCACATGTCATGGGGGCCCCGCAGGCATTCCGCATGTCATGGGGGGCCCAAATGCATGCCGCATGTCATGGGGGCCCCACGTGCATGCCGCATGTAATGGGGGATTCAAATGCATGCCGCATGTCATGGGGGTCCCACATGCATGCCGCATGTCATGGGGGCCCCAAATGCATGCCTCAAGTCATGGGGGCACCAAATGCATGCAGCATGTCATTGGGGCCCCACATGCATGCCGCATGGCATGGGGTCCCCACATGCATGCCGCATGTCATGGGGGCCCCAAATGCATGCCGCATGTCATGGGGGCCCCAAATGCATGCAGCATGTCATGGGGGCCCCACGTGCATGCCGCATGTCACGGGGGCCCCAAATGCATGCAGCATGTCATGGGGGCCCCACGTGCATGCCACATGTCATGGGGGGCCCACATGCATGCCGCATGTCACGAGGGCCACAAATGTATGCCGCATGTCATGGGGGCCCCACGTGCATGCCGCATGTCATGGGCCCCCCCAAATGCATGCAGCATGTCATGGGGGCCCCACGTGCATGCCACATGTCATGGGGAGCCCACATGCATGCCGCATATCATAGGGGCCCCACATGCATGGAGCATGTCATGGGGGCCCCACGTGCATGCCGCATGTCATGGGGGATCCAAACTCATGCCGCATGTCATTGGGGCCCCAAGCGTATGCCGCATTTCATGGGGGCCCCATGTGCATGCCACATGTAATGTGGGCCCCAAATGCATGCGGCATGTCATAGAGGCCCCACGTGCATGCCGCATGTCTCGGGCACCACAAATGCATGCAGCATGTTATGGGGGCCCCACGTGCATGCCGCATGTCTCAGGTACCCCAAATGCATGCAGCATGTTATGCAGGCCCCAAATGCATGCCGCATGTCATGGGGGCCCAAATGCATGCCGCATGTCATGGGGGCCCCACATGCATGCCGCATGTCATGGGTGCCCCAAATGCATGCCGCATGTCATGGGGCCCCCAAATGCATGTCGCATGTCATGGGGGCCCCACGTGCATGCTGCATGTCATGGGGGCCCCAAATGAATGCCTCATGTCATGGGGGCCCCAAATGCATGCCGCATGTCATGGGCCCCCCAAATGCATGCAGCATGTCTTGGGGCCCACAAATGCATGCCGCATGTCATAGGGGCCCCACATGCATGGCGTATTTCATGGGGGCCCCAAATGCGTGCCGCATATAATAGGGGCCCCAAATTCATGCCGCAAGTCATGGGGGCCATAAATGCATGCCGCATGTCAAGGGGGCCCCACGTGCATGACGCATGTCATGGGGACCCACATGCATGCCGCATGTCATGGAGGCCCCCATGACATGCGGCAAGCATTTGGGCCCCACATGCATGCTGCATGCCATGGGGCCCCCAAATGCATGCCGCATGTCAAGGGGGTCCCACATGCATGCCGCATGTCATGGGGGCCCAAATGCTTGCCACATGTCATGGGGGCCCCACGTGCATGCCGCATGTCATGGGGCCCAAAAGCTTGCCGCATGTCATGGGGGCCATAAATGCATGCCGCATGTCATGGGAGCCCCACATGAATGTCGCATGTCAAGGGGGCCCAACGTGCATGCCGCATGTATTGGGGGCCCCAAATTCATGCCGCATGTCATGAGGGCCCTGCATGCATGCCACATGTCATGGGGGCCCCGCAGGCATTCCGCATGTCATGGGGGCCCAAATGCATGCCGCATGTCATGGGGGCCCCACGTGCATGCCGCATGTAATGGGGGATTCAAATGCATGCCGCATGTCATGGGGGTCCCACATGCATGCCGCATGTCATGGGGGCCCCAAATGCATGCCTCAAGTCATGGGGGCCCCAAATGCATGCCACATGTAATTGGGGCCCCACATGCATGCCGCATGGCATGGGGTCCCCACATGCATGCCGCATGTCATGGGGGCTCAAATGCTTGCCGCATGTCATGGGGGCCATAAATGCATGCCGCATGTCATGGGGGCCCAACAAGCATGCCGCATGTATTGGGGGCCCCAAATTCATGCAGCATGTCATAGGGGCCCCACATGCATGGCGCATTTCATGGGGGCCCCACTTGCATGCAGCATGTAATGGGGGATCCAAATGCATGCTGCACGTCATGGGGGCGCCACGTGCATGCCGCATGTCATGGGGGCCCCGCAGGCATTCCACATGTCATGGGGGCCCCAAATAAATGCTGCCTTTCATGGGGGCCCCACGTGCATGCCGCATGTCATGGGGCCCCCCAAATGGATGCCGCATGTCATAGGGGCCCCACATGCATGCCGCATATCATGGGGGCCCCAAATGCATGCAGCATGTCATTTGGGCCCCACGTGCATGCCACATGTCATTGGGGGCCCACATGCATGCCGCATGTCATGGGGGCCACACTTGCATGCAGCATGTAATGGGGATCCAAATGCATGACGCATGTCATGGGGGCCCCAAATGCATGCGGCATGTCATAGTGGCCCCACGTGCATACCACATGTCATGGGGGCCCCACATGCATGCCGCATGTCTTGGGGGCCCAAATGCATGACGCATGTCATGGATGCTCCACGTGCATGCCGCATGTAATGGGGCCCCCAAATTCATGTTGCATGTCATAGGGGCACCACGTGCATTCTGCATGTCATGGGGGCCCCAAATGCATGCCGCATGTCATGGGGCCCCACGTGCATGCCGCATGTCTTGGGGCCCACAAATGCATGCCGCATGTCATAGGGGCCCCACATGCATGGCACATTTCATGGGGTCCCTACATGCATGCCGCATGTCATGGGGGCCCCAAATGCATGCCTCATGTCATGGGGGCCCCAAATGCATGCCGCATGTCATAGTGGTTTCCACATGCATGCTGCATGTCATGAGGGGCCCACGTTCATGCCGCAAGTCATGGGGGCCCCAAATGCATGCCACATATCATGGGGGCCCCACGTGCATGCTGCATATATTGGGTCCCCAAATGCATGCCACATGTCATGAGGGCCCCGCTTGCATTCCGCATGTCATTGGGGCCCCGCAGGCATTCCGCATGTCATGGGGGCCCCACGTACATGCTGCATGTCATTGGGGCCCCACGTGCTTGCCGCATTTAATGGGGGACGCAAATGCATGCATGCCGCATGTCATTGGGGCCCCGCAGGCATTCCGCATGTCATGGGGGCCTCACGTGCATTCCGCATGTCATGGGGGCCCCACGTACATGCTGCATGTCATTGGGGCCCCACGTGCTTGCCGCATGTCATGGGGCCCCCCAAATGCAGGCCGCATGTCACAGGGGTCCCACATGCATGCCGCATGTCATGGGGGCCCCAAATGCATGCCGTATGTCATAGTGGCCCCAAATGCATGCTGCATGTCATGAGGGCCCCACGTGCATGCCGCATGTCATAGGGGCCCCACGTGCATGCCGCATGTCATGGGGCCCCACATGCATGCCGCATGTCATGGGGGATCCAAACTCATGCTGCATGTCATTGGGGCCCCAAGCATATGCCGCATGTCATGGAGGCCCCATGTGCATGCCACATGTAATGGGGGCCACAAATGCATGCGGCATGTCATAGGGGCCCCACGTGCATGCCGCATGTCTCGGGCACCCCAAATTCATGCCGCATGTCATAGGGGCCCCACGTGCATGGCGCAAATCATGGGTGCCCCACATGCATGCCGCATGTCATCGGGGCCCCAAATGCATGCCGCATGTCATAGGGGCCCCACATGCATGCCGCATTTCATGAGGGACCCAAATGCATGCCGCATGTCATAGTGGCCCCAAATGCATGCTGCATGTCATGACGGGCCCACGTGCATAAAGCATGTCATGGGGGCCCGAAATGCATGGCTCAAGTCATGGGGGCCCCAAATGCATGCCACATATCATGGGGGCCCCACGTGCATGCTGCATATATTGGGGGCCCCAAATGCATGCCACATGTCATGAGGGCCCCGCTTTCATGCCGCATGTCATTGGGGCCCCGCAGGCATTCCGCATGTCATGGGGGCCTCACGTGCATTCCGCATGTCATGGGGGCCCCACATGCATGGCACATGTCATAGGGGCCCCACGTACATGGCTCATGTCATGGGTGCCCCACCTGCATGCCGCATGTCATTGGGGCCCCAATTGCATGCCGCATGCCATAGGGGCCCCACATGCATGGCGCATGTCATGGGGGCCCCAAATGCATGCCGCATGTTATGGGGCCCCATGTGCATGCCGCATGTCATGGGGGCCCCAAATGCATGCCGCATGTAATGGGGGCCCCACGTGCATGCCACATGTCATGGGGGCCCCAAATGCATGCAGCATGTCATGGGGGCCCCACGTGCATGCCACATGTCATGGGGGCCCACATGCATGCCGCATGTCATGGGGGCCCCACTTGCATGCATCATGTAATGGGGGTCCCACATGCATGCATCATGTCATGAGGGCCCCACATGCATGCCGCATGTCATGGGGGTCCCACGTGCATGCTGCATGTCCTTGGGGCCCCACGTGCTTGCCGCATGTCACGAGGGCCACAAATGTATGCCGCATGTCATGGGGGCCCCACGTGCATGCCGCATGTCATGTGGCCCCCCAAATGCATGCAGCATGTCATGGGGGCCCCACGTGCATGCCACATGTCATGGGGAGCCCACATGCATGGAGCATGTCATGGGGGCCCCACGTGTATGCCGCATTTCATGGGGGCCCCATGTGCATGCCACATGTAATGTGGGCCCCAAATGCATGCGGCATGTCATAGAGGCCCCACTTGCATGCCGCATGTCTCGGGCACCCCAAATGCATGCAGCATGTTATGGGGGCCCAACGTGCATGCCGCATGTCTCAGGTACACCAAATGCATGCAGCATGTTATGCAGGCCCCAAATGCATGCCGCATGTCATGGGGGCCCAAATGCATGCCACATGTCATGGGGCCCCCACATGCATGCCACATGTCATGGGTGCCCCAAATGCATGCCGCATGTCATGGGGGCTCCACGTGCATGCCGCATTTCATGGGGACCCAAATGCATGCCGCATGTCATGGGGCCCCCAAATGCATGTCGCATGTCATGGGGGCCCCACGTGCATGCTTCATGTCATGGGGGCCCCAAATGAATGCCTCATGTCATGGTGGCCCCAAATGCATGCCGCATGTCATGGGGCCCCCCAAATGCATGCAACATGTCTTGGGGCCCACAAATGCATGCTGCATGTCATAGGGGCCCCACATGCATGGCGTATTTCATGGGGGCCCCAAATGCGTGCCGCATATCATGGGGGCCCCAAATTCATGCCGCAAGTCATGGGGGCCATAAATGCATGCCGCATGTCATGGGGGCCCAACAAGCATGCCGCATGTATTGGGGGCCCCAAATTCATGCAGCATGTCACAGGGGCCCCACATGCATGGCGCATTTCATGGGGGCCCCGCTTGCATGCAGCATGTAATGGGGGATCCAAATGCATGCTGCACGTCATGGGGGCCCCACGTGCATGCCGCATGTCATGGGGGCCCCGCAGGCATTCCACATGTCATGGGGGCCCCAAATAAATGCTGCATTTCATGGGGGCCCCACGTGCATGCCGCATGTCATGGGGCCCCCCAAATGGATGCCGCATGTCATAGGGGCCCCACATGCATGCCGCATATCATGGGGGCCCCAAATGCATGCAGCATGTCATGGGGGCCCCACGTGCATGCCACATGTCATTGGGGGCTCACATGCATGCCGCATGTCATTGGGGCCACACTTGCATGCAGCATGTCATGGGGGCCCAAATGCATGACGCATGTCATGGATGCTCCACGTGCATGCCGCATGTAATGGGGCCCCCAAATTCATGTCGCATGTCATAGGGGCCCCACGTGCATTCCGCATGTCATGGGGGCCCCAAATGCATGCCGCATGTCATGGGGGCCCCACGTGCATGCCGCATGTCTTGGGGCCCACAAATGCATGCCGCATGTCATAGGGGCCCCACATGCATGGCGCATTTCATGGGGGCCCTACATGCATGCCGCATGTCATGGGGGCCCCAAATGCATGCCTCATGTCATGGGGGCCCCAAATGCATGCCGCATGTCATAGTGGTTTCCACATGCATGCTGCATGTCATGAGGGGCCCACGTGCATGCCGCAAGTCATGGGGCCCCCAAATGCATGCCACATATCATGGGGGCCCCACGTGCATGCTGCATATATTGGGTCCCCAAATGCATGCCACATGTCATGAGGGCCCCGCTTGCATTCCGCATGTCATTGGGGCCCCGCAGGCATTCCGCATGTCATGGGGGCCCCACGTACATGCTGCATGTCATTGGGGCCCCACGTGCTTGCCGCATTTAATGGGGGACGCAAATGCATGCATGCCGCATGTCATTGGGGCACCGCAGGCATTCCGCATGTCATGGGGGCCTCACGTGCATTCCGCATGTCATGGGGGCCCCACGTACATGCTGCATGTCATTGGGGCCCCACGTGCTTGCCGCATGTCATGGGGCCCCCCAAATGCAGGCCGCATGTCATAGGGGCCCCACGTGCATGGCGCAAATCATGGGTGCCCCACATGCATGCCGCATGTCATCGGGGCCCCAAATGCATGCCGCATGTCATAGGGGCCCCACATGCATGCCGCATTTTATGGGGGACCCAAATGCATGCCGCATGTCATAGTGGCCCCAAATGCATGCTGCATGTCATGACGGGCCCACGTGCTTGACGCATGTCATGGGGGCCCGAAATGCATGGCTCAAGTCATGGGGGCCCCAAATGCATGCCACATATCATGGGGGCCCCACGTGCATGCTGCATATATTGGGGGCCCCAAATGCATGCCACATGTCATGAGGGCCCCGCTTGCATGCCGCATGTCATTGGGGCCCCGCAGGCATTCCGCATGTCATGGGGCCCCCACATGCATGCCACATTTCATGGGGGCACCCAAATGCATGCATGCCGCATGTCATTGGGGCCCCAAATGCATGCCGCATGTCATAGTGGCTCCAAATGCATGCCGCAAGTCATGGGTGCCCCACATGCATGCCGCATGTCATCGGGCCCACAAATGTATGCCGCATGTCATGGGGGCCCCACGTGCATGCCGCATGTCATGGGGCCCCCCAAATGCATGCCGCATGTCATAGGGGTCCCACATGCATGCCGCATGTCATAGTGGCCCCAAATGCATGCCGCAAGTCATGGATGCCACACATGCATGCTGCATGTCATGGAGGCCCCCAAATGCATGCAGCATGTCTTGGGGCCCACAAATGCATGCCGCATGTCATAGGGGCCCCACATGCATAGCGCATGTCATGGGGGACCGAAATGCATGACTCATGTCATGGGGGCCCCACGTGCATGTCGCATGTCATGGGGGATCCAAACTCATGCTGCATGTCATTGGGACCCCAAGCGTATGCCGCATGTCATGGAGGCCCCATGTGCATGCCACATGTAATGGGGGCCCCAAATGCATGCGGCATGTCATAGGGGCCCCATGTGCATTCCGCATGTCTCGGGCACCCCAAATGCATGCAGCATGTTATGGGGGCCCCACGTGCATGCCACATGTCTCAGGTACCCCAAGTGCATGCAGCATGTTATGCAGGCCCCCATGACATGCGGCAAGCATTTGGGCCACACATGCATGCCGCATGCCATGGGCCCCCCAAATGCATGCCGCATGTCATGGGGGCCCCACATGCATGCCGCATGTCATGGGGGCCCCACATGCATGCCGCATGTCATGAGGGCCCCACATGCATGGCGCATGTCATGGGGGCCACAAATATGTGCGCATTTCATGGGGGCCCAACGTGCATGCCGCATGTCTTTGGGCCCCAAATATTTGCCGCATGTCATGGGGGCCCCACATGCCTGCCATGTGTCATGGGGTCCCCACATGCATTCCGCATGTCATGAGGGCCCCACATGCATGGCGCAAGTCATAGGGGCCACACGTGCATGCCTCGTGTCATGGGGGCCCCAAACGCATGCCTCATTACACGGGGGCCCCAAGTGCATGCTGCATGTCATGGGGACCCCAAATGCATGCCGCATGTCATGGGGACCCTAAATGTATGCCGAATGTCATGGGGGCCCAAAATACGTGCCACATATCAGGGGGCCCCACGTGCATGCCGCATGTCATGGGTGCCCCACATGCATGCTGCATTTCATGGGGTCCCAAATGCATGCCCCATGTCATGGGGGGCCCACGTGCATGCCGCAAGTCATGGGGTCCCCAAATGCATGCCTCATGTCATGGGGTCCCTAAATGCATGCCGCATGTCAAGGGGGCCCCAAATGTATGCCGCATGTCATGGGGGCCCAACGTGCATGCCGCATGTCTTGGGGCCCCAAATATTTGCCGCAAGTCGTGGGAGCCCCACATGCATGCCACGTGTCATGGGGTCCCCATGTGCATTCCGCATGTCATGGGGGCTCCACATGCATGCCGCATGTCATGAGGGCCCCAAATGCATGCCGCATGTCATGGAGGCCCCAAATGTATGCCGCATGTCATGGGGGCCCCAAATACATGCCGCATGTCATGGGGGCCCCCGTGCGTGCCGCATGTCATTGGGGCCACAAATACATGTCGCATGTTTTGGGGCCCCCAAATACGTGCCGCATGTCATGGGGGCCCCACGTGCTTGCCGCATGTTATGGAGTCCCCAAATGCATGCCGCCTGTCATGGGGGCCCCACGAGCATGCCTCATTTCCTTGGGGACCCTAAATGCATGCTACATGTCAGGGGCTCCAAATGCTTGCTGCATGTCATGGAAGCCCCAAATACATGCCGCTTGTAATGGGGGCGCCAAATGCATGCCACATATCATGAGGGCAACACGTGCATGCCGCATGTAATGGGGGCCCCACATGCAAGCTGGGTGTTATTGGGGCCCAAATGCATGCCGCATGTCATGGGGGCCCCACATACATGGCGCATGTCATGGGGGCCCCAAATGCATGCCGCATGTCAAGGGGGCCCCAAATTTTTGCCTCATGTCATCGGGGCCCCACATGCATGCTGGTTGTCATGGGGGCCCAAATGCATGCCGCATGTCATGGGGGCCCATGTGCATGCCGCATGTCATGGAGGACCAAATGCATTGCGCATGTTATGGGGGCCCCACGTGCATGCCGCTTGTCTTAGGGGCCCCAAGTACGTGCCGCATAATGGGGTCCCACATGCATGGTGCGTGTCATGGGGGCCCCACATGCATGCCGCATGTCATGACATGCGGCATGCATGTGGGACCCCCATGACACGTGGCATGCATGTGGCCCCCAAATTCATGCTGCATGTCATGGGGGCCCCAATTGCATGACCCATGTTATGGAGGCTGCACATGCATGCCACATTTCATGGGGGCCACAAATGCATGCCGCATGTCATTTGGGCCCCAAAAGTATGCTGCATATCATGGGGGGCCCCAAATACGTGCCGCATGTCATGAGGGCCCCACATGCATGGCGCATGTCATGGGGCCCCCAAATGCATGCCTCATGTTATGGGGGCCGCAAATATGTGCTGCATGTCATGTGGGCCCCAAATATGTGCCAAATGTCAAGAGGGCCCCACATGAATGTCGCGTGTCATGGGAGCCCCAAATGCTTACCGCATGTCATTTCGTCTCCACATGCATGCCACAGGTCATGGGGGCCCCACATACATGCCGCGTGTCATGGGAGCCCCAAATGCATGCCCCCTTTCATGGGGGCACCACGTGCATGCCGCATGTCATGGGGGCCCCAAATGCATACCGCATGTCATGGGGGCCCCAAATGCATGCCGCATGTTATGGGGGCCCTAAATGTATGCCGCATGTCATGGCAGCTCCAATACGTGCCACATGTCATGGGGGCCCCACGTGCATGCCGCATGTCATGGGTGCCCCACATGCATGCCTCATGTCATGGGGGCTCCAAATGCATGCCTCATGTCATGGCGTCCCCAAAGACATGCCTCATGTCATGGGGGCCCCACATGCATGCCACATGTCATAGTGGCCCCACATGCATGCAACGTGTCAAGGGAGCCCCAAATGAATGTCGCATGTCAAGGGGGCCCCATGTGCATGCCGCATGTCATGGGGACCCACATGCATGCAGCATGTCATGGAGGCCCCATGACATGCGACAAGCATTTGGGCCCCACATGCATGCCGCATGCCATGGCCCCCAAATGCATGCCGCATGTCATGGGGGCTCCACATGCATGCCGCATGTCATGGGGGCCATAAATGCATGCCGCATGTCATGAGGGCCCCAAATGCATGCCGCATGTCTCAGGTACCCCAAATGCATGCAGCATGTTATGCATGCCCCAAATGCATGCCGCATGTCATGGGGGCCCCAAATGCATGGCTCAAGTCATGGGGGCCTCAAATGCATGCCACATATCATGGGGGCCCCACGTGCATGCTGCATATATTGGGGGCCCCAAATGCATGCCACATGTCATGAGGGCCCCGCTTGCATGCCGCATGTCATTGGGGCCCCGCAGGCATTCCGCATGTCATGGGGGCCTCACGTTCATTCCGCATGTCATGGGGCCCAAATGCATGCCGCATGTCATGGGGGCCCAACGTGCATGCCGCATGTATTGGGGTCCCCAACTGCATGCCGCATATCATGGGGCCCCACATGCATGCCACATGTCATGGGGGCCCCACATGCTTGCCGCATTTCATGGGGGACCCAAATGCATGCATACCGCATGTCATTGGGGCCCCGCAGGCATTCCGCATGTCATGGGGGCCTCATGTGCATTCCGCATGTCATGGGGGCTCCACGTGCATGCTGCATGTCATTGGGGCCCCACGTGCTTGCCGCATGTCATGGGGCCCCACGTGCATGCCTCATGTCACGGGGGCCACAAATGTATGCCGCATGTCATGGGAGCCCCACGTGCATGCTGCATGTCATGGGGCCCCCACATGCATGCCACATTTCATGGGGGGACCCAAATGCATGCATGCCGCATGTCATTGGGGCCCCAAATGCATGCCGCATGTCATAGTGGCTCCAAATGCATGCCGCAAGTCATGGGGGCCCCAAATGCATGCCACATATCATGGGGGCCTCACGTGCATTCTGCATGACATGGGGGCCCCAAATGCTTGCAGCATGTCATGGGGGCCCCACATGCATGTCGCATGTCATGGGGGCCCCAAATGCATGCCACATATCATGGGGGCCCCACGTGCATGCTGCATATATTGGGGGCCCCAAATGCATGCCGCATGTTATGGGGGCCCTAAATGTATGCCGCATGTCATGGCAGCCCCAATACGTGCCACATGTCATGGGGGCCCCACGTGCATGCCGCATGTCATGGGTGCCCCACATGCATGCCTCATGTCATGGGGGCTCCAAATGCATGCCTCATGTCATGGCGTCCCCAAAGGCATGCCTCATGTCATGGGGGCACCACATGCATGCCGCATGTCATAGGGGCCCCACGTGCATGCCGCATGTCATGGGGGCCCCACATGCATGCCGCATTTCATGGGGGATCCAAACTCATGCTGCAATGTCATTGGGGCCCCAAGCGTATGCCGCATGTCATGGAGGCCCCATGTGTATGCCACATGTAATGGGGGCCACAAATGCATGCCGCATGTCATGGGGGCCCCAAATACATGCCGCATGTCATGGGGGCCCCACGTGCTTGGCGAAAGTCATGGGTGCCCCACATGCATGCCGAATGTCATCGGGGCCCTAAATGCATGCCGCATGTCATAGGGGCCCCACATGCATGACGCATGTCATGGGGGCCCCACATGCATGCCGCTTGTCACGGAGGCCCCAAATGCATGCCGCATGTCATGGGAGCCCCACATGAATGTCACATGTCAAGGGGGCCCCACGTGCATGCCACATGTCATGAGGACCCCAAATGCATGCCGCATGTCATGGGGGCCATAAATGCATGCCGCATGTCATGGGGGCCCAACGTGCATGCCGCATGTATTGTGGGCCCCAAATTCATGCTGCATGTCATGAGGGCCCTGCATGCATGCCGCATGTCATGGGGGCTCCAAATGCATGACTCATGTCATGGCGTCCCCAAAGGCATGCCTCATGTCATGGGGGCCCCACATGCATGGCACATGTCATAGTGGCCCCACATGCATGCCACGTGTCAAGGGAGCCCCAAATGAATGTCGCATTCAAGGGGGCCCCATGTGCATGCCGCATGTCATGGGGACCCACATGCATGCAGCATGTCATGGAGGCCCCATGACATGCGACAAGCATTTGGGCCCCACATGCATGCCGCATGCCATGGGCCCCCAAATGCATGCCGCATGTCATGGGGCCCCACATGCATGCCGCATGTCATGGGGCCCAAATGCTTGCCACATGTCATGGGGGCCATAAATGCATGCCGCATGTCATGGGGGCCCCAAATGCATGCCGCATGTCTCAGGTACCCCAAATGCATGCAGCATGTTATGCATGCCCCAAATGCATGCAGCATGTTATGCATGCCCCAAATGCATGCCGCATGTCACGGGGGCCCCACATGCATGCCGCATGTCATGGGGGCCCCAAATGCATGCCGCATGTCATGGGGGCCCCACGTGCTTGACGCAAGTCATGGGTGCCCCACATGCATGACGCATGTCATCGGGGCCCCAAATGCATGCCGCATGTCATAGGGGCCCCACATGCATGACGAATGTCATGGGGGCCCCACATGCATGCCGCATGTCATGGGGGCCAGAAATGCATGCCGCATGTCATAGGGGCCCCACATGCATGGCGCATTTCATGGGGGCCCTACATGCATGCCGCATGTCATGGGGGCCCCAAGTGCATGCCTCATGTCATGGGGGCCCCAAATGCATGCCGCATGTCATAGTGGCCCCAAATGCATGCTGCATGTCATGAGGGTCCCACGTGCATGCCGCATGTCATGGGGGCCCCAAATGCATGGCTCAAGTCATGGGGGCCCCAAATGCATGCCACATATCATGGGGGCCCCACGTGCATGCTGCATATATTGGGGGCCCCAAATGCATGCCACATGTCATGAGGGCCCCGCTTGCATGCCGCATGTCATTGGGGCCCCGCAGGCATTCCGCATGTCATGGGGGCCTCACGTGCATTCCGCATGTCATGGGGCCCAAATGCATGCCGCATGTCATGGGGGCCCAACGTGCATGCCGCATGTATTGGGGTTCCCAACTGCATGCCGCATATCATGGGGCCCCACATGCATGCCACATGTCATGGGGGCCCCAAATGCATGCCTCAAGTCATGGGGGCCCCAAATGCATGCCGCATGTCATGGGGGCTCAAATGCTTGCCGCATGTCATGGGGGCCATAAATGCATGCCGCATGTCATGGGGGCCCAACAAGCATGCCGCATGTGTTGGGGGCCCCAAATTCATGCAGCATGTCATAGTGGCCCCACATGCATGGCACATTTCATTTGGGCCCCACTTGCATGCAGCATGTAATGGGGGATCCAAATGCATGCTGCACGTCATGAGGGCCCCACATGCATGCCGCATGTCATGGGGGTCCCACGTGCATGCTGCATGTCATTGGGGCCCCACGTGCTTGCCGCATGTCACGAGGGCCACAAATGTATGCCGCATATCATGGGGGCCCCACGTGCATGCCGCATGTCATGGGGCCCCCCATGCATGCCACATTTCATGGGGGGACCCAAATGCATGCATGCCGCATGTCATTGGGGCCCCAAATGCATGCCGCATGTCATAGTGGCTCCAAATGCATGCCGCAAGTCATGGGGGCCCCAAATGCATGCCACATATCATGGGGGCCTCACGTGCATTCTGCATGACATGGGGGCCCCAAATGCTTGCAGTATGTCATGGGGGCCCCACATGCATGTCGCATGTCATGGGGGCCCCAAATGCATGCCACATATCATGGGGGCCCCACGTGCATGCTGCATATATTGGGGGCCCCAAATGCATGCCGCATGTTATGGGGGCCCTAAATGTATGCCGCATGTCATGGCAGCCCCAATACGTGCCACATGTCATGGGGGCCCCACGTGCATGCCGCATGTAATGGGTGCCCCACATGCATGCCTCATGTCATGGGGGCTCCAAATGCATGCCTCATGTCATGGCGTCCCCAAAGGCATGCCTCATGTCATGGGGGCCCCACATGCATGCCGCATGTCATAGGGGCCCCACGTGCATGCCGCATGTCATGGGGGCCCCACATGCATGCCGCATTTCATGGGGGATCCAAACTCATGCTGCAATATCATTGGGGCCCCAAGCGTATGCCGCATGTCATCGGGGCCCCAAATGCATGCCGCATGTCATAGGGGCCCCACATGCATGCCGCATTTCATGGGGGACCCAAATGCATGCCGCATGTCATGGGGCCCCAAATGCATGTCGCATGTCATGGGGGACCCACATGCTTGCTGCATGTCATGGGGTCCCCAAATGCATACCGCATGTCATGGGGGCCCCAAATGCATGCTGCATGTCATGGGCCCCCCAAATGCATGCAGCATGTCTTGGTGCCCACAAATGCATGCCACATGTCATAGGGGCCCCACATGCATGGCGCATTTCATGCCCCCCCCACATGCATGCACATGTCTCAGGTACCCCAAATGCATGCAGCATGTTATGCATGCCCCAAATGCATGCCGCATGTCATGGGGGCCCCACATGCATGCCGCATGTCATGGGGGCCCCAAATACATGCCGCATGTCATGGGGGCCCAACGTGCTTGGCGAAAGTCATGGGTGCCCCACATGCATGCCGCATGTCATCGGGGCCCTAAATGCATGCCGCATGTCATAGGGGCCCCACATGCATGACGCATGTCATGGGGGCCCCACATGCATGCCGCTTGTCACGGAGGCCCCAAATGCATGCCGCATGTCATGGGAGCCCCACATGAATGTCGCATGTCAAGGGGGCCCCACGTGCATGCCACATGTCATGAGGACCCCAAATGCATGCCGCATGTCATGGGGGCCATAAATGCATGCCGCATGTCATGGGGGCCCAACGTGCATGCCGCATGTATTATGGGCCCCAAATTCATGCTGCATGTCATGAGGGCCCTGCATGCATGCCGCATGTCATGGGGGCTCCAAATGCATGACTCATGTCATGGCGTCCCCAAAGGCATGCCTCATGTCATGGGGGCCCCACATGCATGGCACATGTCATAGTGGCCCCACATGCATGCCACGTGTCAAGGGAGCCCCAAATGAATGTCGCATTCAAGGGGGCCCCATGTGCATGCCGCATGTCATGGGGACCCACATGCATGCAGCATGTCATGGAGGCCCCATGACATGCGACAAGCATTTGGGCCCCACATGCATGCCGCATGCCATGGACCCCCCAAATGCATGCCGCATGTCATGTGGCCCCACATGCATGCCCCATGTCATGGGGGCCCAAATGCTTGCCACATGTCATGGGGGCCATAAATGCATGCCGCATGTCATGGGGGCCCCAAATGCATGCCGCATGTCTCAGGTACCCCAAATGCATGCAGCATGTTATGCATGCCCCAAATGCATGCAGCATGTTATGCATGCCCCAAATGCATGCCGCATGTCATGGGGGCCCCACATGCATGCCGCATGTCATGGGGGCCCCAAATGCATGCCGCATGTCATGGGGGCCCCACGTGCTTGGCGCAAGTCATGGGTGCCCCACATGCATTACGCATGTCATTGGGGCCCCAAATGCATGCCGCATGTCATAGGGGCCCCACATGCATGACGCATGTCATGGGGGCCCCACATGCATGCCGCATGTCATGGGGGCCAGAAATGCATGCCACATGTCATAGGGGCCCCACATGCATGGCGCATTTCATGGGGGCCCTACATGCATGCCGCATGTCATGGGGGCCCCAAGTGCATGTCTCATGTCATGGGGGCCCCAAATGCATGCCGCATGTCATAGTGGCCCCAAATGCATGCTGCATGTCATGAGGGTCCCACGTGCATGCCGCATGTCATGGGGGCCCCAAATGCATGGCTCAAGTCATGGGGGCCCCAAATGCATGCCACATATCATGGGGGCCCCACGTGCATGCTGCATATATTGGGGGCCCCAAATGCATGCCACATGTCATGAGGGCCCCGCTTGCATGCCGCATGTCATTGGGGCCCCGCAGGCATTCCGCATGTCATGGGGGCCTCACGTGCATTCCGCATGTCATGGGGCCCAAATGCATGCCGCATGTCATGGGGGCCCAACGTGCATGCCGCATGTATTGGGGTTCCCAACTGCATGCCGCATATCATGGGGCCCCACATGCATGCCACATGTCATGGGGGCCCCAAATGCATGCCTCAAGTCATGGGGGCCCCAAATGCATGCCGCATGTCATGGGGGCTCAAATGCTTGCCGCATGTCATGGGGGCCATAAATGCATGCCGCATGTCATGGGGGCCCAACAAGCATGCCGCATGTGTTGGGGGCCCCAAATTCATGCAGCATGTCATAGTGGCCCCACATGCATGGCGCATTTCATTTGGGCCCCACTTGCATGCAGCATGTAATGGGGGATCCAAATGCATGCTGCACGTCATGGGGGCCCCACGTGCATGCCGCATGTCATGGGGGCCCCGCAGGCATTCCACATGTCATGGGGGCCCCAAATAAATGCTGCATTTCATGGGGGCCCCACGTGCATGCCGCATGTCATGGGGCCCCCCAAATGGATGCCGCATGTCATAGGGGCCCCACATGCATGCCGCATATCATGGGGGCCCCAAATGCATGCAGCATGTCATGGGGGCCCCACGTGCATGCCACATGTCATTGGGGGCCCACATGCATGCCGCATGTCTTGGGGGCCACACTTGCATGCAGCATGTAATGGGGATCCAAATGCATGACGCATGTCAAGGGGGCCCCAAATTTTTGCCTCATGTCATCGGGGCCCCACATGCATGCTGGTTGTCATGGGGGCCCAAATGCATGCCGCATGTCATGGGGGCCCATGTGCATGCCGCATGTCATGGGGGACCAAATGCATGGCGCATGTTATGGGGGCCCCACGTGCATGCCGCTTGTCTTAGGGGCCCCAAGTACGTGCCGCATAATGGAGTCCCACATGCATGGTGCGTGTCATGGGGGCCCCACATGCATGCCGCATGTCATGACATGCGGCATGCATATGGGACCCCCATGACACGTGGCATGCATGTGGCCCCCAAATTCATGCTGCATGTCATGGGGGCCCCAATTGCATGACCCATGTTATGGAGGCTGCACATGCATGCCACATTTCATGGGGGCCACAAATGCATGCCGCATGTCATTTGGGCCCCAAAAGTATGCTGCATATCATGGGGGGCCCCAAATGCGTGCCGCATGTCATGAGGGCCCCACATGCATGGCGCATGTCATGGGGGCCCCAAATGCATGCCGCATGTTATGGGGGCCGCAAATATGTGCTGCATGTCATGTGGGCCCCAAATATGTGCCAAATGTCAAGAGGGCCCCACATGAATGTCGCGTGTCATGGGAGCCCCAAATGCTTGCCGCATGTCATTTCGTCCCCACATGCATGCCACAGGTCATGGGGGCCCCACATACATGCCGCGTGTCATGGGAGCCCCAAATGCATGCCCCCTTTCATGGGGGCACCACGTGCGACAAGCATTTGGGCCCCACATGCATGCCGCATGCCATGGGCCCCCCAAATGCATGCCGCATGTCATGGGGGCCTCACATGCATGCCGCATGTCATGGGGGCCCAAATGCTTGCAACATGTCTTGGGGGCCATAAATGCATGCCGCATGTCATGGGGTCCCCAAATGCATGCCGCATGTCTCAGGTACCCCAAATGCATGCAGCATGTTATGCATGCCCCAAATGCATGCCGCATGTCATGGGAGCCCAAATGCATGCCGCATGTCATGGGGGCCCCACATGCATGCCGCATGTCATGGGGGCCCAAATGCTTGCCGCATGTCATGGGGGCCAGAAATGCATGCCGCATGTCATAGGGGCCCCACATGCATGGCGCATTTCATGGGGGCCCTACATGCATGCCGCATGTCATGGGGGCCCCAAGTGCATGCCTCATGTCATGGGGGCCCCAAATGCATGCCGCATGTCATAGTGGCCCCAAATTCATGCTGCATGTCATGAGGGGCCCACGTGCATGCCGCGTGTCATGGGGGCCCCAAATGCATGGCTCAAGTCATGGGGGCCCCAAATGCATGCCACATATCATGGGGGCCCCACGTGCATGCTGCATATATTGGGGGCCCCAAATGCATGCCACATGTCATGAGGGCCCCGCTTGCATGCCGCATGTCATTGGGGCCCCGCAGGCATTCCGCATGTCATGGGGGCCCCACGTGCATTCCGCATGTCATTTGGCCCAAATGCATGCCGCATGTCATGGGGGCCCAACGTGCATGCCGCATGTATTGGGGTCCCCAACTGCATGCCGCATATCATGGGGCCCCACTTGCATGCCACATGTCATGGGGGCCCCACATGCTTGCCGCATTTCATGGGGGACCCAAATGCATGCATACCGCATGTCATTGGGGCCCCGCAGGCATTCCGCATGTCATGGGGGCCTCACGTGCATTCCGCATGTCATGGGGGCCCCACGGACATGCTGCATGTCATTGGGGCCCCACGTGCTTGCCTCATGTCACGGGGGTCACAAATGTATGCCGCATGTCATGGGGGCCCCACGTGCATGCCGAATGTCATGGCCCCCCCAAATGCATGCCGCATGTCATAGGGGTCCCACATGCATGCCGCATGTCATGGGGGCCCCAAATGCATGCCGCATGTCATAGTGGCTCCAAATGCATGCCGCATGTCATGAGGGCCCCACGTGCATGGCGCATTTCATGGGGGACCCAAATGCATGCCGCATGTCATGGGGTCCCCAAATGCATGGCGCATGTCATGGGGGATCCAAACTCATGCTGCATGTCATTGGGGCCCCAAGCGTATGCCGCATGTCATGGAGGCCCCATGTGCATGCCACATGTAATGGGGGCCCCAAATGCATGCGGCATGTCATAGGGGCCCCACATGCATGCCGCATGTCTCGGGCACCCCAAATGCATGCCGCATATAATGGGGCCCCCAAATTCATGCCGCAAGTCATGGGGGCCATAAATGCATGCCGCATGTCAAGGGGCCCCCACGTGCATGACGCATGTCATGGGGACCCACATGCATGCCACATGTCATGGAGGCCCCCATGACATGCGGCAAGCATTTGGGCCCCACATGCATGCTGCATGCCATGGGGCCCCCAAATGCATGCCGCATGTCAAGGGGGCCCAACATGCATGTCGCATGTCATGGGGGCCCAAATGCTTGCCGCATGTCATGGGGGCCCCACATGCATGCCGCATGTCATGGGGCCCAAAAGCTTGCCGCATGTCATGGGGGCCATAAATGCATGCCGCATGTCATGGGAGCCCCACATGAATGGCGCATGTCAAGGGGGCCCAACGTGCATGCCGCATGTATTGGGGGCCCCAAATTCATGCCGCAAGTCATGAGGGCCCTGCATGCATTCCGCATGTCATGGGGGGCCCAAATGCATGCCGCATGTCATGGCGGCCCCAAATGCATGCCGCATGTAATGGGGGATTCAAATGCATGCCGCATGTCATGGGGGTCCCACATGCATGCCGCATGTCATGGGGGCCCCAAATGCATGCCTCAAGTCATGGGGCCCCCCAAATGGATTCCGCATTTCATAGGGGCCCCACATGCATGACGCATATCTTGGGGCCCACAAATGCATGCTGCATGTCATAGGGGCCCCACATGCATGGCACATGTCATAGGGGCCCCACGTACATGGCTCATGTCATGGGTGCCCCACCTGCATGCTGCATGTCATTGGGGCCCCAATTGCATGCCGCATGCCATAGGGGCCCCACATGCATGGCGCATGTCATGGGGGCCCCAAATGCATGCCGCATGTTATGGGGGCCCCATGTGCATGCCGCATGTCATGGGGGCCCCAAATGCATGCCGCATGTAATGGGGGCCCCACGTGCATGCCACATGTCATGGGGGCCCCAAATGCATGCAGCATGTCATGGGGGCCCCACGTGCATGCCACATGTCATGGGGGGCCCACATGCATGCCGCATGTCATGGGGGCCCCACTTGCATGCAGCATGTTATGGGGCCCCATGTGCATGCCGCATGTCATGGGGGCCCCAAATGCATGCCGCATGTAATGGGGGTCCCACATGCATGCAGCATGTCATGAGGGCCCCACATGCATGCCGCATGTCATGGGGGTCCCACGTGCATGCTGCATGTCATTGGGGCCCCACGTGCTTGCCGCATGTCACGAGGGCCACAAATGTATGCCGCATATCATGGGGGCCCCACGTGCATGCCGCATGTCATGGGCCCCCCCAAATGCATGCAGCATGTCATGGGGGCCCCACGTTCATGCCACATGTCATGGGGAGCCCACATGCATGCCGCATATCATAGGGGCCCCACATGCATGGAGCATGTCATGGGGGCCCCACGTGCATGCCGCATGTCATGGGGGATCCAAACTCATGCCGCATGTCATTGGGGCCCCAAGCGTATGCCGCATTTCATGGGGGCCCCATGTGCATGCCACATGTAATGTGGGCCCCAAATGCATGCGGCATGTCATAGAGGCCCCACGTGCATGCCGCATGTCTCGGGCACCCCAAATGCATGCAGCATGTTATGGGGCCCCACGTGCATGCCGCATGTCTCAGGTACACCAAATGCATGCAGCATGTTATGCAGGCCCCAAATGCATGCCACATGTCATGGGGGCCCAAATGCATGCCGCATGTCATGGGGGCCCCACATGCATGCCGCATGTCATGGGTGCCCCAAATGCATGCCGCATGTCATGGGGGTTCCACGTGCATGCCGCATTTCATGGGGGACCCAAATGCATGCCGCATGTCATGGGGCCCCCAAATGCATGTCGCATGTCATGGGGGCCCCATGTGCATGCTGCATGTCATGGAGGCCCCAAATGAATGCCTCATGTCATGGGGGCCCCAAATGCATGCCGCATGTCATGGGGCCCCCCAAATGCATGCAACATGTATTGGGGCCCACAAATGCATGCCGCATGTCATAGGGGCCCCACATGCATGGCGTATTTCATGGGGGCCCCAAATGCGTGCCGCATATCATGGGGGCCCCAAATTCATGCCGCAAGTCATGGGGGCCATAAATGCATGCTGCATGTCAAGGGGGCCCCACGTGCATGACACATGTCATGGGGACCCACATGCATGCCGCATGTCATGGAGGCCCCCATGACATGCGGCAAGCATTTGGGCCCCACATGCATGATGCATGCCATGGGGCCCCTAAATGCATGCCGCATGTCAAGGGGGTCCCACATGCATGCCGCATGTCATGGGGGCCCAAATGCTTGCATCATGTCATGGGGGCCCCACATGCATGCCGCATGTCATGGGGCCCAAAAGCTTGACGCATGTCTTGGGGGCCATAAATGCATGCCGCATGTCATGGGAGCCCCACATGAATGTCGCATGTCAAGGGGGCCCAAGGTGCATGCCGCATGTATTGGGGGCCCCAAATTCATGCCGCATGTCATGAGGGCCCTGCATGCATGCCACATGTCATGGGGGCCCCGCAGGCATTCCGCATGTCATGGGGGGCCCAAATGCATGCCGCATGTCATGGGGGCCCCACGTGCATGCCGCATGTAATGGGGGATTCAAATGCATGCCGCATGTAATGGGGGCCCCACGTGCATGCCACATGTCATGGGGGCCCCAAATGCATGCAGCATGTCATGGGGGCCCCACGTGCATGCCACATGTCATGGGGGGCCCACATGCATGCCGCATGTCATGGGGGCCCCACTTGCATGCATCATGTCATGGGGCCCCCCAAATGCATGCAGCATGTCATGGGGGCCCCACGTGCATGCCACATGTCATGGGGAGCCCACATGCATGGAGCATGTCATGGGGGCCCCACGTGTATGCCGCATTTCATGGGGGCCCCATGTGCATGCCACATGTAATGTGGGCCCCAAATGCATGCGGCATGTCATAGAGGCCCCACTTGCATGCCGCATGTCTCGGGCACCCCAAATGCATGCAGCATGTTATGGGGGCCCAACGTGCATGCCGCATGTCTCAGGTACCCCAAATGCATGCAGCATGTTATGCAGGCCCCAAATGCATGCCGCATGTCGTGGGAGCCCAAATGCATGCCGCATGTCATGGGGCCCCCACATGCATGCCACATGTCATGGGTGCCCCAAATGCATGCCGCATGTCATGGGGGCTCCACGTGCATGCCGCATTTCATGGGGACCCAAATGCATGCCGCATGTCATGGGGCCCCCAAATGCATGTCGCATGTCATGGGGGCCCCACGTGCATGCTTCATGTCATGGGGGCCCCAAATGAATGCCTCATGTCATGGTGGCCCCAAATGCATGCCGCATGTCATGGGGCCCCCCAAATGCATGCAACATGTCTTGGGGCCCACAAATGCATGCTGCATGTCATAGGGGCCCCACATGCATGGCGTATTTCATGGGGGCCCCAAATGCGTGCCGCATATCATGGGGGCCCCAAATTCATGCCGCAAGTCATGGGGGCCATAAATGCATGCCGCATGTCAAGGGGGCCCCACGTGCATGACGCATGTCATGGGGACCCACATGCATGCCGCATGTCAAGGGGGCCCCACGTGCATGCCGCATGTCATGGGGGCCCAACAAGCATGCCGCATGTATTGGGGGCCCCAAATTCATGCAGCATGTCACAGGGGCCCCACATGCATGGCGCATTTCATGGGGGCCCCACTTGCATGCAGCATGTAATGGGGGATCCAAATGCATGCTGCACGTCATGGGGGCCCCACGTGCATGCCGCATGTCATGGGGGCCCCGCAGGCATTCCACATGTCATGGGGGCCCCAAATAAATGCTGCATTTCATGGGGGCCCCAAATGCATGCAGCATGTCATGGGGGCCCCACGTGCATGCCACATGTCATTGGGGGCTCACATGCATGCCGCATGTCATTGGGGCCACACTTGCATGCAGCATGTCATGGGGGCCCAAATGCATGACGCATGTCATGGATGCTCCACGTGCATGCCGCATGTAATGGGGCCCCCAAATTCATGTCGCATGTCATAGGGGCCCCACGTGCATTCCGCATGTCATGGGGGCCCCAAATGCATGCCGCATGTCATGGGGGCCCCACGTGCATGCCGCATGTCTTGGGGCCCACAAATGCATGCCGCATGTCATAGGGGCCCCACATGCATGGCGCATTTCATGGGGCCCTACATGCATGCCGCATGTCATGGGGGCCCCAAATGCATGCCTCATGTCATGGGGGCCCCAAATGCATGCCGCATGTCATAGTGGTTTCCACATGCATGCTGCATGTCATGAGGGGCCCACGTGCATGCCGCAAGTCATGGGGCCCCCAAATGCATGCCACATATCATGGGGGCCCCACGTGCATTCTGCATATATTGGGTCCCCAAATGCATGCCACATGTCATGAGGGCCCCGCTTGCATTCCGCATGTCATTGGGGCCCCGCAGGCATTCCGCATGTCATGGGGGCCCCACGTACATGCTGCATGTCATTGGGGCCCCACGTGCTTGCCGCATTTAATGGGGGACGCAAATGCATGCATGCCGCATGTCATTGGGGCACCGCAGGCATTCCGCATGTCATGGGGGCCTCACGTGCATTCCGCATGTCATGGGGGCCCCACGTACATGCTGCATGTCATTGGTGCCCCACGTGCTTGCCGCATGTCATGGGGCCCCCCAAATGCAGGCCGCATGTCATAGGGGCCCCACGTGCATGGCGCAAATCATGGGTGCCCCACATGCATGCCGCATGTCATCGGGGCCACAAATGCATGCCGCATGTCATAGGGGCCCCACATGCATGCCGCATTTCATGGGGGACTCAAATGCATGCCGCATGTCATAGTGGCCCCAAATGCATGCTGCATGTCATGACGGGCCCACGTGCTTGACGCATGTCATGGGGGCCCGAAATGCATGGCTCAAGTCATGGGGGCCCCAAATGCATGCCACATATCATGGGGGCCCCACGTGCATGCTGCATATATTGGGGGCCCCAAATGCATGCCACATGTCATGAGGGCCCCGCTTGCATGCCGCATGTCATTGGGGCCCCGCAGGCATTCCGCATGTCATGGGGCCCCCACATGCATGCCACATTTCATGGGGGCACCCAAATGCATGCATGCCGCATGTCATTGGGGCCCCAAATGCATGCCGCATGTCATAGTGGCTCCAAATGCATGCCGCAAGTCATGGGTGCCCCACATGCATGCCGCATGTCATCGGGCCCACAAATGTATGCCGCATGTCATGGGGGCCCCACGTGCATGCCGCATGTCATGGGGCCCCCCAAATGCATGCCGCATGTCATAGGGGTCCCACATGCATGCCGCATGTCATAGTGGCCCCAAATGCATGCCGCAAGTCATGGATGCCACACATGCATGCTGCATGTCATGGAGGCCCCCAAATGCATGCAGCATGTCTTGGGGCCCACAAATGCATGCCGCATGTCATAGGGGCCCCACATGCATAGCGCATGTCATGGGGGACCGAAATGCATGACTCATGTCATGGGGGCCCCACGTGCATGTCGCATGTCATGGGGGATCCAAACTCATGCTGCATGTCATTGGGACCCCAAGCGTATGCCGCATGTCATGGAGGCCCCATGTGCATGCCACATGTAATGGGGGCCCCAAATGCATGCGGCATGTCATAGGGGCCCCACGTGCATTCCGCATGTCTCGGGCACCCCAAATGCATGCAGCATGTTATGGGGGCCCCACGTGCATGCCACATGTCTCAGGTACCCCATGCAGCATGTTATGCAGGCCCCCATGACATGCGGCAAGCATTTGGGCCACACATGCATGCCGCATGCCATGGGCCCCCCAAATGCATGCCGCATGTCATGGGGGCCCCACATGCATGCCGCATGTCATGAGGGCCCCACATGCATGGCGCATGTCATGGGGGCCCCAAATGCATGCCGCATGTCATGGGGGCCACAAATATGTGCGCATTTCATGGGGGCCCAACGTGCATGCCGCATGTCTTTGGGCCCCAAATATTTGCCGCATGTCATGGGGGCCCCACATGCCTGCCATGTGTCATGGGGTCCCCACATGCATTCCGCATGTCATGAGGGCCCCACATGCATGGCGCAAGTCATAGGGGCCACACGTGCATGCCTCGTGTCATGGGGGCCCCAAACGCATGCCTCATTACACGGGGGCCCCAAGTGCATGCTGCATGTCATGGGGACCCCAAATGCATGCCGCATGTCATGGGGACCCTAAATGTATGCCGAATGTCATGGGGGCCCAAAATACGTGCCACATATCAGGGGGCCCCACGTGCATGCCGCATGTCATGGGTGCCACACATGCATGCTGCATTTCATGGGGTCCCAAATGCATGCCCCATGTCATGGGGGGCCCACGTGCATGCCGCAAGTCATGGGGTCCCCAAATGCATGTCTCATGTCATGGGGTCCCTAAATGCATGCCGCATGTCAAGGGGGCCCCAAATGTATGCCACATGTCATGGGGGCCCAACGTGCATGCCGCATGTCTTGGGGCCCCAAATATTTGCCGCAAGTCGTGGGAGCCCCACATGCATGCCACGTGTCATGGGGGCCCCCGTGCGTGCCGCATGTCATGGGGACCACAAATACATGTCGCATGTTTTGGGGCCCCCAAATACGTGCCGCATGTCATGGGGGCCCCACGTGCTTGCCGCATGTTATGGAGTCCCCAAATGCATGCCGCCTGTCATGGGGGCCCCACGAGCATGCCGCATTTCCTTGGGGACCCTAAATGCATGCTACATGTCAGGGGCTCCAAATGCTTGCTGCATGTCATGGAAGCCCCAAATACATGCCGCTTGTAATGGGGGCGCCAAATGCATGCCACATATCATGAGGGCAACACGTGCATGCCGCATGTAATGGGGGCCCCACATGCAAGCTGGGTGTTATTGGGGCCCAAATGCATGCCGCATGTCATGGGGGCCCCACATACATGGCGCATGTCATGGGGGCCCCAAATGCATGCCGCATGTCAAGGGGGCCCCAAATTTTTGCCTCATGTCATCGGGGCCCCACATGCATGCTGGTTGTCATGGGGGCCCAAATGCATGCCGCATGTCATGGAGGACCAAATGCATTGCGCATGTTATGGGGGCCCCACGTGCATGCCGCTTGTCTTAGGGGCCCCAAGTACGTGCCGCATAATGGGGTCCCACATGCATGGTGCGTGTCATGGGGGCCCCACATGCATGCCGCATGTCATGACATGCGGCATGCATGTGGGACCCCCATGACACGTGGCATGCATGTGGCCCCCAAATTCATGCTGCATGTCATGGGGGCCCCAATTGCATGACCCATGTTATGGAGGCTGCACATGCATGCCACATTTCATGGGGGCCACAAATGCATGCCGCATGTCATTTGGGCCCCAAAAGTATGCTGCATATCATGGGGGGCCCCAAATACGTGCCGCATGTCATGAGGGCCCCACATGCATGGCGCATGTCATGGGGCCCCCAAATGCATGCCTCATGTTATGGGGGCCGCAAATATGTGCTGCATGTCATGTGGGCCCCAAATATGTGCCAAATGTCAAGAGGGCCCCACATGAATGTCGCGTGTCATGGGAGCCCCAAATGCTTACCGCATGTCATTTCGTCTCCACATGCATGCCACAGGTCATGGGGGCCCCACATACATGCCGCGTGTCATGGGAGCCCCAAATGCATGCCCCCTTTCATGGGGGCACCACGTGCATGCCGCATGTCATGGGGGCCCCAAATGCATACCGCATGTCATGGGGGCCCCAAATGCATGCCGCATGTTATGGGGGCCCTAAATGTATGCCGCATGTCATGGCAGCTCCAATACGTGCCACATGTCATGGGGGCCCCACGTGCATGCCGCATGTCATGGGTGCCCCACATGCATGCCTCATGTCATGGGGGCTCCAAATGCATGCCTCATGTCATGGCGTCCCCAAAGACATGCCTCATGTCATGGGGGCCCCACATGCATGCCACATGTCATAGTGGCCCCACATGCATGCCACGTGTCAAGGGAGCCCCAAATGAATGTCGCATGTCAAGGGGGCCCCATGTGCATGCCGCATGTCATGGGGACCCACATGCATGCAGCATGTCATGGAGGCCCCATGACATGCGACAAGCATTTGGGCCCCACATGCATGCCGCATGCCATGGCCCCCCAAATGCATGCCGCATGTCATGGGGGCCCCACATGCATGCCGCATGTCATGGGGGCCCAAATGCTTGCCACATGTCATGGGGGCCATAAATGCATGCCGCATGTCATGAGGGCCCCAAATGCATGCCGCATGTCTCAGGTACCCCAAATGCATGCAGCATGTTATGCATGCCCCAAATGCATGCCGCATGTCATGGGAGCCCAAATGCATGCCGCATGTCATGGGGGCCCCACATGCATGCCGCATGTCATGGGGGCCCCAAATGCATGCCGCATGTCATGGGGGCCCCACGTGCTTGGCGCAAGTCATGGGTGCCCCACATGCATGACGCATGTCATCGGGGCCCCAAATGCATGCCGCATGTCATAGGGGCCCCACATGCATGACGCATGTCATGGGGGCCCCACATGCATGCTGCATGTCATGGGGGCCCAAATGCTTGCCGCATGTCATGGGGGCCAGAAATGCATGCCGCATGTCATAGGGGCCCCACATGCATGGCGCATTTCATGGGGGCCCTACATGCATGCCGCATGTCATGGGGGCCCCAAGTGCATGCCTCATGTCATGGGGGCCCCAAATGCATGCCGCATGTCATAGTGGCGCCAAATGCATGCTGCATGTCATGAGGGGCCCACGTGCATGCCGCATGTCATGGGGGCCCCAAATGCATGGCTCAAGTCATGGGGGCCTCAAATGCATGCCACATATCATGGGGGCCCCACGTGCATGCTGCATATATTGGGGGCCCCAAATGCATGCCACATGTCATGAGGGCCCCGCTTGCATGCCGCATGTCATTGGGGCCCCGCAGGCATTCCGCATGTCATGGGGGCCTCACGTGCATTCCGCATGTCATGGGGCCCAAATGCATGCCGCATGTCATGGGTGCCCAACGTGCATGCCGCATGTATTGGGGTCCCCAACTGCATGCCGCATATCATGGGGCCCCACATGCATGCCACATGTCATGGGGGCCCCACATGCTTGCCGCATTTCATGGGGGACCCAAATGCATGCATACCGCATGTCATTGGGGCCCCGCAGGCATTCCGCATGTCATGGGGGCCTCATGTGCATTCCGCATGTCATGGGGGCTCCACGTGCATGCTGCATGTCATTGGGGCCCCACGTGCTTGCCGCATGTCATGGGGCCCCACGTGCATGCCTCATGTCACGGGGGCCACAAATGTATGCCGCATGTCATGGGAGCCCCACGTGCATGCCGCATGTCATGGGGCCCCCACATGCATGCCACATTTCATGGGGGGACCCAAATGCATGCATGCCGCATGTCATTGGGGCCCCAAATGCATGCCGCATGTCATAGTGGCTCCAAATGCATGCCGCAAGTCATGGGGGCCCCAAATGCATGCCACATATCATGGGGGCCTCACGTGCATTCTGCATGACATGGGGGCCCCAAATGCTTGCAGCATGTCATGGGGGCCCCACATGCATGTCGCATGTCATGGGGGCCCCAAATGCATGCCACATATCATGGGGGCCCCACGTGCATGCTGCATATATTGGGGGCCCCAAATGCATGCCGCATGTTATGGGGGCCCTAAATGTATGCCGCATGTCATGGCAGCCCCAATACGTGCCACATGTCATGGGGGCCCCACGTGCATGCCGCATGTCATGGGTGCCCCACATGCATGCCTCATGTCATGGGGGCTCCAAATGCATGCCTCATGTCATGGCGTCCCCAAAGGCATGCCTCATGTCATGGGGGCACCACATGCATGCCGCATGTCATAGGGGCCCCACGTGCATGCCGCATGTCATGGGGGCCCCACATGCATGCCGCATTTCATGGGGGATCCAAACTCATGCTGCAATGTCATTGGGGCCCCAAGCGTATGCCGCATGTCATGGAGGCCCCATGTGTATGCCACATGTAATGGGGGCCACAAATGCATGCCGCATGTCATGGGGGCCCCAAATACATGCCGCATGTCATGGGGGCCCCACGTGCTTGGCGAAAGTCATGGGTGCCCCACATGCATGCCGAATGTCATCGGGGCCCTAAATGCATGCCGCATGTCATAGGGGCCCCACATGCATGACGCATGTCATGGGGGCCCCACATGCATGCCGCTTGTCACGGAGGCCCCAAATGCATGCCGCATGTCATGGGAGCCCCACATGAATGTCGCATGTCAAGGGGGCCCCACGTGCATGCCACATGTCATGAGGACCCCAAATGCATGCCGCATGTCATGGGGGCCATAAATGCATGCCGCATGTCATGGGGGCCCAACGTGCATGCCGCATGTATTGTGGGCCCCAAATTCATGCTGCATGTCATGAGGGCCCTGCATGCATGCCGCATGTCATGGGGGCTCCAAATGCATGACTCATGTCATGGCGTCCCCAAAGGTATGCCTCATGTCATGGGGGCCCCACATGCATGGCACATGTCATAGTGGCCCCACATGCATGCCACGTGTCAAGGGAGCCCCAAATGAATGTCGCATTCAAGGGGGCCCCATGTGCATGCCGCATGTCATGGGGACCCACATGCATGCAGCATGTCATGGAGGCCCCATGACATGCGACAAGCATTTGGGCCCCACATGCATGCCGCATGCCATGGGCCCCCAAATGCATGCCGCATGTCATGGGGCCCCACATGCATGCCGCATGTCATGGGGCCCAAATGCTTGCCACATGTCATGGGGGCCATAAATGCATGCCGCATGTCATGGGGGCCCCAAATGCATGCAACATGTCTCAGGTACCCCAAATGCATGCAGCATGTTATGCATGCCCCAAATGCATGCAGCATGTTATGCATGCCCCAAATGCATGCCGCATGTCATGGGGGCCCCACATGCATGCCGCATGTCATGGGGGCCCCAAATGCATGCCGCATGTCATGGGGGCCCCACGTGCTTGACGCAAGTCATGGGTGCCCCACATGCATGACGCATGTCATCGGGGCCCCAAATGCATGCCGCATGTCATAGGGGCCCCACATGCATGACGAATGTCATGGGGGCCCCACATGCATGCCGCATGTCATGGGGGCCAGAAATGCATGCCGCATGTCATAGGGGCCCCACATGCATGGCGCATTTCATGGGGGCCCTACATGCATGCCGCATGTCATGGGGGCCCCAAGTGCATGCCTCATGTCATGGGGGCCCCAAATGCATGCCGCATGTCATAGTGGCCCCAAATGCATGCTGCATGTCATGAGGGGCCCAAGTGCATGCC
Organism: Phyllobates terribilis; assembly: GCF_046119375.1. Taxonomy (NCBI): domain Eukaryota; kingdom Metazoa; phylum Chordata; class Amphibia; order Anura; family Dendrobatidae; genus Phyllobates; species Phyllobates terribilis. The sequence goes on along the minus strand of NW_027362942.1, from coordinate 3,333,645 downwards.
GCGTGTCATGGGGGCCCCAAATGCATGGCTCAAGTCATGGGGGCCCCAAATGCATGCCACATATCATGGGGGCCCCACGTGCATGCTGCATATATTGGGGGCCCCAAATGCATGCCACATGTCATGAGGGCCCCGCTTGCATGCCGCATGTCATTGGGACCCCGCAGGCATTCCGCATGTCATGGGGGCCCCACGTGCATTCCGCATGTCATTTGGCCCAAATGCATGCCGCATGTCATGGGGGCCCAACGTGCATGCCGCATGTATTGGGGTCCCCAACTGCATGCCGCATATCATGGGGCCCCACTTGCATGCCACATGTCATGGGGGCCCCACATGCTTGCCGCATTTCATGGGGGACCCAAATGCATGCATACCGCATGTCATTGGGGCCCCGCAGGCATTCTGCATGTCATGGGGGCCTCACGTGCATTCCGCATGTCATGGGGGCCCCACGGACATGCTGCATGTCATTGGGGCCCCACGTGCTTGCCTCATGTCACGGGGGTCACAAATGTATGCCGCATGTCATGGGGGCCCCACGTGCATGCCGAATGTCATGGGCCCCCCCCAAATGCATGCCGCATGTCATAGGGGTCCCACATGCATGCCGCATGTCATGGGGGCCCCAAATGCATGCCGCATGTCATAGTGGCTCCAAATGCATGCCGCATGTCATGAGGGCCCCACGTGCATGGCGCATTTCGTGGGGGACCCAAATGCATGCCGCATGTCATGGGGTCCCCAAATGCATGGCGCATGTCATGGGGGATCAAAACTCATGCTGCATGTCATTGGGGCCCCAAGCGTATGCCGCATGTCATGGAGGCCCCATGTGCATGCCACATGTAATGGGGGCCCCAAATGCATGCGGCATGTCATAGGGGCCCCACGTGCATGCCGCATGTCTCGGGCACCCCAAATGCATGCCGCATATAATGGGGCCCCCAAATTCATGCCGCAAGTCATGGGGGCCATAAATGCATGCCGCATGTCAAGGGGCCCCCACGTGCATGACGCATGTCATGGGGACCCACATGCATGCCACATGTCATGGAGGCCCCCATGACATGCGGCAAGCATTTGGGCCCCACATGCATGCTGCATGCCATGGGGCCCCCAAATGCATGCCGCATGTCAAGGGGGCCCAACATGCATGTCGCATGTCATGGGGGCCCAAATGCTTGCCGCATGTCATGGGGGCCCCACATGCATGCCGCATGTCATGGGGCCCAAAAGCTTGCCGCATGTCATGGGGGCCATAAATGCATGCCGCATGTCATGGGAGCCCCACATGAATGGCGCATGTCAAGGGGGCCCAACGTGCATGCCGCATGTATTGGGGCCCCCAAATTCATGCCGCAAGTCATGAGGGCCCTGCATGCATTCCGCATGTCATGGGGGGCCCAAATGCATGCCGCATGTCATGGCGGCCCCAAATGCATGCCGCATGTAATGGGGGATTCAAATGCATGCCGCATGTCATGGGGGTCCCACATGCATGCCGCATGTCATGGGGGCCCCAAATGCATGCCTCAAGTCATGGGGCCCCCCAAATGGATTCCGCATTTCATAGGGGCCCCACATGCATGACGCATATCTTGGGGCCCACAAATGCATGCCGCATGTCATAGGGGCCCCACATGCATGGCACATGTCATAGGGGCCCCACGTACATGGCTCATGTCATGGGTGCCCCACCTGCATGCTGCATGTCATTGGGGCCCCAATTGCATGCCGCATGCCATAGGGGCCTCACATGCATGGCGCATGTCATGGGGCCCCAAATGCATGCCGCATGTTATGGGGGCCCCATGTGCATGCCGCATGTCATGGGGGCCCCAAATGCATGCCGCATGTAATGGGGGCCCCACGTGCATGCCACATGTCATGGGGGCCCCAAATGCATGCAGCATGTCATGGGGGCCCCACGTGCATGCCACATGTCATGGGGGGCCCACATGCATGCCGCATGTCATGGGGGACCCACTTGCATGCCGCATGTTATGGGGGCCCCATGTGCATGTCGCATGTCATGGGGGCCCCAAATGCATGCCGCATGTAATGGGGGTCCCACATGCATGCAGCATGTCATGAGGGCCCCACATGCATGCCGCATGTCATGGGGGTCCCACGTGCATGCTGCATGTCATTGGGGCCCCACGTGCTTGCCGCATGTCACGAGGGCCACAAATGTATGCCGCATATCATGGGGGCCCCACGTGCATGCCGCATGTCATGGGGCCCCCCATGCATGCCACATTTCATGGGGGGACCCAAATGCATGCATGCCGCATGTCATTGGGGCCCCAAATGCATGCCGCATGTCATAGTGGCTCCAAATGCATGCCGCAAGTCATGGGGGCCCCAAATGCATGCCACATATCATGGGGGCCTCACGTGCATTCTGCATGACATGGGGGCCCCAAATGCTTGCAGTATGTCATGGGGGCCCCACATGCATGTCGCATGTCATGGGGGCCCCAAATGCATGCCACATATCATGGGGGCCCCACGTGCATGCTGCATATATTGGGGGCCCCAAATGCATGCCGCATGTTATGGGGGCCCTAAATGTATGCCGCATGTCATGGCAGCCCCAATACGTGCCACATGTCATGGGGGCCCCACGTGCATGCCGCATGTCATGGGTGCCCCACATGCATGCCTCATGTCATGGGGGCTCCAAATGCATGCCTCATGTCATGGCGTCCCCAAAGGCATGCCTCATGTCATGGGGGCCCCACATGCATGCCGCATGTCATAGGGGCCCCACGTGCATGCCGCATGTCATGGGGGCCCCACATGCATGCCGCATTTCATGGGGGATCCAAACTCATGCTGCAATATCATTGGGGCCCCAAGCGTATGTCATGGAGGCCCCATGTGTATGCCACATGTAATGGGGGCCACAAATGCATGCGGCATGTCATAGGGGCCCCACGTGCATGCCGCATGTCTCGGGCACCCCAAATTCATGCCGCATGTCATAGGGGCCCCACGTGCATGGCGCAAATCATGGGTGCCCCACATGCATGCCGCATGTCATCGGGGCCCCAAATGCATGCCGCATGTCATAGGGGCCCCACATGCATGCCGCATTTCATGGGGGACCCAAATGCATGCCGCATGTCATGGGGCCCCAAATGCATGTCGCATGTCATGGGGGACCCACATGCTTGCTGCATGTCATGGGGTCCCCAAATGCATACCGCATGTCATGGGGCCCCCAAATGCATGCTGCATGTCATGGGCCCCCCAAATGCATGCAGCATGTCTTGGTGCCCACAAATGCATGCCGCATGTCACAGGGGCCCCACATGCATGGCGCATTTCATGGGCCCCCCACATGCATGCGCATGTCTCAGGTACCCCAAATGCATGCAGCATGTTATGCATGCCCCAAATGCATGCCGCATGTCATGGGGGCCCCACATGCATGCCACATGTCATGGGGGCCCCAAATACATGCCGCATGTCATGGGGGCCCCACGTGCTTGGCGAAAGTCATGGGTGCCCCACATGCATGCCGCATGTCATCGGGGCCCTAAATGCATGCCGCATGTCATAGGGGCCCCACATGCATGACGCATGTCATGGGGGCCCCACATGCATGCCGCTTGTCACGGAGGCCCCAAATGCATGCCGCATGTCATGGGAGCCCCACATGAATGTCGCATGTCAAGGGGGCCCCACGTGCATGCCACATGTCATGAGGACCCCAAATGCATGCCGCATGTCATGGGGGCCATAAATGCATGCCGCATGTCATGGGGGCCCAACGTGCATGCCGCATGTATTATGGGCCCCAAATTCATGCTGCATGTCATGAGGGCCCTGCATGCATGCCGCATGTCATGGCGTCCCCAAAGGCATGCCTCATGTCATGGCGTCCCCAAAGGCATGCCTCATGTCATGGGGGCCCCACATGCATGGCACATGTCATAGTGGCCCCACATGCATGCCACGTGTCAAGGGAGCCCCAAATGAATGTCGCATTCAAGGGGGCCCCATGTGCATGCCGCATGTCATGGGGACCCACATGCATGCAGCATGTCATGGAGGCCCCATGACATGCGACAAGCATTTGGGCCCCACATGCATGCCGCATGCCATGGGCCCCCCAAATGCATGCCGCATGTCATGTGGCCCCACATGCATGCCCCATGTCATGGGGGCCCAAATGCTTGCCACATGTCATGGGGGCCATAAATGCATGCCGCATGTCATGGGGGCCCCAAATGCATGCCGCATGTCTCAGGTACCCCAAATGCATGCAGCATGTTATGCATGCCCCAAATGCATGCAGCATGTTATGCATGCCCCAAATGCATGCCGCATGTCATGGGGGCCCCACATGCATGCCGCATGTCATGGGGGCCCCAAATGCATGCCGCATGTCATGGGGGCCCCACGTGCTTGGCGCAAGTCATGGGTGCCCCACATGCATTACGCATGTCATTGGGGCCCCAAATGCATGCCGCATGTCATAGGGGCCCCACATGCATGACGCATGTCATGGGGGCCCCACATGCATGCCGCATGTCATGGGGGTCAGAAATGCATGCCGCATGTCATAGGGGCCCCACATGCATGGCGCATTTCATGGGGGCCCTACATGCATGCCGCATGTCATGGGGGCCCCAAGTGCATGCCTCATGTCATGGGGGCCCCAAATGCATGCCGCATGTCATAGTGGCCCCAAATGCATGCTGCATGTCATGAGGGTCCCACGTGCATGCCGCATGTCATGGGGGCCCCAAATGCATGGCTCAAGTCATGGGGGCCCCAAATGCATGCCACATATCATGGGGGCCCCACGTGCATGCTGCATATATTGGGGGCCCCAAATGCATGCCACATGTCATGAGGGCCCCGCTTGCATGCCGCATGTCATTGGGGCCCCGCAGGCATTCCGCATGTCATGGGGGCCTCACGTGCATTCCGCATGTCATGGGGCCCAAATGCATGCCGCATGTCATGGGGGCCCAACGTGCATGCCGCATGTATTGGGGTTCCCAACTGCATGCCGCATATCATGGGGCCCCACATGCATGCCACATGTCATGGGGGCCCCAAATGCATGCCTCAAGTCATGGGGGCCCCAAATGCATGCCGCATGTCATGGGGGCTCAAATGCTTGCCGCATGTCATGGGGGCCATAAATGCATGCCGCATGTCATGGGGGCCCAACAAGCATGCCGCATGTGTTGGGGGCCCCAAATTCATGCAGCATGTCATAGTGGCCCCACATGCATGGCGCATTTCATTTGGGCCCCACTTGCATGCAGCATGTAATGGGGGATCCAAATGCATGCTGCACGTCATGGGGGCCCCACGTGCATGCCGCATGTCATGGGGGCCCCGCAGGCATTCCACATGTCATGGGGGCCCCAAATAAATGCTGCATTTCATGGGGGCCCCACGTGCATGCCGCATGTCATGGGGCCCCCCAAATGGATGCCGCATGTCATAGGGGCCCCACATGCATGCCGCATATCATGGGGGCCCCAAATGCATGCATCATGTCATGGGGGCCCCACGTGCATGCCACATGTCATTGGGGGCCCACATGCATGCCGCATGTCATGGGGGCCACACTTGCATGCAGCATGTAATGGGGATCCAAATGCATGACGCATGTCAAGGGGGCCCCAAATTTTTGCCTCATGTCATCGGGGCCCCACATGCATGCTGGTTGTCATGGGGGCCCAAATGCATGCCGCATGTCATGGGGGCCCATGTGCATGCCGCATGTCATGGGGGACCAAATGCATGGCGCATGTTATGGGGGCCCCACGTGCATGCCGCTTGTCTTAGGGGCCCCAAGTACGTGCTGCATAATGGAGTCCCACATGCATGGTGCGTGTCATGGGGGCCCCACATGCATGCCGCATGTCATGACATGCGGCATGCATATGGGACCCCCATGACACGTGGCATGCATGTGGCCCCCAAATTCATGCTGCATGTCATGGGGGCCCCAATTGCATGACCCATGTTATGGAGGCTGCACATGCATGCCACATTTCATGGGGGCCACAAATGCATGCCGCATGTCATTTGGGCCCCAAAAGTATGCTGCATATCATGGGGGGCCCCAAATACGTGCCGCATGTCATGAGGGCCCCACATGCATGGCGCATGTCATGGGGGCCCCAAATGCATGCCGCATGTTATGGGGGCCGCAAATATGTGCTGCATGTCATGTGGGCCCCAAATATGTGCCAAATGTCAAGAGGGCCCCACATGAATGTCGCGTGTCATGGGAGCCCCAAATGCTTGCCGCATGTCATTTCGTCCCCACATGCATGCCACAGGTCATGGGGGCCCCACATACATGCCGCGTGTCATGGGAGCCCCAAATGCATGCCCCCTTTCATGGGGGCACCACGTGCGACAAGCATTTGGGCCCCACATGCATGCCGCATGCCATGGGCCCCCCAAATGCATGCCGCATGTCATGGGGGCCTCACATGCATGCCGCATGTCATGGGGGCCCAAATGCTTGCAACATGTCTTGGGGGCCATAAATGCATGCCGCATGTCATGGGGTCCCCAAATGCATGCCGCATGTCTCAGGTACCCCAAATGCATGCAGCATGTTATGCATGCCCCAAATGCATGCAGCATGTCATGGGAGCCCAAATGCATGCCGCATGTCATGGGGGCCCCACATGCATGCCGCATGTCATGGGGGCCCAAATGCTTGCCGCATGTCATGGGGGCCAGAAATGCATGCCGCATGTCATGGGGGCCCTACATGCATGCCGCATGTCATGGGGGCCCCAAGTGCATGCCTCATGTCATGGGGGCCCCAAATGCATGCCGCATGTCATAGTGGCCCCAAATGCATGCTGCATGTCATGAGGGGCCCACGTGCATGCCGCGTGTCATGGGGGCCCCAAATGCATGGCTCAAGTCATGGGGGCCCCAAATGCATGCCACATATCATGGGGGCCCCACGTGCATGCTGCATATATTGGGGGCCCCAAATGCATGCCACATGTCATGAGGGCCCCGCTTGCATGCCGCATGTCATTGGGGCCCCGCAGGCATTCCGCATGTCATGGGGGCCCCACGTGCATTCCGCATGTCATTTGGCCCAAATGCATGCCGCATGTCATGGGGGCCCAACGTGCATGCCGCATGTATTGGGGTCCCCAACTGCATGCCGCATATCATGGGGCCCCACTTGCATGCCACATGTCATGGGGGCCCCACATGCTTGCCGCATTTCATGGGAGACCCAAATGCATGCATACCGCATGTCATTGGGGCCCCGCAGGCATTCCGCATGTCATGGGGGCCTCACGTGCATTCCGCATGTCATGGGGGCCCCACGGACATGCTGCATGTCATTGGGGCCCCACGTGCTTGCCTCATGTCACGGGGGTCACAAATGTATGCCGCATGTCATGGGGGCCCCACGTGCATGCCGAATGTCATGGCCCCCCCAAATGCATGCCGCATGTCATAGGGGTCCCACATGCATGCCGCATGTCATGGGGGCCCCAAATGCATGCCGCATGTCATAGTGGCTCCAAATGCATGCCGCATGTCATGAGGGCCCCACGTGCATGGCGCATTTCATGGGGGACCCAAATGCATGCCGCATGTCATGGGGTCCCCAAATGCATGGCGCATGTCATGGGGGATCCAAACTCATGCTGCATGTCATTGGGGCCCCAAGCGTATGCCGCATGTCATGGAGGCCCCATGTGCATGCCACATGTAATGGGGGCCCCAAATGCATGCGGCATGTCATAGGGGCCCCACGTGCATGCCGCATGTCTCGGGCACCCCAAATGCATGCCGCATATAATGGGGCCCCCAAATTCATGCCGCAAGTCATGGGGGCCATAAATGCATGCCGCATGTCAAGGGGCCCCCACGTGCATGACGCATGTCATGGGGACCCACATGCATGCCACATGTCATGGAGGCCCCCATGACATGCGGCAAGCATTTGGGCCCCACATGCATGCTGCATGCCATGGGGCCCCCAAATGCATGCCGCATGTCAAGGGGGCCCAACATGCATGTCGCATGTCATGGGGGCCCAAATGCTTGCCGCATGTCATGGGGGCCCCACATGCATGCCGCATGTCATGGGGCCCAAAAGCTTGCCGCATGTCATGGGGGCCATAAATGCATGCCGCATGTCATGGGAGCCCCACATGAATGGCGCATGTCAAGGGGGCCCAACGTGCATGCCGCATGTATTGGGGGCCCCAAATTCATGCCGCAAGTCATGAGGGCCCTGCATGCATTCCGCATGTCATGGGGGGCCCAAATGCATGCCGCATGTCATGGCGGCCCCAAATGCATGCCGCATGTAATGGGGGATTCAAATGCATGCCGCATGTCATGGGGGCCCCACATGCATGCCGCATGTCATGGGGGCCCCAAATACATGCCGCATGTCATGGGGGCCCCACGTGCTTGGCGAAAGTCATGGGTGCCCCACATGCATGCCGCATGTCATCGGGGCCCTAAATGCATGCCGCATGTCATAGGGGCCCCACATGCATGTCGCATGTCATGGGGGCCCAAATGCTTGCCGCATGTCATGGGGGCCCCACATGCATGCCGCATGTCATGGGGCCCAAAAGCTTGCCGCATGTCATGGGGGCCATAAATGCATGCCGCATGTCATGGGAGCCCCACATGAATGTCGCATGTCATGGGGGCCCAACGTGCTTGCCGCATGTATTATGGGCCCCAAATTCATGCTGCATGTCATGAGGGCCCTGCATGCATGCCGCATGTCATGGGGGCTCCAAATGCATGACTCATGTCATGGCGTCCCCAAAGGCATGCCTCATGTCATGGGGGCCCCACATGCATGGCACATGTCATAGTGGCCCCACATGCATGCCACGTGTCAAGGGAGCCCCAAATGAATGTCGCATTCAAGGGGGCCCCATGTGCATGCCGCATGTCATGGGGACCCACATGCATGCAGCATGTCATGGAGGCCCCATGACATGCGACAAGCATTTGGGCCCCACATGCATGCCGCATGCCATGGCCCCCCCAAATGCATGCCGCATGTCATGTGGCCCCACATGCATGCCCCATGTCATGGGGGCCCAAATGCTTGCCACATGTCATGGGGGCCATAAATGCATGCCGCATGTCATGGGGGCCCCAAATGCATGCCGCATGTCTCAGGTACCCCAAATGCATGCAGCATGTTATGCATGCCCCAAATGCATGCCGCATGTCATGGGGGCCCCACATGCATGCCGCATGTCATGGGGGCCCCAAATGCATGCCGCATGTCATGGGGGCCCCACGTGCTTGGCGCAAGTCATGGGTGCCCCACATGCATTACGCATGTCATTGGGGCCCCAAATGCATGCCGCATGTCATAGGGGCCCCACATGCATGACGCATGTCATGGGGGCCCCACATGCATGCCGCATGTCATGGGGGCCAGAAATGCATGCCGCATGTCATAGGGGCCCCACATGCATGGCGCATTTCATGGGGGCCCTACATGCATGCCGCATGTCATGGGGGCCCCAAGTGCATGCCTCATGTCATGGGGGCCCCAAATGCATGCCGCATGTCATAGTGGCCCCAAATGCATGCTGCATGTCATGAGGGTCCCACGTGCATGCCGCATGTCATGGGGGCCCCAAATGCATGGCTCAAGTCATGGGGGCCCCAAATGCATGCCACATATCATGGGGGCCCCACGTGCATGCTGCATATATTGGGGGCCCCAAATGCATGCCACATGTCATGAGGGCCCCGCTTGCATGCCGCATGTCATTGGGGCCCCGCAGGCATTCCGCATGTCATGGGGGCCTCACGTGCATTCCGCATGTCATGGGGCCCAAATGCATGCCGCATGTCATGGGGGCCCAACGTGCATGCCGCATGTATTGGGGTTCCCAACTGCATGCCGCATATCATGGGGCCCCACATGCATGCCACATGTCATGGGGGCCCCAAATGCATGCCTCAAGTCATGGGGGCCCCAAATGCATGCCGCATGTCATGGGGGCTCAAATGCTTGCCGCATGTCATGGGGGCCATAAATGCATGCCGCATGTCATGGGGGCCCAACAAGCATGCCGCATGTGTTGGGGGCCCCAAATTCATGCAGCATGTCATAGTGGCCCCACATGCATGGCGCATTTCATTTGGGCCCCACTTGCATGCAGCATGTAATGGGGGATCCAAATGCATGCTGCACGTCATGGGGGCCCCACGTGCATGCCGCATGTCATGGGGGCCCCGCAGGCATTCCACATGTCATGGGGGCCCCAAATAAATGCTGCATTTCATGGGGGCCCCACGTGCATGCCGCATGTCATGGGGCCCCCCAAATGGATGCCGCATGTCATAGGGGCCCCACATGCATGCCGCATATCATGGGGGCCCCAAATGCATGCAGCATGTCATGGGGGCCCCACGTGCATGCCACATGTCATTGGGGGCCCACATGCATGCCGCATGTCATGGGGGCCACACTTGCATGCAGCATGTAATGGGGATCCAAATGCATGACGCATGTCAAGGGGGCCCCAAATTTTTGCCTCATGTCATCGGGGCCCCACATGCATGCTGGTTGTCATGGGGGCCCAAATGCATGCCGCATGTCATGGGGGCCCATGTGCATGCCGCATGTCATGGGGGACCAAATGCATGGCGCATGTTATGGGGGCCCCACGTGCATGCCGCTTGTCTTAGGGGCCCCAAGTACGTGCCGCATAATGGAGTCCCACATGCATGGTGCGTGTCATGGGGGCCCCACATGCATGCCGCATGTCATGACATGCGGCATGCATATGGGACCCCCATGACACGTGGCATGCATGTGGCCCCCAAATTCATGCTGCATGTCATGGGGGCCCCAATTGCATGACCCATGTTATGGAGGCTGCACATGCATGCCACATTTCATGGGGGCCACAAATGCATGCCGCATGTCATTTGGGCCCCAAAAGTATGCTGCATATCATGGGGGGCCCCAAATACGTGCCGCATGTCATGAGGGCCCCACATGCATGGCGCATGTCATGGGGGCCCCAAATGCATGCCGCATGTTATGGGGGCCGCAAATATGTGCTGCATGTCATGTGGGCCCCAAATATGTGCCAAATGTCAAGAGGGCCCCACATGAATGTCGCGTGTCATGGGAGCCCCAAATGCTTGCCGCATGTCATTTCGTCCCCACATGCATGCCACAGGTCATGGGGGCCCCACATACATGCCGCGTGTCATGGGAGCCCCAAATGCATGCCCCCTTTCATGGGGGCACCACGTGCGACAAGCATTTGGGCCCCACATGCATGCCGCATGCCATGGGCCCCCCAAATGCATGCCGCATGTCATGGGGGCCTCACATGCATGCCGCATGTCATGGGGGCCCAAATGCTTGCAACATGTCTTGGGGGCCATAAATGCATGCCGCATGTCATGGGGTCCCCAAATGCATGCCGCATGTCTCAGGTACCCCAAATGCATGCAGCATGTTATGCATGCCCCAAATGCATGCAGCATGTCATGGGAGCCCAAATGCATGCCGCATGTCATGGGGGCCCCACATGCATGCCGCATGTCATGGGGGCCCAAATGCTTGCCGCATGTCATGGGGGCCAGAAATGTATGCCGCATGTCATAGGGGCCCCACATGCATGGCGCATTTCATGGGGGCCCTACATGCATGCCGCATGTCATGGGGCCCCCAAGTGCATGCCTCATGTCATGGGGGCCCCAAATGCATGCCGCATGTCATAGTGGCCCCAAATGCATGCTGCATGTCATGAGGGGCCCACGTGCATGCCGCGTGTCATGGGGGCCCCAAATGCATGGCTCAAGTCATGGGGGCCCCAAATGCATGCCACATATCATGGGGGCCCCACGTGCATGCTGCATATATTGGGGGCCCCAAATGCATGCCACATGTCATGAGGGCCCCGCTTGCATGCCGCATGTCATTGGGGCCCCGCAGGCATTCCGCATGTCATGGGGGCCCCACGTGCATTCCGCATGTCATTTGGCCCAAATGCATGCCGCATGTCATGGGGGCCCAACGTGCATGCCGCATGTATTGGGGTCCCCAACTGCATGCCGCATATCATGGGGCCCCACTTGCATGCCACATGTCATGGGGGCCCCACATGCTTGCCGCATTTCATGGGAGACCCAAATGCATGCATACCGCATGTCATTGGGGCCCCGCAGGCATTCCGCATGTCATGGGGGCCTCACGTGCATTCCGCATGTCATGGGGGCCCCACGGACATGCTGCATGTCATTGGGGCCCCACGTGCTTGCCTCATGTCACGGGGGTCACAAATGTATGCCGCATGTCATGGGGGCTCCACGTGCATGCCGAATGTCATGGCCCCCCCAAATGCATGCCGCATGTCATAGGGGTCCCACATGCATGCCGCATGTCATGGGGGCCCCAAATGCATGCCGCATGTCATAGTGGCTCCAAATGCATGCCGCATGTCATGAGGGCCCCACGTGCATGGCGCATTTCATGGGGGACCCAAATGCATGCCGCATGTCATGGGGTCCCCAAATGCATGGCGCATGTCATGGGGGATCCAAACTCATGCTGCATGTCATTGGGGCCCCAAGCGTATGCCGCATGTCATGGAGGCCCCATGTGCATGCCACATGTAATGGGGGCCCCAAATGCATGCGGCATGTCATAGGGGCCCCACGTGCATGCCGCATGTCTCGGGCACCCCAAATGCATGCCGCATATAATGGGGCCCCCAAATTCATGCCGCAAGTCATGGGGGCCATAAATGCATGCCGCATGTCAAGGGGCCCCCACGTGCATGACGCATGTCATGGGGACCCACATGCATGCCACATGTCATGGAGGCCCCCATGACATGCGGCAAGCATTTGGGCCCCACATGCATGATGCATGCCATGGGGCCCCCAAATGCATGCCGCATGTCAAGGGGGCCCAACATGCATGTCGCATGTCATGGGGGCCCAAATGCTTGCCGCATGTCATGGGGGCCCCACATGCATGCCGCATGTCATGGGGCCCAAAAGCTTGCCGCATGTCATGGGGGCCATAAATGCATGCCGCATGTCATGGGAGCCCCACATGAATGGCGCATGTCAAGGGGGCCCAACGTGCATGCCGCATGTATTGGGGGCCCCAAATTCATGCCGCAAGTCATGAGGGCCCTGCATGCATTCCGCATGTCATGGGGGGCCCAAATGCATGCCGCATGTCATGGCGGCCCCAAATGCATGCCGCATGTAATGGGGGATTCAAATGCATGCCGCATGTCATGGGGGTCCCACATGCATGCCGCATGTCATGGGGGCCCCAAATGCATGCCTCAAGTCATGGGGCCCCCCAAATGGATTCCGCATTTCATAGGGGCCCCACATGCATGACGCATATCTTGGGGCCCACAAATGCATGCTGCATGTCATAGGGGCCCCACATGCATGGCACATGTCATAGGGGCCCCACGTACATGGCTCATGTCATGGGTGCCCCACCTGCATGCTGCATGTCATTGGGGCCCCAATTGCATGCCGCATGCCATAGGGGCCCCACATGCATGGCGCATGTCATGGGGGCCCCAAATGCATGCCGCATGTTATGGGGGGGCCCATGTGCATGCCGCATGTCATGGGGGCCCCAAATGCATGCCGCATGTAATGGGGGCCCAACGTGCATGCCACATGTCATGGGGGCCCCAAATGCATGCAGCATGTCATGGGGGCCCCACGTGCATGCCACATGTCATGGGGGGCCCACATGCATGCCGCATGTCATGGGGGCCCCACTTGCATGCCGCATGTTATGGGGGTCCCACATGCATGCAGCATGTCATGAGGGCCCCACATGCATGCCGCATGTCATGGGGGTCCCACGTGCATGCTGCATGTCATTGGGGCCCCAAATGCATGCCGCATGTAATGGGGGTCCCACATGCATGCAGCATGTCATGAGGGCCCCACATGCATGCCGCATGTCATGGGGGTCCCACGTGCATGCTGCATGTCATTGGGGCCCCACGTGCTTACCGCATGTCACGAGGGCCACAAATGTATGCCGCATATCATGGGGGCCCCACGTGCATGCCGCATGTCATGGGCCCCCCCAAATGCATGCAGCATGTCATGGGGGCCCCACGTTCATGCCACATGTCATGGGGAGCCCACATGCATGCCGCATATCATAGGGGCCCCACATGCATGGAGCATGTCATGGGGGCCCCACGTGCATGCCGCATGTCATGGGGGATCCAAACTCATGCCGCATGTCATTGGGGCCCCAAGCGTATGCCGCATTTCATGGGGGCCCCATGTGCATGCCACATGTAATGTGGGCCCCAAATGCATGCGGCATGTCATAGAGGCCCCACGTGCATGCCGCATGTCTCGGGCACCCCAAATGCATGCAGCATGTTATGGGGCCCCACGTGCATGCCGCATGTCTCAGGTACACCAAATGCATGCAGCATGTTATGCAGGCCCCAAATGCATGCCACATGTCATGGGGGCCCAAATGCATGCCGCATGTCATGGGGCCCCCACATGCATGCCGCATGTCATGGGTGCCCCAAATGCATGCCGCATGTCATGGGGGCTCCACGTGCATGCCGCATTTCATGGGGGACCCAAATGCATGCCGCATGTCATGGGGCCCCCAAATGCATGTCGCATGTCATGGGGGCCCCATGTGCATGCTGCATGTCATGGAGGCCCCAAATGAATGCCTCATGTCATGGGGGCCCCAAATGCATGCCGCATGTCATGGGGCCCCCCAAATGCATGCAACATGTATTGGGGCCCACAAATGCATGCCGCATGTCATAGGGGCCCCACATGCATGGCGTATTTCATGGGGGCCCCAAATGCGTGCCGCATATCATGGGGGCCCCAAATTCATGCCGCAAGTCATGGGGGCCATAAATGCATGCTGCATGTCAAGGGGGCCCCACGTGCATGACGCATGTCATGGGGACCCACATGCATGCCGCATGTCATGGAGGCCCCCATGACATGCGGCAAGCATTTGGGCCCCACATGCATGCTGCATGCCATGGGGCCCCTAAATGCATGCCGCATGTCAAGGGGGTCCCACATGCATGCCGCATGTCATGGGGGCCCAAATGCTTGCATCATGTCATGGGGGCCCCACATGCATGCCGCATGTCATGGGGCCCAAAAGCTTGACGCATGTCATGGGGGCCATAAATGCATGCCGCATGTCATGGGAGCCCCACATGAATGTCGCATGTCAAGGGGGCCCAACGTGCATGCCGCATGTATTGGGGGCCCCAAATTCATGCCGCATGTCATGAGGGCCCTGCATGCATGCCACATGTCATGGGGGCCCCGCAGGCATTCCGCAAGTCATGGGGGGCCCAAATGCATGCCGCATGTCATGGGGGCCCCACGTGCATGCCGCATGTGATGGGGGATTCAAATGCATGCCGCATGTCATGGGGGTCCCACATGCATGCCGCATGTCATGGGGGCCCGAAATGCATGCCTCAAGTCATGGGGGCCCCAAATGCATGCCGCATGTCATTGGGGCCCCACATGCATGCCGCATGTCATGGGGTCCCCACATGCATGCCGCATGTCATGGGGGCTCAAATGCTTGCCGCATGTCATGGGGGCCATAAATGCATGCCGCATGTCATGGGGGCCCAACAAGCATGCCGCATGTCATGGGGGCCCCAAATTCATGCAGCATGTCATAGGGGCCCCACATGCATGGCGCATTTCATGGGGGCCCCAAATGCATGCAGCATGTCATGGGGGCCCCACGTGCATGCCACATGTCATTGGGGGCCCACATGCATGCCGCATGTCATGGGGGCCACACTTGCATGCAGCATGTAATGGGGATCCAAATGCATGACGCATGTCATGGGGGCCCCAAATGCATGCGGCATGTCATAGTTGCCCCACGTGCATACCACATGTCATGGGGGCCCCACATGCATGCCGCATGTCATGGGGGCCCAAATGCATGACGCATGTCATGGATGCTCCACGTGCATGCCGCATGTAATGGGGCCCCCAATTTCATGTCGCATGTCATAGGGGCCCCACGTGCATTCCGCATGTCATGGGGGCCCCAAATGCATGCCGCATGTCATGGGGGCCCCACGTGCATGCCGCATGTCATGGGGGTCCCACATGCATGCCGCATGTCATGGGGGCCCCAAATGCATGTCTCAAGTCATGGGGGCCCCAAATACATGCCGCATGTCATTGGGGCCCCACATGCATGCCGCATGGCATGGGGTCCCCACATGCATGCCGCATGTCATGGGGGCCCCAAATGCATGCAGCATGTCATGGGGGCCCCACGTGCATGCCGCATGTCATGGGGGCCCCAAATGCATGCAGCATGTCATGGGGGCCCCACGTGCATGCCACATGTCATGGGGGGCCCACATGCATGCCGCATGTCACGAGGGCCACAAATGTATGCCGCATGTCATGGGGGCCCCACGTGCATGCCGCATGTCATGGGGCCCCCCAAATGCATGCAGCATGTCATGGGGGCCCCACGTGCATGCCACATGTCATGGGGAGCCCACATGCATGCCGCATATCATAGGGGCCCCACATGCATGGAGCATGTCATGGGGGCCCCACGTGCATGCCGCATGTCATGGGGGATCCAAACTCATGCCGCATGTCATTGGGGCCCCAAGCGTATGCCGCATTTCATGGGGGCCCCATGTGCATGCCACATGTAATGTGGGCCCCAAATGCATGCGGCATGTCATAGAGGCCCCACGTGCATGCTGCATGTCTCGGGCACCACAAATGCATGCAGCATGTTATGGGGGCCCCACGTGCATGCCGCATATCATAGGGGCCCCACATGCATGGAGCATGTCATGGGGGCCCCACGTGCATGCCGCATGTCATGGGGGATCCAAACTCATGCCGCATGTCATTGGGGCCCCAAGCGTATGCCGCATTTCATGGGGGCCCCATGTGCATGCCACATGTAATGTGGGCCCCAAATGCATGCGGCATGTCATAGAGGCCCCACGTGCATGCCGCATGTCTCGGGCACCACAAATGCATGCAGCATGTTATGGGGGCCCCACGTGCATGCCGCATGTCTCAGGTACCCCAAATGCATGCAGCATGTTATGCAGGCCCCAAATGCATGACGCATGTCATGGGGGCCCAAATGCATGCCGCATGTCATGGGGGCCCCACATGCATGCCGCATGTCATGGGTGCCCCAAATGCATGCCGCATGTCATGGGGCCCCCAAATGCATGTCGCATGTCATGGGGGCCCCACGTGCATGCTGCATGTCATGGGGGCCCCAAATGAATGCCTCATGTCATGGGGGCCCCAAATGCATGCCGCATGTCATGGGGCCCCCCAAATGCATGCAGCATGTCTTGGGGCCCACAAATGCATGCCGCATGTCATAGGGGCCCCACATGCATGGCGTATTTCATGGGGGCCCCAAATGCGTGCCGCATATCATGGGGGCCCCAAATTCATGCCGCAAGTCATGGGGGCCATAAATGCATGCCGCATGTCAAGGGGGCCCCACGTGCATGACGCATGTCATGGGGACCCACATGCATGCCGCATGTCATGGAGGCCCCCATGACATGCGGCAAGCATTTGGGCCCCACATGCATGCTGCATGCCATGGGGCCCCCAAATGCATGCCGCATGTCAAGGGGGTCCCACATGCATGCCGCATGTCATGGGGGCCCAAAATGCTTGCCGCATGTCATGGGGGCCCCACGTGCATGCCGCATGTCATGGGGCCCAAAAGCTTGCCGCATGTCATGGGGGCCATAAATGCATGCCGCATGTCATGGGAGCCCCACATGAATGTCGCATGTCAAGGGGGCCCAACGTGCATGCCGCATGTATTGGGGGCCCCAAATTCATGCCGCATGTCATGAGGGCCCTGCATGCATGCCACATGTCATGGGGGCCCCGCAGGCATTCCGCATGTCATGGGGGGGCCCAAATGCATGCCGCATGTCATGGGGGCCCCACGTGCATGCCGCATGTAATGGGGGATTCAAATGCATGCCGCATGTCATGGGGGTCCCACATGCATGCCGCATGTCATGGGGGCCCCAAATGCATGCCTCAAGTCATTGGGGCCCCACATGCATGCCGCATGGCATGGGGTCCCCACATGCATGCCGCATGGCATGGGGTCCCCACATGCATGCCGCATGTCATTGGGGCTCAAATGCTTGCCGCATGTCATGGGGGCCATAAATGCATGCCGCATGTCATGGGGGCCCAACAAGCATGCCGCATGTATTGGGGGCCCCAAATTCATGCAGCATGTCATAGGGGCCCCACATGCATGGCGCATTTCATGGGGGCCCCACTTGCATGCAGCATGTAATGGGGGATCCAAATGCATGCTGCACGTCATGGGGGCCCCACGTGCATGCCGCATGTCATGGGGGCCCCGCAGGCATTCCACATGTCATGGGGGCCCCAAATAAATGCTGCCTTTCATGGGGGCCCCACGTGCATGCCGCATGTCATGGGGCCCCCCAAATGGATGCCGCATGTCATAGGGGCCCCACATGCATGCCGCATATCATGGGGGCCCCAAATGCATGCAGCATGTCATTTGGGCCCCACGTGCATGCCACATGTCATTGGGGGCCCACATGCATGCCGCATGTCATGGGGGCCACACTTGCATGCAGCATGTAATGGGGATCCAAATGCATGACGCATGTCATGGGGGCCCCAAATGCATGCGGCATGTCATAGTGGCCCCACGTGCATACCACATGTCATGGGGGCCCCACATGCATGCCGCATGTCTTGGGGGCCCAAATGCATGACGCATGTCATGGATGCTCCACGTGCATGCCGCATGTAATGGGGCCCCCAAATTCATGTTGCATGTCATAGGGGCCCCACGTGCATTCTGCATGTCATGGGGCCCCCAAATGCATGCCGCATGTCATGGGGCCCCACGTGCATGCCGCATGTCTTGGGGCCCACAAATGCATGCCGCATGTCATAGGGGCCCCACATGCATGGCGCATTTCATGGGGGCCCTACATGCATGCCGCATGTCATGGGGGCCCCAAATGCATGCCTCATGTCATGGGGGCCCCAAATGCATGCCGCATGTCATAGTGGTTTCCACATGCATGCTGCATGTCATGAGTGGCCCACGTGCATGCCGCAAGTCATGGGGGCCCCAAATGCATGCCACATATCATGGGGGCCCCACGTGCATGCTGCATATATTGGGTCCCCAAATGCATGACACATGTCATGAGGGCCCCGCTTGCATTCCGCATGTCATTGGGGCCCCGCAGGCATTCCGCATGTCATGGGGGCCCCACGTACTTGCTGCATGTCATTGGGGCCCCACGTGCTTGCCGCATTTAATGGGGGACGCAAATGCATGCATGCCGCATGTCATTGGGGCCCCGCAGGCATTCCGCATGTCATGGGGGCCTCACGTGCATTCCGCATGTCATGGGGGCCCCACGTACATGCTGCATGTCATTGGGGCCCCACGTGCTTGCCGCATGTCATGGGGCCCCCCAAATGCAGGCCGCATGTCACAGGGGTCCCACATGCATGCCGCATGTCATGGGGGCCCCAAATGCATGCCGCATGTCATAGTGGCCCCAAATGCATGCTGCATGTCATGAGGGCCCCACGTGCATGCCGCATGTCATAGGGGCCCCACGTGCATGCCGCATGTCATGGGGGCCCCACATGCATGCCGCATGTCATGGGGGATCCAAACTCATGCTGCATGTCATTGGGGCCCCAAGCGTATGCCGCATGTCATGGAGGCCCCATGTGCATGCCACATGTAATGGGGGCCACAAATGCATGCGGCATGTCATAGGGGCCCCACGTGCATGCCGCATGTCTCGGGCACCCCAAATTCATGCCGCATGTCATAGGGGCCCCACGTGCATGGCGCAAATCATGGGTGCCCCACATGCATGCCGCATGTCATCGGGGCCCCAAATGCA
The DNA here is from genome assembly GCF_046119375.1 of Phyllobates terribilis. Classification (NCBI taxonomy): domain Eukaryota; kingdom Metazoa; phylum Chordata; class Amphibia; order Anura; family Dendrobatidae; genus Phyllobates; species Phyllobates terribilis. The sequence continues at coordinate 3,313,648 of NW_027362942.1, read as the reverse complement.
TGCCGCATGTCATAGGGGCCCCACATGCATGCCGCATTTCATGAGGGACCCAAATGCATGCCGCATGTCATAGTGGCCCCAAATGCATGCTGCATGTCATGACGGGCCCACGTGCATAAAGCATGTCATGGGGGCCCGAAATGCATGGCTCAAGTCATGGGGGCCCCAAATGCATGCCACATATCATGGGGGCCCCACGTGCATGCTGCATATATTGGGGGCCCCAAATGCATGCCACATGTCATGAGGGCCCCGCTTTCATGCCGCATGTCATTGGGGCCCCGCAGGCATTCCGCATGTCATGGGGGCCCCACGTACATGCTGCATGTCATTGGGGCCCCACGTGCTTGCCGCATTTAATGGGGGACGCAAATGCATGCATGCCGCATGTCATTGGGGCCCCGCAGGCATTCCGCATGTCATGGGGGCCTCACGTGCATTCCGCATGTCATGGGGGCCCCACATGCATGGCACATGTCATAGGGGCCCCACGTACATGGCTCATGTCATGGGTGCCCCACCTGCATGCCGCATGTCATTGGGGCCCCAATTGCATGCCGCATGCCATAGGGGCCCCACATGCATGGCGCATGTCATGGGGGCCCCAAATGCATGCCGCATGTTATGGGGGCCCCATGTGCATGTCGCATGTCATGGGGGCCCCAAATGCATGCCGCATGTAATGGGGGCCCCACGTGCATGCCACATGTCATGGGGGCCCCAAATGCATGCAGCATGTCATGGGGGCCCCACGTGCATGCCACATGTCATGGGGGGCCCACATGCATGCCGCATGTCATGGGGGCCCCACTTGCATGCATCATGTAATGGGGGTCCCACATGCATGCAGCATGTCATGAGGGCCCCACATGCATGCCGCATGTCATGGGGGTCCCACGTGCATGCTGCATGTCCTTGGGGCCCCACGTGCTTGCCGCATGTCACGAGGGCCACAAATGTATGCCGCATGTCATGGGGGCCCCACGTGCATGCCGCATGTCATGGGGCCCCCCAAATGCATGCAGCATGTCATGGGGGCCCCACGTGCATGCCACATGTCATGGGGAGCCCACATGCATGGAGCATGTCATGGGGGCCCCACGTGTATGCCGCATTTCATGGGGGCCCCATGTGCATGCCACATGTAATGTGGGCCCCAAATGCATGCGGCATGTCATAGAGGCCCACTTGCATGCCGCATGTCTCGGGCACCCCAAATGCATGCAGCATGTTATGGGGGCCCAACGTGCATGCCGCATGTCTCAGGTACCCCAAATGCATGCAGCATGTTATGCAGGCCCCAAATGCATGCCGCATGTCATGGGGGCCCAAATGCATGCCGCATGTCATGGGGCCCCCACATGCATGCCGCATGTCATGGGTGCCCCAAATGCATGCCGCATGTCATGGGGGCTCCACGTGCATGCCGCATTTCATGGGGACCCAAATGCATGCCGCATGTCATGGGGCCCCCAAATGCATGTCGCATGTCATGGGGGCCCCACGTGCATGCTTCATGTCATGGGGGCCCCAAATGAATGCCTCATGTCATGGTGGCCCCAAATGCATGCCGCATGTCATGGGGCCCCCCAAATGCATGCAACATGTCTTGGGGCCCACAAATGCATGCTGCATGTCATAGGGGCCCCACATGCATGGCGTATTTCATGGGGGCCCCAAATGCGTGCCGCATATCATGGGGGCCCCAAATTCATGCCGCAAGTCATGGGGGCCATAAATGCATGCCGCATGTCAAGGGGGCCCCACGTGCATGACGCATGTCATGGGGACCCACATGCATGCCGCATGTCATGGAGGCCCCCATGACATGCGGCAAGCATTTGGGCCCCACATGCATGCTGCATGCCATGGGCCCCCAAATGCATGCCGCATGTCAAGGGGGTCCCACATGCATGCCGCATGTCATGGGGGCCCAAATGCTTGCCGCATGTCATGGGGGCCCCACATGCATGCCGCATGTCATGGGGCCCAAAAGCTTGCCGCATGTCATGGGGGCCATAAATGCATGCCGCATGTCATGGGAGCCCCACATGAATGTCGCATGTCAAGGGGGCCCAACGTGCATGCCGCATGTCTTGGGGCCCACAAATGCATGCCGCATTTCATGGGGGCCCTACATGCATGCCGCATGTCATGGGGGCCCCAAATGCATGCCTCATGTCATGGGGGCCCCAAATGCATGCCACATGTCATAGTGCTTTCCACATGCATGCTGCATGTCATGAGGGGCCCACGTGCATGCCGCAAGTCATGGGGGCCCCAAATGCATGCCACATATCATGGGGGCCCCACGTGCATGCTGCATATATTGGGTCCCCAAATGCATGCCACATGTCATGAGGGCCCCGCTTGCATTCCGCATGTCATTGGGGCCCCGCAGGCATTCCGCATGTCATGGGGGCCCCACGTACATGCTGCATGTCATTGGGGCCCCACGTGCTTGCCGCATTTAATGGGGGACGCAAATGCATGCATGCCGCATGTCATTGGGGCACCGCAGGCATTCCGCATGTCATGGGGGCCTCACGTGCATTCCGCATGTCATGGGGGCCCCACGTACATGCTGCATGTCATTGGGGCCCCACGTGCTTGCCGCATGTCATGGGGCCCCCCAAATGCAGGCCGCATGTCATAGGGGCCCCACGTGCATGGCGCAAATCATGGGTGCCCCACATGCATGCCGCATGTCATCGAGGCCCCAAATGCATGCCGCATGTCATAGGGGCCCCACATGCATGCCGCATTTCATGGGGGACCCAAATGCATGCCGCATGTCATAGTGGCCCCAAATGCATGCTGCATGTCATGACGGGCCCACGTGCTTGACGCATGTCATGGGGGCCCGAAATGCATGGCTCAAGTCATGGGGGCCCCAAATGCATGCCACATATCATGGGGGCCCCACGTGCATGCTGCATATATTGGGGGCCCCAAATGCATGCCACATGTCAAGAGGGCCCCGCTTGCATGCCGCATGTCATTGGGGCCCCGCAGGCATTCCGCATGTCATGGGGCCCCCACATGCATGCCACATTTCATGGGGGCACCCAAATGCATGCATGCCGCATGTCATTGGGGCCCCAAATGCATGCCGCATGTCATAGTGGCTCCAAATGCATGCCGCAAGTCATGGGTGCCCCACATGCATGCCGCATGTCATCGGGCCCACAAATGTATGCCGCATGTCATGGGGGCCCCACGTGCATGCCGCATGTCATGGGCCCCCCCAAATGCATGCCGCATGTCATAGGGGTCCCACATGCATGCCGCATGTCATAGTGGCCCCAAATGCATGCCGCAAGTCATGGATGCCACACATGCATGCTGCATGTCATGGAGGCCCCCAAATGCATGCAGCATGTCTTGGGGCCCACAAATGCATGCCGCATGTCATAGGGGCCCCACATGCATAGCGCATGTCATGGGGGACCGAAATGCATGACTCATGTCATGGGGGCCCCACGTGCATGTCGCATGTCATGGGGGATCCAAACTCATGCTGCATGTCATTGGGACCCCAAGCGTATGCCGCATGTCATGGAGGCCCCATGTGCATGCCACATGTAATGGGGGCCCCAAATGCATGCGGCATGTCATAGGGGCCCCACGTGCATTCCGCATGTCTCGGGCACCCCAAATGCATGCAGCATGTTATGGGGGCCCCACGTGCATGCCGCATGTCTCAGGTACCCCAAGTGCATGCAGCATGTTATGCAGGCCCCCATGACATGCGGCAAGCATTTGGGCCACACATGCATGCCGCATACCATGGCCCCCCAAATGCATGGCACATGTCATGGGGGCCCCACATGCATGCCGCATGTCATGAGGGCCCCACATGCATGGCGCATGTCATGGGGGCCCCAAATGCATGCCGCATGTCATGGGGGCCACAAATATGTGCGCATTTCATGGGGGCCCAACGTGCATGCCGCATGTCTTTGGGCCCCAAATATTTGCCGCATGTCATGGGGGCCCCACATGCCTGCCATGTGTCATGGGGTCCCCACATGCATTCCGCATGTCATGAGGGCCCCACATGCATGGCGGAAGGCATCGGGGCCACACGTGCATGCCTCGTGTCATGGGGCCCCAAACGCATGCCTCATTACACGGGGGCCCCAAGTGCATGCTGCATGTCATGGGGACCCCAAATGCATGCCGCATGTCATGGGGACCCTAAATGTATGCCGCATGTCATGGGGGCCCAAAATACGTGCCACATATCAGGGGGCCCCACGTGCATGCCGCATGTCATGGGTGCCCCACATGCATGCTGCATTTCATGGGGTCCCAAATGCATGCCCCATGTCATGGGGGGCCCACGTGCATGCCGCAAGTCATGGGGTCCCCAAATGCATGCCTCATGTCATGGGGTCCCTAAATGCATGCCGCATGTCAAGGGGGCCCCAAATGTATGCCGCATGTCATGGGGGCCCAACGTGCATGCCGCATGTCTTGGGGCCCCAAATATTTGCCGCAAGTCGTGGGAGCCCCACATGCATGCCACGTGTCATGGGGTCCCCACGTGCATTCCGCATGTCATGGGGGCTCCACATGCATGCCGCATGTCATGAGGGCCCCAAATGCATGCCGCATGTCATGGAGGCCCCAAATGTATGCCGCATGTCATGGGGGCCCCAAATACATGCCGCATGTCATGGGGGCCCCCGTGCGTGCCGCATGTCATGGGGGCCACAAATACATGTCGCATGTTTTGGGGCCCCCAAATACGTGCCGCATGTCATGGGGGCCCCACGTGCTTGCCGCATGTTATGGAGTCCCCAAATGCATGCCGCCTGTCATGGGGGCCCCACGAGCATGCCGCATTTCCTTGGGGACCCTAAATGCATGCTACATGTCAGGGGCTCCAAATGCTTGCTGCATGTCATGGAAGCCCCAAATACATGCCGCTTGTAATGGGGGCGCCAAATGCATGCCACATATCATGAGGGCAACACGTGCATGCCGCATGTAATGGGGGCCCCACATGCAAGCTGGGTGTTATTGGGGTCCAAATGCATGCCGCATGTCATGGGGGCCCCACATACATGGCGCATGTCATGGGGGCCCCAAATGCATGCCGCATGTCAAGGGGGCCCCAAATTTTTGCCTCATGTCATCGGGGCCCCACATGCATGCTGGTTGTCATGGGGGCCCAAATGCATGCCGCATGTCATGGGGGCCCATGTGCATGCCGCATGTCATGGAGGACCAAATGCATTGCGCATGTTATGGGGGCCCCACGTGCATGCCGCTTGTCTTAGGGGCCCCAAGTACGTGCCGCATAATGGGGTCCCACATGCATGGTGCGTGTCATGGGGGCCCCACATGCATGCCGCATGTCATGACATGCGGCATGCATGTGGGACCCCCATGACACGTGGCATGCATGTGGCCCCCAAATTCATGCTGCATGTCATGGGGGCCCCAATTGCATGACCCATGTTATGGAGGCTGCACATGCATGCCACATTTCATGGGGGCCACAAATGCATGCCGCATGTCATTTGGGCCCCAAAAGTATGCTGCATATCATGGGGGGCCCCAAATACGTGCCGCATGTCATGAGGGCCCCACATGCATGGCGCATGTCATGGGGCCCCCAAATGCATGCCTCATGTTATGGGGGCCGCAAATATGTGCTGCATGTCATGTGGGCCCCAAATATGTGCCAAATGTCAAGAGGGCCCCACATGAATGTCGCGTGTCATGGGAGCCCCAAATGCTTGCCGCATGTCATTTCGTCCCCACATGCATGCCACAGGTCATGGGGGCCCCACATACATGCCGCGTGTCATGGGAGCCCCAAATGCATGCCCCCTTTCATGGGGGCACCACGTGCATGCCGCATGTCATGGGGGCCCCAAATGCATACCGCATGTCATGGGGGCCCCAAATGCATGCCGCATGTTATGGGGGCCCTAAATGTATGCCGCATGTCATGGCGGCCCCAATACGTGCCACATGTCATGGGGGCCCCACGTGCATGCCGCATGTCATGGGTGCCCCACATGCATGCCTCATGTCATGGGGGCTCCAAATGCATGCCTCATGTCATGGCGTCCCCAAAGACATGCCTCATGTCATGGGGGCCCCACATGCATGCCACATGTCATAGTGGCCCCACATGCATGCCACGTGTCAAGGGAGCCCCAAATGAATGTCGCATGTCAAGGGGGCCCCATGTGCATGCCGCATGTCATGGGGACCCACATGCATGCAGCATGTCATGGAGGCCCCATGACATGCGACAAGCATTTATGCCCCACATGCATGCCGCATGCCATGGGGGCCCCACATGCATGCCGCATGTCATGGGGGCCCAAATGCTTGCCACATGTCATGGGGGCCATAAATGCATGCCGCATGTCATGAGGGCCCCAAATGCATGCCGCATGTCTCAGGTACCCCAAATGCATGCAGCATGTTATGCATGCCCCAAATGCATGCTGCATGTCATGGGAGCCCAAATGCATGCCGCATGTCATGGGGGCCCCAAATGCATGCCGCATGTCATGGGGGCCCCACGTGCTTGGCGCAAGTCATGGGTGCCCCACATGCATGACGCATGTCATCGGGGCCCCAAATGCATGCCGCATGTCATAGGGGCCCCACATGCATGACGCATGTCATGGGGGCCCCACATGCATGCTGCATGTCATGGGGGCCCAAATGCTTGCCGCATGTCATGGGGGCCAGAAATGCATGCCGCATGTCATAGGGGCCCCACATGCATGGCACATTTCATGGGGGCCCTAGATGCATGCCGCATGTCATGGGGGCCCCAAGTGCATGCCTCATGTCATGGGGGCCCCAAATGCATGCCGCATGTCATAGTGGCGCCAAATGCATGCTGCATGTCATGAGGGGCCCACGTGCATGCCGCATGTCATGGGGACCCCAAATGCATGGCTCAAGTCATGGGGGCCTCAAATGCATGCCACATATCATGGGGGCCCCACGTGCATGCTGCATATATTGGGGGCCCCAAATGCATGCCACATGTCATGAGGGCCCCGCTTGCATGCCGCATGTCATTGGGGCCCCGCAGGCATTCCGCATGTCATGGGGGCCTCACGTGCATTCCGCATGTCATGGGGCCCAAATGCATGCCGCATGTCATGGGGGCCCAACGTGCATGCCGCATGTATTGGGGTCCCCAACTGCATGCCGCATATCATGGGGCCCCACATGCATGCCACATGTCATGGGGGCCCCACATGCTTGCCGCATTTCATGGGGGACCCAAATGCATGCATACCGCATGTCATTGGGGCCCGCAGGCATTCCGCATGTCATGGGGGCCTCACGTGCATTCCGCATGTCATGGGGGCTCCACGTGCATGCTGCATGTCATTGGGGCCCCACGTGCTTGCCGCATGTCATGGGGCCCCACGTGCATGCCTCATGTCACGGGGGCCACAAATGTATGCCGCATGTCATGGGGGCCCCACGTGCATGCCGCATGTCATGGGGCCCCCACATGCATGCCACATTTCATGGGGGGACCCAAATGCATGCATGCCGCATGTCATTGGGGCCCCAAATGCATGCCGCATGTCATAGTGGCTCCAAATGCATGCCGCAAGTCATGGGTGCCCCACATGCATGCCGCATGTCATCGGGCCCACAAATGTATGCCGCATGTCATGGGGGCCCCACGTGCATGCCGCATGTCATGGGGCCCCCCAAATGCATGCCGCATGTCATAGGGGTCCCACATGCATGCCGCATGTCATGGGGGCCCCAAATGCATGCCGCATGTCATAGTGGCCCCAAATGCATGCCGCAAGTCATGGGTGCCCCACATGCATGCCGCATGCCATCGGGGCCCCAAATGCATGCCGCATGTCATAGGGGCCCCACATGCATGGCACATGTCATGGGGGCCCCACATGCATGCCGCATGTCATGGGGGCCACAAATGAATGTCGCATGTCAAGGGGGCCCCACGTGAATGACGCATGTCATGGGGACCCACATGCATGCTGCATGTCATGGAGGCCCCCAAATGCATGCAGCATGTCTTGGGGCCCACAAATGCATGCCGCATGTCATAGGGGCCCCACATGCATAGCGCATGTCATGGGGGACCCAAATGCATGACTCATGTCATGGGGGCCCCACGTGCATGTCGCATGTCATGGGGGATCCAAACTCATGCTGCATGTCATTGGGACCCCAAGCGTATGCCGCATGTCATGGAGGCCCCATGTGCATGCCACATGTAATGGGGGCCCCAAATGCATGCGGCATGTCATAGGGGCCCCACGTGCATTCCGCATGTCTCGGCACCCCAAATGCATGCAGCATGTTATGGGGGCCCCACGTGCATGCCGCATGTCTCAGGTACCCCAAGTGCATGCAGCATGTTATGCAGGCCCCCATGACATGCGGCAAGCATTTGGGCCCCACATGCATGCCGCATGCCATGGGGCCCCCAAATGCATGCCGCATGTCATGGGGGCCCCACATGCATGACGCATGTCATGAGGGCCCCACATGCATGGCGCATGTCATGGGGCCCCCAAATGCATGCCGCATGTCAAGGGGGCCCCATGTGCATGCCGCATGTCATGGGGACCCACATGCATGCAGCATGTCATGGAGGCCCCATGACATGCGACAAGCATTTGGGCCCCACATGCATGCCGCATGCCATGGGCCCCCCAAATGCATGCCGCATGTCATGTGGCCCCACATGCATGCCGCATGTCATGGGGCCCCACATGCATGCCGCATGTCATGGGGGCCATAAATGCATGCCGCATGTCATGGGGCCCCAAATGCATGCCGCATGTCTCAGGTACCCCAAATGCATGCAGCATGTTATGCATGCCCCAAATGCATGCAGCATGTTATGCATGCCCCAAATGCATGCCGCATGTCATGGGAGCCCAAATGCATGCCGCATGTCATGGGGGCCCCACATGCATGCCGCATGTCATGGGGGCCCCAAATGCATGCCGCATGTCATGGGGGCCCCACGTGCTTGGCGCAAGTCATGGGTGCCCCACATGCATGACGCATGTCATCGGGGCCCCAAATGCATGCCGCATGTCATAGGGGCCCCACATGCATGATGCATGTCATGGGGGCCCCACATGCATGCCGCATGTCATGGGGGCCAGAAAGGCATGCCGCATGTCATAGGGGCCCCACATGCATGGCGCATTTCATGGGGGCCCTACATGCATGCCGCATGTCATGGGGGCCCCAAGTGCATGCCTCATGTCATGGGGGCCCCAAATGCATGCCGCATGTCATAGTGGCCCCAAATGCATGCTGCATGTCATGAGGGTCCCACGTGCATGCCGCATGTCATGGGGGCCCCAAATGAATGCGCATGTCTCAGGTACCCCAAATGCATGCAGCATGTTATGCATGCCCCAAATGCATGCAGCATGTTATGCATGCCCCAAATGCATGCCGCATGTCATGGGAGCCCAAATGCATGCCGCATGTCATGGGGGCCCCACATGCATGCCGCATGTCATGGGGCCCCAAATGCATGCCACATGTCATGGGGGCCCCACGTGCTTGGTGCAAGTCATGGGTGCCCAACATGCATGACGCATGTCATCGGGGCCCCAAATGCATGCCGCATGTCATAGGGGCCCCACATGCATGACGCATGTCATGGGGGCCCCACATGCATGCCGCATGTCATGGGGGCCAGAAAGGCATGCCGCATGTCATAGGGGCCCCACATGCATGGCGCATTTCATGGGGGCCCTACATGCATGCCGCATGTCATGGGGGCCCCAAGTGCATGCCTCATGTCATGGGGGCCCCAAATGCATGCCGCATGTCATAGTGGCCCCAAATGCATGCTGCATGTCATGAGGGTCCCACGTGCATGCCGCATGTCATGGGGGCCCCAAATGCATGGATCAATTCATGGGGGCCCCAAATGCATGCCACATATCATGGGGGCCCCACGTGCATGCTGCATATATTGGGGGCCCCAAATGCATGCCACATGTCATGAGGGCCCCGCTTGCATGCCGCATGTCATTGGGGCCCCGCAGGCATTCCGCATGTCATGGGGGCCTCACGTGCATTCCGCATGTCATGGGGCCCAAATGCATGCCGCATGTCATGGGGGCCCAACGTGCATGCCGCATGTATTGGGGTTCCCAACTGCATGCCGCATATCATGGGGCCCCACATGCATGCCACATGTCATGGGGGCCCCAAATGCATGCCTCAAGTCATGGGGGCCCCAAATGCATGCCGCATGTCATGGGGGCTCAAATGCTTGCCGCATGTCATGGGGGCCATAAATGCATGCCGCATGTCATGGGGGCCCAACAAGCATGCCGCATGTGTTGGGGGCCCCAAATTCATGCAGCATGTCATAGTGGCCCCACATGCATGGCGCATTTCATTTGGGCCCCACTTGCATGCAGCATGTAATGGGGGATCCAAATGCATGCTGCACGTCATGGGGGCCCCACGTGCATGCCGCATGTCATGGGGGCCCCGCAGGCATTCCACATGTCATGGGGGCCCCAAATAAATGCTGCATTTCATGGGGGCCCCACGTGCATGCCGCATGTCATGGGGCCCCCCAAATGGATGCCGCATGTCATAGGGGCCCCACATGCATGCCGCATATCATGGGGGCCCCAAATGCATGCAGCATGTCATGGGGGCCCCACGTGCATGCCACATGTCATTGGGGGCCCACATGCATGCCGCATGTCATGGGGGCCACACTTGCATGCAGCATGTAATGGGGATCCAAATGCATGACGCATGTCAAGGGGGCCCCAAATTTTTGCCTCATGTCATCGGGGCCCCACATGCATGCTGGTTGTCATGGGGGCCCAAATGCATGCCGCATGTCATGGGGGCCCATGTGCATGCCGCATGTCATGGGGGACCAAATGCATGGCGCATGTTATGGGGGCCCCACGTGCATGCCGCTTGTCTTAGGGGCCCCAAGTACGTGCCGCATAATGGAGTCCCACATGCATGGTGCGTGTCATGGGGGCCCCACATGCATGCCGCATGTCATGACATGCGGCATGCATATGGGACCCCCATGACACGTGGCATGCATGTGGCCCCCAAATTCATGCTGCATGTCATGGGGGCCCCAATTGCATGACCCATGTTATGGAGGCTGCACATGCATGCCACATTTCATGGGGGCCACAAATGCATGCCGCATGTCATTTGGGCCCCAAAAGTATGCTGTATATCATGGGGGGCCCCAAATACGTGCCGCATGTCATGAGGGCCCCACATGCATGGCGCATGTCATGGGGGCCCCAAATGCATGCCGCATGTTATGGGGGCCGCAAATATGTGCTGCATGTCATGTGGGCCCCAAATATGTGCCAAATGTCAAGAGGGCCCCACATGAATGTCGCGTGTCATGGGAGCCCCAAATGCTTGCCGCATGTCATTTCGTCCCCACATGCATGCCACAGGTCATGGGGGCCCCACATACATGCCGCGTGTCATGGGAGCCCCAAATGCATGCCCCCTTTCATGGGGGCACCACGTGCGACAAGCATTTGGGCCCCACATGCATGCCGCATGCCATGGGCCCCCCAAATGCATGCCGCATGTCATGGGGGCCTCACATGCATGCCGCATGTCATGGGGGCCCAAATGCTTGCAACATGTCATGGGGGCCATAAATGCATGCCGCATGTCATGGGGTCCCCAAATGCATGCCGCATGTCTCAGGTACCCCAAATGCATGCAGCATGTTATGCATGCCCCAAATGCATGCCGCATGTCATGGGAGCCCAAATGCATGCCGCATGTCATGGGGGCCCCACATGCATGCCGCATGTCATGGGGACCCAAATGCTTGCCGCATGTCATGGGGGCCAGAAATGCATGCCGCATGTCATAGGGGCCCCACATGCATGGCACATTTCATGGGGGCCCTACATGCATGCCGCATGTCATGGGGGCCCCAGGTGCATGCTTCATGTCATGGGGGCCCCAAATGCATGCCGCATGTCATAGTGGCCCCAAATGCATGCTGCATGTCATGAGGGGCCCACGTGCATGCTGCGTGTCATGGGGCCCCCAAATGCATGGCTCAAGTCATGGGGGCCCCAAATGCATGCCACATATCATGGGGGCCCCAAATGCATGCCACATATCATGGGGGCCCCACGTGCATGCTGCATATATTGGGGGCCCCAAATGCATGCCACATGTCATGAGGGCCCCGCTTGCATGCCGCATGTCATTGGGGCCCCGCAGGCATTCCGCATGTCATGGGGGCCCCACGTGCATTCCGCATGTCATTTGGCCCAAATGCATGCCGCATGTCATGGGGGCCCAACGTGCATGCCGCATGTATTGGGGTCCCCAACTGCATGCCGCATATCATGGGGCCCCACTTGCATGCCACATGTCATGGGGGCCCCACATGCTTGCCGCATTTCATGGGGGACCCAAATGCATGCATACGCATGTCATTGGGGCCCCGCAGGCATTCCGCATGTCATGGGGGCCTCACGTGCATTCCGCATGTCCTGGGGGCCCCACGGACATGCTGCATGTCATTGGGGCCCCACGTGCTTGCCTCATGTCACGGGGGTCACAAATGTATGCCGCATGTCATGGGGGCCCCACGTGCATGCCGAATGTCATGGGCCCCCCCAAATGCATGCCGCATGTCATAGGGGTCCCACATGCATGCCGCATGTCATGGGGGCCCCAAATGCATGCCGCATGTCATAGTGGCTCCAAATGCATGCCGCATGTCATGAGGGCCCCACGTGCATGGCGCATTTCATGGGGGACCCAAATGCATGCCGCATGTCATGGGGTCCCCAAATGCATGGCGCATGTCATGGGGGATCCAAACTCATGCTGCATGTCATTGGGGCCCCAAGCGTATGCCGCATGTCATGGAGGCCCCATGTGCATGCCACATGTAATGGGGGCCCCAAATGCATGCGGCATGTCATAGGGGCCCCACGTGCATGCCGCATGTCTCGGGCACCCCAAATGCATGCCGCATATAATGGGGCCCCCAAATTCATGCCGCAAGTCATGGGGGCCATAAATGCATGCCGCATGTCAAGGGGCCCCCACGTGCATGACGCATGTCATGGGGACCCACATGCATGCCACATGTCATGGAGGCCCCAATGACATGCGGCAAGCATTTGGGCCCCACATGCATGCTGCATGCCATGGGGCCCCAAATGCATGCCGCATGTCAAGGGGGCCCAACATGCATGTCGCATGTCATGGGGGCCCAAATGCTTGCCGCATGTCATGGGGGCCCCACATGCATGCCGCATGTCATGGGGCCCAAAAGCTTGCCGCATGTCATGGGGGCCATAAATGCATGCCGCATGTCATGGGAGCCCCACATGAATGGCGCATGTCAAGGGGGCCCAACGTGCATGCCGCATGTATTGGGGGCCCCAAATTCATGCCGCAAGTCATGAGGGCCCTGCATGCATTCCGCATGTCATGGGGGGCCCAAATGCATGCCGCATGTCATGGCGGCCCCAAATGCATGCCGCATGTAATGGGGGATTCAAATGCATGCCGCATGTCATGGGGGTCCCACATGCATGCCGCATGTCATGGGGGCCCCAAATGCATGCCTCAAGTCATGGGGCCCCCCAAATGGATTCCGCATTTCATAGGGGCCCCACATGCATGACGCATATCTTGGGGCCCACAAATGCATGCCGCATGTCATACGGGCCCCACATGCATGGCACATGTCATAGGGGCCCCACGTACATGGCTCATGTCATGGGTGCCCCACCTGCATGCTGCATGTCATTGGGGCCCCAATTGCATGCCGCATGCCATAGGGGCCCCACATGCATGGCGCATGTCATGGGGGCCCCAAATGCATGCCGCATGTTATTGTGGCCCCATGTGCATGCCGCATGTCATGGGGGCCCCAAATGCATGCCGCATGTAATGGGGGCCCCACGTGCATGCCACATGTCATGGGGCCCCCAAATGCATGCAGCATGTCATGGGGGCCCCACGTGCATGCTGCATGTCATTGGGGCCCCACATGCTTGCCGCATGTCACGAGGGCCACAAATGTATGCCGCATATCATGGGGGCCCCACGTGCATGCCGCATGTCATGGGGGCCCCAAATGCATGCCTCATGTAATGGGGGTCCCACATGCATGCAGCATGTCATGAGGGCCCCAAATGCATGCCGCATGTCATGGGGGTCCCACGTGCATGCTGCATGTCATTGGGGCCCCACATGCTTGCCGCATGTCACGAGGGCCACAAATGTATGCCGCATATCATGGGGGCCCCACGTGCATGCCGCATGTCATGGGCCCCCCCAAATGCATGCAGCATGTCATGGGGGCCCCACGTGCATGCCACATGTCATGGGGAGCCCACATGCATGCCGCATATCATAGGGGCCCCACATGCATGGAGCATGTCATGGGGGCCCCACGTGCATGCCGCATGTCCTGGGGGATCCAAACTCATGCCGCATGTCATTGGGGCCCCAAGCGTATGCCGCATTTCATGGGGGCCCCATGTGCATGCCACATGTAATGTGGGCCCCAAATGCATGCGGCATGTCATAGAGGCCCCACGTGCATGCCACATGTCTCGGGCACCCCAAATGCATGCAGCATGTTATGGGGCCCCACGTGCATGCCGCATGTCTCAGGTACACCAAATGCATGCAGCATGTTATGCAGGCCCCAAATGCATGCCACATGTCATGGTGGCCCAAATGCATGCTGCATGTCATGGGGGCCCCACATGCATGCCGCATGTCATGGGTGCCCCAAATGCATGCCGCATGTCATGGGGGCTCCACGTGCATGCCGCATTTCATGGGGGACCCAAATGCATGCCGCATGTCATGGGGCCCCCAAATGCATGTCGCATGTCATGGGGGCCCCACGTGCATGCTGCATGTCATGGAGGCCCCAAATGAATGCCTCATGTCATGGGGGCCCCAAATGCATGCCGCATGTCATGGGGCCCCCCAAATGCATGCAACATGTATTGGGGCCCACAAATGCATGCCGCATGTCATAGGGGCCCCACATGCATGGCGTATTTCATGGGGGCCCCAAATGCGTGCCGCATATCATGGGGGCCCCAAATTCATGCCGCAAGTCATGGGGGCCATAAATGCATGCTGCATGTCAAGGGGGCCCCACGTGCATGACGCATGTCATGGGGACCCACATGCATGCCGCATGTCATGGAGGCCCCCATGACATGCGGCAAGCATTTGGGCCCCACATGCATGCTGCATGCCATGGGGCCCCTAAATGCATGCCGCATGTCAAGGGGGTCCCACATGCATGCCGCATGTCATGGGGGCCCAAATGCTTGCATCATGTCATGGGGGCCCCACATGCATGCCGCATGTCATGGGGCCCAAAAGCTTGACGCATGTCATGGGGGCCATAAATGCATGCCGCATGTCATGGGAGCCCCACATGAATGTCGCATGTCAAGGGGGCCCAACGTGCATGCCGCATGTATTGGGGGCCCCAAATTCATGCCGCATGTCATGAGGGCCCTGCATGCATGCCACATGTCATGGGGGCCCCGCAGGCATTCCGCATGTCATGGGGGGCCCAAATGCATGCCGCATGTCATGGGGGCCCCACGTGCATGCCGCATGTGATGGGGGATTCAAATGCATGCCGCATGTCATGGGGGCCCCAAATGCATGCCTCAAGTCATGGGGGCCCCAAATGCATGCCGCATGTCATTGGGGCCCCACATGCATGCCGCATGTCATGGGGTCCCCACATGCATGCCGCATGTCATGGGGGCTCAAATGCTTGCCGCATGTCATGGGGGCCATAAATGCATGCCGCATGTCATGGGGGCCCAACAAGCATGCCGCATGTATTGGGGGCCCCAAATTCATGCAGCATGTCATAGGGGCCCCACATGCATGGCGCATTTCATGGGGGCCCCAAATGCATGCAGCATGTCATGGGGGCCCCACGTGCATGCAGCATGTCATTGGGGGCCCACATGCATGCCGCATGTCATGGGGGCCCAAATGCATGACGCATGTCATGGATGCTCCACGTGCATGCCGCATGTAATGGGGCCCTCAAATTCATGTCGCATGTCATAGGGGCCCCACGTGCATTCCGCATGTCATGGGGGCACCAAATGCATGCCGCATGTCATGGGGGCCCCACGTGCATGCCGCATGTCTTGGGGCCCACAAATGCATGCCACATGTCATAGGGGCCCCACATGCATGGCGCATTTCATGGGGGCCCTACATGCATGCCGCATGTCATGGAGGCCCCATGTGCATTCCGCATGTCATGGGGGCCCCAAATGCATGCCGCATGTCATGGGGGCCCCACGTGCATGCCATATGTCTTGGGGCCCACAAATGCATGCCACATGTCATAGGGGCCCCACATGCATGCCGCATGTCATGGGGGCCCAACAAGCATGCCGCATGTATTGGGGGCCCCAAATTCATGCAGCATGTCATAGGGGCCCCACATGCATGGCGCATTTCATGGGGGCCCCAAATGCATGCAGCATGTCATGGGGGCCCCACGTGCATGCCACATGTCATTGGGGGCCCACATGCATGCCGCATGTCATGGGGGCCACACTTGCATGCAGCATGTAATGGGGATCCAAATGCATGACACATGTCATGGGGGCCCCAAATGCATGCGGCATGTCATAGTTGCCCCACGTGCATACCACATGTCATGGGGGCCCAAATGCATGACGCATGTCATGGATGCTCCACGTGCATGCCGCATGTAATGGGGCCCCCAAATTCATGTCGCATGTCATAGGGGCCCCACGTGCATTCCGCATGTCATGGGGGCCCCAAATGCATGCCGCATGTCATGGGGGCCCCACGTGCATGCCGCATGTCTTGGGGCCCACAAATGCATGCCACATGTCATAGGGGCCCCACATGCATGGCGCATTTCATGGGGGCCCTACATGCATGCCGCATGTCATGGGGGCCCCAAATGCATGCCTCATGTCATGGGGGCCCCAAATGCATGCCGCATGTCATAGTGGTTTCCAAATGCATGCTGCATGTCATGAGGGGCCCACGTGCATGCCGCAAGTCATGGGGGCCCCAAATGCATGCCACATATCATGGGGGCCCCACGTGCATGCTGCATATATTGGGGGCCCCAAATGCATGCCACATGTCATGAGGGCCCCGCTTGCATGCCGCATGTCATTGGGGCCCCGCAGGCATTCCGCATGTCATGGGGGCCCCACGTACATGCTGCATGTCATTGGGACCCCACGTGCTTGCCGCATTTAATGGGGGACGCAAATGCATGCATGCCGCATGTCATTGGGGCCCTGCAGGCATTCCGCATGTCATGGGGGCCTCACGTGCATTCCGCATGTCATGGGGGCCCCATGTACATGCTGCATGTCATTGGGGAATGACGTGCTTGCCGCATGTCATGGAGCCCCCCAAATGCAGGCCGCATGTTACAGGGGTCCCACATGCATGCCGCATGTCATGGGGGCCCCAAATGCATGCCGCATGTCACAGTGGCCCCAAATGCATGCTGCATGTCATGAGGGCCCCACGTGCATGCCGCATGTCATAGGGGCCCCACGTGCATGCCGCATGTCATGGGGGCCCCACATGCATGCCGCATGTCATGGGGGATCCAAACTCATGCTGCATGTCATTGGGGCCCCAAGCGTATGCCGCATGTCATGCAGGCCCCATGTGCATGCCACATGTAATGGGGGCCACAAATGCATGCGGCATGTCATAGGGGCCCCACGTGCATGCCGCATGTCTCGGGCACCCCAAATTCATGCCGCATGTCATAGGGGCCGCACGTGCATGGCGCAATTCATGGGTGCCCCACATGCATGCCGCATGTCATCGGGGCCCCAAATGCATGCCGCATGTCATAGGGGCCCCACATGCATGCCGCATTTCATGGGGGACCCAAATGCATGCCGCATGTCATGGGGCCCCAAATGCATGTCGCATGTCATGGGGGACCCACATGCATGCTGCATGTCATGGGGGCCCCAAATGCATACCGCATGTCATGGGGGCCCCAAATGCATGCCGCATGTCATGGGGCCCCCCAAATGCATGCAGCATGTCTTGGTGACCACAAATGCATGCCGCATGTCATAGGGGCCCCACATGCATGGCGCATTTCATGGGGCCCCCCCACATGCATGCGCATGTCATGGGGGCCTCAAATGCGTGCCCCATATCATGGGGGCCCCAAATGCATGCCGCATGTCATGGGGGCACCACTTGCATGCAGCATGTAATGGGGGCACCACTTGCATGCAGCATGTAATGGGGGATCCAAATGCATGACGCATGTCATGGGGGCCCCACATGCATGCCGCATGTCATGGGGGCACCACTAGCATGCAGCATGTAATGGGGGATCCAAATGCATGACGCATGTCAAGGCGGCCCCACGTGCATGCCGCATGTCATGGGGACCACATGCATGCCGCATGTCATGGAGGCCCCCATGACATGCGACAAGCATTTGGGCCCCACATGCATGCCGCATGCCATGGGGCCCCCAAATGCATGCCGCATGTCATGGGGGCCCAAATGCTTGCCGCATGTCATGGGGGCCATAAATGGATGCCGCATGTCATGGGAGCCCCACATGCATGCCACATGTCATGGGGGCCCCAAATGAATGTTGCATGTCAAGGGTGCCCCACGTGCATGCCGCATGTCATGGGGACCCCACATGCATGCCGCATGTCATGGGGCCCCACATGCATGCCGCATGTCTCAGGTACCCCAAATGCATGCAGCATGTTATGCATGCCCCAAATGCATGCCGCATGTCATGGGGGCCCCACATGCATGCCGCATGTCATGGGGGCCCCAAATACATGCCGCATGTCATGGGGGCCCCACGTGCTTGGCGCAAGTCATGGGTGCCCCACTTGCATGCCGCATGTCATCGGGGCCCTAAATGCATGCCGCATGTCATAGGGGCCCCACATGCATGACGCATGTCATGGGGGCCCCACATGCATGCCGCATGTCACGGAGGCCCCAAATGCTTGCCGCATGTCATGGGAGCCCCACATGAATGTCGCATGTCAAGGGGGCCCCACGTGCATGCCGCATGTCATGGGGACCCCAAATGCATGCCACATGTCATGGGGGCCATAAATGCATGCCGCATGTCATGGGGGCCCAACGTGCATGCCGCATGTATTGTGGGCCCCAAATTCATGCTGCATGTCATGAGGGCCCTGCATGCATGCCGCATGTCACGGGGGCCCCGCAGGCATTCCGCATGTCATGGGGGGCCCAAATGCATGCCGCATGTCATGGGGTCCCCACGTGTATGTAGCATGTAATGGGGGATTCAAATGCATGCCGCATGTCATGGGGATTCAAATGTATGCCGCATGGCTTGGGGGTCCCACATGCATGCTGCATGTCATGGGGGCCCCAAATGCATGCGTCAAGTCATGGGGGGCCCAAATGCATGCCTCAATTCATGGGGGCTCCAAATGCATGCCGCATGTCATGGGGCCCCCACATGCATGCCGCATGTCATGGGGCCCCCAAATGCATGCCGCATGTCATGGGGTTCCCACATGCATGCCGCATGTCATGGGGGCCCAAATGCTTGCCGCATGTCATGGGGGCCATAAATGCATGCTGCAAGTCATGGGGGCCCAACGTGCATGCCGCATGTATTGGGGACCCCAAATTCATGCCGCATGTCATGGGGGCCCCGAAGGCATTCCGCATGTCATGGGGGCCCCAAATGCATGCCGCATATCATGGGGGCCCCACGTGCATGCCGCATGTCATGGGGGTGCCAAATGCATGCTGCATGTCATGACGGGCCCACGTGCATGACGCATGTCATGGGGGCCCCAAATGCATGGCTCAAGTCATGGGGGCCCCAAATGCATGCCACATATCATGGGGGCCCCACGTGCATGCTGCATATATTGGGGGCCCCAAATGCATGCCACATGTCATGAGGGCCCCGCTTGCATGCCGCATGTCATTGGGGCCCCGCAGGCATTCCGCATGTCATGGGGGCCTCACGTGCATTCCGCATGTCATGGGGGCTCCACGTGCATGCTGCATGTCATTGGGGCCCCACGTGCTTGCCGCATGTCATGGGGCCCCACGTGCATGACTCATGTCACGGGGGCCACAAATGTATGCCGTATGTCATGGGGGCCCCACGTGCATGCCGCATGTCATGGGTCCCCCACATGCATGCCACATTTCATGGGGGACCCAAATGCATGCATGCCGCATGTCATTGGGGCCACAAATGCATGCCGCATGTCATAGTGGCTCCAAATGCATGCCGCAAGTCATGGGTGCCCCACATGCATGCCGCATGTCATCGGGCCCACAAATGTATGCCGCATGTCATGGGGCCCCACGTGCATGCCGCATGTCATGGGGCCCCCCAAATGCATGCCGCATGTCATAGGGGTCCCACATGCATGCCGCAAGTCAAGGGTGCCCCACATGCATGCCGCATGTCATCGGGGCCCCAAATGCATGCCGCATGTCATAGGGGCCCCACATGCATGGCACATGTCATGGGGGCCCCACATGCATGCCGCATATCATGGGGGCCCCAAATGAATGTCGCATGTCAAGGGGGCCCCATGTGCATGACGCATGTCATGGGGACCCACATGCATGCTGCATGTCATGGAGGCCCCCAAATGCATGCAGCATGTCTTGGGGCCCACAAATGCATGCCGCATGTCATAGGGGCCCCACATGCATAGTGCATGTCATGGGGGACCCAAATGCACGACTCATGTCATGGGGGCCCCACGTGCATGTCGCATGTCATGGGGGATCCAAACTCATGCTGCATGTCATTGGGACCCCAAGCGTATGCCGCATGTCATGGAGGCCCCATGTGCATGCCACATGTAATGGGGGCCCCAAATGCATGCGGCATGTCATAGGGGCCCCACGTGCATTCCGCATGTCTCGGGCACCCCAAATGCATGCAGCATGTTATGGGGGCCCCACGTGCATGCCGCATGTCTCAGGTACCCCAAGTGCATGCAGCATGTTATGCAGGCCCCATGACATGCGGCAAGCATTTGGGCCCCACATGCATGCCGCATGCCATGGGGCCCCCAAATGCATGCCGCATGTAATGGGGGCCACAAATATGTGCCGCATTTCATGGGGGCCCAACGTGCATGCCGCATGTCTTTGGGCCCCAAATATTTGCCGCATTTCAATGGGGCCCCACATGCCTGCCATGTGTCATGGGGTCCCCACATGCATTCCGCATGTCATGAGGGCCCCACATGCATGGCGCAAGTCATCGGGGCCACACGTGCATGCCTCGTGTCATGGGGGCCCCAAACGCATGCCTCATTACACGGGGGCCCCAAGTGCATGCTGCTTGTCATGGGGACCCCAAATGCATGCCGCATGTCATGGGGACCCTAAATGTATGCCGCATGTCATGGGGGCCCAAAATACGTGCCACATATCAGGGGGCCCCACGTGCATGCCGCATGTCATGGGTGTCCCACATGCATGCTGCATTTCATGGGGTCCCAAATGCATGCCCCATGTCATGGGGGGCCCACGTGCATGCCGCAAGTCATGGGGTCCCCAAATGCATGCCTCATGTCATGGGGTCCCTAAATGCATGCCGCATGTCAAGGGGGCCCCAAATGTATGCCGCATGTCATGGGGGCGCCACGTACATGACGCATGTCATGGGGGCCCCAAATACGTGCTGCATGTCATGAGGGCCCCACATGCATGGCGCATGTCATGGGGGCCCCAAAGGCATGCCGCATGTCATGGGGGCCACAAATATGTGCCGCATGTCATGGGGGCCCAACGTGCATGCCGCATGTCTTGGGGCCCCAAATATTTGCCGCAAGTCGTGGGAGCCCCACATGCATGCCACGTGTCATGGGGTCCCCACGTGCATTCCGCATGTCATGGGGGCTCCACGTGCATGCCGCATGTCATGGGGGCCCCATGTGCATGTCGCATTTCATGGGGGCCCCAAATGTATGCCGCATGTCATGAGGGCCCCAAATGCATGCCGCATGTCATGGAGGCCCCAAATGTATGCCGCATGTCATGGGGGCCCCAAATACATGCCGCATGTCATGGGGGCCCCCGTGCGTGCCGCATGTCATGGGGGCCACAAATACATGTCGCATGTTTTGGGGCCCCCAAATACGTGCCGCATGTCATGGGTGCCCCACGTGCTTGCCGCATGTTATGGAGTCCCCAAATGCATGCCGCCTGTCATGGGGGCCCCACGAGCATGCCGCATTTCCTTGGGGACCCTAAATGCATGCTACATGTCAGGGGCTCCAAATGCTTGCTGCATGTCATGGAAGCCCCAAATACATGCCGCTTGTAATGGGGGCGCCAAATGCATGGCGCATGTAATAGGGGCCCCACATGCATGCCACATATCATGAGGGCAACACGTGCATGCCGCATGTAATGGGGGCCCCACATGCAAGCTGGGTGTTATTGGGGCCCAAATGCATGCCGCATGTCATGGGGGCCCCACATACATGGCGCATGTCATGGGGGCCCCAAATGCATGCCGCATGTCAAGGGGGCCCCAAATTGTTGCCTCATGTCATCGGGGCCCCACATGCATGCTGGTTGTCATGGGGGCCCAAATGCATGCCGCATGTCATGGGGGCCCATGTGCATGCCGCATGTCATGGGGGACCAAATGCATGGCGCATATTATGGGGGCCCCACGTGCATGCCGCTTGTCTTAGGGGCCCCAAGTACGTGCCGTATAATGGGGTCCCACATGCATGGTGCGTGTCATGGGGGCCCCACATGCATGGTGCGTGTCATGGGGGCCCCACATGCATGCCGCATGTCATGACATGCGGCATGCATGTGGGACCCCCATGACACGTGGCATGCATGTGGCCCCCAAATTCATGCTGCATGTCATGGGGGCCCCAATTGCATGACCCATGTTATGGAGGCTGCACATGCATGCCACATTTCATGGGGGCCACAAATGCATGCCGCATGTCATTTGGGCCCCAAAAGTATGCTGCATATCATGGGGGGCCCCAAATACGTGCCGCATGTCATGAGGGCCCCAAATGCATACCGCATGTCATGGGGGACCCACATACATGCCGCGTGTCATGGGAGCCCCAAATGCATGCCCCCTTTTATGGTGGCACCACATGCATGCCGCATGTCATGGGGGCCCCAAATGCATACCGCATGTCATGGGGGCCCCAAATGCATGCCGCATGTTATGGGGGCCCTAAATGTATGCCGCATGTCATGGCAGCCCCAATACGTGCCACATGTCATGGGGGCCCACGTGCATGCCGCATGTCATGGGTGCCCCACATGCATGCCTCATGTCATGGGGGCTCCAAATGCATGCCTCATGTCATGGCGTCCCCAAAGGCATGCCTCATGTCATGGGGGCCCCACATGCATGCCACATGTCATAGTGGCCCCACATGCATGCCACGTGTCAAGGGAGCCCCAAATGAATGTCGCATGTCAAGGGGGCCCCATGTGCATGCCGCATGTCATGGGGACCCACATGCATGCAGCATGTCATGGAGGCCCCATGACATGCGACAAGCATTTGGGCCCCACATGCATGCCGCATGCCATGGGCCCCCAAAATGCATGCCGCATGTCATAGGGGCCCCACATGCATGCCGCATGTCATGGGGGCCCAAATGCTTGCCACATGTCATGGGGGCCATAAATGCATGCCTCATGTCATGGGGGCCCCAAATGCATGCCGCATGTCTCAGGTACCCCAAATGCATGCAGCATGTTATGCATGCCCCAAATGCATGCCACATGTCATGGGAGCCCAAATGCATGCCGCATGTCATGGGGGCCCCACATGCATGCCGCATGTCATGGGGGCCCAAAATGCATGCCGCATGTCATGGGGGCCCCACGTGCTTGGCGCAAGTCATGGGTGCCCCACATGCATGACGCATGTTATCGGGGCCCCAAATGCATGCCGCATGTCATAGGGGCCCCACATGCATGACGCATGTCATGGGGGCCCCACATGCATGCCGCATGTCATGGGGGCCCAAATGCTTGCCGCATGTCATAGGGGCCAGAAATGCATGCCGCATGTCATAGGGTCCCCACATGCATGGCGCATTTCATGGGGGCCCTACATGCATGCCGCATGTCATGGGGGCCCCAAGTGCATGCCTCATGTCATGGGGGCCCCAAATGCATGCCACATGTCATAGTGGCGCCAAATGCATGCTGCATGTCATGAGGGGCCCACGTGCATGCCGCATGTCATGGGGGCCCCACATGCATGGCTCAAGTCATGGGGGCCCCAAATGCATGCCACATATCATGGGGGCCCCACGTGCATGCTGCATATATTGGGGGCCCCAAATGCATGCCACATGTCATGAGGGCCCCGCTTGCATGCCGCATGTCATTGGGGCCCCGCAGGCATTCCACATGTCATGGGGTCCTCACGTGCATTCCGCATGTCATGGGGCCCAAATGCATGCCGCATGTCATGGGGGCCCAACGTGCATGCCGCATGTATTGGGGTCCCCAACTGCATGCCGCATATCATGGGGCCCCACATGCATGCCACATGTCATGGGGGCCCCACATGCTTGCCGCATTTCATGGGGGACCCAAATGCATGCATACCGCATGTCATTGGGGCCCCGCAGGCATTCCGCATGTCATGGGGGCCTCACGTGCATTCCGCATGTCATTGGGGCCCCACGGACATGCTGCATGTCATTGGGGCCCCACGTGCTTGCTGCATGTCATGGGGGCCCCACGTGCATGCCTCATGTCACGGGGGTCACAAATGTATGCCGCATGTCATGGGGGCCCCACGTGCATGCCGCATGTCATGCCCCCCCCAAATGCATGCCGCATTTCATAGGGGTCCCACATGCATGCCGCATGTCATGGGGGCCCCAAATGCATGCTGCATGTCATGAGGGCCCCACGTGCATGGCGCATTTCATGGGGGACCCAAATGCATGCTGCATGTCATGAGGGCCCCACGTGCATGGCGCATTTCATGGGGGACCCAAATGCATGCCGCATGTCATGGAGGCCCCATGTGCATGCCACATGTAATGGGGGCCCCAAATGCATGCGGCATGTCATAGGGGCCCCACGTGCATGCCGCATGTCTCGGGCACCCCAAATGCATGCCGCATATAATGGGGCCCCCAAATTCATGCCGCAAGTCATGGGGGCCATAAATGCATGCCGCATGTCAAGGGGCCCCCACGTGCATGACGCATGTCATGGGGACCCACATGCATGCCACATGTCATGGAGGCCCCCATGACATGCGGCAAGTATTTGGGCCCCACATGCATGCTGCATGCCATGGGGCTCCCAAATGCATGCCGCATGTCAAGGGGGCCCAACATGCATGTCATGGAGGCCCAAATGCTTGCCGCATGTCATGGGGGCCCCACATGCATGCCGCATGTCATGGGGCCCAAAAGCTTGCCGCATGTCATGGGGGCCATAAATGCATGCCGCATGTCATGGGAGCCCCACATGAATGGCGCATGTCAAGGGGGCCCAACGTGCATGCCGCATGTATTGGGGGCCCCAAATTCATGCCGCAAGTCATGAGGGCCCTGCATGCATTCCGCATGTCATGGGGGGCCCACATGCATGCTGCATGCCATGGGGCTCCCAAATGCATGCCGCATGTCAAGGGGGCCCAACATGCATGTCATGGGGGCCCAAATGCTTGCCGCATGTCATGGGGGCCCCACATGCATGCCGCATGTCATGGGGCCCAAAAGCTTGCCGCATGTCATGGGGGCCATAAATGCATGCCGCATGTCATGGGAGCCCCACATGAATGGCGCATGTCAAGGGGGCCCAACGTGCATGCCGCATGTATTGGGGGCCGCAAATTCATGCCGCAAGTCATGAGGGCCCTGCATGCATTCCGCATGTCATGGGGGGCCCAAATGCATGCCGCATGTCATGGGGGCCCCAAATGCATGCCGCATGTTATGGGGGATTCAAATGCATGCCGCATGTCATGGGGGTCCCACATGCATGCCGCATGTCATGGGGGCCCCAAATGCATGCCTCAAGTCATGGGGCCCCCCAAATGGATGCCGCATTTCATAGGGGCCCCACATCCATGACGCATATCTTGGGGCCCACAAATGCATACCACATGTCATAGGGGCCCCACATGCATGGCACATGTCATAGGGGCCCCACGTACATGGCTCATGTCATGGGTGCCCCACCTGCATGCCGCATGTCATTGGGGCCCCAATTGCATGCAGCATGTCATGAGGGCCCCACATGCATGCCGCATGTCATGGGGTCCCACGTGCATGCTGCATGTCATTGGGGCCCCACGTGCTTGCCGCATGTCACGAGGGCCACAAATGTATGCCGCATGTCATGGGGGCCCCACGTGCATGCCGCATGTCATGGGGCCACCCAAATGCATGCAGCATGTCATGGGGGCCCCACGTGCATGCCACATGTCATGGGGAGCCCACATGCATGCCGCATATCATAGGGGCCCCACATGCATGGAGCATGTCATGGGGGCCCCACGTGCATGCCGCATGTCATGGGGGATCCAAACTCATGCCGCATGTCATTGGGGCCCCAAGCGTATGCCGCATTTCATGGGGGCCCCATGTGCATGCCACATGTAATGTGGGCCCCAAATGCATGCGGCATGACATAGAGGCCCCACGTGCATGCCGCATGTCTCGGGCACCCCAAATGCATGCAGCATGTTATGGGGGCCCCACGTGCATGCCGCATGTCTCAGGTACCCCAAATGCATGCAGCATGTTATGCAGGCCCCAAATGCATGCCGCATGTCATGGTGGCCCAAATGCATGCTGCATGGCATGGGGGCCCCACATGCATGCCGCATGTCATGGGTGCCCCAAATGCATGCCGCATGTCATGGGGGCTCCACGTGCATGCCGCATTTCATGGGGGACCCAAATGCATGCCGCATGTCATGGGGCCCCCAAATGCATGTCGCATGTCATGGGGGCCCCACGTGCATGCTGCATGTCATGGGGGCCCCAAATGAATGCCTCATGTCATGGGGGCCCCAAATGCATGCCGCATGTCATGGGGCCCCCCAAATGCATGCAACATGTCTTGGGGCCCACAAATGCATGCCGCATGACATAGGGGCCCCACATGCATGGCGTATTTCATGGGGGCCCCAAATGCGTGCCGCATATCATGGGGGCTCCAAATTCATGCCACAAGTCATGGGGGCCATAAATGCATGCCGCATGTCAATGGGGCCCCACGTGCATGACGCATGTCATGGGGACCCACATGCATGACGCATGTCATGGAGGCCCCCATGACATGCGGCAAGCATTTGGGCCCCACATGCATGCTGCATGCCATGGGGCCCCCAAATGCATGCTGCATGTCAAGGGGGTCCCACATGCATGCCGCATGTCATGGGGGCCCAAATGCTTGCCGCATGTCATGAGGGCCCTGCATGCATGCCACATGTCATAGGGGCCCCGCAGGCATTCCGCATGTCATGGGGGCCCCACGTGCATGCCGCATGTAATGGGGGATTCAAATGCATGCCGCATGTCATGGGGGCCCACATGCATGCCGCATGTCATGGGGCCCCCAAATGCATGCCTCAAGTCATGGGGGCCCCAAATGCATGCCGCATGTCATTGGGGCCCCACATGCATGCCACATGTCATGGGGTCCCCACATGCATGCCGCATGTCATGGGGGCTCAAATGCTTGCCGCATGTCATGGGGGCCATAAATGCATGCCGCATGTCATGGGGGCCCAACAAGCATGCCGCATGTATTGGGGGCCCCAAATTCATGCAGCATGTCATAGGGGCCCCACATGCATGGCGCATTTCATGGGGGCCCCACTTGCATGCAGCATGTAATGGGCGATCCAATTGCATGCTGCACGTCATGGGGGCCCCACGTGCATGCCGCATGTCATGGGGGCCCCGCAGGCATTCCACATGTCATGGGGGCCCCAAATAAATGCTGCATTTCATGGGGGCCCCACGTGCATGCCGCATGTCATGGGGCCCCCCAAATGGATGCCGCATGTCATAGGGGCCCCACATGCATGCCGCATATCATGGGGGCCCCAAATGCATGTTAGCATGTCATGGGGCCCCACGTGCATGCCACATGCCATTGGGGGCCCACATGCATGCCGCATGTCATGGGGGCCACACTTGCATGCAGCATGTAATGGGGATCCAAATGCATGACGCATGTCATGGGGGCCCCAAATGCATGCGGCATGTCATAGTGGCCCCACGTGCATACCACATGTCATGGGGGCCCCACATGCATGCCGCATGTCATGGGGGCCCAAATGCATGACGCATGTCATGGATGCTCCACGTGCATGCCGCATGTAATGGGGCCCCCAAATTCATGTTGCATGTCATAGGGGCCCCACGTGCATTCCGCATGTCATAGTGGCCCCAAATGCATGCTGCATGTCATGACGGGCCCACGTGCTTGACGCATGTCATGGGGGCCCGAAATGCATGGCTCAAGTCATGGGGGCCCCAAATGCATGCCACATATCATGGGGGCCCCACGTGCATGCTGCATATTTTGGGGGCCCCAAATGCATGCCACATGTCATGAGGGCCCCGCTTGCATGCCGCATGTCATTGGGGCCCCGCAGGCATTCCGCATGTCATGGGGCCCCCACATGCATGCCACATTTCATGGGGGCACCCAAATGCATGCATGCCGCATGTCATTGGGGCCCCAAATGCATGCCGCATGTCATAGTGGCTCCAAATGCATGCCGCAAGTCATGGGTGCCCCACATGCATGCCGCATGTCATCGGGCCCACAAATGTATGCCGCATGTCATGGGGGCCCCACGTGCATGCCGCATGTCATGGGGCCCCCCAAATGCATGCCGCATGTCATAGGGGTCCCACATGCATGCCGCATGTCATAGTGGCCCCAAATGCATGCCGCAAGTCATGGATGCCACACATGCATTCTGCATGTCATGGAGGCCCCCAAATGCATGCAGCATGTCTTGGGGCCCACAAATGCATGCCGCATGTCATAGGGGCCCCACATGCATAGCGCATGTCATGGGGGACCGAAATGCATGACTCATGTCATGGGGGCCCCACGTGCATGTCGCATGTCATGGGGGATCCAAACTCATGCTGCATGTCATTGGGACCCCAAGCGTATGCCGCATGTCATGGAGGCCCCATGTGCATGCCACATGTAATGGGGGCCCCAAATGCATGCGGCATGTCATAGGGGCCCCACGTGCATTCCGCATGTCTCGGGCACCCCAAATGCATGCAGCATGTTATGGGGGCCCCACGTGCATGCCGCATGTCTCAGGTACCCCAAGTGCATGCAGCATGTTATGCAGGCCCCCATGACATGCGGCAAGCATTTGGGCCACACATGCATGCCGCATGCCATGGGCCCCCCAAATGCATGGCGCATGTCATGGGGGCCCCACATGCATGCCGCATGTCATGAGGGCCCCACATGCATGGCGCATGTCATGGGGGCCCCAAATGCATGCCGCATGTCATGGGGGCCACAAATATGTGCGCATTTCATGGGGGCCCAACGTGCATGCCGCATGTCTTTGGGCCCCAAATATTTGCCGCATGTCATGGGGGCCCCACATGCCTGCCATGTGTCATGGGGTCCCCACATGCATTCCGCATGTCATGAGGGCCCCACATGCATGGCGCAAGTCATCGGGGCCACACGTGCATGCCTCGTGTCATGGGGGCCCCAAACGCATGCCTCATTACACGGGGGCCCCAAGTGCATGCTGCATGTCATGGGGACCCCAAATGCATGCCGCATGTCATGGGGACCCTAAATGTATGCCGCATGTCATGGGGGCCCAAAATACGTGCCACATATCAGGGGGCCCCACGTGCATGCCGCATGTCATGGGTGCCCCACATGCATGCTGCATTTCATGGGGTCCCAAATGCATGCCCCATGTCATGGGGGGCCCATGTGCATGCCGCAAGTCATGGGGTCCCCAAATGCATGCCTCATGTCATGGGGTCCCTAAATGCATGCCGCATGTCAAGGGGGCCCCAAATGTATGCCGCATGTCATGGGGGCCCAACGTGCATGCCGCATGTCTTGGGGCCCCAAATATTTGCCGCAAGTCGTGGGAGCCCCACATGCATGCCACGTGTCATGGGGTCCCCACGTGCATTCCGCATGTCATGGGGGCTCCACATGCATGCCGCATGTCATGAGGGCCCCAAATGCATGCCGCATGTCATGGAGGCCCCAAATGTATGCCGCATGTCATGGGGGCCCCAAATACATGCCGCATGTCATGGGGGCCCCCGTGCGTGCCGCATGTCATGGGGGCCACAAATACATGTCGCATGTTTTGGGGCCCCCAAATACGTGCCGCATGTCATGGGGGCCCCACGTGCTTGCCGCATGTTATGGAGTCCCCAAATGCATGCCGCCTGTCATGGGGGCCCCACGAGCATGCCGCATTTCCTTGGGGACCCTAAATGCATGCTACATGTCAGGGGCTCCAAATGCTTGCTGCATGTCATGGAAGCCCCAAATACATGCCGCTTGTAATGGGGGCGCCAAATGCATGCCACATATCATGAGGGCAACACGTGCATGCCGCATGTAATGGGGGCCCCACATGCAAGCTGGGTGTTATTGGGGCCCAAATGCATGCCGCATGTCATGGGGGCCCCACATACATGGCGCATGTCATGGGGGCCCCAAATGCATGCCGCATGTCAAGGGGGCCCCAAATTTTTGCCTCATGTCATCGGGGCCCCACATGCATGCTGGTTGTCATGGGTGCCCAAATGCATGCCGCATGTCATGGGGGCCCATGTGCATGCCGCATGTCATGGAGGACCAAATGCATTGCGCATGTTATGGGGGCCCCACGTGCATGCCGCTTGTCTTAGGGGCCCCAAGTACGTGCCGCATAATGGGGTCCCACATGCATGGTGCGTGTCATGGGGGCCCCACATGCATGCCGCATGTCATGACATGCGGCATGCATGTGGGACCCCCATGACACGTGGCATGCATGTGGCCCCCAAATTCATGCTGCATGTCATGGGGGCCCCAATTGCATGACCCATGTTATGGAGGCTGCACATGCATGCCACATTTCATGGGGGCCACAAATGCATGCCGCATGTCATTTGGGCCCCAAAAGTATGCTGCATATCATGGGGGGCCCCAAATACGTGCCGCATGTCATGAGGGCCCCACATGCATGGCGCATGTCATGGGGCCCCCAAATGCATGCCTCATGTTATGGGGGCCGCAAATATGTGCTGCATGTCATGTGGGCCCCAAATATGTGCCAAATGTCAAGAGGGCCCCACATGAATGTCGCGTGTCATGGGAGCCCCAAATGCTTGCCGCATGTCATTTCGTTCCCCACATGCATGCCACAGGTCATGGGGGCCCCACATACATGCCGCGTGTCATGGGAGCCCCAAATGCATGCCCCCTTTCATGGGGGCACCACGTGCATGCCGCATGTCATGGACCCCCCAAATGCATGCCGCATGTCATAGTGGCCCCAAATGCATGCCGCAAGTCATGGGTGCCCCACATGCATGACGCATGTCATGGGGGCCCCAAATGCATGCGGCATGTCAAAGTGGCCCCACGTGCATACCACATGTCATGGGGGCCCCACATGCATGCCGCATGTCATGGGGGCCCAAATGCATGACGCATGTCATGGATGCTCCACGTGCATGCCGCATGTAATGGGGCCCCCAAATTCATCTTGCATGTCATAGGGGCCCCACGTGCATTCCGCATGTCATGGGGGACCCAAATGCATGCTGCATGTCATGGGGGCCCCACGTGCATGCCGCATGTCTTGGGGCCCACAAATGCATGCCGCAAGTCATAGGGGCCCCACATGCATGGAGCATTTCATGGGGGCCCTACATGCATGCCGCATGTCATGGGGGCCCCAAATGCATGCCTCATGTCATGGGGGCCCCAAATGCATGCCGCATGTCATAGTGGTTTCCAAATGCATGCTGCATGTCATGAGGGGCCCACGTGCATGCCGCAAGTCATGGGGGCCCCAAATGCATGCCACATATCATGGGGGCCCCACGTGCATTCCGCATGTTATGGGAGCTCCACATGCATGCCGCATGTCATGGGGGCCCCATGTGCATGTCGCATTTCATGGGGGCCCCAAATGTATGCCGCATGTCATGAGGGCCCCAAATGCATGCCGCATGTCATGGAGGCCCCAAATGTATGCCGCATGTCATGGGGGCCCCAAATACATGCCGCATGTCATGGGGGCCCCCGTGCGTGCCGCATGTCATGGGGGCCACAAATACATGTCGCATGTTTTGGGGCCCCCAAATACGTGCCGCATTTCATGGGGGCCCCACGTGCTTGTCGCATGTTATGGAGTCCCCAAATGCATGCCGCCTGTCATGGGGGCCCCACGAGCATGCCGCATTTCCTTGGGGACCCTAAATGCATGCTACATGTCAGGGGCTCCAAATGCTTGCTGCATGTCATGGAAGCCCCAAATACATGCCGCTTGTAATGGGGGCGCCAAATGCATGCCACATATCATGAGGGCAACACGTGCATGCCGCATGTAATGGGGGCCCCACATGCAAGCTGGGTGTTATTGGGGCCCAAATGCATGCCGCATGTCATGGGGGCCCCACATACATGGCGCATGTCATGGGGGCCCCAAATGCATGCCGCATGTCAAGGGGGCCCCAAATTTTTGCCTCATGTCATCGGGGCCCCACATGCATGCTGGTTGTCATGGGTGCCCAAATGCATGCCGCATGTCATGGGGGCCCATGTGCATGCCGCATGTCATGGAGGACCAAATGCATTGCGCATGTTATGGGGGCCCCACGTGCATGCCGCTTGTCTTAGGGGCCCCAAGTACGTGCCGCATAATGGGGTCCCACATGCATGGTGCGTGTCATGGGGGCCCCACATGCATGCCGCATGTCATGACATGCGGCATGCATGTGGGACCCCCATGACACGTGGCATGCATGTGGCCCCCAAATTCATGCTGCATGTCATGGGGGCCCCAATTGCATGACCCATGTTATGGAGGCTGCACATGCATGCCACATTTCATGGGGGCCACAAATGCATGCCGCATGTCATTTGGGCCCCAAAAGTATGCTGCATATCATGGGGGGCCCCAAATACGTGCCGCATGTCATGAGGGCCCCACATGCATGGCGCATGTCATGGGGCCCCCAAATGCATGCCTCATGTTATGGGGGCCGCAAATATGTGCTGCATGTCATGTGGGCCCCAAATATGTGCCAAATGTCAAGAGGGCCCCACATGAATGTCGCGTGTCATGGGAGCCCCAAATGCTTGCCGCATGTCATTTCGTTCCCCACATGCATGCCACAGGTCATGGGGGCCCCACATACATGCCGCGTGTCATGGGAGCCCCAAATGCATGCCCCCTTTCATGGGGGCACCACGTGCATGCCGCATGTCATGGGGGCCCCAAATGCATACCGCATGTCATGGGGGCCCCAAATGCATGCCGCATGTTATGGGGGCCCTAAATGTATGCCGCATGTCATGGCAACCCCAATACGTGCCACATGTCATGGGGGCCCCACGTGCATGCCGCATGTCATGGGTGCCCCACATGCATGCCTCATGTCATGGGGGCTCCAAATGCATGCCTCATGTCATGGCGTCCCCAAAGACATGCCTCATGTCATGGGGGCCCCACATGCATGCCACATGTCATAGTGGCCCCACATGCATGCCACGTGTCAAGGGAGCCCCAAATGAATGTCGCATGTCAAGGGGGCCCCATGTGCATGCCGCATGTCATGGGGACCCACATGCATGCAGCATGTCATGGAGGCCCCATGACATGCGACAAGCATTTGGGCCCCACATGCATGCCGCATGCCATGGGCCCCCCAAATGCATGCCGCACGTCATGGGGGCCCCACATGCATGCCGCATGTCATGGGGGCCCAAATGCTTGCCACATGTCATGGGGGCCATAAATGCATGCCGCATGTCATGAGGGCCCCAAATGCATGCCGCATGTCTCAGGTACCCCAAATGCATGCAGCATGTTATGCATGCCCCAAATGCATGCCGCATGTCATGGGAGCCCAAATGCATGCCGCATGTCATGGGGGCCCCACATGCATGCCGCATGTCATGGGGGCCCCAAATGCATGCCGCATGTCATGGGGGCCCCACGTGCTTGGCGCAAGTCATGGGTGCCCCACATGCATGACGCATGTCATCGGGGCCCCAAATGCATGCCGCATGTCATAGGGGCCCCACATGCATGACGCATGTCATGGGGCCCCACATGCATGCTGCATGTCATGGGGGCCCAAATGCTTGCCGCATGTCATGGGGGCCAGAAATGCATGCCGCATGTCATAGGGGCCCCACATGCATGGCGCATTTCATGGGGGCCCTACATGCATGCCGCATGTCATGGGGGCCCCAAGTGCATGCCTCATGTCATGGGGGCCCCAAATGCATGCCGCATGTCATAGTGGCGCCAAATGCATGCTGCATGTCATGAGGGGCCCACGTGCATGCCGCATGTCATGGGGGCCCCAAATGCATGGCTCAAGTCATGGGGGCATCAAATGCATGCCACATATCATGGGGGCCCCACGTGCATGCTGCATATATTGGGGGCCCCAAATGCATGCCACATGTCATGAGGGCCCCGCTTGCATGCCGCATGTCATTGGGGCCCCGCAGGCATTCCGCATGTCATGGGGGCCTCACGTGCATTCCGCATGTCATGGGGCCCAAATGCATGCCGCATGTCATGGGGGCCCAACGTGCATGCCGCATGTATTGGGGTCCCCAACTGCATGCCGCATATCATGGGGCCCCACATGCATGCCACATGTCATGGGGGCCCCACATGCTTGCCGCATTTCATGGGGGACCCAAATGCATGCATACCGCATGTCATTGGGGCCCCGCAGGCATTCCGCATGTCATGGGGGCCTCACGTGCATTCCGCATGTCATGGGGGCTCCACGTGCATGCTGCATGTCATTGGGGCCCCACGTGCTTGCCGCATGTCATGGGGCCCCACGTGCATGCCTCATGTCACGGGGGCCACAAATGTATGCCGCATGTCATGGGGGCCCCACGTGCATGCCGCATGTCATGGGGCCCCCACATGCATGCCACATTTCATGGGGGGACCCAAATGCATGCATGCCGCATGTCATTGGGGCCCCAAATGCATGCCGCATGTCATAGTGGCTCCAAATGCATGCCGCAAGTCATGGGTGCCCCACATGCATGCCGCATGTCATCGGGCCCACAAATGTATGCCGCATGTCATGGGGGCCCCACGTGCATGCCGCATGTCATGGGGCCCCCCAAATGCATGCCGCATGTCATAGGGGTCCCACATGCATGCCGCATGTCATGGGGCCCCCAAATGCATGCCGCATGTCATAGTGGCCCCAAATGCATGCCGCAAGTCATGGGTGCCCCACATGCATGCCGCATGCCATCGGGGCCCCAAATGCATGCCGCATGTCATAGGGGCCCCACATGCATGGCACATGTCATGGGGGCCCCACATGCATGC
This sequence comes from Phyllobates terribilis, assembly GCF_046119375.1. NCBI lineage: Eukaryota > Metazoa > Chordata > Amphibia > Anura > Dendrobatidae > Phyllobates > Phyllobates terribilis. Next base: position 3,277,977 of record NW_027362942.1, on the reverse strand, counting down.
CGCATGTCATGGGGGCCCCAAATGAATGTCGCATGTCAAGGGGGCCCCACGAGAATGACGCATGTCATGGGGACCCACATGCATGCTGCATGTCATGGAGGCCCCCAAATGCATGCAGCATGTCTTGGGGCCCACAAATGCATGCCGCATGTCATAGGGGCCCCACATGCATGCCGCATGTCATGAGGGCCCCACATGCATGGCGCATGTCATGGGGGCCCCAAATGCATGCCGCATGTCAAGGAGGCCCCATGTGCATGCCGCATGTCATGGGGACCCACATGCATGCAGCATGTCATGGAGGCCCCATGACATGCGACAAGCATTTGGGCCCCACATGCATGCCGCATGCCATGGGCCCCCCAAATGCATGCCGCATGTCATGACATGCGGCATGCATATGGGACCCCCATGACACGTGGCATGCATGTGGCCCCCAAATTCATGCTGCATGTCATGGGGGCCCCAATTGCATGACCCATGTTATGGAGGCTGCACATGCATGCCACATTTCATGGGGGCCACAAATGCATGCCGCATGTCATTTGGGCCCCAAAAGTATGCTGTATATCATGGGGGGCCCCAAATACGTGCCGCATGTCATGAGGGCCCCACATGCATGGCGCATGTCATGTGGGCCCCAAATGCATGCCGCATGTTATGGGGGCCGCAAATATGTGCTGCATGTCATGTGGGCCCCAAATATGTGCCAAATGTCAAGAGGGCCCCACATGAATGTCGCGTGTCATGGGAGCCCCAAATGCTTGCCGCATGTCATTTCGTCCCCACATGCATGCCACAGGTCATGGGGGCCCCACATACATGCCGCGTGTCATGGGAGCCCCAAATGCATGCCCCCTTTCATGGGGGCACCACGTGCGACAAGCATTTGGGCCCCACATGCATGCCGCATGCCATGGGCCCCCCAAATGCATGCCGCATGTCATGGGGGCCTCACATGCATGCCGCATGTCATGGGTGCCCCACCTGCATGCTGCATGTCATTGGGGCCCCAATTGCATGCCGCATGCCATAGGGGCCCCACATGCATGGCGCATGTCATGGGGGCCCCAAATGCATGCCGCATGTTATGGGGGCCCCATGTGCATGCCGCATGTCATGGGGGCCCCAAATGCATGCCGCATGTAATGGGGGCCCCACGTGCATGCCACATGTCATGGGGGCCCCAAATGCATGCAGCATGTCATGGGGGCCCCACGTGCATGCCACATGTCATGGGGGGCCCACATGCATGCCGCATGTCATGGGGGCCCCACTTGCATGCCGCATGTTATGGGGGCCCCATGTGCATGCCGCATGTCATGGGGGCCCCAAATGCATGCCGCGTGTAATGGGGGTCCCACATGCATGCAGCATGTCATGAGGGCCCCAAATGCATGCCGCATGTCATGGGGGTCCCACGTGCATGCTGCATGTCATTGGGGCCCCACATGCTTGCCGCATGTCACGAGGGCCACAAATGTATGCCGCATATCATGGGGGCCCCACGTGCATGCCGCATGTCATGGGCCCCCCCAAATGCATGCAGCATGTCATGGGGGCCCCTCGTGCATGCCACATGTCATGGGGAGCCCACATGCATGCCGCATATCATAGGGGCCCCACATGCATGGAGCATGTCATGGGGGCCCCACGTGCATGCCGCATGTCCTGGGGGATCCAAACTCATGCCGCATGTCATTGGGGCCCCAAGCGTATGCCGCATTTCATGGGGGCCCCATGTGCATGCCACATGTAATGTGGGCCCCAAATGCATGCGGCATGTCATAGAGGCCCCACGTGCATGCCGCATGTCTCAGGTACACCAAATGCATGCAGCATGTTATGCAGGCCCCAAATGCATGCCACATGTCATGGGGGCCCAAATGCATGCCGCATGTCATGGGGGCCCCACATGCATGCCGCATGTCATGGGTGCCCCAAATGCATGCCGCATGTCATGGGGGCTCCACGTGCATGCCGCATTTCATGGGGGACCCAAATGCATGCCGCATGTCATGGGGCCCCCAAATGCATGTCGCATGTCATGGGGGCCCCACGTGCATGCTGCATGTCATGGAGGCCACAAATGAATGCCTCATGTCATGGGGGCCCCAAATGCATGACGCATGTCATGGATGCTCCACGTGCATGCCGCATGTAATGGGGCCCTCAAATTCATGTCGCATGTCATAGGGGCCCCACGTGCATTCCGCATGTCATGGGGGCACCAAATGCATGCCGCATGTCATGGGGGCCCCACGTGCATGCCGCATGTCTTGGGGCCCACAAATGCATGCCACATGTCATAGGGGCCCCACATGCATGGCGCATTTCATGGGGGCCCTACATGCATGCCGCATGTCATGGAGGCCCCATGTGCATTCCGCATGTCATGGGGGCCCCAAATGCATGCCGCATGTCATGGGGGCCCCACGTGCATGCCATATGTCTTGGGGCCCACAAATGCATGCCACATGTCATAGGGGCCCCACATGCATGCCGCATGTCATGGGGGCCCAACAAGCATGCCGCATGTATTGGGGGCCCCAAATTCATGCAGCATGTCATAGGGGCCCCACATGCATGGCGCATTTCATGGGGGCCCCAAATGCATGCAGCATGTCATGGGGGCCCCACGTGCATGCCACATGTCATTGGGGGCCCACATGCATGCCGCATGTCATGGGGGCCACACTTGCATGCAGCATGTAATGGGGATCCAAATGCATGACACATGTCATGGGGGCCCCAAATGCATGCGGCATGTCATAGTTGCCCCACGTGCATACCACATGTCATGGGGGCCCAAATGCATGACGCATGTCATGGATGCTCCACGTGCATGCCGCATGTAATGGGGCCCCCAAATTCATGTCGCATGTCATAGGGGCCCCACGTGCATTCCGCATGTCATGGGGGCCCCAAATGCATGCCGCATGTCATGGGGGCCCCACGTGCATGCCGCATGTCTTGGGGCCCACAAATGCATGCCACATGTCATAGGGGCCCCACATGCATGGCGCATTTCATGGGGGCCCTACATGCATGCCGCATGTCATGGGGGCCCCAAATGCATGCCTCATGTCATGGGGGCCCCAAATGCATGCCGCATGTCATAGTGGTTTCCAAATGCATGCTGCATGTCATGAGGGGCCCACGTGCATGCCGCAAGTCATGGGGGCCCCAAATGCATGCCACATATCATGGGGGCCCCACGTGCATGCTGCATATATTGGGGGCCCCAAATGCATGCCACATGTCATGAGGGCCCCGCTTGCATGCCGCATGTCATTGGGGCCCCGCAGGCATTCCGCATGTCATGGGGGCCCCACGTACATGCTGCATGTCATTGGGACCCCACGTGCTTGCCGCATTTAATGGGGGACGCAAATGCATGCATGCCGCATGTCATTGGGGCCCTGCAGGCATTCCGCATGTCATGGGGGCCTCACGTGCATTCCGCATGTCATGGGGGCCCCATGTACATGCTGCATGTCATTGGGGAATGACGTGCTTGCCGCATGTCATGGAGCCCCCCAAATGCAGGCCGCATGTTACAGGGGTCCCACATGCATGCCGCATGTCATGGGGGCCCCAAATGCATGCCGCATGTCACAGTGGCCCCAAATGCATGCTGCATGTCATGAGGGCCCCACGTGCATGCCGCATGTCATAGGGGCCCCACGTGCATGCCGCATGTCATGGGGGCCCCACATGCATGCCGCATGTCATGGGGGATCCAAACTCATGCTGCATGTCATTGGGGCCCCAAGCGTATGCCGCATGTCATGCAGGCCCCATGTGCATGCCACATGTAATGGGGGCCACAAATGCATGCGGCATGTCATAGGGGCCCCACGTGCATGCCGCATGTCTCGGGCACCCCAAATTCATGCCGCATGTCATAGGGGCCGCACGTGCATGGCGCAATTCATGGGTGCCCCACATGCATGCCGCATGTCATCGGGGCCCCAAATGCATGCCGCATGTCATAGGGGCCCCACATGCATGCCGCATTTCATGGGGGACCCAAATGCATGCCGCATGTCATGGGGCCCCAAATGCATGTCGCATGTCATGGGGGACCCACATGCATGCTGCATGTCATGGGGGCCCCAAATGCATACCGCATGTCATGGGGGCCCCAAATGCATGCCGCATGTCATGGGGCCCCCCAAATGCATGCAGCATGTCTTGGTGACCACAAATGCATGCCGCATGTCATAGGGGCCCCACATGCATGGCGCATTTCATGGGGCCCCCCCACATGCATGCGCATGTCATGGGGGCCTCAAATGCGTGCCCCATATCATGGGGGCCCCAAATGCATGCCGCATGTCATGGGGGCACCACTTGCATGCAGCATGTAATGGGGGCACCACTTGCATGCAGCATGTAATGGGGGATCCAAATGCATGACGCATGTCATGGGGGCCCCACATGCATGCCGCATGTCATGGGGGCACCACTAGCATGCAGCATGTAATGGGGGATCCAAATGCATGACGCATGTCAAGGCGGCCCCACGTGCATGCCGCATGTCATGGGGACCACATGCATGCCGCATGTCATGGAGGCCCCCATGACATGCGACAAGCATTTGGGCCCCACATGCATGCCGCATGCCATGGGGCCCCCAAATGCATGCCGCATGTCATGGGGGCCCAAATGCTTGCCGCATGTCATGGGGGCCATAAATGGATGCCGCATGTCATGGGAGCCCCACATGCATGCCACATGTCATGGGGGCCCCAAATGAATGTTGCATGTCAAGGGTGCCCCACGTGCATGCCGCATGTCATGGGGACCCCACATGCATGCCGCATGTCATGGGGCCCCACATGCATGCCGCATGTCTCAGGTACCCCAAATGCATGCAGCATGTTATGCATGCCCCAAATGCATGCCGCATGTCATGGGGGCCCCACATGCATGCCGCATGTCATGGGGGCCCCAAATACATGCCGCATGTCATGGGGGCCCCACGTGCTTGGCGCAAGTCATGGGTGCCCCACTTGCATGCCGCATGTCATCGGGGCCCTAAATGCATGCCGCATGTCATAGGGGCCCCACATGCATGACGCATGTCATGGGGGCCCCACATGCATGCCGCATGTCACGGAGGCCCCAAATGCTTGCCGCATGTCATGGGAGCCCCACATGAATGTCGCATGTCAAGGGGGCCCCACGTGCATGCCGCATGTCATGGGGACCCCAAATGCATGCCACATGTCATGGGGGCCATAAATGCATGCCGCATGTCATGGGGGCCCAACGTGCATGCCGCATGTATTGTGGGCCCCAAATTCATGCTGCATGTCATGAGGGCCCTGCATGCATGCCGCATGTCACGGGGGCCCCGCAGGCATTCCGCATGTCATGGGGGGCCCAAATGCATGCCGCATGTCATGGGGTCCCCACGTGTATGTAGCATGTAATGGGGGATTCAAATGCATGCCGCATGTCATGGGGATTCAAATGTATGCCGCATGGCTTGGGGGTCCCACATGCATGCTGCATGTCATGGGGGCCCCAAATGCATGCGTCAAGTCATGGGGGGCCCAAATGCATGCCTCAATTCATGGGGGCTCCAAATGCATGCCGCATGTCATGGGGCCCCCACATGCATGCCGCATGTCATGGGGCCCCCAAATGCATGCCGCATGTCATGGGGTTCCCACATGCATGCCGCATGTCATGGGGGCCCAAATGCTTGCCGCATGTCATGGGGGCCATAAATGCATGCTGCAAGTCATGGGGGCCCAACGTGCATGCCGCATGTATTGGGGACCCCAAATTCATGCCGCATGTCATGGGGGCCCCGAAGGCATTCCGCATGTCATGGGGGCCCCAAATGCATGCCGCATATCATGGGGGCCCCACGTGCATGCCGCATGTCATGGGGGTGCCAAATGCATGCTGCATGTCATGACGGGCCCACGTGCATGACGCATGTCATGGGGGCCCCAAATGCATGGCTCAAGTCATGGGGGCCCCAAATGCATGCCACATATCATGGGGGCCCCACGTGCATGCTGCATATATTGGGGGCCCCAAATGCATGCCACATGTCATGAGGGCCCCGCTTGCATGCCGCATGTCATTGGGGCCCCGCAGGCATTCCGCATGTCATGGGGGCCTCACGTGCATTCCGCATGTCATGGGGGCTCCACGTGCATGCTGCATGTCATTGGGGCCCCACGTGCTTGCCGCATGTCATGGGGCCCCACGTGCATGACTCATGTCACGGGGGCCACAAATGTATGCCGTATGTCATGGGGGCCCCACGTGCATGCCGCATGTCATGGGTCCCCCACATGCATGCCACATTTCATGGGGGACCCAAATGCATGCATGCCGCATGTCATTGGGGCCACAAATGCATGCCGCATGTCATAGTGGCTCCAAATGCATGCCGCAAGTCATGGGTGCCCCACATGCATGCCGCATGTCATCGGGCCCACAAATGTATGCCGCATGTCATGGGGCCCCACGTGCATGCCGCATGTCATGGGGCCCCCCAAATGCATGCCGCATGTCATAGGGGTCCCACATGCATGCCGCAAGTCAAGGGTGCCCCACATGCATGCCGCATGTCATCGGGGCCCCAAATGCATGCCGCATGTCATAGGGGCCCCACATGCATGGCACATGTCATGGGGGCCCCACATGCATGCCGCATATCATGGGGGCCCCAAATGAATGTCGCATGTCAAGGGGGCCCCATGTGCATGACGCATGTCATGGGGACCCACATGCATGCTGCATGTCATGGAGGCCCCCAAATGCATGCAGCATGTCTTGGGGCCCACAAATGCATGCCGCATGTCATAGGGGCCCCACATGCATAGTGCATGTCATGGGGGACCCAAATGCACGACTCATGTCATGGGGGCCCCACGTGCATGTCGCATGTCATGGGGGATCCAAACTCATGCTGCATGTCATTGGGACCCCAAGCGTATGCCGCATGTCATGGAGGCCCCATGTGCATGCCACATGTAATGGGGGCCCCAAATGCATGCGGCATGTCATAGGGGCCCCACGTGCATTCCGCATGTCTCGGGCACCCCAAATGCATGCAGCATGTTATGGGGGCCCCACGTGCATGCCGCATGTCTCAGGTACCCCAAGTGCATGCAGCATGTTATGCAGGCCCCATGACATGCGGCAAGCATTTGGGCCCCACATGCATGCCGCATGCCATGGGGCCCCCAAATGCATGCCGCATGTAATGGGGGCCACAAATATGTGCCGCATTTCATGGGGGCCCAACGTGCATGCCGCATGTCTTTGGGCCCCAAATATTTGCCGCATTTCAATGGGGCCCCACATGCCTGCCATGTGTCATGGGGTCCCCACATGCATTCCGCATGTCATGAGGGCCCCACATGCATGGCGCAAGTCATCGGGGCCACACGTGCATGCCTCGTGTCATGGGGGCCCCAAACGCATGCCTCATTACACGGGGGCCCCAAGTGCATGCTGCTTGTCATGGGGACCCCAAATGCATGCCGCATGTCATGGGGACCCTAAATGTATGCCGCATGTCATGGGGGCCCAAAATACGTGCCACATATCAGGGGGCCCCACGTGCATGCCGCATGTCATGGGTGTCCCACATGCATGCTGCATTTCATGGGGTCCCAAATGCATGCCCCATGTCATGGGGGGCCCACGTGCATGCCGCAAGTCATGGGGTCCCCAAATGCATGCCTCATGTCATGGGGTCCCTAAATGCATGCCGCATGTCAAGGGGGCCCCAAATGTATGCCGCATGTCATGGGGGCGCCACGTACATGACGCATGTCATGGGGGCCCCAAATACGTGCTGCATGTCATGAGGGCCCCACATGCATGGCGCATGTCATGGGGGCCCCAAAGGCATGCCGCATGTCATGGGGGCCACAAATATGTGCCGCATGTCATGGGGGCCCAACGTGCATGCCGCATGTCTTGGGGCCCCAAATATTTGCCGCAAGTCGTGGGAGCCCCACATGCATGCCACGTGTCATGGGGTCCCCACGTGCATTCCGCATGTCATGGGGGCTCCACGTGCATGCCGCATGTCATGGGGGCCCCATGTGCATGTCGCATTTCATGGGGGCCCCAAATGTATGCCGCATGTCATGAGGGCCCCAAATGCATGCCGCATGTCATGGAGGCCCCAAATGTATGCCGCATGTCATGGGGGCCCCAAATACATGCCGCATGTCATGGGGGCCCCCGTGCGTGCCGCATGTCATGGGGGCCACAAATACATGTCGCATGTTTTGGGGCCCCCAAATACGTGCCGCATGTCATGGGTGCCCCACGTGCTTGCCGCATGTTATGGAGTCCCCAAATGCATGCCGCCTGTCATGGGGGCCCCACGAGCATGCCGCATTTCCTTGGGGACCCTAAATGCATGCTACATGTCAGGGGCTCCAAATGCTTGCTGCATGTCATGGAAGCCCCAAATACATGCCGCTTGTAATGGGGGCGCCAAATGCATGGCGCATGTAATAGGGGCCCCACATGCATGCCACATATCATGAGGGCAACACGTGCATGCCGCATGTAATGGGGGCCCCACATGCAAGCTGGGTGTTATTGGGGCCCAAATGCATGCCGCATGTCATGGGGGCCCCACATACATGGCGCATGTCATGGGGGCCCCAAATGCATGCCGCATGTCAAGGGGGCCCCAAATTGTTGCCTCATGTCATCGGGGCCCCACATGCATGCTGGTTGTCATGGGGGCCCAAATGCATGCCGCATGTCATGGGGGCCCATGTGCATGCCGCATGTCATGGGGGACCAAATGCATGGCGCATATTATGGGGGCCCCACGTGCATGCCGCTTGTCTTAGGGGCCCCAAGTACGTGCCGTATAATGGGGTCCCACATGCATGGTGCGTGTCATGGGGGCCCCACATGCATGGTGCGTGTCATGGGGGCCCCACATGCATGCCGCATGTCATGACATGCGGCATGCATGTGGGACCCCCATGACACGTGGCATGCATGTGGCCCCCAAATTCATGCTGCATGTCATGGGGGCCCCAATTGCATGACCCATGTTATGGAGGCTGCACATGCATGCCACATTTCATGGGGGCCACAAATGCATGCCGCATGTCATTTGGGCCCCAAAAGTATGCTGCATATCATGGGGGGCCCCAAATACGTGCCGCATGTCATGAGGGCCCCAAATGCATACCGCATGTCATGGGGGACCCACATACATGCCGCGTGTCATGGGAGCCCCAAATGCATGCCCCCTTTTATGGTGGCACCACATGCATGCCGCATGTCATGGGGGCCCCAAATGCATACCGCATGTCATGGGGGCCCCAAATGCATGCCGCATGTTATGGGGGCCCTAAATGTATGCCGCATGTCATGGCAGCCCCAATACGTGCCACATGTCATGGGGGCCCACGTGCATGCCGCATGTCATGGGTGCCCCACATGCATGCCTCATGTCATGGGGGCTCCAAATGCATGCCTCATGTCATGGCGTCCCCAAAGGCATGCCTCATGTCATGGGGGCCCCACATGCATGCCACATGTCATAGTGGCCCCACATGCATGCCACGTGTCAAGGGAGCCCCAAATGAATGTCGCATGTCAAGGGGGCCCCATGTGCATGCCGCATGTCATGGGGACCCACATGCATGCAGCATGTCATGGAGGCCCCATGACATGCGACAAGCATTTGGGCCCCACATGCATGCCGCATGCCATGGGCCCCCAAAATGCATGCCGCATGTCATAGGGGCCCCACATGCATGCCGCATGTCATGGGGGCCCAAATGCTTGCCACATGTCATGGGGGCCATAAATGCATGCCTCATGTCATGGGGGCCCCAAATGCATGCCGCATGTCTCAGGTACCCCAAATGCATGCAGCATGTTATGCATGCCCCAAATGCATGCCACATGTCATGGGAGCCCAAATGCATGCCGCATGTCATGGGGGCCCCACATGCATGCCGCATGTCATGGGGGCCCAAAATGCATGCCGCATGTCATGGGGGCCCCACGTGCTTGGCGCAAGTCATGGGTGCCCCACATGCATGACGCATGTTATCGGGGCCCCAAATGCATGCCGCATGTCATAGGGGCCCCACATGCATGACGCATGTCATGGGGGCCCCACATGCATGCCGCATGTCATGGGGGCCCAAATGCTTGCCGCATGTCATAGGGGCCAGAAATGCATGCCGCATGTCATAGGGTCCCCACATGCATGGCGCATTTCATGGGGGCCCTACATGCATGCCGCATGTCATGGGGGCCCCAAGTGCATGCCTCATGTCATGGGGGCCCCAAATGCATGCCACATGTCATAGTGGCGCCAAATGCATGCTGCATGTCATGAGGGGCCCACGTGCATGCCGCATGTCATGGGGGCCCCACATGCATGGCTCAAGTCATGGGGGCCCCAAATGCATGCCACATATCATGGGGGCCCCACGTGCATGCTGCATATATTGGGGGCCCCAAATGCATGCCACATGTCATGAGGGCCCCGCTTGCATGCCGCATGTCATTGGGGCCCCGCAGGCATTCCACATGTCATGGGGTCCTCACGTGCATTCCGCATGTCATGGGGCCCAAATGCATGCCGCATGTCATGGGGGCCCAACGTGCATGCCGCATGTATTGGGGTCCCCAACTGCATGCCGCATATCATGGGGCCCCACATGCATGCCACATGTCATGGGGGCCCCACATGCTTGCCGCATTTCATGGGGGACCCAAATGCATGCATACCGCATGTCATTGGGGCCCCGCAGGCATTCCGCATGTCATGGGGGCCTCACGTGCATTCCGCATGTCATTGGGGCCCCACGGACATGCTGCATGTCATTGGGGCCCCACGTGCTTGCTGCATGTCATGGGGGCCCCACGTGCATGCCTCATGTCACGGGGGTCACAAATGTATGCCGCATGTCATGGGGGCCCCACGTGCATGCCGCATGTCATGCCCCCCCCAAATGCATGCCGCATTTCATAGGGGTCCCACATGCATGCCGCATGTCATGGGGGCCCCAAATGCATGCTGCATGTCATGAGGGCCCCACGTGCATGGCGCATTTCATGGGGGACCCAAATGCATGCTGCATGTCATGAGGGCCCCACGTGCATGGCGCATTTCATGGGGGACCCAAATGCATGCCGCATGTCATGGAGGCCCCATGTGCATGCCACATGTAATGGGGGCCCCAAATGCATGCGGCATGTCATAGGGGCCCCACGTGCATGCCGCATGTCTCGGGCACCCCAAATGCATGCCGCATATAATGGGGCCCCCAAATTCATGCCGCAAGTCATGGGGGCCATAAATGCATGCCGCATGTCAAGGGGCCCCCACGTGCATGACGCATGTCATGGGGACCCACATGCATGCCACATGTCATGGAGGCCCCCATGACATGCGGCAAGTATTTGGGCCCCACATGCATGCTGCATGCCATGGGGCTCCCAAATGCATGCCGCATGTCAAGGGGGCCCAACATGCATGTCATGGAGGCCCAAATGCTTGCCGCATGTCATGGGGGCCCCACATGCATGCCGCATGTCATGGGGCCCAAAAGCTTGCCGCATGTCATGGGGGCCATAAATGCATGCCGCATGTCATGGGAGCCCCACATGAATGGCGCATGTCAAGGGGGCCCAACGTGCATGCCGCATGTATTGGGGGCCCCAAATTCATGCCGCAAGTCATGAGGGCCCTGCATGCATTCCGCATGTCATGGGGGGCCCACATGCATGCTGCATGCCATGGGGCTCCCAAATGCATGCCGCATGTCAAGGGGGCCCAACATGCATGTCATGGGGGCCCAAATGCTTGCCGCATGTCATGGGGGCCCCACATGCATGCCGCATGTCATGGGGCCCAAAAGCTTGCCGCATGTCATGGGGGCCATAAATGCATGCCGCATGTCATGGGAGCCCCACATGAATGGCGCATGTCAAGGGGGCCCAACGTGCATGCCGCATGTATTGGGGGCCGCAAATTCATGCCGCAAGTCATGAGGGCCCTGCATGCATTCCGCATGTCATGGGGGGCCCAAATGCATGCCGCATGTCATGGGGGCCCCAAATGCATGCCGCATGTTATGGGGGATTCAAATGCATGCCGCATGTCATGGGGGTCCCACATGCATGCCGCATGTCATGGGGGCCCCAAATGCATGCCTCAAGTCATGGGGCCCCCCAAATGGATGCCGCATTTCATAGGGGCCCCACATCCATGACGCATATCTTGGGGCCCACAAATGCATACCACATGTCATAGGGGCCCCACATGCATGGCACATGTCATAGGGGCCCCACGTACATGGCTCATGTCATGGGTGCCCCACCTGCATGCCGCATGTCATTGGGGCCCCAATTGCATGCAGCATGTCATGAGGGCCCCACATGCATGCCGCATGTCATGGGGTCCCACGTGCATGCTGCATGTCATTGGGGCCCCACGTGCTTGCCGCATGTCACGAGGGCCACAAATGTATGCCGCATGTCATGGGGGCCCCACGTGCATGCCGCATGTCATGGGGCCACCCAAATGCATGCAGCATGTCATGGGGGCCCCACGTGCATGCCACATGTCATGGGGAGCCCACATGCATGCCGCATATCATAGGGGCCCCACATGCATGGAGCATGTCATGGGGGCCCCACGTGCATGCCGCATGTCATGGGGGATCCAAACTCATGCCGCATGTCATTGGGGCCCCAAGCGTATGCCGCATTTCATGGGGGCCCCATGTGCATGCCACATGTAATGTGGGCCCCAAATGCATGCGGCATGACATAGAGGCCCCACGTGCATGCCGCATGTCTCGGGCACCCCAAATGCATGCAGCATGTTATGGGGGCCCCACGTGCATGCCGCATGTCTCAGGTACCCCAAATGCATGCAGCATGTTATGCAGGCCCCAAATGCATGCCGCATGTCATGGTGGCCCAAATGCATGCTGCATGGCATGGGGGCCCCACATGCATGCCGCATGTCATGGGTGCCCCAAATGCATGCCGCATGTCATGGGGGCTCCACGTGCATGCCGCATTTCATGGGGGACCCAAATGCATGCCGCATGTCATGGGGCCCCCAAATGCATGTCGCATGTCATGGGGGCCCCACGTGCATGCTGCATGTCATGGGGGCCCCAAATGAATGCCTCATGTCATGGGGGCCCCAAATGCATGCCGCATGTCATGGGGCCCCCCAAATGCATGCAACATGTCTTGGGGCCCACAAATGCATGCCGCATGACATAGGGGCCCCACATGCATGGCGTATTTCATGGGGGCCCCAAATGCGTGCCGCATATCATGGGGGCTCCAAATTCATGCCACAAGTCATGGGGGCCATAAATGCATGCCGCATGTCAATGGGGCCCCACGTGCATGACGCATGTCATGGGGACCCACATGCATGACGCATGTCATGGAGGCCCCCATGACATGCGGCAAGCATTTGGGCCCCACATGCATGCTGCATGCCATGGGGCCCCCAAATGCATGCTGCATGTCAAGGGGGTCCCACATGCATGCCGCATGTCATGGGGGCCCAAATGCTTGCCGCATGTCATGAGGGCCCTGCATGCATGCCACATGTCATAGGGGCCCCGCAGGCATTCCGCATGTCATGGGGGCCCCACGTGCATGCCGCATGTAATGGGGGATTCAAATGCATGCCGCATGTCATGGGGGCCCACATGCATGCCGCATGTCATGGGGCCCCCAAATGCATGCCTCAAGTCATGGGGGCCCCAAATGCATGCCGCATGTCATTGGGGCCCCACATGCATGCCACATGTCATGGGGTCCCCACATGCATGCCGCATGTCATGGGGGCTCAAATGCTTGCCGCATGTCATGGGGGCCATAAATGCATGCCGCATGTCATGGGGGCCCAACAAGCATGCCGCATGTATTGGGGGCCCCAAATTCATGCAGCATGTCATAGGGGCCCCACATGCATGGCGCATTTCATGGGGGCCCCACTTGCATGCAGCATGTAATGGGCGATCCAATTGCATGCTGCACGTCATGGGGGCCCCACGTGCATGCCGCATGTCATGGGGGCCCCGCAGGCATTCCACATGTCATGGGGGCCCCAAATAAATGCTGCATTTCATGGGGGCCCCACGTGCATGCCGCATGTCATGGGGCCCCCCAAATGGATGCCGCATGTCATAGGGGCCCCACATGCATGCCGCATATCATGGGGGCCCCAAATGCATGTTAGCATGTCATGGGGCCCCACGTGCATGCCACATGCCATTGGGGGCCCACATGCATGCCGCATGTCATGGGGGCCACACTTGCATGCAGCATGTAATGGGGATCCAAATGCATGACGCATGTCATGGGGGCCCCAAATGCATGCGGCATGTCATAGTGGCCCCACGTGCATACCACATGTCATGGGGGCCCCACATGCATGCCGCATGTCATGGGGGCCCAAATGCATGACGCATGTCATGGATGCTCCACGTGCATGCCGCATGTAATGGGGCCCCCAAATTCATGTTGCATGTCATAGGGGCCCCACGTGCATTCCGCATGTCATAGTGGCCCCAAATGCATGCTGCATGTCATGACGGGCCCACGTGCTTGACGCATGTCATGGGGGCCCGAAATGCATGGCTCAAGTCATGGGGGCCCCAAATGCATGCCACATATCATGGGGGCCCCACGTGCATGCTGCATATTTTGGGGGCCCCAAATGCATGCCACATGTCATGAGGGCCCCGCTTGCATGCCGCATGTCATTGGGGCCCCGCAGGCATTCCGCATGTCATGGGGCCCCCACATGCATGCCACATTTCATGGGGGCACCCAAATGCATGCATGCCGCATGTCATTGGGGCCCCAAATGCATGCCGCATGTCATAGTGGCTCCAAATGCATGCCGCAAGTCATGGGTGCCCCACATGCATGCCGCATGTCATCGGGCCCACAAATGTATGCCGCATGTCATGGGGGCCCCACGTGCATGCCGCATGTCATGGGGCCCCCCAAATGCATGCCGCATGTCATAGGGGTCCCACATGCATGCCGCATGTCATAGTGGCCCCAAATGCATGCCGCAAGTCATGGATGCCACACATGCATTCTGCATGTCATGGAGGCCCCCAAATGCATGCAGCATGTCTTGGGGCCCACAAATGCATGCCGCATGTCATAGGGGCCCCACATGCATAGCGCATGTCATGGGGGACCGAAATGCATGACTCATGTCATGGGGGCCCCACGTGCATGTCGCATGTCATGGGGGATCCAAACTCATGCTGCATGTCATTGGGACCCCAAGCGTATGCCGCATGTCATGGAGGCCCCATGTGCATGCCACATGTAATGGGGGCCCCAAATGCATGCGGCATGTCATAGGGGCCCCACGTGCATTCCGCATGTCTCGGGCACCCCAAATGCATGCAGCATGTTATGGGGGCCCCACGTGCATGCCGCATGTCTCAGGTACCCCAAGTGCATGCAGCATGTTATGCAGGCCCCCATGACATGCGGCAAGCATTTGGGCCACACATGCATGCCGCATGCCATGGGCCCCCCAAATGCATGGCGCATGTCATGGGGGCCCCACATGCATGCCGCATGTCATGAGGGCCCCACATGCATGGCGCATGTCATGGGGGCCCCAAATGCATGCCGCATGTCATGGGGGCCACAAATATGTGCGCATTTCATGGGGGCCCAACGTGCATGCCGCATGTCTTTGGGCCCCAAATATTTGCCGCATGTCATGGGGGCCCCACATGCCTGCCATGTGTCATGGGGTCCCCACATGCATTCCGCATGTCATGAGGGCCCCACATGCATGGCGCAAGTCATCGGGGCCACACGTGCATGCCTCGTGTCATGGGGGCCCCAAACGCATGCCTCATTACACGGGGGCCCCAAGTGCATGCTGCATGTCATGGGGACCCCAAATGCATGCCGCATGTCATGGGGACCCTAAATGTATGCCGCATGTCATGGGGGCCCAAAATACGTGCCACATATCAGGGGGCCCCACGTGCATGCCGCATGTCATGGGTGCCCCACATGCATGCTGCATTTCATGGGGTCCCAAATGCATGCCCCATGTCATGGGGGGCCCATGTGCATGCCGCAAGTCATGGGGTCCCCAAATGCATGCCTCATGTCATGGGGTCCCTAAATGCATGCCGCATGTCAAGGGGGCCCCAAATGTATGCCGCATGTCATGGGGGCCCAACGTGCATGCCGCATGTCTTGGGGCCCCAAATATTTGCCGCAAGTCGTGGGAGCCCCACATGCATGCCACGTGTCATGGGGTCCCCACGTGCATTCCGCATGTCATGGGGGCTCCACATGCATGCCGCATGTCATGAGGGCCCCAAATGCATGCCGCATGTCATGGAGGCCCCAAATGTATGCCGCATGTCATGGGGGCCCCAAATACATGCCGCATGTCATGGGGGCCCCCGTGCGTGCCGCATGTCATGGGGGCCACAAATACATGTCGCATGTTTTGGGGCCCCCAAATACGTGCCGCATGTCATGGGGGCCCCACGTGCTTGCCGCATGTTATGGAGTCCCCAAATGCATGCCGCCTGTCATGGGGGCCCCACGAGCATGCCGCATTTCCTTGGGGACCCTAAATGCATGCTACATGTCAGGGGCTCCAAATGCTTGCTGCATGTCATGGAAGCCCCAAATACATGCCGCTTGTAATGGGGGCGCCAAATGCATGCCACATATCATGAGGGCAACACGTGCATGCCGCATGTAATGGGGGCCCCACATGCAAGCTGGGTGTTATTGGGGCCCAAATGCATGCCGCATGTCATGGGGGCCCCACATACATGGCGCATGTCATGGGGGCCCCAAATGCATGCCGCATGTCAAGGGGGCCCCAAATTTTTGCCTCATGTCATCGGGGCCCCACATGCATGCTGGTTGTCATGGGTGCCCAAATGCATGCCGCATGTCATGGGGGCCCATGTGCATGCCGCATGTCATGGAGGACCAAATGCATTGCGCATGTTATGGGGGCCCCACGTGCATGCCGCTTGTCTTAGGGGCCCCAAGTACGTGCCGCATAATGGGGTCCCACATGCATGGTGCGTGTCATGGGGGCCCCACATGCATGCCGCATGTCATGACATGCGGCATGCATGTGGGACCCCCATGACACGTGGCATGCATGTGGCCCCCAAATTCATGCTGCATGTCATGGGGGCCCCAATTGCATGACCCATGTTATGGAGGCTGCACATGCATGCCACATTTCATGGGGGCCACAAATGCATGCCGCATGTCATTTGGGCCCCAAAAGTATGCTGCATATCATGGGGGGCCCCAAATACGTGCCGCATGTCATGAGGGCCCCACATGCATGGCGCATGTCATGGGGCCCCCAAATGCATGCCTCATGTTATGGGGGCCGCAAATATGTGCTGCATGTCATGTGGGCCCCAAATATGTGCCAAATGTCAAGAGGGCCCCACATGAATGTCGCGTGTCATGGGAGCCCCAAATGCTTGCCGCATGTCATTTCGTTCCCCACATGCATGCCACAGGTCATGGGGGCCCCACATACATGCCGCGTGTCATGGGAGCCCCAAATGCATGCCCCCTTTCATGGGGGCACCACGTGCATGCCGCATGTCATGGACCCCCCAAATGCATGCCGCATGTCATAGTGGCCCCAAATGCATGCCGCAAGTCATGGGTGCCCCACATGCATGACGCATGTCATGGGGGCCCCAAATGCATGCGGCATGTCAAAGTGGCCCCACGTGCATACCACATGTCATGGGGGCCCCACATGCATGCCGCATGTCATGGGGGCCCAAATGCATGACGCATGTCATGGATGCTCCACGTGCATGCCGCATGTAATGGGGCCCCCAAATTCATCTTGCATGTCATAGGGGCCCCACGTGCATTCCGCATGTCATGGGGGACCCAAATGCATGCTGCATGTCATGGGGGCCCCACGTGCATGCCGCATGTCTTGGGGCCCACAAATGCATGCCGCAAGTCATAGGGGCCCCACATGCATGGAGCATTTCATGGGGGCCCTACATGCATGCCGCATGTCATGGGGGCCCCAAATGCATGCCTCATGTCATGGGGGCCCCAAATGCATGCCGCATGTCATAGTGGTTTCCAAATGCATGCTGCATGTCATGAGGGGCCCACGTGCATGCCGCAAGTCATGGGGGCCCCAAATGCATGCCACATATCATGGGGGCCCCACGTGCATTCCGCATGTTATGGGAGCTCCACATGCATGCCGCATGTCATGGGGGCCCCATGTGCATGTCGCATTTCATGGGGGCCCCAAATGTATGCCGCATGTCATGAGGGCCCCAAATGCATGCCGCATGTCATGGAGGCCCCAAATGTATGCCGCATGTCATGGGGGCCCCAAATACATGCCGCATGTCATGGGGGCCCCCGTGCGTGCCGCATGTCATGGGGGCCACAAATACATGTCGCATGTTTTGGGGCCCCCAAATACGTGCCGCATTTCATGGGGGCCCCACGTGCTTGTCGCATGTTATGGAGTCCCCAAATGCATGCCGCCTGTCATGGGGGCCCCACGAGCATGCCGCATTTCCTTGGGGACCCTAAATGCATGCTACATGTCAGGGGCTCCAAATGCTTGCTGCATGTCATGGAAGCCCCAAATACATGCCGCTTGTAATGGGGGCGCCAAATGCATGCCACATATCATGAGGGCAACACGTGCATGCCGCATGTAATGGGGGCCCCACATGCAAGCTGGGTGTTATTGGGGCCCAAATGCATGCCGCATGTCATGGGGGCCCCACATACATGGCGCATGTCATGGGGGCCCCAAATGCATGCCGCATGTCAAGGGGGCCCCAAATTTTTGCCTCATGTCATCGGGGCCCCACATGCATGCTGGTTGTCATGGGTGCCCAAATGCATGCCGCATGTCATGGGGGCCCATGTGCATGCCGCATGTCATGGAGGACCAAATGCATTGCGCATGTTATGGGGGCCCCACGTGCATGCCGCTTGTCTTAGGGGCCCCAAGTACGTGCCGCATAATGGGGTCCCACATGCATGGTGCGTGTCATGGGGGCCCCACATGCATGCCGCATGTCATGACATGCGGCATGCATGTGGGACCCCCATGACACGTGGCATGCATGTGGCCCCCAAATTCATGCTGCATGTCATGGGGGCCCCAATTGCATGACCCATGTTATGGAGGCTGCACATGCATGCCACATTTCATGGGGGCCACAAATGCATGCCGCATGTCATTTGGGCCCCAAAAGTATGCTGCATATCATGGGGGGCCCCAAATACGTGCCGCATGTCATGAGGGCCCCACATGCATGGCGCATGTCATGGGGCCCCCAAATGCATGCCTCATGTTATGGGGGCCGCAAATATGTGCTGCATGTCATGTGGGCCCCAAATATGTGCCAAATGTCAAGAGGGCCCCACATGAATGTCGCGTGTCATGGGAGCCCCAAATGCTTGCCGCATGTCATTTCGTTCCCCACATGCATGCCACAGGTCATGGGGGCCCCACATACATGCCGCGTGTCATGGGAGCCCCAAATGCATGCCCCCTTTCATGGGGGCACCACGTGCATGCCGCATGTCATGGGGGCCCCAAATGCATACCGCATGTCATGGGGGCCCCAAATGCATGCCGCATGTTATGGGGGCCCTAAATGTATGCCGCATGTCATGGCAACCCCAATACGTGCCACATGTCATGGGGGCCCCACGTGCATGCCGCATGTCATGGGTGCCCCACATGCATGCCTCATGTCATGGGGGCTCCAAATGCATGCCTCATGTCATGGCGTCCCCAAAGACATGCCTCATGTCATGGGGGCCCCACATGCATGCCACATGTCATAGTGGCCCCACATGCATGCCACGTGTCAAGGGAGCCCCAAATGAATGTCGCATGTCAAGGGGGCCCCATGTGCATGCCGCATGTCATGGGGACCCACATGCATGCAGCATGTCATGGAGGCCCCATGACATGCGACAAGCATTTGGGCCCCACATGCATGCCGCATGCCATGGGCCCCCCAAATGCATGCCGCACGTCATGGGGGCCCCACATGCATGCCGCATGTCATGGGGGCCCAAATGCTTGCCACATGTCATGGGGGCCATAAATGCATGCCGCATGTCATGAGGGCCCCAAATGCATGCCGCATGTCTCAGGTACCCCAAATGCATGCAGCATGTTATGCATGCCCCAAATGCATGCCGCATGTCATGGGAGCCCAAATGCATGCCGCATGTCATGGGGGCCCCACATGCATGCCGCATGTCATGGGGGCCCCAAATGCATGCCGCATGTCATGGGGGCCCCACGTGCTTGGCGCAAGTCATGGGTGCCCCACATGCATGACGCATGTCATCGGGGCCCCAAATGCATGCCGCATGTCATAGGGGCCCCACATGCATGACGCATGTCATGGGGCCCCACATGCATGCTGCATGTCATGGGGGCCCAAATGCTTGCCGCATGTCATGGGGGCCAGAAATGCATGCCGCATGTCATAGGGGCCCCACATGCATGGCGCATTTCATGGGGGCCCTACATGCATGCCGCATGTCATGGGGGCCCCAAGTGCATGCCTCATGTCATGGGGGCCCCAAATGCATGCCGCATGTCATAGTGGCGCCAAATGCATGCTGCATGTCATGAGGGGCCCACGTGCATGCCGCATGTCATGGGGGCCCCAAATGCATGGCTCAAGTCATGGGGGCATCAAATGCATGCCACATATCATGGGGGCCCCACGTGCATGCTGCATATATTGGGGGCCCCAAATGCATGCCACATGTCATGAGGGCCCCGCTTGCATGCCGCATGTCATTGGGGCCCCGCAGGCATTCCGCATGTCATGGGGGCCTCACGTGCATTCCGCATGTCATGGGGCCCAAATGCATGCCGCATGTCATGGGGGCCCAACGTGCATGCCGCATGTATTGGGGTCCCCAACTGCATGCCGCATATCATGGGGCCCCACATGCATGCCACATGTCATGGGGGCCCCACATGCTTGCCGCATTTCATGGGGGACCCAAATGCATGCATACCGCATGTCATTGGGGCCCCGCAGGCATTCCGCATGTCATGGGGGCCTCACGTGCATTCCGCATGTCATGGGGGCTCCACGTGCATGCTGCATGTCATTGGGGCCCCACGTGCTTGCCGCATGTCATGGGGCCCCACGTGCATGCCTCATGTCACGGGGGCCACAAATGTATGCCGCATGTCATGGGGGCCCCACGTGCATGCCGCATGTCATGGGGCCCCCACATGCATGCCACATTTCATGGGGGGACCCAAATGCATGCATGCCGCATGTCATTGGGGCCCCAAATGCATGCCGCATGTCATAGTGGCTCCAAATGCATGCCGCAAGTCATGGGTGCCCCACATGCATGCCGCATGTCATCGGGCCCACAAATGTATGCCGCATGTCATGGGGGCCCCACGTGCATGCCGCATGTCATGGGGCCCCCCAAATGCATGCCGCATGTCATAGGGGTCCCACATGCATGCCGCATGTCATGGGGCCCCCAAATGCATGCCGCATGTCATAGTGGCCCCAAATGCATGCCGCAAGTCATGGGTGCCCCACATGCATGCCGCATGCCATCGGGGCCCCAAATGCATGCCGCATGTCATAGGGGCCCCACATGCATGGCACATGTCATGGGGGCCCCACATGCATGCCGCATGTCATGGGGGCCCCAAATGAATGTCGCATGTCAAGGGGGCCCCACGAGAATGACGCATGTCATGGGGACCCACATGCATGCTGCATGTCATGGAGGCCCCCAAATGCATGCAGCATGTCTTGGGGCCCACAAATGCATGCCGCATGTCATAGGGGCCCCACATGCATGCCGCATGTCATGAGGGCCCCACATGCATGGCGCATGTCATGGGGGCCCCAAATGCATGCCGCATGTCAAGGAGGCCCCATGTGCATGCCGCATGTCATGGGGACCCACATGCATGCAGCATGTCATGGAGGCCCCATGACATGCGACAAGCATTTGGGCCCCACATGCATGCCGCATGCCATGGGCCCCCCAAATGCATGCCGCATGTCATGACATGCGGCATGCATATGGGACCCCCATGACACGTGGCATGCATGTGGCCCCCAAATTCATGCTGCATGTCATGGGGGCCCCAATTGCATGACCCATGTTATGGAGGCTGCACATGCATGCCACATTTCATGGGGGCCACAAATGCATGCCGCATGTCATTTGGGCCCCAAAAGTATGCTGTATATCATGGGGGGCCCCAAATACGTGCCGCATGTCATGAGGGCCCCACATGCATGGCGCATGTCATGTGGGCCCCAAATGCATGCCGCATGTTATGGGGGCCGCAAATATGTGCTGCATGTCATGTGGGCCCCAAATATGTGCCAAATGTCAAGAGGGCCCCACATGAATGTCGCGTGTCATGGGAGCCCCAAATGCTTGCCGCATGTCATTTCGTCCCCACATGCATGCCACAGGTCATGGGGGCCCCACATACATGCCGCGTGTCATGGGAGCCCCAAATGCATGCCCCCTTTCATGGGGGCACCACGTGCGACAAGCATTTGGGCCCCACATGCATGCCGCATGCCATGGGCCCCCCAAATGCATGCCGCATGTCATGGGGGCCTCACATGCATGCCGCATGTCATGGGTGCCCCACCTGCATGCTGCATGTCATTGGGGCCCCAATTGCATGCCGCATGCCATAGGGGCCCCACATGCATGGCGCATGTCATGGGGGCCCCAAATGCATGCCGCATGTTATGGGGGCCCCATGTGCATGCCGCATGTCATGGGGGCCCCAAATGCATGCCGCATGTAATGGGGGCCCCACGTGCATGCCACATGTCATGGGGGCCCCAAATGCATGCAGCATGTCATGGGGGCCCCACGTGCATGCCACATGTCATGGGGGGCCCACATGCATGCCGCATGTCATGGGGGCCCCACTTGCATGCCGCATGTTATGGGGGCCCCATGTGCATGCCGCATGTCATGGGGGCCCCAAATGCATGCCGCGTGTAATGGGGGTCCCACATGCATGCAGCATGTCATGAGGGCCCCAAATGCATGCCGCATGTCATGGGGGTCCCACGTGCATGCTGCATGTCATTGGGGCCCCACATGCTTGCCGCATGTCACGAGGGCCACAAATGTATGCCGCATATCATGGGGGCCCCACGTGCATGCCGCATGTCATGGGCCCCCCCAAATGCATGCAGCATGTCATGGGGGCCCCTCGTGCATGCCACATGTCATGGGGAGCCCACATGCATGCCGCATATCATAGGGGCCCCACATGCATGGAGCATGTCATGGGGGCCCCACGTGCATGCCGCATGTCCTGGGGGATCCAAACTCATGCCGCATGTCATTGGGGCCCCAAGCGTATGCCGCATTTCATGGGGGCCCCATGTGCATGCCACATGTAATGTGGGCCCCAAATGCATGCGGCATGTCATAGAGGCCCCACGTGCATGCCGCATGTCTCAGGTACACCAAATGCATGCAGCATGTTATGCAGGCCCCAAATGCATGCCACATGTCATGGGGGCCCAAATGCATGCCGCATGTCATGGGGGCCCCACATGCATGCCGCATGTCATGGGTGCCCCAAATGCATGCCGCATGTCATGGGGGCTCCACGTGCATGCCGCATTTCATGGGGGACCCAAATGCATGCCGCATGTCATGGGGCCCCCAAATGCATGTCGCATGTCATGGGGGCCCCACGTGCATGCTGCATGTCATGGAGGCCACAAATGAATGCCTCATGTCATGGGGGCCCCAAATGCATGCCGCATGTCATGGGGCCCCCCAAATGCATGCAACATGTATTGGGGCCCACAAATGCATGCCGCATGTCATAGGGGCCCCACATGCATGGCGTATTTCATGGGGGCCCCAAATGCGTGCCGCATATCATGGGGGCCCCAAATTCATGCTGCAAGTCATGGGGGCCATAAATGCATGCTGCATGTCAAGGGGGCCCCACGTGCATGACGCATGTCATGGGGACCCACATGCATGCCGCATGTCATGGAGGCCCCCATGACATGCGGCAAGCATTTGGGCCCCACATGCATGCTGCATGCCATGGGGCCCCTAAATGCATGCCGCATGTCAAGGGGGTCCCACATGCATGCCGCATGTCATGGGGGCACAAATGCTTGCATCATGTCATGGGGGCCCCACATGCATGCCGCATGTCATGGGGCCCAAAAGCTTGACGCATGTCATGGGGGCCATAAATGCATGCCGCATGTCATGGGAGCCCCACATGAATGTCGCATGTCAAGGGGGCCCAACGTGCATGCCGCATGTATTGGGGGCCCCAAATTCATGCCGCATGTCATGAGGGCCCTGCATGCATGCCGCATGTCATGGGGGTCCCACGTGCATGCTGCATGTCATTGGGGCCCCACATGCTTGCCGCATGTCACGAGGGCCACAAATGTATGCCGCATATCATGGGGGCCCCACGTGCATGCCGCATGTCATGGGCCCCCCCAAATGCATGCAGCATGTCATGGGGGCCCCACGTGCATGCCACATGTCATGGGGAGCCCACATGCATGCCGCATATCATAGAGGCCCCACATGCATGGAGCATGTCATGGGGGCCCCACGTGCATGCCGCATGTCCTGGGGGATCCAAACTCATGCCGCATGTCATTGGGGCCCCAAGCGTATGCCGCATTTCATGGGGGCCCCATGTGCATGCCACATGTAATGTGGGCCCCAAATGCATGCGGCATGTCATAGAGGCCCCACGTGCATGCCGCATGTCTCGGGCACCCCAAATGCATGCAGCATGTTATGGGGCCCCACGTGCATGCCGCATGTCTCAGGTACACCAAATGCATGCAGCATGTTATGCAGGCCCCAAATGCATGCCACATGTCATGGGGGCCCAAATGCATGCCGCATGTCATGGGGGCCCCACATGCATGCCGCATGTCATGGGTGCCCCAAATGCATGCCGCATGTCATGGGGGCTCCACGTGCATGCCGCATTTCATGGGGGACCCAAATGCATGCCGCATGTCATGGGGCCCCCAAATGCATGTCGCATGTCATGGGGGCCCCACGTGCATGCTGCATGTCATGGAGGCCCCAAATGAATGCCTCATGTCATGGGGGCCCCACATGCATGGCGCATTTCATGGGGGCCCCAAATGCATGCAGCATGTCATGGGGGCCCCACGTGCATGCCACATGTCATTGGGGGCCCACATGCATGCTGCATGTCATGGGGGCCCAAATGCATGACGCATGTCATGGATGCTCCACGTGCATGCCGCATGTAATGGGGCCCCCAAATTCATGTCGCATGTCATAGGGGCCCCACGTGCATTCCGCATGTCATGGGGGCCCCAAATGCATGCCGCATGTCATGGGGGCCCCACGTGCATGCCGCATGTCTTGGGGCCCACAAATGCATGCCACATGTCATAGGGGCCCCACATGCATGGCGCATTTCATGGGGGCCCTACATGCATGCCGCATGTCATGGAGGCCCCATGTGCATTCCGCATGTCATGGGGGCCCCAAATGCATGCCGCATGTCATGGGGGCCCCACGTGCATGCCGCATGTCTTGGGGCCCACAAATGCATGCCACATGTCATAGGGGCCCCACATGCATGCCGCATGTCATGGGGGCCCAACAAGCATGCCGCATGTATTGGGGGCCCCAAATTCATGCAGCATGTCATAGGGGCCCCACATGCATGGCGCATTTCATGGGGGCCCCAAATGCATGCAGCATGTCATGGGGGCCCCACGTGCATGCCACATGTCATTGGGGGCCCACATGCATGCCGCATGTCATGGGGGCCACACTTGCATGCAGCATGTAATGGGGATCCAAATGCATGACACATGTCATGGGGGCCCCAAATGCATGCGGCATGTCATAGTTGCCCCACGTGCATACCACATGTCATGGGGGCCCCACATGCATGCCGCATGTCATGGGGGCCCAAATGCATGACGCATGTCATGGATGCTCCACGTGCATGCCGCATGTAATGGGGCCCCCAAATTCATGTCGCATGTCATAGGGGCCCCACGTGCATTCCGCATGTCATGGGGGCCCCAAATGCATGCCGCATGTCATGGGGGCCCCACGTGCATGCCGCATGTCTTGGGGCCCACAAATGCATGCCACATGTCATAGGGGCCCCACATGCATGGCGCATTTCATGGGGGCCCTACATGCATGCCGCATGTCATGGGGGCCCCAAATGCATGCCTCATGTCATGGGGGCCCCAAATGCATGCCGCATGTCATAGTGGTTTCCAAATGCATGCTGCATGTCATGAGGGGCCCACGTGCATGCCGCAAGTCATGGGGGCCCCAAATGCATGCCACATATCATGGGGGCGACACGTGCATGCTGCATATATTGGGGGCCCCAAATGCATGCCACATGTCATGAGGGCCCCGCTTGCATGCCGCATGTCATTGGGGCCCCGCAGGCATTCCGCATGTCATGGGGGCCCCACGTACATGCTGCATGTCATTGGGGCCCCACGTGCTTGCCGCATTTAATGGGGGACGCAAATGCATGCATGCCGCATGTCATTGGGGCCCTGCAGGCATTCCGCATGTCATGGGGGCCTCACGTGCATTCCGTATGTCATGGGGGCCCCATGTACATGCTGCATGTCATTGGGGAATGACGTGCTTGCCGCATGTCATGGAGCCCCCCAAATGCAGGCCGCATGTTACAGGGGTCCCACATGCATGCCGCATGTCATGGGGGCCCCAAATGCATGCCGCATGTCACAGTGGCCCCAAATGCATGCTGCATGTCATGAGGGCCCCACGTGCATGCCGCATGTCATAGGGGCCCCACGTGCATGCCGCATGTCATGGGGGCCCCACATGCATGCCGCATGTCATGGGGGATCCAAACTCATGCTGCATGTCATTGGGGCCCCAAGCGTATGCCGCATGTCATGCAGGCCCCATGTGCATGCCACATGTAATGGGGGCCACAAATGCATGCGGCATGTCATAGGGGCCCCACGTGCATGCCGCATGTCTCGGGCACCCCAAATTCATGCCGCATGTCATAGGGGCCGCACGTGCATGGCGCAAATCATGGGTGCCCCACATGCATGCCGCATGTCATCGGGGCCCCAAATGCATGCCGCATGTCATAGGGGCCCCACATGCATGCCGCATTTCATGGGGGACCCAAATGCATGCCGCATGTCATGGGGCCCCAAATGCATGTCGCATGTCATGGGGGACCCACATGCATGCTGCATGTCATGGGGGCCCCAAATACACACCGCATGTCATGGGGGCCCCAAATGCATGCCGCATGTCATGGGGCCCCCCAAATGCATGCAGCATGTCTTGGTGACCACAAATGCATGCCGCATGTCATAGGGGCCCCACATGCATGGCGCATTTCATGGGGCCCCCCACATGCATGCGCATGTCATGGGGGCCTCAAATGCGTGCCCCATATCATGGGGGCCCCAAATGCATGCCGCATGTCATGGGGGCACCACTTGCATGCAGCATGTAATGGGGGCACCACTTGCATGCAGCATGTAATGGGGGATCCAAATGCATGACGCATGTCATGGGGGCCCCACATGCATGCCGCATGTCATGGGGGCACCACTAGCATGCAGCATGTAATGGGGGATCCAAATGCATGACGCATGTCAAGGCGGCCCCACGTGCATGCCGCATGTCATGGGGACCACATGCATGCCGCATGTCATGGAGGCCCCCATGACATGCAACAAGCATTTGGGCCCCACATGCATGCCGCATGCCATGGGGCCCCCAAATGCATGCCGCATGTCATGGGGGCCCAAATGCTTGCCGCATGTCAGGGGGCCATAAATGGATGCCGCATGTCATGGGAGCCCCACATGCATGCCACATGTCATGGGGGCCCCAAATGAATGTTGCATGTCAAGGGTGCCCCACGTGCATGCCGCATGTCATGGGGACCCCACATGCATGCCGCATGTCATGGGGCCCCACATGCATGCCGCATGTCTCAGGTACCCCAAATGCATGCAGCATGTTATGCATGCCCCAAATGCATGCCGCATGTCATGGGGGCCCCACATGCATGCCGCATGTCATGGGGGCCCCAAATACATGCCGCATGTCATGGGGGCCCCACGTGCTTGGCGCAAGTCATGGGTGCCCCACATGCATGCCGCATGTCATCGGGGCCCTAAATGCATGCCGCATGTCATAGGGGCCCCACATGCATGACGCATGTCATGGGGGCCCCACATGCATGCCGCATGTCACGGAGGCCCCAAATGCTTGCCGCATGTCATGGGAGCCCCACATGAATGTCGCATGTCAAGGGGGCCCCACGTGCATGCCGCATGTCATGGGGACCCCAAATGCATGCCACATGTCATGGGGGCCATAAATGCATGCCGCATGTCATGGGGGCCCAACGTGCATGCCGCATGTATTGTGGGCCCCAAATTCATGCTGCATGTCATGAGGGCCCTGCATGCATGCCGCATGTCACGGGGGCCCCGCAGGCATTCCGCATGTCATGGGGGGCCCAAATGCATGCCGCATGTCATGGGGTCCCCACGTGTATGTAGCATGTAATGGGGGATTCAAATGCATGCCGCATGTCATGGGGATTCAAATGTATGCCGCATGGCTTGGGGGTCCCACATGCATGCTGCATGTCATGGGGGCCCCAAATGCATGCGTCAAGTCATGGGGGGCCCAAATGCATGCCTCAATTCATGGGGGCTCCAAATGCATGCCGCATGTCATGGGGCCCCCACATGCATGCCGCATGTCATGGGGCCCCCAAATGCATGCCGCATGTCATGGGGTTCCCACATGCATGCCGCTAGTCATGGGGGCCCAAATGCTTGCCGCATGTCATGGGGGCCATAAATGCATGCTGCATGTCATGGGGGCCCAACGTGCATGCCGCATGTATTGGGGACCCCAAATTCATGCCGCATGTCATGGGGGCCCCGAAGGCATTCCGCATGTCATGGGGGCCCCAAATGCATGCCGCATATCATGGGGGCCCCACGTGCATGCCGCATGTCATGGGGGTGCCAAATGCATGCTGCATGTCATGACGGGCCCACGTGCATGACGCATGTCATGGGGGCCCCAAATGCATGGCTCAAGTCATGGGGGCCCCAAATGCATGCCACATATCATGGGGGCCCCACGTGCATGCTGCATATATTGGGGGCCCCAAATGCATGCCACATGTCATGAGGGCCCCGCTTGCATGCCGCATGTCATTGGGGCCCCGCAGGCATTCCGCATGTCATGGGGGCCTCACGTGCATTCCGCATGTCATGGGGGCTCCACGTGCATGCTGCATGTCATTGGGGCCCCACGTGCTTGCCGCATGTCATGGGGCCCCACGTGCATGACTCATGTCACGGGGGCCACATATGTATGCCGTATGTCATGGGGGCCCCACGTGCATGCCGCATGTCATGGGTCCCCCACATGCATGCCACATTTCATGGGGGACCCAAATGCATGCATGCCGCATGTCATTGGGGCCCCAAATGCATGCCGCATGTCATAGTGGCTCCAAATGCATGCCGCAAGTCATGGGTGCCCCACATGCATGCCGCATGTCATCGGGCCCACAAATGTATGCCGCATGTCATGGGGCCCCACGTGCATGCCGCATGTCATGGGGCCCCCCAAATGCATGCCGCATGTCATAGGGGTCCCACATGCATGCCGCAAGTCAAGGGTGCCCCACATGCATGCCGCATGTCATCGGGGCCCCAAATGCATGCCGCATGTCATAGGGGCCCCACATGCATGGCACATGTCATGGGGGCCCCACATGCATGCCGCATATCATGGGGGCCCCAAATGAATGTCGCATGTCAAGGGGGCCCCATGTGCATGACGCATGTCATGGGGACCCACATGCATGCTGCATGTCATGGAGGCCCCCAAATGCATGCAGCATGTCTTGGGGCCCACAAATGCATGCCGCATGTCATAGGGGCCCCACATGCATAGTGCATGTCATGGGGGACCCAAATGCACGACTCATGTCATGGGGGCCCCACGTGCATGTCGCATGTCATGGGGGATCCAAACTCATGCTGCATGTCATTGGGACCCCAAGCGTATGCCGCATGTCATGGAGGCCCCATGTGCATGCCACATGTAATGGGGGCCCCAAATGCATGCGGCATGTCATAGGGGCCCCACGTGCATTCCGCATGTCTCGGGCACCCCAAATGCATGCAGCATGTTATGGGGGCCCCACGTGCATGCCGCATGTCTCAGGTACCCCAAGTGCATGCAGCATGTTATGCAGGCCCCCATGACATGCGGCAAGCATTTGGGCCCCACATGCATGCCGCATGACATGGGGCCCCCAAATGCATGCCGCATGTAATGGGGGCCACAAATATGTGCCGCATTTCATGGGGGCCCAACGTGCATGCCGCATGTCTTTGGGCCCCAAATATTTGCCGCATTTCATGGGGGCCCCACATGCCTGCCATGTGTCATGGGGTCCCCACATGCATTCCGCATGTCATGAGGGCCCCACATGCATGGCGCAAGTCATCGGGGCCACACGTGCATGCCTCGTGTCATGGGGGCCCCAAACGCATGCCTCATTACACGGGGGCCCCAAGTGCATGCTGCTTGTCATGGGGACCCCAAATGCATGCCGCATGTCATGGGGACCCTAAATGTATGCCGCATGTCATGGGGGCCCAAAATACGTGCCACATATCAGGGGGCCCCACGTGCATGCCGCATGTCATGGGTGTCCCACATGCATGCTGCATTTCATGGGGTCCCAAATGCATGCCCCATGTCATGGGGGGCCCACGTGCATGCCGCAAGTCATGGGGTCCCCAAATGCATGCCTCATGTCATGGGGTCCCTAAATGCATGCCGCATGTCAAGGGGGCCCCAAATGTATGCCGCATGTCATGGGGGCGCCACGTACATGACGCATGTCATGGGGGCCCCAAATACGTGCTGCATGTCATGAGGGCCCCACATGCATGGCGCATGTCATGGGGGCTCCAAAGGCATGCCGCATGTCATGGGGGCCACAAATATGTGCCGCATGTCATGGGGGCCCAACGTGCATGCCGCATGTCTTGGGGCCCCAAATATTTGCCGCAAGTCGTGGGAGCCCCACATGCATGCCACGTGTCATGGGGTCCCCACGTGCATTCCGCATGTCATGGGGGCTCCACATGCATGCCGCATGTCATGGGGGCCCCATGTGCATGTCGCATTTCATGGGGGCCCCAAATGTATGCCGCATGTCATGAGGGCCCCAAATGCATGCCGCATGTCATGGAGGCCCCAAATGTATGCCGCATGTCATGGGGGCCCCAAATACATGCCGCATGTCATGGGGGCCCCCGTGCGTGCCGCATGTCATGGGGGCCACAAATACATGTCGCATGTTTTGGGGCCCCCAAATACGTGCCGCATGTCATGGGTGCCCCACGTGCTTGCCGCATGTTATGGAGTCCCCAAATGCATGCCGCCTGTCATGGGGGCCCCACGAGCATGCCGCATTTCCTTGGGGACCCTAAATGCATGCTACATGTCAGGGGCTCCAAATGCTTGCTGCATGTCATGGAAGCCCCAAATACATGCCGCTTGTAATGGGGGCGCCAAATGCATGGCGCATGTCATAGGGGCCCCACATGCATGCCACATATCATGAGGGCAACACGTGCATGCCGCATGTAATGGGGGCCCCACATGCAAGCTGGGTGTTATTGGGGCCCAAATGCATGCCGCATGTCATGGGGGCCCCACATACATGGCGCATGTCATGGGGGCCCCAAATGCATGCCGCATGTCATGGGGGCCCCAAATTGTTGCCTCATGTCATCGGGGCCCCACATGCATGCTGGTTGTCATGGGGGCCCAAATGCATGCCGCATGTCATGGGGGCCCATGTGCATGCCGCATGTCATGGGGGACCAAATGCATGGCGCATGTTATGGGGGCCCCACGTGCATGCCGCTTGTCTTAGGGGCCCCAAGTACGTGCCGCATAATGGGGTCCCACATGCATGGTGCGTGTCATGGGGGCCCCACATGCATGGTGCGTGTCATGGGGGCCCCACATGCATGCCGCATGTCATGACATGCGGCATGCATGTGGGACCCCCATGACACGTGGCATGCATGTGGCCCCCAAATTCATGCTGCATGTCATGGGGGCCCCAATTGCATGACCCATGCTATGGAGGCTGCACATGCATGCCACATTTCATGGGGGCCACAAATGCATGCCGCATGTCATTTGGGCCCCAAAAGTATGCTGCATATCATGGGGGGCCCCAAATACGTGCCGCATGTCATGAGGGCCCCAAATGCATACCGCATGTCATGGGGGACCCACATACATGCCGCGTGTCATGGGAGCCCCAAATGCTTGCCCCCTTTTATGGTGGCACCACATGCATGCCGCATGTCATGGGGGCCCCAAATGCATACCGCATGTCATGGGGGCCCCAAATGCATGCCGCATGTTATGGGGGCCCTAAATGTATGCCGCATGTCATGGCAGCCCCAATACGTGCCACATGTCATGGGGGCCCACGTGCATGCCGCATGTCATGGGTGCCCCACATGCATGCCTCATGTCATGGGGGCTCCAAATGCATGCCTCATGTCATGGCGTCCCCAAAGGCATGCCTCATGTCATGGGGGCCCCACAGGCATGCCACATGTCATAGTGGCCCCACATGCATGCCACGTGTCAAGGGAGCCCCAAATGAATGTCGCATGTCAAGGGGGCCCCATGTGCATGCCGCATGTCATGGGGACCCACATGCATGCAGCATGTCATGGAGGCCCCATGACATGCGACAAGCATTTGGGCCCCACATGCATGCCGCATGCCATGGGCCCCCAAAATGCATGCCGCATGTCATAGGGGCCCCACATGCATGCCGCATGTCATGGGGGCCCAAATGCTTGCCACATGTCATGGGGGCCATAAATGCATGCCTCATGTCATGGGGGCCCCAAATGCATGCCGCATGTCTCAGGTACCCCAAATGCATGCAGCATGTTATGCATGCCCCAAATGCATGCCACATGTCATGGGAGCCCAAATGCATGCCGCATGTCATGGGGGCCCCACATGCATGCCGCATGTCATGGGGGCCCAAAATGCATGCCGCATGTCATGGGGGCCCCACGTGCTTGGCGCAAGTCATGGGTGCCCCACATGCATGACGCATGTTATCGGGGCCCCAAATGCATGCCGCATGTCATAGGGGCCCCACATGCATGACGCATGTCATGGGGGCCCCATATGCATGCCGCATGTCATGGGGGCCCAAATGCTTGCCGCATGTCATGGGGGCCAGAAATGCATGCCGCATGTCATAGGGTCCCCACATGCATGGCGCATTTCATGGGGGCCCTACATGCATGCCGCATGTCATGGGGGCCCCAAGTGCATGCCTCATGTCATGGGGGCCCCAAATGCATGCCACATGTCATAGTGGCGCCAAATGCATGCTGCATGTCATGAGGGGCCCACGTGCATGCCGCATGTCATGGGGGCCCCACATGCATGGCTCAAGTCATGGGGGCCCCAAATGCATGCCACATATCATGGGGGCCCCACGTGCATGCTGCATATATTGGGGGCCCCAAATGCATGCCACATGTCATGAGGGCCCCGCTTGCATGCCGCATGTCATTGGGGCCCCGCAGGCATTCCACATGTCATGGGGTCCTCACGTGCATTCGGCATGTCATGGGGCCCAAATGCATGCCGCATGTCATGGGGGCCCAACGTGCATGCCGCATGTATTGGGGTCCCCAACTGCATGCCGCATATCATGGGGCCCCACATGCATGCCACATGTCATGGGGGCCCCACATGCTTGCCGCATTTCATGGGGGACCCAAATGTATGCATACCGCATGTCATTGGGGCCCCGCAGGCATTCCGCATGTCATGGGGGCCTCACGTGCATTCCGCATGTCACTGGGGCCCCACGGACATGCTGCATGTCATTGGGGCCCCACGTGCTTGCTGCATGTCATGGGGGCCCCACGTGCATGCCTCATGTCACGGGGGTCACAAATGTATGCCGCATGTCATGGGGGCCCCACGTGCATGCCGCATGTCATGGCCCCCCCAAATGCATGCCGCATGTCATAGGGGTCCCACATGCATGCCGCATGTCATGGGGCCCCCAAATGCATGCTGCATGTCATGAGGGCCCCACGTGCATGGCGCATTTCATGGGGGACCCAAATGCATGCTGCATGTCATGAGGGCCCCACGTGCATGGCGCATTTCATGGGGGACCCAAATGCATGCCGCATGTCATGGAGGCCCCATGTGCATGCCACATGTAATGGGGGCCCCAAATGCATGCGGCATGTCATAGGGGCCCCACGTGCATGCCGCATGTCTCGGGCACCCCAAATGCATGCCGCATATAATGGGGCCCCCAAATTCATGCCGCAAGTCATGGGGGCCATAAATGCATGCCGCATGTCAAGGGGCCCCCACGTGCATGACGCATGTCATGGGGACCCACATGCATGCCACATGTCATGGAGGCCCCCATGACATGCGGCAAGCATTTGGGCCCCACATGCATGCTGCATGCCATGGGGCTCCCAAATGCATGCCGCATGTCAAGGGGGCCCAACATGCATGTCATGGAGGCCCAAATGCTTGCCGCATGTCATGGGGGCCCCACATGCATGCCGCATGTCATGGGGCCCAAAAGCTTGCCGCATGTCATGGGGGCCATAAATGCATGCCGCATGTCATGGGAGCCCCACATGAATGGCGCATGTCAAGGGGGCCCAACGTGCATGCCGCATGTATTGGGGCCCCCAAATTCATGCCGCAAGTCATGAGGGCCCTGCATGCATTCCGCATGTCATGGGGGGCCCACATGCATGCTGCATGCCATGGGGCTCCCAAATGCATGCCGCATGTCAAGGGGGCCCAACATGCATGTCATGGGGGCCCAAATGCTTGCCGCATGTCATGGGGGCCCCACATGCATGCCGCATGTCATGGGGCCCAAAAGCTTGCCGCATGTCATGGGGGCCATAAATGCATGCCGCATGTCATGGGAGCCCCACATGAATGGCGCATGTCAAGGGGGCCCAACGTGCATGCCGCATGTATTGGGGGCCGCAAATTCATGCCGCAAGTCATGAGGGCCCTGCATGCATTCCGCATGTCATGGGGGGCCCAAATGCATGCCGCATGTCATGGGGGGCCCA
The DNA here is from genome assembly GCF_046119375.1 of Phyllobates terribilis. NCBI lineage: Eukaryota > Metazoa > Chordata > Amphibia > Anura > Dendrobatidae > Phyllobates > Phyllobates terribilis. Next base: position 3,242,635 of record NW_027362942.1, on the reverse strand, counting down.
AATGCATGCCGCATGTTATGGGGGCCCCAAATGCATGCCGCATGTTATGGGGGATTCAAATGCATGCCGCATGTCATGGGGGTCCCACATGCATGCCGCATGTCATGGGGGCCCCAAATGCATGCCTCAAGTCATGGGGCCCCCCAAATGGATGCCGCATTTCATAGGGGCCCCACATCCATGACGCATATCTTGGGGCCCACAAATGCATACCACATGTCATAGGGGCCCCACATGCATGGCACATGTCATAGGGGCCCCACGTACATGGCTCATGTCATGGGTGCCCCACCTGCATGCCGCATGTCATTGGGGCCCCAATTGCATGCAGCATGTCATGAGGGCCCCACATGCATGCCGCATGTCATGGGGTCCCACGTGCATGCTGCATGTCATTGGGGCCCCACGTGCTTGCCACATGTCACGAGGGCCACAAATGTATGCCGCATGTCATGGGGGCCCCACGTGCATGCCGCATGTCATGGGGCCACCCAAATGCATGCAGCATGTCATGGGGGCCCCACGTGCATGCCACATGTCATGGGGAGCCCACATGCATGCCGCATATCATAGGGGCCCCACATGCATGGAGCATGTCATGGGGGCCCCACGTGCATGCCGCATGTCATGGGGGATCCAAACTCATGCCGCATGTCATTGGGGCCCCAAGCGTATGCCGCATTTCATGGGGGCCCCATGTGCATGCCACATGTAATGTGGGCCCCAAATGCATGCGGCATGACATAGAGGCCCCACGTGCATGCCGCATGTCTCGGGCACCCCAAATGCATGCAGCATGTTATGGGGGCCCCACGTGCATGCCGCATGTCTCAGGTACCCCAAATGCATGCAGCATGTTATGCAGGCCCCAAATGCATGCCGCATGTCATGGTGGCCCAAATGCATGCTGCATGGCATGGGGGCCCCACATGTATGCCGCATGTCATGGGTGCCCCAAATGCATGCCGCATGTCATGGGGGCTCCACGTGCATGCCGCATTTCATGGGGGACCCAAATGCATGCCGCATGTCATGGGGCCCCCAAATGCATGTCGCATGTCATGGGGGCCCCACGTGCATGCTGCATGTCATGGGGGCCCCAAATGAATGCCTCATGTCATGGGGGCCCCAAATGCATGCAACATGTCTTGGGGCCCACAAATGCATGCCGCATGTCATAGGGGCCCCACATGCATGGCGTATTTCATGGGGGCCCCAAATGCGTGCCGCATATCATGGGGGCTCCAAATTCATGCCACAAGTCATGGGGGCCATAAATGCATGCCGCATGTCAATGGGGCCCCACGTGCATGACGCATGTCATGGGGACCCACATGCATGACGCATGTCATGGAGGCCCCCATGACATGCGGCAAGCATTTGGGCCCCACATGCATGCTGCATGCCATGGGGCCCCCAAATGCATGCTGCATGTCAAGGGGGTCCCACATGCATGCCGCATGTCATGGGGGCCCAAATGCTTGCCGCATGTCATGAGGGCCCTGCATGCATGCCACATGTCATGGGGGCCCCGCAGGCATTCCGCATGTCATGGGGGCCCCACGTGCATGCCGCATGTAATGGGGGATTCAAATGCATGCCGCATGTCATGGGGGCCCACATGCATGCCGCATGTCATGGGCCCCCCAAATGCATGCCTCAAGTCATGGGGGCCCCAAATGCATGCCGCATGTCATTGGGGCCCCACATGCATGCCACATGTCATGGGGTCCCCACATGCATGCCGCATGTCATGGGGGCTCAAATGCTTGCCGCATGTCATGGGGGCCATAAATGCATGCCGCATGTCATGGGGGCCCAACAAGCATGCCGCATGTATTGGGGGCCCCAAATTCATGCAGCATGTCATAGGGGCCCCACATGCATGGCGCATTTCATGGGGGCCCCACTTGCATGCAGCATGTAATGGGCGATCCAATTGCATGCTGCACGTCATGGGGGCCCCACGTGCATGCCGCATGTCATGGGGGCCCCGCAGGCATTCCACATGTCATGGGGGCCCCAAATAAATGCTGCATTTCATGGGGGCCCCACGTGCATGCCGCATGTCATGGGGCCCCCCAAATGGATGCCGCATGTCATAGGGGCCCCACATGCATGCCGCATATCATGGGGGCCCCAAATGCATGTTAGCATGTCATGGGGCCCCACGTGCATGCCACATGCCATTGGGGGCCCACATGCATGCCGCATGTCATGGGGGCCACACTTGCATGCAGCATGTAATGGGGATCCAAATGCATGACGCATGTCATGGGGGCCCCAAATGCATGCGGCATGTCATAGTGGCCCCACGTGCATACCACATGTCATGGGGGCCCCACATGCATGCCGCATGTCATGGGGGCCCAAATGCATGACGCATGTCATGGATGCTCCACGTGCATGCCACATGTAATGGGGCCCCCAAATTCATGTTGCATGTCATAGGGGCCCCACGTGCATTCCGCATGTCATAGTGGCCCCAAATGCATGCTGCATGTCATGACGGGCCCACGTGCTTGACGCATGTCATGGGGGCCCGAAATGCATGGCTCAAGTCATGGGGGCCCCAAATGCATGCCACATATCATGGGGGCCCCACGTGCATGCTGCATATATTGGGGGCCCCAAATGCATGCCACATGTCATGAGGGCCCCGCTTGCATGCCGCATGTCATTGGGGCCCCGCAGGCATTCCGCATGTCATGGGGCCCCCACATGCATGCCACATTTCATGGGGGCACCCAAATGCATGCATGCCGCATGTCATTGGGGCCCCAAATGCATGCCGCATGTCATAGTGGCTCCAAATGCATGCCGCAAGTCATGGGTGCCCCACATGCATGCCGCATGTCATCGGGCCCACAAATGTATGCCGCATGTCATGGGGGCCCCACGTGCATGCCGCATGTCATGGGGCCCCCCAAATGCATGCCGCATGTCATAGGGGTCCCACATGCATGCCGCATGTCATAGTGGCCCCAAATGCATGCCGCAAGTCATGGATGCCACACATGCATGCTGCATGTCATGGAGGCCCCCAAATGCATGCAGCATGTCTTGGGGCCCACAAATGCATGCCGCATGTCATAGGGGCCCCACATGCATAGCGCATGTCATGGGGGACCGAAATGCATGACTCATGTCATGGGGGCCCCACGTGCATGTCGCATGTCATGGGGGATCGAAACTCATGCTGCATGTCATTGGGACCCCAAGCGTATGCCGCATGTCATGGAGGCCCCATGTGCATGCCACATGTAATGGGGGCCCCAAATGCATGCGGCATGTCATAGGGGCCCCACGTGCATTCCGCATGTCTCGGGCACCCCAAATGCATGCAGCATGTTATGGGGGCCCCACGTGCATGCCGCATGTCTCAGGTACCCCAAGTGCATGCAGCATGTTATGCAGGCCCCCATGACATGCGGCAAGCATTTGGGCCACACATGCATGCCGCATGCCATGGGCCCCCCAAATGCATGGCGCATGTCATGGGGGCCCCACATGCATGCCGCATGTCATGAGGGCCCCACATGCATGGCGCATGTCATGGGGGCCCCAAATGCATGCCGCATGTCATGGGGGCCACAAATATGTGCGCATTTCATGGGGGCCCAACGTGCATGCCGCATGTCTTTGGGCCCCAAATATTTGCCACATGTCATGGGGGCCCCACATGCCTGCCATGTGTCATGGGGTCCCCACATGCATTCCGCATGTCATGAGGGCCCCACATGCATGGCGCAAGTCATCGGGGCCACACGTGCATGCCTCGTGTCATGGGGGCCCCAAACGCATGCCTCATTACACGGGGGCCCCAAGTGCATGCTGCATGTCATGGGGACCCCAAATGCATGCCGCATGTCATGGGGACCCTAAATGTATGCCGCATGTCATGGGGGCCCAAAATACGTGCCACATATCAGGGGGCCCCACGTGCATGCCGCATGTCATGGGTGCCCCACATGCATGCTGCATTTCATGGGGTCCCAAATGCATGCCCCATGTCATGGGGGGCCCACGTGCATGCCGCAAGTCATGGGGTCCCCAAATGCATGCCTCATGTCATGGGGTCCCTAAATGCATGCCGCATGTCAAGGGGGCCCCAAATGTATGCCGCATGTCATGGGGGCCCAACGTGCATGCCGCATGTCTTGGGGCCCCAAATATTTGCCGCAAGTCGTGGGAGCCCCACATGCATGCCACGTGTCATGGGGTCCCCACGTGCATTCCGCATGTCATGGGGGCTCCACATGCATGCCGCATGTCATGAGGGCCCCAAATGCATGCCACATGTCATGGAGGCCCCAAATGTATGCCGCATGTCATGGGGGCCCCAAATACATGCCGCATGTCATGGGGGCCCCCGTGCGTGCCGCATGTCATGGGGGCCACAAATACATGTCGCATGTTTTGGGGCCCCCAAATACGTGCCGCATGTCATGGGGGCCCCACGTGCTTGCCGCATGTTATGGAGTCCCCAAATGCATGCCGCCTGTCATGGGGGCCCCACGAGCATGCCGCATTTCCTTGGGGACCCTAAATGCATGCTACATGTCAGGGGCTCCAAATGCTTGCTGCATGTCATGGAAGCCCCAAATACATGCCGCTTGTAATGGGGGCGCCAAATGCATGCCACATATCATGAGGGCAACACGTGCATGCCGCATGTAATGGGGGCCCCACATGCAAGCTGGGTGTTATTGGGGCCCAAATGCATGCCGCATGTCATGGGGGCCCCACATACATGGCGCATGTCATGGGGGCCCCAAATGCATGCCGCATGTCAAGGGGGCCCCAAATTTTTGCCTCATGTCATCGGGGCCCCACATGCATGCTGGTTGTCATGGGGGCCCAAATGCATGCCGCATGTCATGGGGGCCCATGTGCATGCCGCATGTCATGGAGGACCAAATGCATTGCGCATGTTATGGGGGCCCCACGTGCATGCCGCTTGTCTTAGGGGCCCCAAGTACGTGCCGCATAATGGGGTCCCACATGCATGGTGCGTGTCATGGGGGCCCCACATGCATGCCGCATGTCATGACATGCGGCATGCATGTGGGACCCCCATGACACGTGGCATGCATGTGGCCCCCAAATTCATGCTGCATGTCATGGGGGCCCCAATTGCATGACCCATGTTATGGAGGCTGCACATGCATGCCACATTTCATGGGGGCCACAAATGCATGCCGCATGTCATTTGGGCCCCAAAAGTATGCTGCATATCATGGGGGGCCCCAAATACGTGCCGCATGTCATGAGGGCCCCACATGCATGGCGCATGTCATGGGGCCCCCAAATGCATGCCTCATGTTATGGGGGCCGCAAATATGTGCTGCATGTCATGTGGGCCCCAAATATGTGCCAAATGTCAAGAGGGCCCCACATGAATGTCGCGTGTCATGGGAGCCCCAAATGCTTGCCGCATGTCATTTCGTCCCCACATGCATGCCACAGGTCATGGGGGCCCCACATACATGCCGCGTGTCATGGGAGCCCCAAATGCATGCCCCCTTTCATGGGGGCACCACGTGCATGCCGCATGTCATGGGGGCCCCAAATGCATACCGCATGTCATGGGGGCCCCAAATGCATGCCGCATGTTATGGGGGCCCTAAATGTATGCCGCATGTCATGGCAACCCCAATACGTGCCACATGTCATGGGGGCCCCACGTGCATGCCGCATGTCATGGGTGCCCCACATGCATGCCTCATGTCATGGGGGCTCCAAATGCATGCCTCATGTCATGGCGTCCCCAAAGACATGCCTCATGTCATGGGGGCCCCACATGCATGCCACATGTCATAGTGGCCCCACATGCATGCCACGTGTCAAGGGAGCCCCAAATGAATGTCGCATGTCAAGGGGGCCCCATGTGCATGCCGCATGTCATGGGGACCCACATGCATGCAGCATGTCATGGAGGCCCCATGACATGCGACAAGCATTTGGGCCCCACATGCATGCCGCATGCCATGGGCCCCCCAAATGCATGCCGCACGTCATGGGGGCCCCACATGCATGCCGCATGTCATGGGGGCCCAAATGCTTGCCACATGTCATGGGGGCCATAAATGCATGCCGCATGTCATGAGGGCCCCAAATGCATGCCGCATGTCTCAGGTACCCCAAATGCATGCAGCATGTTATGCATGCCCCAAATGCATGCCGCATGTCATGGGAGCCCAAATGCATGCCGCATGTCATGGGGGCCCCACATGCATGCCGCATGTCATGGGGGCCCCAAATGCATGCCGCATGTCATGGGGGCCCCACGTGCTTGTCGCAAGTCATGGGTGCCCCACATGCATGACGCATGTCATCGGGGCCCCAAATGCATGCCGCATGTCATAGGGGCCCCACATGCATGACGCATGTCATGGGGGCCCCACATGCATGCTGCATGTCATGGGGGCCCAAATGCTTGCCGCATGTCATGGGGGCCAGAAATGCATGCCGCATGTCATAGGGGCCCCACATGCATGGCGCATTTCATGGGGGCCCTACATGCATGCCGCATGTCATGGGGGCCCCAAGTGCATGCCTCATGTCATGGGGGCCCCAAATGCATGCCGCATGTCATAGTGGCGCCAAATGCATGCTGCATGTCATGAGGGGCCCACGTGCATGCCGCATGTCATGGGGGCCCCAAATGCATGGCTCAAGTCATGGGGGCCTCAAATGCATGCCACATATCATGGGGGCCCCACGTGCATGCTGCATATATTGGGGGCCCCAAATGCATGCCACATGTCATGAGGGCCCCGCTTGCATGCCGCATGTCATTGGGGCCCCGCAGGCATTCCGCATGTCATGGGGGCCTCACGTGCATTCCGCATGTCATGGGGCCCAAATGCATGCCGCATGTCATGGGGGCCCAACGTGCATGCCGCATGTATTGGGGTCCCCAACTGCATGCCGCATATCATGGGGCCCCACATGCATGCCACATGTCATGGGGGCCCCACATGCTTGCCGCATTTCATGGGGGACCCAAATGCATGCATACCGCATGTCATTGGGGCCCCGCAGGCATTCCGCATGTCATGGGGGCCTCACGTGCATTCCGCATGTCATGGGGGCTCCACGTGCATGCTGCATGTCATTGGGGCCCCACGTGCTTGCCGCATGTCATGGGGCCCCACGTGCATGCCTCATGTCACGGGGGCCACAAATGTATGCCGCATGTCATGGGGGCCCCACGTGCATGCCGCATGTCATGGGGCCCCCACATGCATGCCACATTTCATGGGGGGACCCAAATGCATGCATGCCGCATGTCATTGGGGCCCCAAATGCATGCCGCATGTCATAGTGGCTCCAAATGCATGCCGCAAGTCATGGGTGCCCCACATGCATGCCGCATGTCATCGGGCCCACAAATGTATGCCGCATGTCATGGGGGCCCCACGTGCATGCCGCATGTCATGGGGCCCCCCAAATGCATGCCGCATGTCATAGGGGTCCCACATGCATGCCGCATGTCATGGGGGCCCCAAATGCATGCTGCATGTCATAGTGGCCCCAAATGCATGCCGCAAGTCATGGGTGCCCCACATGCATGCCGCATGCCATCGGGGCCCCAAATGCATGCCGCATGTCATAGGGGCCCCACATGCATGGCACATGTCATGGGGGCCCCACATGCATGCCGCATGTCATGGGGGCCCCAAATGAATGTCGCATGTCAAGGGGGCCCCACGTGAATGACGCATGTCATGGGGACCCACATGCATGCTGCATGTCATGGAGGCCCCCAAATGCATGCAGCATGTCTTGGGGCCCACAAATGCATGCCGCATGTCATAGGGGCCCCACATGCATAGCGCATGTCATGGGGGACCCAAATGCATGACTCATGTCATGGGGGCCCCACGTGCATGTCGCATGTCATGGGGGATCCAAACTCATGCTGCATGTCATTGGGACCCCAAGCGTATGCCGCATGTCATGGAGGCCCCATGTGCATGCCACATGTAATGGGGGCCCCAAATGCATGCGGCATGTCATAGGGGCCCCACGTGCATTCCGCATGTCTCGGGCACCCCAAATGCATGCAGCATGTTATGGGGGCCCCACGTGCATGCCGCATGTCTCAGGTACCCCAAGTGCATGCAGCATGTTATGCAGGCCCCCATGACATGCGGCAAGCATTTGGGCCCCACATGCATGCCGCATGCCATGGGGCCCCCAAATGCATGCCGCATGTCATGGGGGCCCCACATGCATGCCGCATGTCATGAGGGCCCCACATGCATGGCGCATGTCATGGGGGCCCCAAATGCATGCCGCATGTCAAGGGGGCCCCATGTGCATGCCGCATGTCATGGGGACCCACATGCATGCAGCATGTCATGGAGGCCCCATGACATGCGACAAGCATTTGGGCCCCACATGCATGCCGCATGCCATGGGCCCCCCAAATGCATGCCGCATGTCATGGGGCCCCACATGCATGCCGCATGTCATGGGGCCCCACATGCATGCCGCATGTCATGGGGGCCCAAATGCTTGCCACATGTCATGGGGGCCATAAATGCATGCCGCATGTCATGGGGGTCCCAAATGCATGCCGCATGTCTCAGGTACCCCAAATGCATGCAGCATGTTATGCATGCCCCAAATGCATGCAGCATGTTATGCATGCCCCAAATGCATGCCGCATGTCATGGGAGCCCAAATGCATGCCGCATGTCATGGGGGCCCCAAATGCATGCCGCATGTCATGGGGGCCCCACGTGCTTGGCGCAAGTCATGGGTGCCCCACATGTATGACGCATGTCATCGGGGCCCCAAATGCATGCCGCATGTCATAGGGGCCCCACATGCATGACGCATGTCATGGGGGCCCCACATGCATGCCGCATGTCATGGGGGCCAGAAAGGCATGCCGCATGTCATAGGGGCCCCACATGCATGGCGCATTTCATGGGGGCCCTACATGCATGCCACATGTCATGGGGGCCCCAAGTGCATGCCTCATGTCATGGGGGCCCCAAATGCTTGCCGCATGTCATAGTGGCCCCAAATGCATGCTGCATGTCATGAGGGTCCCACGTGCATGCCGCATGTCATGGGGGCCCCAAATGCATGGATCAAGTCATGGGGGCCCCAAATGCATGCCACATATCATGGGGGCCCCACGTGCATGCTGCATATATTGGGGGCCCCAAATGCATGCCACATGTCATGAGGGCTCCGCTTGCATGCCGCATGTCATTGGGGCCCCGCAGGCATTCCGCATGTCATGGGGGCCTCACGTGCATTCCGCATGTCATGGGGCCCAAATGCATGCCGCATGTCATGGGGGCCCAACGTGCATGCCGCATGTATTGGGGTCCCCAACTGCATGCCGCATATCATGGGGCCCCACTTGCATGCCACATGTCATGGGGGCCCCACATGCTTGCCGCATTTCATGGGGGACCCAAATGCATGCATACCGCATGTCATTGGGGCCCCGCAGGCATTCCGCATGTCATGGGGGCCTCACATGCATTCCGCATGTCATGGGGGCCCCACGGACATGCTGCATGTCATTGGGGCCCCACGTGCTTGCCTCATGTCACGGGGGTCACAAATCTATGCCGCATGTCATGGGGGCCCCACGTGCATGCCGAATGTCATGGGCCCCCCCAAATGCATGCCGCATGTCATAGGGGTCCCACATGCATGCCGCATGTCATGGGGGCCCCAAATGCATGCCGCATGTCATAGTGGCTCCAAATGCATGCCGCATGTCATGAGGGCCCCACGTGCATGGCGCATTTCATGGGGGACCCAAATGCATGCCGCATGTCATGGGGTCCCCAAATGCATGGCGCATGTCATGGGGGATCCAAACTCATGCTGCATGTCATTGGGGCCCCAAGCGTATGCCGCATGTCATGGAGGCCCCATGTGCATGCCACATGTAATGGGGGCCCCAAATGCATGCGGCATGTCATAGGGGCCCCACGTGCATGCCGCATGTCTCGGGCACCCCAAATGCATGCCGCATATAATGGGGCCCCCAAATTCATGCCGCAAGTCATGGGGGCCATAAATGCATGCCGCATGTCAAGGGGCCCCCACGTGCATGACGCATGTCATGGGCACCCCAAATGCATGCAGCATGTTATGGGGGCCCCACGTGCATGCCGCATGTCTCAGGTACCCCAAGTGCATGCAGCATGTTATGCAGGCCCCCATGACATGCGGCAAGCATTTGGGCCACACATGCATGCCGCATGCCATGGGCCCCCCAAATGCATGGCGCATGTCATGGGGGCCCCACATGCATGCCGCATGTCATGAGGGCCCCACATGCATGGCGCATGTCATGGGGGCCCCAAATGCATGCCGCATGTCATGGGGGCCACAAATATGTGCGCATTTCATGGGGGCCCAACGTGCATGCCGCATGTCTTTGGGCCCCAAATATTTGCCACATGTCATGGGGGCCCCACATGCCTGCCATGTGTCATGGGGTCCCCACATGCATTCCGCATGTCATGAGGGCCCCACATGCATGGCGCAAGTCATCGGGGCCACACGTGCATGCCTCGTGTCATGGGGGCCCCAAACGCATGCCTCATTACACGGGGGCCCCAAGTGCATGCTGCATGTCATGGGGACCCCAAATGCATGCCGCATGTCATGGGGACCCTAAATGTATGCCGCATGTCATGGGGGCCCAAAATACGTGCCACATATCAGGGGGCCCCACGTGCATGCCGCATGTCATGGGTGCCCCACATGCATGCTGCATTTCATGGGGTCCCAAATGCATGCCCCATGTCATGGGGGGCCCACGTGCATGCCGCAAGTCATGGGGTCCCCAAATGCATGCCTCATGTCATGGGGTCCCTAAATGCATGCCGCATGTCAAGGGGGCCCCAAATGTATGCCGCATGTCATGGGGGCCCAACGTGCATGCCGCATGTCTTGGGGCCCCAAATATTTGCCGCAAGTCGTGGGAGCCCCACATGCATGCCACGTGTCATGGGGTCCCCACGTGCATTCCGCATGTCATGGGGGCTCCACATGCATGCCGCATGTCATGAGGGCCCCAAATGCATGCCACATGTCATGGAGGCCCCAAATGTATGCCGCATGTCATGGGGGCCCCAAATACATGCCGCATGTCATGGGGGCCCCCGTGCGTGCCGCATGTCATGGGGGCCACAAATACATGTCGCATGTTTTGGGGCCCCCAAATACGTGCCGCATGTCATGGGGGCCCCACGTGCTTGCCGCATGTTATGGAGTCCCCAAATGCATGCCGCCTGTCATGGGGGCCCCACGAGCATGCCGCATTTCCTTGGGGACCCTAAATGCATGCTACATGTCAGGGGCTCCAAATGCTTGCTGCATGTCATGGAAGCCCCAAATACATGCCGCTTGTAATGGGGGCGCCAAATGCATGCCACATATCATGAGGGCAACACGTGCATGCCGCATGTAATGGGGGCCCCACATGCAAGCTGGGTGTTATTGGGGCCCAAATGCATGCCGCATGTCATGGGGGCCCCACATACATGGCGCATGTCATGGGGGCCCCAAATGCATGCCGCATGTCAAGGGGGCCCCAAATTTTTGCCTCATGTCATCGGGGCCCCACATGCATGCTGGTTGTCATGGGGGCCCAAATGCATGCCGCATGTCATGGGGGCCCATGTGCATGCCGCATGTCATGGAGGACCAAATGCATTGCGCATGTTATGGGGGCCCCACGTGCATGCCGCTTGTCTTAGGGGCCCCAAGTACGTGCCGCATAATGGGGTCCCACATGCATGGTGCGTGTCATGGGGGCCCCACATGCATGCCGCATGTCATGACATGCGGCATGCATGTGGGACCCCCATGACACGTGGCATGCATGTGGCCCCCAAATTCATGCTGCATGTCATGGGGGCCCCAATTGCATGACCCATGTTATGGAGGCTGCACATGCATGCCACATTTCATGGGGGCCACAAATGCATGCCGCATGTCATTTGGGCCCCAAAAGTATGCTGCATATCATGGGGGGCCCCAAATACGTGCCGCATGTCATGAGGGCCCCACATGCATGGCGCATGTCATGGGGCCCCCAAATGCATGCCTCATGTTATGGGGGCCGCAAATATGTGCTGCATGTCATGTGGGCCCCAAATATGTGCCAAATGTCAAGAGGGCCCCACATGAATGTCGCGTGTCATGGGAGCCCCAAATGCTTGCCGCATGTCATTTCGTCCCCACATGCATGCCACAGGTCATGGGGGCCCCACATACATGCCGCGTGTCATGGGAGCCCCAAATGCATGCCCCCTTTCATGGGGGCACCACGTGCGACAAGCATTTGGGCCCCACATGCATGCCGCATGCCATGGGCCCCCCAAATGCATGCCGCATGTCATGGGGGCCTCACATGCATGCCGCATGTCATGGGGGCCCAAATGCTTGCAACATGTCATGGGGGCCATAAATGCATGCCGCATGTCATGGGGTCCCCAAATGCATGCCGCATGTCTCAGGTACCCCAAATGCATGCAGCATGTTATGCATGCCCCAAATGCATGCCGCATGTCATGGGAGCCCAAATGCATGCCGCATGTCATGGGGGCCCCACATGCATGCCGCATGTCATGGGGGCCCAAATGCTTGCCGCATGTCATGGGGGCCAGAAATGCATGCCGCATGTCATAGGGGCCCCACATGCATGGCGCATTTCATGGGGGCCCTACATGCATGCCGCATGTCATGGGGGCCCCAAGTGCATGCCTCATGTCATGGGGGCCCCAAATGCATGCCGCATGTCATAGTGGCCCCAAATGCATGCTGCATGTCATGAGGGGCCCACGTGCATGCCGCGTGTCATGGGGGCCCCAAATGCATGGCTCAAGTCATGGGGGCCCCAAATGCATGCCACATATCATGGGGGCCCCACGTGCATGCTGCATATATTGGGGGCCCCAAATGCATGCCACATGTCATGAGGGCCCCGCTTGCATGCCGCATGTCATTGGGGCCCCGCAGGCATTCCGCATGTCATGGGGGCCCCACGTGCATTCCGCATGTCATTTGGCCCAAATGCATGCCGCATGTCATGGGGGCCCAACGTGCATGCCGCATGTATTGGGGTCCCCAACTGCATGCCGCATATCATGGGGCCCCACTTGCATGCCACATGTCATGGGGGCCCCACATGCTTGCCGCATTTCATGGGGGACCCAAATGCATGCATACCGCATGTCATTGGGGCCCCGCAGGCATTCCGCATGTCATGGGGGCCTCACGTGCATTCCGCATGTCATGGGGGCCCCACGGACATGCTGCATGTCATTGGGGCCCCACGTGCTTGCCTCATGTCACGGGGGTCACAAATCTATGCCGCATGTCATGGGGGCCCCACGTGCATGCCGAATGTCATGGGCCCCCCCAAATGCATGCCGCATGTCATAGGGGTCCCACATGCATGCCGCATGTCATGGGGGCCCCAAATGCATGCCGCATGTCATAGTGGCTCCAAATGCATGCCGCATGTCATGAGGGCCCCACGTGCATGGCGCATTTCATGGGGGACCCAAATGCATGCCGCATGTCATGGGGTCCCCAAATGCATGGCGCATGTCATGGGGGATCCAAACTCATGCTGCATGTCATTGGGGCCCCAAGCGTATGCCGCATGTCATGGAGGCCCCATGTGCATGCCACATGTAATGGGGGCCCCAAATGCATGCGGCATGTCATAGGGGCCCCACGTGCATGCCGCATGTCTCGGGCACCCCAAATGCATGCCGCATATAATGGGGCCCCCAAATTCATGCCGCAAGTCATGGGGGCCATAAATGCATGCCGCATGTCAAGGGGCCCCCACGTGCATGCCGCATGTCATGGGCACCCCAAATGCATGCAGCATGTTATGGGGGCCCCACGTGCATGCCGCATGTCTCAGGTACCCCAAGTGCATGCAGCATGTTATGCAGGCCCCCATGACATGCGGCAAGCATTTGGGCCACACATGCATGCCGCATGCCATGGGCCCCCCAAATGCATGGCGCATGTCATGGGGGCCCCACATGCATGCCGCATGTCATGAGGGCCCCACATGCATGGCGCATGTCATGGGGGCCCCAAATGCATGCCGCATGTCATGGGGGCCACAAATATGTGCGCATTTCATGGGGGCCCAACGTGCATGCCGCATGTCTTTGGGCCCCAAATATTTGCCACATGTCATGGGGGCCCCACATGCCTGCCATGTGTCATGGGGTCCCCACATGCATTCCGCATGTCATGAGGGCCCCACATGCATGGCGCAAGTCATCGGGGCCACACGTGCATGCCTCGTGTCATGGGGGCCCCAAACGCATACCTCATTACACGGGGGCCCCAAGTGCATGCTGCATGTCATGGGGACCCCAAATGCATGCCGCATGTCATGGGGACCCTAAATGTATGCCGCATGTCATGGGGGCCCAAAATACGTGCCACATATCAGGGGGCCCCACGTGCATGCCGCATGTCATGGGTGCCCCACATGCATGCTGCATTTCATGGGGTCCCAAATGCATGCCCCATGTCATGGGGGGCCCACGTGCATGCCGCAAGTCATGGGGTCCCCAAATGCATGCCTCATGTCATGGGGTCCCTAAATGCATGCCGCATGTCAAGGGGGCCCCAAATGTATGCCGCATGTCATGGGGGCCCAACGTGCATGCCGCATGTCTTGGGGCCCCAAATATTTGCCGCAAGTCGTGGGAGCCCCACATGCATGCCACGTGTCATGGGGTCCCCACGTGCATTCCGCATGTCATGGGGGCTCCACATGCATGCCGCATGTCATGAGGGCCCCAAATGCATGCCACATGTCATGGAGGCCCCAAATGTATGCCGCATGTCATGGGGGCCCCAAATACATGCCGCATGTCATGGGGGCCCCCGTGCGTGCCGCATGTCATGGGGGCCACAAATACATGTCGCATGTTTTGGGGCCCCCAAATACGTGCCGCATGTCATGGGGGCCCCACGTGCTTGCCGCATGTTATGGAGTCCCCAAATGCATGCCGCCTGTCATGGGGGCCCCACGAGCATGCCGCATTTCCTTGGGGACCCTAAATGCATGCTACATGTCAGGGGCTCCAAATGCTTGCTGCATGTCATGGAAGCCCCAAATACATGCCGCTTGTAATGGGGGCGCCAAATGCATGCCACATATCATGAGGGCAACACGTGCATGCCGCATGTAATGGGGGCCCCACATGCAAGCTGGGTGTTATTGGGGCCCAAATGCATGCCGCATGTCATGGGGGCCCCACATACATGGCGCATGTCATGGGGGCCCCAAATGCATGCCGCATGTCAAGGGGGCCCCAAATTTTTGCCTCATGTCATCGGGGCCCCACATGCATGCTGGTTGTCATGGGGGCCCAAATGCATGCCGCATGTCATGGGGGCCCATGTGCATGCCGCATGTCATGGAGGACCAAATGCATTGCGCATGTTATGGGGGCCCCACGTGCATGCCGCTTGTCTTAGGGGCCCCAAGTACGTGCCGCATAATGGGGTCCCACATGCATGGTGCGTGTCATGGGGGCCCCACATGCATGCCGCATGTCATGACATGCGGCATGCATGTGGGACCCCCATGACACGTGGCATGCATGTGGCCCCCAAATTCATGCTGCATGTCATGGGGGCCCCAATTGCATGACCCATGTTATGGAGGCTGCACATGCATGCCACATTTCATGGGGGCCACAAATGCATGCCGCATGTCATTTGGGCCCCAAAAGTATGCTGCATATCATGGGGGGCCCCAAATACGTGCCGCATGTCATGAGGGCCCCACATGCATGGCGCATGTCATGGGGCCCCCAAATGCATGCCTCATGTTATGGGGGCCGCAAATATGTGCTGCATGTCATGTGGGCCCCAAATATGTGCCAAATGTCAAGAGGGCCCCACATGAATGTCGCGTGTCATGGGAGCCCCAAATGCTTGCCGCATGTCATTTCGTCCCCACATGCATGCCACAGGTCATGGGGGCCCCACATACATGCCGCGTGTCATGGGAGCCCCAAATGCATGCCCCCTTTCATGGGGGCACCACGTGCATGCCGCATGTCATGGGGGCCCCAAATGCATACCGCATGTCATGGGGGCCCCAAATGCATGCCGCATGTTATGGGGGCCCTAAATGTATGCCGCATGTCATGGCAACCCCAATACGTGCCACATGTCATGGGGGCCCCACGTGCATGCCGCATGTCATGGGTGCCCCACATGCATGCCTCATGTCATGGGGGCTCCAAATGCATGCCTCATGTCATGGCGTCCCCAAAGACATGCCTCATGTCATGGGGGCCCCACATGCATGCCACATGTCATAGTGGCCCCACATGCATGCCACGTGTCAAGGGAGCCCCAAATGAATGTCGCATGTCAAGGGGGCCCCATGTGCATGCCGCATGTCATGGGGACCCACATGCATGCAGCATGTCATGGAGGCCCCATGACATGCGACAAGCATTTGGGCCCCACATGCATGCCGCATGCCATGGGCCCCCCAAATGCATGCCGCACGTCATGGGGGCCCCACATGCATGCCGCATGTCATGGGGGCCCAAATGCTTGCCACATGTCATGGGGGCCATAAATGCATGCCGCATGTCATGAGGGCCCCAAATGCATGCCGCATGTCTCAGGTACCCCAAATGCATGCAGCATGTTATGCATGCCCCAAATGCATGCCGCATGTCATGGGAGCCCAAATGCATGCCGCATGTCATGGGGGCCCCACATGCATGCCGCATGTCATGGGGGCCCCAAATGCATGCCGCATGTCATGGGGGCCCCACGTGCTTGTCGCAAGTCATGGGTGCCCCACATGCATGACGCATGTCATCGGGGCCCCAAATGCATGCCGCATGTCATAGGGGCCCCACATGCATGACGCATGTCATGGGGGCCCCACATGCATGCTGCATGTCATGGGGGCCCAAATGCTTGCCGCATGTCATGGGGGCCAGAAATGCATGCCGCATGTCATAGGGGCCCCACATGCATGGCGCATTTCATGGGGGCCCTACATGCATGCCGCATGTCATGGGGGCCCCAAGTGCATGCCTCATGTCATGGGGGCCCCAAATGCATGCCGCATGTCATAGTGGCGCCAAATGCATGCTGCATGTCATGAGGGGCCCACGTGCATGCCGCATGTCATGGGGGCCCCAAATGCATGGCTCAAGTCATGGGGGCCTCAAATGCATGCCACATATCATGGGGGCCCCACGTGCATGCTGCATATATTGGGGGCCCCAAATGCATGCCACATGTCATGAGGGCCCCGCTTGCATGCCGCATGTCATTGGGGCCCCGCAGGCATTCCGCATGTCATGGGGGCCTCACGTGCATTCCGCATGTCATGGGGCCCAAATGCATGCCGCATGTCATGGGGGCCCAACGTGCATGCCGCATGTATTGGGGTCCCCAACTGCATGCCGCATATCATGGGGCCCCACATGCATGCCACATGTCATGGGGGCCCCACATGCTTGCCGCATTTCATGGGGGACCCAAATGCATGCATACCGCATGTCATTGGGGCCCCGCAGGCATTCCGCATGTCATGGGGGCCTCACGTGCATTCCGCATGTCATGGGGGCTCCACGTGCATGCTGCATGTCATTGGGGCCCCACGTGCTTGCCGCATGTCATGGGGCCCCACGTGCATGCCTCATGTCACGGGGGCCACAAATGTATGCCGCATGTCATGGGGGCCCCACGTGCATGCCGCATGTCATGGGGCCCCCACATGCATGCCACATTTCATGGGGGGACCCAAATGCATGCATGCCGCATGTCATTGGGGCCCCAAATGCATGCCGCATGTCATAGTGGCTCCAAATGCATGCCGCAAGTCATGGGTGCCCCACATGCATGCCGCATGTCATCGGGCCCACAAATGTATGCCGCATGTCATGGGGGCCCCACGTGCATGCCGCATGTCATGGGGCCCCCCAAATGCATGCCGCATGTCATAGGGGTCCCACATGCATGCCGCATGTCATGGGGGCCCCAAATGCATGCCGCATGTCATAGTGGCCCCAAATGCATGCCGCAAGTCATGGGTGCCCCACATGCATGCCGCATGCCATCGGGGCCCCAAATGCATGCCGCATGTCATAGGGGCCCCACATGCATGGCACATGTCATGGGGGCCCCACATGCATGCCGCATGTCATGGGGGCCCCAAATGAATGTCGCATGTCAAGGGGGCCCCACGTGAATGACGCATGTCATGGGGACCCACATGCATGCTGCATGTCATGGAGGCCCCCAAATGCATGCAGCATGTCTTGGGGCCCACAAATGCATGCCGCATGTCATAGGGGCCCCACATGCATAGCGCATGTCATGGGGGACCCAAATGCATGACTCATGTCATGGGGGCCCCACGTGCATGTCGCATGTCATGGGGGATCCAAACTCATGCTGCATGTCATTGGGACCCCAAGCGTATGCCGCATGTCATGGAGGCCCCATGTGCATGCCACATGTAATGGGGGCCCCAAATGCATGCGGCATGTCATAGGGGCCCCACGTGCATTCCGCATGTCTCGGGCACCCCAAATGCATGCAGCATGTTATGGGGGCCCCACGTGCATGCCGCATGTCTCAGGTACCCCAAGTGCATGCAGCATGTTATGCAGGCCCCCATGACATGCGGCAAGCATTTGGGCCCCACATGCATGCCGCATGCCATGGGGCCCCCAAATGCATGCCGCATGTCATGGGGGCCCCACATGCATGCCGCATGTCATGAGGGCCCCACATGCATGGCGCATGTCATGGGGGCCCCAAATGCATGCCGCATGTCAAGGGGGCCCCATGTGCATGCCGCATGTCATGGGGACCCACATGCATGCAGCATGTCATGGAGGCCCCATGACATGCGACAAGCATTTGGGCCCCACATGCATGCCGCATGCCATGGGCCCCCCAAATGCATGCCGCATGTCATGGGGCCCCACATGCATGCCGCATGTCATGGGGCCCCACATGCATGCCGCATGTCATGGGGGCCCAAATGCTTGCCACATGTCATGGGGGCCATAAATGCATGCCGCATGTCATGGGGGTCCCAAATGCATGCCGCATGTCTCAGGTACCCCAAATGCATGCAGCATGTTATGCATGCCCCAAATGCATGCAGCATGTTATGCATGCCCCAAATGCATGCCGCATGTCATGGGAGCCCAAATGCATGCCGCATGTCATGGGGGCCCCACATGCATGCCACATGTCATGGGGGCCCCAAATGCATGCCGCATGTCATGGGGGCCCCACGTGCTTGGCGCAAGTCATGGGTGCCCCACATGTATGACGCATGTCATCGGGGCCCCAAATGCATGCCGCATGTCATAGGGGCCCCACATGCATGACGCATGTCATGGGGGCCCCACATGCATGCCGCATGTCATGGGGGCCAGAAAGGCATGCCGCATGTCATAGGGGCCCCACATGCATGGCGCATTTCATGGGGGCCCTACATGCATGCCACATGTCATGGGGGCCCCAAGTGCATGCCTCATGTCATGGGGGCCCCAAATGCATGCCGCATGTCATAGTGGCCCCAAATGCATGCTGCATGTCATGAGGGTCCCACGTGCATGCCGCATGTCATGGGGGCCCCAAATGCATGGATCAAGTCATGGGGGCCCCAAATGCATGCCACATATCATGGGGGCCCCACGTGCATGCTGCATATATTGGGGGCCCCAAATGCATGCCACATGTCATGAGGGCTCCGCTTGCATGCCGCATGTCATTGGGGCCCCGCAGGCATTCCGCATGTCATGGGGGCCTCACGTGCATTCCGCATGTCATGGGGCCCAAATGCATGCCGCATGTCATGGGGGCCCAACGTGCATGCCGCATGTATTGGGGTTCCCAACTGCATGCCGCATATCATGGGGCCCCACATGCATGCCACATGTCATGGGGGCCCCAAATGCATGCCTCAAGTCATGGGGCCCCCAAATGCATGCCGCATGTCATGGGGGCTCAAATGCTTGCCGCATGTCATGGGGGCCATAAATGCATGCCGCATGTCATGGGGGCCCAACAAGCATGCCGCATGTGTTGGGGGCCCCAAATTCATGCAGCATGTCATAGTGGCCCCACATGCATGGCGCATTTCATTTGGGCCCCACTTGCATGCAGCATGTAATGGGGGATCCAAATGCATGCTGCACGTCATGGGGGCCCCACGTGCATGCCGCATGTCATGGGGCCCCCCAAATGGATGCCGCATGTCATAGGGGCCCCACATGCATGCCGCATATCATGGGGGCCCCAAATGCATGCAGCATGTCATGGGGGCCCCACGTGCATGCCACATGTCATTGGGGGCCCACATGCATGCCGCATGTCATGGGGGCCACACTTGCATGCAGCATGTAATGGGGATCCAAATGCATGACGCATGTCAAGGGGGCCCCAAATTTTTGCCTCATGTCATCGGGGCCCCACATGCATGCTGGTTGTCATTGGGGCCCAAATGCATGCCGCATGTCATGGGGGCCCATGTGCATGCCGCATGTCATGGGGGACCAAATGCATGGCGCATGTTATGGGGGCCCCACGTGCATGCCGCTTGTCTTAGGGGCCCCAAGTACGTGCCGCATAATGGAGTCCCACATGCATGGTGCGTGTCATGGGGGCCTCACATGCATGCCGCATGTCATGACATGCGGCATGCATATGGGACCCCCATGACACATGGCATGCATGTGGCCCCCAAATTCATGCTGCATGTCATGGGGGCCCCAATTGCATGACCCATGTTATGGAGGCTACACATGCATGCCACATTTCATGGGGGCCACAAATGCATGCCGCATGTCATTTGGGCCCCAAAAGTATGCTGTATATCATGGGGGGCCCCAAATACGTGCCGCATGTCATGAGGGCCCCACATGCATGGCGCATGTCATGGGGGCCCCAAATGCATGCCGCATGTTATGGGGGCCGCAAATATGTGCTGCATGTCATGTGGGCCCCAAATATGTGCCAAATGTCAAGAGGGCCCCACATGAATGTCGCGTGTCATGGGAGCCCCAAATGCTTGCCGCATGTCATTTCGTCCCCACATGCATGCCACAGGTCATGGGGGCCCCACATACATGCCGCGTGTCATGGGAGCCCCAAATGCATGCCCCCTTTCATGGGGGCACCACGTGCGACAAGCATTTGGGCCCCACATGCATGCCGCATGCCATGGGCCCCCCAAATGCATGCCGCATGTCATGGGGGCCTCACATGCATGCCGCATGTCATGGGGGCCCAAATGCTTGCAACATGTCATGGGGGCCATAAATGCATGCCGCATGTCATGGGGTCCCCAAATGCATGCCGCATGTCTCAGGTACCCCAAATGCATGCAGCATGTTATGCATGCCCCAAATGCATGCCGCATGTCATGGGAGCCCAAATGCATGCCGCATGTCATGGGGGCCCCACATGCATGCCGCATGTCATGGGGGCCCAAATGCTTGCCGCATGTCATGGGGGCCAGAAATGCATGCCGCATGTCATAGGGGCCCCACATGCATGGCGCATTTCATGGGGGCCCTACATGCATGCCGCATGTCATGGGGGCCCCAAGTGCATGCCTCATGTCATGGGGGCCCCAAATGCATGCCGCATGTCATAGTGGCCCCAAATGCATGCTGCATGTCATGAGGGGCCCACGTGCATGCCGCGTGTCATGGGGGCCCCAAATGCATGGCTCAAGTCATGGGGGCCCCAAATGCATGCCACATATCATGGGGGCCCCACGTGCATGCTGCATATATTGGGGGCCCCAAATGCATGCCACATGTCATGAGGGCCCCGCTTGCATGCCGCATGTCATTGGGGCCCCGCAGGCATTCCGCATGTCATGGGGGCCCCACGTGCATTCCGCATGTCATTTGGCCCAAATGCATGCCGCATGTCATGGGGGCCCAACGTGCATGCCGCATGTATTGGGGTCCCCAACTGCATGCCGCATATCATGGGGCCCCACTTGCATGCCACATGTCATGGGGGCCCCACATGCTTGCCGCATTTCATGGGGGACCCAAATGCATGCATACCGCATGTCATTGGGGCCCCGCAGGCATTCCGCATGTCATGGGGGCCTCACGTGCATTCCGCATGTCATGGGGGCCCCACGGACATGCTGCATGTCATTGGGGCCCCACGTGCTTGCCTCATGTCACGGGGGTCACAAATCTATGCCGCATGTCATGGGGGCCCCACGTGCATGCCGAATGTCATGGGCCCCCCCAAATGCATGCCGCATGTCATAGGGGTCCCACATGCATGCCGCATGTCATGGGGGCCCCAAATGCATGCCGCATGTCATAGTGGCTCCAAATGCATGCCGCATGTCATGAGGGCCCCACGTGCATGGCGCATTTCATGGGGGACCCAAATGCATGCCGCATGTCATGGGGTCCCCAAATGCATGGCGCATGTCATGGGGGATCCAAACTCATGCTGCATGTCATTGGGGCCCCAAGCGTATGCCGCATGTCATGGAGGCCCCATGTGCATGCCACATGTAATGGGGGCCCCAAATGCATGCGGCATGTCATAGGGGCCCCACGTGCATGCCGCATGTCTCGGGCACCCCAAATGCATGCCGCATATAATGGGGCCCCCAAATTCATGCCGCAAGTCATGGGGGCCATAAATGCATGCCGCATGTCAAGGGGCCCCCACGTGCATGACGCATGTCATGGGGACCCACATGCATGCCACATGTCATGGAGGCCCCCATGACATGCGGAAAGCATTTGGGCCCCACATGCATGCTGCATGCCATGGGGCCCCAAATGCATGCCGCATGTCAAGGGGGCCCAACATGCATGTCGCATGTCATGGGGGCCCAAATGCTTGCCGCATGTCATGGGGGCCCCACATGCATGCCGCATGTCATGGGGCCCAAAAGCTTGCCGCATGTCATGGGGGCCATAAATGCATGCCGCATGTCATGGGAGCCCCACATGAATGGCGCATGTCAAGGGGGCCCAACGTGCATGCCGCATGTATTGGGGGCCCCAAATTCATGCCGCAAGTCATGAGGGCCCTGCATGCATTCCGCATGTCATGGGGGGCCCAAATGCATGCCGCATGTAATGGGGGATTCAAATGCATGCCGCATGTCATGGGGGTCCCACATGCATGCCTCATGTCATGGGGGCCCCAAATGCATGCCTCAAGTCATGGGGCCCCCCAAATGGATTCCGCATTTCATAGGGGCCCCACATGCATGACGCATATCTTGGGGCCCACAAATGCATGCCGCATGTCATAGGGGCCCCACATGCATGGCACATGTCATAGGGGCCCCACGTACATGGCTCATGTCATGGGTGCCCCACCTGCATGCTGCATGTCATTGGGGCCCCAATTGCATGCCGCATGCCATAGGGGCCCCACATGCATGGCGCATGTCATGGGGGCCCCAAATGCATGCCGCATGTTATGGGGGCCCCATGTGCATGCCGCATGTCATGGGGGCCCCGAATGCATGCCGCATGTAATGGGGGCCCCACGTGCATGCCACATGTCATGGGGGCCCCAAATGCATGCAGCATGTCATGGGGGCCCCACGTGCATGCCACATGTCATGGGGGGCCCACATGCATGCCGCATGTCATGGGGGCCCCACTTGCATGCCGCATGTTATGGGGGCCCCATGTGCATGCCGCATGTCATGGGGGTCCCAAATGCATGCCGCATGTAATGGGGGTCCCACATGCATGCAGCATGTCATGAGGGCCCCACATGCATGCCGCATGTCATGGGGGTCCCACGTGCATGCTGCATGTCATTGGGGCCCCACATGCTTGCCGCATGTCACGAGGGCCACAAATGTATGCCGCATATCATGGGGGCCCCACGTGCATGCCGCATGTCATGGGCCCCCCCAAATGCATGCAGCATGTCATGGGGGCCCCACGTGCATGCCACATGTCATGGGGAGCCCACATGCATGCCGCATATCATAGGGGCCCCACATGCATGGAGCATGTCATGGGGGCCCCACGTGCATGCCGCATGTCCTGGGGGATAAAAACTCATGCCGCATGTCATTGGGGCCCCAAGCATATGCCGCATTTCATGGGGGCCCCATGTGCATGCCACATGTAATGTGGGCCCCAAATGCATGCGGCATGTCATAGAGGCCCCACGTGCATGCCGCATGTCTCGGGCACCCCAAATGCATGCAGCATGTTATGGGGCCCCACGTGCATGCCGCATGTCTCAGGTACACCAAATGCATGCAGCATGTTATGCAGGCCCCAAATGCATGCCACATGTCATGGGGGCCCAAATGCATGCCGCATGTCATGGGGGCCCCACATGCATGCCGCATGTCATGGGTGCCCCAAATGCATGCCGCATGTCATGGGGGCTCCACGTGCATGCCGCATTTCATGG
This sequence comes from Phyllobates terribilis, assembly GCF_046119375.1. Classification (NCBI taxonomy): domain Eukaryota; kingdom Metazoa; phylum Chordata; class Amphibia; order Anura; family Dendrobatidae; genus Phyllobates; species Phyllobates terribilis. Next base: position 3,218,158 of record NW_027362942.1, on the reverse strand, counting down.
GGGACCCAAATGCATGCCGCATGTCATGGGGCCCCCAAATGCATGTCGCATGTCATGGGGGCCCCACGTGCATGCTGCATGTCATGGAGGCCCCAAATGAATGCCTCATGTCATGGGGGCCCCAAATGCATGCCGCATGTCATGGGGCCCCCCAAATGCATGCAACATGTATTGGGGCCCACAAATGCATGCCGCATGTCATAGGGGCCCCACATGCATGGCGTATTTCATGGGGGCCCCAAATGCGTGCCGCATATCATGGGGGCCCCAAATTCATGCCGCAAGTCATGGGGGCCATAAATGCATGCTGCATGTCAAGGGGGCCCCACGTGCATGACGCATGTCATGGGGACCCACATGCATGCCGCATGTCATGGAGGCCCCCATGACATGCGGCAAGCATTTGGGCCCCACATGCATGCTGCATGCCATGGGGCCCCTAAATGCATGCCGCATGTCAAGGGGGTCCCACATGCATGCCGCATGTCATGGGGGCCCAAATGCTTGCATCATGTCATGGGGGCCCCACATGCATGCCGCATGTCATGGGGCCCAAAAGCTTGACGCATGTCATGGGGGCCATAAATGCATGCCGCATGTCATGGGAGCCCCACATGAATGTCGCATGTCAAGGGGGCCCAACGTGCATGTCGCATGTATTGGGGGCCCCAAATTCATGCCGCATGTCATGAGGGCCCTGCATGCATGCCGCATGTCATGGGGGTCCCACGTGCATGCTGCATGTCATTGGGGCCCCACATGCTTGCCGCATGTCACGAGGGCCACAAATGTATGCCGCATATCATGGGGGCCCCACGTGCATGCCGCATGTCATGGGCCCCCCCAAATGCATGCAGCATGTCATGGGGGCCCCACGTGCATGCCACATGTCATGGGGAGCCCACATGCATGCCGCATATCATAGGGGCCCCACATGCATGGAGCATGTCATGGGGGCCCCACGTGCATGCCGCATGTCCTGGGGGATCCAAACTCATGCCGCATGTCATTGGGGCCCCAAGCGTATGCCGCATTTCATGGGGGCCCCATGTGCATGCCACATGTAATGTGGGCCCCAAATGCATGCGGCATGTCACAGAGGCCCCACGTGCATGCCGCATGTCTCGGGCACCCCAAATGCATGCAGCATGTTATGGGGCCCCACGTGCATGCCGCATGTCTCAGGTACACCAAATGCATGCAGCATGTTATGCAGGCCCCAAATGCATGCCACATGTCATGGGGGCCCAAATGCATGCCGCATGTCATGGGGGCCCCACATGCATGCCGCATGTCATGGGTGCCCCAAATGCATGCCGCATGTCATGGGGGCTCCACGTGCATGCCGCATTTCATGGGGGACCCAAATGCATGCCGCATGTCATGGGGCCCCCAAATGCATGTCGCATGTCATGGGGGCCCCAAATGCATGCTGCATGTCATGGAGGCCCCAAATGAATGCCTCATGTCATGGGGGCCCCAAATGCATGCCGCATGTCATGGGGCCCCCCAAATGCATGCAACATGTATTGGGGCCCACAAATGCATGCCGCATGTCATAGGGGCCCCACATGCATGGCGTATTTCATGGGGGCCCCAAATGCGTGCCGCATATCATGGGGGCCCCAAATTCATGCCGCAAGTCATGGGGGCCATAAATGCATGCTGCATGTCAAGGGGGCCCCACGTGCATGACGCATGTCATGGGGACCCACATGCATGCCGCATGTCATGGAGGCCCCCATGACATGCGGCAAGCATTTGGGCCCCACATGCATGCTGCATGCCATGGGGCCCCTAAATGCATGCCGCATGTCAAGGGGGTCCCACATGCATGCCGCATGTCATGGGGGCCCAAATGCTTGCATCATGTCATGGGGGCCCCACATGCATGCCGCATGTCATGGGGCCCAAAAGCTTGACGCATGTCATGGGGGCCATAAATGCATGCCGCATGTCATGGGAGCCCCACATGAATGTCGCATGTCAAGGGGGCCCAACGTGCATGCCGCATGTATTGGGGGCCCCAAATTCATGCCGCATGTCATGAGGGCCCTGCATGCATGCCACATGTCATGGGGGCCCCGCAGGCATTCCGCATGTCATGGGGGGCCCAAATGCATGCCGCATGTCATGGGGGCCCCACATGCATGCCGCATGTGATGGGGGATTCAAATGCATGCCGCATGTCATGGGGGTCCCACATGCATGCCGCATGTCATGGGGGCCCCAAATGCATGCCTCAAGTCATGGGGGCCCCAAATGCATGCCGCATGTCATTGGGGCCCCACATGCATGCCGCATGTCATGGGGTCCCCACATGCATGCCGCATGTCATGGGGGCTCAAATGCTTGCCGCATGTCATGGGGGCCATAAATGCATGCCGCATGTCATGGGGGCCCAACAAGCATGCCGCATGTATTGGGGGCCCCAAATTCATGCAGCATGTCATAGGGGCCCCACATGCATGGCGCATTTCATGGGGGCCCCAAATGCATGCAGCATGTCATGGGGGCCCCACGTGCATGCCACATGTCATTGGGGGCCCACATGCATGCCGCATGTCATGGGGGCCCAAATGCATGACGCATGACATGGATGCTCCACGTGCATGCCGCATGTAATGGGGCCCCCAAATTCATGTCGCATGTCATAGGGGCCCCACGTGCATTCCGCATGTCATGGGGGCCCCAAATGCATGCCGCATGTCATGGGGGCCCCACATGCATGCCGCATGTCTTGGGGCCCACAAATGCATGCCACATGTCATAGGGGCCCCACATGCATGGCGCATTTCATGGGGGCCCTACATGCATGCCGCATGTCATGGAGGCCCCATGTGCATTCCGCATGTCATGGGGGCCCCAAATGCATGCCGCATGTCATGGGGGCCCCACGTGCATGCTGCATGTCTTAGGGCCCACAAATGCATGCCACATGTCATAGGGGCCCCACATGCATGCCGCATGTCATGGGGGCCCAACAAGCATGCCGCATGTATTGGGGGCCCCAAATTCATGCAGCATGTCATAGGGGCCCCACGTGCATGCCACATGTCATTGGGGGCCCACATGCATGCCGCATGTCATGGGGGCCACACTTGCATGCAGCATGTAATGGGGATCCAAATGCATGACGCATGTCATGGGGGCCCCAAATGCATGCGGCATGTCATAGTTGTCCCACGTGCATACCACATGTCATGGGGGCCCCACATGCATGCCGCATGTCATGGGGGCCCAAATGAATGACGCATGTCATGGATGCTCCACGTGCATGCCGCATGTAATGGGGCCCCCAAATTCATGTCGCATGTCATAGGGGCCCCACGTGCATTCCGCATGTCATGGGGGCCCCAAATGCATGCCGCATGTCATGGGGGCCCCACGTGCATGCCGCATGTCTTGGGGCCCACAAATGCATGCCACATGTCATAGGGGCCCCACATGCATGGCGCATTTCATGGGGGCCCTACATGCATGCCGCATGTCATGGGGGCCCCAAATGCATGCCTCATGTCATGGGGGCCCCAAATGCATGCCGCATGTCATAGTGGTTTCCAAATGCATGCTGCATGTCATGAGGGGCCCACGTGCATGCCGCAAGTCATGGGGGCCCCAAATGCATGCCACATATCATGGGGGCCCCACGTGCATGCTGCATATATTGGGGGCCCCAAATGCATGCCACATGTCATGAGGGCCCCGCTTGCATGCCGCATGTCATTGGGGCCCCGCAGGCATTCCGCATGTCATGGGGGCCCCACGTACATGCTGCATGTCATTGGGGCCCCACGTGCTTGCCGCATTTAATGGGGGACGCAAATGCATGCATGCCGCATGTCATTGGGGCCCTGCAGGCATTCCGCATGTCATGGGGGCCTCACGTGCATTCCGCATGTCATGGGGGCCCCATGTACATGCTGCATGTCATTGGGGCATGACGTGCTTGCCGCATGTCATGGAGCCCCCCAAATGCAGGCCGCATGTTACAGGGGTCCCACATGCATGCCGCATGTCATGGGGGCCCCAAATGCATGCCGCATGTCACAGTGGCCCCAAATGCATGCTGCATGTCATGAGGGCCCCACGTGCATGCCGCATGTCATAGGGGCCCCACGTGCATGCCGCATGTCATGGGGGCCCCACATGCATGCCGCATGTCATGGGGGATCCAAACTCATGCTGCATGTCATTGGGGCCCCAAGCGTATGCCGCATGTCATGCAGGCCCCATGTGCATGCCACATGTAATGGGGGCCACAAATGCATGCGGCATGTCATAGGGGCCCCACGTGCATGCCGCATGTCTCGGGCACCCCAAATTCATGCCGCATGTCATAGGGGCCGCACGTGCATGGCGCAAATCATGGGTGCCCCACATGCATGCCGCATGTCATCGGGGCCCCAAATGCATGCCGCATGTCATAGGGGCCCCACATGCATGCCGCATTTCATGGGGGACCCAAATGCATGCCGCATGTCATGGGGCCCCAAATGCATGTCGCATGTCATGGGGGACCCACATGCATGCTGCATGTCATGGGGGCCCCAAATGCATACCGCATGTCATGGGGGCCCCAAATGCATGTCGCATGTCATGGGGCCCCCCAAATGCATGCAGCATGTCTTGGTGACCACAAATGCATGCCGCATGTCATAGGGGCCCCACATGCATGGCGCATTTCATGGGGCCCCCCACATGCATGCGCATGTCATGGGGGCCTCAAATGCGTGCCCCATATCATGGGGGCCCCAAATGCATGCCGCATGTCATGGGGGCCATAAATGCATGCCGCATGTCAAGGGGCCCCCACGTGCATTACGCATGTCATGGGGACCCACATGCATGCCACATGTCATGGAGGCCCCCATGACATGCGGCAAGCATTTGGGCCCCACATGCATGCTGCATGCCATGGGGCTCCCAAATGCATGCCGCATGTCAAGGGGGCCCAACATGCATGTCATGGAGGCCCAAATGCTTGCCGCATGTCATGGGGGCCCCACATGCATGCCGCATGTCATGGGGCCCAAAAGCTTGCCGCATGTCATGGGGGCCATAAATGCATGCCGCATGTCATGGGAGCCCCACATGAATGGCGCATGTCAAGGGGGCCCAACGTGCATGCCGCATGTATTGGGGGCCCCAAATTCATGCCGCAAGTCATGAGGGCCCTGCATGCATTCCGCATGTCATGGGGGGCCCACATGCATGCTGCATGCCATGGGGCTCCCAAATGCATGCCGCATGTCAAGGGGGCCCAACATGCATGTCATGGGGGCCCAAATGCTTGCCGCATGTCATGGGGGCCCCACATGCATGCCGCATGTCATGGGGCCCAAAAGCTTGCCGCATGTCATGGGGGCCATAAATGCATGCCGCATGTCATGGGAGCCCCACATGAATGGCGCATGTCAAGGGGGCCCAACGTGCATGCCGCATGTATTGGGGGCCGCAAATTCATGCCGCAAGTCATGAGGGCCCTGCATGCATTCCGCATGTCATGGGGGGCCCAAATGCATGCCGCATGTCATGGGGGCCCCAAATGCATGCCGCATGTTATGGGGGATTCAAATGCATGCCGCATGTCATGGGGGTCCCACATGCATGCCGCATGTCATGGGGGCCCCAAATGCATGCCTCAAGTCATGGGGCCCCCCAAATGGATGCCGCATTTCATAGGGGCCCCACATCCATGAGGAATATCTTGGGGCCCACAAATGCATACCACATGTCATAGGGGCCCCACATGCATGGCACATGTCATAGGGGCCCCACGTACATGGCTCATGTCATGGGTGCCCCACCTGCATGCCGCATGTCATTGGGGCCCCAATTGCATGCAGCATGTCATGAGGGCCCCACATGCATGCCGCATGTCATGGGGTCCCACGTGCATGCTGCATGTCATTGGGGCCCCACGTGCTTGCCGCATGTCACGAGGGCCACAAATGTATGCCGCATGTCATGGGGGCCCCACGTGCATGCCGCATGTCATGGGGCCACCCAAATGCATGCAGCATGTCATGGGGGCCCCACGTGCATGCCACATGTCATGGGGAGCCCACATGCATGCCGCATATCATAGGGGCCCCACATGCATGGAGCATGTCATGGGGGCCCCATGTGCATGCCGCATGTCATGGGGGATCCAAACTCATGCCGCATGTCATTGGGGCCCCAAGCGTATGCCGCATTTCATGGGGGCCCCATGTGCATGCCACATGTAATGTGGGCCCCAAATGCATGCGGCATGACATAGAGGCCCCACGTGCATGCCGCATGTCTCGGGCACCCCAAATGCATGCAGCATGTTATGGGGGCCCCACGTGCATGCCGCATGTCTCAGGTACCCCAAATGCATGCAGCATGTTATGCAGGCCCCAAATGCATGCCGCATGTCATGGTGGCCCAAATGCATGCTGCATGGCATGGGGGCCCCACATGCATGCCGCATGTCATGGGTGCCCCAAATGCATGCCGCATGTCATGGGGGCTCCACGTGCATGCCGCATTTCATGGGGGACCCAAATGCATGCCGCATGTCATGGGGCCCCAAATGCATGTCGCATGTCATGGGGGCCCCACGTGCATGCTGCATGTCATGGGGGCCCCAAATGAATGCCTCATGTCATGGGGGCCCCAAATGCATGCCGCATGTCATGGGGCCCCCCAAATGCATGCAACATGTCTTGGGGCCCACAAATGCATGCCGCATGTCATAGGGGCCCCACATGCATGGCGTATTTCATGGGGGCCCCAAATGCGTGCCGCATATCATGGGGGCTCCAAATTCATGCCACAAGTCATGGGGGCCATAAATGCATGCCGCATGTCAATGGGGCCCCACGTGCATGACGCATGTCATGGGGACCCACATGCATGCCGCATGTCATGGAGGCCCCCATGACATGCGGCAAGCATTTGGGCCCCACATGCATGCTGCATGCCATGGGGCCCCCAAATGCATGCTGCATGTCAAGGGGGTCCCACATGCATGCCGCATGTCATGGGGGCCCAAATGCTTGCCGCATGTCATGAGGGCCCTGCATGCATGCCACATGTCATGGGGGCCCCGCAGGCATTCCGCATGTCATGGGGGCCCCACGTGCATGCCGCATGTAATGGGGGATTCAAATGCATGCCGCATGTCATGGGGGCCCACATGCATGCCGCATGTCATGGGGCCCCCAAATGCATGCCTCAAGTCATGGGGGCCCCAAATGCATGCCGCATGTCATTGGGGCCCCACATGCATGCCACATGTCATGGGGTCCCCACATGCATGCCGCATGTCATGGGGGCTCAAATGCTTGCCGCATGTCATGGGGGCCATAAATGCATGCCGCATGTCATGGGGGCCCAACAAGCATGCCGCATGTATTGGGGGCCCCAAATTCATGCAGCATGTCATAGGGGCCCCACATGCATGGCGCATTTCATGGGGGCCCCACTTGCATGCAGCATGTAATGGGCGATCCAATTGCATGCTGCACGTCATGGGGGCCCCACGTGCATGCCGCATGTCATGGGGGCCCCGCAGGCATTCCACATGTCATGGGGGCCCCAAATAAATGCTGCATTTCATGGGGGCCCCACGTGCATGCCGCATGTCATGGGGCCCCCCAAATGGATGCCGCATGTCATAGGGGCCCCACATGCATGCCGCATATCATGGGGGCCCCAAATGCATGTTAGCATGTCATGGGGCCCCACGTGCATGCCACATGCCATTGGGGGCCCACATGCATGCCGCATGTCATGGGGGCCACACTTGCATGCAGCATGTAATGGGGATCCAAATGCATGACGCATGTCATGGGGGCCCCAAATGCATGCGGCATGTCATAGTGGCCCCACGTGCATACCACATGTCATGGGGGCCCCACATGCATGCCGCATGTCATGGGGGCCCAAATGCATGACGCATGTCATGGATGCTCCACGTGCATGCCGCATGTAATGGGGCCCCCAAATTCATGTTGCATGTCATAGGGGCCCCACGTGCATTCCGCATGTCATAGTGGCCCCAAATGCATGCTGCATGTCATGACGGGCCCACGTGCTTGACGCATGTCATGGGGGCCCGAAATGCATGGCTCAAGTCATGGGGGCCCCAAATGCATGCCACATATCATGGGGGCCCCACGTGCATGCTGCATATATTGGGGGCCCCAAATGCATGCCACATGTCATGAGGGCCCCGCTTGCATGCCGCATGTCATTGGGGCCCCGCAGGCATTCCGCATGTCATGGGGCCCCCACATGCATGCCACATTTCATGGGGGCACCCAAATGCATGCATGCCGCATGTCATTGGGGCCCCAAATGCATGTCGCATGTCATAGTGGCTCCAAATGCATGCCGCAAGTCATGGGTGCCCCACATGCATGCCGCATGTCATAGGGGTCCCACATGCATGCCGCATGTCATAGTGGCCCCAAATGCATGCCGCAAGTCATGGATGCCACACATGCATGCTGCATGTCATGGAGGCCCCCAAATGCATGCAGCATGTCTTGGGGCCCACAAATGCATGCCGCATGTCATAGGGGCCCCACATGCATAGCGCATGTCATGGGGGACCGAAATGCATGACTCATGTCATGGGGGCCCCACGTGCATGTCGCATGTCATGGGGGATCCAAACTCATGCTGCATGTCATTGGGACCCCAAACGTATGCCGCATGTCATGGAGGCCCCATGTGCATGCCACATGTAATGGGGGCCCCAAATGCATGCGGCATGTCATAGGGGCCCCACGTGCATTCCGCATGTCTCGGGCACCCCAAATGCATGCAGCATGTTATGGGGGCCCCACGTGCATGCCGCATGTCTCAGGTACCCCAAGTGCATGCAGCATGTTATGCAGGCCCCCATGACATGCGGCAAGCATTTGGGCCACACATGCATGCCGCATGCCATGGGCCCCCCAAATGCATGGCGCATGTCATGGGGGCCCCACATGCATGCCGCATGTCATGAGGGCCCCACATGCATGGCGCATGTCATGGGGGCCCCAAATGCATGCCGCATGTCATGGGGGCCACCAATATGTGCGCATTTCATGGGGGCCCAACGTGCATGCCGCATGTCTTTGGGCCCCAAATATTTGCCGCATGTCATGGGGGCCCCACATGCCTGCCATGTGTCATGGGGTCCCCACATGCATTCCGCATGTCATGAGGGCCCCACATGCATGGCGCAAGTCATCGGGGCCACACGTGCATGCCTCGTGTCATGGGGGCCCCAAACGCATGCCTCATTACACGGGGGCCCCAAGTGCATGCTGCATGTCATGGGGGCCCCAAATGCATGCCGCATGTCATGGGGACCCTAAATGTATGCCGCATGTCATGGGGGCCCAAAATACGTGCCACATATCAGGGGGCCCCACGTGCATGCCGCATGTCATGGGTGCCCCACATGCATGCTGCATTTCATGGGGTCCCAAATGCATGCCCCATGTCATGGGGGGCCCACGTGCATGCCGCAAGTCATGGGGTCCCCAAATGCATGCTTCATGTCATGGGGTCCCTAAATGCATGCCGCATGTCAAGGGGGCCCCAAATGTATGCCGCATGTCATGGGGGCCCAACGTGCATGCCGCATGTCTTGGGGCCCCAAATATTTGCCGCAAGTCGTGGGAGCCCCACATGCATGCCACGTGTCATGGGGTCCCCACGTGCATTCTGCATGTCATGGGGGCTCCACATGCATGCCGCATGTCATGAGGGCCCCAAATGCATGCCGCATGTCATGGAGGCCCCAAATGTATGCCGCATGTCATGGGGGCCCCAAATACATGCCGCATGTCATGGGGGCCCCCGTGCGTGCCGCATGTCATGGGGGCCACAAATACATGTCGCATGTTTTGGGGCCCCCAAATACGTGCCGCATGTCATGGGGGCCCCACGTGCTTGCCGCATGTTATGGAGTCCCCAAATGCATGCCGCCTGTCATGGGGGCCCCACGAGCATGCCGCATTTCCTTGGGGACCCTAAATGCATGCTACATGTCAGGGGCTCCAAATGCTTGCTGCATGTCATGGAAGCCCCAAATACATGCCGCTTGTAATGGGGGCGCCAAATGCATGCCACATATCATGAGGGCAACACGTGCATGCCGCATGTAATGGGGGCCCCACATGCAAGCTGGGTGTTATTGGGGCCCAAATGCATGCCGCATGTCATGGGGGCCCCACATACATGGCGCATGTCATGGGGGCCCCAAATGCATGCCGCATGTCAAGGGGGCCCCAAATTTTTGCCTCATGTCATCGGGGCCCCACATGCATGCTGGTTGTCATGGGGGCCCAAATGCATGCCGCATGTCATGGGGGCCCATGTGCATGCCGCATGTCATGGAGGACCAAATGCATTGCGCATGTTATGGGGGCCCCACGTGCATGCCGCTTGTCTTAGGGGCCCCAAGTACGTGCCGCATAATGGGGTCCCACATGCATGGTGCGTGTCATGGGGGCCTCACATGCATGCCGCATGTCATGACATGCGGCATGCATGTGGGACCCCCATGACACGTGGCATGCATGTGGCCCCCAAATTCATGCTGCATGTCATGGGGGCCCCAATTGCATGACCCATGTTATGGAGGCTGCACATGCATGCCACATTTCATGGGGGCTACAAATGCATGCCGCATGTCATTTGGGCCCCAAAAGTATGCTGCATATCATGGGGGGCCCCAAATATGTGCCGCATGTCATGAGGGCCCCACATGCATGGCGCATGTCATGGGGCCCCCAAATGCATGCCTCATGTTATGGGGGCCGCAAATATGTGCTGCATGTCATGTGGGCCCCAAATATGTGCCAAATGTCAAGAGGGCCCCACATGAATGTCGCGTGTCATGGGAGCCCCAAATGCTTGCCGCATGTCATTTCGTCCCCACATGCATGCCACAGGTCATGGGGGCCCCACATACATGCCGCGTGTCATGGGAGCCCCAAATGCATGCCCCCTTTCATGGGGGCACCACGTGCATGCCGCATGTCATGGGGGCCCCAAATGCATACCGCATGTCATGGGGGCCCCAAATGCATGCCGCATGTTATGGGGGCCCTAAATGTATGCCGCATGTCATGGCAACCCCAATACGTGCCACATGTCATGGGGGCCCACGTGCATGCCGCATGTCATGGGTGCCCCACATGCATGCCTCATGTCATGGGGGCTCCAAATGCATGCCTCATGTCATGGCGTCCCCAAAGACATGCCTCATGTCATGGGGGCCCCACATGCATGCCACATGTCATAGTGGCCCCACATGCATGCCACGTGTCAAGGGAGCCCCAAATGAATGTCGCATGTCAAGGGGGCCCCATGTGCATGCCGCATGTCATGGGGACCCACATGCATGCAGCATGTCATGGAGGCCCCATGACATGCGACAAGCATTTGGGCCCCACATGCATGCCGCATGCCATGGGCCCCCCAAATGCATGCCGCACGTCATGGGGGCCCCACATGCATGCCGCATGTCATGGGGGCCCAAATGCTTGCCACATGTCATGGGGGCCATAAATGCATGCCGCATGTCATGAGGGCCCCAAATGCATGCCGCATGTCTCAGGTACCCCAAATGCATGCAGCATGTTATGCATGCCCCAAATGCATGCCGCATGTCATGGGAGCCCAAATGCATGCCGCATGTCATGGGGGCCCCACATGCATGCCGCATGTCATGGGGGCCCCAAATGCATGCCGCATGTCATGGGGGCCCCACGTGCTTGGCGCAAGTCATGGGTGCCCCACATGCATGACGCATGTCACCGGGGCCCCAAATGCATGCCGCATGTCATAGGGGCCCCACATGCATGACGCATGTCATGGGGGCCCCACATGCATGCTGCATGTCATGGGGGCCCAAATGCTTGCCGCATGTCATGGGGGCCAGAAATGCATGCCGCATGTCATAGGGGCCCCACATGCATGGCGCATTTCATGGGGGCCCTACATGCATGCCGCATGTCATGGGGGCCCCAAGTGCATGCCTCATGTCATGGGGGCCCCAAATGCATGCCGCATGTCATAGTGGCGCCAAATGCATGCTGCATGTCATGAGGGGCCCACGTGCATGCCGCATGTCATGGGGGCCCCAAATGCATGGCTCAAGTCATGGGGGCCTCAAATGCATGCCACATATCATGGGGGCCCCACGTGCATGCTGCATATATTGGGGGCCCCAAATGCATGCCACATGTCATGAGGGCCCCGCTTGCATGCCGCATGTCATTGGGGCCCCGCAGGCATTCCGCATGTCATGGGGGCCTCACGTGCATTCCGCATGTCATGGGGCCCAAATGCATGCCGCATGTCATGGGGGCCCAACGTGCATGCCGCATGTATTGGGGTCCCCAACTGCATGCCGCATATCATGGGGCCCCACATGCATGCCACATGTCATGGGGGCCCCACATGCTTGCCGCATTTCATGGGGGACCCAAATGCATGCATACCGCATGTCATTGGGGCCCCGCAGGCATTCCGCATGTCATGGGGGCCTCACGTGCATTCCGCATGTCATGGGGGCTCCACGTGCATGCTGCATGTCATTGGGGCCCCACGTGCTTGCCGCATTTCATGGGGCCCCACGTGCATGCCTCATGTCACGGGGGCCACAAATGTATGCCGCATGTCATGGGGGCCCCACGTGCATGCCGCATGTCATGGGGCCCCCACATGCATGCCACATTTCATGGGGGGACCCAAATGCATGCATGCCGCATGTCATTGGGGCCCCAAATGCATGCCGCATGTCATAGTGGCTCCAAATGCATGCCGCAAGTCATGGGTGCCCCACATGCATGCCGCATGTCATCGGGCCCACAAATGTATGCCGCATGTCATGGGGGCCCCACGTGCATGCCGCATGTCATGGGGCCCCCCAAATGCATGCCGCATGTCATAGGGGTCCCACATGCATGCCGCATGTCATGGGGGCCCCAAATGCATGCCGCATGTCATAGTGGCCCCAAATGCATGCCGCAAGTCATGGGTGCCCCACATGCATGCCGCATGCCATCGGGGCCCCAAATGCATGCCGCATGTCATAGGGGCCCCACATGCATGGCACATGTCATGGGGGCCCCACATGCATGCCGCATGTCATGGGGGCCCCAAATGAATGTCGCATGTCAAGGGGGCCCCACGTGAATGACGCATGTCATGGGGACCCACATGCATGCTGCATGTCATGGAGGCCCCCAAATGCATGCAGCATGTCTTGGGGCCCACAAATGCATGCCGCATGTCATAGGGGCCCCACAGCATAGCGCATGTCATGGGGGACCCAAATGCATGACTCATGTCATGGGGGCCCCACGTGCATGTCGCATGTCATGGGGGATCCAAACTCATGCTGCATGTCATTGGGGCCCCAAGCGTATGCCGCATGTCATGGAGGCCCCATGTGCATGCCACATGTAATGGGGGCCCCAAATGCATGCGGCATGTCATAGGGGCCCCACGTGCATGCCGCATGTCTCGGGCACCCCAAATGCATGCCGCATATAATGGGGCCCCCAAATTCATGCCGCAAGTCATGGGGGCCATAAATGCATGCCGCATGTCAAGGGGCCCCCACGTGCATGACGCATGTCATGGGGACCCACATGCATGCCACATGTCATGGAGGCCCCCATGACATGCGGCAAGCATTTGGGCCCCACATGCATGCTGCATGCCATGGGGCCCCAAATGCATGCCGCATGTCAAGGGGGCCCAACATGCATGTCGCATGTCATGGGGGCCCAAATGCTTGCCGCATGTCATGGGGGCCCCACATGCATGCCGCATGTCATGGGGCCCAAAAGCTTGCCGCATGTCATGGGGGCCATAAATGCATGCCGCATGTCATGGGAGCCCCACATGAATGGCGCATGTCAAGGGGGCCCAACGTGCATGCCGCATGTATTGGGGGCCCCAAATTCATGCCGCAAGTCATGAGGGCCCTGTATGCATTCCGCATGTCATGGGGGGCCCAAATGCATGCCGCATGTAATGGGGGATTCAAATGCATGCCGCATGTCATGGGGGTCCCACATGCATGCCTCATGTCATGGGGGCCCCAAATGCATGCCTCAAGTCATGGGGCCCCCCAAATGGATTCCGCATTTCATAGGGGCCCCACATGCATGACGCATATCTTGGGGCCCACAAATGCATGCCGCATGTCATAGGGGCCCCACATGCATGGCACATGTCATAGGGGCCCCACGTACATGGCTCATGTCATGGGTGCCCCACCTGCATGCTGCATGTCATTGGGGCCCCAATTGCATGCCGCATGCCATAGGGGCCCCACATGCATGGCGCATGTCATGGGGGCCCCAAATGCATGCCGCATGTTATGGGGGCCCCATGTGCATGCCGCATGTCATGGGGGCCCCGAATGCATGCCGCATGTAATGGGGGCCCCACGTGCATGCCACATGTCATGGGGGCCCCAAATGCATGCAGCATGTCATGGGGGCCCCACGTGCATGCCACATGTCATGGGGGGCCCACATGCATGCCGCATGTCATGGGGGCCCCACTTGCATGCCGCATGTTATGGGGGCCCCATGTGCATGCCGCATGTCATGGGGGTCCCAAATGCATGCCGCATGTAATGGGGGTCCCACATGCATGCAGCATGTCATGAGGGCCCCACATGCATGCCGCATGTCATGGGGGTCCCACGTGCATGCTGCATGTCATTGGGGCCCCACATGCTTGCCGCATGTCACGAGGGCCACAAATGTATGCCGCATATCATGGGGGCCCCACGTGCATGCCGCATGTCATGGGCCCCCCCAAATGCATGCAGCATGTCATGGGGGCCCCACGTGCATGCCACATGTCATGGGGAGCCCACATGCATGCCGCATATCATAGGGGCCCCACATGCATGGAGCATGTCATGGGGGCCCCACGTGCATGCCGCATGTCCTGGGGGATAAAAACTCATGCCGCATGTCATTGGGGCCCCAAGCATATGCCGCATTTCATGGGGGCCCCATGTGCATGCCACATGTAATGTGGGCCCCAAATGCATGCGGCATGTCATAGAGGCCCCACGTGCATGCCGCATGTCTCGGGCACCCCAAATGCATGCAGCATGTTATGGGGCCCCACGTGCATGCCGCATGTCTCAGGTACACCAAATGCATGCAGCATGTTATGCAGGCCCCAAATGCATGCCACATGTCATGGGGGCCCAAATGCATGCCGCATGTCATGGGGGCCCCACATGCATGCCGCATGTCATGGGTGCCCCAAATGCATGCCGCATGTCATGGGGGCTCCACGTGCATGCCGCATTTCATGGGGGACCCAAATGCATGCCGCATGTCATGGGGCCCCCAAATGCATGTCGCATGTCATGGGGGCCCCACGTGCATGCTGCATGTCATGGAGGCCCCAAATGAATGCCTCATGTCATGGGGGCCCCAAATGCATGCCGCATGTCATGGGGCCCCCCAAATGCATGCAACATGTATTGGGGCCCACAAATGCATGCCGCATGTCATAGGGGCCCCACATGCATGGCGTATTTCATGGGGGCCCCAAATGCGTGCCGCATATCATGGGGGCCCCAAATTCATGCCGCAAGTCATGGGGGCCATAAATGCATGCTGCATGTCAAGGGGGCCCCACGTGCATGACGCATGTCATGGGGACCCACATGCATGCCGCATGTCATGGAGGCCCCCATGACATGCGGCAAGCATTTGGGCCCCACATGCATGCTGCATGCCATGGGGCCCCTAAATGCATGCCGCATGTCAAGGGGGTCCCACATGCATGCCGCATGTCATGGGGGCCCAAATGCTTGCATCATGTCATGGGGGCCCCACATGCATGCCGCATGTCATGGGGCCCAAAAGCTTGACGCATGTCATGGGGGCCATAAATGCATGCCGCATGTCATGGGAGCCCCACATGAATGTCGCATGTCAAGGGGGCCCAACGTGCATGCCGCATGTATTGGGGGCCCCAAATTCATGCCGCATGTCATGAGGGCCCTGCATGCATGCCGCATGTCATGGGGGTCCCACGTGCATGCTGCATGTCATTGGGGCCCCACATGCTTGCCGCATGTCACGAGGGCCACAAATGTATGCCGCATATCATGGGGGCCCCACGTGCATGCCGCATGTCATGGGCCCCCCCAAATGCATGCAGCATGTCATGGGGGCCCCACGTGCATGCCACATGTCATGGGGAGCCCACATGCATGCCGCATATCATAGGGGCCCCACATGCATGGAGCATGTCATGGGGGCCCCACGTGCATGCCGCATGTCCTGGGGGATCCAAACTCATGCCGCATGTCATTGGGGCCCCAAGCGTATGCCGCATTTCATGGGGGCCCCATGTGCATGCCACATGTAATGTGGGCCCCAAATGCATGCGGCATGTCACAGAGGCCCCACGTGCATGCCGCATGTCTCGGGCACCCCAAATGCATGCAGCATGTTATGGGGCCCCACGTGCATGCCGCATGTCTCAGGTACACCAAATGCATGCAGCATGTTATGCAGGCCCCAAATGCATGCCACATGTCATGGGGGCCCAAATGCATGCCGCATGTCATGGGGGCCCCACATGCATGCCGCATGTCATGGGTGCCCCAAATGCATGCCGCATGTCATGGGGGCTCCACGTGCATGCCGCATTTCATGGGGGACCCAAATGCATGCCGCATGTCATGGGGCCCCCAAATGCATGTCGCATGTCATGGGGGCCCCAAATGCATGCTGCATGTCATGGAGGCCCCAAATGAATGCCTCATGTCATGGGGGCCCCAAATGCATGCCGCATGTCATGGGGCCCCCCAAATGCATGCAACATGTATTGGGGCCCACAAATGCATGCCGCATGTCATAGGGGCCCCACATGCATGGCGTATTTCATGGGGGCCCCAAATGCGTGCCGCATATCATGGGGGCCCCAAATTCATGCCGCAAGTCATGGGGGCCATAAATGCATGCTGCATGTCAAGGGGGCCCCACGTGCATGACGCATGTCATGGGGACCCACATGCATGCCGCATGTCATGGAGGCCCCCATGACATGCGGCAAGCATTTGGGCCCCACATGCATGCTGCATGCCATGGGGCCCCTAAATGCATGCCGCATGTCAAGGGGGTCCCACATGCATGCCGCATGTCATGGGGGCCCAAATGCTTGCATCATGTCATGGGGGCCCCACATGCATGCCGCATGTCATGGGGCCCAAAAGCTTGACGCATGTCATGGGGGCCATAAATGCATGCCGCATGTCATGGGAGCCCCACATGAATGTCGCATGTCAAGGGGGCCCAACGTGCATGCCGCATGTATTGGGGGCCCCAAATTCATGCCGCATGTCATGAGGGCCCTGCATGCATGCCACATGTCATGGGGGCCCCGCAGGCATTCCGCATGTCATGGGGGGCCCAAATGCATGCCGCATGTCATGGGGGCCCCACATGCATGCCGCATGTGATGGGGGATTCAAATGCATGCCGCATGTCATGGGGGTCCCACATGCATGCCGCATGTCATGGGGGCCCCAAATGCATGCCTCAAGTCATGGGGGCCCCAAATGCATGCCGCATGTCATTGGGGCCCCACATGCATGCCGCATGTCATGGGGTCCCCACATGCATGCCGCATGTCATGGGGGCTCAAATGCTTGCCGCATGTCATGGGGGCCATAAATGCATGCCGCATGTCATGGGGGCCCAACAAGCATGCCGCATGTATTGGGGGCCCCAAATTCATGCAGCATGTCATAGGGGCCCCACATGCATGGCGCATTTCATGGGGGCCCCAAATGCATGCAGCATGTCATGGGGGCCCCACGTGCATGCCACATGTCATTGGGGGCCCACATGCATGCCGCATGTCATGGGGGCCCAAATGCATGACGCATGACATGGATGCTCCACGTGCATGCCGCATGTAATGGGGCCCCCAAATTCATGTCGCATGTCATAGGGGCCCCACGTGCATTCCGCATGTCATGGGGGCCCCAAATGCATGCCGCATGTCATGGGGGCCCCACGTGCATGCCGCATGTCTTGGGGCCCACAAATGCATGCCACATGTCATAGGGGCCCCACATGCATGGCGCATTTCATGGGGGCCCTACATGCATGCCGCATGTCATGGAGGCCCCATGTGCATTCCGCATGTCATGGGGGCCCCAAATGCATGCCGCATGTCATGGGGGCCCCACGTGCATGCTGCATGTCTTAGGGCCCACAAATGCATGCCACATGTCATAGGGGCCCCACATGCATGCCGCATGTCATGGGGGCCCAACAAGCATGCCGCATGTATTGGGGGCCCCAAATTCATGCAGCATGTCATAGGGGCCCCACGTGCATGCCACATGTCATTGGGGGCCCACATGCATGCCGCATGTCATGGGGGCCACACTTGCATGCAGCATGTAATGGGGATCCAAATGCATGACGCATGTCATGGGGGCCCCAAATGCATGCGGCATGTCATAGTTGTCCCACGTGCATACCACATGTCATGGGGGCCCCACATGCATGCCGCATGTCATGGGGGCCCAAATGAATGACGCATGTCATGGATGCTCCACGTGCATGCCGCATGTAATGGGGCCCCCAAATTCATGTCGCATGTCATAGGGGCCCCACGTGCATTCCGCATGTCATGGGGGCCCCAAATGCATGCCGCATGTCATGGGGGCCCCACGTGCATGCCGCATGTCTTGGGGCCCACAAATGCATGCCACATGTCATAGGGGCCCCACATGCATGGCGCATTTCATGGGGGCCCTACATGCATGCCGCATGTCATGGGGGCCCCAAATGCATGCCTCATGTCATGGGGGCCCCAAATGCATGCCGCATGTCATAGTGGTTTCCAAATGCATGCTGCATGTCATGAGGGGCCCACGTGCATGCCGCAAGTCATGGGGGCCCCAAATGCATGCCACATATCATGGGGGCCCCACGTGCATGCTGCATATATTGGGGGCCCCAAATGCATGCCACATGTCATGAGGGCCCCGCTTGCATGCCGCATGTCATTGGGGCCCCGCAGGCATTCCGCATGTCATGGGGGCCCCACGTACATGCTGCATGTCATTGGGGCCCCACGTGCTTGCCGCATTTAATGGGGGACGCAAATGCATGCATGCCGCATGTCATTGGGGCCCTGCAGGCATTCCGCATGTCATGGGGGCCTCACGTGCATTCCGCATGTCATGGGGGCCCCATGTACATGCTGCATGTCATTGGGGCATGACGTGCTTGCCGCATGTCATGGAGCCCCCCAAATGCAGGCCGCATGTTACAGGGGTCCCACATGCATGCCGCATGTCATGGGGGCCCCAAATGCATGCCGCATGTCACAGTGGCCCCAAATGCATGCTGCATGTCATGAGGGCCCCACGTGCATGCCGCATGTCATAGGGGCCCCACGTGCATGCCGCATGTCATGGGGGCCCCACATGCATGCCGCATGTCATGGGGGATCCAAACTCATGCTGCATGTCATTGGGGCCCCAAGCGTATGCCGCATGTCATGCAGGCCCCATGTGCATGCCACATGTAATGGGGGCCACAAATGCATGCGGCATGTCATAGGGGCCCCACGTGCATGCCGCATGTCTCGGGCACCCCAAATTCATGCCGCATGTCATAGGGGCCGCACGTGCATGGCGCAAATCATGGGTGCCCCACATGCATGCCGCATGTCATCGGGGCCCCAAATGCATGCCGCATGTCATAGGGGCCCCACATGCATGCCGCATTTCATGGGGGACCCAAATGCATGCCGCATGTCATGGGGCCCCAAATGCATGTCGCATGTCATGGGGGACCCACATGCATGCTGCATGTCATGGGGGCCCCAAATGCATACCGCATGTCATGGGGGCCCCAAATGCATGTCGCATGTCATGGGGCCCCCCAAATGCATGCAGCATGTCTTGGTGACCACAAATGCATGCCGCATGTCATAGGGGCCCCACATGCATGGCGCATTTCATGGGGCCCCCCACATGCATGCGCATGTCATGGGGGCCTCAAATGCGTGCCCCATATCATGGGGGCCCCAAATGCATGCCGCATGTCATGGGGGCCATAAATGCATGCCGCATGTCAAGGGGCCCCCACGTGCATGACGCATGTCATGGGGACCCACATGCATGCCACATGTCATGGAGGCCCCCATGACATGCGGCAAGCATTTGGGCCCCACATGCATGCTGCATGCCATGGGGCTCCCAAATGCATGCCGCATGTCAAGGGGGCCCAACATGCATGTCATGGAGGCCCAAATGCTTGCCGCATGTCATGGGGGCCCCACATGCATGCCGCATGTCATGGGGCCCAAAAGCTTGCCGCATGTCATGGGGGCCATAAATGCATGCCGCATGTCATGGGAGCCCCACATGAATGGCGCATGTCAAGGGGGCCCAACGTGCATGCCGCATGTATTGGGGGCCCCAAATTCATGCCGCAAGTCATGAGGGCCCTGCATGCATTCCGCATGTCATGGGGGGCCCACATGCATGCTGCATGCCATGGGGCTCCCAAATGCATGCCGCATGTCAAGGGGGCCCAACATGCATGTCATGGGGACCCAAATGCTTGCCGCATGTCATGGGGGCCCCACATGCATGCCGCATGTCATGGGGCCCAAAAGCTTGCCGCATGTCATGGGGGCCATAAATGCATGCCGCATGTCATGGGAGCCCCACATGAATGGCGCATGTCAAGGGGGCCCAACGTGCATGCCGCATGTATTGGGGGCCGCAAATTCATGCCGCAAGTCATGAGGGCCCTGCATGCATTCCGCATGTCATGGGGGGCCCAAATGCATGCCGCATGTCATGGGGGCCCCAAATGCATGCCGCATGTTATGGGGGATTCAAATGCATGCCGCATGTCATGGGGGTCCCACATGCATGCCGCATGTCATGGGGGCCCCAAATGCATGCCTCAAGTCATGGGGCCCCCCAAATGGATGCCGCATTTCATAGGGGCCCCACATCCATGAGGAATATCTTGGGGCCCACAAATGCATACCACATGTCATAGGGGCCCCACATGCATGGCACATGTCATAGGGGCCCCACGTACATGGCTCATGTCATGGGTGCCCCACCTGCATGCCGCATGTCATTGGGGCCCCAATTGCATGCAGCATGTCATGAGGGCCCCACATGCATGCCGCATGTCATGGGGTCCCACGTGCATGCTGCATGTCATTGGGGCCCCACGTGCTTGCCGCATGTCACGAGGGCCACAAATGTATGCCGCATGTCATGGGGGCCCCACGTGCATGCCGCATGTCATGGGGCCACCCAAATGCATGCAGCATGTCATGGGGGCCCCACGTGCATGCCACATGTCATGGGGAGCCCACATGCATGCCGCATATCATAGGGGCCCCACATGCATGGAGCATGTCATGGGGGCCCCATGTGCATGCCGCATGTCATGGGGGATCCAAACTCATGCCGCATGTCATTGGGGCCCCAAGCGTATGCCGCATTTCATGGGGGCCCCATGTGCATGCCACATGTAATGTGGGCCCCAAATGCATGCGGCATGACATAGAGGCCCCACGTGCATGCCGCATGTCTCGGGCACCCCAAATGCATGCAGCATGTTATGGGGGCCCCACGTGCATGCCGCATGTCTCAGGTACCCCAAATGCATGCAGCATGTTATGCAGGCCCCAAATGCATGCCGCATGTCATGGTGGCCCAAATGCATGCTGCATGGCATGGGGGCCCCACATGCATGCCGCATGTCATGGGTGCCCCAAATGCATGCCGCATGTCATGGGGGCTCCACGTGCATGCCGCATTTCATGGGGGACCCAAATGCATGCCGCATGTCATGGGGCCCCAAATGCATGTCGCATGTCATGGGGGCCCCACGTGCATGCTGCATGTCATGGGGGCCCCAAATGAATGCCTCATGTCATGGGGGCCCCAAATGCATGCCGCATGTCATGGGGCCCCCCAAATGCATGCAACATGTCTTGGGGCCCACAAATGCATGCCGCATGTCATAGGGGCCCCACATGCATGGCGTATTTCATGGGGGCCCCAAATGCGTGCCGCATATCATGGGGGCTCCAAATTCATGCCACAAGTCATGGGGGCCATAAATGCATGCCGCATGTCAATGGGGCCCCACGTGCATGACGCATGTCATGGGGACCCACATGCATGCCGCATGTCATGGAGGCCCCCATGACATGCGGCAAGCATTTGGGCCCCACATGCATGCTGCATGCCATGGGGCCCCCAAATGCATGCTGCATGTCAAGGGGGTCCCACATGCATGCCGCATGTCATGGGGGCCCAAATGCTTGCCGCATGTCATGAGGGCCCTGCATGCATGCCACATGTCATGGGGGCCCCGCAGGCATTCCGCATGTCATGGGGGCCCCACGTGCATGCCGCATGTAATGGGGGATTCAAATGCATGCCGCATGTCATGGGGGCCCACATGCATGCCGCATGTCATGGGGCCCCCAAATGCATGCCTCAAGTCATGGGGGCCCCAAATGCATGCCGCATGTCATTGGGGCCCCACATGCATGCCACATGTCATGGGGTCCCCACATGCATGCCGCATGTCATGGGGGCTCAAATGCTTGCCGCATGTCATGGGGGCCATAAATGCATGCCGCATGTCATGGGGGCCCAACAAGCATGCCGCATGTATTGGGGGCCCCAAATTCATGCAGCATGTCATAGGGGCCCCACATGCATGGCGCATTTCATGGGGGCCCCACTTGCATGCAGCATGTAATGGGCGATCCAATTGCATGCTGCACGTCATGGGGGCCCCACGTGCATGCCGCATGTCATGGGGGCCCCGCAGGCATTCCACATGTCATGGGGGCCCCAAATAAATGCTGCATTTCATGGGGGCCCCACGTGCATGCCGCATGTCATGGGGCCCCCCAAATGGATGCCGCATGTCATAGGGGCCCCACATGCATGCCGCATATCATGGGGGCCCCAAATGCATGTTAGCATGTCATGGGGCCCCACGTGCATGCCACATGCCATTGGGGGCCCACATGCATGCCGCATGTCATGGGGGCCACACTTGCATGCAGCATGTAATGGGGATCCAAATGCATGACGCATGTCATGGGGGCCCCAAATGCATGCGGCATGTCATAGTGGCCCCACGTGCATACCACATGTCATGGGGGCCCCACATGCATGCCGCATGTCATGGGGGCCCAAATGCATGACGCATGTCATGGATGCTCCACGTGCATGCCGCATGTAATGGGGCCCCCAAATTCATGTTGCATGTCATAGGGGCCCCACGTGCATTCCGCATGTCATAGTGGCCCCAAATGCATGCTGCATGTCATGACGGGCCCACGTGCTTGACGCATGTCATGGGGGCCCGAAATGCATGGCTCAAGTCATGGGGGCCCCAAATGCATGCCACATATCATGGGGGCCCCACGTGCATGCTGCATATATTGGGGGCCCCAAATGCATGCCACATGTCATGAGGGCCCCGCTTGCATGCCGCATGTCATTGGGGCCCCGCAGGCATTCCGCATGTCATGGGGCCCCCACATGCATGCCACATTTCATGGGGGCACCCAAATGCATGCATGCCGCATGTCATTGGGGCCCCAAATGCATGTCGCATGTCATAGTGGCTCCAAATGCATGCCGCAAGTCATGGGTGCCCCACATGCATGCCGCATGTCATCGGGCCCACAAATGTATGCCGCATGTCATGGGGGCCCCACGTGCATGCCGCATGTCATGGGCCCCCCAAATGCATGCCACATGTCATAGGGGTCCCACATGCATGCCGCATGTCATAGTGGCCCCAAATGCATGCCGCAAGTCATGGATGCCACACATGCATGCTGCATGTCATGGAGGCCCCCAAATGCATGCAGCATGTCTTGGGGCCCACAAATGCATGCCGCATGTCATAGGGGCCCCACATGCATAGCGCATGTCATGGGGGACCGAAATGCATGACTCATGTCATGGGGGCCCCACGTGCATGTCGCATGTCATGGGGGATCCAAACTCATGCTGCATGTCATTGGGACCCCAAACGTATGCCGCATGTCATGGAGGCCCCATGTGCATGCCACATGTAATGGGGGCCCCAAATGCATGCGGCATGTCATAGGGGCCCCACGTGCATTCCGCATGTCTCGGGCACCCCAAATGCATGCAGCATGTTATGGGGGCCCCACGTGCATGCCGCATGTCTCAGGTACCCCAAGTGCATGCAGCATGTTATGCAGGCCCCCATGACATGCGGCAAGCATTTGGGCCACACATGCATGCCGCATGCCATGGGCCCCCCAAATGCATGGCGCATGTCATGGGGGCCCCACATGCATGCCGCATGTCATGAGGGCCCCACATGCATGGCGCATGTCATGGGGGCCCCAAATGCATGCCGCATGTCATGGGGGCCACCAATATGTGCGCATTTCATGGGGGCCCAACGTGCATGCCGCATGTCTTTGGGCCCCAAATATTTGCCGCATGTCATGGGGGCCCCACATGCCTGCCATGTGTCATGGGGTCCCCACATGCATTCCGCATGTCATGAGGGCCCCACATGCATGGCGCAAGTCATCGGGGCCACACGTGCATGCCTCGTGTCATGGGGGCCCCAAACGCATGCCTCATTACACGGGGGCCCCAAGTGCATGCTGCATGTCATGGGGGCCCCAAATGCATGCCGCATGTCATGGGGACCCTAAATGTATGCCGCATGTCATGGGGGCCCAAAATACGTGCCACATATCAGGGGGCCCCACGTGCATGCCGCATGTCATGGGTGCCCCACATGCATGCTGCATTTCATGGGGTCCCAAATGCATGCCCCATGTCATGGGGGGCCCACGTGCATGCCGCAAGTCATGGGGTCCCCAAATGCATGCTTCATGTCATGGGGTCCCTAAATGCATGCCGCATGTCAAGGGGGCCCCAAATGTATGCCGCATGTCATGGGGGCCCAACGTGCATGCCGCATGTCTTGGGGCCCCAAATATTTGCCGCAAGTCGTGGGAGCCCCACATGCATGCCACGTGTCATGGGGTCCCCACGTGCATTCCGCATGTCATGGGGGCTCCACATGCATGCCGCATGTCATGAGGGCCCCAAATGCATGCCGCATGTCATGGAGGCCCCAAATGTATGCCGCATGTCATGGGGGCCCCAAATACATGCCGCATGTCATGGGGGCCCCCGTGCGTGCCGCATGTCATGGGGGCCACAAATACATGTCGCATGTTTTGGGGCCCCCAAATACGTGCCGCATGTCATGGGGGCCCCACGTGCTTGCCGCATGTTATGGAGTCCCCAAATGCATGCCGCCTGTCATGGGGGCCCCACGAGCATGCCGCATTTCCTTGGGGACCCTAAATGCATGCTACATGTCAGGGGCTCCAAATGCTTGCTGCATGTCATGGAAGCCCCAAATACATGCCGCTTGTAATGGGGGCGCCAAATGCATGCCACATATCATGAGGGCAACACGTGCATGCCGCATGTAATGGGGGCCCCACATGCAAGCTGGGTGTTATTGGGGCCCAAATGCATGCCGCATGTCATGGGGGCCCCACATACATGGCGCATGTCATGGGGGCCCCAAATGCATGCCGCATGTCAAGGGGGCCCCAAATTTTTGCCTCATGTCATCGGGGCCCCACATGCATGCTGGTTGTCATGGGGGCCCAAATGCATGCCGCATGTCATGGGGGCCCATGTGCATGCCGCATGTCATGGAGGACCAAATGCATTGCGCATGTTATGGGGGCCCCACGTGCATGCCGCTTGTCTTAGGGGCCCCAAGTACGTGCCGCATAATGGGGTCCCACATGCATGGTGCGTGTCATGGGGGCCCCACATGCATGCCGCATGTCATGACATGCGGCATGCATGTGGGACCCCCATGACACGTGGCATGCATGTGGCCCCCAAATTCATGCTGCATGTCATGGGGGCCCCAATTGCATGACCCATGTTATGGAGGCTGCACATGCATGCCACATTTCATGGGGGCCACAAATGCATGCCGCATGTCATTTGGGCCCCAAAAGTATGCTGCATATCATGGGGGGCCCCAAATATGTGCCGCATGTCATGAGGGCCCCACATGCATGGCGCATGTCATGGGGCCCCCAAATGCATGCCTCATGTTATGGGGGACGCAAATATGTGCTGCATGTCATGTGGGCCCCAAATATGTGCCAAATGTCAAGAGGGCCCCACATGAATGTCGCGTGTCATGGGAGCCCCAAATGCTTGCCGCATGTCATTTCGTCCCCACATGCATGCCACAGGTCATGGGGGCCCCACATACATGCCGCGTGTCATGGGAGCCCCAAATGCATGCCCCCTTTCATGGGGGCACCACGTGCATGCCGCATGTCATGGGGGCCCCAAATGCATACCGCATGTCATGGGGGCCCCAAATGCATGCCGCATGTTATGGGGGCCCTAAATGTATGCCGCATGTCATGGCAACCCCAATACGTGCCACATGTCATGGGGGCCCCACGTGCATGCCGCATGTCATGGGTGCCCCACATGCATGCCTCATGTCATGGGGGCTCCAAATGCATGCCTCATGTCATGGCGTCCCCAAAGACATGCCTCATGTCATGGGGGCCCCACATGCATGCCACATGTCATAGTGGCCCCACATGCATGCCACGTGTCAAGGGAGCCCCAAATGAATGTCGCATGTCAAGGGGGCCCCATGTGCATGCCGCATGTCATGGGGACCCACATGCATGCAGCATGTCATGGAGGCCCCATGACATGCGACAAGCATTTGGGCCCCACATGCATGCCGCATGCCATGGGCCCCCCAAATGCATGCCGCACGTCATGGGGGCCCCACATGCATGCCGCATGTCATGGGGGCCCAAATGCTTGCCACATGTCATGGGGGCCATAAATGCATGCCGCATGTCATGAGGGCCCCAAATGCATGCCGCATGTCTCAGGTACCCCAAATGCATGCAGCATGTTATGCATGCCCCAAATGCATGCCGCATGTCATGGGAGCCCAAATGCATGCCGCATGTCATGGGGGCCCCACATGCATGCCGCATGTCATGGGGGCCCCAAATGCATGCCGCATGTCATGGGGGCCCCACGTGCTTGGCGCAAGTCATGGGTGCCCCACATGCATGACGCATGTCACCGGGGCCCCAAATGCATGCCGCATGTCATAGGGGCCCCACATGCATGACGCATGTCATGGGGGCCCCACATGCATGCTGCATGTCATGGGGGCCCAAATGCTTGCCGCATGTCATGGGGGCCAGAAATGCATGCCGCATGTCATAGGGGCCCCACATGCATGGCGCATTTCATGGGGGCCCTACATGCATGCCGCATGTCATGGGGGCCCCAAGTGCATGCCTCATGTCATGGGGGCCCCAAATGCATGCCGCATGTCATAGTGGCGCCAAATGCATGCTGCATGTCATGAGGGGCCCACGTGCATGCCGCATGTCATGGGGGCCCCAAATGCATGGCTCAAGTCATGGGGGCCTCAAATGCATGCCACATATCATGGGGGCCCCACGTGCATGCTGCATATATTGGGGGCCCCAAATGCATGCCACATGTCATGAGGGCCCCGCTTGCATGCCGCATGTCATTGGGGCCCCGCAGGCATTCCGCATGTCATGGGGGCCTCACGTGCATTCCGCATGTCATGGGGCCCAAATGCATGCCGCATGTCATGGGGGCCCAACGTGCATGCCGCATGTATTGGGGTCCCCAACTGCATGCCGCATATCATGGGGCCCCACATGCATGCCACATGTCATGGGGGCCCCACATGCTTGCCGCATTTCATGGGGGACCCAAATGCATGCATACCGCATGTCATTGGGGCCCCGCAGGCATTCCGCATGTCATGGGGGCCTCACGTGCATTCCGCATGTCATGGGGGCTCCACGTGCATGCTGCATGTCATTGGGGCCCCACGTGCTTGCCGCATTTCATGGGGCCCCACGTGCATGCCTCATGTCACGGGGGCCACAAATGTATGCCGCATGTCATGGGGGCCCCACGTGCATGCCGCATGTCATGGGGCCCCCACATGCATGCCACATTTCATGGGGGGACCCAAATGCATGCATGCCGCATGTCATTGGGGCCCCAAATGCATGCCGCATGTCATAGTGGCTCCAAATGCATGCCGCAAGTCATGGGTGCCCCACATGCATGCCGCATGTCATCGGGCCCACAAATGTATGCCGCATGTCATGGGGGCCCCACGTGCATGCCGCATGTCATGGGGCCCCCCAAATGCATGCCGCATGTCATAGGGGTCCCACATGCATGCCGCATGTCATGGGGGCCCCAAATGCATGCCGCATGTCATAGTGGCCCCAAATGCATGCCGCAAGTCATGGGTGCCCCACATGCATGCCGCATGCCATCGGGGCCCCAAATGCATGCCGCATGTCATAGGGGCCCCACATGCATGGCACATGTCATGGGGGCCCCACATGCATGCCGCATGTCATGGGGGCCCCAAATGAATGTCGCATGTCAAGGGGGCCCCACGTGAATGACGCATGTCATGGGGACCCACATGCATGCTGCATGTCATGGAGGCCCCCAAATGCATGCAGCATGTCTTGGGGCCCACAAATGCATGCCGCATGTCATAGGGGCCCCACAGCATAGCGCATGTCATGGGGGACCCAAATGCATGACTCATGTCATGGGGGCCCCACGTGCATGTCGCATGTCATGGGGGATCCAAACTCATGCTGCATGTCATTGGGGCCCCAAGCGTATGCCGCATGTCATGGAGGCCCCATGTGCATGCCACATGTAATGGGGGCCCCAAATGCATGCGGCATGTCATAGGGGCCCCACGTGCATGCCGCATGTCTCGGGCACCCCAAATGCATGCCGCATATAATGGGGCCCCCAAATTCATGCCGCAAGTCATGGGGGCCATAAATGCATGCCGCATGTCAAGGGGCCCCCACGTGCATGACGCATGTCATGGGGACCCACATGCATGCCACATGTCATGGAGGCCCCCATGACATGCGGCAAGCATTTGGGCCCCACATGCATGCTGCATGCCATGGGGCCCCAAATGCATGCCGCATGTCAAGGGGGCCCAACATGCATGTCGCATGTCATGGGGGCCCAAATGCTTGCCGCATGTCATGGGGGCCCCACATGCATGCCGCATGTCATGGGGCCCAAAAGCTTGCCGCATGTCATGGGGGCCATAAATGCATGCCGCATGTCATGGGAGCCCCACATGAATGGCGCATGTCAAGGGGGCCCAACGTGCATGCCGCATGTATTGGGGGCCCCAAATTCATGCCGCAAGTCATGAGGGCCCTGTATGCATTCCGCATGTCATGGGGGGCCCAAATGCATGCCGCATGTAATGGGGGATTCAAATGCATGCCGCATGTCATGGGGGTCCCACATGCATGCCTCATGTCATGGGGGCCCCAAATGCATGCCTCAAGTCATGGGGCCCCCCAAATGGATTCCGCATTTCATAGGGGCCCCACATGCATGACGCATATCTTGGGGCCCACAAATGCATGCCGCATGTCATAGGGGCCCCACATGCATGGCACATGTCATAGGGGCCCCACGTACATGGCTCATGTCATGGGTGCCCCACCTGCATGCTGCATGTCATTGGGGCCCCAATTGCATGCCGCATGCCATAGGGGCCCCACATGCATGGCGCATGTCATGGGGGCACCAAATGCATGCCGCATGTTATGGGGGCCCCATGTGCATGCCGCATGTCATGGGGGCCCCGAATGCATGCCGCATGTAATGGGGGCCCCACGTGCATGCCACATGTCATGGGGGCCCCAAATGCATGCAGCATGTCATGGGGGCCCCACGTGCATGCCACATGTCATGGGGGGCCCACATGCATGCCGCATGTCATGGGGGCCCCACTTGCATGCCGCATGTTATGGGGGCCCCATGTGCATGCCGCATGTCATGGGGGTCCCAAATGCATGCCGCATGTAATGGGGGTCCCACATGCATGCAGCATGTCATGAGGGCCCCACATGCATGCCGCATGTCATGGGGGTCCCACGTGCATGCTGCATGTCATTGGGGCCCCACATGCTTGCCGCATGTCACGAGGGCCACAAATGTATGCCGCATATCATGGGGGCCCCACGTGCATGCCGCATGTCATGGGCCCCCCCAAATGCATGCAGCATGTCATGGGGGCCCCACGTGCATGCCACATGTCATGGGGAGCCCACATGCATGCCGCATATCATAGGGGCCCCACATGCATGGAGCATGTCATGGGGGCCCCACGTGCATGCCGCATGTCCTGGGGGATAAAAACTCATGCCGCATGTCATTGGGGCCCCAAGCATATGCCGCATTTCATGGGGGCCCCATGTGCATGCCACATGTAATGTGGGCCCCAAATGCATGCGGCATGTCATAGAGGCCCCACGTGCATGCCGCATGTCTCGGGCACCCCAAATGCATGCAGCATGTTATGGGGCCCCACGTGCATGCCGCATGTCTCAGGTACACCAAATGCATGCAGCATGTTATGCAGGCCCCAAATGCATGCCACATGTCATGGGGGCCCAAATGCATGCCGCATGTCATGGGGGCCCCACATGCATGCCGCATGTCATGGGTGCCCCAAATGCATGCCGCATGTCATGGGGGCTCCACGTGCATGCCGCATTTCATGGGGGACCCAAATGCATGCCGCATGTCATGGGGCCCCCAAATGCATGTCGCATGTCATGGGGGCCCCACGTGCATGCTGCATGTCATGGAGGCCCCAAATGAATGCCTCATGTCATGGGGGCCCCAAATGCATGACGCATGTCATGGGGCCCCCCAAATGCATGCAACATGTATTGGGGCCCACAAATGCATGCCGCATGTCATAGGGGCCCCACATGCATGGCGTATTTCATGGGGGCCCCAAATGCGTGCCGCATATCATGGGGGCCCCAAATTCATGCCGCAAGTCATGGGGGCCATAAATGCATGCTGCATGTCAAGGGGGCCCCACGTGCATGCCGCATGTCATGGAGGCCCCCATGACATGCGGCAAGCATTTGGGCCCCACATGCATGCTGCATGCCATGGGGCCCCTAAATGCATGCCGCATGTCAAGGGGGTCCCACATGCATGCCGCATGTCATGGGGGCCCAAATGCTTGCATCATGTCATGGGGGCCCCACATGCATGCCGCATGTCATGGGGCCCAAAAGCTTGACGCATGTCATGGGGGCCATAAATGCATGCCGCATGTCATGGGAGCCCCACATGAATGTCGCATGTCAAGGGGGCCCAACGTGCATGCCGCATGTATTGGGGGCCCCAAATTCATGCCGCATGTCATGAGGGCCCTGCATGCATGCCGCATGTCATGGGGGTCCCACGTGCATGCTGCATGTCATTGGGGCCCCACATGCTTGCCGCATGTCACGAGGGCCACAAATGTATGCCGCATATCATGGGGGCCCCACGTGCATGCCGCATGTCATGGGCCCCCCCAAATGCATGCAGCATGTCATGGGGGCCCCACGTGCATGCCACATGTCATGGGGAGCCCACATGCATGCCGCATATCATAGGGGCCCCACATGCATGGAGCATGTCATGGGGGCCCCACGTGCATGCCGCATGTCCTGGGGGATCCAAACTCATGCCGCATGTCATTGGGGCCCCAAGCGTATGCCGCATTTCATGGGGGCCCCATGTGCATGCCACATGTAATGTGGGCCCCAAATGCATGCGGCATGTCACAGAGGCCCCACGTGCATGCCGCATGTCTCGGGCACCCCAAATGCATGCAGCATGTTATGGGGCCCCACGTGCATGCCGCATGTCTCAGGTACACCAAATGCATGCAGCATGTTATGCAGGCCCCAAATGCATGCCACATGTCATGGGGGCCCAAATGCATGCCGCATGTCATGGGGGCCCCACATGCATGCCGCATGTCATGGGTGCCCCAAATGCATGCCGCATGTCATGGGGGCTCCACGTGCATGCCGCATTTCATGGGGGACCCAAATGCATGCCGCATGTCATGGGGCCCCCAAATGCATGTCGCATGTCATGGGGGCCCCAAATGCATGCTGCATGTCATGGAGGCCCCAAATGAATGCCTCATGTCATGGGGGCCCCAAATGCATGCCGCATGTCATGGGGCCCCCCAAATGCATGCAACATGTATTGGGGCCCACAAATGCATGCCGCATGTCATAGGGGCCCCACATGCATGGCGTATTTCATGGGGGCCCCAAATGCGTGCCGCATATCATGGGGGCCCCAAATTCATGCCGCAAGTCATGGGGGCCATAAATGCATGCTGCATGTCAAGGGGGCCCCACGTGCATGACGCATGTCATGGGGACCCACATGCATGCCGCATGTCATGGAGGCCCCCATGACATGCGGCAAGCATTTGGGCCCCACATGCATGCTGCATGCCATGGGGCCCCTAAATGCATGCCGCATGTCAAGGGGGTCCCACATGCATGCCGCATGTCATGGGGGCCCAAATGCTTGCATCATGTCATGGGGGCCCCACATGCATGCCGCATGTCATGGGGCCCAAAAGCTTGACGCATGTCATGGGGGCCATAAATGCATGCCGCATGTCATGGGAGCCCCACATGAATGTCGCATGTCAAGGGGGCCCAACGTGCATGCCGCATGTATTGGGGGCCCCAAATTCATGCCGCATGTCATGAGGGCCCTGCATGCATGCCACATGTCATGGGGGCCCCGCAGGCATTCCGCATGTCATGGGGGGCCCAAATGCATGCCGCATGTCATGGGGGCCCCACATGCATGCCGCATGTGATGGGGGATTCAAATGCATGCCGCATGTCATGGGGGTCCCACATGCATGCCGCATGTCATGGGGGCCCCAAATGCATGCCTCAAGTCATGGGGGCCCCAAATGCATGCCGCATGTCATTGGGGCCCCACATGCATGCCGCATGTCATGGGGTCCCCACATGCATGCCGCATGTCATGGGGGCTCAAATGCTTGCCGCATGTCATGGGGGCCATAAATGCATGCCGCATGTCATGGGGGCCCAACAAGCATGCCGCATGTATTGGGGGCCCCAAATTCATGCAGCATGTCATAGGGGCCCCACATGCATGGCGCATTTCATGGGGGCCCCAAATGCATGCAGCATGTCATGGGGGCCCCACGTGCATGCCACATGTCATTGGGGGCCCACATGCATGCCGCATGTCATGGGGGCCCAAATGCATGACGCATGACATGGATGCTCCACGTGCATGCCGCATGTAATGGGGCCCCCAAATTCATGTCGCATGTCATAGGGGCCCCACGTGCATTCCGCATGTCATGGGGGCCCCAAATGCATGCCGCATGTCATGGGGGCCCCACGTGCATGCCGCATGTCTTGGGGCCCACAAATGCATGCCACATGTCATAGGGGCCCCACATGCATGGCGCATTTCATGGGGGCCCTACATGCATGCCGCATGTCATGGAGGCCCCATGTGCATTCCGCATGTCATGGGGGCCCCAAATGCATGCCGCATGTCATGGGGGCCCCACGTGCATGCTGCATGTCTTAGGGCCCACAAATGCATGCCACATGTCATAGGGGCCCCACATGCATGCCGCATGTCATGGGGGCCCAACAAGCATGCCGCATGTATTGGGGGCCCCAAATTCATGCAGCATGTCATAGGGGCCCCACGTGCATGCCACATGTCATTGGGGGCCCACATGCATGCCGCATGTCATGGGGGCCACACTTGCATGCAGCATGTAATGGGGATCCAAATGCATGACGCATGTCATGGGGGCCCCAAATGCATGCGGCATGTCATAGTTGTCCCACGTGCATACCACATGTCATGGGGGCCCCACATGCATGCCGCATGTCATGGGGGCCCAAATGAATGACGCATGTCATGGATGCTCCACGTGCATGCCGCATGTAATGGGGCCCCCAAATTCATGTCGCATGTCATAGGGGCCCCACGTGCATTCCGCATGTCATGGGGGCCCCAAATGCATGCCGCATGTCATGGGGGCCCCACGTGCATGCCGCATGTCTTGGGGCCCACAAATGCATGCCACATGTCATAGGGGCCCCACATGCATGGCGCATTTCATGGGGGCCCTACATGCATGCCGCATGTCATGGGGGCCCCAAATGCATGCCTCATGTCATGGGGGCCCCAAATGCATGCCGCATGTCATAGTGGTTTCCAAATGCATGCTGCATGTCATGAGGGGCCCACGTGCATGCCGCAAGTCATGGGGGCCCCAAATGCATGCCACATATCATGGGGGCCCCACGTGCATGCTGCATATATTGGGGGCCCCAAATGCATGCCACATGTCATGAGGGCCCCGCTTGCATGCCGCATGTCATTGGGGCCCCGCAGGCATTCCGCATGTCATGGGGGCCCCACGTACATGCTGCATGTCATTGGGGCCCCACGTGCTTGCCGCATTTAATGGGGGACGCAAATGCATGCATGCCGCATGTCATTGGGGCCCTGCAGGCATTCCGCATGTCATGGGGGCCTCACGTGCATTCCGCATGTCATGGGGGCCCCATGTACATGCTGCATGTCATTGGGGCATGACGTGCTTGCCGCATGTCATGGAGCCCCCCAAATGCAGGCCGCATGTTACAGGGGTCCCACATGCATGCCGCATGTCATGGGGGCCCCAAATGCATGCCGCATGTCACAGTGGCCCCAAATGCATGCTGCATGTCATGAGGGCCCCACGTGCATGCCGCATGTCATAGGGGCCCCACGTGCATGCCGCATGTCATGGGGGCCCCACATGCATGCCGCATGTCATGGGGGATCCAAACTCATGCTGCATGTCATTGGGGCCCCAAGCGTATGCCGCATGTCATGCAGGCCCCATGTGCATGCCACATGTAATGGGGGCCACAAATGCATGCGGCATGTCATAGGGGCCCCACGTGCATGCCGCATGTCTCGGGCACCCCAAATTCATGCCGCATGTCATAGGGGCCGCACGTGCATGGCGCAAATCATGGGTGCCCCACATGCATGCCGCATGTCATCGGGGCCCCAAATGCATGCCGCATGTCATAGGGGCCCCACATGCATGCCGCATTTCATGGGGGACCCAAATGCATGCCGCATGTCATGGGGCCCCAAATGCATGTCGCATGTCATGGGGGACCCACATGCATGCTGCATGTCATGGGGGCCCCAAATGCATACCGCATGTCATGGGGGCCCCAAATGCATGTCACATGTCATGGGGCCCCCCAAATGCATGCAGCATGTCTTGGTGACCACAAATGCATGCCGCATGTCATAGGGGCCCCACATGCATGGCGCATTTCATGGGGCCCCCCACATGCATGCGCATGTCATGGGGGCCTCAAATGCGTGCCCCATATCATGGGGGCCCCAAATGCATGCCGCATGTCATGGGGGCCATAAATGCATGCCGCATGTCAAGGGGCCCCCACGTGCATGACGCATGTCATGGGGACCCACATGCATGCCACATGTCATGGAGGCCCCCATGACATGCGGCAAGCATTTGGGCCCCACATGCATGCTGCATGCCATGGGGCTCCCAAATGCATGCCGCATGTCAAGGGGGCCCAACATGCATGTCATGGAGGCCCAAATGCTTGCCGCATGTCATGGGGGCCCCACATGCATGCCGCATGTCATGGGGCCCAAAAGCTTGCCGCATGTCATGGGGGCCATAAATGCATGCCGCATGTCATGGGAGCCCCACATGAATGGCGCATGTCAAGGGGGCCCAACGTGCATGCCGCATGTATTGGGGGCCCCAAATTCATGCCGCAAGTCATGAGGGCCCTGCATGCATTCCGCATGTCATGGGGGGCCCACATGCATGCTGCATGCCATGGGGCTCCCAAATGCATGCCGCATGTCAAGGGGGCCCAACATGCATGTCATGGGGGCCCAAATGCTTGCCGCATGTCATGGGGGCCCCACATGCATGCCGCATGTCATGGGGCCCAAAAGCTTGCCGCATGTCATGGGGGCCATAAATGCATGCCGCATGTCATGGGAGCCCCACATGAATGGCGCATGTCAAGGGGGCCCAACGTGCATGCCGCATGTATTGGGGGCCGCAAATTCATGCCGCAAGTCATGAGGGCCCTGCATGCATTCCGCATGTCATGGGGGGCCCAAATGCATGCCGCATGTCATGGGGGCCCCAAATGCATGCCGCATGTTATGGGGGATTCAAATGCATGCCGCATGTCATGGGGGTCCCACATGCATGCCGCATGTCATGGGGGCCCCAAATGCATGCCTCAAGTCATGGGGCCCCCCAAATGGATGCCGCATTTCATAGGGGCCCCACATCCATGAGGAATATCTTGGGGCCCACAAATGCATACCACATGTCATAGGGGCCCCACATGCATGGCACATGTCATAGGGGCCCCACGTACATGGCTCATGTCATGGGTGCCCCACCTGCATGCCGCATGTCATTGGGGCCCCAATTGCATGCAGCATGTCATGAGGGCCCCACATGCATGCCGCATGTCATGGGGTCCCACGTGCATGCTGCATGTCATTGGGGCCCCACGTGCTTGCCGCATGTCACGAGGGCCACAAATGTATGCCGCATGTCATGGGGGCCCCACGTGCATGCCGCATGTCATGGGGCCACCCAAATGCATGCAGCATGTCATGGGGGCCCCACGTGCATGCCACATGTCATGGGGAGCCCACATGCATGCCGCATATCATAGGGGCCCCACATGCATGGAGCATGTCATGGGGGCCCCATGTGCATGCCGCATGTCATGGGGGATCCAAACTCATGCCGCATGTCATTGGGGCCCCAAGCGTATGCCGCATTTCATGGGGGCCCCATGTGCATGCTACATGTAATGTGGGCCCCAAATGCATGCGGCATGACATAGAGGCCCCACGTGCATGCCGCATGTCTCGGGCACCCCAAATGCATGCAGCATGTTATGGGGGCCCCACGTGCATGCCGCATGTCTCAGGTACCCCAAATGCATGCAGCATGTTATGCAGGCCCCAAATGCATGCCGCATGTCATGGTGGCCCAAATGCATGCTGCATGGCATGGGGGCCCCACATGCATGCCGCATGTCATGGGTGCCCCAAATGCATGCCGCATGTCATGGGGGCTCCACGTGCATGCCGCATTTCATGGGGGACCCAAATGCATGCCGCATGTCATGGGGCCCCAAATGCATGTCGCATGTCATGGGGGCCCCACGTGCATGCTGCATGTCATGGGGGCCCCAAATGAATGCCTCATGTCATGGGGGCCCCAAATGCATGCCGCATGTCATGGGGCCCCCCAAATGCATGCAACATGTCTTGGGGCCCACAAATGCATGCCGCATGTCATAGGGGCCCCACATGCATGGCGTATTTCATGGGGGCCCCAAATGCGTGCCGCATATCATGGGGGCTCCAAATTCATGCCACAAGTCATGGGGGCCATAAATGCATGCCGCATGTCAATGGGGCCCCACGTGCATGACGCATGTCATGGGGACCCACATGCATGCCGCATGTCATGGAGGCCCCCATGACATGCGGCAAGCATTTGGGCCCCACATGCATGCTGCATGCCATGGGGCCCCCAAATGCATGCTGCATGTCAAGGGGGTCCCACATGCATGCCGCATGTCATGGGGGCCCAAATGCTTGCCGCATGTCATGAGGGCCCTGCATGCATGCCACATGTCATGGGGGCCCCGCAGGCATTCCGCATGTCATGGGGGCCCCACGTGCATGCCGCATGTAATGGGGGATTCAAATGCATGCCGCATGTCATGGGGGCCCACATGCATGCCGCATGTCATGGGGCCCCCAAATGCATGCCTCAAGTCATGGGGGCCCCAAATGCATGCCGCATGTCATTGGGGCCCCACATGCATGCCACATGTCATGGGGTCCCCACATGCATGCCGCATGTCATGGGGGCTCAAATGCTTGCCGCATGTCATGGGGGCCATAAATGCATGCCGCATGTCATGGGGGCCCAACAAGCATGCCGCATGTATTGGGGGCCCCAAATTCATGCAGCATGTCATAGGGGCCCCACATGCATGGCGCATTTCATGGGGGCCCCACTTGCATGCAGCATGTAATGGGCGATCCAATTGCATGCTGCACGTCATGGGGGCCCCACGTGCATGCCGCATGTCATGGGGGCCCCGCAGGCATTCCACATGTCATGGGGGCCCCAAATAAATGCTGCATTTCATGGGGGCCCCACGTGCATGCCGCATGTCATGGGGCCCCCCAAATGGATGCCGCATGTCATAGGGGCCCCACATGCATGCCGCATATCATGGGGGCCCCAAATGCATGTTAGCATGTCATGGGGCCCCACGTGCATGCCACATGCCATTGGGGGCCCACATGCATGCCGCATGTCATGGGGGCCACACTTGCATGCAGCATGTAATGGGGATCCAAATGCATGACGCATGTCATGGGGGCCCCAAATGCATGCGGCATGTCATAGTGGCCCCACGTGCATACCACATGTCATGGGGGCCCCACATGCATGCCGCATGTCATGGGGGCCCAAATGCATGACGCATGTCATGGATGCTCCACGTGCATGCCGCATGTAATGGGGCCCCCAAATTCATGTTGCATGTCATAGGGGCCCCACGTGCATTCCGCATGTCATAGTGGCCCCAAATGCATGCTGCATGTCATGACGGGCCCACGTGCTTGACGCATGTCATGGGGGCCCGAAATGCATGGCTCAAGTCATGGGGGCCCCAAATGCATGCCACATATCATGGGGGCCCCACGTGCATGCTGCATATATTGGGGGCCCCAAATGCATGCCACATGTCATGAGGGCCCCGCTTGCATGCCGCATGTCATTGGGGCCCCGCAGGCATTCCGCATGTCATGGGGCCCCCACATGCATGCCACATTTCATGGGGGCACCCAAATGCATGCATGCCGCATGTCATTGGGGCCCCAAATGCATGTCGCATGTCATAGTGGCTCCAAATGCATGCCGCAAGTCATGGGTGCCCCACATGCATGCCGCATGTCATCGGGCCCACAAATGTATGCCGCATGTCATGGGGGCCCCACGTGCATGCCGCATGTCATGGGCCCCCCAAATGCATGCCGCATGTCATAGGGGTCCCACATGCATGCCGCATGTCATAGTGGCCCCAAATGCATGCCGCAAGTCATGGATGCCACACATGCATGCTGCATGTCATGGAGGCCCCCAAATGCATGCAGCATGTCTTGGGGCCCACAAATGCATGCCGCATGTCATAGGGGCCCCACATGCATAGCGCATGTCATGGGGGACCGAAATGCATGACTCATGTCATGGGGGCCCCACGTGCATGTCGCATGTCATGGGGGATCCAAACTCATGCTGCATGTCATTGGGACCCCAAACGTATGCCGCATGTCATGGAGGCCCCATGTGCATGCCACATGTAATGGGGGCCCCAAATGCATGCGGCATGTCATAGGGGCCCCACGTGCATTCCGCATGTCTCGGGCACCCCAAATGCATGCAGCATGTTATGGGGGCCCCACGTGCATGCCGCATGTCTCAGGTACCCCAAGTGCATGCAGCATGTTATGCAGGCCCCCATGACATGCGGCAAGCATTTGGGCCACACATGCATGCCGCATGCCATGGGCCCCCCAAATGCATGGCGCATGTCATGGGGGCCCCACATGCATGCCGCATGTCATGAGGGCCCCACATGCATGGCGCATGTCATGGGGGCCCCAAATGCATGCCGCATGTCATGGGGGCCACCAATATGTGCGCATTTCATGGGGGCCCAACGTGCATGCCGCATGTCTTTGGGCCCCAAATATTTGCCGCATGTCATGGGGGCCCCACATGCCTGCCATGTGTCATGGGGTCCCCACATGCATTCCGCATGTCATGAGGGCCCCACATGCATGGCGCAAGTCATCGGGGCCACACGTGCATGCCTCGTGTCATGGGGGCCCCAAACGCATGCCTCATTACACGGGGGCCCCAAGTGCATGCTGCATGTCATGGGGGCCCCAAATGCATGCCGCATGTCATGGGGACCCTAAATGTATGCCGCATGTCATGGGGGCCCAAAATACGTGCCACATATCAGGGGGCCCCACGTGCATGCCGCATGTCATGGGTGCCCCACATGCATGCTGCATTTCATGGGGTCCCAAATGCATGCCCCATGTCATGGGGGGCCCACGTGCATGCCGCAAGTCATGGGGTCCCCAAATGCATGCTTCATGTCACGGGGTCCCTAAATGCATGCCGCATGTCAAGGGGGCCCCAAATGTATGCCGCATGTCATGGGGGCCCAACGTGCATGCCGCATGTCTTGGGGCCCCAAATATTTGCCGCAAGTCGTGGGAGCCCCACATGCATGCCACGTGTCATGGGGTCCCCACGTGCATTCCGCATGTCATGGGGGCTCCACATGCATGCCGCATGTCATGAGGGCCCCAAATGCATGCCGCATGTCATGGAGGCCCCAAATGTATGCCGCATGTCATGGGGGCCCCAAATACATGCCGCATGTCATGGGGGCCCCCGTGCGTGCCGCATGTCATGGGGGCCACAAATACATGTCGCATGTTTTGGGGCCCCCAAATACGTGCCGCATGTCATGGGGGCCCCACGTGCTTGCCGCATGTTATGGAGTCCCCAAATGCATGCCGCCTGTCATGGGGGCCCCACGAGCATGCCGCATTTCCTTGGGGACCCTAAATGCATGCTACATGTCAGGGGCTCCAAATGCTTGCTGCAT
Source organism: Phyllobates terribilis (assembly GCF_046119375.1). Lineage (NCBI taxonomy): Eukaryota > Metazoa > Chordata > Amphibia > Anura > Dendrobatidae > Phyllobates > Phyllobates terribilis. The sequence continues at coordinate 3,177,295 of NW_027362942.1, read as the reverse complement.
GTCATGGAAGCCCCAAATACATGCCGCTTGTAATGGGGGCGCCAAATGCATGCCACATATCATGAGGGCAACACGTGCATGCCGCATGTAATGGGGGCCCCACATGCAAGCTGGGTGTTATTGGGGCCCAAATGCATGCCGCATGTCATGGGGGCCCCACATACATGGCGCATGTCATGGGGGCCCCAAATGCATGCCGCATGTCAAGGGGGCCCCAAATTTTTGCCTCATGTCATCGGGGCCCCACATGCATGCTGGTTGTCATGGGGGCCCAAATGCATGCCGCATGTCATGGGGGCCCATGTGCATGCCGCATGTCATGGAGGACCAAATGCATTGCGCATGTTATGGGGGCCCCACGTGCATGCCGCTTGTCTTAGGGGCCCCAAGTACGTGCCGCATAATGGGGTCCCACATGCATGGTGCGTGTCATGGGGGCCCCACATGCATGCCGCATGTCATGACATGCGGCATGCATGTGGGACCCCCATGACACGTGGCATGCATGTGGCCCCCAAATTCATGCTGCATGTCATGGGGGCCCCAATTGCATGACCCATGTTATGGAGGCTGCACATGCATGCCACATTTCATGGGGGCCACAAATGCATGCCGCATGTCATTTGGGCCCCAAAAGTATGCTGCATATCATGGGGGGCCCCAAATATGTGCCGCATGTCATGAGGGCCCCACATGCATGGCGCATGTCATGGGGCCCCCAAATGCATGCCTCATGTTATGGGGGCCGCAAATATGTGCTGCATGTCATGTGGGCCCCAAATATGTGCCAAATGTCAAGAGGGCCCCACATGAATGTCGCGTGTCATGGGAGCCCCAAATGCTTGCCGCATGTCATTTCGTCCCCACATGCATGCCACAGGTCATGGGGGCCCCACATACATGCCGCGTGTCATGGGAGCCCCAAATGCATGCCCCCTTTCATGGGGGCACCACGTGCATGCCGCATGTCATGGGGGCCCCAAATGCATACCGCATGTCATGGGGGCCCCAAATGCATGCCGCATGTTATGGGGGCCCTAAATGTATGCCGCATGTCATGGCAACCCCAATACGTGCCACATGTCATGGGGGCCCCACGTGCATGCCGCATGTCATGGGTGCCCCACATGCATGCCTCATGTCATGGGGGCTCCAAATGCATGCCTCATGTCATGGCGTCCCCAAAGACATGCCTCATGTCATGGGGGCCCCACATGCATGCCACATGTCATAGTGGCCCCACATGCATGCCACGTGTCAAGGGAGCCCCAAATGAATGTCGCATGTCAAGGGGGCCCCATGTGCATGCCGCATGTCATGGGGACCCACATGCATGCAGCATGTCATGGAGGCCCCATGACATGCGACAAGCATTTGGGCCCCACATGCATGCCGCATGCCATGGGCCCCCCAAATGCATGCCGCACGTCATGGGGGCCCCACATGCATGCCGCATGTCATGGGGGCCCAAATGCTTGCCACATGTCATGGGGGCCATAAATGCATGCCGCATGTCATGAGGGCCCCAAATGCATGCCGCATGTCTCAGGTACCCCAAATGCATGCAGCATGTTATGCATGCCCCAAATGCATGCCGCATGTCATGGGAGCCCAAATGCATGCCGCATGTCATGGGGGCCCCACATGCATGCCGCATGTCATGGGGGCCCCAAATGCATGCCGCATGTCATGGGGGCCCCACGTGCTTGGCGCAAGTCATGGGTGCCCCACATGCATGACGCATGTCACCGGGGCCCCAAATGCATGCCGCATGTCATAGGGGCCCCACATGCATGACGCATGTCATGGGGGCCCCACATGCATGCTGCATGTCATGGGGGCCCAAATGCTTGCCGCATGTCATGGGGGCCAGAAATGCATGCCGCATGTCATAGGGGCCCCACATGCATGGCGCATTTCATGGGGGCCCTACATGCATGCCGCATGTCATGGGGGCCCCAAGTGCATGCCTCATGTCATGGGGGCCCCAAATGCATGCCGCATGTCATAGTGGCGCCAAATGCATGCTGCATGTCATGAGGGGCCCACGTGCATGCCGCATGTCATGGGGGCCCCAAATGCATGGCTCAAGTCATGGGGGCCTCAAATGCATGCCACATATCATGGGGGCCCCACGTGCATGCTGCATATATTGGGGGCCCCAAATGCATGCCACATGTCATGAGGGCCCCGCTTGCATGCCGCATGTCATTGGGGCCCCGCAGGCATTCCGCATGTCATGGGGGCCTCACGTGCATTCCGCATGTCATGGGGCCCAAATGCATGCCGCATGTCATGGGGGCCCAACGTGCATGCCGCATGTATTGGGGTCCCCAACTGCATGCCGCATATCATGGGGCCCCACATGCATGCCACATGTCATGGGGGCCCCACATGCTTGCCGCATTTCATGGGGGACCCAAATGCATGCATACCGCATGTCATTGGGGCCCCGCAGGCATTCCGCATGTCATGGGGGCCTCACGTGCATTCCGCATGTCATGGGGGCTCCACGTGCATGCTGCATGTCATTGGGGCCCCACGTGCTTGCCGCATTTCATGGGGCCCCACGTGCATGCCTCATGTCACGGGGGCCACAAATGTATGCCGCATGTCATGGGGGCCCCACGTGCATGCCGCATGTCATGGGGCCCCCACATGCATGCCACATTTCATGGGGGGACCCAAATGCATGCATGCCGCATGTCATTGGGGCCCCAAATGCATGCCGCATGTCATAGTGGCTCCAAATGCATGCCGCAAGTCATGGGTGCCCCACATGCATGCCGCATGTCATCGGGCCCACAAATGTATGCCGCATGTCATGGGGGCCCCACGTGCATGCCGCATGTCATGGGGCCCCCCAAATGCATGCCGCATGTCATAGGGGTCCCACATGCATGCCGCATGTCATGGGGGCCCCAAATGCATGCCGCATGTCATAGTGGCCCCAAATGCATGCCGCAAGTCATGGGTGCCCCACATGCATGCCGCATGCCATCGGGGCCCCAAATGCATGCCGCATGTCATAGGGGCCCCACATGCATGGCACATGTCATGGGGGCCCCACATGCATGCCGCATGTCATGGGGGCCCCAAATGAATGTCGCATGTCAAGGGGGCCCCACGTGAATGACGCATGTCATGGGGACCCACATGCATGCTGCATGTCATGGAGGCCCCCAAATGCATGCAGCATGTCTTGGGGCCCACAAATGCATGCCGCATGTCATAGGGGCCCCACAGCATAGCGCATGTCATGGGGGACCCAAATGCATGACTCATGTCATGGGGGCCCCACGTGCATGTCGCATGTCATGGGGGATCCAAACTCATGCTGCATGTCATTGGGGCCCCAAGCGTATGCCGCATGTCATGGAGGCCCCATGTGCATGCCACATGTAATGGGGGCCCCAAATGCATGCGGCATGTCATAGGGGCCCCACGTGCATGCCGCATGTCTCGGGCACCCCAAATGCATGCCGCATATAATGGGGCCCCCAAATTCATGCCGCAAGTCATGGGGGCCATAAATGCATGCCGCATGTCAAGGGGCCCCCACGTGCATGACGCATGTCATGGGGACCCACATGCATGCCACATGTCATGGAGGCCCCCATGACATGCGGCAAGCATTTGGGCCCCACATGCATGCTGCATGCCATGGGGCCCCAAATGCATGCCGCATGTCAAGGGGGCCCAACATGCATGTCGCATGTCATGGGGGCCCAAATGCTTGCCGCATGTCATGGGGGCCCCACATGCATGCCGCATGTCATGGGGCCCAAAAGCTTGCCGCATGTCATGGGGGCCATAAATGCATGCCGCATGTCATGGGAGCCCCACATGAATGGCGCATGTCAAGGGGGCCCAACGTGCATGCCGCATGTATTGGGGGCCCCAAATTCATGCCGCAAGTCATGAGGGCCCTGTATGCATTCCGCATGTCATGGGGGGCCCAAATGCATGCCGCATGTAATGGGGGATTCAAATGCATGCCGCATGTCATGGGGGTCCCACATGCATGCCTCATGTCATGGGGGCCCCAAATGCATGCCTCAAGTCATGGGGCCCCCCAAATGGATTCCGCATTTCATAGGGGCCCCACATGCATGACGCATATCTTGGGGCCCACAAATGCATGCCGCATGTCATAGGGGCCCCACATGCATGGCACATGTCATAGGGGCCCCACGTACATGGCTCATGTCATGGGTGCCCCACCTGCATGCTGCATGTCATTGGGGCCCCAATTGCATGCCGCATGCCATAGGGGCCCCACATGCATGGCGCATGTCATGGGGGCCCCAAATGCATGCCGCATGTTATGGGGGCCCCATGTGCATGCCGCATGTCATGGGGGCCCCGAATGCATGCCGCATGTAATGGGGGCCCCACGTGCATGCCACATGTCATGGGGGCCCCAAATGCATGCAGCATGTCATGGGGGCCCCACGTGCATGCCACATGTCATGGGGGGCCCACATGCATGCCGCATGTCATGGGGGCCCCACTTGCATGCCGCATGTTATGGGGGCCCCATGTGCATGCCGCATGTCATGGGGGTCCCAAATGCATGCCGCATGTAATGGGGGTCCCACATGCATGCAGCATGTCATGAGGGCCCCACATGCATGCCGCATGTCATGGGGGTCCCACGTGCATGCTGCATGTCATTGGGGCCCCACATGCTTGCCGCATGTCACGAGGGCCACAAATGTATGCCGCATATCATGGGGGCCCCACGTGCATGCCGCATGTCATGGGCCCCCCCAAATGCATGCAGCATGTCATGGGGGCCCCACGTGCATGCCACATGTCATGGGGAGCCCACATGCATGCCGCATATCATAGGGGCCCCACATGCATGGAGCATGTCATGGGGGCCCCACGTGCATGCCGCATGTCCTGGGGGATAAAAACTCATGCCGCATGTCATTGGGGCCCCAAGCATATGCCGCATTTCATGGGGGCCCCATGTGCATGCCACATGTAATGTGGGCCCCAAATGCATGCGGCATGTCATAGAGGCCCCACGTGCATGCCGCATGTCTCGGGCACCCCAAATGCATGCAGCATGTTATGGGGCCCCACGTGCATGCCGCATGTCTCAGGTACACCAAATGCATGCAGCATGTTATGCAGGCCCCAAATGCATGCCACATGTCATGGGGGCCCAAATGCATGCCGCATGTCATGGGGGCCCCACATGCATGCCGCATGTCATGGGTGCCCCAAATGCATGCCGCATGTCATGGGGGCTCCACGTGCATGCCGCATTTCATGGGGGACCCAAATGCATGCCGCATGTCATGGGGCCCCCAAATGCATGTCGCATGTCATGGGGGCCCCACGTGCATGCTGCATGTCATGGAGGCCCCAAATGAATGCCTCATGTCATGGGGGCCCCAAATGCATGCCGCATGTCATGGGGCCCCCCAAATGCATGCAACATGTATTGGGGCCCACAAATGCATGCCGCATGTCATAGGGGCCCCACATGCATGGCGTATTTCATGGGGGCCCCAAATGCGTGCCGCATATCATGGGGGCCCCAAATTCATGCCGCAAGTCATGGGGGCCATAAATGCATGCTGCATGTCAAGGGGGCCCCACGTGCATGACGCATGTCATGGGGACCCACATGCATGCCGCATGTCATGGAGGCCCCCATGACATGCGGCAAGCATTTGGGCCCCACATGCATGCTGCATGCCATGGGCCCCCTAAATGCATGCCGCATGTCAAGGGGGTCCCACATGCATGCCGCATGTCATGGGGGCCCAAATGCTTGCATCATGTCATGGGGGCCCCACATGCATGCCGCATGTCATGGGGCCCAAAAGCTTGACGCATGTCATGGGGGCCATAAATGCATGCCGCATGTCATGGGAGCCCCACATGAATGTCGCATGTCAAGGGGGCCCAACGTGCATGCCGCATGTATTGGGGGCCCCAAATTCATGCCGCATGTCATGAGGGCCCTGCATGCATGCCGCATGTCATGGGGGTCCCACGTGCATGCTGCATGTCATTGGGGCCCCACATGCTTGCCGCATGTCACGAGGGCCACAAATGTATGCCGCATATCATGGGGGCCCCACGTGCATGCCGCATGTCATGGGCCCCCCCAAATGCATGCAGCATGTCATGGGGGCCCCACGTGCATGCCACATGTCATGGGGAGCCCACATGCATGCCGCATATCATAGGGGCCCCACATGCATGGAGCATGTCATGGGGGCCCCACGTGCATGCCGCATGTCCTGGGGGATCCAAACTCATGCCGCATGTCATTGGGGCCCCAAGCGTATGCCGCATTTCATGGGGGCCCCATGTGCATGCCACATGTAATGTGGGCCCCAAATGCATGCGGCATGTCACAGAGGCCCCACGTGCATGCCGCATGTCTCGGGCACCCCAAATGCATGCAGCATGTTATGGGGCCCCACGTGCATGCCGCATGTCTCAGGTACACCAAATGCATGCAGCATGTTATGCAGGCCCCAAATGCATGCCACATGTCATGGGGGCCCAAATGCATGCCGCATGTCATGGGGGCCCCACATGCATGCCGCATGTCATGGGTGCCCCAAATGCATGCCGCATGTCATGGGGGCTCCACGTGCATGCCGCATTTCATGGGGGACCCAAATGCATGCCGCATGTCATGGGGCCCCCAAATGCATGTCACATGTCATGGGGGCCCCAAATGCATGCTGCATGTCATGGAGGCCCCAAATGAATGCCTCATGTCATGGGGGCCCCAAATGCATGCCGCATGTCATGGGGCCCCCCAAATGCATGCAACATGTATTGGGGCCCACAAATGCATGCCGCATGTCATAGGGGCCCCACATGCATGGCGTATTTCATGGGGGCCCCAAATGCGTGCCGCATATCATGGGGGCCCCAAATTCATGCCGCAAGTCATGGGGGCCATAAATGCATGCTGCATGTCAAGGGGGCCCCACGTGCATGACGCATGTCATGGGGACCCACATGCATGCCGCATGTCATGGAGGCCCCCATGACATGCGGCAAGCATTTGGGCCCCACATGCATGCTGCATGCCATGGGGCCCCTAAATGCATGCCGCATGTCAAGGGGGTCCCACATGCATGCCGCATGTCATGGGGGCCCAAATGCTTGCATCATGTCATGGGGGCCCCACATGCATGCCGCATGTCATGGGGCCCAAAAGCTTGACGCATGTCATGGGGGCCATAAATGCATGCCGCATGTCATGGGAGCCCCACATGAATGTCGCATGTCAAGGGGGCCCAACGTGCATGCCGCATGTATTGGGGGCCCCAAATTCATGCCGCATGTCATGAGGGCCCTGCATGCATGCCACATGTCATGGGGGCCCCGCAGGCATTCCGCATGTCATGGGGGGCCCAAATGCATGCCGCATGTCATGGGGGCCCCACATGCATGCCGCATGTGATGGGGGATTCAAATGCATGCCGCATGTCATGGGGGTCCCACATGCATGCCGCATGTCATGGGGGCCCCAAATGCATGCCTCAAGTCATGGGGGCCCCAAATGCATGCCGCATGTCATTGGGGCCCCACATGCATGCCGCATGTCATGGGGTCCCCACATGCATGCCGCATGTCATGGGGGCTCAAATGCTTGCCGCATGTCATGGGGGCCATAAATGCATGCCGCATGTCATGGGGGCCCAACAAGCATGCCGCATGTATTGGGGGCCCCAAATTCATGCAGCATGTCATAGGGGCCCCACATGCATGGCGCATTTCATGGGGGCCCCAAATGCATGCAGCATGTCATGGGGGCCCCACGTGCATGCCACATGTCATTGGGGGCCCACATGCATGCCGCATGTCATGGGGGCCCAAATGCATGACGCATGACATGGATGCTCCACGTGCATGCCGCATGTAATGGGGCCCCCAAATTCATGTCGCATGTCATAGGGGCCCCACGTGCATTCCGCATGTCATGGGGGCCCCAAATGCATGCCGCATGTCATGGGGGCCCCACGTGCATGCCGCATGTCTTGGGGCCCACAAATGCATGCCACATGTCATAGGGGCCCCACATGCATGGCGCATTTCATGGGGGCCCTACATGCATGCCGCATGTCATGGAGGCCCCATGTGCATTCCGCATGTCATGGGGGCCCCAAATGCATGCCGCATGTCATGGGGGCCCCACGTGCATGCTGCATGTCTTAGGGCCCACAAATGCATGCCACATGTCATAGGGGCCCCACATGCATGCCGCATGTCATGGGGGCCCAACAAGCATGCCGCATGTATTGGGGGCCCCAAATTCATGCAGCATGTCATAGGGGCCCCACGTGCATGCCACATGTCATTGGGGGCCCACATGCATGCCGCATGTCATGGGGGCCACACTTGCATGCAGCATGTAATGGGGATCCAAATGCATGACGCATGTCATGGGGGCCCCAAATGCATGCGGCATGTCATAGTTGTCCCACGTGCATACCACATGTCATGGGGGCCCCACATGCATGCCGCATGTCATGGGGGCCCAAATGAATGACGCATGTCATGGATGCTCCACGTGCATGCCGCATGTAATGGGGCCCCCAAATTCATGTCGCATGTCATAGGGGCCCCACGTGCATTCCGCATGTCATGGGGGCCCCAAATGCATGCCGCATGTCATGGGGGCCCCACGTGCATGCCGCATGTCTTGGGGCCCACAAATGCATGCCACATGTCATAGGGGCCCCACATGCATGGCGCATTTCATGGGGGCCCTACATGCATGCCGCATGTCATGGGGGCCCCAAATGCATGCCTCATGTCATGGGGGCCCCAAATGCATGCCGCATGTCATAGTGGTTTCCAAATGCATGCTGCATGTCATGAGGGGCCCACGTGCATGCCGCAAGTCATGGGGGCCCCAAATGCATGCCACATATCATGGGGGCCCCACGTGCATGCTGCATATATTGGGGGCCCCAAATGCATGCCACATGTCATGAGGGCCCCGCTTGCATGCCGCATGTCATTGGGGCCCCGCAGGCATTCCGCATGTCATGGGGGCCCCACGTACATGCTGCATGTCATTGGGGCCCCACGTGCTTGCCGCATTTAATGGGGGACGCAAATGCATGCATGCCGCATGTCATTGGGGCCCTGCAGGCATTCCGCATGTCATGGGGGCCTCACGTGCATTCCGCATGTCATGGGGGCCCCATGTACATGCTGCATGTCATTGGGGCATGACGTGCTTGCCGCATGTCATGGAGCCCCCCAAATGCAGGCCGCATGTTACAGGGGTCCCACATGCATGCCGCATGTCATGGGGGCCCCAAATGCATGCCGCATGTCACAGTGGCCCCAAATGCATGCTGCATGTCATGAGGGCCCCACGTGCATGCCGCATGTCATAGGGGCCCCACGTGCATGCCGCATGTCATGGGGGCCCCACATGCATGCCGCATGTCATGGGGGATCCAAACTCATGCTGCATGTCATTGGGGCCCCAAGCGTATGCCGCATGTCATGCAGGCCCCATGTGCATGCCACATGTAATGGGGGCCACAAATGCATGCGGCATGTCATAGGGGCCCCACGTGCATGCCGCATGTCTCGGGCACCCCAAATTCATGCCGCATGTCATAGGGGCCGCACGTGCATGGCGCAAATCATGGGTGCCCCACATGCATGCCGCATGTCATCGGGGCCCCAAATGCATGCCGCATGTCATAGGGGCCCCACATGCATGCCGCATTTCATGGGGGACCCAAATGCATGCCGCATGTCATGGGGCCCCAAATGCATGTCGCATGTCATGGGGGACCCACATGCATGCTGCATGTCATGGGGGCCCCAAATGCATACCGCATGTCATGGGGGCCCCAAATGCATGTCGCATGTCATGGGGCCCCCCAAATGCATGCAGCATGTCTTGGTGACCACAAATGCATGCCGCATGTCATAGGGGCCCCACATGCATGGCGCATTTCATGGGGCCCCCCACATGCATGCGCATGTCATGGGGGCCTCAAATGCGTGCCCCATATCATGGGGGCCCCAAATGCATGCCGCATGTCATGGGGGCCATAAATGCATGCCGCATGTCAAGGGGCCCCCACGTGCATGACGCATGTCATGGGGACCCACATGCATGCCACATGTCATGGAGGCCCCCATGACATGCGGCAAGCATTTGGGCCCCACATGCATGCTGCATGCCATGGGGCTCCCAAATGCATGCCGCATGTCAAGGGGGCCCAACATGCATGTCATGGAGGCCCAAATGCTTGCCGCATGTCATGGGGGCCCCACATGCATGCCGCATGTCATGGGGCCCAAAAGCTTGCCGCATGTCATGGGGGCCATAAATGCATGCCGCATGTCATGGGAGCCCCACATGAATGGCGCATGTCAAGGGGGCCCAACGTGCATGCCGCATGTATTGGGGGCCCCAAATTCATGCCGCAAGTCATGAGGGCCCTGCATGCATTCCGCATGTCATGGGGGGCCCACATGCATGCTGCATGCCATGGGGCTCCCAAATGCATGCCGCATGTCAAGGGGGCCCAACATGCATGTCATGGGGGCCCAAATGCTTGCCGCATGTCATGGGGGCCCCACATGCATGCCGCATGTCATGGGGCCCAAAAGCTTGCCGCATGTCATGGGGGCCATAAATGCATGCCGCATGTCATGGGAGCCCCACATGAATGGCGCATGTCAAGGGGGCCCAACGTGCATGCCGCATGTATTGGGGGCCGCAAATTCATGCCGCAAGTCATGAGGGCCCTGCATGCATTCCGCATGTCATGGGGGGCCCAAATGCATGCCGCATGTCATGGGGGCCCCAAATGCATGCCGCATGTTATGGGGGATTCAAATGCATGCCGCATGTCATGGGGGTCCCACATGCATGCCGCATGTCATGGGGGCCCCAAATGCATGCCTCAAGTCATGGGGCCCCCCAAATGGATGCCGCATTTCATAGGGGCCCCACATCCATGAGGAATATCTTGGGGCCCACAAATGCATACCACATGTCATAGGGGCCCCACATGCATGGCACATGTCATAGGGGCCCCACGTACATGGCTCATGTCATGGGTGCCCCACCTGCATGCCGCATGTCATTGGGGCCCCAATTGCATGCAGCATGTCATGAGGGCCCCACATGCATGCCGCATGTCATGGGGTCCCACGTGCATGCTGCATGTCATTGGGGCCCCACGTGCTTGCCGCATGTCACGAGGGCCACAAATGTATGCCGCATGTCATGGGGGCCCCACGTGCATGCCGCATGTCATGGGGCCACCCAAATGCATGCAGCATGTCATGGGGGCCCCACGTGCATGCCACATGTCATGGGGAGCCCACATGCATGCCGCATATCATAGGGGCCCCACATGCATGGAGCATGTCATGGGGGCCCCATGTGCATGCCGCATGTCATGGGGGATCCAAACTCATGCCGCATGTCATTGGGGCCCCAAGCGTATGCCGCATTTCATGGGGGCCCCATGTGCATGCCACATGTAATGTGGGCCCCAAATGCATGCGGCATGACATAGAGGCCCCACGTGCATGCCGCATGTCTCGGGCACCCCAAATGCATGCAGCATGTTATGGGGGCCCCACGTGCATGCCGCATGTCTCAGGTACCCCAAATGCATGCAGCATGTTATGCAGGCCCCAAATGCATGCCGCATGTCATGGTGGCCCAAATGCATGCTGCATGGCATGGGGGCCCCACATGCATGCCGCATGTCATGGGTGCCCCAAATGCATGCCGCATGTCATGGGGGCTCCACGTGCATGCCGCATTTCATGGGGGACCCAAATGCATGCCGCATGTCATGGGGCCCCCAAATGCATGTCGCATGTCATGGGGGCCCCACGTGCATGCTGCATGTCATGGGGGCCCCAAATGAATGCCTCATGTCATGGGGGCCCCAAATGCATGCCGCATGTCATGGGGCCCCCCAAATGCATGCAACATGTCTTGGGGCCCACAAATGCATGCCGCATGTCATAGGGGCCCCACATGCATGGCGTATTTCATGGGGGCCCCAAATGCGTGCCGCATATCATGGGGGCTCCAAATTCATGCCACAAGTCATGGGGGCCATAAATGCATGCCGCATGTCAATGGGGCCCCACGTGCATGACGCATGTCATGGGGACCCACATGCATGCCGCATGTCATGGAGGCCCCCATGACATGCGGCAAGCATTTGGGCCCCACATGCATGCTGCATGCCATGGGGCCCCCAAATGCATGCTGCATGTCAAGGGGGTCCCACATGCATGCCGCATGTCATGGGGGCCCAAATGCTTGCCGCATGTCATGAGGGCCCTGCATGCATGCCACATGTCATGGGGGCCCCGCAGGCATTCCGCATGTCATGGGGGCCCCACGTGCATGCCGCATGTAATGGGGGATTCAAATGCATGCCGCATGTCATGGGGGCCCACATGCATGCCGCATGTCATGGGGCCCCCAAATGCATGCCTCAAGTCATGGGGGCCCCAAATGCATGCCGCATGTCATTGGGGCCCCACATGCATGCCACATGTCATGGGGTCCCCACATGCATGCCGCATGTCATGGGGGCCATAAATGCATGCCGCATGTCATGGGGGCCCAACAAGCATGCCGCATGTATTGGGGGCCCCAAATTCATGCAGCATGTCATAGGGGCCCCACATGCATGGCGCATTTCATGGGGGCCCCACTTGCATGCAGCATGTAATGGGCGATCCAATTGCATGCTGCACGTCATGGGGGCCCCACGTGCATGCCGCATGTCATGGGGGCCCCGCAGGCATTCCACATGTCATGGGGGCCCCAAATAAATGCTGCATTTCATGGGGGCCCCACGTGCATGCCGCATGTCATGGGGCCCCCCAAATGGATGCCGCATGTCATAGGGGCCCCACATGCATGCCGCATATCATGGGGGCCCCAAATGCATGTTAGCATGTCATGGGGCCCCACGTGCATGCCACATGCCATTGGGGGCCCACATGCATGCCGCATGTCATGGGGGCCACACTTGCATGCAGCATGTAATGGGGATCCAAATGCATGACGCATGTCATGGGGGCCCCAAATGCATGCGGCATGTCATAGTGGCCCCACGTGCATACCACATGTCATGGGGGCCCCACATGCATGCCGCATGTCATGGGGGCCCAAATGCATGACGCATGTCATGGATGCTCCACGTGCATGCCGCATGTAATGGGGCCCCCAAATTCATGTTGCATGTCATAGGGGCCCCACGTGCATTCCGCATGTCATAGTGGCCCCAAATGCATCCTGCATGTCATGACGGGCCCACGTGCTTGACGCATGTCATGGGGGCCCGAAATGCATGGCTCAAGTCATGGGGGCCCCAAATGCATGCCACATATCATGGGGGCCCCACGTGCATGCTGCATATATTGGGGGCCCCAAATGCATGCCACATGTCATGAGGGCCCCGCTTGCATGCCGCATGTCATTGGGGCCCCGCAGGCATTCCGCATGTCATGGGGCCCCCACATGCATGCCACATTTCATGGGGGCACCCAAATGCATGCATGCCGCATGTCATTGGGGCCCCAAATGCATGCCGCATGTCATAGTGGCTCCAAATGCATGCCGCAAGTCATGGGTGCCCCACATGCATGCCGCATGTCATCGGGCCCACAAATGTATGCCGCATGTCATGGGGGCCCCACGTGCATGCCGCATGTCATGGGCCCCCCAAATGCATGCCGCATGTCATAGGGGTCCCACATGCATGCCGCATGTCATAGTGGCCCCAAATGCATGCCGCAAGTCATGGATGCCACACATGCATGCTGCATGTCATGGAGGCCCCCAAATGCATGCAGCATGTCTTGGGGCCCACAAATGCATGCCGCATGTCATAGGGGCCCCACATGCATAGCGCATGTCATGGGGGACCGAAATGCATGACTCATGTCATGGGGGCCCCACGTGCATGTCGCATGTCATGGGGGATCCAAACTCATGCTGCATGTCATTGGGACCCCAAACGTATGCCGCATGTCATGGAGGCCCCATGTGCATGCCACATGTAATGGGGGCCCCAAATGCATGCGGCATGTCATAGGGGCCCCACGTGCATTCCGCATGTCTCGGACACCCCAAATGCATGCAGCATGTTATGGGGGCCCCACGTGCATGCCGCATGTCTCAGGTACCCCAAGTGCATGCAGCATGTTATGCAGGCCCCCATGACATGCGGCAAGCATTTGGGCCACACATGCATGCCGCATGCCATGGGCCCCCCAAATGCATGGCGCATGTCATGGGGGCCCCACATGCATGCCGCATGTCATGAGGGCCCCACATGCATGGCGCATGTCATGGGGGCCCCAAATGCATGCCGCATGTCATGGGGGCCACAAATATGTGCGCATTTCATGGGGGCCCAACGTGCATGCCGCATGTCTTTGGGCCCCAAATATTTGCCGCATGTCATGGGGGCCCCACATGCCTGCCATGTGTCATGGGGTCCCCACATGCATTCCGCATGTCATGAGGGCCCCACATGCATGGCGCAAGTCATCGGGGCCACACGTGCATGCCTCGTGTCATGGGGGCCCCAAACGCATGCCTCATTACACGGGGGCCCCAAGTGCATGCTGCATGTCATGGGGGCCCCAAATGCATGCCGCATGTCATGGGGACCCTAAATGTATGCCGCATGTCATGGGGGCCCAAAATACGTGCCACATATCAGGGGGCCCCACGTGCATGCCGCATGTCATGGGTGCCCCACATGCATGCTGCATTTCATGGGGTCCCAAATGCATGCCCCATGTCATGGGGGGCCCACGTGCATGCCGCAAGTCATGGGGTCCCCAAATGCATGCCTCATGTCATGGGGTCCCTAAATGCATGCCGCATGTCAAGGGGGCCCCAAATGTATGCCGCATGTCATGGGGGCCCAACGTGCATGCCGCATGTCTTGGGGCCCCAAATATTTGCCGCAAGTCGTGGGAGCCCCACATGCATGCCACGTGTCATGGGGTCCCCACGTGCATTCCGCATGTCATGGGGGCTCCACATGCATGCCGCATGTCATGAGGGCCCCAAATGCATGCCGCATGTCATGGAGGCCCCAAATGTATGCCGCATGTCATGGGGGCCCCAAATACATGCCGCATGTCATGGGGGCCCCCGTGCGTGCCGCATGTCATGGGGGCCACAAATACATGTCGCATGTTTTGGGGCCCCCAAATACGTGCCGCATGTCATGGGGGCCCCACGTGCTTGCCGCATGTTATGGAGTCCCCAAATGCATGCCGCCTGTCATGGGGGCCCCACGAGCATGCCGCATTTCCTTGGGGACCCTAAATGCATGCTACATGTCAGGGGCTCCAAATGCTTGCTGCATGTCATGGAAGCCCCAAATACATGCCGCTTGTAATGGGGGCGCCAAATGCATGCCACATATCATGAGGGCAACACGTGCATGCCGCATGTAATGGGGGCCCCACATGCAAGCTGGGTGTTATTGGGGCCCAAATGCATGCCGCATGTCATGGGGGCCCCACATACATGGCGCATGTCATGGGGGCCCCAAATGCATGCCGCATGTCAAGGGGGCCCCAAATTTTTGCCTCATGTCATCGGGGCCCCACATGCATGCTGGTTGTCATGGGGGCCCAAATGCATGCCGCATGTCATGGGGGCCCATGTGCATGCCGCATGTCATGGAGGACCAAATGCATTGCGCATGTTATGGGGGCCCCACGTGCATGCCGCTTGTCTTAGGGGCCCCAAGTACGTGCCGCATAATGGGGTCCCACATGCATGGTGCGTGTCATGGGGGCCCCACATGCATGCCGCATGTCATGACATGCGGCATGCATGTGGGACCCCCATGACACGTGGCATGCATGTGGCCCCCAAATTCATGCTGCATGTCATGGGGGCCCCAATTGCATGACCCATGTTATGGAGGCTGCACATGCATGCCACATTTCATGGGGGCCACAAATGCATGCCGCATGTCATTTGGGCCCCAAAAGTATGCTGCATATCATGGGGGGCCCCAAATATGTGCCGCATGTCATGAGGGCCCCACATGCATGGCGCATGTCATGGGGCCCCCAAATGCATGCCTCATGTTATGGGGGCCGCAAATATGTGCTGCATGTCATGTGGGCCCCAAATATGTGCCAAATGTCAAGAGGGCCCCACATGAATGTCGCGTGTCATGGGAGCCCCAAATGCTTGCCGCATGTCATTTCGTCCCCACATGCATGCCACAGGTCATGGGGGCCCCACATACATGCCGCGTGTCATGGGAGCCCCAAATGCATGCCCCCTTTCATGGGGGCACCACGTGCATGCCGCATGTCATGGGGGCCCCAAATGCATACCGCATGTCATGGGGGCCCCAAATGCATGCCGCATGTTATGGGGGCCCTAAATGTATGCCGCATGTCATGGCAACCCCAATACGTGCCACATGTCATGGGGGCCCCACGTGCATGCCGCATGTCATGGGTGCCCCACATGCATGCCTCATGTCATGGGGGCTCCAAATGCATGCCTCATGTCATGGCGTCCCCAAAGACATGCCTCATGTCATGGGGGCCCCACATGCATGCCACATGTCATAGTGGCCCCACATGCATGCCACGTGTCAAGGGAGCCCCAAATGAATGTCGCATGTCAAGGGGGCCCCATGTGCATGCCGCATGTCATGGGGACCCACATGCATGCAGCATGTCATGGAGGCCCAAATGCTTGCCACATGTCATGGGCCCCCCAAATGCATGCCGCACGTCATGGGGGCCCCACATGCATGCCGCATGTCATGGGGGCCCAAATGCTTGCCACATGTCATGGGGGCCATAAATGCATGCCGCATGTCATGAGGGCCCCAAATGCATGCCGCATGTCTCAGGTACCCCAAATGCATGCAGCATGTTATGCATGCCCCAAATGCATGCCGCATGTCATGGGAGCCCAAATGCATGCCGCATGTCATGGGGGCCCCACATGCATGCCGCATGTCATGGGGGCCCCAAATGCATGCCGCATGTCATGGGGGCCCCACGTGCTTGGCGCAAGTCATGGGTGCCCCACATGCATGACGCATGTCACCGGGGCCCCAAATGCATGCCGCATGTCATAGGGGCCCCACATGCATGACGCATGTCATGGGGGCCCCACATGCATGCTGCATGTCATGGGGGCCCAAATGCTTGCCGCATGTCATGGGGGCCAGAAATGCATGCCGCATGTCATAGGGGCCCCACATGCATGGCGCATTTCATGGGGGCCCTACATGCATGCCGCATGTCATGGGGGCCCCAAGTGCATGCCTCATGTCATGGGGGCCCCAAATGCATGCCGCATGTCATAGTGGCGCCAAATGCATGCTGCATGTCATGAGGGGCCCACGTGCATGCCGCATGTCATGGGGGCCCCAAATGCATGGCTCAAGTCATGGGGGCCTCAAATGCATGCCACATATCATGGGGGCCCCACGTGCATGCTGCATATATTGGGGGCCCCAAATGCATGCCACATGTCATGAGGGCCCCGCTTGCATGCCGCATGTCATTGGGGCCCCGCAGGCATTCCGCATGTCATGGGGGCCTCACGTGCATTCCGCATGTCATGGGGCCCAAATGCATGCCGCATGTCATGGGGGCCCAACGTGCATGCCGCATGTATTGGGGTCCCCAACTGCATGCCGCATATCATGGGGCCCCACATGCATGCCACATGTCATGGGGGCCCCACATGCTTGCCGCATTTCATGGGGGACCCAAATGCATGCATACCGCATGTCATTGGGGCCCCGCAGGCATTCCGCATGTCATGGGGGCCTCACGTGCATTCCGCATGTCATGGGGGCTCCACGTGCATGCTGCATGTCATTGGGGCCCCACGTGCTTGCCGCATTTCATGGGGCCCCACGTGCATGCCTCATGTCACGGGGGCCACAAATGTATGCCGCATGTCATGGGGGCCCCACGTGCATGCCGCATGTCATGGGGCCCCCACATGCATGCCACATTTCATGGGGGGACCCAAATGCATGCATGCCGCATGTCATTGGGGCCCCAAATGCATGCCGCATGTCATAGTGGCTCCAAATGCATGCCGCAAGTCATGGGTGCCCCACATGCATGCCGCATGTCATCGGGCCCACAAATGTATGCCGCCTGTCATGGGGGCCCCACGTGCATGCCGCATGTCATGGGGCCCCCCAAATGCATGCCGCATGTCATAGGGGTCCCACATGCATGCCGCATGTCATGGGGGCCCCAAATGCATGCCGCATGTCATAGTGGCCCCAAATGCATGCCGCAAGTCATGGGTGCCCCACATGCATGCCGCATGCCATCGGGGCCCCAAATGCATGCCGCATGTCATAGGGGCCCCACATGCATGGCACATGTCATGGGGGCCCCACATGCATGCCGCATGTCATGGGGGCCCCAAATGAATGTCGCATGTCAAGGGGGCCCCACGTGAATGACGCATGTCATGGGGACCCACATGCATGCTGCATGTCATGGAGGCCCCCAAATGCATGCAGCATGTCTTGGGGCCCACAAATGCATGCCGCATGTCATAGGGGCCCCACAGCATAGCGCATGTCATGGGGGACCCAAATGCATGACTCATGTCATGGGGGCCCCACGTGCATGTCGCATGTCATGGGGGATCCAAACTCATGCTGCATGTCATTGGGACCCCAAGCGTATGCCGCATGTCATGGAGGCCCCATGTGCATGCCACATGTAATGGGGGCCCCAAATGCATGCGGCATGTCATAGGGGCCCCACGTGCATTCCGCATGTCTCGGGCACCCCAAATGCATGCAGCATGTTATGGGGGCCCCACGTGCATGCCGCATGTCTCAGGTACCCCAAGTGCATGCAGCATGTTATGCAGGCCCCCATGACATGCGGCAAGCATTTGGGCCCCACATGCATGCCGCATGCCATGGGGCCCCCAAATGCATGCCGCATGTCATGGGGGCCCCACATGCATGCCGCATGTCATGAGGGCCCCACATGCATGGCGCATGTCATGGGGGCCCCAAATGCATGCCGCATGTCAAGGGGGCCCCATGTGCATGCCGCATGTCATGGGGACCCACATGCATGCAGCATGTCATGGAGGCCCCATGACATGCGACAAGCATTTGGGCCCCACATGCATGCCGCATGCCATGGGCCCCCCAAATGCATGCCGCATGTCATGGGGCCCCACATGCATGCCGCATGTCATGGGGCCCCACATGCATGCCGCATGTCATGGGGGCCCAAATGCTTGCCACATGTCATGGGGGCCATAAATGCATGCCGCATATCATGGGGGTCCCAAATGCATGCCGCATGTCTCAGGTACCCCAAATGCATGCCGCATGTCATGGGGGCCCCACGTGCTTGGCGCAAGTCATGGGTGCCCCACATGTATGACGCATGTCATCGGGGCCCCAAATGCATGCCGCATGTCATAGGGGCCCCACATGCATGACGCATGTCATGGGGGCCCCACATGCATGCCGCATGTCATGGGGGCCAGAAAGGCATGCCGCATGTCATAGGGGCCCCACATGCATGGCGCATTTCATGGGGGCCCTACATGCATGCCACATGTCATGGGGGCCCCAAGTGCATGCCTCATGTCATGGGGGCCCCAAATGCATGCCGCATGTCATAGTGGCCCCAAATGCATGCTGCATGTCATGAGGGTCCCACGTGCATGTCGCATGTCATGGGGGCCCCAAATGCATGGATCAAGTCATGGGGGCCCCAAATGCATGCCACATATCATGGGGGCCCCACGTGCATGCTGCATATATTGGGGGCCCCAAATGCATGCCACATGTCATGAGGGCCCCGCTTGCATGCCGCATGTCATTGGGGCCCCGCAGGCATTCCGCATGTCATGGGGGCCTCACGTGCATTCCGCATGTCATGGGGCCCAAATGCATGCCGCATGTCATGGGGGCCCAACGTGCATGCCGCATGTATTGGGGTTCCCAACTGCATGCCGCATATCATGGGGCCCCACATGCATGCCACATGTCATGGGGGCTCAAATGCTTGCCGCATGTCATGGGGGCCATAAATGCATGCCGCATGTCATGGGGGCCCAACAAGCATGCCGCATGTGTTGGGGGCCCCAAATTCATGCAGCATGTCATAGTGGCCCCACATGCATGGCGCATTTCATTTGGGCCCCACTTGCATGCAGCATGTAATGGGGGATCCAAATGCATGCTGCACGTCATGGGGGCCCCACGTGCATGCCACATGTCATGGGGCCCCCCAAATGGATGCCGCATGTCATAGGGGCCCCACATGCATGCCGCATATCATGGGGGCCCCAAATGCATGCAGCATGTCATGGGGGCCCCACGTGCATGCCACATGTCATTGGGGGCCCACATGCATGCCGCATGTCATGGGGGCCACACTTGCATGCAGCATGTAATGGGGATCCAAATGCATGATGCATGTCAAGGGGGCCCCAAATTTTTGCCTCATGTCATCGGGGCCCCACATGCATGCTGGTTGTCATGGGGGCCCAAATGCATGCCGCATGTCATGGGGGCCCATGTGCATGCCGCATGTCATGGGGGACCAAATGCATGGCGCATGTTATGGGGGCCCCACGTGCATGCCGCTTGTCTTAGGGGCCCCAAGTACGTGCCGCATAATGGAGTCCCACATGCATGGTGCGTGTCATGGGGGCCCCACATGCATGCCGCATGTCATGACATGCGGCATGCATATGGGACCCCCATGACACGTGGCATGCATGTGGCCCCCAAATTCATGCTGCATGTCATGGGGGCCCCAATTGCATGACCCATGTTATGGAGGCTGCACATGCATGCCACATTTCATGGGGGCCACAAATGCATGCCGCATGTCATTTGGGCCCCAAAAGTATGCTGTATATCATGGGGGGCCCCAAATACGTGCCGCATGTCATGAGGGCCCCACATGCATGGCGCATGTCATGGGGGCCCCAAATGCATGCCGCATGTTATGGGGGCCGCAAATATGTGCTGCATGTCATGTGGGCCCCAAATATGTGCCAAATGTCAAGAGGGCCCCACATGAATGTCGCGTGTCATGGGAGCCCCAAATGCTTGCCGCATGTCATTTCGTCCCCACATGCATGCCACAGGTCATGGGGGCCCCACATACATGCCGCGTGTCATGGGAGCCCCAAATGCATGCCCCCTTTCATGGGGGCACCACGTGCGACAAGCATTTGGGCCCCACATGCATGCCGCATGCCATGGGCCCCCCAAATGCATGCCGCATGTCATGGGGGCCCAAATGCTTGCAACATGTCATGGGGGCCATAAATGCATGCCGCATGTCATGGGGTCCCCAAATGCATGCCGCATGTCTCAGGTACCCCAAATGCATGCAGCATGTTATGCATGCCCCAAATGCATGCCGCATGTCATGGGAGCCCAAATGCATGCCGCATGTCATGGGGTCCCCAAATGCATGCCGCATGTCATGGGGGCCCAAATGCTTGCCGCATGTCATGGGGGCCAGAAATGCATGCCGCATGTCATAGGGGCCCCACATGCATGGCGCATTTCATGGGGGCCCTACATGCATGCCGCATGTCATGGGGGCCCCAAGTGCATGCCTCATGTCATGGGGGCCCCAAATGCATGCCGCATGTCATAGTGGCCCCAAATGCATGCTGCATGTCATGAGGGGCCCACGTGCATGCCGCGTGTCATGGGGGCCCCAAATGCATGGCTCAAGTCATGGGGGCCCCAAATGCATGCCACATATCATGGGGGCCCCACGTGCATGCTGCATATATTGGGGGCCCCAAATGCATGCCACATGTCATGAGGGCCCCGCTTGCATGCCACATGTCATTGGGGCCCCGCAGGCATTCCGCATGTCATGGGGGCCCCACGTGCATTCCGCATGTCATTTGGCCCAAATGCATGCCGCATGTCATGGGGGCCCAACGTGCATGCCGCATGTATTGGGGTCCCCAACTGCATGCCGCATATCATGGGGCCCCACTTGCATGCCACATGTCATGGGGGCCCCACATGCTTGCCGCATTTCATGGGGGACCCAAATGCATGCATACCGCATGTCATTGGGGCCCCGCAGGCATTCCGCATGTCATGGGGGCCTCACGTGCATTCCGCATGTCATGGGGGCCCCACTGACATGCTGCATGTCATTGGGGCCCCACGTGCTTGCCTCATGTCACGGGGGTCACAAATCTATGCCGCATGTCATGGGGGCCCCACGTGCATGCCGAATGTCATGGGCCCCCCCAAATGCATGCCGCATGTCATAGGGGTCCCACATGCATGCCGCATGTCATGGGGGCCCCAAATGCATGCCGCATGTCATAGTGGCTCCAAATGCATGCCGCATGTCATGAGGGCCCCACGTGCATGGCGCATTTCATGGGGGACCCAAATGCATGCCGCATGTCATGGGGTCCCCAAATGCATGGCGCATGTCATGGGGGATCCAAACTCATGCTGCATGTCATTGGGGCCCCAAGCGTATGCCGCATGTCATGGAGGCCCCATGTGCATGCCACATGTAATGGGGGCCCCAAATGCATGCGGCATGTCATAGGGGCCCCACGTGCATGCCGCATGTCTCGGGCACCCCAAATGCATGCCGCATATAATGGGGCCCCCAAATTCATGCCGCAAGTCATGGGGGCCATAAATGCATGCCGCATGTCAAGGGGCCCCCACGTGCATGACGCATGTCATGGGGACCCACATGCATGCCACATGTCATGGAGGCCCCCATGACATGCGGCAAGCATTTGGGCCCCACATGCATGCTGCATGCCATGGGGCCCCAAATGCATGCCGCATGTCAAGGGGGCCCAACATGCATGTCGCATGTCATGGGGGCCCAAATGCTTGCCGCATGTCATGGGGGCCCCACATGCATGCCGCATGTCATGGGGCCCAAAAGCTTGCCGCATGTCATGGGGGCCATAAATGCATGCCGCATGTCATGGGAGCCCCACATGAATGGCGCATGTCAAGGGGGCCCAACGTGCATGCCGCATGTATTGGGGGCCCCAAATTCATGCCGCAAGTCATGAGGGCCCTGCATGCATTCCGCATGTCATGGGGGGCCCAAATGCATGCCGCATGTCATGGCGGCCCCAAATGCATGCCGCATGTCATGGGGGATTCAAATGCATGCCGCATGTCATGGGGGTCCCACATGCATGCCGCATGTCATGGGGGCCCCAAATGCATGCCTCAAGTCATGGGGCCCCCCAAATGGATTCCGCATTTCATAGGGGCCCCACATGCATGACGCATATCTTGGGGCCCACAAATGCATGCCGCATGTCATAGGGGCCCCACATGCATGGCACATGTCATAGGGGCCCCACGTACATGGCTCATGTCATGGGTGCCCCACCTGCATGCTGCATGTCATTGGGGCCCCAATTGCATGCCGCATGCCATAGGGGCCCCACATGCATGGCGCATGTCATGGGGGCCCCAAATGCATGCCGCATGTTATGGGGGCCCCATGTGCATGCCGCATGTCATGGGGGCCCCAAATGCATGCCGTATGTAATGGGGGCCCCACGTGCATGCCACATGTCATGGGGGCCCCAAATGCATGCAGCATGTCATGGGGGCCCCACGTGCATGCCACATGTCATGGGGGGCCCACATGCATGCCGCATGTCATGGGGGCCCCACTTGCATGCCGCATGTTATGGGGGCCCCATGTGCATGCCGCATGTCATGGGGGCCCCAAATGCATGCCGCATGTAATGGGGGTCCCACATGCATGCAGCATGTCATGAGGGCCCCACATGCATGCCGCATGTCATGGGGGTCCCACGTGCATGCTGCATGTCATTGGGGCCCCACATGCTTGCCGCATGTCACGAGGGCCACAAATGTATGCCGCATATCATGGGGGCCCCACGTGCATGCCGCATGTCATGGGCCCCCCCAAATGCATGCAGCATGTCATGGGGGCCCCACGTGCATGCCACATGTCATGGGGAGCCCACATGCATGCCGCATATCATAGGGGCCCCACATGCATGGAGCATGTCATGGGGGCCCCACGTGCATGCCGCATGTCCTGGGGGATCCAAACTCATGCCGCATGTCATTGGGGCCCCAAGCGTATGCCGCATTTCATGGGGGCCCCATGTGCATGCCACATGTAATGTGGGCCCCAAATGCATGCGGCATGTCATAGAGGCCCCACGTGCATGCCGCATGTCTCGGGCACCCCAAATGCATGCAGCATGTTATGGGGCCCCACGTGCATGCCGCATGTCTCAGGTACACCAAATGCATGCAGCATGTTATGCAGGCCCCAAATGCATGCCACATGTCATGGGGGCCCAAATGCATGCCGCATGTCATGGGGGCCCCACATGCATGCCGCATGTCATGGGTGCCCCAAATGCATGCCGCATGTCATGGGGGCTCCACGTGCATGCCGCATTTCATGGGGGACCCAAATGCATGCCGCATGTCATGGGGCCCCCAAATGCATGTCGCATGTCATGGGGGCCCCACGTGCATGCTGCATGTCATGGAGGCCCCAAATGAATGCCTCATGTCATGGGGGCCCCAAATGCATGCCGCATGTCATGGGGCCCCCCAAATGCATGCAACATGTATTGGGGCCCACAAATGCATGCCGCATGTCATAGGGGCCCCACATGCATGGCGTATTTCATGGGGGCCCCAAATGCGTGCCGCATATCATGGGGGCCCCAAATTCATGCCGCAAGTCATGGGGGCCATAAATGCATGCTGCATGTCAAGGGGGCCCCACGTGCATGACGCATGTCATGGGGACCCACATGCATGCCGCATGTCATGGAGGTCCCCATGACATGCGGCAAGCATTTGGGCCCCACATGCATGCTGCATGCCATGGGGCCCCTAAATGCATGCCGCATGTCAAGGGGGTCCCACATGCATGCCGCATGTCATGGGGGCCCAAATGCTTGCATCATGTCATGGGGGCCCCACATGCATGCCGCATGTCATGGGGCCCAAAAGCTTGACGCATGTCATGGGGGCCATAAATGCATGCCGCATGTCATGGGAGCCCCACATGAATGTCGCATGTCAAGGGGGCCCAACGTGCATGCCGCATGTATTGGGGGCCCCAAATTCATGCCGCATGTCATGAGGGCCCTGCATGCATGCCGCATGTCATGGGGGTCCCACGTGCATGCTGCATGTCATTGGGGCCCCACATGCTTGCCGCATGTCACGAGGGCCACAAATGTATGCCGCATATCATGGGGGCCCCACGTGCATGCCGCATGTCATGGGCCCCCCCAAATGCATGCAGCATGTCATGGGGGCCCCACGTGCATGCCACATGTCATGGGGAGCCCACATGCATGCCGCATATCATAGGGGCCCCACATGCATGGAGCATGTCATGGGGGCCCCACGTGCATGCCGCATGTCCTGGGGGATCCAAACTCATGCCGCATGTCATTGGGGCCCCAAGCGTATGCCGCATTTCATGGGGGCCCCATGTGCATGCCACATGTAATGTGGGCCCCAAATGCATGCGGCATGTCACAGAGGCCCCACGTGCATGCCGCATGTCTCGGGCACCCCAAATGCATGCAGCATGTTATGGGGCCCCACGTGCATGCCGCATGTCTCAGGTACACCAAATGCATGCAGCATGTTATGCAGGCCCCAAATGCATGCCACATGTCATGGGGGCCCAAATGCATGCCGCATGTCATGGGGGCCCCACATGCATGCCGCATGTCATGGGTGCCCCAAATGCATGCCGCATGTCATGGGGGCTCCACGTGCATGCCGCATTTCATGGGGGACCCAAATGCATGCCGCATGTCATGGGGCCCCCAAATGCATGTCGCATGTCATGGGGGCCCCAAATGCATGCTGCATGTCATGGAGGCCCCAAATGAATGCCTCATGTCATGGGGGCCCCAAATGCATGCCGCATGTCATGGGGCCCCCCAAATGCATGCAACATGTATTGGGGCCCACAAATGCATGCCGCATGTCATAGGGGCCCCACATGCATGGCGTATTTAATGGGGGCCCCAAATGCGTGCCGCATATCATGGGGGCCCCAAATTCATGCCGCAAGTCATGGGGGCCATAAATGCATGCTGCATGTCAAGGGGGCCCCACGTGCATGACGCATGTCATGGGGACCCACATGCATGCCGCATGTCATGGAGGCCCCCATGACATGCGGCAAGCATTTGGGCCCCACATGCATGCTGCATGCCATGGGGCCCCTAAATGCATGCCGCATGTCAAGGGGGTCCCACATGCATGCCGCATGTCATGGGGGCCCAAATGCTTGCATCATGTCATGGGGGCCCCACATGCATGCCGCATGTCATGGGGCCCAAAAGCTTGACGCATGTCATGGGGGCCATAAATGCATGCCGCATGTCATGGGAGCCCCACATGAATGTCGCATGTCAAGGGGGCCCAACGTGCATGCCGCATGTATTGGGGGCCCCAAATTCATGCCGCATGTCATGAGGGCCCTGCATGCATGCCACATGTCATGGGGGCCCCGCAGGCATTCCGCATGTCATGGGGGGCCCAAATGCATGCCGCATGTCATGGGGGCCCCACATGCATGCCGCATGTGATGGGGGATTCAAATGCATGCCGCATGTCATGGGGGTCCCACATGCATGCCGCATGTCATGGGGGCCCCAAATGCATGCCTCAAGTCATGGGGGCCCCAAATGCATGCCGCATGTCATTGGGGCCCCACATGCATGCCGCATGTCATGGGGTCCCCACATGCATGCCGCATGTCATGGGGGCTCAAATGCTTGCCGCATGTCATGGGGGCCATAAATGCATGCCGCATGTCATGGGGGCCCAACAAGCATGCCGCATGTATTGGGGGCCCCAAATTCATGCAGCATGTCATAGGGGCCCCACATGCATGGCGCATTTCATGGGGGCCCCAAATGCATGCAGCATGTCATGGGGGCCCCACGTGCATGCCACATGTCATTGGGGGCCCACATGCATGCCGCATGTCA
Organism: Phyllobates terribilis; assembly: GCF_046119375.1. Taxonomy (NCBI): domain Eukaryota; kingdom Metazoa; phylum Chordata; class Amphibia; order Anura; family Dendrobatidae; genus Phyllobates; species Phyllobates terribilis. The sequence goes on along the minus strand of NW_027362942.1, from coordinate 3,150,222 downwards.
TGGGGGCCCAAATGCATGACGCATGTCATGGATGCTCCACGTGCATGCCGCATGTAATGGGGCCCCCAAATTCATGTCGCATGTCATAGGGGCCCCACGTGCATTCCGCATGTCATGGGGGCCCCAAATGCATGCCGCATGTCATGGGGGCCCCACATGCATGCCGCATGTCTTGGGGCCCACAAATGCATGCCACATGTCATAGGGGCCCCACATGCATGGCGCATTTCATGGGGGCCCTACATGCATGCCGCATGTCATGGAGGCCCCATGTGCATTCCGCATGTCATGGGGGCCCCAAATGCATGCCGCATGTCATGGGGGCCCCACGTGCATGCTGCATGTCTTGGGGCCCACAAATGCATGCCACATGTCATAGGGGCCCCACATGCATGCCGCATGTCATGGGGGCCCAACAAGCATGCCGCATGTATTGGGGGCCCCAAATTCATGAAGCATGTCATAGGGGCCCCACGTGCATGCCACATGTCATTGGGGGCCCACATGCATGCCGCATGTCATGGGGGCCACACTTGCATGCAGCATGTAATGGGGATCCAAATGCATGACGCATGTCATGGGGGCCCCAAATGCATGCGGCATGTCATAGTTGTCCCACGTGCATACCACATGTCATGGGGGCCCCACATGCATGCCGCATGTCATGGGGGCCCAAATGCATGACGCATGTCATGGATGCTCCACGTGCATGCCGCATGTAATGGGGCCCCCAAATTCATGTCGCATGTCATAGGGGCCCCACGTGCATTCCGCATGTCATGGGGGCCCCAAATGCATGCCGCATGTCATGGGGGCCCCACGTGCATGCCGCATGTCTTGGGGCCCACAAATGCATGCCACATGTCATAGGGGCCCCACATGCATGGCGCATTTCATGGGGGCCCTACATGCATGCCGCATGTCATGGGGGCCCCAAATGCATGCCTCATGTCATGGGGGCCCCAAATGCATGCCGCATGTCATAGTGGTTTCCAAATGCATGCTGCATGTCATGAGGGGCCCACGTGCATGCCGCAAGTCATGGGGGCCCCAAATGCATGCCACATATCATGGGGGCCCCACGTGCATGCTGCATATATTGGGGGCCCCAAATGCATGCCACATGTCATGAGGGCCCCGCTTGCATGCCGCATGTCATTGGGGCCCCGCAGGCATTCCGCATGTCATGGGGGCCCCACGTACATGCTGCATGTCATTGGGGCCCCACGTGCTTGCCGCATTTAATGGGGGACGCAAATGCATGCATGCCGCATGTCATTGGGGCCCTGCAGGCATTCCGCATGTCATGGGGGCCTCACGTGCATTCCGCATGTCATGGGGGCCCCATGTACATGCTGCATGTCATTGGGGCATGACGTGCTTGCCGCATGTCATGGAGCCCCCCAAATGCAGGCCGCATGTTACAGGGGTCCCACATGCATGCCGCATGTCATGGGGGCCCCAAATGCATGCCGCATGTCACAGTGGCCCCAAATGCATGCTGCATGTCATGAGGGCCCCACGTGCATGCCCCATGTCATAGGGGCCCCACGTGCATGCCGCATGTCATGGGGGCCCCACATGCATGCCGCATGTCATGGGGGATCCAAACTCATGCTGCATGTCATTGGGGCCCCAAGCGTATGCCGCATGTCATGCAGGCCCCATGTGCATGCCACATGTAATGGGGGCCACAAATGCATGCGGCATGTCATAGGGGCCCCACGTGCATGCCGCATGTCTCGGGCACCCCAAATTCATGCCGCATGTCATAGGGGCCGCACGTGCATGGCGCAAATCATGGGTGCCCCACATGCATGCCGCATGTCATCGGGGCCCCAAATGCATGCCGCATGTCATAGGGGCCCCACATGCATGCCGCATTTCATGGGGGACCCAAATGCATGCCGCATGTCATGGGGCCCCAAATGCATGTCGCATGTCATGGGGGACCCACATGCATGCTGCATGTCATGGGGGCCCCAAATGCATACCGCATGTCATGGGGGCCCCAAATGCATGTCGCATGTCATGGGGCCCCCCAAATGCATGCAGCATGTCTTGGTGACCACAAATGCATGCCGCATGTCATAGGGGCCCCACATGCATGGCACATTTCATGGGGCCCCCCACATGCATGCGCATGTCATGGGGGCCTCAAATGCGTGCCCCATATCATGGGGGCCCCAAATGCATGCCGCATGTCATGGGGGCACCACTTGCATGCAGCATGTAATGGGGGCACCACTTGCATGCAGCATGTAATGGGGGATCCAAATGCATGACGCATGTCATGGGGGCCCCATATGCATGCCGCATGTCATGGGGGCACCACTAGCATGCAGCATGTAATGGGGGATCCAAATGCATGACGCATGTCAAGGCGGCCCCACGTGCATGCCGCATGTCATGGGGACCACATGCATGCCGCATGTCATGGAGGCCCCCATGACATGCGACAAGCATTTGGGCCCCACATGCATGCCGCATGCCATGGGGCCCCCAAATGCATGCCGCATGTCATGGGGGCCCAAATGCTTGCCGCATGTCATGGGGGCCATAAATGGATGCCGCATGTCATGGGAGCCCCACATGCATGCCACATGTCATGGGGGCCCCAAATGAATGTTGCATGTCAAGGGTGCCCCACGTGCATGCCGCATGTCATGGGGACCCCACATGCATGCCGCATGTCATGGGGCCCCACATGCATGCCGCATGTCTCAGGTACCCCAAATGCATGCAGCATGTTATGCATGCCCCAAATGCATGCCGCATGTCATGGGGGCCCCACATGCATGCCGCATGTCATGGGGGCCCCAAATACATGCCGCATGTCATGGGGGCCCCACGTGCTTGGCGCAAGTCATGGGTGCCCCACATGCATGCCGCATGTCATCGGGGCCCTAAATGCATGCCGCATGTCATAGGGGCCCCACATGCATGACGCATGTCATGGGGGCCCCACATGCATGCCGCATGTCACGGAGGCCCCAAATGCTTGCCGCATGTCATGGGAGCCCCACATGAATGTCGCATGTCAAGGGGGCCCCACGTGCATGCCGCATGTCATGGGGACCCCAAATGCATGCCGCATGTCATGGGGGCCATAAATGCATGCCGCATGTCATGGGGGCCCAACGTGCATGCCGCATGTATTGTGGGCCCCAAATTCATGCTGCATGTCATGAGGGCCCTGCATGCATGCCGCATGTCACGGGGGCCCCGCAGGCATTCCGCATGTCATGGGGGGCCCAAATGCATGCCGCATGTCATGGGGTCCCCACGTGTATGTAGCATGTAATGGGGGATTCAAATGCATGCCGCATGTCATGGGGATTCAAATGTATGCCGCATGGCTTGGGGGTCCCACATGCATGCTGCATGTCATGGGGGCCCCAAATGCATGCGTCAAGTCATGGGGGGCCCAAATGCATGCCTCAATTCATGGGGGCTCCAAATGCATGCCGCATGTCATGGGGGCCCCACATGCATGCCGCATGTCATGGGGCCCCCAAATGCATGCCGCATGTCATGGGGTTCCCACATGCATGCCGCATGTCATGGGGCCCCAAATGCTTGCCGCATGTCATGGGGGCCATAAATGCATGCTGCATGTCATGGGGGCCCAACGTGCATGCCGCATGTATTGGGGACCCCAAATTCATGCCGCATGTCATGGGGGCCCCGAAGGCATTCCGCATGTCATGGGGGCCCCAAATGCATGCCGCATATCATGGGGGCCCCACGTGCATGCCGCATGTCATGGGGGTGCCAAATGCATGCTGCATGTCATGACGGGCCCACGTGCATGACGCATGTCATGGGGGCCCCAAATGCATGGCTCAAGTCATGGGGGCCCCAAATGCATGCCACATATCATGGGGGCCCCACGTGCATGCTGCATATATTGGGGGCCCCAAATGCATGCCACATGTCATGAGGGCCCCGCTTGCATGCCGCATGTCATTGGGGCCCCGCAGGCATTCCGCATGTCATGGGGGCCTCACGTGCATTCCGCATGTCATGGGGGCTCCACGTGCATGCTGCATGTCATTGGGGCCCCACGTGCTTGCCGCATGTCATAGTGGCTCCAAATGCATGCCGCAAGTCATGGGTGCCCCACATGCATGCCGCATGTCATCGGGCCCACAAATGTATGCCGCATGTCATGGGGCCCCACGTGCATGCCGCATGTCATGGGGCCCCCCAAATGCATGCCGCATGTCATAGGGGTCCCACATGCATGCCGCATGTCATGGGGACCCCAAATGCATGCCGCATGTCATAGTGTCCCCAAATGCATGCCGCAAGTCATGGGTGCCCCACATGCATGCCGCATGTCATCGGGGCCCCAAATGCATGCCGCATGTCATAGGGGCCCCACATGCATGGCACATGTCATGGGGGCCCCACATGCATGCCGCATATCATGGGGGCCCCAAATGAATGTCGCATGTCAAGGGGGCCCCATGTGCATGACGCATGTCATGGGGACCCACATGCATGCTGCATGTCATGGAGGCCCCCAAATGCATGCAGCATGTATTGGGGCCCACAAATGCATGCCGCATGTCATAGGGGCCCCACATGCATAGCGCATGTCATGGGGGACCCAAATGCACGACTCATGTCATGGGGGCCCCACGTGCATGTCGCATGTCATGGGGGATCCAAACTCATGCTGCATGTCATTGGGACCCCAAGCGTATGCCGCATGTCATGGAGGCCCCATGTGCATGCCACATGTAATGGGGGCCCCAAATGCATGTGGCATGTCATAGGGGCCCCACGTGCATTCCGCATGTCTCGGGCACCCCAAATGCATGCAGCATGTTATGGGGGCCCCACGTGCATGCCGCATGTCTCAGGTACCCCAAGTGCATGCAGCATGTTATGCAGGCCCCCATGACATGCGGCAAGCATTTGGGCCCCACATGCATGCCGCATGCCATGGGGCCCCCAAATGCATGCCGCATGTAATGGGGGCCACAAATATGTGCCGCATTTCATGGGGGCCCAACGTGCATGCCGCATGTCTTTGGGCCCCAAATATTTGCCGCATGTCATGGGGGCCCCACATGCCTGCCATGTGTCATGGGGTCCCCACATGCATTCCGCATGTCATGAGGGCCCCACATGCATGGCGCAAGTCATCGGGGCCACACGTGCATGCCTCGTGTCATGGGGGCCCCAAACGCATGCCTCATTACACGGGGGCCCCAAGTGCATGCTGCTTGTCATGGGGACCCCAAATGCATGCCGCATGTCATGGGGACCCTAAATATATGCCGCATGTCATGGGGGCCCAAAATACGTGCCACATATCAGGGGGCCCCACGTGCATGCCGCATGTCATGGTGTCCCACATGCATGCTGCATTTCATGGGGTCCCAAATGCATGCCCCATGTCATGGGGGGCCCACGTGCATGCCGCAAGTCATGGGGTCCCCAAATGCATGCCTCATGTCATGGAGTCCCTAAATGCATGCCGCATGTCAAGGGGGCCCCAAATGTATGCCGCATGTCATGGGGGCGCCACGTACATGACGCATGTCATGGGGGCCCCAAATACGTGCTGCATGTCATGAGGGCCCCACATGCATGGCGCATGTCATGGGGGCCCCAAAGGCATGCCGCATGTCATGGGGGCCACAAATATGTGCCGCATGTCATGGGGGCCCAACGTGCATGCCGCATGTCTTGGGGCCCCAAATATTTGCCGCAAGTCGTGGGAGCCCCACATGCATGCCACGTGTCATGGGGTCCCCACGTGCATTCCGCATGTCATGGGGGCTCCACATGCATGCCGCATGTCATGGGGGCCCCATGTGCATGTCGCATTTCATGGGGGCCCCAAATGTATGCCGCATGTCATGAGGGCCCCAAATGCATGCCGCATGTCATGGAGGCCCCAAATGTATGCCGCATGTCATGGGGGCCCCAAATACATGCCGCATGTCATGGGGGCCCCCGTGCGTGCCGCATGTCATGGGGGCCACAAATACATGTCGCATGTTTTGGGGCCCCCAAATACGTGCCGCATGTCATGGGTGCCCCACGTGCTTGCCGCATGTTATGGAGTCCCCAAATGCATGCCGCCTGTCATGGGGGCCCCACGAGCATGCCGCATTTCCTTGGGGACCCTAAATGCATGCTACATGTCAGGGGCTCCAAATGCTTGCTGCATGTCATGGAAGCCCCAAATACATGCCGCTTGTAATGGGGGCGCCAAATGCATGGCGCATGTCATAGGGGCCCCACATGCATGCCACATATCATGAGGGCAACACGTGCATGCCGCATGTAATGGGGGCCCCACATGCAAGCTGGGTGTTATTGGGGCCCAAATGCATGCCGCATGTCATGGGGGCCCCACATACATGGCGCATGTCATGGGGGCCCCAAATGCATGTCGCATGTCAAGGGGGCCCCAAATTGTTGCCTCATGTCATCGGGGCCCCACATGCATGCTGGTTGTCATGGGGGCCCAAATGCATGCCGCATGTCATGGGGGCCCATGTGCATGCCGCATGTCATGGGGGACCAAATGCATGGCGCATGTTATGGGGGCCCCACGTGCATGCCGCTTGTCTTAGGGGCCCCAAGTACGTGCCGCATAATGGGGTCCCACATGCATGGTGCGTGTCATGGGGGCCCCACATGCATGGTGCGTGTCATGGGGGCCCCACATGCATGCCGCATGTCATGACATGCGGCATGCATGTGGGACCCCCATGACACGTGGCATGCATGTGGCCCCCAAATTCATGCTGCATGTCATGGGGGCCCCAATTGCATGACCCATGTTATGGAGGCTGCACATGCATGCCACATTTCATGGGGGCCACAAATGCATGCCGCATGTCATTTGGGCCCCAAAAGTATGCTGCATATCATGGGGGGCCCCAAATACGTGCCGCATGTCATGAGGGCCCCAAATGCATACCGCATGTCATGGGGGACCCACATACATGCCGCGTGTCATGGGAGCCCCAAATGCATGCCCCCTTTTATGGTGGCACCACATGCATGCCGCATGTCATGGGGGCCCCAAATGCATACCGCATGTCATGGGGGCCCCAAATGCATGCCGCATGTTATGGGGGCCCTAAATGTATGCCGCATGTCATGGCAGCCCCAATACGTGCCACATGTCATGGGGGCCCACGTGCATGCCGCATGTCATGGGTGCCCCACATGCATGCCTCATGTCATGGGGGCTCCAAATGCATGCCTCATGTCATGGCGTCCCCAAAGGCATGCCTCATGTCATGGGGGCCCCACATGCATGCCACATGTCATAGTGGCCCCACATGCATGCCACGTGTCAAGGGAGCCCCAAATGAATGTCGCATGTCAAGGGGGCCCCATGTGCATGCCGCATGTCATGGGGACCCACATGCATGCAGCATGTCATGGAGGAACCATGACATGCGACAAGCATTTGGGCCCCACATGCATGCCGCATGCCATGGGCCCCCCAAATGCATGCCGCATGTCATAGGGGCCCCACATGCATGCCGCATGTCATGGGGGCCCAAATGCTTGCCACATGTCATGGGGGCCATAAATGCATGCCGCATGTCATGGGGGCCCCAAATGCATGCCGCATGTCTCAGGTACCCCAAATGCATGCAGCATGTTATGCATGCCCCAAATGCATGCCACATGTCATGGGAGTCCAAATGCATGCCGCATGTCATGGGGGCCCCACATGCATGCCGCATGTCATGGGGGCCCAAAATGCATGCCACATGTCATGGGGGCCCCACGTGCTTGGCGCAAGTCATGGGTGCCCCACATGCATGACGCATGTTATCGGGGCCCCAAATGCATGCCGCATGTCATAGGGGCCCTACATGCATGACGCATGTCATGGGGGCCCCACATGCATGCCGCATGTCATGGGGGCCCAAATGCTTGCCGCATGTCATGGGGGCCAGAAATGCATGCCGCATGTCATAGGGGCCCCACATGCATGGCGCATTTCATGGGGGCCCTACATGCATGCCGCATGTCATGGGGGCCCCAAGTGCATGCCTCATGTCATGGGGGCCCCAAATGCATGCCACATGTCATAGTGGCGCCAAATGCATGCTGCATGTCATGAGGGGCCCACGTGCATGCCGCATGTCATGGGGGCCCCAAATGCATGGCTCAAGTCATGGGGGCCCCAAATGCATGCCACATATCATGGGGGCCCCACGTGCATGCTGCATATATTGGGGGCCCCAAATGCATGCCACATGTCATGAGGGCCCCGCTTGCATGCCGCATGTCATTGGGGCCCCGCAGGCATTCCACATGTCATGGGGGCCTCACGTGCATTCCGCATGTCATGGGGCCCAAATGCATGCCGCATGTCATGGGGGCCCAACGTGCATGCCGCATGTATTGGGGTCCCCAACTGCATGCCGCATATCATGGGGCCCCACATGCATGCCACATGTCATGGGGGCCCCACATGCTTGCCGCATTTCATGGGGGACCCAAATGCATGCATACCGCATGTCATTGGGGCCCCGCAGGCATTCCGCATGTCATGGGGGCCTCACTTGCATTCCGCATGTCATGGGGGCCCCACGGACATGCTGCATGTCATTGGGGCCCCACGTGCTTGCTGCATGTCATGGGGGCCCCACGTGCATGCCTCATGTCACGGGGGTCACAAATGTATGCCGCATGTCATGGGGGCCCCACGTGCATGCCGCATGTCATGGCCCCCCCCAAATGCATGCCGCATGTCATAGGGGTCCCACATGCATGCCGCATGTCATGGGGGCCCCAAATGCATGCTGCATGTCATGAGGGCCCCACGTGCATGGCGCATTTCATGGGGGACCCAAATGCATGCTGCATGTCATGAGGGCCCCACGTGCATGGCGCATTTCATGGGGGACCCAAATGCATGCCGCATGTCATGGAGGCCCCATGTGCATGCCATATGTAATGGGGGCCCCAAATGCATGCGGCATGTCATAGGGGCCCCACGTGCATGCCGCATGTCTCGGGCACCCCAAATGCATGCCGCATATAATGGGGCCCCCAAATTCATGCCGCAAGTCATGGGGGCCATAAATGCATGCCGCATGTCAAGGGGCCCCCACGTGCATGACGCATGTCATGGGGACCCACATGCATGCCACATGTCATGGAGGCCCCCATGACATGCGGCAAGCATTTGGGCCCCACATGCATGCTGCATGCCATGGGGCTCCCAAATGCATGCCGCATGTCATGGAGGCCCAAATGCTTGCCGCATGTCATGGGGGCCCCACATGCATGCCGCATGTCATGGGGCCCAAAAGCTTGCCGCATGTCATGGGGGCCATAAATGCATGCCGCATGTCATGGGAGCCCCACATGAATGGCGCATGTCAAGGGGGCCCAACGTGCATGCCGCATGTATTGGGGGCCCCAAATTCATGCCGCAAGTCATGAGGGCCCTGCATGCATTCCGCATGTCATGGGGGCCCACATGCATGCTGCATGCCATGGGGCTCCCAAATGCATGCCGCATGTCAAGGGGGCCCAACATGCATGTCATGGGGGCCCAAATTCTTGCCGCATGTCATGGGGGCCCCACATGCATGCCGCATGTCATGGGGCCCAAAAGCTTGCCGCATGTCATGGGGGCCATAAATGCATGCCGCATGTCATGGGAGCCCCACATGAATGGCGCATGTCAAGGGGGCCCAACGTGCATGCCGCATGTATTGGGGGCCCCAAATTCATGCCGCAAGTCATGAGGGCCCTGCATGCATTCCGCATGTCATGGGGGGCCCAAATGCATGCCGCATGTCATGGGGGCCCCAAATGCATGCCGCATGTTATGGGGGATTCAAATGCATGCCGCATGTCATGGGGGTCCCACATGCATGCCGCATGTCATGGGGGCCCCAAATGCATGCCTCAAGTCATGGGGCCCCCCAAATGGATGCCGCATTTCATAGGGGCCCCACATCCATGACGCATATCTTGGGGCCCACAAATGCATACCACATGTCATAGGGGCCCCACATGCATGGCACATGTCATAGGGGCCCCACGTACATGGCTCATGTCATGGGTGCCCCACCTGCATGCCGCATGTCATTGGGGCCCCAATTGCATGCAGCATGTCATGAGGGCCCCACATGCATGCCGCATGTCATGGGGGTCCCACGTGCATGCTGCATGTCATTGGGGCCCCACGTGCTTGCCGCATGTCACGAGGGCCACAAATGTATGCCGCATGTCATGGGGGCCCCACGTGCATGCCGCATGTCATGGGGAGCCCACGTGCATGCCACATGTCATGGGGAGCCCACATGCATGCCGCATATCATAGGGGCCCCACATGCATGGAGCATGTCATGGGGGCCCCACGTGCATGCCGCATGTCATGGGGGATCCAAACTCATGCCGCATGTCATTGGGGCCCCAAGCGTATGCCGCATTTCATGGGGGCCCCATGTGCATGCCACATGTAATGTGGGCCCCAAATGCATGCGGCATGACATAGAGGCCCCACGTGCATGCCGCATGTCTCGGGCACCCCAAATGCATGCAGCATGTTATGGGGGCCCCACGTGCATGCCGCATGTCTCAGGTACCCCAAATGCATGCAGCATGTTATGCAGGCCCCAAATGCATGCCGCATGTCATGGTGGCCCAAATGCATGCTGCATGGCATGGGGGCCCCACATGCATGCCGCATGTCATGGGAGCCCCACATGAATGGCGCATGTCAAGGGGGCCCAACGTGCATGCCGCATGTATTGGGGGCCCCAAATTCATGCCGCAAGTCATGAGGGCCCTGCATGCATTCCGCATGTCATGGGGGGCCCACATGCATGCTGCATGCCATGGGGCTCCCAAATGCATGCCGCATGTCAAGGGGGCCCAACATGCATGTCATGGGGGCCCAAATTCTTGCCGCATGTCATGGGGGCCCCACATGCATGCCGCATGTCATGGGGCCCAAAAGCTTGCCGCATGTCATGGGGGCCATAAATGCATGCCGCATGTCATGGGAGCCCCACATGAATGGCGCATGTCAAGGGGGCCCAACGTGCATGCCGCATGTATTGGGGGCCCCAAATTCATGCCGCAAGTCATGAGGGCCCTGCATGCATTCCGCATGTCATGGGGGGCCCAAATGCATGCCGCATGTCATGGGGGCCCCAAATGCATGCCGCATGTTATGGGGGATTCAAATGCATGCCGCATGTCATGGGGGTCCCACATGCATGCCGCATGTCATGGGGGCCCCAAATGCATGCCTCAAGTCATGGGGCCCCCCAAATGGATGCCGCATTTCATAGGGGCCCCACATCCATGACGCATATCTTGGGGCCCACAAATGCATACCACATGTCATAGGGGCCCCACATGCATGGCACATGTCATAGGGGCCCCACGTACATGGCTCATGTCATGGGTGCCCCACCTGCATGCCGCATGTCATTGGGGCCCCAATTGCATGCAGCATGTCATGAGGGCCCCACATGCATGCCGCATGTCATGGGGGTCCCACGTGCATGCTGCATGTCATTGGGGCCCCACGTGCTTGCCGCATGTCACGAGGGCCACAAATGTATGCCGCATGTCATGGGGGCCCCACGTGCATGCCGCATGTCATGGGGAGCCCACGTGCATGCCACATGTCATGGGGAGCCCACATGCATGCCGCATATCATAGGGGCCCCACATGCATGGAGCATGTCATGGGGGCCCCACGTGCATGCCGCATGTCATGGGGGATCCAAACTCATGCCGCATGTCATTGGGGCCCCAAGCGTATGCCGCATTTCATGGGGGCCCCATGTGCATGCCACATGTAATGTGGGCCCCAAATGCATGCGGCATGACATAGAGGCCCCACGTGCATGCCGCATGTCTCGGGCACCCCAAATGCATGCAGCATGTTATGGGGGCCCCACGTGCATGCCGCATGTCTCAGGTACCCCAAATGCATGCAGCATGTTATGCAGGCCCCAAATGCATGCCGCATGTCATGGTGGCCCAAATGCATGCTGCATGGCATGGGGGCCCCACATGCATGCCGCATGTCATGGGTGCCCCAAATGCATGCCGCATGTCATGGGGGCTCCACGTGCATGCCGCATTTCATGGGGGACCCAAATGCATGCCGCATGTCATGGGGCCCCCAAATGCATGTCGCATGTCATGGGGGCCCCACGTGCATGCTGCATGTCATGGGGGCCCCAAATGAATGCCTCATGTCATGGGGGCCCCAAATGCATGCCGCATGTCATGGGGCCCCCCAAATGCATGCAACATGTCTTGGGGCCCACAAATGCATGCCGCATGTCATAGGGGCCCCACATGCATGGCGTATTTCATGGGGGCCCCAAATGCGTGCCGCATATCATGGGGGCTCCAAATTCATGCCACAAGTCATGGGGGCCATAAATGCATGCCGCATGTCAATGGGGCCCCACGTGCATGACGCATGTCATGGGGACCCACATGCATGCCGCATGTCATGGAGGCCCCCATGACATGCGGCAAGCATTTGGGCCCCACATGCATGCTGCATGCCATGGGGCCCCCAAATGCATTCCGCATGTCAAGGGGGTCCCACATGCATGCCGCATGTCATGGGGGCCCAAATGCTTGCCGCATGTCATGAGGGCCCTGCATGCATGCCACATGTCATGGGGGCCCCGCAGGCATTCCGCATGTATTGGGGGCCCCAAATTCATGCAGCATGTCATAGGGGCCCCACATGCATGGCGCATTTCATGGGGGCCCCACTTGCATGCAGCATGTAATGGGCGATCCAATTGCATGCTGCACGTCATGGGGGCCCCACGTGCATGCCGCATGTCATGGGGGCCCCGCAGGCATTCCACATGTCATGGGGGCCCCAAATAAATGCTGCATTTCATGGGGGCCCCACGTGCATGCCGCATGTCATGGGGCCCCCCAAATGGATGCCGCATGTCATAGGGGCCCCACATGCATGCCGCATATCATGGGGGCCCCAAATGCATGTTAGCATGTCATGGGGCCCCACGTGCATGCCACATGCCATTGGGGGCCCACATGCATGCCGCATGTCATGGGGGCCACACTTGCATGCAGCATGTAATGGGGATCCAAATGCATGACGCATGTCATGGGGGCCCCAAATGCATGCGGCATGTCATAGTGGCCCCACGTGCATACCACATGTCATGGGGGCCCCACATGCATGCCGCATGTCATGGGGGCCCAAATGCATGACGCATGTCATGGATGCTCCACGTGCATGCCGCATGTAATGGGGCCCCCAAATTCATGTTGCATGTCATAGGGGCCCCACGTGCATTCCGCATGTCATGGTGCCCCCAAATGCATGCGCATGTCATGGGGGCCCCGCGTGCATGCCGCATGTCTTGGGGCCCACAAATGCATGCCGCATGTCATAGGGGCCCCACATGCATGGCGCATTTCATGGGGGCCCTACATGCATGCCGCATGTCATGGGGGCCCCAAATGCATGCCTCATGTCATGGGGGCCCCAAATGCATGCCGCATGTCATAGTGGTTTCCAAATGCATGCTGCATGTCATGAGGGGCCCACGTGCATGCCGCAAGTCATGGGGGCCCCAAATGCATGCCACATATCATGGGGGCCCCACGTGCATGCTGCATATATTGGGGGCCCCAAATGCATGCCACATGTCATGAGGGCCCCGCTTGCATGCCGCATGTCATTGGGGCCCCGCAGGCATTCCGCATGTCATGGGGGCCCCAAATGCATGCCACATATCATGGGGGCCCCACGTGCATGCTGCATATATTGGGGGCCCCAAATGCATGCCACATGTCATGGGGGCCCCACGTACATGCTGCATGTCATTGGGGCCCCACGTGCTTGCCGCATGTCATGGGGCCCCCCAAATGCAGGTCGCATGTCACAGGGGTCCCACATGCATGCCGCATGTCATGGGGGCCCCAAATGCATGCCGCATGTCATAGTGGCCCCAAATGCATGCTGCATGTCATGAGGGCCCCACGTGCATGCCGCATGTCATAGGGGCCCCACGTGCATGCCGCATGTCATGGGGGCCCCACATGCATGCCGCATGTCATGGGGGATCCAAACTCATGCTGCATGCCATTGGGGCCCCAAGCGTATGCCGCATGTCATGGAGGCCCCATGTGCATGCCACATGTAATGGGGGCCACAAATGCATGCGGCATGTCATAGGGGCCCCACGTGCATGCCGCATGTCTCGGGCACCCCAAAATCATGCCGCAAGTCATAGGGGCCCCACGTGCATGGCGCAAATCATGGGTGCCCCACATGCATGCCGCATGTCATCGGGGCCCCAAATGCATGCCGCATGTCATAGGGGCCCCACATGCATGCCACATTTCATGGGGGACCCAAATGCATGCCGCATGTCATAGGGGCCCCAAATGCATGTCGCATGTCATGGGGGACCCACATGCATGCTGCATGTCATGGGGGCCCCAAATGCATACCGCATGTCATGGGGGCCCCAAATGCATGCCGCATGTCATGGGGCCCCCCAAATGCATGCAGCATGTCTTGGTGCCCACAAATGCATGCCACATGTCATAGGGGCCCCACATGCATGGCGCATTTCATGGGCCCCCCACATGCATGCGCATGTCATGGGGGCCTCAAATGCGTGCCGCATATCATGGGGGCCCCAAATGCATGCCGCATGTCATGGGGCCCACATGCATGCCGCATGTCATGGGGGCACCACTTGCATGCAGCATGTCATGGGGGCACCACTTGCATGCAGCATGTAATGGGGGATCCAAATGTATGACGCATGTCATGGGGGTCCCACATGCATGCCACATGTCATGGGGGCCCACATGCATGCCGCATGTCATGGGGGCACCACTTGCATGCAGCATGTAATGGGGGATCCAAATGCATGACGCATGTCAAGGGGGCCCCACGTGCATGCCGCATGTCATGGGGACCCACATGCATGCCGCATGTCATGGAGGCCCCCATGACATGCGACAAGCATTTGGGCCCCACATGCATGCCGCATGCCATGGGGCCCCCAAATGCATGCCGCATGTCATGGGGGCCCAAATGCTTGCCGCATGTCATGGGGGCCATAAATGGATGCCGCATGTCATGGGAGCCCCAAATGAATGTTGCATGTCAAGGGGGCCCCACGTGCATGCCGCATGTCATGGGGACCCCACATGCATGCCGCATGTCATGGGGCCCCACATGCATGCCGCATGTCTCAGGTACCCCAAATGCATGCAGCATGTTATGCATGCCCCAAATGCATGCCACATGTCATGGGGGCCCCTCATGCATGCCGCATGTCATGGGGATTCAAATGTATGCCGCATGGCTTGGGGGTCCCACATGCATGCTGCATGTCATGGGGGCCCCAAATGCATGCGTCAAGTCATGGGGGCCCCAAATGCATGCCTCAATTCATGGGGGCTCCAAATGCATGCCGCATGTCATGGGGGCCCCACATGCATGCCGCATGTCATGGGGGACCCAAATGCATGACTCATGTCATGGGGGCCCCATGTGCATGTCGCATGTCATGGGGGCCCCACGTGCATGTCGCATGTCATGGGGGATCCAAACTCATGCTGCATGTCATTGGCACCCCAAGCGTATGCCGCATGTCATGGAGGCCCCATGTGCATGCCACATGTAATGGGGGCCCCAAATGCATGCGGCATGTCATAGGGGCCCCACTTGCATTCCGCATGTCTCGGGCACCCCAAATACATGCAGCATGTTATGGGGGCCCCACGTGCATGCCGCATGTCTCAGGTACCCCAAGTGCATGCAGCATGTTATGCAGGCCCCCATGACATGCGGCAAGCATTTGGGCCCCACATGCATGCTGCATGCCATGGGGCCCCCAAATGTATGCCGCATGTCATGGGGGCCCCACATGCATGCCGCATGTCATGGGGGCCCCAAATTCATGCCGCATGTCATGGGGGCCACAAATATGTGCCGCATTTCATGGGGGCCCAACGTGCATGCCGCATGTCTTTGGGCCCCAAATATTTGCCGCATGTCATGGGGGCCCCACATGCCTGCCATGTGTCATGGGGTCCCCACATGCATTCCGTATGTCATGAGGGCCTCACATGCATGGCGCAAGTCATCGGGGCCACACGTGCATGCCTCGTGTCATGGGGGCCCAAAACGCATGCCTCATTACACGGGGGCCCCAAGTGCATGCTGCATGTCATGGGGACCCCAAATGCATGCCGCATGTCATGGAGACCCTAAATGTATGCCGCATGTCATGGGGGCCCAAAATACGTGCCACATATCAGGGGGCCCCACGTGCATGCCGCATGTCATGGGTGCCCCACATGCATGCTGCATTTCATGGGGTCCCAAATGCATGCCCCATGTCATGGGGGGCCCACGTGCATGCCGCAAGTCATGGGGTCCCCAAATGCATGCCTCATGTCATGGGGTCCCTAAATGCATGCCGCATGTCAAGGGGGCCCCAAATGTATGCCGCATGTCATGGGGGCGCCACGTACATGACGCATGTCATGGGGGCCCCAAATACGTGCTGCATGTCATGAGGGCCCCACATGCATGGCGCATGTCATGGGGGCCCCAAAGGCATGCCGCATGTCATGGGGGCCACAAATATGTGCCGCATGTCATGGGGGCCCAACGTGCATGCCGCATGTCTTGGGGCCCCAAATATTTGCCGCAAGTCGTGGGAGCCCCACATGCATGCCACGTGTCATGGGGTCCCCACGTGCATTCCGCATGTCATGGGGGCTCCACATGCATGCCGCATGTCATGGGGGCCCCATGTGCATGTCGCATTTCATGGGGGCCCCAAATGTACGCCGCATGTCATGAGGGCCCCAAATGTATGCCGCATGTCATGGAGGCCCCAAATGTATGCCGCATGTCATGAGGGCCCCAAATACATGCCGCATGTCATGGGGGCCCCTGTGCGTGCCGCATGTCATGGGGGCCACAAATACATGTCGCATGTTTTGGGGCCCCCAAATACGTGCCGCATGTCATGGGGGCCCCACGTGCTTGCCGCATGTTATGGAGTCCCCAAATGCATGCCGCCTGTCATGGGGGCCCCACGAGCATGCCGCATTTCCTTGGGGACCCTAAATGCATGCTACATGTCAGGGGCTCCAAATGCTTGCTGCATGTCATGGAAGCCCCAAATACATGCCGCTTGTAATGGGGGCGCCAAATGCATGGCGCATGTCATAGGGGCCCCACATGCATGCCACATATCAAGAGGGCAACACGTGCATGCCGCATGTAATGGGGGCCCCACATGCAAGCTGGGTGTTATTGGGGCCCAAATGCATGCCGCATGTCATGGGGGCCCCACATACATGGCGCATGTCATGGGGGCCCCAAATGCATGCCGCATGTCAAGGGGGCCCCAAATTTTTGCCTCATGTCATCGGGGCCCCACATGCATGCTGGTTGTCATGGGGGCCCAAATGCATGCCGCATGTCATGGGGGCCCATGTGCATGCCGCATGTCATGGGGGACCAAATGCATGGCGCATGTTATGGGGGCCCCACGTGCATGCCGCTTGTCTTAGGGGCCCCAAGCACGTGCCGCATAATGGGGTCCCACATGCATGGTGCGTGTCATGGGGGCCCCACATGCATGCCGCATGTCATGGGGGCCCAACGTGCATTCCGCATGTCATGGGGCCCAAATGCATGCCGCATGTCATGGGGGCCCAACGTGCATGCCGCATGTATTGGGGTCCCCAACGGCATGCCGCATATCATGGGGCCCCACATGCATGCCACATGTCATGGGGGCCCCAAATGCATGCCTCAAGTCATGGGGGCCCCAAATGCATGCCGCATGTCATGGGGGCTCAAATGCTTGCCGCATGTCATGGGGGCCATAAATGCATGCCGCATGTCATGGGGGCCCAACAAGCATGCCGCATGTGTTGGGGGCCCCAAATTCAAGCAGCATGTCATAGTGGCCCCACATGCATGGCGCATTTCATTTGGGCCCCACTTGCATGCAGCATGTAATGGGGGATCCAAATGCATGCTGCACGTCATGGGGGCCCCACGTGCATGCCGCATGTCATGGGGGCCCCGCAGGCATTCCACATGTCATGGGGGCCCCAAATAAATGCTGCATTTCATGGGGGCCCCACGTGCATGCCGCATGTCATGGGGCCCCCCAAATGGATGCCGCATGTCATAGGGGCCCCACATGCATGCCGCATATCATGGGGGCCCCAAATGCATGCTGCATGTCATGTGGGCCCCAAATATGTGCCAAATGTCAAGAGGGCCCCACATGAATGTCGCGTGTCATGGGAGCCCCAAATGCTTGCCGCATGTCATTTCGTCCCCACATGCATGCCACAGGTCATGGGGGCCCCACATACATGCCGCGTGTCATGGGAGCCCCAAATGCATGCCCCCTTTCATGGGGGCACCACGTGCATGCCGCATGTCATGGGGGCACCACGTGCATGCCGCATGTCATGGGGGCCCCAAATGCATACCGCATGTCATTTGGCCCAAATGCATGCCGCATGTCATGGGGGCCCAACGTGCATGCCGCATGTATTGGGGTCCCCAACTGCATGCCGCATATCATGGGGCCCCACTTGCATGCCACATGTCATGGGGGCCCCACATGCTTGCCGCATTTCATGGGGGACCCAAATGCATGCATACCGCATGTCATTGGGGCCCCGCAGGCATTCCGCATGTCATGGGGGCCTCACGTGCATTCCGCATGTCATGGGGGCCCCACGGACATGCTGCATGTCATTGGGGCCCCACGTGCTTGCCTCATGTCACGGGGGTCACAAATGTATGCCGCATGTCATGGGGGCCCCACGTGCATGCCGCATGTCATGCCCCCCCAAATGCATGCCGCATGTCATAGGGGTCCCACATGCATGCCGCATGTCATGGGGGCCCCAAATGCATGCCGCATGTCATAGTGGCTCCAAATGCATGCCGCATGTCATGAGGGCCCCACGTGCATGGCGCATTTCATGGGGGACCCAAATGCATGCCGCATGTCATGGGGGCCCCAAATGCATGGCGCATGTCATGGGGGATCCAAACTCATGCTGCATGTCATTGGGGCCCCAAGCGTATGCCGCATGTCATGGAGGCCCATGTGCATGCCACATGTAATGGGGGCCCCAAATGCATGCGGCATGTCATAGGGGCCCCACGTGCATGCCGCATGTCTCGGGCACCCCAAATGCATGCCGCATATAATGGGGCCCCCAAATTCATGCCGCAAGTCATGGGGGCCATAAATGCATGCCGCATGTCAAGGGGCCCCCACGTGCATGACGCATGTCATGGGGACCCACATGCATGCCACATGTCATGGAGGCCCCCATGACATGCGGCAAGCATTTGGGCCCCACATGCATGCTGCATGCCATGGGGCCCCCAAATGCATGCCGCATGTCAAGGGGGCCCAACATGCATGTCGCATGTCATGGGGGCCCAAATGCTTGCCGCATGTCATGGGGGTCCCACATGCATGCCGCATGTCATGGGGCCCAAAAGCTTGCCGCATGTCATGGGGGCCATAAATGCATGCCGCATGTCATGGGAGCCCCACATGAATGGCGCATGTCAAGGGGGCCCAACGTGCATGCCGCATGTATTGGGGGCCCCAAATTCATGCCGCAAGTCATGAGGGCCCTGCATGCATTCCGCATGTCATGGGGGGCCCAAATGCATGCCGCATGTCATGGCGGCCCCAAATGCATGCCGCATGTAATGGGGGATTCAAATGCATGCCGCATGTCATGGGGGTCCCACATGCATGCCGCATGTCATGGGGGCCCCAAATGCATGCCTCAAGTCATGGGGCCCCCCAAATGGATTCCGCATTTCATAGGGGCCCCACATGCATGACGCATATCTTGGGGCCCACAAATGCATGCCGCATGTCATAGGGGCCCCACATGCATGGCACATGTCATAGGGGCCCCACGTACATGGCTCATGTCATGGGTGCCCCACCTGCATGCTGCATGTCATTGGGGCCCCAATTGCATGCCGCATGCCATAGGGGCCCCACATGCATGGCGCATGTCATGGGGGCCCCAAATGCATGCCGCATGTTATGGGGGCCCCATGTGCATGCCGCATGTTATGGGGGCCCCATGTAAATGCCGCATGTCATGGGGGCCCCAAATGCATGCCGCATGTAATGGGGGTCCCACATGCATGCAGCATGTCATGAGGGCCCCACATGCATGCCGCATGTCATGGGGGTCCCACGTGCATGCTGCATGTCATTGGGGCCCCACGTGCTTGCCGCATGTCACGAGGGCCACAAATGTATGCCGCATGTCATGGGGGCCCCACGTGCATGCCGCATGTCATGGCCCCCCCAAATGCATGCAGCATGTCATGGGGGCCCCACGTGCATGCCACATGTCATGGGGAGCCCACATGCATGCCGCATATCATAGGGGCCCCACATGCATGGAGCATGTCATGGGGGCCCCACGTGCATGCCGCATGTCATGGGGGATCCAAACTCATGCCGCATGTCATTGGGGCCCCAAGCGTATGCCGCATTTCATGGGGGCCCCATGTGCATGCCACATGTAATGTGGGCCCCAAATGCATGCGGCATGTCATAGAGGCCCCACGTGCATGCCGCATGTCTCGGGCACCCCAAATGCATGCAGCATGTTATGGGGCCCCACGTGCATGCCGCATGTCTCAGGTACACCAAATGCATGCAGCATGTTATGCAGGCCCCAAATGCATGCCACATGTCATGGGGGCCCAAATGCATGCCGCATGTCATGGGGGCCCCACATGCATGCCGCATGTCATGGGTGCCCCAAATGCATGCCGCATGTCATGGGGGCTCCACGTGCATGCCGCATTTCATGGGGGACCCAAATGCATGCCGCATGTCATGGGGCCCCCAAATGCATGTCGCATGTCATGGGGGCCCCACGTGCATGCTGCATGTCATGGAGGCCCCAAATGAATGCCTCATGTCATGGGGGCCCCAAATGCATGCCGCATGTCATGGGGCCCCCCAAATGCATGCAACATGTATTGGGGCCCACAAATGCATGCCGCATGTCATAGGGGCCCCACATGCATGGCGTATTTCATGGGGGCCCCAAATGCGTGCCGCATATCATGGGGGCCCCAAATTCATGCCGCAAGTCATGGGGGCCATAAATGCATGCTGCATGTCAAGGGGGCCCCACGTGCATGACGCATGTCATGGGGACCCACATGCATGACGCATGTCATGGAGGCCCCCATGACATGCGGCAAGCATTTGGGCCCCACATGCATGCTGCATGCCATGGGGCCCCTAAATGCATGCCACATGTCAAGGGGGTCCCACATGCATGCCGCATGTCATGGGGGCCCAAATTCTTGCATCATGTCATGGGGGCCCCACATGCATGCCGCATGTCATGGGGCCCAAAAGCTTGCTGCATGTCATGGGGGCCCCACATGAATGTCGCATGTCAAGGGGGCCCAACGTGCATGCCGCATGTATTGGGGGCCCCAAATTCATGCCGCATGTCATGAGGGCCCTGCATGCATGCCACATGTCATGGGGCCCCCGCAGGCATTCCGCATGTCATGTGGGCCCAAATGCATTCCGCATGTCATGGGGGCCCCACGTGCATGCTGCATGTGATGGGGGATTCAAATGCATGCCGCATGTCATGGGGGTCCCACATGCATGACGCATGTCATGGGGGCCCCAAATGCATGCCTCAAGTCATGGGGGCCCCAAATGCATGCCGCATGTCATTGGGGCCCCACATGCATGCCGCATGTCATGTGGTCCCCACATGCATGCCGCATGTCATGGGGGCTCAAATGCTTGCCGCATGTCATGGGGGCCATAAATGCATGCCGCATGTCATGGGGGCCCAACAAGCATGCCGCATGTATTGGGGGCCCCAAATTCATGCAGCATGTCATAGGGGCCCCGCATGCATGGTGCATTTCATGGGGGCCCCACTTGCAAGCAGCATGTAATGGGGGATCCACATGCATGCTGCAGGTCATGGGGGCCCCACGTGCATGCCGCATGTCATGGGGGCCCCGCAGGCATTCCACATGTCATGGGGGCCCCAAATAAATGCTGCATTTCATGGGGGCCCCACGTGCATGCCGCATGTCATGGGGCCCCCCAAATGGATGCCGCATGTCATAGGGGCCCCACATGCATGCCGCATATCATGGGGGCCCCAAATGCATGCAGCATGTCATGGGGGGCCCACGTGCATCTCACATGTCATTGGGGGCCCACATGCATGACGCATGTCATGGGGGCCACACTTGCATGCAGCATGTAATGGGGATCCAAATGCATGACGCATGTCATGGGGGCCCCAAATGCATGCGGCATGTCATAGTTGCCCCACGTGCATACCACATGTCATGGGGCCCCACATGCATGCCGCATGTCATGGGGGCCCAAATGCATGACGCATGTCATGGATGCTCCACGTGCATGCCGCATGTAATGGGGCCCCCAAATTCATGTCGCATGTCATAAGGGCCCCACGTGCATTCCGCATGTCATGGGGGCTCCAAATGCATGCCGCATGTCATGGGGGCCCCACGTGCATGCCGCATGTCTTGGGGCCCACAAATGCATGCCACATGTCATAGGGGCCCCACATGCATGGCACATTTCATGGGGGCCCTACATGCATGCCGCATGTCATGGGGGCCCCAAATGCATGCCTCATGTCATGGGGGCCCCAAATGCATGCCGCATGTCATAGTGGTTTCCAAATGCATGCTGCATGTCATGAGGGGCCCACGTGCATGCCGCAAGTCATGGGGGCCCCAAATGCATGCCACATATCATGGGGGCCCCACGTGCATGCTGCATATATTGGGGGCCCCAAATGCATGCCACATGTCATGAGGGCCCCGCTTGCATGCCGCATGTCATTGGGGCCCCGCAGGCATTCCGCATGTCATGGGGGCCCCACGTACATGCTGCATGTCATTGGGGCCCCACGTGCTTGCCGCATTTAATGGGGGACGCAAATGCATGCATGCCGCATGTCATTGGGGCCCTGCAGGCATTCCGCATGTCATGGGGGCCTCACGTGCATTCCGCATGTCATGGGGGCCCCACGTATATGCTGCATGTCATTGAGGCATCACGTGCTTGCCGCATGTCATGGGGCCCCCCAAATGCAGGCCGCATGTTACAGGGGTCCCACATGCATGCCGCATGTCATGGGGGCCCCAAATGCATGCCGCATGTCATAGTGGCCCCAAATGCATGCTGCATGTCATGAGGGCCCCACGTGCATGCCGCATGTCATAGGGGCCCCACGTGCATGCCGCATGTCATGGGGGCCCCACATGCATGCCGCATGTCATAGGGGATCCAAACTCATGCTGCATGTCATTGGGGCCCCAAGCGTATGCCGCATGTCATGGAGGCCCCATGTGCATGCCACATGTAATGGGGGCCACAAATGCATGCGGCATGTCATAGGGGCCCCACGTGCATGCCGCATGTCTCGGGCACCCCAAATTCATGCCGCATGTCATAGGGGCCGCACGTGCATGGTGCAAATCATGGGTGCCCCACATGCATGCCGCATGTCATCGGGGCCCCAAATGCATGCCGCATGTCATAGGGGCCCCACATGCATGCCGCATTTCATGGGGGACCCAAATGCATGTCGCATGTCATGGGGCCCCAAATGCATGTCGCATGTCATGGGGGACCCAAATGCATGCCGCATGTCATGGGGCCCCAAATGCATGTCACATGTCATGGGGGACCCACATGCATGCTGCATGTCTTGGGGGCCCCAAATGCATACCGCATGTCATGGGGGCCCCAAATGCATGCTGCATGTCATGGGGCCCCCCAAATGCATGCAGCATGTCTTGGTGACCACAAATGCATGCCGCATGTCATAGGGGCCCCACATGCATGGCACATTTCATGGGGCCCCCACATGCATGCGCATGTCATGGGGGCCTCAAATGCGTGTCGCATATCATGGGGGCCCCAAATGCATGCCGCATGTCATGGGGGCCCACATGCATGCCGCATGTCATGGGGGCACCACTTGCATGCAGCATGTAATGGGGGCACCACTTGCATGCAGCATGTAATGGGGGATCCAAATGCATGACGCATGTCATGGGGGCCCCACATGCATGCCGCATGTCATGGGGGCACCACTAGCATGCAGCATGTAATGGGGGATCCAAATGCATGACACATGTCAAGGCGGCCCCACGTGCATGCCGCATGTCATGGGGACCCACATGCATGCCGCATGTCATGGAGGCCCCCATGACATGCGACAAGCATTTGGGCCCCACATGCATGCCGCATGCCATGGGGCCCCCAAATGCATGCCGCATGTCATGGGGGCCCCAAATGCATGCCGCATGTCATGGGGGCCATAAATGCATGCCGCATGTCATGGGGGCCCAACGTGCATGCCGCATGTATTGTGGGCCCCAAATTCATGCTGCATGTCATGAGGGCCCTGCATGCATGCCGCATGTCACGGGGGCCCCGCAGGCATTCCGCATGTCATGGGGGGCCCAAATGCATGCCGCATGTCATGGGGTCCCCACGTGTATGTAGCATGTAATGGGGGATTCAAATGCATGCCGCATGTCATGGGGGTCCCACGTGTATGCCGCATGGCTTGGGGGTCCCACATGCATGCTGCATGTCATGGGGGCCCCAAATGCATGCGTCAAGTCATGGGGGACCCAAATGCATGCCTCAATTCATGGGGGCTCCAAATGCATGCCGCATGTCATGGGGGCCCCACATGCATGCCGCATGTCATGGGGCCCCCAAATGCATGCCGCATGTCATGGGGTTCCCACATGCATGCCGCATGTCATGGGGGCCCAAATGCTTGCCGCATGTCATGGGGGCCATAAATGCATGCTGCATGTCATGGGGGACCAACGTGCATGCCGCATGTATTGGGGACCCCAAATTCATGCCGCATGTCATGGGGGCCCCGAAGGCATTCCGCATGTCATGGGGGCCCCAAATGCATGCCGCATATCATGGGGGCCCCACGTGCATGCCGCATGTCATGGGGGTGCCAAATGCATGCTGCATGTCATGACGGGCCCACGTGCATGACGCATGTCATGGGGGCCCCAAATGCATGGCTCAAGTCATGGGGGCCCCAAATGCATGCCACATATCATGGGGGCCCCACGTGCATGCTGCATATATTGGGGGCCCCAAATGCATGCCACATGTCATGAGGGCCCCGCTTGCATGCCGCATGTCATTGGGGCCCCGCAGGCATTCCGCATGTCATGGGGGCCTCACGTGCATTCCGCATGTCATGGGGGCTCCACGTGCATGCTGCATGTCATTGGGGCCCCACGTGCTTGCCGCATGTCATGGGGCCCCACGTGCATGACTCATGTCACGGGGGCCACAAATGTATGCCGCATGTCATGGGGGCCCCACGTGCATGCCGCATGTCATGGGGCCCCCACATGCATGCCACATTTCATGGGGGACCAAAATGCATGCATGCCGCATGTCATTGGGGCCCCAAATGCATGCCGCATGTCATAGTGGCTCCAAATGCATGCCGCAAGTCATGGTTGCCCCACATGCATGCCGCATGTCATCGGGCCCACAAATGTATGCCGCATGTAATGGGGGCCCCACGTGCATGCCGCATGTCATGGGGCCCCCCAAATGCATGCCGCATGTCATAGGGGTCCCACATGCATGCCGCATGTCATGGGGGCCCCAAATGCATGCCGCATGTCATAGTGGCCCCAAATGCATGCCGCAAGTCATGGGTGCCCCACATGCATGCCACATGTCATCGGGGCCCCAAATGCATGCCGCATGTCATAGGGGCCCCACATGCATGGCACATGTCATGGGGGCCCCACATGCATGCCGCATATCATGGGGGCCCCAAATTAATGTCGCATGTCAAGGGGGCCCCATGTGCATGACGCATGTCATGGGGACCCACATGCATGCTGCATGTCATGGAGGCCCCCAAATGCATGCAGCATGTCTTGGGGCCCACAAATGCATGCCGCATGTCATAGGGGCCCCACATGCATAGCGCATGTCATGGGGGACCCAAATGCATGACTCATGTCATGGGTCCCCACGTGCATGTCGCATGTCATGGGGGATCCAAACTCATGCTGCATGTCATTGGGACCCCAAGCGTATGCCGCATGTCATGGAGGCCCCATGTGCATGCCACATGTAATGGGGGCCCCAAATGCATGCGGCATGTCATAGGGGCCCCACGTGCATTCCACATGTCTCGGGCACCCCAAATGCATGCAGCATGTTATGGGGGCCCCACGTGCATGCCGCATGTCTCAGGTACCCCAAGTGCATGCAGCATGTTATGCAGACCCCCATGACATGCGGCAAGCATTTGGGCCCCACATGCATGCCGCATGCCATGGGGCCCCCAAATGCATACCGCATGTAATGGGGGCCACAAATATGTGCCGCATTTCATGGGGGCCCAACGTGCATGCCGCATGTCTTTGGGCCCCAAATATTTGCCGCATGTCATGGGGGCCCCACATGCCTGCCATGTGTCATGGGGTCCCCACATGCATTCCGCATGTCAGGAGGGCCCCACATGCATGGCGCAAGTCATCGGGGCCACACGTGCATGCCTCGTGTCATGGGGGCCCCAAACGCATGCCTCATTACACGGGGGCCCCAAGTGCATGCTGCATGTCATGGGGACCCCAAATGCATGCCGCATGTCATGGGGACCCTAAATGTATGCCGCATGTCATGGGGGCCCAAAATACGTGCCACATATCAGGGGGCCCCACGTGCATGCCGCATGTCATGGGTGCCCCACATGCATGCTGCATTTCATGGGGTCCCAAATGCATGCCCCATGTCATGGGGGGCCCACGTGCATGCCGCAAGTCATGGGGTCCCCAAATGCATGCCTCATGTCATGGGGTCCCTAAATGCATGCCGCATGTCAAGGGGGCCCCAAATGTATGCCGCATGTCATGGGGGCGCCACGTACATGACGCATGTCATGGGGGCCCCAAATACGTGCTGCATGTCATGAGGGCCCCACATGCATGGCGCATGTCATGGGGGCCCCAAAGGCATGCCGCATGTCATGGGGGCCACAAATATGTGCCGCATGTCATGGGGGCCCAACGTGCATGCTGCATGTCTTGGGGCCCCAAATATTTGCCGCAAGTCGTGGGAGCCCCACATGCATGCCACGTGTCATGGGGTCCCCACGTGCATTCCGCATGTCATGGGGGCTCCACATGCATGCCGCATGTCATGGGGGCCCCATGTGCATGTCGCATTTCATGGGGGCCCCAAATGTATGCCGCATGTCATGAGGGCCCCAAATGCATGCCGCATGTCATGGAGGCCCCAAATGTATGCCGCATGTCATGGGGGCCCCAAATACATGCCGCATGTCATGGGGGCCCCCGTGCGTGCCGCATGTCATGGGGGCCACAAATACATGTCGCATGTTTTGGGGCCCCCAAATACGTGCCGCATGTCATGGGTGCCCCACGTGCTTGCCGCATGTTATGGAGTCCCCAAATGCATGCCGCCTGTCATGGTGGCCCCACGAGCATGCCGCATTTCCTTGGGGACCCTAAATGCATGCTACATGTCAGGGGCTCCAAATGCTTGCTGCATGTCATGGAAGCCCCAAATACATGCCGCTTGTAATGGGGGCGCCAAATGCATGGCACATGTCATAGGGGCCCCACATGCATGCCACATATCATGAGGGCAACACGTGCATGCCGCATGTAATGGGGGCCCCACATGCAAGCTGGGTGTTATTGGGGCCCAAATGCATGCCGCATGTCATGGAGGCCCCACATACATGGCGCATGTCATGGGGGCCCCAAATGCATGCCGCATGTCACGGGGGCCCCAAATTTTTGTCTCATGTCATCGGGGCCCCACATGCATGCTGGTTGTCATGGGGGCCCAAATGCATGCCGCATGTCATGGGGGCCCATGTGCATGCCGCATGTCATGGGGGACCAAATGCATGGCGCATGTTATGGGGGCCCCACGTGCATGCCGCTTGTCTTAGGGGCCCCAAGTACGTGCCGCATAATGGGGTCCCACATGCATGGTGCGTGTCATGGGGGCCCCACATGCATGCCGCATGTCATGACATGCGGCATGCATGTGGGACCCCCATGACACGTGGCATGCATGTGGCCCCCAAATTCATGCTGCATGTCATGGGGGCCCCAATTGCATGACCCATGTTATGGAGGCTGCACATGCATGCCACATTTCATGGGGGCCACAAATGCATGCCGCATGTCATTTGGGCCCCAAAAGTATGCTGCATATCATGGGGGGCCCCAAATACGTGCCGCATGTCATGAGGGCCCCACATGCATGGTGCATGTCATGGGGGCCCCAAATGCATGCCGCATGTTATGGGGGCCGCAAATATGTGCTGCATGTCATGTGGGCCCCAAATATGTGCCAAATGTCAAGAGGGCCCCACATGAATGTCGCGTGTCATGGGAGCCCCAAATGCTTGCCGCATGTCATTTCGTCCCCACATGCATGCCACAGGTCATGGGGGACCCACATACATGCCGCGTGTCATGGGAGCCCCAAATGCATGCCCCCTTTTATGGTGGCACCACATGCATGCCGCATGTCATGGGGGCCCCAAATACATACCGCATGTCATGGGGGCCCCAAATGCATGCCGCATGTTATGGGGGCCCTAAATGTATGCCGCATGTCATGGCAGCCCCAATACGTGCCACATGTCATGGGGGCCCACGTGCATGCCGCATGTCATGGGTGCCCCACATGCATGCCTCATGTCATGGGGGCTCCAAATGCATGCCTCATGTCATGGCGTCCCCAAAGGCATGCCTCATGTCATGGGGGCCCCACATGCATGCCACATGTCATAGTGGCCCCACATGCATGCCACGTGTCAAGGGAGCCCCAAATGAATGTCGCATGTCAAGGGGGCCCCATGTGCATGCCGCATGTCATGGGGACCCACATGCATGCAGCATGTCATGGAGGCCCCATGACATGCGACAAGCATTTGGGCCCCACATGCATGCCGCATGCCATGGGCCCCCCAAATGCATGCCGCATGTCATAGGGGCCCCACATGCATGCCGCATGTCATGGGGGCCCAAATGCTTGCCACATGTCATGGGGGCCATAAATGCATGCCGCATGTCGTGGGGGCCCCAAATGCATGCCGCATGTCTCAGGTACCCCAAATGCATGCAGCATGTTATGCATGCCCCAAATGCATGCCACATGTCATGGGAGCCCAAATGCATGCCGCATGTCATGGGGGCCCCACATGCATGCCGCATGTCATGGGGGCCCCAAATGCATGCCGCATGTCATGGGGGCCCCACGTGCTTGGCGCAAGTCATGGGTGCCCCACATGCATGACGCATGTCATCGGGGCCCCAAATGCATGCCGCATGTCATAGGGGCCCCACATGCATGACGCATGTCATGGGGGCCCCACATGCATGCCGCATGTCATGGGGGCCCAAATGCTTGCCGCATGTCATGGGGGCCAGAAATGCATGCCGCATGTCATAGGGGCCCCACATGCATGTCGCATTTCATGGGGGCCCTACATGCATGCCGCATGTCATGGGGGCCCCAAGTGCATGCCTCATGTCATGGGGGCCCCAAATGTATGCCACATGTCATAGTGGCGCCAAATGCATGCTGCATGTCATGAGGGGCCCACGTGCATGCCGCATGTCATGGGGGCCCCAAATGCATGGCTCAAGTCATGGGGGCCCCAAATGCATGCCACATATCATGGGGGCCCCACGTGCATGCTGCATATATTGGGGGCCCCAAATGCATGCCACATGTCATGAGGGCCCCGCTTGCATGCCGCATGTCATTGGGGCCCCGCAGGCATTCCGCATGTCATGGGGGCCTCACGTGCATTCCGCATGTCATGGGGCCCAAATGCATGCCGCATGTCATGGGGGCCCAACGTGCATGCCGCATGTATTGGGGTCCCCAACTGCATGCCGCATATCATGGGGCCCCACATTCATGCCGCATGTCATGGGGGCCCCACATGCTTGCCGCATTTCATGGGGGACCCAAATGCATGCATACCGCATGTCATTGGGGCCCCGCAGGCATTCCGCATGTCATGGGGGCCTCACGTGCATTCCGCATGTCATGGGGGCCCCACGGACATGCTGCATGTCATTGGGGCCCCACGTGCTTGCTGCATGTCATGGGGGCCCCATGTGCATGCCACATGTAATGGGGGCCCCAAATGCATGCGGCATGTCATAGGGGCCCCACGTGCATGCCGCATGTCTCGGGCACCCCAAATGCATGCCGCATATAATGGGGCCCCCAAATTCATGCCGCAAGTCATGAGGGCCCTGCATGCATTCCGCATGTCATGGGGGCCCCACATGCATGCTGCATGCCATGGGACTCCCAAATGCATGCCGCATGTCAAGGGGGCCCAACATGCATGTCATGGGGGCCCAAATGCTTGCCGCATGTCATGGGGGCCCCACATGCATGCCGCATGTCATGGGGCCCAAAAGCTTGCCGCATGTCATGGGGGCCATAAATGCATGCCGCATGTCATGGGAGCCCCACATGAATGGCGCATGTCAAGGGGGCCCAACGTGCATGCCGCATGTATTGGGGGCCCCAAATTCATGCCGCAAGTCATGAGGGCCCTGCATGCATTCCGCATGTCATGGGGGGCCCAAATGCATGCCGCATGTCATGGGGGCACCAAATGCATGCCGCATGTTATGGGGGATTCAAATGCATGCCGCATGTCATGGGGGTCCCACATGCATGCCGGATGTCATGGGGGCCCCAAATGCATGCCTCAAGTCATGGGGCCCCCCAAATGGATGCCGCATTTCATAGGGGCCCCACATGCATGACGCATATCTTGGGGCCCACAAATGCATGCCACATGTCATAGGGGCCCCACATGCATGGCACATGTCATAGGGGCCCCACGTACATGGCTCATGTCATGGGTGCCCCACCTGCATGCCGCATGTCATTGGGGCCCCAATTGCATGCAGCATGTCATGAGGGCCCCACATGCATGCCGCATGTCATGGGGGTCCCACGTGCATGCTGCATGTCATTGGGGCCCCACGTGCTTGCCGCATGTCACGAGGGCCACAAATGTATGCCGCATGTCATGGGGGCCCCACGTGCATGCCGCATGTCATGGGGCCACCCAAATGCATGCAGCATGTCATGGGGGCCCCACGTGCATGCCACATGTCATGGGGAGCCCACATGCATGCCGCATATCATAGGGGCCCCACATGCATGGAGCATGTCATGGGGGCCCCACGTGCATGCCGCATGTCATGGGGGATCCAAACTCATGCCGCATGTCATTGGGGCCCCAAGCGTATGCCGCATTTCATGGGGGCCCCATGTGCATGCCACATGTAATGTGGGCCCCAAATGCATGCGGCATGACATAGAGGCCCCACGTGCATGCCGCATGTCTCGGGCACCCCAAATGCATGCAGCATGTTATGGGGGCCCCACGTGCATGCCGCATGTCTCAGGTACCCCAAATGCATGCAGCATGTTATGCAGGCCCCAAATGCATGCCGCATGTCATGGGGGCCCAAATGCATGCTGCATGTCATGGGGGCCCCACATGCATGCCGCATGTCATGGGTGCCCCAAATGCATGCCGCATGTCATGGGGGCTCCACGTGCATGCCGCATTTCATGGGGGACCCAAATGCATGCCGCATGTCATGGGCCCCCCAAATGCATGTCGCATGTCATGGGGGCCCCACGTGCATGCTGCATGTCATGGGGGCCCCAAATGAATGCCTCATGTCATGGGGGCCCCAAATGCATGCCGCATGTCATGGGGCCCCCCAAATGCATGCAACATGTCTTGGGGCCCACAAATGCATGCCGCATGTCATAGGGGCCCCACATGCATGGCGTATTTCATGGGGGCCCCAAATGCGTGCCGCATATCATGGGGGCTCCAAATTCATGCCACAAGTCATGGGGGCCATAAATGCATGCCGCATGTCAATGGGGCCCCACGTGCATGACGCATGTCATGGGGACCCACATGCATGCCGCATGTCATGGAGGCCCCCATGACATGCGGCAAGCATTTGGGCCCCACATGCATGCTGCATGCCATGGGGCCCCCAAATGCATGCCGCATGTCAAGGGGGTCCCACATGCATGCCGCATGTCATGGGGGCCCAAATGCTTGCCGCATGTCATGGGGGCCCCACATGCATGCCGCATGTCATGGGGCCCAAAAGCTTGCCGCATGTCATGGGGGCCATAAATGTATGCCGCATGTCATGGGAGCCCCACATGAATGTCGCATGTCAAGGGGGCCCAACGTGCATGCCGCATGTATTGGGGGGCCCAAATTCATGCCGCATGTCATGAGGGCCCTGCATGCATGCCACATGTCATGGGGGCCCCGCAGGCATTCCGCATGTCATGGGGGGCCCAAATGCATGCCGCATGTCATGGGGGCCCCACGTGCATGCCGCATGTAATGGGGGATTCAAATGCATGCCGCATGTCATGGGGGTCCCACATGCATGCCGCATGTCATGGGGCCCCCAAATGCATGCCTCAAGTCATGGGGGCCCCAAATGCATGCCGCATGTCATTGGGGCCCCACATGCATGCCACATGTCATGGGGTCCCCACATGCATGCCGCATGTCATGGGGGCTCAAATGCTTGCCGCATGTCATGGGGGCCATAAATGCATGCCGCATGTCATGGGGGCCCAACAAGCATGCCGCATGTATTGGGGGCCCCAAATTCATGCAGCATGTCATAGGTGCCCCACATGCATGGCGCATTTCATGGGGGCCCCACTTGCATGCAGCATGTAATGGGCGATCCAAATGCATGCTGCACGTCATGGGGGCCCCACGTGCATGCCGCATGTCATGGGGGCCCCGCAGGCATTCCACATGTAATGGGGGCCCCAAATAAATGCTGCATTTCATGGGGGCCCCACGTGCATGCCGCATGTCATGGGGCCCCCCAAATGGATGCCGCATGTCATAGGGGCCCCACATGCATGCCGCAGATCATGGGGGCCCCAAATGCATGTTAGCATGTCATGGGGCCCCACGTGCATGCCACATGCCATTGGGGGCCCACATGCATACCACATGTCATGGGGGCCCCACATGCATGCCGCATGTCATGGGGGCCCAAATGCATGCCGCATGTCATGGATGCTCCACGTGCATGCCGCATGTAATGGGGCCCCAAATTCATGTCGCATGTCATAGGGGCCCCACGTGCATTCCGCATGTCATGGGGCCCCCAAATGCATGCCGCATGTCATGGGGGCCCCACGTGCATGCCGCATGTCTTGGGGCCCACAAATGCATGCCGCATGTCATAGGGGCCCCACATGTATGGCGCATTTCATGGGGGCCCTACATGCATGCCGCATGTCATGGGGGCCCCAAATGCATGCCTCATGTCATGGGGGCCCCAAATGCATGCCGCATGTCATAGTGGTTTCCAAATGCATGCTGCATGTCATGAGGGGCCCACGTGCATGCCGCTTGTCTTAGGGGCCCCAAGCACGTGCCGCATAATGGGGTCCCACATGCATGGTGCGTGTCATGGGGGCCCCACATGCATGCCGCATGTCATGACATGCGGCATGCATGTGGGACCCCCATGACACGTGGCATGCATGTGGCCCCCAAATTCATGCTGCATGTCATGGGGGCCCCAATTGCATGACCCATGTTATGGAGGCTGCACATGCATGCCACATTTCATGGGGGCCACAAATGCATGCCGCATGTCATTTGGGCCCCAAAAGTATGCTGCATATCATGGGGGGCCCCAAATACGTGCCGCATGTCATGAGGGCCCCACATGCATGGCGCATGTCATGGGGGCCCCAAATGCATGCCGCATGTTATGGGGGCCGCAAATATGTGCTGCATGTCATGTGGGCCCCAAATATGTGCCAAATGTCAAGAGGGCTCCACATGAATGTCGCGTGTCATGGGAGCCCCAAATGCTTGCCGCATGTCATTTCGTCCCCACATGCATGCCACAGGTCATGGGGGCCCCACATACATGCCGCGTGTCATGGGAGCCCCAAATGCATGCCCCTTTCATGGGGGCACCACGTGCATGCCGCATGTCATGGGGGCCCCAAATGCATACCGCATGCCATGGGGGCCCCAAATGCATGCCGCATGTTATGGGGGCCCTAAATGTATGCCGCATGTCATGGCAGCCCCAATACGTGAAACATGTCATGGGGGCCCCACGTGCATGCCGCATGACATGGGTGCCCCACATGCATGCCTCATGTCATGGGGGCTCCAAATGCATGACTCATGTCAAGGCGTCCCCAAAGGCATGCCTCATGTCATGGGGGCCCCACATGCATGGCACATGTCATAGTGGCCCCACATGCATGCCACGTGTCAAGGGAGCCCCAAATGAATGTCGCATGTCAAGGGGGCCCCATGTGCATGCCGCATGTCATGGGGACCCACATGCATGCAGCATGTCATGGAGGCCCCATGACATGCGACAAGCATTTGGGCCCCACATGCATGCCGCATGCCATGGGCCCCCCAAATGCATGCCGCATGTCATGGGGCCCCACATGCATGCCGCATGTCATGGGGGCCCAAATGCTTGCCACATGTCATGGGGGCCATAAATGCATGCCGCATGTCATGGGGGCCCCAAATGCATGCCGCATGTCTCAGGTACCCCAAATGCATGCAACATGTTATGCATGCCCCAAATGCATGCAGCATGTTATGCATGCCCCAAATGCATGCAGCATGTCATGGGAGCCCAAATGCATGCCGCATGTCATGGGGGCCCCACATGCATGCCGCATGTCATGGGGGCCCCAAATGCATGCCGCATGTCATGGGGGCCCCACGTGCTTGGCGCAAGTCATGGGTGCCCCACATGCATGACGCATGTCATCGGGGCCCCAAATGCATGCCGCATGTCATAGGGGCCCCACATGCATGACGCATGTCATGGGGGCCCCACATGCATGCCTCATGTCATGGGGGCCCCAAATGCATGCCGCATGTCATAGTGGCCCCAAATGCATGCTGCATGTCATGAGGGTCCCACGTGCATGCCGCATGTCATGGGGGCCCCAAATGCATGGCTCAAGTCATGGGGGCCCCAAATGCATGCCACATATCATGGGGGCCCCACGTGCATGCTGCATATATTGGGGGCCCCAAATGCATGCCACATGTCATGAGGGCCCCGCTTGCATGCCGCATGTCATTGGGGCCCCGCAGGCATTCCGCATGTCATGGGGGCCTCACGTGCATGCCGCATGTCATGGGGCCCAAATGCATGCCGCATGTCATGGGGGCCCAACGTGCATGCCGCATGTATTGGGGTCCCCAACTGCATGCCGCATATCATGGGGCCCCACATGCATGCCACATGTCATGGGGGCCCCAAATGCATGCCTCAAGTCATGGGGGCCCCAAATGCATGCCGCATGTCATGGGGGCTCAAATGCTTGCCGCATGTCATGGGGGCCATAAATGCATGCCGCATGTCATGGGGGCCCAACAAGCATGCCGCATGTGTTGGGGGCCCCAAATTCAAGCAGCATGTCATAGTGGCCCCACATGCATGGCGCATTTCATTTGGGCCCCACTTGCATGCAGCATGTAATGGGGGATCCAAATGCATGCTGCACGTCATGGGGGCCCCACGTGCATGCCGCATGTCATGGGGGCCCCGCAGGCATTCCACATGTCATGGAAGCCCCAAATAAATGCTGCATTTCATGGGGGCCCCACGTGCATGCCGCATGTCATGGGGCCCCCCAAATGGATGCCGCATGTCATAGGGGCCCCACATGCATGCCGCATATCATGGGGGCCCCAAATGCATGCAGCATGTCATGGGGGCCCCACGTGCATGCCACATGTCATTGGGGGCCCACATGCATGCTGGATGTCATGGGGGCCACACTTGCATGCAGCATGTAATGGGGATCCAAATGCATGACGCATGTCAAGGGGGCCCCAAATTTTTGCCTCATGTCATCGGGGCCCCACATGCATGCTGGTTGTCATGGGGGCCCAAATGCATGCCGCATGTCATGGGGGCCCATGTGCATGCCGCATGTCATGGGGGACCAAATGCATGGCGCATGTTATGGGGGCCCCACGTGCATGCCGCTTGTCTTAGGGGCCCCAAGTACGTGCCGCATAATGGGGTCCCACATGCATGGTGCGTGTCATGGGGGCCCCACATGCATGCCGCATGTCATGACATGCGGCATGCATGTGGGACCCCCATGACACGTGGCATGCATGTGGCCCCCAAATTCATGCTGCATGTCATGGGGGCCCCAATTGCATGACCCATGTTATGGAGGCTGCACATGCATGCCACATTTCATGGGGGCCACAAATGCATGCTGCATGTCATTTGGGCCCCAAAAGTATGCTGCATATCATGGGGGGCCCCAAATACGTGCCGCATGTCATGAGGGCCCCACATGCATGGCGCATGTCATGGGGGCCCCAAATGCATGCTGCATGTTATGGGGGCCGCAAATATGTGCTGCATGTCATGTGGGCCCCAAATATGTGCCAAATGTCAAGAGGGCCCCACATGAATGTCGCGTGTCATGGGAGCCCCAAATGCTTGCCGCATGTCATTTCGTCCCCACATGCATGCCACAGGTCATGGGGGCCCCACATACATGCCGCGTGTCATGGGAGCCCCAAATGCATGCCCCCTTTCATGGGGGCACCACGTGCATGCCGCATGTCATGGGGGCACCACGTGCATGCCGCATGTCATGGGGGCCCCAAATGCATACCGCATGTCATGGGGGCCCCAAATGCATGCCGCATGTTATGGGGGCCCTAAATGTATGCCGCATGTCATGGCAGCCCCAATACGTGCCACATGTCATGGGGGCCCCACGTGCATGCCGCATGTCATGGGTGCCCCACATGCATGCCTCATGTCATGGGGGCTCCAAATGCATGCCTCATGTCATGGCGTCCCCAAAGGCATGCCTCATGTCATGGGGGCCCCACATGCATGCCACATGTCATAGTGGCCCCACATGCATGCCACGTGTCAAGGGAGCCCCAAATTAATGTCGCATGTCAAGGGGGCCCCATGTGCATGCCGCATGTCATGGGGACCCACATGCATGCAGCATGTCACGCGACAAGCATTTGGGCCCCACATGCATGCCGCATGCCATGGGCCCCCCAAATGCATGCCGCATGTCATGGGGGCCTCACATGCATGCCGCATGTCATGGGGGCCCAAATGCTTGCAACATGTCATGGGGGCCATAAATGCATGCCGCATGTCATGGGGTCCCCAAATGCATGCCGCATGTCTCAGGTACCCCAAATGCATGCAGCATGTTATGCATGCCCCAAATGCATGCCGCATGTCATGGGAGCCCAAATGCATGCCGCATGTCATGGGGGCCCCACATGCATGCCGCATGTCATGGGGGCCTCAAATGCATGCCGCATGTCATGGGGGCCCCACGTGCTTGGCGCAAGTCATGGGTGCCCCACATGCATGACACATGTCATCGGGGCCCCAAATGCATGCCGCATGTCATAGGGCCCCCACATGCATGACGCATGTCATGGGGGCCCCACATGCATGCCGCATGTCATGGGGGCCCAAATGCTTGCCGCATGTCATGGGGGCCAGAAATGCATGCCGCATGTCATAGGGGCCCCACATGCATGGCGCATTTCATGGGGGCCCTACATGCATGCCGCATGTCATGGGGGCCCCAAGTGCATGCCTCATGTCATGGGGGCCCCAAATGCATGCCGCATGTCATAGTGGCCCCAAATGCATGCTGCATGTCATGAGGGGCCCACGTGCATGCCGCGTGTCATGGGGGCCCCAAATGCATGGCTCAAGTCATGGGGGCCCCAAATGCATGCCACATATCATGGGGGCCCCACGTGCATGCTGCATATATTGGGGGCCCCAAATGCATGCCACATGTCATGAGGGCCCCGCTTGCATGCCGCATGTCATTGGGGCCCCGCAGGCATTCCGCATGTCATGGGGGCCCCACGTGCATTCCGCATGTCATTTGGCCCAAATGCATGCCGCATGTCATGGGGGCCCAACGTGCATGCCGCATGTATTGGGGTCCCCAACTGCATGCCGCATATCATGGGGCCCCACTTGCATGCCACATGTCATGGGGGCCCCACATGCTTGCCGCATTTCATGGGGGACCCAAATGCATGCATACCGCATGTCATTGGGGCCCCGCAGGCATTCCGCATGTCATGGGGGCCTCACGTGCATTCCGCATGTCATGGGGGCCCCACGGACATGCTGCATGTCATTGGGGCCCCACGTGCTTGCCTCATGTCACGGGGGTCACAAATGTATGCCGCATGTCATGGGGGCCCCACGTGCATGCCGCATGTCATGCCCCCCCAAATGCATTCCGCATGTCATAGGGGTCCCACATGCATGCCGCATGTCATGGGGGCCCCAAATGCATGCCGCATGTCATAGTGGCTCCAAATGCATGCCGCATGTCATGAGTTCCCCACGTGCATGGCGCATTTCATGGGGGACCCAAATGCATGCCGCATGTCATGGGGGCCCCAAATGCATGGCGCATGTCATGGGGGATCCAAACTCATGCTGCATGTCATTGGGGCCCCAAGCGTATGCCGCATGTCATGGAGGCCCCATGTGCATGCCACATGTAATGGGGGCCCCAAATGCATGCGGCATGTCATAGGGGCCCCACGTGCATGCCGCATGTCTCGGGCACCCCAAATGCATGCCGCATATAATGGGGCCCCCAAATTCATGCCGCAAGTCATGGGGGCCATAAATGCATGCCGCATGTCAAGGGGCCCCCACGTGCATGACGCATGTCATGGGGACCCACATGCATGCCACATGTCATGGAGGCCCCCATGACATGCGGCAAGCATTTGGGCCCCACATGCATGCTGCATGCCATGGGGCCCCCAAATGCATGCCGCATGTCAAGGGGGCCCAACATGCATGTCGCATGTCATGGGGGCCCAAATGCTTGCCGCATGTCATGGGGGCCCCACATGCATGCCGCATGTCATGGGGCCCAAAAGCTTGCCGCATGTCATGGGGGCCATAAATGCATGCCACATGTCATGGGAGCCCCACATGAATGGCGCATGTCAAGGGGGCCCAACGTGCATGCCGCATGTATTGGGGGCCCCAAATTCATGCCGCAAGTCATGAGGGCCCTGCATGCATTCCGCATGTCATGGGGGGCCCAAATGCATGCCGCATGTCATGGCGGCCCCAAATGCATGCCGCATGTAATGGGGGATTCAAATGCATGCCGCATGTCATGGGGGTCCCACATGCATGCCGCATGTCATGGGGGCCCCAAATGCATGCCTCAAGTCATGGGGCCCCCCAAATGGATTCTGCATTTCATAGGGGCCCCACATGCATGACGCATATCTTGGGGCCCACAAATGCATGCCGCATGTCATAGGGGCCCCACATGCATGGCACATGTCATAGGGGCCCCACGTACATGGCTCATGTCATGGGTGCCCCACCTGCATGCTGCATGTCATTGGGGCCCCAATTGCATGCCGCATGCCATAGGGGCCCCACATGCATGGCGCATGTCATGGGGGCCCCAAATGCATGCCGCATGTTATGGGGGCCCCATGTGCATGCCGCATGTCATGGGGCCCCAAATGCATGCCGCATGTAATGGGGGTCCCACATGCATGCAGCATGTCATGAGGGCCCCACATGCATGCCGCATGTCATGGGGGTCCCACGTGCATGCCGCATGTCATGGGCCCCCCCAAATGCATGCAGCATGTCATGGGGGCCCCACGTGCATGCCACATGTCATGGGGAGCCCACATGCATGCCGCATATCATAGGGGCCCCACATGCATGGAGCATGTCATGGGGGCCCCACGTGCATGCCGCATGTCATGGGGGATCCAAACTCATGCCGCATGTCATTGGGGCCCCAAGCGTATGCCGCATTTCATGGGGGCCCCATGTGCATGCCACATGTAATGTGGGCCCCAAATGCATGCGGCATGTCATAGAGGCCCCACGTGCATGCCGCATGTCTCGGGCACCCCAAATGCAAGCAGCATGTTATGGGGCCCCACGTGCATGCCGCATGTCTCAGGTACACCAAATGCATGCAGCATGTTATGCAGGCCCCAAATGCATGCCACATGTCATGGGGGCCCAAATGCATGCCGCATGTCATGGGGGCCCCACATGCATGCCGCATGTCATGGGTGCCCCAAATGCATGCCGCATGTCATGGGGGCTCCACGTGCATGCCGCATTTCATGGGGGACCCAAATGCATGCCGCATGTCATGGGGCCCCCAAATGCATGTCGCATGTCATGGGGGCCCCACGTGCATGCTGCATGTCATGGAGGCCCCAAATGAATGCCTCATGTCATGGGGGCCCCAAATGCATGCCGCATGTCATGGGGCCCCCCAAATGCATGCAACATGTATTGGGGCCCACAAATGCATGCCGCATGTCATAGGGGCCCCACATGCATGGCGTATTTCATGGGGGCCCCAAATGCGTGCCGCATATCATGGGGGCCCCAAATTCATGCCGCAAGTCATGGGGGCCATAAATGCATGCTGCATGTCAAGGGGGCCCCACGTGCATGACGCATGTCATGGGGACCCACATGCATGACGCATGTCATGGAGGCCCCCATGACATGCGGCAAGCATTTGGGCCCCACATGCATGCTGCATGCCATGGGGCCCCTAAATGCATGCCACATGTCAAGGGGGTCCCACATGCATGCCGCATGTCATGGGGGCCCAAATGCTTGCATCATGTCATGGGGGCCCCACATGCATGCCGCATGTCATGGGGCCCAAAAGCTTGCTGCATGTCATGGGGGCCATAAATGCATGCCGCATGTCATGGGAGCCCCACATGAATGTCGCATGTCAAGGGGGCCCAACGTGCATGCCGCATGTATTGGGGGCCCCAAATTCATGCCGCATGTCATGAGGGCCCTGCATGCATGCCACATGTCATGGGGGCCCCGCAGGCATTCCGCATGTCATGGGGGCCCAAATGCATGCCGCATGTCATGGGGGCCCCACGTGCATGCCGCATGTGATGGGGGATTCAAATGCATGCCGCATGTCATGGGGGTCCCACATGCATGCCGCATGTCATGGGGGCCCCAAATGCATGCCTCAAGTCATGGGGGCCCCAAATGCATGCCGCATGTCATTGGGTCCCCACATGCATGCCGCATGTCATGTGGGCTCAAATGCTTGCCGCATGTCATGGGGGCCATAAATGCATGCCGCATGTCATGGGGGCCCAACAAGCATGCCGCATGTATTGGGGGCCCCAAATTCATGCAGCATGTCATAGGGGCCCCGCATGCATGGCGCATTTCATGGGGGCCCCACTTGCAAGCAGCATGTAATGGGGGATCCACATGCATGCTGCAGGTCATGGGGGCCCCACGTGCATGCCGCATGTCATGGGGGCCCCGCAGGCATTCCACATGTCATGGGGGCCCCAAATAAATGCTGCATTTCATGGGGGCCCCACGTGCATGCCGCATGTCATGGGGCCCCCCAAATGGATGCCACATGTCATTGGGGCCCACATGCATGACG
This sequence comes from Phyllobates terribilis, assembly GCF_046119375.1. Lineage (NCBI taxonomy): Eukaryota > Metazoa > Chordata > Amphibia > Anura > Dendrobatidae > Phyllobates > Phyllobates terribilis. The sequence continues at coordinate 3,108,466 of NW_027362942.1, read as the reverse complement.
CATGTCATGGGGGCCACACTTGCATGCAGCATGTAATGGGGATCCAAATGCATGACGCATGTCATGGGGGCCCCAAATGCATGCGGCATGTCATAGTTGCCCCACGTGCATACCACATGTCATGGGGGCCCCGCATGCATGCCGCATGTCATGGGGGCCCAAATGCATGACGCATGTCATGGATGCTCCACGTGCATGCCGCATGTAATGGGGCCCCCAAATTCATGTCGCATGTCATAGGGGCCCCACGTGCATTCCGCATGTCATGGGGGCCCCAAATGCATGCCGCATGTCATGGGGGCCCCACGTGCATGCCGCATGTCTTGGGGCCCACAAATGCATGCCACATGTCATAGGGGCCCCACATGCATGGCACATTTCATGGGGGCCCTACATGCATGCCGCATGTCATGGGGGCCCCAAATGCATGCCTCATGTCATGGGGGCCCCAAATGCATGCCGCATGTCATAGTGGTTTCCAAATGCATGCTGCATGTCATGAGGGGCCCACGTGCATGCCGCAAGTCATGGGGGCCCCAAATGCATGCCACATATCATGGGGGCCCCACGTGCATGCTGCATATATTGGGGGCCCCAAATGCATGCCACATGTCATGAGGGCCCCGCTTGCATGCCGCATGTCATTGGGGCCCCGCAGGCATTCCACATGTCATGGGGGCCTCACGTGCATTCCGCATGTCATGGGGCCCAAATGCATGCCGCATGTCATGGGGGCCCAACGTTCATGCCGCATGTATTGGGGTCCCCAACTGCATGCCGCATATCATGGGGCCCCACATGCATGCCACATGTCATGGGGGCCCCACATGCTTGCCGCATTTCATGGGGGACCCAAATGCATGCATACCGCATGTCATTGGGGCCCCGCAGGCATTCCGCATGTCATGGGGGCCTCACGTGCATTCCGCATGTCATGGGGGCCCCACGGACATGCTGCATGTCATTGGGGCCCCACGTGCTTGCTGCATGTCATGGGGGCCCCACGTGCATGCCTCATGTCACGGGGGTCACAAATGTATGCCGCATGTCATGGGGGCCCCACGTGCATGCCGCATGTCATGGCCCCCCCCAAATGCATGCCGCATGTCATAGGGGTCCCACATGCATGCCGCATGTCATGGGGGCCCCAAATGCATGCTGCATGTCATGAGGGCCCCACGTGCATGGCGCATTTCATGGGGGACCCAAATGCATGCTGCATGTCATGAGGGCCCCACGTGCATGGCGCATTTCATGGGGGACCCAAATGCATGCCGCATGTCATGGAGGCCCCATGTGCATGCCATATGTAATGGGGGCCCCAAATGCATGCGGCATGTCATAGGGGCCCCACGTGCATGCCGCATGTCTCGGGCACCCCAAATGCATGCCGCATATAATGGGGCCCCCAAATTCATGCCGCAAGTCATGGGGGCCATAAATGCATGCCGCATGTCAAGGGGCCCCCACGTGCATGACGCATGTCATGGGGACCCACATGCATGCCACATGTCATGGAGGCCCCCATGACATGCGGCAAGCATTTGGGCCCCACATGCATGCTGCATGCCATGGGGCTCCCAAATGCATGCCGCATGTCATGGAGGCCCAAATGCTTGCCGCATGTCATGGGGGCCCCACATGCATGCCGCATGTCATGGGGCCCAAAAGCTTGCCGCATGTCATGGGGGCCATAAATGCATGCCGCATGTCATGGGAGCCCCACATGAATGGCGCATGTCAAGGGGGCCCAACGTGCATGCCGCATGTATTGGGGGCCCCAAATTCATGCCGCAAGTCATGAGGGCCCTGCATGCATTCCGCATGTCATGGGGGCCCACATGCATGCTGCATGCCATGGGGCTCCCAAATGCATGCCGCATGTCAAGGGGGCCCAACATGCATGTCATGGGGGCCCAAATTCTTGCCGCATGTCATGGGGGCCCCACATGCATGCCGCATGTCATGGGGCCCAAAAGCTTGCCGCATGTCATGGGGGCCATAAATGCATGCCGCATGTCATGGGAGCCCCACATGAATGGCGCATGTCAAGGGGGCCCAACGTGCATGCCGCATGTATTGGGGGCCCCAAATTCATGCCGCAAGTCATGAGGGCCCTGCATGCATTCCGCATGTCATGGGGGGCCCAAATGCATGCCGCATGTCATGGGGGCCCCAAATGCATGCCGCATGTTATGGGGGATTCAAATGCATGCCGCATGTCATGGGGGTCCCACATGCATGCCGCATGTCATGGGGGCCCCAAATGCATGCCTCAAGTCATGGGGCCCCCCAAATGGATGCCGCATTTCATAGGGGCCCCACATCCATGACGCATATCTTGGGGCCCACAAATGCATACCACATGTCATAGGGGCCCCACATGCATGGCACATGTCATAGGGGCCCCACGTACATGGCTCATGTCATGGGTGCCCCACCTGCATGCCGCATGTCATTGGGGCCCCAATTGCATGCAGCATGTCATGAGGGCCCCACATGCATGCCGCATGTCATGGGGGTCCCACGTGCATGCTGCATGTCATTGGGGCCCCACGTGCTTGCCGCATGTCACGAGGGCCACAAATGTATGCCGCATGTCATGGGGGCCCCACGTGCATGCCGCATGTCATGGGGAGCCCACGTGCATGCCACATGTCATGGGGAGCCCACATGCATGCCGCATATCATAGGGGCCCCACATGCATGGAGCATGTCATGGGGGCCCCACGTGCATGCCGCATGTCATGGGGGATCCAAACTCATGCCGCATGTCATTGGGGCCCCAAGCGTATGCCGCATTTCATGGGGGCCCCATGTGCATGCCACATGTAATGTGGGCCCCAAATGCATGCGGCATGACATAGAGGCCCCACGTGCATGCCGCATGTCTCGGGCACCCCAAATGCATGCAGCATGTTATGGGGGCCCCACGTGCATGCCGCATGTCTCAGGTACCCCAAATGCATGCAGCATGTTATGCAGGCCCCAAATGCATGCCGCATGTCATGGTGGCCCAAATGCATGCTGCATGGCATGGGGGCCCCACATGCATGCCGCATGTCATGGGAGCCCCACATGAATGGCGCATGTCAAGGGGGCCCAACGTGCATGCCGCATGTATTGGGGGCCCCAAATTCATGCCGCAAGTCATGAGGGCCCTGCATGCATTCCGCATGTCATGGGGGGCCCACATGCATGCTGCATGCCATGGGGCTCCCAAATGCATGCCGCATGTCAAGGGGGCCCAACATGCATGTCATGGGGGCCCAAATTCTTGCCGCATGTCATGGGGGCCCCACATGCATGCCGCATGTCATGGGGCCCAAAAGCTTGCCGCATGTCATGGGGGCCATAAATGCATGCCGCATGTCATGGGAGCCCCACATGAATGGCGCATGTCAAGGGGGCCCAACGTGCATGCCGCATGTATTGGGGGCCCCAAATTCATGCCGCAAGTCATGAGGGCCCTGCATGCATTCCGCATGTCATGGGGGGCCCAAATGCATGCCGCATGTCATGGGGGCCCCAAATGCATGCCGCATGTTATGGGGGATTCAAATGCATGCCGCATGTCATGGGGGTCCCACATGCATGCCGCATGTCATGGGGGCCCCAAATGCATGCCTCAAGTCATGGGGCCCCCCAAATGGATGCCGCATTTTATAGGGGCCCCACATCCATGACGCATATCTTGGGGCCCACAAATGCATACCACATGTCATAGGGGCCCCACATGCATGGCACATGTCATAGGGGCCCCACGTACATGGCTCATGTCATGGGTGCCCCACCTGCATGCCGCATGTCATTGGGGCCCCAATTGCATGCAGCATGTCATGAGGGCCCCACATGCATGCCGCATGTCATGGGGGTCCCACGTGCATGCTGCATGTCATTGGGGCCCCACGTGCTTGCCGCATGTCACGAGGGCCACAAATGTATGCCGCATGTCATGGGGGCCCCACGTGCATGCCGCATGTCATGGGGAGCCCACGTGCATGCCACATGTCATGGGGAGCCCACATGCATGCCGCATATCATAGGGGCCCCACATGCATGGAGCATGTCATGGGGGCCCCACGTGCATGCCGCATGTCATGGGGGATCCAAACTCATGCCGCATGTCATTGGGGCCCCAAGCGTATGCCGCATTTCATGGGGGCCCCATGTGCATGCCACATGTAATGTGGGCCCCAAATGCATGCGGCATGACATAGAGGCCCCACGTGCATGCCGCATGTCTCGGGCACCCCAAATGCATGCAGCATGTTATGGGGGCCCCACGTGCATGCCGCATGTCTCAGGTACCCCAAATGCATGCAGCATGTTATGCAGGCCCCAAATGCATGCCGCATGTCATGGTGGCCCAAATGCATGCTGCATGGCATGGGGGCCCCACATGCATGCCGCATGTCATGGGTGCCCCAAATGCATGCCGCATGTCATGGGGGCTCCACGTGCATGCCGCATTTCATGGGGGACCCAAATGCATGCCGCATGTCATGGGGCCCCCAAATGCATGTCGCATGTCATGGGGGCCCCACGTGCATGCTGCATGTCATGGGGGCCCCAAATGAATGCCTCATGTCATGGGGGCCCCAAATGCATGCCGCATGTCATGGGGCCCCCCAAATGCATGCAACATGTCTTGGGGCCCACAAATGCATGCCGCATGTCATAGGGGCCCCACATGCATGGCGTATTTCATGGGGGCCCCAAATGCGTGCCGCATATCATGGGGGCTCCAAATTCATGCCACAAGTCATGGGGGCCATAAATGCATGCCGCATGTCAATGGGGCCCCACGTGCATGACGCATGTCATGGGGACCCACATGCATGCCGCATGTCATGGAGGCCCCCATGACATGCGGCAAGCATTTGGGCCCCACATGCATGCTGCATGCCATGGGGCCCCCAAATGCATTCCGCATGTCAAGGGGGTCCCACATGCATGCCGCATGTCATGGGGGCCCAAATGCTTGCCGCATGTCATGAGGGCCCTGCATGCATGCCACATGTCATGGGGGCCCCGCAGGCATTCCGCATGTATTGGGGGCCCCAAATTCATGCAGCATGTCATAGGGGCCCCACATGCATGGCGCATTTCATGGGGGCCCCACTTGCATGCAGCATGTAATGGGCGATCCAATTGCATGCTGCACGTCATGGGGGCCCCACGTGCATGCCGCATGTCATGGGGGCCCCGCAGGCATTCCACATGTCATGGGGGCCCCAAATAAATGCTGCATTTCATGGGGGCCCCACGTGCATGCCGCATGTCATGGGGCCCCCCAAATGGATGCCGCATGTCATAGGGGCCCCACATGCATGCCGCATATCATGGGGGCCCCAAATGCATGTTAGCATGTCATGGGGCCCCACGTGCATGCCACATGCCATTGGGGGCCCACATGCATGCCGCATGTCATGGGGGCCACACTTGCATGCAGCATGTAATGGGGATCCAAATGCATGACGCATGTCATGGGGGCCCCAAATGCATGCGGCATGTCATAGTGGCCCCACGTGCATACCACATGTCATGGGGGCCCCACATGCATGCCGCATGTCATGGGGGCCCAAATGCATGCCGCATGTCATGGATGCTCCACGTGCATGCCGCATGTAATGGGGCCCCCAAATTCATGTTGCATGTCATAGGGGCCCCACGTGCATTCCGCATGTCATGGGGCCCCCAAATGCATGCGCATGTCATGGGGGCCCCACGTGCATGCCGCATGTCTTGGGGCCCACAAATGCATGCCGCATGTCATAGGGGCCCCACATGCATGGCGCATTTCATGGGGGCCCTACATGCATGCCGCATGTCATGGGGGCCCCAAATGCATGCCTCATGTCATGGGGGCCCCAAATGCATGCCGCATGTCATAGTGGTTTCCAAATGCATGCTGCATGTCATGAGGGGCCCACGTGCATGCCGCAAGTCATGGGGGCCCCAAATGCATGCCACATATCATGGGGGCCCCACGTGCATGCTGCATATATTGGGGGCCCCAAATGCATGCCACATGTCATGAGGGCCCCGCTTGCATGCCGCATGTCATTGGGGCCCCGCAGGCATTCCGCATGTCATGGGGGCCCCAAATGCATGCCACATATCATGGGGGCCCCACGTGCATGCTGCATATATTGGGGGCCCCAAATGCATGCCACATGTCATGGGGGCCCCACGTACATGCTGCATGTCATTGGGGCCCCACGTGCTTGCCGCATGTCATGGGGCCCCCCAAATGCAGGTTGCATGTCACAGGGGTCCCACATGCATGCCGCATGTCATGGGGGCCCCAAATGCATGCCGCATGTCATAGTGGCCCCAAATGCATGCTGCATGTCATGAGGGCCCCACGTGCATGCCGCATGTCATAGGGGCCCCACGTGCATGCCGCATGTCATGGGGGCCCCACATGCATGCCGCATGTCATGGGGGATCCAAACTCATGCTGCATGTCATTGGGGCCCCAAGCGTATGCCGCATGTCATGGAGGCCCCATGTGCATGCCACATGTAATGGGGGCCACAAATGCATGCGGCATGTCATAGGGGCCCCACGTGCATGCCGCATGTCTCGGGCACCCCAAATTCATGCCGCAAGTCATAGGGGCCCCACGTGCATGGCGCAAATCATGGGTGCCCCACATGCATGCCGCATGTCATCGGGGCCCCAAATGCATGCCGCATGTCATAGGGGCCCCACATGCATGCCACATTTCATGGGGGACCCAAATGCATGCCGCATGTCATAGGGGCCCCAAATGCATGTCGCATGTCATGGGGGACCCACATGCATGCTGCATGTCATGGGGGCCCCAAATGCATACCGCATGTCATGGGGGCCCCAAATGCATGCCGCATGTCATGGGGCCCCCCAAATGCATGCAGCATGTCTTGGTGCCCACAAATGCATGCCACATGTCATAGGGGCCCCACATGCATGGCGCATTTCATGGGCCCCCCACATGCATGCGCATGTCATGGGGGCCTCAAATGCGTGCCGCATATCATGGGGGCCCCAAATGCATGCCGCATGTCATGGGGGCCCACATGCATGCCGCATGTCATGGGGGCACCACTTGCATGCAGCATGTCATGGGGGCACCACTTGCATGCAGCATGTAATGGGGGATCCAAATGTATGACGCATGTCATGGGGGTCCCACATGCATGCCACATGTCATGGGGGCCCACATGCATGCCGCATGTCATGGGGGCACCACTTGCATGCAGCATGTAATGGGGGATCCAAATGCATGACGCATGTCAAGGGGGCCCCACGTGCATGCCGCATGTCATGGGGCCCCACATGCATGCCGCATGTCATGGAGGCCCCCATGACATGCGACAAGCATTTGGGCCCCACATGCATGCCGCATGCCATGGGGCCCCCAAATGCATGCCGCATGTCATGGGGGCCCAAATGCTTGCCGCATGTCATGGGGGCCATAAATGGATGCCGCATGTCATGGGAGCCCCAAATGAATGTTGCATGTCAAGGGGGCCCCACGTGCATGCCGCATGTCATGGGGACCCCACATGCATGCCGCATGTCATGGGGCCCCACATGCATGCCGCATGTCTCAGGTACCCCAAATGCATGCAGCATGTTATGCATGCCCCAAATGCATGCCACATGTCATGGGGGCCCCACATGCATGCCGCATGTCATGGGGATTCAAATGTATGCCGCATGGCTTGGGGGTCCCACATGCATGCTGCATGTCATGGGGGCCCCAAATGCATGCGTCAAGTCATGGGGGCCCCAAATGCATGCCTCAATTCATGGGGGCTCCAAATGCATGCCGCATGTCATGGGGGCCCCACATGCATGCCGCATGTCATGGGGGACCCAAATGCATGACTCATGTCATGGGGGCCCCATGTGCATGTCGCATGTCATGGGGGCCCCACGTGCATGTCGCATGTCATGGGGGATCCAAACTCATGCTGCATGTCATTGGCACCCCAAGCGTATGCCGCATGTCATGGAGGCCCCATGTGCATGCCACATGTAATGGGGGCCCCAAATGCATGCGGCATGTCATAGGGGCCCCACTTGCATTCCGCATGTCTCGGGCACCCCAAATACATGCAGCATGTTATGGGGGCCCCACGTGCATGCCGCATGTCTCAGGTACCCCAAGTGCATGCAGCATGTTATGCAGGCCCCCATGACATGCGGCAAGCATTTGGGCCCCACATGCATGCTGCATGCCATGGGGCCCCCAAATGTATGCCGCATGTCATGGGGGCCCCACATGCATGCCGCATGTCATGGGGGCCCCAAATTCATGCCGCATGTCATGGGGGCCACAAATATGTGCCGCATTTCATGGGGGCCCAACGTGCATGCCGCATGTCTTTGGGCCCCAAATATTTGCCGCATGTCATGGGGGCCCCACATGCCTGCCATGTGTCATGGGGTCCCCACATGCATTCCGTATGTCATGAGGGCCTCACATGCATGGCGCAAGTCATCGGGGCCACACGTGCATGCCTCGTGTCATGGGGGCCCAAAACGCATGCCTCATTACACGGGGGCCCCAAGTGCATGCTGCATGTCATGGGGACCCCAAATGCATGCCGCATGTCATGGAGACCCTAAATGTATGCCGCATGTCATGGGGGCCCAAAATACGTGCCACATATCAGGGGGCCCCACGTGCATGCCGCATGTCATGGGTGCCCCACATGCATGCTGCATTTCATGGGGTCCCAAATGCATGCCCCATGTCATGGGGGGCCCACGTGCATGCCGCAAGTCATGGGGTCCCCAAATGCATGCCTCATGTCATGGGGTCCCTAAATGCATGCCGCATGTCAAGGGGGCCCCAAATGTATGCCGCATGTCATGGGGGCGCCACGTACATGACGCATGTCATGGGGGCCCCAAATACGTGCTGCATGTCATGAGGGCCCCACATGCATGGCGCATGTCATGGGGGCCCCAAAGGCATGCCGCATGTCATGGGGGCCACAAATATGTGCCGCATGTCATGGGGGCCCAACGTGCATGCCGCATGTCTTGGGGCCCCAAATATTTGCCGCAAGTCGTGGGAGCCCCACATGCATGCCACGTGTCATGGGGTCCCCACGTGCATTCCGCATGCCATGGGGGCTCCACATGCATGCCGCATGTCATGGGGGCCCCATGTGCATGTCGCATTTCATGGGGGCCCCAAATGTACGCCGCATGTCATGAGGGCCCCAAATGCATGCCGCATGTCATGGAGGCCCCAAATGTATGCCGCATGTCATGAGGGCCCCAAATACATGCCGCATGTCATGGGGGCCCCTGTGCGTGCCGCATGTCATGGGGGCCACAAATACATGTCGCATGTTTTGGGGCCCCCAAATACGTGCCGCATGTCATGGGGGCCCCACGTGCTTGCCGCATGTTATGGAGTCCCCAAATGCATGCCGCCTGTCATGGGGGCCCCACGAGCATGCCGCATTTCCTTGGGGACCCTAAATGCATGCTACATGTCAGGGGCTCCAAATGCTTGCTGCATGTCATGGAAGCCCCAAATACATGCCGCTTGTAATGGGGGCGCCAAATGCATGGCGCATGTCATAGGGGCCCCACATGCATGCCACATATCAAGAGGGCAACACGTGCATGCCGCATGTAATGGGGGCCCCACATGCAAGCTGGGTGTTATTGGGGCCCAAATGCATGCCGCATGTCATGGGGGCCCCACATACATGGCGCATGTCATGGGGGCCCCAAATGCATGCCGCATGTCAAGGGGGCCCCAAATTTTTGCCTCATGTCATCGGGGCCCCACATGCATGCTGGTTGTCATGGGGGCCCAAATGCATGCCGCATGTCATGGGGGCCCATGTGCATGCCGCATGTCATGGGGGACCAAATGCATGGCGCATGTTATGGGGGCCCCACGTGCATGCCGCTTGTCTTAGGGGCCCCAAGCACGTGCCGCATAATGGGGTCCCACATGCATGGTGCGTGTCATGGGGGCCCCACATGCATGCCGCATGTCATGGGGGCCCAACGTGCATTCCGCATGTCATGGGGCCCAAATGCATGCCGCATGTCATGGGGGCCCAACGTGCATGCCGCATGTATTGGGGTCCCCAACGGCATGCCGCATATCATGGGGCCCCACATGCATGCCACATGTCATGGGGGCCCCAAATGCATGCCTCAAGTCATGGGGGCCCCAAATGCATGCCGCATGTCATGGGAGCTCAAATGCTTGCCGCATGTCATGGGGGCCATAAATGCATGCCGCATGTCATGGGGGCCCAACAAGCATGCCGCATGTGTTGGGGGCCCCAAATTCAAGCAGCATGTCATAGTGGCCCCACATGCATGGCGCATTTCATTTGGGCCCCACTTGCATGCAGCATGTAATGGGGGATCCAAATGCATGCTGCACGTCATGGGGGCCCCACGTGCATGCCGCATGTCATGGGGGCCCCGCAGGCATTCCACATGTCATGGGGGCCCCAAATAAATGCTGCATTTCATGGGGGCCCCACGTGCATGCCGCATGTCATGGGGCCCCCCAAATGGATGCCGCATGTCATAGGGGCCCCACATGCATGCCGCATATCATGGGGGCCCCAAATGCATGCTGCATGTCATGTGGGCCCCAAATATGTGCCAAATGTCAAGAGGGCCCCACATGAATGTCGCGTGTCATGGGAGCCCCAAATGCTTGCCGCATGTCATTTCGTCCCCACATGCATGCCACAGGTCATGGGGGCCCCACATACATGCCGCGTGTCATGGGAGCCCCAAATGCATGCCCCCTTTCATGGGGGCACCACGTGCATGCCGCATGTCATGGGGGCACCACGTGCATGCCGCATGTCATGGGGGCCCCAAATGCATACCGCATGTCATTTGGCCCAAATGCATGCCGCATGTCATGGGGGCCCAACGTGCATGCCGCATGTATTGGGGTCCCCAACTGCATGCCGCATATCATGGGGCCCCACTTGCATGCCACATGTCATGGGGGCCCCACATGCTTGCCGCATTTCATGGGGGACCCAAATGCATGCATACCGCATGTCATTGGGGCCCCGCAGGCATTCCGCATGTCATGGGGGCCTCACGTGCATTCCGCATGTCATGGGGGCCCCACGGACATGCTGCATGTCATTGGGGCCCCACGTGCTTGCCTCATGTCACGGGGGTCACAAATGTATGCCGCATGTCATGGGGGCCCCACGTGCATGCCGCATGTCATGCCCCCCCAAATGCATGCCGCATGTCATAGGGGTCCCACATGCATGCCGCATGTCATGGGGGCCCCAAATGCATGCCGCATGTCATAGTGGCTCCAAATGCATGCCGCATGTCATGAGGGCCCCACGTGCATGGCGCATTTCATGGGGGACCCAAATGCATGCCGCATGTCATGGGGGCCCCAAATGCATGGCGCATGTCATGGGGGATCCAAACTCATGCTGCATGTCATTGGGGCCCCAAGCGTATGCCGCATGTCATGGAGGCCCATGTGCATGCCACATGTAATGGGGGCCCCAAATGCATGCGGCATGTCATAGGGGCCCCACGTGCATGCCGCATGTCTCGGGCACCCCAAATGCATGCCGCATATAATGGGGCCCCCAAATTCATGCCGCAAGTCATGGGGGCCATAAATGCATGCCGCATGTCAAGGGGCCCCCACGTGCATGACGCATGTCATGGGGACCCACATGCATGCCACATGTCATGGAGGCCCCCATGACATGCGGCAAGCATTTGGGCCCCACATGCATGCTGCATGCCATGGGGCCCCCAAATGCATGCCGCATGTCAAGGGGGCCCAACATGCATGTCGCATGTCATGGGGGCCCAAATGCTTGCCGCATGTCATGGGGGCCCCACATGCATGCCGCATGTCATGGGGCCCAAAAGCTTGCCGCATGTCATGGGGGCCATAAATGCATGCCGCATGTCATGGGAGCCCCACATGAATGGCGCATGTCAAGGGGGCCCAACGTGCATGCCGCATGTATTGGGGGCCCCAAATTCATGCCGCAAGTCATGAGGGCCCTGCATGCATTCCGCATGTCATGGGGGGCCCAAATGCATGCCGCATGTCATGGCGGCCCCAAATGCATGCCGCATGTAATGGGGGATTCAAATGCATGCCGCATGTCATGGGGGTCCCACATGCATGCCGCATGTCATGGGGGCCCCAAATGCATGCCTCAAGTCATGGGGCCCCCCAAATGGATTCCGCATTTCATAGGGGCCCCACATGCATGACGCATATCTTGGGGCCCACAAATGCATGCCGCATGTCATAGGGGCCCCACATGCATGGCACATGTCATAGGGGCCCCACGTACATGGCTCATGTCATGGGTGCCCCACCTGCATGCTGCATGTCATTGGGGCCCCAATTGCATGCCGCATGCCATAGGGGCCCCACATGCATGGCGCATGTCATGGGGGCCCCAAATGCATGCCGCATGTTATGGGGGCCCCATGTGCATGCCGCATGTCATGGGGGGCCCACATGCATGCCGCATGTCATGGGGGCCCCACTTGCATGCCGCATGTTATGGGGGCCCCATGTGCATGCCGCATGTCATGGGGGCCCCAAATGCATGCCGCATGTAATGGGGGTCCCACATGCATGCAGCATGTCATGAGGGCCCCACATGCATGCCGCATGTCATGGGGGTCCCACGTGCATGCTGCATGTCATTGGGGCCCCACGTGCTTGCCGCATGTCACGAGGGCCACAAATGTATGCCGCATGTCATGGGGGCCCCACGTGCATGCCGCATGTCATGGCCCCCCCCAAATGCATGCAGCATGTCATGGGGGCCCCACGTGCATGCCACATGTCATGGGGAGCCCACATGCATGCCGCATATCATAGGGGCCCCACATGCATGGAGCATGTCATGGGGGCCCCACGTGCATGCCGCATGTCATGGGGGATCCAAACTCATGCCGCATGTCATTGGGGCCCCAAGCGTATGTCGCATTTCATGGGGGCCCCATGTGCATGCCACATGTAATGTGGGCCCCAAATGCATGCGGCATGTCATAGAGGCCCCACGTGCATGCCGCATGTCTCGGGCACCCCAAATGCATGCAGCATGTTATGGGGCCCCACGTGCATGCCGCATGTCTCAGGTACACCAAATGCATGCAGCATGTTATGCAGGCCCCAAATGCATGCCACATGTCATGGGGGCCCAAATGCATGCCGCATGTCATGGGGGCCCCACATGCATGCCGCATGTCATGGGTGCCCCAAATGCATGCCGCATGTCATGGGGGCTCCACGTGCATGCCGCATTTCATGGGGGACCCAAATGCATGCCGCATGTCATGGGGCCCCCAAATGCATGTCGCATGTCATGGGGGCCCCACGTGCATGCTGCATGTCATGGAGGCCCCAAATGAATGCCTCATGTCATGGGGGCCCCAAATGCATGCCGCATGTCATGGGGCCCCCCAAATGCATGCAACATGTATTGGGGCCCACAAATGCATGCCGCATGTCATAGGGGCCCCACATGCATGGCGTATTTCATGGGGGCCCCAAATGCGTGCCGCATATCATGGGGGCCCCAAATTCATGCCGCAAGTCATGGGGGCCATAAATGCATGCTGCATGTCAAGGGGGCCCCACGTGCATGACGCATGTCATGGGGACCCACATGCATGACGCATGTCATGGAGGCCCCCATGACATGCGGCAAGCATTTGGGCCCCACATGCATGCTGCATGCCATGGGGCCCCTAAATGCATGCCACATGTCAAGGGGGTCCCACATGCATGCCGCATGTCATGGGGGCCCAAATTCTTGCATCATGTCATGGGGGCCCCACATGCATGCCGCATGTCATGGGGCCCAAAAGCTTGCTGCATGTCATGGGGGCCCCACATGAATGTCGCATGTCAAGGGGGCCCAACGTGCATGCCGCATGTATTGGGGGCCCCAAATTCATGCCGCATGTCATGAGGGCCCTGCATGCATGCCACATGTCATGGGGCCCCCGCAGGCATTCCGCATGTCATGTGGGCCCAAATGCATTCCGCATGTCATGGGGGCCCCACGTGCATGCCGCATGTGATGGGGGATTCAAATGCATGCCGCATGTCATGGGGGTCCCACATGCATGACGCATGTCATGGGGGCCCCAAATGCATGCCTCAAGTCATGGGGGCCCCAAATGCATGCCGCATGTCATTGGGGCCCCACATGCATGCCGCATGTCATGTGGTCCCCACATGCATGCCGCATGTCATGGGGGCTCAAATGCTTGCCGCATGTCATGGGGGCCATAAATGCATGCCGCATGTCATGGGGGCCCAACAAGCATGCCGCATGTATTGGGGGCCCCAAATTCATGCAGCATGTCATAGGGGCCCCGCATGCATGGTGCATTTCATGGGGGCCCCACTTGCAAGCAGCATGTAATGGGGGATCCACATGCATGCTGCAGGTCATGGGGGCCCCACGTGCATGCCGCATGTCATGGGGGCCCCGCAGGCATTCCACATGTCATGGGGGCCCCAAATAAATGCTGCATTTCATGGGGGCCCCACGTGCATGCCGCATGTCATGGGGCCCCCCAAATGGATGCCGCACGTCATAGGGGCCCCACATGCATGCCGCATATCATGGGGGCCCCAAATGCATGCAGCATGTCATGGGGGGCCCACGTGCATCTCACATGTCATTGGGGGCCCACATGCATGACGCATGTCATGGGGGCCACACTTGCATGCAGCATGTAATGGGGATCCAAATGCATGACGCATGTCATGGGGGCCCCAAATGCATGCGGCATGTCATAGTTGCCCCACGTGCATACCACATGTCATGGGGCCCCACATGCATGCCGCATGTCATGGGGGCCCAAATGCATGACGCATGTCATGGATGCTCCACGTGCATGCCGCATGTAATGGGGCCCCCAAATTCATGTCGCATGTCATAGGGGCCCCACGTGCATTCCGCATGTCATGGGGGCTCCAAATGCATGCCGCATGTCATGGGGGCCCCACGTGCATGCCGCATGTCATAGGGGCCCACAAATGCATGCCACATGTCATAGGGGCCCCACATGCATGGCACATTTCATGGGGGCCCTACATGCATGCCGCATGTCATGGGGGCCCCAAATGCATGCCTCATGTCATGGGGGCCCCAAATGCATGCCGCATGTCATAGTGGTTTCCAAATGCATGCTGCATGTCATGAGGGGCCCACGTGCATGCCGCAAGTCATGGGGGCCCCAAATGCATGCCACATATCATGGGGGCCCCACGTGCATGCTGCATATATTGGGGGCCCCAAATGCATGCCACATGTCATGAGGGCCCCGCTTGCATGCCGCATGTCATTGGAGCCCCAAATGCATGCCCCCTTTCATGGGGGCACCACGTGCATGCCGCATGTCATGGGGGCCCCAAATGCATACCGCATGTCATGGGGGCCCCAAATGCATGCCGCATGTTATGGGGGCCCTAAATGTATGCCGCATGTCATGGCAACCCCAATACGTGCCACATGTCATGGGGGCCCCACGTGCATGCCGCATGTCATGGGTGCCCCACATGCATGCCTCATGTCATGGGGGCTCCAAATGCATGCCTCATGTCATGGCGTCCCCAAAGACATGCCTCATGTCATGGGGGCCCCACATGCATGCCACATGTCATAGTGGCCCCACATGCATGCCACGTGTCAAGGGAGCCCCAAATGAATGTCGCATGTCAAGGGGGCCCCATGTGCATGCCGCATGTCATGGGGACCCACATGCATGCAGCATGTCATGGAGGCCCCATGACATGCGACAAGCATTTGGGCCCCACATGCATGCCGCATGCCATGGGCCCCCCAAATGCATGCCGCACGTCATGGGGGCCCCACATGCATGCCGCATGTCATGGGGGCCCAAATGCTTGCCACATGTCATGGGGGCCATAAATGCATGCCGCATGTCATGAGGGCCCCAAATGCATGCCGCATGTCTCAGGTACCCCAAATGCATGCAGCATGTTATGCATGCCCCAAATGCATGCCGCATGTCATGGGAGCCCAAATGCATGCCGCATGTCATGGGGGCCCCACATGCATGCCGCATGTCATGGGGGCCCCAAATGCATGCCGCATGTCATGGGGGCCCCACGTGCTTGGCGCAAGTCATGGGTGCCCCACATGCATGACGCATGTCACCGGGGCCCCAAATGCATGCCGCATGTCATAGGGGCCCCACATGCATGACGCATGTCATGGGGGCCCCACATGCATGCTGCATGTCATGGGGGCCCAAATGCTTGCCGCATGTCATGGGGGCCAGAAATGCATGCCGCATGTCATAGGGGCCCCACATGCATGGCGCATTTCATGGGGGCCCTACATGCATGCCGCATGTCATGGGGGCCCCAAGTGCATGCCTCATGTCATGGGGGCCCCAAATGCATGCCGCATGTCATAGTGGCGCCAAATGCATGCTGCATGTCATGAGGGGCCCACGTGCATGCCGCATGTCATGGGGGCCCCAAATGCATGGCTCAAGTCATGGGGGCCTCAAATGCATGCCACATATCATGGGGGCCCCACGTGCATGCTGCATATATTGGGGGCCCCAAATGCATGCCACATGTCATGAGGGCCCCGCTTGCATGCCGCATGTCATTGGGGCCCCGCAGGCATTCCGCATGTCATGGGGGCCTCACGTGCATTCCGCATGTCATGGGGCCCAAATGCATGCCGCATGTCATGGGGGCCCAACGTGCATGCCGCATGTATTGGGGTCCCCAACTGCATGCCGCATATCATGGGGCCCCACATGCATGCCACATGTCATGGGGGCCCCACATGCTTGCCGCATTTCATGGGGGACCCAAATGCATGCATACCGCATGTCATTGGGGCCCCGCAGGCATTCCGCATGTCATGGGGGCCTCACGTGCATTCCGCATGTCATGGGGGCTCCACGTGCATGCTGCATGTCATTGGGGCCCCACGTGCTTGCCGCATTTCATGGGGCCCCACGTGCATGCCTCATGTCACGGGGGCCACAAATGTATGCCGCATGTCATGGGGGCCCCACGTGCATGCCGCATGTCATGGGGCCCCCACATGCATGCCACATTTCATGGGGGGACCCAAATGCATGCATGCCGCATGTCATTGGGGCCCCAAATGCATGCCGCATGTCATAGTGGCTCCAAATGCATGCCGCAAGTCATGGGTGCCCCACATGCATGCCGCATGTCATCGGGCCCACAAATGTATGCCGCATGTCATGGGGGCCCCACGTGCATGCCGCATGTCATGGGGCCCCCCAAATGCATGCCGCATGTCATAGGGGTCCCACATGCATGCCGCATGTCATGGGGGCCCCAAATGCATGCCGCATGTCATAGTGGCCCCAAATGCATGCCGCAAGTCATGGGTGCCCCACATGCATGCCGCATGCCATCGGGGCCCCAAATGCATGCCGCATGTCATAGGGGCCCCACATGCATGGCACATGTCATGGGGGCCCCACATGCATGCCGCATGTCATGGGGGCCCCAAATGAATGTCGCATGTCAAGGGGGCCCCACGTGAATGACGCATGTCATGGGGACCCACATGCATGCTGCATGTCATGGAGGCCCCCAAATGCATGCAGCATGTCTTGGGGCCCACAAATGCATGCCGCATGTCATAGGGGCCCCACAGCATAGCGCATGTCATGGGGGACCCAAATGCATGACTCATGTCATGGGGGCCCCACGTGCATGTCGCATGTCATGGGGGATCCAAACTCATGCTGCATGTCATTGGGGCCCCAAGCGTATGCCGCATGTCATGGAGGCCCCATGTGCATGCCACATGTAATGGGGGCCCCAAATGCATGCGGCATGTCATAGGGGCCCCACGTGCATGCCGCATGTCTCGGGCACCCCAAATGCATGCCGCATATAATGGGGCCCCCAAATTCATGCCGCAAGTCATGGGGGCCATAAATGCATGCCGCATGTCAAGGGGCCCCCACGTGCATGACGCATGTCATGGGGACCCACATGCATGCCACATGTCATGGAGGCCCCCATGACATGCGGCAAGCATTTGGGCCCCACATGCATGCTGCATGCCATGGGGCCCCAAATGCATGCCGCATGTCAAGGGGGCCCAACATGCATGTCGCATGTCATGGGGGCCCAAATGCTTGCCGCATGTCATGGGGGCCCCACATGCATGCCGCATGTCATGGGGCCCAAAAGCTTGCCGCATGTCATGGGGGCCATAAATGCATGCCGCATGTCATGGGAGCCCCACATGAATGGCGCATGTCAAGGGGGCCCAACGTGCATGCCGCATGTATTGGGGGCCCCAAATTCATGCCGCAAGTCATGAGGGCCCTGTATGCATTCCGCATGTCATGGGGGGCCCAAATGCATGCCGCATGTAATGGGGGATTCAAATGCATGCCGCATGTCATGGGGGTCCCACATGCATGCCTCATGTCATGGGGGCCCCAAATGCATGCCTCAAGTCATGGGGCCCCCCAAATGGATTCCGCATTTCATAGGGGCCCCACATGCATGACGCATATCTTGGGGCCCACAAATGCATGCCGCATGTCATAGGGGCCCCACATGCATGGCACATGTCATAGGGGCCCCACGTACATGGCTCATGTCATGGGTGCCCCACCTGCATGCTGCATGTCATTGGGGCCCCAATTGCATGCCGCATGCCATAGGGGCCCCACATGCATGGCGCATGTCATGGGGGCCCCAAATGCATGACGCATGTTATGGGGGCCCCATGTGCATGCCGCATGTCATGGGGGCCCCGAATGCATGCCGCATGTAATGGGGGCCCCACGTGCATGCCACATGTCATGGGGGCCCCAAATGCATGCAGCATGTCATGGGGGCCCCACGTGCATGCCACATGTCATGGGGGGCCCACATGCATGCCGCATGTCATGGGGGCCCCACTTGCATGCGGCATGTCATAGTTGCCCCACGTGCATACCACATGTCATGGGGCCCCACATGCATGCCGCATGTCATGGGGGCCCAAATGCATGACGCATGTCATGGATGCTCCACGTGCATGCCGCATGTAATGGGGCCCCCAAATTCATGTCGCATGTCATAGGGGCCCCACGTGCATTCCGCATGTCATGGGGGCTCCAAATGCATGCCGCATGTCATGGGGGCCCCACGTGCATGCCGCATGTCATAGGGGCCCACAAATGCATGCCACATGTCATAGGGGCCCCACATGCATGGCACATTTCATGGGGGCCCTACATGCATGCCGCATGTCATGGGGGCCCCAAATGCATGCCTCATGTCATGGGGGCCCCAAATGCATGCCGCATGTCATAGTGGTTTCCAAATGCATGCTGCATGTCATGAGGGGCCCACGTGCATGCCGCAAGTCATGGGGGCCCCAAATGCATGCCACATATCATGGGGGCCCCACGTGCATGCTGCATATATTGGGGGCCCCAAATGCATGCCACATGTCATGAGGGCCCCGCTTGCATGCCGCATGTCATTGGAGCCCCAAATGCATGCCCCCTTTCATGGGGGCACCACGTGCATGCCGCATGTCATGGGGGCCCCAAATGCATACCGCATGTCATGGGGGCCCCAAATGCATGCCGCATGTTATGGGGGCCCTAAATGTATGCCGCATGTCATGGCAACCCCAATACGTGCCACATGTCATGGGGGCCCCACGTGCATGCCGCATGTCATGGGTGCCCCACATGCATGCCTCATGTCATGGGGGCTCCAAATGCATGCCTCATGTCATGGCGTCCCCAAAGACATGCCTCATGTCATGGGGGCCCCACATGCATGCCACATGTCATAGTGGCCCCACATGCATGCCACGTGTCAAGGGAGCCCCAAATGAATGTCGCATGTCAAGGGGGCCCCATGTGCATGCCGCATGTCATGGGGACCCACATGCATGCAGCATGTCATGGAGGCCCCATGACATGCGACAAGCATTTGGGCCCCACATGCATGCCGCATGCCATGGGCCCCCCAAATGCATGCCGCACGTCATGGGGGCCCCACATGCATGCCGCATGTCATGGGGGCCCAAATGCTTGCCACATGTCATGGGGGCCATAAATGCATGCCGCATGTCATGAGGGCCCCAAATGCATGCCGCATGTCTCAGGTACCCCAAATGCATGCAGCATGTTATGCATGCCCCAAATGCATGCCGCATGTCATGGGAGCCCAAATGCATGCCGCATGTCATGGGGGCCCCACATGCATGCCGCATGTCATGGGGGCCCCAAATGCATGCCGCATGTCATGGGGGCCCCACGTGCTTGGCGCAAATCATGGGTGCCCCACATGCATGACGCATGTCACCGGGGCCCCAAATGCATGCCGCATGTCATAGGGGCCCCACATGCATGACGCATGTCATGGGGGCCCCACATGCATGCTGCATGTCATGGGGGCCCAAATGCTTGCCGCATGTCATGGGGGCCAGAAATGCATGCCGCATGTCATAGGGGCCCCACATGCATGGCGCATTTCATGGGGGCCCTACATGCATGCCGCATGTCATGGGGGCCCCAAGTGCATGCCTCATGTCATGGGGGCCCCAAATGCATGCCGCATGTCATAGTGGCGCCAAATGCATGCTGCATGTCATGAGGGGCCCACGTGCATGCCGCATGTCATGGGGGCCCCAAATGCATGGCTCAAGTCATGGGGGCCTCAAATGCATGCCACATATCATGGGGGCCCCACGTGCATGCTGCATATATTGGGGGCCCCAAATGCATGCCACATGTCATGAGGGCCCCGCTTGCATGCCGCATGTCATTGGGGCCCCGCAGGCATTCCGCATGTCATGGGGGCCTCACGTGCATTCCGCATGTCATGGGGCCCAAATGCATGCCGCATGTCATGGGGGCCCAACGTGCATGCCGCATGTATTGGGGTCCCCAACTGCATGCCGCATATCATGGGGCCCCACATGCATGCCACATGTCATGGGGGCCCCACATGCTTGCCGCATTTCATGGGGGACCCAAATGCATGCATACCGCATGTCATTGGGGCCCCGCAGGCATTCCGCATGTCATGGGGGCCTCACGTGCATTCCGCATGTCATGGGGGCTCCACGTGCATGCTGCATGTCATTGGGGCCCCACGTGCTTGCCGCATTTCATGGGGCCCCACGTGCATGCCTCATGTCACGGGGGCCACAAATGTATGCCGCATGTCATGGGGGCCCCACGTGCATGCCGCATGTCATGGGGCCCCCACATGCATGCCACATTTCATGGGGGGACCCAAATGCATGCACGCCGCATGTCATTGGGGCCCCAAATGCATGCCGCATGTCATAGTGGCTCCAAATGCATGCCGCAAGTCATGGGTGCCCCACATGCATGCCGCATGTCATCGGGCCCACAAATGTATGCCGCATGTCATGGGGGCCCCACGTGCATGCCGCATGTCATGGGGCCCCCCAAATGCATGCCGCATGTCATAGGGGTCCCACATGCATGCCGCATGTCATGGGGGCCCCAAATGCATGCCGCATGTCATAGTGGCCCCAAATGCATGCCGCAAGTCATGGGTGCCCCACATGCATGCCGCATGCCATCGGGGCCCCAAATGCATGCCGCATGTCATAGGGGCCCCACATGCATGGCACATGTCATGGGGGCCCCACATGCATGCCGCATGTCATGGGGGCCCCAAATGAATGTCGCATGTCAAGGGGGCCCCACGTGAATGACGCATGTCATGGGGACCCACATGCATGCTGCATGTCATGGAGGCCCCCAAATGCATGCAGCATGTCTTGGGGCCCACAAATGCATGCCGCATGTCATAGGGGCCCCACAGCATAGCGCATGTCATGGGGGACCCAAATGCATGACTCATGTCATGGGGGCCCCACGTGCATGTCGCATGTCATGGGGGATCCAAACTCATGCTGCATGTCATTGGGGCCCCAAGCGTATGCCGCATGTCATGGAGGCCCCATGTGCATGCCACATGTAATGGGGGCCCCAAATGCATGCGGCATGTCATAGGGGCCCCACGTGCATGCCGCATGTCTCGGGCACCCCAAATGCATGCCGCATATAATGGGGCCCCCAAATTCATGCCGCAAGTCATGGGGGCCATAAATGCATGCCGCATGTCAAGGGGCCCCCACGTGCATGACGCATGTCATGGGGACCCACATGCATGCCACATGTCATGGAGGCCCCCATGACATGCGGCAAGCATTTGGGCCCCACATGCATGCTGCATGCCATGGGGCCCCAAATGCATGCCGCATGTCAAGGGGGCCCAACATGCATGTCGCATGTCATGGGGGCCCAAATGCTTGCCGCATGTCATGGGGGCCCCACATGCATGCCGCATGTCATGGGGCCCAAAAGCTTGCCGCATGTCATGGGGGCCATAAATGCATGCCGCATGTCATGGGAGCCCCACATGAATGGCGCATGTCAAGGGGGCCCAACGTGCATGCCGCATGTATTGGGGGCCCCAAATTCATGCCGCAAGTCATGAGGGCCCTGTATGCATTCCGCATGTCATGGGGGGCCCAAATGCATGCCGCATGTAATGGGGGATTCAAATGCATGCCGCATGTCATGGGGGTCCCACATGCATGCCTCATGTCATGGGGGCCCCACATGCATGCCTCAAGTCATGGGGCCCCCCAAATGGATTCCGCATTTCATAGGGGCCCCACATGCATGACGCATATCTTGGGGCCCACAAATGCATGCCGCATGTCATAGGGGCCCCACATGCATGGCACATGTCATAGGGGCCCCACGTACATGGCTCATGTCATGGGTGCCCCACCTGCATGCTGCATGTCATTGGGGCCCCAATTGCATGCCGCATGCCATAGGGGCCCCACATGCATGGCGCATGTCATGGGGGCCCCAAATGCATGACGCATGTTATGGGGGCCCCATGTGCATGCCGCATGTCATGGGGGCCCCGAATGCATGCCGCATGTAATGGGGGCCCCACGTGCATGCCACATGTCATGGGGGCCCCAAATGCATGCAGCATGTCATGGGGGCCCCACGTGCATGCCACATGTCATGGGGGGCCCACATGCATGCCGCATGTCATGGGGGCCCCACTTGCATGCCGCATGTTATGGGGGCCCCATGTGCATGCCGCATGTCATGGGGGTCCCAAATGCATGCCGCATGTAATGGGGGTCCCACATGCATGCAGCATGTCATGAGGGCCCCACATGCATGCCGCATGTCATGGGGGTCCCACGTGCATGCTGCATGTCATTGGGGCCCCACATGCTTGCCGCATGTCACGAGGGCCACAAATGTATGCCGCATATCATGGGGGCCCCACGTGCATGCCGCATGTCATGGGCCCCCCCAAATGCATGCAGCATGTCATGGGGGCCCCACGTGCATGCCACATGTCATGGGGAGCCCACATGCATGCCGCATATCATAGGGGCCCCACATGCATGGAGCATGTCATGGGGGCCCCACGTGCATGCCGCATGTCCTGGGGGATAAAAACTCATGCCGCATGTCATTGGGGCCCCAAGCATATGCCGCATTTCATGGGGGCCCCATGTGCATGCCACATGTAATGTGGGCCCCAAATGCATGCGGCATGTCATAGAGGCCCCACGTGCATGCCGCATGTCTCGGGCACCCCAAATGCATGCAGCATGTTATGGGGCCCCACGTGCATGCCGCATGTCTCAGGTACACCAAATGCATGCAGCATGTTATGCAGGCCCCAAATGCATGCCACATGTCATGGGGGCCCAAATGCATGCCGCATGTCATGGGGGCCCCACATGCATGCCGCATGTCATGGGTGCCCCAAATGCATGCCGCATGTCATGGGGGCTCCACGTGCATGCCGCATTTCATGGGGGACCCAAATGCATGCCGCATGTCATGGGGCCCCCAAATGCATGTCGCATGTCATGGGGGCCCCACGTGCATGCTGCATGTCATGGAGGCCCCAAATGAATGCCTCATGTCATGGGGGCCCCAAATGCATGCCGCATGTCATGGGGCCCCCCAAATGCATGCAACATGTATTGGGGCCCACAAATGCATGCCGCATGTCATAGGGGCCCCACATGCATGGCGTATTTCATGGGGGCCCCAAATGCGTGCCGCATATCATGGGGGCCCCAAATTCATGCCGCAAGTCATGGGGGCCATAAATGCATGCTGCATGTCAAGGGGGCCCCACGTGCATGACGCATGTCATGGGGACCCACATGCATGCCGCATGTCATGGAGGCCCCCATGACATGCGGCAAGCATTTGGGCCCCACATGCATGCTGCATGCCATGGGGCCCCTAAATGCA
Source organism: Phyllobates terribilis (assembly GCF_046119375.1). Lineage (NCBI taxonomy): Eukaryota > Metazoa > Chordata > Amphibia > Anura > Dendrobatidae > Phyllobates > Phyllobates terribilis. The sequence continues at coordinate 3,084,103 of NW_027362942.1, read as the reverse complement.
TGCCGCATGTCAAGGGGGTCCCACATGCATGCCGCATGTCATGGGGGCCCAAATGCTTGCATCATGTCATGGGGGCCCCACATGCATGCCGCATGTCATGGGGCCCAAAAGCTTGACGCATGTCATGGGGGCCATAAATGCATGCCGCATGTCATGGGAGCCCCACATGAATGTCGCATGTCAAGGGGGCCCAACGTGCATGCCGCATGTATTGGGGGCCCCAAATTCATGCCGCATGTCATGAGGGCCCTGCATGCATGCCGCATGTCATGGGGGTCCCACGTGCATGCTGCATGTCATTGGGGCCCCACATGCTTGCCGCATGTCACGAGGGCCACAAATGTATGCCGCATATCATGGGGGCCCCACGTGCATGCCGCATGTCATGGGCCCCCCCAAATGCATGCAGCATGTCATGGGGGCCCCACGTGCATGCCACATGTCATGGGGAGCCCACATGCATGCCGCATATCATAGGGGCCCCACATGCATGGAGCATGTCATGGGGGCCCCACGTGCATGCCGCATGTCCTGGGGGATCCAAACTCATGCCGCATGTCATTGGGGCCCCAAGCGTATGCCGCATTTCATGGGGGCCCCATGTGCATGCCACATGTAATGTGGGCCCCAAATGCATGCGGCATGTCACAGAGGCCCCACGTGCATGCCGCATGTCTCGGGCACCCCAAATGCATGCAGCATGTTATGGGGCCCCACGTGCATGCCGCATGTCTCAGGTACACCAAATGCATGCAGCATGTTATGCAGGCCCCAAATGCATGCCACATGTCATGGGGGCCCAAATGCATGCCGCATGTCATGGGGGCCCCACATGCATGCCGCATGTCATGGGTGCCCCAAATGCATGCCGCATGTCATGGGGGCTCCACGTGCATGCCGCATTTCATGGGGGACCCAAATGCATGCCGCATGTCATGGGGCCCCCAAATGCATGTCGCATGTCATGGGGGCCCCAAATGCATGCTGCATGTCATGGAGGCCCCAAATGAATGCCTCATGTCATGGGGGCCCCAAATGCATGCCGCATGTCATGGGGCCCCCCAAATGCATGCAACATGTATTGGGGCCCACAAATGCATGCCGCATGTCATAGGGGCCCCACATGCATGGCGTATTTCATGGGGGCCCCAAATGCGTGCCGCATATCATGGGGGCCCCAAATTCATGCCGCAAGTCATGGGGGCCATAAATGCATGCTGCATGTCAAGGGGGCCCCACGTGCATGACGCATGTCATGGGGACCCACATGCATGCCGCATGTCATGGAGGCCCCCATGACATGCGGCAAGCATTTGGGCCCCACATGCATGCTGCATGCCATGGGGCCCCTAAATGCATGCCGCATGTCAAGGGGGTCCCACATGCATGCCGCATGTCATGGGGGCCCAAATGCTTGCATCATGTCATGGGGGCCCCACATGCATGCCGCATGTCATGGGGCCCAAAAGCTTGACGCATGTCATGGGGGCCATAAATGCATGCCGCATGTCATGGGAGCCCCACATGAATGTCGCATGTCAAGGGGGCCCAACGTGCATGCCGCATGTATTGGGGGCCCCAAATTCATGCCGCATGTCATGAGGGCCCTGCATGCATGCCACATGTCATGGGGGCCCCGCAGGCATTCCGCATGTCATGGGGGGCCCAAATGCATGCCGCATGTCATGGGGGCCCCACATGCATGCCGCATGTGATGGGGGATTCAAATGCATGCCGCATGTCATGGGGGTCCCACATGCATGCCGCATGTCATGGGGGCCCCAAATGCATGCCTCAAGTCATGGGGGCCCCAAATGCATGCCGCATGTCATTGGGGCCCCACATGCATGCCGCATGTCATGGGGTCCCCACATGCATGCCGCATGTCATGGGGGCTCAAATGCTTGCCGCATGTCATGGGGGCCATAAATGCATGCCGCATGTCATGGGGGCCCAACAAGCATGCCGCATGTATTGGGGGCCCCAAATTCATGCAGCATGTCATAGGGGCCCCACATGCATGGCGCATTTCATGGGGGCCCCAAATGCATGCAGCATGTCATGGGGGCCCCACGTGCATGCCACATGTCATTGGGGGCCCACATGCATGCCGCATGTCATGGGGGCCCAAATGCATGACGCATGACATGGATGCTCCACGTGCATGCCGCATGTAATGGGGCCCCCAAATTCATGTCGCATGTCATAGGGGCCCCACGTGCATTCCGCATGTCATGGGGGCCCCAAAAGCATGCCGCATGTCATGGGGGCCCCACGTGCATGCCGCATGTCTTGGGGCCCACAAATGCATGCCACATGTCATAGGGGCCCCACATGCATGGCGCATTTCATGGGGGCCCTACATGCATGCCGCATGTCATGGAGGCCCCATGTGCATTCCGCATGTCATGGGGGCCCCAAATGCATGCCGCATGTCATGGGGGCCCCACGTGCATGCTGCATGTCTTAGGGCCCACAAATGCATGCCACATGTCATAGGGGCCCCACATGCATGCCGCATGTCATGGGGGCCCAACAAGCATGCCGCATGTATTGGGGGCCCCAAATTCATGCAGCATGTCATAGGGGCCCCACGTGCATGCCACATGTCATTGGGGGCCCACATGCATGCCGCATGTCATGGGGGCCACACTTGCATGCAGCATGTAATGGGGATCCAAATGCATGACGCATGTCATGGGGGCCCCAAATGCATGCGGCATGTCATAGTTGTCCCACGTGCATACCACATGTCATGGGGGCCCCACATGCATGCCGCATGTCATGGGGGCCCAAATGAATGACGCATGTCATGGATGCTCCACGTGCATGCCGCATGTAATGGGGCCCCCAAATTCATGTCGCATGTCATAGGGGCCCCACGTGCATTCCGCATGTCATGGGGGCCCCAAATGCATGCCGCATGTCATGGGGGCCCCACGTGCATGCCGCATGTCTTGGGGCCCACAAATGCATGCCACATGTCATAGGGGCCCCACATGCATGGCGCATTTCATGGGGGCCCTACATGCATGCCGCATGTCATGGGGGCCCCAAATGCATGCCTCATGTCATGGGGGCCCCAAATGCATGCCGCATGTCATAGTGGTTTCCAAATGCATGCTGCATGTCATGAGGGGCCCACGTGCATGCCGCAAGTCATGGGGGCCCCAAATGCATGCCACATATCATGGGGGCCCCACGTGCATGCTGCATATATTGGGGGCCCCAAATGCATGCCACATGTCATGAGGGCCCCGCTTGCATGCCGCATGTCATTGGGGCCCCGCAGGCATTCCGCATGTCATGGGGGCCCCACGTACATGCTGCATGTCATTGGGGCCCCACGTGCTTGCCGCATTTAATGGGGGACGCAAATGCATGCATGCCGCATGTCATTGGGGCCCTGCAGGCATTCCGCATGTCATGGGGGCCTCACGTGCATTCCGCATGTCATGGGGGCCCCATGTACATGCTGCATGTCATTGGGGCATGACGTGCTTGCCGCATGTCATGGAGCCCCCCAAATGCAGGCCGCATGTTACAGGGGTCCCACATGCATGCCGCATGTCATGGGGGCCCCAAATGCATGCCGCATGTCACAGTGGCCCCAAATGCATGCTGCATGTCATGAGGGCCCCACGTGCATGCCGCATGTCATAGGGGCCCCACGTGCATGCCGCATGTCATGGGGGCCCCACATGCATGCCGCATGTCATGGGGGATCCAAACTCATGCTGCATGTCATTGGGGCCCCAAGCGTATGCCGCATGTCATGCAGGCCCCATGTGCATGCCACATGTAATGGGGGCCACAAATGCATGCGGCATGTCATAGGGGCCCCACGTGCATGCCGCATGTCTCGGGCACCCCAAATTCATGCCGCATGTCATAGGGGCCGCACGTGCATGGCGCAAATCATGGGTGCCCCACATGCATGCCGCATGTCATCGGGGCCCCAAATGCATGCCGCATGTCATAGGGGCCCCACATGCATGCCGCATTTCATGGGGGACCCAAATGCATGCCGCATGTCATGGGGCCCCAAATGCATGTCGCATGTCATGGGGGACCCACATGCATGCTGCATGTCATGGGGGCCCCAAATGCATACCGCATGTCATGGGGGCCCCAAATGCATGTCGCATGTCATGGGGCCCCCCAAATGCATGCAGCATGTCTTGGTGACCACAAATGCATGCCGCATGTCATAGGGGCCTCAAATGCGTGCCCCATATCATGGGGGCCCCAAATGCATGCCGCATGTCATGGGGGCCATAAATGCATGCCGCATGTCAAGGGGCCCCCACGTGCATGACGCATGTCATGGGGACCCACATGCATGCCACATGTCATGGAGGCCCCCATGACATGCGGCAAGCATTTGGGCCCCACATGCATGCTGCATGCCATGGGGCTCCCAAATGCATGCCGCATGTCAAGGGGGCCCAACATGCATGTCATGGAGGCCCAAATGCTTGCCGCATGTCATGGGGGCCCCACATGCATGCCGCATGTCATGGGGCCCAAAAGCTTGCCGCATGTCATGGGGGCCATAAATGCATGCCGCATGTCATGGGAGCCCCACATGAATGGCGCATGTCAAGGGGGCCCAACGTGCATGCCGCATGTATTGGGGGCCCCAAATTCATGCCGCAAGTCATGAGGGCCCTGCATGCATTCCGCATGTCATGGGGGGCCCACATGCATGCTGCATGCCATGGGGCTCCCAAATGCATGCCGCATGTCAAGGGGGCCCAACATGCATGTCATGGGGGCCCAAATGCTTGCCGCATGTCATGGGGGCCCCACATGCATGCCGCATGTCATGGGGCCCAAAAGCTTGCCGCATGTCATGGGGGCCATAAATGCATGCCGCATGTCATGGGAGCCCCACATGAATGGCGCATGTCAAGGGGGCCCAACGTGCATGCCGCATGTATTGGGGGCCGCAAATTCATGCCGCAAGTCATGAGGGCCCTGCATGCATTCCGCATGTCATGGGGGGCCCAAATGCATGCCGCATGTCATGGGGGCCCCAAATGCATGCCGCATGTTATGGGGGATTCAAATGCATGCCGCATGTCATGGGGGTCCCACATGCATGCCGCATGTCATGGGGGCCCCAAATGCATGCCTCAAGTCATGGGGCCCCCCAAATGGATGCCGCATTTCATAGGGGCCCCACATCCATGAGGAATATCTTGGGGCCCACAAATGCATACCACATGTCATAGGGGCCCCACATGCATGGCACATGTCATAGGGGCCCCACGTACATGGCTCATGTCATGGGTGCCCCACCTGCATGCCGCATGTCATTGGGGCCCCAATTGCATGCAGCATGTCATGAGGGCCCCACATGCATGCCGCATGTCATGGGGTCCCACGTGCATGCTGCATGTCATTGGGGCCCCACGTGCTTGCCGCATGTCACGAGGGCCACAAATGTATGCCGCATGTCATGGGGGCCCCACGTGCATGCCGCATGTCATGGGGCCACCCAAATGCATGCAGCATGTCATGGGGGCCCCACGTGCATGCCACATGTCATGGGGAGCCCACATGCATGCCGCATATCATAGGGGCCCCACATGCATGGAGCATGTCATGGGGGCCCCATGTGCATGCCGCATGTCATGGGGGATCCAAACTCATGCCGCATGTCATTGGGGCCCCAAGCGTATGCCGCATTTCATGGGGGCCCCATGTGCATGCCACATGTAATGTGGGCCCCAAATGCATGCGGCATGACATAGAGGCCCCACGTGCATGCCGCATGTCTCGGGCACCCCAAATGCATGCAGCATGTTATGGGGGCCCCACGTGCATGCCGCATGTCTCAGGTACCCCAAATGCATGCAGCATGTTATGCAGGCCCCAAATGCATGCCGCATGTCATGGTGGCCCAAATGCATGCTGCATGGCATGGGGGCCCCACATGCATGCCGCATGTCATGGGTGCCCCAAATGCATGCCGCATGTCATGGGGGCTCCACGTGCATGCCGCATTTCATGGGGGACCCAAATGCATGCCGCATGTCATGGGGCCCCAAATGCATGTCGCATGTCATGGGGGCCCCACGTGCATGCTGCATGTCATGGGGGCCCCAAATGAATGCCTCATGTCATGGGGGCCCCAAATGCATGCCGCATGTCATGGGGCCCCCCAAATGCATGCAACATGTCTTGGGGCCCACAAATGCATGCCGCATGTCATAGGGGCCCCACATGCATGGCGTATTTCATGGGGGCCCCAAATGCGTGCCGCATATCATGGGGGCTCCAAATTCATGCCACAAGTCATGGGGGCCATAAATGCATGCCGCATGTCAATGGGGCCCCACGTGCATGACGCATGTCATGGGGACCCACATGCATGCCGCATGTCATGGAGGCCCCCATGACATGCGGCAAGCATTTGGGCCCCACATGCATGCTGCATGCCATGGGGCCCCCAAATGCATGCTGCATGTCAAGGGGGTCCCACATGCATGCCGCATGTCATGGGGGCCCAAATGCTTGCCGCATGTCATGAGGGCCCTGCATGCATGCCACATGTCATGGGGGCCCCGCAGGCATTCCGCATGTCATGGGGGCCCCACGTGCATGCCGCATGTAATGGGGGATTCAAATGCATGCCGCATGTCATGGGGGCCCACATGCATGCCGCATGTCATGGGGCCCCCAAATGCATGCCTCAAGTCATGGGGGCCCCAAATGCATGCCGCATGTCATTGGGGCCCCACATGCATGCCACATGTCATGGGGTCCCCACATGCATGCCGCATGTCATGGGGGCTCAAATGCTTGCCGCATGTCATGGGGGCCATAAATGCATGCCGCATGTCATGGGGGCCCAACAAGCATGCCGCATGTATTGGGGGCCCCAAATTCATGCAGCATGTCATAGGGGCCCCACATGCATGGCGCATTTCATGGGGGCCCCACTTGCATGCAGCATGTAATGGGCGATCCAATTGCATGCTGCACGTCATGGGGGCCCCACGTGCATGCCGCATGTCATGGGGGCCCCGCAGGCATTCCACATGTCATGGGGGCCCCAAATAAATGCTGCATTTCATGGGGGCCCCACGTGCATGCCGCATGTCATGGGGCCCCCCAAATGGATGCCGCATGTCATAGGGGCCCCACATGCATGCCGCATATCATGGGGGCCCCAAATGCATGTTAGCATGTCATGGGGCCCCACGTGCATGCCACATGCCATTGGGGGCCCACATGCATGCCGCATGTCATGGGGGCCACACTTGCATGCAGCATGTAATGGGGATCCAAATGCATGACGCATGTCATGGGGGCCCCAAATGCATGCGGCATGTCATAGTGGCCCCACGTGCATACCACATGTCATGGGGGCCCCACATGCATGCCGCATGTCATGGGGGCCCAAATGCATGACGCATGTCATGGATGCTCCACGTGCATGCCGCATGTAATGGGGCCCCCAAATTCATGTTGCATGTCATAGGGGCCCCACGTGCATTCCGCATGTCATAGTGGCCCCAAATGCATGCTGCATGTCATGACGGGCCCACGTGCTTGACGCATGTCATGGGGGCCCGAAATGCATGGCTCAAGTCATGGGGGCCCCAAATGCATGCCACATATCATGGGGGCCCCACGTGCATGCTGCATATATTGGGGGCCCCAAATGCATGCCACATGTCATGAGGGCCCCGCTTGCATGCCGCATGTCATTGGGGCCCCGCAGGCATTCCGCATGTCATGGGGCCCCCACATGCATGCCACATTTCATGGGGGCACCCAAATGCATGCATGCCGCATGTCATTGGGGCCCCAAATGCATGTCGCATGTCATAGTGGCTCCAAATGCATGCCGCAAGTCATGGGTGCCCCACATGCATGCCGCATGTCATCGGGCCCACAAATGTATGCCGCATGTCATGGGGGCCCCACGTGCATGCCGCATGTCATGGGCCCCCCAAATGCATGCCGCATGTCATAGGGGTCCCACATGCATGCCGCATGTCATAGTGGCCCCAAATGCATGCCGCAAGTCATGGATGTCACACATGCATGCTGCATGTCATGGAGGCCCCCAAATGCATGCAGCATGTCTTGGGGCCCACAAATGCATGCCGCATGTCATAGGGGCCCCACATGCATAGCGCATGTCATGGGGGACCGAAATGCATGACTCATGTCATGGGGGCCCCACGTGCATGTCGCATGTCATGGGGGATCCAAACTCATGCTGCATGTCATTGGGACCCCAAACGTATGCCGCATGTCATGGAGGCCCCATGTGCATGCCACATGTAATGGGGGCCCCAAATGCATGCGGCATGTCATAGGGGCCCCACGTGCATTCCGCATGTCTCGGGCACCCCAAATGCATGCAGCATGTTATGGGGGCCCCACGTGCATGCCGCATGTCTCAGGTACCCCAAGTGCATGCAGCATGTTATGCAGGCCCCCATGACATGCGGCAAGCATTTGGGCCACACATGCATGCCGCATGCCATGGGCCCCCCAAATGCATGGCGCATGTCATGGGGGCCCCACATGCATGCCGCATGTCATGAGGGCCCCACATGCATGGCGCATGTCATGGGGGCCCCAAATGCATGCCGCATGTCATGGGGGCCACCAATATGTGCGCATTTCATGGGGGCCCAACGTGCATGCCGCATGTCTTTGGGCCCCAAATATTTGCCGCATGTCATGGGGGCCCCACATGCCTGCCATGTGTCATGGGGTCCCCACATGCATTCCGCATGTCATGAGGGCCCCACATGCATGGCGCAAGTCATCGGGGCCACACGTGCATGCCTCGTGTCATGGGGGCCCCAAACGCATGCCTCATTACACGGGGGCCCCAAGTGCATGCTGCATGTCATGGGGGCCCCAAATGCATGCCGCATGTCATGGGGACCCTAAATGTATGCCGCATGTCATGGGGGCCCAAAATACGTGCCACATATCAGGGGGCCCCACGTGCATGCCGCATGTCATGGGTGCCCCACATGCATGCTGCATTTCATGGGGTCCCAAATGCATGCCCCATGTCATGGGGGGCCCACGTGCATGCCGCAAGTCATGGGGTCCCCAAATGCATGCTTCATGTCATGGGGTCCCTAAATGCATGCCGCATGTCAAGGGGGCCCCAAATGTATGCCGCATGTCATGGGGGCCCAACGTGCATGCCGCATGTCTTGGGGCCCCAAATATTTGCCGCAAGTCGTGGGAGCCCCACATGCATGCCACGTGTCATGGGGTCCCCACGTGCATTCCGCATGTCATGGGGGCTCCACATGCATGCCGCATGTCATGAGGGCCCCAAATGCATGCCGCATGTCATGGAGGCCCCAAATGTATGCCGCATGTCATGGGGGCCCCAAATACATGCCGCATGTCATGGGGGCCCCCGTGCGTGCCGCATGTCATGGGGGCCACAAATACATGTCGCATGTTTTGGGGCCCCCAAATACGTGCCGCATGTCATGGGGGCCCCACGTGCTTGCCGCATGTTATGGAGTCCCCAAATGCATGCCGCCTGTCATGGGGGCCCCACGAGCATGCCGCATTTCCTTGGGGACCCTAAATGCATGCTACATGTCAGGGGCTCCAAATGCTTGCTGCATGTCATGGAAGCCCCAAATACATGCCGCTTGTAATGGGGGCGCCAAATGCATGCCACATATCATGAGGGCAACACGTGCATGCCGCATGTAATGGGGGCCCCACATGCAAGCTGGGTGTTATTGGGGCCCAAATGCATGCCGCATGTCATGGGGGCCCCACATACATGGCGCATGTCATGGGGGCCCCAAATGCATGCCGCATGTCAAGGGGGCCCCAAATTTTTGCCTCATGTCATCGGGGCCCCACATGCATGCTGGTTGTCATGGGGGCCCAAATGCATGCCGCATGTCATGGGGGCCCATGTGCATGCCGCATGTCATGGAGGACCAAATGCATTGCGCATGTTATGGGGGCCCCACGTGCATGCCGCTTGTCTTAGGGGCCCCAAGTACGTGCCGCATAATGGGGTCCCACATGCATGGTGCGTGTCATGGGGGCCCCACATGCATGCCGCATGTCATGACATGCGGCATGCATGTGGGACCCCCATGACACGTGGCATGCATGTGGCCCCCAAATTCATGCTGCATGTCATGGGGGCCCCAATTGCATGACCCATGTTATGGAGGCTGCACATGCATGCCACATTTCATGGGGGCCACAAATGCATGCCGCATGTCATTTGGGCCCCAAAAGTATGCTGCATATCATGGGGGGCCCCAAATATGTGCCGCATGTCATGAGGGCCCCACATGCATGGCGCATGTCATGGGGCCCCCAAATGCATGCCTCATGTTATGGGGGCCGCAAATATGTGCTGCATGTCATGTGGGCCCCAAATATGTGCCAAATGTCAAGAGGGCCCCACATGAATGTCGCGTGTCATGGGAGCCCCAAATGCTTGCCGCATGTCATTTCGTCCCCACATGCATGCCACAGGTCATGGGGGCCCCACATACATGCCGCGTGTCATGGGAGCCCCAAATGCATGCCCCCTTTCATGGGGGCACCACGTGCATGCCGCATGTCATGGGGGCCCCAAATGCATACCGCATGTCATGGGGGCCCCAAATGCATGCCGCATGTTATGGGGGCCCTAAATGTATGCCGCATGTCATGGCAACCCCAATACGTGCCACATGTCATGGGGGCCCCACGTGCATGCCGCATGTCATGGGTGCCCCACATGCATGCCTCATGTCATGGGGGCTCCAAATGCATGCCTCATGTCATGGCGTCCCCAAAGACATGCCTCATGTCATGGGGGCCCCACATGCATGCCACATGTCATAGTGGCCCCACATGCATGCCACGTGTCAAGGGAGCCCCAAATGAATGTCGCATGTCAAGGGGGCCCCATGTGCATGCCGCATGTCATGGGGACCCACATGCATGCAGCATGTCATGGAGGCCCCATGACATGCGACAAGCATTTGGGCCCCACATGCATGCCGCATGCCATGGGCCCCCCAAATGCATGCCGCACGTCATGGGGGCCCCACATGCATGCCGCATGTCATGGGGGCCCAAATGCTTGCCACATGTCATGGGGGCCATAAATGCATGCCGCATGTCATGAGGGCCCCAAATGCATGCCGCATGTCTCAGGTACCCCAAATGCATGCAGCATGTTATGCATGCCCCAAATGCATGCCGCATGTCATGGGAGCCCAAATGCATGCCGCATGTCATGGGGGCCCCACATGCATGCCGCATGTCATGGGGGCCCCAAATGCATGCCGCATGTCATGGGGGCCCCACGTGCTTGTCGCAAGTCATGGGTGCCCCACATGCATGACGCATGTCACCGGGGCCCCAAATGCATGCCGCATGTCATAGGGGCCCCACATGCATGACGCATGTCATGGGGGCCCCACATGCATGCTGCATGTCATGGGGGCCCAAATGCTTGCCGCATGTCATGGGGGCCAGAAATGCATGCCGCATGTCATAGGGGCCCCACATGCATGGCGCATTTCATGGGGGCCCTACATGCATGCCGCATGTCATGGGGGCCCCAAGTGCATGCCTCATGTCATGGGGGCCCCAAATGCATGCCGCATGTCATAGTGGCGCCAAATGCATGCTGCATGTCATGAGGGGCCCACGTGCATGCCGCATGTCATGGGGGCCCCAAATGCATGGCTCAAGTCATGGGAGCCTCAAATGCATGCCACATATCATGGGGGCCCCACGTGCATGCTGCATATATTGGGGGCCCCAAATGCATGCCACATGTCATGAGGGCCCCGCTTGCATGCCGCATGTCATTGGGGCCCCGCAGGCATTCCGCATGTCATGGGGGCCTCACGTGCATTCCGCATGTCATGGGGCCCAAATGCATGCCGCATGTCATGGGGGCCCAACGTGCATGCCGCATGTATTGGGGTCCCCAACTGCATGCCGCATATCATGGGGCCCCACATGCATGCCACATGTCATGGGGGCCCCACATGCTTGCCGCATTTCATGGGGGACCCAAATGCATGCATACCGCATGTCATTGGGGCCCCGCAGGCATTCCGCATGTCATGGGGGCCTCACGTGCATTCCGCATGTCATGGGGGCTCCACGTGCATGCTGCATGTCATTGGGGCCCCACGTGCTTGCCGCATTTCATGGGGCCCCACGTGCATGCCTCATGTCACGGGGGCCACAAATGTATGCCGCATGTCATGGGGGCCCCACGTGCATGCCGCATGTCATGGGGCCCCCACATGCATGCCACATTTCATGGGGGGACCCAAATGCATGCATGCCGCATGTCATTGGGGCCCCAAATGCATGCCGCATGTCATAGTGGCTCCAAATGCATGCCGCAAGTCATGGGTGCCCCACATGCATGCCGCATGTCATCGGGCCCACAAATGTATGCCGCATGTCATGGGGGCCCCACGTGCATGCCGCATGTCATGGGGCCCCCCAAATGCATGCCGCATGTCATAGGGGTCCCACATGCATGCCGCATGTCATGGGGGCCCCAAATGCATGCCGCATGTCATAGTGGCCCCAAATGCATGCCGCAAGTCATGGGTGCCCCACATGCATGCCGCATGCCATCGGGGCCCCAAATGCATGCCGCATGTCATAGGGGCCCCACATGCATGGCACATGTCATGGGGGCCCCACATGCATGCCGCATGTCATGGGGGCCCCAAATGAATGTCGCATGTCAAGGGGGCCCCACGTGAATGACGCATGTCATGGGGACCCACATGCATGCTGCATGTCATGGAGGCCCCCAAATGCATGCAGCATGTCTTGGGGCCCACAAATGCATGCCGCATGTCATAGGGGCCCCACAGCATAGCGCATGTCATGGGGGACCCAAATGCATGACTCATGTCATGGGGGCCCCACGTGCATGTCGCATGTCATGGGGGATCCAAACTCATGCTGCATGTCATTGGGGCCCCAAGCGTATGCCGCATGTCATGGAGGCCCCATGTGCATGCCACATGTAATGGGGGCCCCAAATGCATGCGGCATGTCATAGGGGCCCCACGTGCATGCCGCATGTCTCGGGCACCCCAAATGCATGCCGCATATAATGGGGCCCCCAAATTCATGCCGCAAGTCATGGGGGCCATAAATGCATGCCGCATGTCAAGGGGCCCCCACGTGCATGACGCATGTCATGGGGACCCACATGCATGCCACATGTCATGGAGGCCCCCATGACATGCGGCAAGCATTTGGGCCCCACATGCATGCTGCATGCCATGGGGCCCCAAATGCATGCCGCATGTCAAGGGGGCCCAACATGCATGTCGCATGTCATGGGGGCCCAAATGCTTGCCGCATGTCATGGGGGCCCCACATGCATGCCGCATGTCATGGGGCCCAAAAGCTTGCCGCATGTCATGGGGGCCATAAATGCATGCCGCATGTCATGGGAGCCCCACATGAATGGCGCATGTCAAGGGGGCCCAACGTGCATGCCGCATGTATTGGGGGCCCCAAATTCATGCCGCAAGTCATGAGGGCCCTGTATGCATTCCGCATGTCATGGGGGGCCCAAATGCATGCCGCATGTAATGGGGGATTCAAATGCATGCCGCATGTCATGGGGGTCCCACATGCATGCCTCATGTCATGGGGGCCCCAAATGCATGCCTCAAGTCATGGGGCCCCCCAAATGGATTCCGCATTTCATAGGGGCCCCACATGCATGACGCATATCTTGGGGCCCACAAATGCATGCCGCATGTCATAGGGGCCCCACATGCATGGCACATGTCATAGGGGCCCCACGTACATGGCTCATGTCATGGGTGCCCCACCTGCATGCTGCATGTCATTGGGGCCCCAATTGCATGCCGCATGCCATAGGGGCCCCACATGCATGGCGCATGTCATGGGGGCCCCAAATGCATGCCGCATGTTATGGGGGCCCCATGTGCATGCCGCATGTCATGGGGGCCCCGAATGCATGCCGCATGTAATGGGGGCCCCACGTGCATGCCACATGTCATGGGGGCCCCAAATGCATGCAGCATGTCATGGGGGCCCCACGTGCATGCCACATGTCATGGGGGGCCCACATGCATGCCGCATGTCATGGGGGCCCCACTTGCATGCCGCATGTTATGGGGGCCCCATGTGCATGCCGCATGTCATGGGGGTCCCAAATGCATGCCGCATGTAATGGGGGTCCCACATGCATGCAGCATGTCATGAGGGCCCCACATGCATGCCGCATGTCATGGGGGTCCCACGTGCATGCTGCATGTCATTGGGGCCCCACATGCTTGCCGCATGTCACGAGGGCCACAAATGTATGCCGCATATCATGGGGGCCCCACGTGCATGCCGCATGTCATGGGCCCCCCCAAATGCATGCAGCATGTCATGGGGGCCCCACGTGCATGCCACATGTCATGGGGAGCCCACATGCATGCCGCATATCATAGGGGCCCCACATGCATGGAGCATGTCATGGGGGCCCCACGTGCATGCCGCATGTCCTGGGGGATAAAAACTCATGCCGCATGTCATTGGGGCCCCAAGCATATGCCGCATTTCATGGGGGCCCCATGTGCATGCCACATGTAATGTGGGCCCCAAATGCATGCGGCATGTCATAGAGGCCCCACGTGCATGCCGCATGTCTCGGGCACCCCAAATGCATGCAGCATGTTATGGGGCCCCACGTGCATGCCGCATGTCTCAGGTACACCAAATGCATGCAGCATGTTATGCAGGCCCCAAATGCATGCCACATGTCATGGGGGCCCAAATGCATGCCGCATGTCATGGGGGCCCCACATGCATGCCGCATGTCATGGGTGCCCCAAATGCATGCCGCATGTCATGGGGGCTCCACGTGCATGCCGCATTTCATGGGGGACCCAAATGCATGCCGCATGTCATGGGGCCCCCAAATGCATGTCGCATGTCATGGGGGCCCCACGTGCATGCTGCATGTCATGGAGGCCCCAAATGAATGCCTCATGTCATGGGGGCCCCAAATGCATGCCGCATGTCATGGGGCCCCCCAAATGCATGCAACATGTATTGGGGCCCACAAATGCATGCCGCATGTCATAGGGGCCCCACATGCATGGCGTATTTCATGGGGGCCCCAAATGCGTGCCGCATATCATGGGGGCCCCAAATTCATGCCGCAAGTCATGGGGGCCATAAATGCATGCTGCATGTCAAGGGGGCCCCACGTGCATGACGCATGTCATGGGGACCCACATGCATGCCGCATGTCATGGAGGCCCCCATGACATGCGGCAAGCATTTGGGCCCCACATGCATGCTGCATGCCATGGGGCCCCTAAATGCATGCCGCATGTCAAGGGGGTCCCACATGCATGCCGCATGTCATGGGGGCCCAAATGCTTGCATCATGTCATGGGGGCCCCACATGCATGCCGCATGTCATGGGGCCCAAAAGCTTGACGCATGTCATGGGGGCCATAAATGCATGCCGCATGTCATGGGAGCCCCACATGAATGTCGCATGTCAAGGGGGCCCAACGTGCATGCCGCATGTATTGGGGGCCCCAAATTCATGCCGCATGTCATGAGGGCCCTGCATGCATGCCGCATGTCATGGGGGTCCCACGTGCATGCTGCATGTCATTGGGGCCCCACATGCTTGCCGCATGTCACGAGGGCCACAAATGTATGCCGCATATCATGGGGGCCCCACGTGCATGCCGCATGTCATGGGCCCCCCCAAATGCATGCAGCATGTCATGGGGGCCCCACGTGCATGCCACATGTCATGGGGAGCCCACATGCATGCCGCATATCATAGGGGCCCCACATGCATGGAGCATGTCATGGGGGCCCCACGTGCATGCCGCATGTCCTGGGGGATCCAAACTCATGCCGCATGTCATTGGGGCCCCAAGCGTATGCCGCATTTCATGGGGGCCCCATGTGCATGCCACATGTAATGTGGGCCCCAAATGCATGCGGCATGTCACAGAGGCCCCACGTGCATGCCGCATGTCTCGGGCACCCCAAATGCATGCAGCATGTTATGGGGCCCCACGTGCATGCCGCATGTCTCAGGTACACCAAATGCATGCAGCATGTTATGCAGGCCCCAAATGCATGCCACATGTCATGGGGGCCCAAATGCATGCCGCATGTCATGGGGGCCCCACATGCATGCCGCATGTCATGGGTGCCCCAAATGCATGCCGCATGTCATGGGGGCTCCACGTGCATGCCGCATTTCATGGGGGACCCAAATGCATGCCGCATGTCATGGGGCCCCCAAATGCATGTCGCATGTCATGGGGGCCCCAAATGCATGCTGCATGTCATGGAGGCCCCAAATGAATGCCTCATGTCATGGGGGCCCCAAATGCATGCCGCATGTCATGGGGCCCCCCAAATGCATGCAACATGTATTGGGGCCCACAAATGCATGCCGCATGTCATAGGGGCCCCACATGCATGGCGTATTTCATGGGGGCCCCAAATGCGTGCCGCATATCATGGGGGCCCCAAATTCATGCCGCAAGTCATGGGGGCCATAAATGCATGCTGCATGTCAAGGGGGCCCCACGTGCATGACGCATGTCATGGGGACCCACATGCATGCCGCATGTCATGGAGGCCCCCATGACATGCGGCAAGCATTTGGGCCCCACATGCATGCTGCATGCCATGGGGCCCCTAAATGCATGCCGCATGTCAAGGGGGTCCCACATGCATGCCGCATGTCATGGGGGCCCAAATGCTTGCATCATGTCATGGGGGCCCCACATGCATGCCGCATGTCATGGGGCCCAAAAGCTTGACGCATGTCATGGGGGCCATAAATGCATGCCGCATGTCATGGGAGCCCCACATGAATGTCGCATGTCAAGGGGGCCCAACGTGCATGCCGCATGTATTGGGGGCCCCAAATTCATGCCGCATGTCATGAGGGCCCTGCATGCATGCCACATGTCATGGGGGCCCCGCAGGCATTCCGCATGTCATGGGGGGCCCAAATGCATGCCGCATGTCATGGGGGCCCCACATGCATGCCGCATGTGATGGGGGATTCAAATGCATGCCGCATGTCATGGGGGTCCCACATGCATGCCGCATGTCATGGGGGCCCCAAATGCATGCCTCAAGTCATGGGGGCCCCAAATGCATGCCGCATGTCATTGGGGCCCCACATGCATGCCGCATGTCATGGGGTCCCCACATGCATGCCGCATGTCATGGGGGCTCAAATGCTTGCCGCATGTCATGGGGGCCATAAATGCATGCCGCATGTCATGGGGGCCCAACAAGCATGCCGCATGTATTGGGGGCCCCAAATTCATGCAGCATGTCATAGGGGCCCCACATGCATGGCGCATTTCATGGGGGCCCCAAATGCATGCAGCATGTCATGGGGGCCCCACGTGCATGCCACATGTCATTGGGGGCCCACATGCATGCCGCATGTCATGGGGGCCCAAATGCATGACGCATGACATGGATGCTCCACGTGCATGCCGCATGTAATGGGGCCCCCAAATTCATGTCGCATGTCATAGGGGCCCCACGTGCATTCCGCATGTCATGGGGGCCCCAAATGCATGCCGCATGTCATGGGGGCCCCACGTGCATGCCGCATGTCTTGGGGCCCACAAATGCATGCCACATGTCATAGGGGCCCCACATGCATGGCGCATTTCATGGGGGCCCTACATGCATGCCGCATGTCATGGAGGCCCCATGTGCATTCCGCATGTCATGGGGGCCCCAAATGCATGCCGCATGTCATGGGGGCCCCACGTGCATGCTGCATGTCTTAGGGCCCACAAATGCATGCCACATGTCATAGGGGCCCCACATGCATGCCGCATGTCATGGGGGCCCAACAAGCATGCCGCATGTATTGGGGGCCCCAAATTCATGCAGCATGTCATAGGGGCCCCACGTGCATGCCACATGTCATTGGGGGCCCACATGCATGCCGCATGTCATGGGGGCCACACTTGCATGCAGCATGTAATGGGGATCCAAATGCATGACGCATGTCATGGGGGCCCCAAATGCATGCAGCATGTCATAGTTGTCCCACGTGCATACCACATGTCATGGGGGCCCCACATGCATGCCGCATGTCATGGGGGCCCAAATGAATGACGCATGTCATGGATGCTCCACGTGCATGCCGCATGTAATGGGGCCCCCAAATTCATGTCGCATGTCATAGGGGCCCCACGTGCATTCCGCATGTCATGGGGGCCCCAAATGCATGCCGCATGTCATGGGGGCCCCACGTGCATGCCGCATGTCTTGGGGCCCACAAATGCATGCCACATGTCATAGGGGCCCCACATGCATGGCGCATTTCATGGGGGCCCTACATGCATGCCGCATGTCATGGGGGCCCCAAATGCATGCCTCATGTCATGGGGGCCCCAAATGCATGCCGCATGTCATAGTGGTTTCCAAATGCATGCTGCATGTCATGAGGGGCCCACGTGCATGCCGCAAGTCATGGGGGCCCCAAATGCATGCCACATATCATGGGGGCCCCACGTGCATGCTGCATATATTGGGGGCCCCAAATGCATGCCACATGTCATGAGGGCCCCGCTTGCATGCCGCATGTCATTGGGGCCCCGCAGGCATTCCGCATGTCATGGGGGCCCCACGTACATGCTGCATGTCATTGGGGCCCCACGTGCTTGCCGCATTTAATGGGGGACGCAAATGCATGCATGCCGCATGTCATTGGGGCCCTGCAGGCATTCCGCATGTCATGGGGGCCTCACGTGCATTCCGCATGTCATGGGGGCCCCATGTACATGCTGCATGTCATTGGGGCATGACGTGCTTGCCGCATGTCATGGAGCCCCCCAAATGCAGGCCGCATGTTACAGGGGTCCCACATGCATGCCGCATGTCATGGGGGCCCCAAATGCATGCCGCATGTCACAGTGGCCCCAAATGCATGCTGCATGTCATGAGGGCCCCACGTGCATGCCGCATGTCATAGGGGCCCCACGTGCATGCCGC
This sequence comes from Phyllobates terribilis, assembly GCF_046119375.1. NCBI lineage: Eukaryota > Metazoa > Chordata > Amphibia > Anura > Dendrobatidae > Phyllobates > Phyllobates terribilis. The sequence goes on along the minus strand of NW_027362942.1, from coordinate 3,065,056 downwards.
ATGTCATGGGGGCCCCACATGCATGCCGCATGTCATGGGGGATCCAAACTCATGCTGCATGTCATTGGGGCCCCAAGCGTATGCCGCATGTCATGCAGGCCCCATGTGCATGCCACATGTAATGGGGGCCACAAATGCATGCGGCATGTCATAGGGGCCCCACGTGCATGCCGCATGTCTCGGGCACCCCAAATTCATGCCGCATGTCATAGGGGCCGCACGTGCATGGCGCAAATCATGGGTGCCCCACATGCATGCCGCATGTCATCGGGGCCCCAAATGCATGCCGCATGTCATAGGGGCCCCACATGCATGCCGCATTTCATGGGGGACCCAAATGCATGCCGCATGTCATGGGGCCCCAAATGCATGTCGCATGTCATGGGGGACCCACATGCATGCTGCATGTCATGGGGGCCCCAAATGCATACCGCATGTCATGGGGGCCCCAAATGCATGTCGCATGTCATGGGGCCCCCCAAATGCATGCAGCATGTCTTGGTGACCACAAATGCATGCCGCATGTCATAGGGGCCCCACATGCATGGCGCATTTCATGGGGCCCCCCACATGCATGCGCATGTCATGGGGGCCTCAAATGCGTGCCCCATATCATGGGGGCCCCAAATGCATGCCGCATGTCATGGGGGCCATAAATGCATGCCGCATGTCAAGGGGCCCCCACGTGCATGACGCATGTCATGGGGACCCACATGCATGCCACATGTCATGGAGGCCCCCATGACATGCGGCAAGCATTTGGGCCCCACATGCATGCTGCATGCCATGGGGCTCCCAAATGCATGCCGCATGTCAAGGGGGCCCAACATGCATGTCATGGAGGCCCAAATGCTTGCCGCATGTCATGGGGGCCCCACATGCATGCCGCATGTCATGGGGCCCAAAAGCTTGCCGCATGTCATGGGGGCCATAAATGCATGCCGCATGTCATGGGAGCCCCACATGAATGGCGCATGTCAAGGGGGCCCAACGTGCATGCCGCATGTATTGGGGGCCCCAAATTCATGCCGCAAGTCATGAGGGCCCTGCATGCATTCCGCATGTCATGGGGGGCCCACATGCATGCTGCATGCCATGGGGCTCCCAAATGCATGCCGCATGTCAAGGGGGCCCAACATGCATGTCATGGGGGCCCAAATGCTTGCCGCATGTCATGGGGGCCCCACATGCATGCCGCATGTCATGGGGCCCAAAAGCTTGCCGCATGTCATGGGGGCCATAAATGCATGCCGCATGTCATGGGAGCCCCACATGAATGGCGCATGTCAAGGGGGCCCAACGTGCATGCCGCATGTATTGGGGGCCGCAAATTCATGCCGCAAGTCATGAGGGCCCTGCATGCATTCCGCATGTCATGGGGGGCCCAAATGCATGCCGCATGTCATGGGGGCCCCAAATGCATGCCGCATGTTATGGGGGATTCAAATGCATGCCGCATGTCATGGGGGTCCCACATGCATGCCGCATGTCATGGGGGCCCCAAATGCATGCCTCAAGTCATGGGGCCCCCCAAATGGATGCCGCATTTCATAGGGGCCCCACATCCATGAGGAATATCTTGGGGCCCACAAATGCATACCACATGTCATAGGGGCCCCACATGCATGGCACATGTCATAGGGGCCCCACGTACATGGCTCATGTCATGGGTGCCCCACCTGCATGCCGCATGTCATTGGGGCCCCAATTGCATGCAGCATGTCATGAGGGCCCCACATGCATGCCGCATGTCATGGGGTCCCACGTGCATGCTGCATGTCATTGGGGCCCCACGTGCTTGCCGCATGTCACGAGGGCCACAAATGTATGCCGCATGTCATGGGGGCCCCACGTGCATGCCGCATGTCATGGGGCCACCCAAATGCATGCAGCATGTCATGGGGGCCCCACGTGCATGCCACATGTCATGGGGAGCCCACATGCATGCCGCATATCATAGGGGCCCCACATGCATGGAGCATGTCATGGGGGCCCCATGTGCATGCCGCATGTCATGGGGGATCCAAACTCATGCCGCATGTCATTGGGGCCCCAAGCGTATGCCGCATTTCATGGGGGCCCCATGTGCATGCCACATGTAATGTGGGCCCCAAATGCATGCGGCATGACATAGAGGCCCCACGTGCATGCCGCATGTCTCGGGCACCCCAAATGCATGCAGCATGTTATGGGGGCCCCACGTGCATGCCGCATGTCTCAGGTACCCCAAATGCATGCAGCATGTTATGCAGGCCCCAAATGCATGCCGCATGTCATGGTGGCCCAAATGCATGCTGCATGGCATGGGGGCCCCACATGCATGCCGCATGTCATGGGTGCCCCAAATGCATGCCGCATGTCATGGGGGCTCCACGTGCATGCCGCATTTCATGGGGGACCCAAATGCATGCCGCATGTCATGGGGCCCCCAAATGCATGTCGCATGTCATGGGGGCCCCACGTGCATGCTGCATGTCATGGGGGCCCCAAATGAATGCCTCATGTCATGGGGGCCCCAAATGCATGCCGCATGTCATGGGGCCCCCCAAATGCATGCAACATGTCTTGGGGCCCACAAATGCATGCCGCATGTCATAGGGGCCCCACATGCATGGCGTATTTCATGGGGGCCCCAAATGCGTGCCGCATATCATGGGGGCTCCAAATTCATGCCACAAGTCATGGGGGCCATAAATGCATGCCGCATGTCAATGGGGCCCCACGTGCATGACGCATGTCATGGGGACCCACATGCATGCCGCATGTCATGGAGGCCCCCATGACATGCGGCAAGCATTTGGGCCCCACATGCATGCTGCATGCCATGGGGCCCCCAAATGCATGCTGCATGTCAAGGGGGTCCCACATGCATGCCGCATGTCATGGGGGCCCAAATGCTTGCCGCATGTCATGAGGGCCCTGCATGCATGCCACATGTCATGGGGGCCCCGCAGGCATTCCGCATGTCATGGGGGCCCCACGTGCATGCCGCATGTAATGGGGGATTCAAATGCATGCCGCATGTCATGGGGGCCCACATGCATGCCGCATGTCATGGGGCCCCCAAATGCATGCCTCAAGTCATGGGGGCCCCAAATGCATGCCGCATGTCATTGGGGCCCCACATGCATGCCACATGTCATGGGGTCCCCAAATGCATGCCGCATGTCATGGGGGCCATAAATGCATGCCGCATGTCATGGGGGCCCAACAAGCATGCCGCATGTATTGGGGGCCCCAAATTCATGCAGCATGTCATAGGGGCCCCACATGCATGGCGCATTTCATGGGGGCCCCACTTGCATGCAGCATGTAATGGGCGATCCAATTGCATGCTGCACGTCATGGGGGCCCCACGTGCATGCCGCATGTCATGGGGGCCCCGCAGGCATTCCACATGTCATGGGGGCCCCAAATAAATGCTGCATTTCATGGGGGCCCCACGTGCATGCCGCATGTCATGGGGCCCCCCAAATGGATGCCGCATGTCATAGGGGCCCCACATGCATGCCGCATATCATGGGGGCCCCAAATGCATGTTAGCATGTCATGGGGCCCCACGTGCATGCCACATGCCATTGGGGGCCCACATGCATGCCGCATGTCATGGGGGCCACACTTGCATGCAGCATGTAATGGGGATCCAAATGCATGACGCATGTCATGGGGGCCCCAAATGCATGCGGCATGTCATAGTGGCCCCACGTGCATACCACATGTCATGGGGGCCCCACATGCATGCCGCATGTCATGGGGGCCCAAATGCATGACGCATGTCATGGATGCTCCACGTGCATGCCGCATGTAATGGGGCCCCCAAATTCATGTTGCATGTCATAGGGGCCCCACGTGCATTCCGCATGTCATAGTGGCCCCAAATGCATGCTGCATGTCATGACGGGCCCACGTGCTTGACGCATGTCATGGGGGCCCGAAATGCATGGCTCAAGTCATGGGGGCCCCAAATGCATGCCACATATCATGGGGGCCCCACGTGCATGCTGCATATATTGGGGGCCCCAAATGCATGCCACATGTCATGAGGGCCCCGCTTGCATGCCGCATGTCATTGGGGCCCCGCAGGCATTCCGCATGTCATGGGGCCCCCACATGCATGCCACATTTCATGGGGGCACCCAAATGCATGCATGCCGCATGTCATTGGGGCCCCAAATGCATGCCGCATGTCATAGTGGCTCCAAATGCATGCCGCAAGTCATGGGTGCCCCACATGCATGCCGCATGTCATCGGGCCCACAAATGTATGCCGCATGTCATGGGGGCCCCACGTGCATGCCGCATGTCATGGGCCCCCCAAATGCATGCCGCATGTCATAGGGGTCCCACATGCATGCCGCATGTCATAGTGGCCCCAAATGCATGCCGCAAGTCATGGATGCCACACATGCATGCTGCATGTCATGGAGGCCCCCAAATGCATGCAGCATGTCTTGGGGCCCACAAATGCATGCCGCATGTCATAGGGGCCCCACATGCATAGCGCATGTCATGGGGGACCGAAATGCATGACTCATGTCATGGGGGCCCCACGTGCATGTCGCATGTCATGGGGGATCCAAACTCATGCTGCATGTCATTGGGACCCCAAACGTATGCCGCATGTCATGGAGGCCCCATGTGCATGCCACATGTAATGGGGGCCCCAAATGCATGCGGCATGTCATAGGGGCCCCACGTGCATTCCGCATGTCTCGGGCACCCCAAATGCATGCAGCATGTTATGGGGGCCCCACGTGCATGCCGCATGTCTCAGGTACCCCAAGTGCATGCAGCATGTTATGCAGGCCCCCATGACATGCGGCAAGCATTTGGGCCACACATGCATGCCGCATGCCATGGGCCCCCCAAATGCATGGCGCATGTCATGGGGGCCCCACATGCATGCCGCATGTCATGAGGGCCCCACATGCATGGCGCATGTCATGGGGGCCCCAAATGCATGCCGCATGTCATGGGGGCCACAAATATGTGCGCATTTCATGGGGGCCCAACGTGCATGCCGCATGTCTTTGGGCCCCAAATATTTGCCGCATGTCATGGGGGCCCCACATGCCTGCCATGTGTCATGGGGTCCCCACATGCATTCCGCATGTCATGAGGGCCCCACATGCATGGCGCAAGTCATCGGGGCCACACGTGCATGCCTCGTGTCATGGGGGCCCCAAACGCATGCCTCATTACACGGGGGCCCCAAGTGCATGCTGCATGTCATGGGGGCCCCAAATGCATGCCGCATGTCATGGGGACCCTAAATGTATGCCGCATGTCATGGGGGCCCAAAATACGTGCCACATATCAGGGGGCCCCACGTGCATGCCGCATGTCATGGGTGCCCCACATGCATGCTGCATTTCATGGGGTCCCAAATGCATGCCCCATGTCATGGGGGGCCCACGTGCATGCCGCAAGTCATGGGGTCCCCAAATGCATGCCTCATGTCATGGGGTCCCTAAATGCATGCCGCATGTCAAGGGGGCCCCAAATGTATGCCGCATGTCATGGGGGCCCAACGTGCATGCCGCATGTCTTGGGGCCCCAAATATTTGCCGCAAGTCGTGGGAGCCCCACATGCATGCCACGTGTCATGGGGTCCCCACGTGCATTCCGCATGTCATGGGGGCTCCACATGCATGCCGCATGTCATGAGGGCCCCAAATGCATGCCGCATGTCATGGAGGCCCCAAATGTATGCCGCATGTCATGGGGGCCCCAAATACATGCCGCATGTCATGGGGGCCCCCGTGCGTGCCGCATGTCATGGGGGCCACAAATACATGTCGCATGTTTTGGGGCCCCCAAATACGTGCCGCATGTCATGGGGGCCCCACGTGCTTGCCGCATGTTATGGAGTCCCCAAATGCATGCCGCCTGTCATGGGGGCCCCACGAGCATGCCGCATTTCCTTGGGGACCCTAAATGCATGCTACATGTCAGGGGCTCCAAATGCTTGCTGCATGTCATGGAAGCCCCAAATACATGCCGCTTGTAATGGGGGCGCCAAATGCATGCCACATATCATGAGGGCAACACGTGCATGCCGCATGTAATGGGGGCCCCACATGCAAGCTGGGTGTTATTGGGGCCCAAATGCATGCCGCATGTCATGGGGGCCCCACATACATGGCGCATGTCATGGGGGCCCCAAATGCATGCCGCATGTCAAGGGGGCCCCAAATTTTTGCCTCATGTCATCGGGGCCCCACATGCATGCTGGTTGTCATGGGGGCCCAAATGCATGCCGCATGTCATGGGGGCCCATGTGCATGCCGCATGTCATGGAGGACCAAATGCATTGCGCATGTTATGGGGGCCCCACGTGCATGCCGCTTGTCTTAGGGGCCCCAAGTACGTGCCGCATAATGGGGTCCCACATGCATGGTGCGTGTCATGGGGGCCCCACATGCATGCCGCATGTCATGACATGCGGCATGCATGTGGGACCCCCATGACACGTGGCATGCATGTGGCCCCCAAATTCATGCTGCATGTCATGGGGGCCCCAATTGCATGACCCATGTTATGGAGGCTGCACATGCATGCCACATTTCATGGGGGCCACAAATGCATGCCGCATGTCATTTGGGCCCCAAAAGTATGCTGCATATCATGGGGGGCCCCAAATATGTGCCGCATGTCATGAGGGCCCCACATGCATGGCGCATGTCATGGGGCCCCCAAATGCATGCCTCATGTTATGGGGGCCGCAAATATGTGCTGCATGTCATGTGGGCCCCAAATATGTGCCAAATGTCAAGAGGGCCCCACATGAATGTCGCGTGTCATGGGAGCCCCAAATGCTTGCCGCATGTCATTTCGTCCCCACATGCATGCCACAGGTCATGGGGGCCCCACATACATGCCGCGTGTCATGGGAGCCCCAAATGCATGCCCCCTTTCATGGGGGCACCACGTGCATGCCGCATGTCATGGGGGCCCCAAATGCATACCGCATGTCATGGGGGCCCCAAATGCATGCCGCATGTTATGGGGGCCCTAAATGTATGCCGCATGTCATGGCAACCCCAATACGTGCCACATGTCATGGGGGCCCCACGTGCATGCCGCATGTCATGGGTGCCCCACATGCATGCCTCATGTCATGGGGGCTCCAAATGCATGCCTCATGTCATGGCGTCCCCAAAGACATGCCTCATGTCATGGGGGCCCCACATGCATGCCACATGTCATAGTGGCCCCACATGCATGCCACGTGTCAAGGGAGCCCCAAATGAATGTCGCATGTCAAGGGGGCCCCATGTGCATGCCGCATGTCATGGGGACCCACATGCATGCAGCATGTCATGGAGGCCCAAATGCTTGCCACATGTCATGGGCCCCCCAAATGCATGCCGCACGTCATGGGGGCCCCACATGCATGCCGCATGTCATGGGGGCCCAAATGCTTGCCACATGTCATGGGGGCCATAAATGCATGCCGCATGTCATGAGGGCCCCAAATGCATGCCGCATGTCTCAGGTACCCCAAATGCATGCAGCATGTTATGCATGCCCCAAATGCATGCCGCATGTCATGGGAGCCCAAATGCATGCCGCATGTCATGGGGGCCCCACATGCATGCCGCATGTCATGGGGGCCCCAAATGCATGCCGCATGTCATGGGGGCCCCACGTGCTTGGCGCAAGTCATGGGTGCCCCACATGCATGACGCATGTCACCGGGGCCCCAAATGCATGCCGCATGTCATAGGGGCCCCACATGCATGACGCATGTCATGGGGGCCCCACATGCATGCTGCATGTCATGGGGGCCCAAATGCTTGCCGCATGTCATGGGGGCCAGAAATGCATGCCGCATGTCATAGGGGCCCCACATGCATGGCGCATTTCATGGGGGCCCTACATGCATGCCGCATGTCATGGGGGCCCCAAGTGCATGCCTCATGTCATGGGGGCCCCAAATGCATGCCGCATGTCATAGTGGCGCCAAATGCATGCTGCATGTCATGAGGGGCCCACGTGCATGCCGCATGTCATGGGGGCCCCAAATGCATGGCTCAAGTCATGGGGGCCTCAAATGCATGCCACATATCATGGGGGCCCCACGTGCATGCTGCATATATTGGGGGCCCCAAATGCATGCCACATGTCATGAGGGCCCCGCTTGCATGCCGCATGTCATTGGGGCCCCGCAGGCATTCCGCATGTCATGGGGGCCTCACGTGCATTCCGCATGTCATGGGGCCCAAATGCATGCCGCATGTCATGGGGGCCCAACGTGCATGCCGCATGTATTGGGGTCCCCAACTGCATGCCGCATATCATGGGGCCCCACATGCATGCCACATGTCATGGGGGCCCCACATGCTTGCCGCATTTCATGGGGGACCCAAATGCATGCATACCGCATGTCATTGGGGCCCCGCAGGCATTCCGCATGTCATGGGGGCCTCACGTGCATTCCGCATGTCATGGGGGCTCCACGTGCATGCTGCATGTCATTGGGGCCCCACGTGCTTGCCGCATTTCATGGGGCCCCACGTGCATGCCTCATGTCACGGGGGCCACAAATGTATGCCGCATGTCATGGGGGCCCCACGTGCATGCCGCATGTCATGGGGCCCCCACATGCATGCCACATTTCATGGGGGGACCCAAATGCATGCATGCCGCATGTCATTGGGGCCCCAAATGCATGCCGCATGTCATAGTGGCTCCAAATGCATGCCGCAAGTCATGGGTGCCCCACATGCATGCCGCATGTCATCGGGCCCACAAATGTATGCCGCATGTCATGGGGGCCCCACGTGCATGCCGCATGTCATGGGGCCCCCCAAATGCATGCCGCATGTCATAGGGGTCCCACATGCATGCCGCATGTCATGGGGGCCCCAAATGCATGCCGCATGTCATAGTGGCCCCAAATGCATGCCGCAAGTCATGGGTGCCCCACATGCATGCCGCATGCCATCGGGGCCCCAAATGCATGCCGCATGTCATAGGGGCCCCACATGCATGGCACATGTCATGGGGGCCCCACATGCATGCCGCATGTCATGGGGGCCCCAAATGAATGTCGCATGTCAAGGGGGCCCCACGTGAATGACGCATGTCATGGGGACCCACATGCATGCTGCATGTCATGGAGGCCCCCAAATGCATGCAGCATGTCTTGGGGCCCACAAATGCATGCCGCATGTCATAGGGGCCCCACAGCATAGCGCATGTCATGGGGGACCCAAATGCATGACTCATGTCATGGGGGCCCCACGTGCATGTCGCATGTCATGGGGGATCCAAACTCATGCTGCATGTCATTGGGACCCCAAGCGTATGCCGCATGTCATGGAGGCCCCATGTGCATGCCACATGTAATGGGGGCCCCAAATGCATGCGGCATGTCATAGGGGCCCCACGTGCATTCCGCATGTCTCGGGCACCCCAAATGCATGCAGCATGTTATGGGGGCCCCACGTGCATGCCGCATGTCTCAGGTACCCCAAGTGCATGCAGCATGTTATGCAGGCCCCCATGACATGCGGCAAGCATTTGGGCCCCACATGCATGCCGCATGCCATGGGGCCCCCAAATGCATGCCGCATGTCATGGGGGCCCCACATGCATGCCGCATGTCATGAGGGCCCCACATGCATGGCGCATGTCATGGGGGCCCCAAATGCATGCCGCATGTCAAGGGGGCCCCATGTGCATGCCGCATGTCATGGGGACCCACATGCATGCAGCATGTCATGGAGGCCCCATGACATGCGACAAGCATTTGGGCCCCACATGCATGCCGCATGCCATGGGCCCCCCAAATGCATGCCGCATGTCATGGGGCCCCACATGCATGCCGCATGTCATGGGGCCCCACATGCATGCCGCATGTCATGGGGGCCCAAATGCTTGCCACATGTCATGGGGGCCATAAATGCATGCCGCATGTCATGGGGGTCCCAAATGCATGCCGCATGTCTCAGGTACCCCAAATGCATGCCGCATGTCATGGGGGCCCCACGTGCTTGGCGCAAGTCATGGGTGCCCCACATGTATGACGCATGTCATCGGGGCCCCAAATGCATGCCGCATGTCATAGGGGCCCCACATGCATGACGCATGTCATGGGGGCCCCACATGCATGCCGCATGTCATGGGGGCCAGAAAGGCATGCCGCATGTCATAGGGGCCCCACATGCATGGCGCATTTCATGGGGGCCCTACATGCATGCCACATGTCATGGGGGCCCCAAGTGCATGCCTCATGTCATGGGGGCCCCAAATGCATGCCGCATGTCATAGTGGCCCCAAATGCATGCTGCATGTCATGAGGGTCCCACGTGCATGTCGCATGTCATGGGGGCCCCAAATGCATGGATCAAGTCATGGGGGCCCCAAATGCATGCCACATATCATGGGGGCCCCACGTGCATGCTGCATATATTGGGGGCCCCAAATGCATGCCACATGTCATGAGGGCCCCGCTTGCATGCCGCATGTCATTGGGGCCCCGCAGGCATTCCGCATGTCATGGGGGCCTCACGTGCATTCCGCATGTCATGGGGCCCAAATGCATGCCGCATGTCATGGGGGCCCAACGTGCATGCCGCATGTATTGGGGTTCCCAACTGCATGCCGCATATCATGGGGCCCCACATGCATGCCACATGTCATGGGGGCCCCAAATGCATGCCTCAAGTCATGGGGGCCCCAAATGCATGCCGCATGTCATGGGGGCTCAAATGCTTGCCGCATGTCATGGGGGCCATAAATGCATGCCGCATGTCATGGGGGCCCAACAAGCATGCCGCATGTGTTGGGGGCCCCAAATTCATGCAGCATGTCATAGTGGCCCCACATGCATGGCACATTTCATTTGGGCCCCACTTGCATGCAGCATGTAATGGGGGATCCAAATGCATGCTGCACGTCATGGGGGCCCCACGTGCATGCCACATGTCATGGGGCCCCCCAAATGGATGCCGCATGTCATAGGGGCCCCACATGCATGCCGCATATCATGGGGGCCCCAAATGCATGCAGCATGTCATGGGGGCCCCACGTGCATGCCACATGTCATTGGGGGCCCACATGCATGCCGCATGTCATGGGGGCCACACTTGCATGCAGCATGTAATGGGGATCCAAATGCATGACGCATGTCAAGGGGGCCCCAAATTTTTGCCTCATGTCATCGGGGCCCCACATGCATGCTGGTTGTCATGGGGGCCCAAATGCATGCCGCATGTCATGGGGGCCCATGTGCATGCCGCATGTCATGGGGGACCAAATGCATGGCGCATGTTATGGGGGCCCCACGTGCATGCCGCTTGTCTTAGGGGCCCCAAGTACGTGCCGCATAATGGAGTCCCACATGCATGGTGCGTGTCATGGGGGCCCCACATGCATGCCGCATGTCATGACATGCGGCATGCATATGGGACCCCCATGACACGTGGCATGCATGTGGCCCCCAAATTCATGCTGCATGTCATGGGGGCCCCAATTGCATGACCCATGTTATGGAGGCTGCACATGCATGCCACATTTCATGGGGGCCACAAATGCATGCCGCATGTCATTTGGGCCCCAAAAGTATGCTGTATATCATGGGGGGCCCCAAATACGTGCCGCATGTCATGAGGGCCCCACATGCATGGCGCATGTCATGGGGGCCCCAAATGCATGCCGCATGTTATGGGGGCCGCAAATATGTGCTGCATGTCATGTGGGCCCCAAATATGTGCCAAATGTCAAGAGGGCCCCACATGAATGTCGCGTGTCATGGGAGCCCCAAATGCTTGCCGCATGTCATTTCGTCCCCACATGCATGCCACAGGTCATGGGGGCCCCACATACATGCCGCGTGTCATGGGAGCCCCAAATGCATGCCCCCTTTCATGGGGGCACCACGTGCGACAAGCATTTGGGCCCCACATGCATGCCGCATGCCATGGGCCCCCCAAATGCATGCCGCATGTCATGGGGGCCTCACATGCATGCCGCATGTCATGGGGGCCCAAATGCTTGCAACATGTCATGGGGGCCATAAATGCATGCCGCATGTCATGGGGTCCCCAAATGCATGCCGCATGTCTCAGGTACCCCAAATGCATGCAGCATGTTATGCATGCCCCAAATGCATGCCGCATGTCATGGGAGCCCAAATGCATGCCGCATGTCATGGGGTCCCCAAATGCATGCCGCATGTCATGGGGGCCCAAATGCTTGCCGCATGTCATGGGGGCCAGAAATGCATGCCGCATGTCATAGGGGCCCCACATGCATGGCGCATTTCATGGGGGCCCTACATGCATGCCGCATGTCATGGGGGCCCCAAGTGCATGCCTCATGTCATGGGGGCCCCAAATGCATGCCGCATGTCATAGTGGCCCCAAATGCATGCTGCATGTCATGAGGGGCCCACGTGCATGCCGCGTGTCATGGGGGCCCCAAATGCATGGCTCAAGTCATGGGGGCCCCAAATGCATGCCACATATCATGGGGGCCCCACGTGCATGCTGCATATATTGGGGGCCCCAAATGCATGCCACATGTCATGAGGGCCCCGCTTGCATGCCACATGTCATTGGGGCCCCGCAGGCATTCCGCATGTCATGGGGGCCCCACGTGCATTCCGCATGTCATTTGGCCCAAATGCATGCCGCATGTCATGGGGGGCCAACGTGCATGCCGCATGTATTGGGGTCCCCAACTGCATGCCGCATATCATGGGGCCCCACTTGCATGCCACATGTCATGGGGGCCCCACATGCTTGCCGCATTTCATGGGGGACCCAAATGCATGCATACCGCATGTCATTGGGGCCCCGCAGGCATTCCGCATGTCATGGGGGCCTCACGTGCATTCCGCATGTCATGGGGGCCCCACTGACATGCTGCATGTCATTGGGGCCCCACGTGCTTGCCTCATGTCACGGGGGTCACAAATGTATGCCGCATGTCATGGGGGCCCCACGTGCATGCCGAATGTCATGGGCCCCCCCAAATGCATGCCGCATGTCATAGGGGTCCCACATGCATGCCGCATGTCATGGGGGCCCCAAATGCATGCCGCATGTCATAGTGGCTCCAAATGCATGCCGCATGTCATGAGGGCCCCACGTGCATGGCGCATTTCATGGGGGACCCAAATGCATGCCGCATGTCATGGGGTCCCCAAATGCATGGCGCATGTCATGGGGGATCCAAACTCATGCTGCATGTCATTGGGGCCCCAAGCGTATGCCGCATGTCATGGAGGCCCCATGTGCATGCCACATGTAATGGGGGCCCCAAATGCATGCGGCATGTCATAGGGGCCCCACGTGCATGCCGCATGTCTCGGGCACCCCAAATGCATGCCGCATATAATGGGGCCCCCAAATTCATGCCGCAAGTCATGGGGGCCATAAATGCATGCCGCATGTCAAGGGGCCCCCACGTGCATGACGCATGTCATGGGGACCCACATGCATGCCACATGTCATGGAGGCCCCCATGACATGCGGCAAGCATTTGGGCCCCACATGCATGCTGCATGCCATGGGGCCCCAAATGCATGCCGCATGTCAAGGGGGCCCAACATGCATGTCGCATGTCATGGGGGCCCAAATGCTTGCCGCATGTCATGGGGGCCCCACATGCATGCCGCATGTCATGGGGCCCAAAAGCTTGCCGCATGTCATGGGGGCCATAAATGCATGCCGCATGTCATGGGAGCCCCACATGAATGGCGCATGTCAAGGGGGCCCAACGTGCATGCCGCATGTATTGGGGGCCCCAAATTCATGCCGCAAGTCATGAGGGCCCTGCATGCATTCCGCATGTCATGGGGGGCCCAAATGCATGCCGCATGTCATGGCGGCCCCAAATGCATGCCGCATGTCATGGGGGATTCAAATGCATGCCGCATGTCATGGGGGTCCCACATGCATGCCGCATGTCATGGGGGCCCCAAATGCATGCCTCAAGTCATGGGGCCCCCCAAATGGATTCCGCATTTCATAGGGGCCCCACATGCATGACGCATATCTTGGGGCCCACAAATGCATGCCGCATGTCATAGGGGCCCCACATGCATGGCACATGTCATAGGGGCCCCACGTACATGGCTCATGTCATGGGTGCCCCACCTGCATGCTGCATGTCATTGGGGCCCCAATTGCATGCCGCATGCCATAGGGGCCCCACATGCATGGCGCATGTCATGGGGGCCCCAAATGCATGCCGCATGTTATGGGGGCCCCATGTGCATGCCGCATGTCATGGGGGCCCCAAATGCATGCCGTATGTAATGGGGGCCCCACGTGCATGCCACATGTCATGGGGGCCCCAAATGCATGCAGCATGTCATGGGGGCCCCACGTGCATGCCACATGTCATGGGGGGCCCACATGCATGCCGCATGTCATGGGGGCCCCACTTGCATGCCGCATGTTATGGGGGCCCCATGTGCATGCCGCATGTCATGGGGGCCCCAAATGCATGCCGCATGTAATGGGGGTCCCACATGCATGCAGCATGTCATGAGGGCCCCACATGCATGCCGCATGTCATGGGGGTCCCACGTGCATGCTGCATGTCATTGGGGCCCCACATGCTTGCCGCATGTCACGAGGGCCACAAATGTATGCCGCATATCATGGGGGCCCCACGTGCATGCCGCATGTCATGGGCCCCCCCAAATGCATGCAGCATGTCATGGGGGCCCCACGTGCATGCCACATGTCATGGGGAGCCCACATGCATGCCGCATATCATAGGGGCCCCACATGCATGGAGCATGTCATGGGGGCCCCACGTGCATGCCGCATGTCCTGGGGGATCCAAACTCATGCCGCATGTCATTGGGGCCCCAAGCGTATGCCGCATTTCATGGGGGCCCCATGTGCATGCCACATGTAATGTGGGCCCCAAATGCATGCGGCATGTCATAGAGGCCCCACGTGCATGCCGCATGTCTCGGGCACCCCAAATGCATGCAGCATGTTATGGGGCCCCACGTGCATGCCGCATGTCTCAGGTACACCAAATGCATGCAGCATGTTATGCAGGCCCCAAATGCATGCCACATGTCATGGGGGCCCAAATGCATGCCGCATGTCATGGGGGCCCCACATGCATGCCGCATGTCATGGGTGCCCCAAATGCATGCCGCATGTCATGGGGGCTCCACGTGCATGCCGCATTTCATGGGGGACCCAAATGCATGCCGCATGTCATGGGGCCCCCAAATGCATGTCGCATGTCATGGGGGCCCCACGTGCATGCTGCATGTCATGGAGGCCCCAAATGAATGCCTCATGTCATGGGGGCCCCAAATGCATGCCGCATGTCATGGGGCCCCCCAAATGCATGCAACATGTATTGGGGCCCACAAATGCATGCCGCATGTCATAGGGGCCCCACATGCATGGCGTATTTCATGGGGGCCCCAAATGCGTGCCGCATATCATGGGGGCCCCAAATTCATGCCGCAAGTCATGGGGGCCATAAATGCATGCTGCATGTCAAGGGGGCCCCACGTGCATGACGCATGTCATGGGGACCCACATGCATGCCGCATGTCATGGAGGTCCCCATGACATGCGGCAAGCATTTGGGCCCCACATGCATGCTGCATGCCATGGGGCCCCTAAATGCATGCCGCATGTCAAGGGGGTCCCACATGCATGCCGCATGTCATGGGGGCCCAAATGCTTGCATCATGTCATGGGGGCCCCACATGCATGCCGCATGTCATGGGGCCCAAAAGCTTGACGCATGTCATGGGGGCCATAAATGCATGCCGCATGTCATGGGAGCCCCACATGAATGTCGCATGTCAAGGGGGCCCAACGTGCATGCCGCATGTATTGGGGGCCCCAAATTCATGCCGCATGTCATGAGGGCCCTGCATGCATGCCGCATGTCATGGGGGTCCCACGTGCATGCTGCATGTCATTGGGGCCCCACATGCTTGCCGCATGTCACGAGGGCCACAAATGTATGCCGCATATCATGGGGGCCCCACGTGCATGCCGCATGTCATGGGCCCCCCCAAATGCATGCAGCATGTCATGGGGGCCCCACGTGCATGCCACATGTCATGGGGAGCCCACATGCATGCCGCATATCATAGGGGCCCCACATGCATGGAGCATGTCATGGGGGCCCCACGTGCATGCCGCATGTCCTGGGGGATCCAAACTCATGCCGCATGTCATTGGGGCCCCAAGCGTATGCCGCATTTCATGGGGGCCCCATGTGCATGCCACATGTAATGTGGGCCCCAAATGCATGCGGCATGTCACAGAGGCCCCACGTGCATGCCGCATGTCTCGGGCACCCCAAATGCATGCAGCATGTTATGGGGCCCCACGTGCATGCCGCATGTCTCAGGTACACCAAATGCATGCAGCATGTTATGCAGGCCCCAAATGCATGCCACATGTCATGGGGGCCCAAATGCATGCCGCATGTCATGGGGGCCCCACATGCATGCCGCATGTCATGGGTGCCCCAAATGCATGCCGCATGTCATGGGGGCTCCACGTGCATGCCGCATTTCATGGGGGACCCAAATGCATGCCGCATGTCATGGGGCCCCCAAATGCATGTCGCATGTCATGGGGGCCCCAAATGCATGCTGCATGTCATGGAGGCCCCAAATGAATGCCTCATGTCATGGGGGCCCCAAATGCATGCCGCATGTCATGGGGCCCCCCAAATGCATGCAACATGTATTGGGGCCCACAAATGCATGCCGCATGTCATAGGGGCCCCACATGCATGGCGTATTTAATGGGGGCCCCAAATGCGTGCCGCATATCATGGGGGCCCCAAATTCATGCCGCAAGTCATGGGGGCCATAAATGCATGCTGCATGTCAAGGGGGCCCCACGTGCATGACGCATGTCATGGGGACCCACATGCATGCCGCATGTCATGGAGGCCCCCATGACATGCGGCAAGCATTTGGGCCCCACATGCATGCTGCATGCCATGGGGCCCCTAAATGCATGCCGCATGTCAAGGGGGTCCCACATGCATGCCGCATGTCATGGGGGCCCAAATGCTTGCATCATGTCATGGGGGCCCCACATGCATGCCGCATGTCATGGGGCCCAAAAGCTTGACGCATGTCATGGGGGCCATAAATGCATGCCGCATGTCATGGGAGCCCCACATGAATGTCGCATGTCAAGGGGGCCCAACGTGCATGCCGCATGTATTGGGGGCCCCAAATTCATGCCGCATGTCATGAGGGCCCTGCATGCATGCCACATGTCATGGGGGCCCCGCAGGCATTCCGCATGTCATGGGGGGCCCAAATGCATGCCGCATGTCATGGGGGCCCCACATGCATGCCGCATGTGATGGGGGATTCAAATGCATGCCGCATGTCATGGGGGTCCCACATGCATGCCGCATGTCATGGGGGCCCCAAATGCATGCCTCAAGTCATGGGGGCCCCAAATGCATGCCGCATGTCATTGGGGCCCCACATGCATGCCGCATGTCATGGGGTCCCCACATGCATGCCGCATGTCATGGGGGCTCAAATGCTTGCCGCATGTCATGGGGGCCATAAATGCATGCCGCATGTCATGGGGGCCCAACAAGCATGCCGCATGTATTGGGGGCCCCAAATTCATGCAGCATGTCATAGGGGCCCCACATGCATGGCGCATTTCATGGGGGCCCCAAATGCATGCAGCATGTCATGGGGGCCCCACGTGCATGCCACATGTCATTGGGGGCCCACATGCATGCCGCATGTCATGGGGGCCCAAATGCATGACGCATGTCATGGATGCTCCACGTGCATGCCGCATGTAATGGGGCCCCCAAATTCATGTCGCATGTCATAGGGGCCCCACGTGCATTCCGCATGTCATGGGGGCCCCAAATGCATGCCGCATGTCATGGGGGCCCCACATGCATGCCGCATGTCTTGGGGCCCACAAATGCATGCCACATGTCATAGGGGCCCCACATGCATGGCGCATTTCATGGGGGCCCTACATGCATGCCGCATGTCATGGAGGCCCCATGTGCATTCCGCATGTCATGGGGGCCCCAAATGCATGCCGCATGTCATGGGGGCCCCACGTGCATGCTGCATGTCTTGGGGCCCACAAATGCATGCCACATGTCATAGGGGCCCCACATGCATGCCGCATGTCATGGGGGCCCAACAAGCATGCCGCATGTATTGGGGGCCCCAAATTCATGAAGCATGTCATAGGGGCCCCACGTGCATGCCACATGTCATTGGGGGCCCACATGCATGCCGCATGTCATGGGGGCCACACTTGCATGCAGCATGTAATGGGGATCCAAATGCATGACGCATGTCATGGGGGCCCCAAATGCATGCGGCATGTCATAGTTGTCCCACGTGCATACCACATGTCATGGGGCCCCACATGCATGCCGCATGTCATGGGGGCCCAAATGCATGACGCATGTCATGGATGCTCCACGTGCATGCCGCATGTAATGGGGCCCCCAAATTCATGTCGCATGTCATAGGGGCCCCACGTGCATTCCGCATGTCATGGGGGCCCCAAATGCATGCCGCATGTCATGGGGGCCCCACGTGCATGCCGCATGTCTTGGGGCCCACAAATGCATGCCACATGTCATAGGGGCCCCACATGCATGGCGCATTTCATGGGGGCCCTACATGCATGCCGCATGTCATGGGGGCCCCAAATGCATGCCTCATGTCATGGGGGCCCCAAATGCATGCCGCATGTCATAGTGGTTTCCAAATGCATGCTGCATGTCATGAGGGGCCCACGTGCATGCCGCAAGTCATGGGGGCCCCAAATGCATGCCACATATCATGGGGGCCCCACGTGCATGCTGCATATATTGGGGGCCCCAAATGCATGCCACATGTCATGAGGGCCCCGCTTGCATGCCGCATGTCATTGGGGCCCCGCAGGCATTCCGCATGTCATGGGGGCCCCACGTACATGCTGCATGTCATTGGGGCCCCACGTGCTTGCCGCATTTAATGGGGGACGCAAATGCATGCATGCCGCATGTCATTGGGGCCCTGCAGGCATTCCGCATGTCATGGGGGCCTCACGTGCATTCCGCATGTCATGGGGGCCCCATGTACATGCTGCATGTCATTGGGGCATGACGTGCTTGCCGCATGTCATGGAGCCCCCCAAATGCAGGCCGCATGTTACAGGGGTCCCACATGCATGCCGCATGTCATGGGGGCCCCAAATGCATGCCGCATGTCACAGTGGCCCCAAATGCATGCTGCATGTCATGAGGGCCCCACGTGCATGCCCCATGTCATAGGGGCCCCACGTGCATGCCGCATGTCATGGGGGCCCCACATGCATGCCGCATGTCATGGGGGATCCAAACTCATGCTGCATGTCATTGGGGCCCCAAGCGTATGCCGCATGTCATGCAGGCCCCATGTGCATGCCACATGTAATGGGGGCCACAAATGCATGCGGCATGTCATAGGGGCCCCACGTGCATGCCGCATGTCTCGGGCACCCCAAATTCATGCCGCATGTCATAGGGGCCGCACGTGCATGGCGCAAATCATGGGTGCCCCACATGCATGCCGCATGTCATCGGGGCCCCAAATGCATGCCGCATGTCATAGGGGCCCCACATGCATGCCGCATTTCATGGGGGACCCAAATGCATGCCGCATGTCATGGGGCCCCAAATGCATGTCGCATGTCATGGGGGACCCACATGCATGCTGCATGTCATGGGGGCCCCAAATGCATACCGCATGTCATGGGGGCCCCAAATGCATGTCGCATGTCATGGGGCCCCCCAAATGCATGCAGCATGTCTTGGTGACCACAAATGCATGCCGCATGTCATAGGGGCCCCACATGCATGGCACATTTCATGGGGCCCCCCACATGCATGCGCATGTCATGGGGGCCTCAAATGCGTGCCCCATATCATGGGGGCCCCAAATGCATGCCGCATGTCATGGGGGCACCACTTGCATGCAGCATGTAATGGGGGCACCACTTGCATGCAGCATGTAATGGGGGATCCAAATGCATGACGCATGTCATGGGGGCCCCATATGCATGCCGCATGTCATGGGGGCACCACTAGCATGCAGCATGTAATGGGGGATCCAAATGCATGACGCATGTCAAGGCGGCCCCACGTGCATGCCGCATGTCATGGGGACCACATGCATGCCGCATGTCATGGAGGCCCCCATGACATGCGACAAGCATTTGGGCCCCACATGCATGCCGCATGCCATGGGGCCCCCAAATGCATGCCGCATGTCATGGGGGCCCAAATGCTTGCCGCATGTCATGGGGGCCATAAATGGATGCCGCATGTCATGGGAGCCCCACATGCATGCCACATGTCATGGGGGCCCCAAATGAATGTTGCATGTCAAGGGTGCCCCACGTGCATGCCGCATGTCATGGGGACCCCACATGCATGCCGCATGTCATGGGGCCCCACATGCATGCCGCATGTCTCAGGTACCCCAAATGCATGCAGCATGTTATGCATGCCCCAAATGCATGCCGCATGTCATGGGGGCCCCACATGCATGCCGCATGTCATGGGGGCCCCAAATACATGCCGCATGTCATGGGGGCCCCACGTGCTTGGCGCAAGTCATGGGTGCCCCACATGCATGCCGCATGTCATCGGGGCCCTAAATGCATGCCGCATGTCATAGGGGCCCCACATGCATGACGCATGTCATGGGGGCCCCACATGCATGCCGCATGTCACGGAGGCCCCAAATGCTTGCCGCATGTCATGGGAGCCCCACATGAATGTCGCATGTCAAGGGGGCCCCACGTGCATGCCGCATGTCATGGGGACCCCAAATGCATGCCGCATGTCATGGGGGCCATAAATGCATGCCGCATGTCATGGGGGCCCAACGTGCATGCCGCATGTATTGTGGGCCCCAAATTCATGCTGCATGTCATGAGGGCCCTGCATGCATGCCGCATGTCACGGGGGCCCCGCAGGCATTCCGCATGTCATGGGGGGCCCAAATGCATGCCGCATGTCA
Organism: Phyllobates terribilis; assembly: GCF_046119375.1. Lineage (NCBI taxonomy): Eukaryota > Metazoa > Chordata > Amphibia > Anura > Dendrobatidae > Phyllobates > Phyllobates terribilis. Next base: position 3,044,040 of record NW_027362942.1, on the reverse strand, counting down.
TGGGGTCCCCACGTGTATGTAGCATGTAATGGGGGATTCAAATGCATGCCGCATGTCATGGGGATTCAAATGTATGCCGCATGGCTTGGGGGTCCCACATGCATGCTGCATGTCATGGGGGCCCCAAATGCATGCGTCAAGTCATGGGGGGCCCAAATGCATGCCTCAATTCATGGGGGCTCCAAATGCATGCCGCATGTCATGGGGGCCCCACATGCATGCCGCATGTCATGGGGCCCCCAAATGCATGCCGCATGTCATGGGGTTCCCACATGCATGCCGCATGTCATGGGGGCCCAAATGCTTGCCGCATGTCATGGGGGCCATAAATGCATGCTGCATGTCATGGGGGCCCAACGTGCATGCCGCATGTATTGGGGACCCCAAATTCATGCCGCATGTCATGGGGGCCCCGAAGGCATTCCGCATGTCATGGGGGCCCCAAATGCATGCCGCATATCATGGGGGCCCCACGTGCATGCCGCATGTCATGGGGGTGCCAAATGCATGCTGCATGTCATGACGGGCCCACGTGCATGACGCATGTCATGGGGGCCCCAAATGCATGGCTCAAGTCATGGGGGCCCCAAATGCATGCCACATATCATGGGGGCCCCACGTGCATGCTGCATATATTGGGGGCCCCAAATGCATGCCACATGTCATGAGGGCCCCGCTTGCATGCCGCATGTCATTGGGGCCCCGCAGGCATTCCGCATGTCATGGGGGCCTCACGTGCATTCCGCATGTCATGGGGGCTCCACGTGCATGCTGCATGTCATTGGGGCCCCACGTGCTTGCCGCATGTCATAGTGGCTCCAAATGCATGCCGCAAGTCATGGGTGCCCCACATGCATGCCGCATGTCATCGGGCCCACAAATGTATGCCGCATGTCATGGGGCCCCACGTGCATGCCGCATGTCATGGGGCCCCCCAAATGCATGCCGCATGTCATAGGGGTCCCACATGCATGCCGCATGTCATGGGGACCCCAAATGCATGCCGCATGTCATAGTGGCCCCAAATGCATGCCGCAAGTCATGGGTGCCCCACATGCATGCCGCATGTCATCGGGGCCCCAAATGCATGCCGCATGTCATAGGGGCCCCACATGCATGGCACATGTCATGGGGGCCCCACATGCATGCCGCATATCATGGGGGCCCCAAATGAATGTCGCATGTCAAGGGGGCCCCATGTGCATGACGCATGTCATGGGGACCCACATGCATGCTGCATGTCATGGAGGCCCCCAAATGCATGCAGCATGTCTTGGGGCCCACAAATGCATGCCGCATGTCATAGGGGCCCCACATGCATAGCGCATGTCATGGGGGACCCAAATGCACGACTCATGTCATGGGGGCCCCACGTGCATGTCGCATGTCATGGGGGATCCAAACTCATGCTGCATGTCATTGGGACCCCAAGCGTATGCCGCATGTCATGGAGGCCCCATGTGCATGCCACATGTAATGGGGGCCCCAAATGCATGTGGCATGTCATAGGGGCCCCACGTGCATTCCGCATGTCTCGGGCACCCCAAATGCATGCAGCATGTTATGGGGGCCCCACGTGCATGCCGCATGTCTCAGGTACCCCAAGTGCATGCAGCATGTTATGCAGGCCCCCATGACATGCGGCAAGCATTTGGGCCCCACATGCATGCCGCATGCCATGGGGCCCCCAAATGCATGCCGCATGTAATGGGGGCCACAAATATGTGCCGCATTTCATGGGGGCCCAACGTGCATGCCGCATGTCTTTGGGCCCCAAATATTTGCCGCATGTCATGGGGGCCCCACATGCCTGCCATGTGTCATGGGGTCCCCACATGCATTCCGCATGTCATGAGGGCCCCACATGCATGGCGCAAGTCATCGGGGCCACACGTGCATGCCTCGTGTCATGGGGGCCCCAAACGCATGCCTCATTACACGGGGGCCCCAAGTGCATGCTGCTTGTCATGGGGACCCCAAATGCATGCCGCATGTCATGGGGACCCTAAATATATGCCGCATGTCATGGGGGCCCAAAATACGTGCCACATATCAGGGGGCCCCACGTGCATGCCGCATGTCATGGTGTCCCACATGCATGCTGCATTTCATGGGGTCCCAAATGCATGCCCCATGTCATGGGGGGCCCACGTGCATGCCGCAAGTCATGGGGTCCCCAAATGCATGCCTCATGTCATGGAGTCCCTAAATGCATGCCGCATGTCAAGGGGGCCCCAAATGTATGCCGCATGTCATGGGGGCGCCACGTACATGACGCATGTCATGGGGGCCCCAAATACGTGCTGCATGTCATGAGGGCCCCACATGCATGGCGCATGTCATGGGGGCCCCAAAGGCATGCCGCATGTCATGGGGGCCACAAATATGTGCCGCATGTCATGGGGGCCCAACGTGCATGCCGCATGTCTTGGGGCCCCAAATATTTGCCGCAAGTCGTGGGAGCCCCACATGCATGCCACGTGTCATGGGGTCCCCACGTGCATTCCGCATGTCATGGGGGCTCCACATGCATGCCGCATGTCATGGGGGCCCCATGTGCATGTCGCATTTCATGGGGGCCCCAAATGTATGCCGCATGTCATGAGGGCCCCAAATGCATGCCGCATGTCATGGAGGCCCCAAATGTATGCCGCATGTCATGGGGGCCCCAAATACATGCCGCATGTCATGGGGGCCCCCGTGCGTGCCGCATGTCATGGGGGCCACAAATACATGTCGCATGTTTTGGGGCCCCCAAATACGTGCCGCATGTCATGGGTGCCCCACGTGCTTGCCGCATGTTATGGAGTCCCCAAATGCATGCCGCCTGTCATGGGGGCCCCACGAGCATGCCGCATTTCCTTGGGGACCCTAAATGCATGCTACATGTCAGGGGCTCCAAATGCTTGCTGCATGTCATGGAAGCCCCAAATACATGCCGCTTGTAATGGGGGCGCCAAATGCATGGCGCATGTCATAGGGGCCCCACATGCATGCCACATATCATGAGGGCAACACGTGCATGCCGCATGTAATGGGGGCCCCACATGCAAGCTGGGTGTTATTGGGGCCCAAATGCATGCCGCATGTCATGGGGGCCCCACATACATGGCGCATGTCATGGGGGCCCCAAATGCATGTCGCATGTCAAGGGGGCCCCAAATTGTTGCCTCATGTCATCGGGGCCCCACATGCATGCTGGTTGTCATGGGGGCCCAAATGCATGCCGCATGTCATGGGGGCCCATGTGCATGCCGCATGTCATGGGGGACCAAATGCATGGCGCATGTTATGGGGGCCCCACGTGCATGCCGCTTGTCTTAGGGGCCCCAAGTACGTGCCGCATAATGGGGTCCCACATGCATGGTGCGTGTCATGGGGGCCCCACATGCATGGTGCGTGTCATGGGGGCCCCACATGCATGCCGCATGTCATGACATGCGGCATGCATGTGGCCCCCAAATTCATGCTGCATGTCATGGGGGCCCCAATTGCATGACCCATGTTATGGAGGCTGCACATGCATGCCACATTTCATGGGGGCCACAAATGCATGCCGCATGTCATTTGGGCCCCAAAAGTATGCTGCATATCATGGGGGGCCCCAAATACGTGCCGCATGTCATGAGGGCCCCAAATGCATACCGCATGTCATGGGGGACCCACATACATGCCGCGTGTCATGGGAGCCCCAAATGCATGCCCCCTTTTATGGTGGCACCACATGCATGCCGCATGTCATGGGGGCCCCAAATGCATACCGCATGTCATGGGGGCCCCAAATGCATGCCGCATGTTATGGGGGCCCTAAATGTATGCCGCATGTCATGGCAGCCCCAATACGTGCCACATGTCATGGGGGCCCACGTGCATGCCGCATGTCATGGGTGCCCCACATGCATGCCTCATGTCATGGGGGCTCCAAATGCATGCCTCATGTCATGGCGTCCCCAAAGGCATGCCTCATGTCATGGGGGCCCCACATGCATGCCACATGTCATAGTGGCCCCACATGCATGCCACGTGTCAAGGGAGCCCCAAATGAATGTCGCATGTCAAGGGGGCCCCATGTGCATGCCGCATGTCATGGGGACCCACATGCATGCAGCATGTCATGGAGGAACCATGACATGCGACAAGCATTTGGGCCCCACATGCATGCCGCATGCCATGGGCCCCCCAAATGCATGCCGCATGTCATAGGGGCCCCACATGCATGCCGCATGTCATGGGGGCCCAAATGCTTGCCACATGTCATGGGGGCCATAAATGCATGCCGCATGTCATGGGGGCCCCAAATGCATGCCGCATGTCTCAGGTACCCCAAATGCATGCAGCATGTTATGCATGCCCCAAATGCATGCCACATGTCATGGGAGTCCAAATGCATGCCGCATGTCATGGGGGCCCCACATGCATGCCGCATGTCATGGGGGCCCAAAATGCATGCCACATGTCATGGGGGCCCCACGTGCTTGGCGCAAGTCATGGGTGCCCCACATGCATGACGCATGTTATCGGGGCCCCAAATGCATGCCGCATGTCATAGGGGCCCTACATGCATGACGCATGTCATGGGGGCCCCACATGCATGCCGCATGTCATGGGGGCCCAAATGCTTGCCGCATGTCATGGGGGCCAGAAATGCATGCCGCATGTCATAGGGGCCCCACATGCATGGCGCATTTCATGGGGGCCCTACATGCATGCCGCATGTCATGGGGGCCCCAAGTGCATGCCTCATGTCATGGGGGCCCCAAATGCATGCCACATGTCATAGTGGCGCCAAATGCATGCTGCATGTCATGAGGGGCCCACGTGCATGCCGCATGTCATGGGGGCCCCAAATGCATGGCTCAAGTCATGGGGGCCCCAAATGCATGCCACATATCATGGGGGCCCCACGTGCATGCTGCATATATTGGGGGCCCCAAATGCATGCCACATGTCATGAGGGCCCCGCTTGCATGCCGCATGTCATTGGGGCCCCGCAGGCATTCCACATGTCATGGGGGCCTCACGTGCATTCCGCATGTCATGGGGCCCAAATGCATGCCGCATGTCATGGGGGCCCAACGTGCATGCCGCATGTATTGGGGTCCCCAACTGCATGCCGCATATCATGGGGCCCCACATGCATGCCACATGTCATGGGGGCCCCACATGCTTGCCGCATTTCATGGGGGACCCAAATGCATGCATACCGCATGTCATTGGGGCCCCGCAGGCATTCCGCATGTCATGGGGGCCTCACTTGCATTCCGCATGTCATGGGGGCCCCACGGACATGCTGCATGTCATTGGGGCCCCACGTGCTTGCTGCATGTCATGGGGGCCCCACGTGCATGCCTCATGTCACGGGGGTCACAAATGTATGCCGCATGTCATGGGGGCCCCACGTGCATGCCGCATGTCATGGCCCCCCCCAAATGCATGCCGCATGTCATAGGGGTCCCACATGCATGCCGCATGTCATGGGGGCCCCAAATGCATGCTGCATGTCATGAGGGCCCCACGTGCATGGCGCATTTCATGGGGGACCCAAATGCATGCTGCATGTCATGAGGGCCCCACGTGCATGGCGCATTTCATGGGGGACCCAAATGCATGCCGCATGTCATGGAGGCCCCATGTGCATGCCATATGTAATGGGGGCCCCAAATGCATGCGGCATGTCATAGGGGCCCCACGTGCATGCCGCATGTCTCGGGCACCCCAAATGCATGCCGCATATAATGGGGCCCCCAAATTCATGCCGCAAGTCATGGGGGCCATAAATGCATGCCGCATGTCAAGGGGCCCCCACGTGCATGACGCATGTCATGGGGACCCACATGCATGCCACATGTCATGGAGGCCCCCATGACATGCGGCAAGCATTTGGGCCCCACATGCATGCTGCATGCCATGGGGCTCCCAAATGCATGCCGCATGTCATGGAGGCCCAAATGCTTGCCGCATGTCATGGGGGCCCCACATGCATGCCGCATGTCATGGGGCCCAAAAGCTTGCCGCATGTCATGGGGGCCATAAATGCATGCCGCATGTCATGGGAGCCCCACATGAATGGCGCATGTCAAGGGGGCCCAACGTGCATGCCGCATGTATTGGGGGCCCCAAATTCATGCCGCAAGTCATGAGGGCCCTGCATGCATTCCGCATGTCATGGGGGCCCACATGCATGCTGCATGCCATGGGGCTCCCAAATGCATGCCGCATGTCAAGGGGGCCCAACATGCATGTCATGGGGGCCCAAATTCTTGCCGCATGTCATGGGGGCCCCACATGCATGCCGCATGTCATGGGGCCCAAAAGCTTGCCGCATGTCATGGGGGCCATAAATGCATGCCGCATGTCATGGGAGCCCCACATGAATGGCGCATGTCAAGGGGGCCCAACGTGCATGCCGCATGTATTGGGGGCCCCAAATTCATGCCGCAAGTCATGAGGGCCCTGCATGCATTCCGCATGTCATGGGGGGCCCAAATGCATGCCACATGTCATGGGGGCCCCAAATGCATGCCGCATGTTATGGGGGATTCAAATGCATGCCGCATGTCATGGGGGTCCCACATGCATGCCGCATGTCATGGGGGCCCCAAATGCATGCCTCAAGTCATGGGGCCCCCCAAATGGATGCCGCATTTCATAGGGGCCCCACATCCATGACGCATATCTTGGGGCCCACAAATGCATACCACATGTCATAGGGGCCCCACATGCATGGCACATGTCATAGGGGCCCCACGTACATGGCTCATGTCATGGGTGCCCCACCTGCATGCCGCATGTCATTGGGGCCCCAATTGCATGCAGCATGTCATGAGGGCCCCACATGCATGCCGCATGTCATGGGGGTCCCACGTGCATGCTGCATGTCATTGGGGCCCCACGTGCTTGCCGCATGTCACGAGGGCCACAAATGTATGCCGCATGTCATGGGGGCCCCACGTGCATGCCGCATGTCATGGGGAGCCCACGTGCATGCCACATGTCATGGGGAGCCCACATGCATGCCGCATATCATAGGGGCCCCACATGCATGGAGCATGTCATGGGGGCCCCACGTGCATGCCGCATGTCATGGGGGATCCAAACTCATGCCGCATGTCATTGGGGCCCCAAGCGTATGCCGCATTTCATGGGGGCCCCATGTGCATGCCACATGTAATGTGGGCCCCAAATGCATGCGGCATGACATAGAGGCCCCACGTGCATGCCGCATGTCTCGGGCACCCCAAATGCATGCAGCATGTTATGGGGGCCCCACGTGCATGCCGCATGTCTCAGGTACCCCAAATGCATGCAGCATGTTATGCAGGCCCCAAATGCATGCCGCATGTCATGGTGGCCCAAATGCATGCTGCATGGCATGGGGGCCCCACATGCATGCCGCATGTCATGGGAGCCCCACATGAATGGCGCATGTCAAGGGGGCCCAACGTGCATGCCGCATGTATTGGGGGCCCCAAATTCATGCCGCAAGTCATGAGGGCCCTGCATGCATTCCGCATGTCATGGGGGGCCCACATGCATGCTGCATGCCATGGGGCTCCCAAATGCATGCCGCATGTCAAGGGGGCCCAACATGCATGTCATGGGGGCCCAAATTCTTGCCGCATGTCATGGGGGCCCCACATGCATGCCGCATGTCATGGGGCCCAAAAGCTTGCCGCATGTCATGGGGGCCATAAATGCATGCCGCATGTCATGGGAGCCCCACATGAATGGCGCATGTCAAGGGGGCCCAACGTGCATGCCGCATGTATTGGGGGCCCCAAATTCATGCCGCAAGTCATGAGGGCCCTGCATGCATTCCGCATGTCATGGGGGGCCCAAATGCATGCCGCATGTCATGGGGGCCCCAAATGCATGCCGCATGTTATGGGGGATTCAAATGCATGCCGCATGTCATGGGGGTCCCACATGCATGCCGCATGTCATGGGGGCCCCAAATGCATGCCTCAAGTCATGGGGCCCCCCAAATGGATGCCGCATTTCATAGGGGCCCCACATCCATGACGCATATCTTGGGGCCCACAAATGCATACCACATGTCATAGGGGCCCCACATGCATGGCACATGTCATAGGGGCCCCACGTACATGGCTCATGTCATGGGTGCCCCACCTGCATGCCGCATGTCATTGGGGCCCCAATTGCATGCAGCATGTCATGAGGGCCCCACATGCATGCCGCATGTCATGGGGGTCCCACGTGCATGCTGCATGTCATTGGGGCCCCACGTGCTTGCCGCATGTCACGAGGGCCACAAATGTATGCCGCATGTCATGGGGGCCCCACGTGCATGCCGCATGTCATGGGGAGCCCACGTGCATGCCACATGTCATGGGGAGCCCACATGCATGCCGCATATCATAGGGGCCCCACATGCATGGAGCATGTCATGGGGGCCCCACGTGCATGCCGCATGTCATGGGGGATCCAAACTCATGCCGCATGTCATTGGGGCCCCAAGCGTATGCCGCATTTCATGGGGGCCCCATGTGCATGCCACATGTAATGTGGGCCCCAAATGCATGCGGCATGACATAGAGGCCCCACGTGCATGCCGCATGTCTCGGGCACCCCAAATGCATGCAGCATGTTATGGGGGCCCCACGTGCATGCCGCATGTCTCAGGTACCCCAAATGCATGCAGCATGTTATGCAGGCCCCAAATGCATGCCGCATGTCATGGTGGCCCAAATGCATGCTGCATGGCATGGGGGCCCCACATGCATGCCGCATGTCATGGGTGCCCCAAATGCATGCCGCATGTCATGGGGGCTCCACGTGCATGCCGCATTTCATGGGGGACCCAAATGCATGCCGCATGTCATGGGGCCCCCAAATGCATGTCGCATGTCATGGGGGCCCCACGTGCATGCTGCATGTCATGGGGGCCCCAAATGAATGCCTCATGTCATGGGGGCCCCAAATGCATGCCGCATGTCATGGGGCCCCCCAAATGCATGCAACATGTCTTGGGGCCCACAAATGCATGCCGCATGTCATAGGGGCCCCACATGCATGGCGTATTTCATGGGGGCCCCAAATGCGTGCCGCATATCATGGGGGCTCCAAATTCATGCCACAAGTCATGGGGGCCATAAATGCATGCCGCATGTCAATGGGGCCCCACGTGCATGACGCATGTCATGGGGACCCACATGCATGCCGCATGTCATGGAGGCCCCCATGACATGCGGCAAGCATTTGGGCCCCACATGCATGCTGCATGCCATGGGGCCCCCAAATGCATTCCGCATGTCAAGGGGGTCCCACATGCATGCCGCATGTCATGGGGGCCCAAATGCTTGCCGCATGTCATGAGGGCCCTGCATGCATGCCACATGTCATGGGGGCCCCGCAGGCATTCCGCATGTATTGGGGGCCCCAAATTCATGCAGCATGTCATAGGGGCCCCACATGCATGGCGCATTTCATGGGGGCCCCACTTGCATGCAGCATGTAATGGGCGATCCAATTGCATGCTGCACGTCATGGGGGCCCCACGTGCATGCCGCATGTCATGGGGGCCCCGCAGGCATTCCACATGTCATGGGGGCCCCAAATAAATGCTGCATTTCATGGGGGCCCCACGTGCATGCCGCATGTCATGGGGCCCCCCAAATGGATGCCGCATGTCATAGGGGCCCCACATGCATGCCGCATATCATGGGGGCCCCAAATGCATGTTAGCATGTCATGGGGCCCCACGTGCATGCCACATGCCATTGGGGGCCCACATGCATGCCGCATGTCATGGGGGCCACACTTGCATGCAGCATGTAATGGGGATCCAAATGCATGACGCATGTCATGGGGGCCCCAAATGCATGCGGCATGTCATAGTGGCCCCACGTGCATACCACATGTCATGGGGGCCCCACATGCATGCCGCATGTCATGGGGGCCCAAATGCATGACGCATGTCATGGATGCTCCACGTGCATGCCGCATGTAATGGGGCCCCCAAATTCATGTTGCATGTCATAGGGGCCCCACGTGCATTCCGCATGTCATGGGGCCCCCAAATGCATGCGCATGTCATGGGGGCCCCGCGTGCATGCCGCATGTCTTGGGGCCCACAAATGCATGCCGCATGTCATAGGGGCCCCACATGCATGGCGCATTTCATGGGGGCCCTACATGCATGCCGCATGTCATGGGGGCCCCAAATGCATGCCTCATGTCATGGGGGCCCCAAATGCATGCCGCATGTCATAGTGGTTTCCAAATGCATGCTGCATGTCATGAGGGGCCCACGTGCATGCCGCAAGTCATGGGGGCCCCAAATGCATGCCACATATCATGGGGGCCCCACGTGCATGCTGCATATATTGGGGGCCCCAAATGCATGCCACATGTCATGAGGGCCCCGCTTGCATGCCGCATGTCATTGGGGCCCCGCAGGCATTCCGCATGTCATGGGGGCCCCAAATGCATGCCACATATCATGGGGGCCCCACGTGCATGCTGCATATATTGGGGGCCCCAAATGCATGCCACATGTCATGGGGGCCCCACGTACATGCTGCATGTCATTGGGGCCCCACGTGCTTGCCGCATGTCATGGGGCCCCCCAAATGCAGGTCGCATGTCACAGGGGTCCCACATGCATGCCGCATGTCATGGGGGCCCCAAATGCATGCCGCATGTCATAGTGGCCCCAAATGCATGCTGCATGTCATGAGGGCCCCACGTGCATGCCGCATGTCATAGGGGCCCCACGTGCATGCCGCATGTCATGGGGGCCCCACATGCATGCCGCATGTCATGGGGGATCCAAACTCATGCTGCATGTCATTGGGGCCCCAAGCGTATGCCGCATGTCATGGAGGCCCCATGTGCATGCCACATGTAATGGGGGCCACAAATGCATGCGGCATGTCATAGGGGCCCCACGTGCATGCCGCATGTCTCGGGCACCCCAAAATCATGCCGCAAGTCATAGGGGCCCCACGTGCATGGCGCAAATCATGGGTGCCCCACATGCATGCCGCATGTCATCGGGGCCCCAAATGCATGCCGCATGTCATAGGGGCCCCACATGCATGCCACATTTCATGGGGGACCCAAATGCATGCCGCATGTCATAGGGGCCCCAAATGCATGTCGCATGTCATGGGGGACCCACATGCATGCTGCATGTCATGGGGGCCCCAAATGCATACCGCATGTCATGGGGGCCCCAAATGCATGCCGCATGTCATGGGGCCCCCCAAATGCATGCAGCATGTCTTGGTGCCCACAAATGCATGCCACATGTCATAGGGGCCCCACATGCATGGCGCATTTCATGGGCCCCCCACATGCATGCGCATGTCATGGGGGCCTCAAATGCGTGCCGCATATCATGGGGGCCCCAAATGCATGCCGCATGTCATGGGGGCCCACATGCATGCCGCATGTCATGGGGGCACCACTTGCATGCAGCATGTCATGGGGGCACCACTTGCATGCAGCATGTAATGGGGGATCCAAATGTATGACGCATGTCATGGGGGTCCCACATGCATGCCACATGTCATGGGGGCCCACATGCATGCCGCATGTCATGGGGGCACCACTTGCATGCAGCATGTAATGGGGGATCCAAATGCATGACGCATGTCAAGGGGGCCCCACGTGCATGCCGCATGTCATGGGGACCCACATGCATGCCGCATGTCATGGAGGCCCCCATGACATGCGACAAGCATTTGGGCCCCACATGCATGCCGCATGCCATGGGGCCCCCAAATGCATGCCGCATGTCATGGGGGCCCAAATGCTTGCCGCATGTCATGGGGGCCATAAATGGATGCCGCATGTCATGGGAGCCCCAAATGAATGTTGCATGTCAAGGGGGCCCCACGTGCATGCCGCATGTCATGGGGACCCCACATGCATGCCGCATGTCATGGGGCCCCACATGCATGCCGCATGTCTCAGGTACCCCAAATGCATGCAGCATGTTATGCATGCCCCAAATGCATGCCACATGTCATGGGGGCCCCACATGCATGCCGCATGTCATGGGGATTCAAATGTATGCCGCATGGCTTGGGGGTCCCACATGCATGCTGCATGTCATGGGGGCCCCAAATGCATGCGTCAAGTCATGGGGGCCCCAAATGCATGCCTCAATTCATGGGGGCTCCAAATGCATGCCGCATGTCATGGGGGCCCCACATGCATGCCGCATGTCATGGGGGACCCAAATGCATGACTCATGTCATGGGGGCCCCATGTGCATGTCGCATGTCATGGGGGCCCCACGTGCATGTCGCATGTCATGGGGGATCCAAACTCATGCTGCATGTCATTGGCACCCCAAGCGTATGCCGCATGTCATGGAGGCCCCATGTGCATGCCACATGTAATGGGGGCCCCAAATGCATGCGGCATGTCATAGGGGCCCCACTTGCATTCCGCATGTCTCGGGCACCCCAAATACATGCAGCATGTTATGGGGGCCCCACGTGCATGCCGCATGTCTCAGGTACCCCAAGTGCATGCAGCATGTTATGCAGGCCCCCATGACATGCGGCAAGCATTTGGGCCCCACATGCATGCTGCATGCCATGGGGCCCCCAAATGTATGCCGCATGTCATGGGGGCCCCACATGCATGCCGCATGTCATGGGGGCCCCAAATTCATGCCGCATGTCATGGGGGCCACAAATATGTGCCGCATTTCATGGGGGCCCAACGTGCATGCCGCATGTCTTTGGGCCCCAAATATTTGCCGCATGTCATGGGGGCCCCACATGCCTGCCATGTGTCATGGGGTCCCCACATGCATTCCGTATGTCATGAGGGCCTCACATGCATGGCGCAAGTCATCGGGGCCACACGTGCATGCCTCGTGTCATGGGGGCCCAAAACGCATGCCTCATTACACGGGGGCCCCAAGTGCATGCTGCATGTCATGGGGACCCCAAATGCATGCCGCATGTCATGGAGACCCTAAATGTATGCCGCATGTCATGGGGGCCCAAAATACGTGCCACATATCAGGGGGCCCCACGTGCATGCCGCATGTCATGGGTGCCCCACATGCATGCTGCATTTCATGGGGTCCCAAATGCATGCCCCATGTCATGGGGGGCCCACGTGCATGCCGCAAGTCATGGGGTCCCCAAATGCATGCCTCATGTCATGGGGTCCCTAAATGCATGCCGCATGTCAAGGGGGCCCCAAATGTATGCCGCATGTCATGGGGGCGCCACGTACATGACGCATGTCATGGGGGCCCCAAATACGTGCTGCATGTCATGAGGGCCCCACATGCATGGCGCATGTCATGGGGGCCCCAAAGGCATGCCGCATGTCATGGGGGCCACAAATATGTGCCGCATGTCATGGGGGCCCAACGTGCATGCCGCATGTCTTGGGGCCCCAAATATTTGCCGCAAGTCGTGGGAGCCCCACATGCATGCCACGTGTCATGGGGTCCCCACGTGCATTCCGCATGTCATGGGGGCTCCACATGCATGCCGCATGTCATGGGGGCCCCATGTGCATGTCGCATTTCATGGGGGCCCCAAATGTACGCCGCATGTCATGAGGGCCCCAAATGTATGCCGCATGTCATGGAGGCCCCAAATGTATGCCGCATGTCATGAGGGCCCCAAATACATGCCGCATGTCATGGGGGCCCCTGTGCGTGCCGCATGTCATGGGGGCCACAAATACATGTCGCATGTTTTGGGGCCCCCAAATACGTGCCGCATGTCATGGGGGCCCCACGTGCTTGCCGCATGTTATGGAGTCCCCAAATGCATGCCGCCTGTCATGGGGGCCCCACGAGCATGCCGCATTTCCTTGGGGACCCTAAATGCATGCTACATGTCAGGGGCTCCAAATGCTTGCTGCATGTCATGGAAGCCCCAAATACATGCCGCTTGTAATGGGGGCGCCAAATGCATGGCGCATGTCATAGGGGCCCCACATGCATGCCACATATCAAGAGGGCAACACGTGCATGCCGCATGTAATGGGGGCCCCACATGCAAGCTGGGTGTTATTGGGGCCCAAATGCATGCCGCATGTCATGGGGGCCCCACATACATGGCGCATGTCATGGGGGCCCCAAATGCATGCCGCATGTCAAGGGGGCCCCAAATTTTTGCCTCATGTCATCGGGGCCCCACATGCATGCTGGTTGTCATGGGGGCCCAAATGCATGCCGCATGTCATGGGGGCCCATGTGCATGCCGCATGTCATGGGGGACCAAATGCATGGCGCATGTTATGGGGGCCCCACGTGCATGCCGCTTGTCTTAGGGGCCCCAAGCACGTGCCGCATAATGGGGTCCCACATGCATGGTGCGTGTCATGGGGGCCCCACATGCATGCCGCATGTCATGGGGGCCCAACGTGCATTCCGCATGTCATGGGGCCCAAATGCATGCCGCATGTCATGGGGGCCCAACGTGCATGCCGCATGTATTGGGGTCCCCAACGGCATGCCGCATATCATGGGGCCCCACATGCATGCCACATGTCATGGGGGCCCCAAATGCATGCCTCAAGTCATGGGGGCCCCAAATGCATGCCGCATGTCATGGGGGCTCAAATGCTTGCCGCATGTCATGGGGGCCATAAATGCATGCCGCATGTCATGGGGGCCCAACAAGCATGCCGCATGTGTTGGGGGCCCCAAATTCAAGCAGCATGTCATAGTGGCCCCACATGCATGGCGCATTTCATTTGGGCCCCACTTGCATGCAGCATGTAATGGGGGATCCAAATGCATGCTGCACGTCATGGGGGCCCCACGTGCATGCCGCATGTCATGGGGGCCCCGCAGGCATTCCACATGTCATGGGGGCCCCAAATAAATGCTGCATTTCATGGGGGCCCCACGTGCATGCCGCATGTCATGGGGCCCCCCAAATGGATGCCGCATGTCATAGGGGCCCCACATGCATGCCGCATATCATGGGGGCCCCAAATGCATGCTGCATGTCATGTGGGCCCCAAATATGTGCCAAATGTCAAGAGGGCCCCACATGAATGTCGCGTGTTATGGGAGCCCCAAATGCTTGCCGCATGTCATTTCGTCCCCACATGCATGCCACAGGTCATGGGGGCCCCACATACATGCCGCGTGTCATGGGAGCCCCAAATGCATGCCCCCTTTCATGGGGGCACCACGTGCATGCCGCATGTCATGGGGGCACCACGTGCATGCCGCATGTCATGGGGGCCCCAAATGCATACCGCATGTCATTTGGCCCAAATGCATGCCGCATGTCATGGGGGCCCAACGTGCATGCCGCATGTATTGGGGTCCCCAACTGCATGCCGCATATCATGGGGCCCCACTTGCATGCCACATGTCATGGGGGCCCCACATGCTTGCCGCATTTCATGGGGGACCCAAATGCATGCATACCGCATGTCATTGGGGCCCCGCAGGCATTCCGCATGTCATGGGGGCCTCACGTGCATTCCGCATGTCATGGGGGCCCCACGGACATGCTGCATGTCATTGGGGCCCCACGTGCTTGCCTCATGTCACGGGGGTCACAAATGTATGCCGCATGTCATGGGGGCCCCACGTGCATGCCGCATGTCATGCCCCCCCAAATGCATGCCGCATGTCATAGGGGTCCCACATGCATGCCGCATGTCATGGGGGCCCCAAATGCATGCCGCATGTCATAGTGGCTCCAAATGCATGCCGCATGTCATGAGGGCCCCACGTGCATGGCGCATTTCATGGGGGACCCAAATGCATGCCGCATGTCATGGGGGCCCCAAATGCATGGCGCATGTCATGGGGGATCCAAACTCATGCTGCATGTCATTGGGGCCCCAAGCGTATGCCGCATGTCATGGAGGCCCATGTGCATGCCACATGTAATGGGGGCCCCAAATGCATGCGGCATGTCATAGGGGCCCCACGTGCATGCCGCATGTCTCGGGCACCCCAAATGCATGCCGCATATAATGGGGCCCCCAAATTCATGCCGCAAGTCATGGGGGCCATAAATGCATGCCGCATGTCAAGGGGCCCCCACGTGCATGACGCATGTCATGGGGACCCACATGCATGCCACATGTCATGGAGGCCCCCATGACATGCGGCAAGCATTTGGGCCCCACATGCATGCTGCATGCCATGGGGCCCCCAAATGCATGCCGCATGTCAAGGGGGCCCAACATGCATGTCGCATGTCATGGGGGCCCAAATGCTTGCCGCATGTCATGGGGGCCCCACATGCATGCCGCATGTCATGGGGCCCAAAAGCTTGCCGCATGTCATGGGGGCCATAAATGCATGCCGCATGTCATGGGAGCCCCACATGAATGGCGCATGTCAAGGGGGCCCAACGTGCATGCCGCATGTATTGGGGGCCCCAAATTCATGCCGCAAGTCATGAGGGCCCTGCATGCATTCCGCATGTCATGGGGGGCCCAAATGCATGCCGCATGTCATGGCGGCCCCAAATGCATGCCGCATGTAATGGGGGATTCAAATGCATGCCGCATGTCATGGGGGTCCCACATGCATGCCGCATGTCATGGGGGCCCCAAATGCATGCCTCAAGTCATGGGGCCCCCCAAATGGATTCCGCATTTCATAGGGGCCCCACATGCATGACGCATATCTTGGGGCCCACAAATGCATGCCGCATGTCATAGGGGCCCCACATGCATGGCACATGTCATAGGGGCCCCACGTACATGGCTCATGTCATGGGTGCCCCACCTGCATGCTGCATGTCATTGGGGCCCCAATTGCATGCCGCATGCCATAGGGGCCCCACATGCATGGCGCATGTCATGGGGGCCCCAAATGCATGCCGCATGTTATGGGGGCCCCATGTGCATGCCGCATGTCATGGGGGGCCCACATGCATGCCGCATGTCATGGGGGCCCCACTTGCATGCCGCATGTTATGGGGGCCCCATGTGCATGCCGCATGTCATGGGGGCCCCAAATGCATGCCGCATGTAATGGGGGTCCCACATGCATGCAGCATGTCATGAGGGCCCCACATGCATGCCGCATGTCATGGGGGTCCCACGTGCATGCTGCATGTCATTGGGGCCCCACGTGCTTGCCGCATGTCACGAGGGCCACAAATGTATGCCGCATGTCATGGGGGCCCCACGTGCATGCCGCATGTCATGGCCCCCCCCAAATGCATGCAGCATGTCATGGGGGCCCCACGTGCATGCCACATGTCATGGGGAGCCCACATGCATGCCGCATATCATAGGGGCCCCACATGCATGGAGCATGTCATGGGGGCCCCACGTGCATGCCGCATGTCATGGGGGATCCAAACTCATGCCGCATGTCATTGGGGCCCCAAGCGTATGCCGCATTTCATGGGGGCCCCATGTGCATGCCACATGTAATGTGGGCCCCAAATGCATGCGGCATGTCATAGAGGCCCCACGTGCATGCCGCATGTCTCGGGCACCCCAAATGCATGCAGCATGTTATGGGGCCCCACGTGCATGCCGCATGTCTCAGGTACACCAAATGCATGCAGCATGTTATGCAGGCCCCAAATGCATGCCACATGTCATGGGGGCCCAAATGCATGCCGCATGTCATGGGGGCCCCACATGCATGCCGCATGTCATGGGTGCCCCAAATGCATGCCGCATGTCATGGGGGCTCCACGTGCATGCCGCATTTCATGGGGGACCCAAATGCATGCCGCATGTCATGGGGCCCCCAAATGCATGTCGCATGTCATGGGGTCCCCACGTGCATGCTGCATGTCATGGAGGCCCCAAATGAATGCCTCATGTCATGGGGGCCCCAAATGCATGCCGCATGTCATGGGGCCCCCCAAATGCATGCAACATGTATTGGGGCCCACAAATGCATGCCGCATGTCATAGGGGCCCCACATGCATGGCGTATTTCATGGGGGCCCCAAATGCGTGCCGCATATCATGGGGGCCCCAAATTCATGCCGCAAGTCATGGGGGCCATAAATGCATGCTGCATGTCAAGGGGGCCCCACGTGCATGACGCATGTCATGGGGACCCACATGCATGACGCATGTCATGGAGGCCCCCATGACATGCGGCAAGCATTTGGGCCCCACATGCATGCTGCATGCCATGGGGCCCCTAAATGCATGCCACATGTCAAGGGGGTCCCACATGCATGCCGCATGTCATGGGGGCCCAAATTCTTGCATCATGTCATGGGGGCCCCACATGCATGCCGCATGTCATGGGGCCCAAAAGCTTGCTGCATGTCATGGGGGCCCCACATGAATGTCGCATGTCAAGGGGGCCCAACGTGCATGCCGCATGTATTGGGGGCCCCAAATTCATGCCGCATGTCATGAGGGCCCTGCATGCATGCCACATGTCATGGGGCCCCCGCAGGCATTCCGCATGTCATGTGGGCCCAAATGCATTCCGCATGTCATGGGGGCCCCACGTGCATGCCGCATGTGATGGGGGATTCAAATGCATGCCGCATGTCATGGGGGTCCCACATGCATGACGCATGTCATGGGGGCCCCAAATGCATGCCTCAAGTCATGGGGGCCCCAAATGCATGCCGCATGTCATTGGGGCCCCACATGCATGCCGCATGTCATGTGGTCCCCACATGCATGCCGCATGTCATGGGGGCTCAAATGCTTGCCGCATGTCATGGGGGCCATAAATGCATGCCGCATGTCATGGGGGCCCAACAAGCATGCCGCATGTATTGGGGGCCCCAAATTCATGCAGCATGTCATAGGGGCCCCGCATGCATGGTGCATTTCATGGGGGCCCCACTTGCAAGCAGCATGTAATGGGGGATCCACATGCATGCTGCAGGTCATGGGGGCCCCACGTGCATGCCGCATGTCATGGGGGCCCCGCAGGCATTCCACATGTCATGGGGGCCCCAAATAAATGCTGCATTTCATGGGGGCCCCACGTGCATGCCGCATGTCATGGGGCCCCCCAAATGGATGCCGCATGTCATAGGGGCCCCACATGCATGCCGCATATCATGGGGGCCCCAAATGCATGCAGCATGTCATGGGGGGCCCACGTGCATCTCACATGTCATTGGGGGCCCACATGCATGACGCATGTCATGGGGGCCACACTTGCATGCAGCATGTAATGGGGATCCAAATGCATGACGCATGTCATGGGGGCCCCAAATGCATGCGGCATGTCATAGTTGCCCCACGTGCATACCACATGTCATGGGGCCCCACATGCATGCCGCATGTCATGGGGGCCCAAATGCATGACGCATGTCATGGATGCTCCACGTGCATGCCGCATGTAATGGGGCCCCCAAATTCATGTCGCATGTCATAGGGGCCCCACGTGCATTCCGCATGTCATGGGGGCTCCAAATGCATGCCGCATGTCATGGGGGCCCCACGTGCATGCCGCATGTCTTGGGGCCCACAAATGCATGCCACATGTCATAGGGGCCCCACATGCATGGCACATTTCATGGGGGCCCTACATGCATGCCGCATGTCATGGGGGCCCCAAATGCATGCCTCATGTCATGGGGGCCCCAAATGCATGCCGCATGTCATAGTGGTTTCCAAATGCATGCTGCATGTCATGAGGGGCCCACGTGCATGCCGCAAGTCATGGGGGCCCCAAATGCATGCCACATATCATGGGGGCCCCACGTGCATGCTGCATATATTGGGGGCCCCAAATGCATGCCACATGTCATGAGGGCCCCGCTTGCATGCCGCATGTCATTGGGGCCCCGCAGGCATTCCGCATGTCATGGGGGCCCCACGTACATGCTGCATGTCATTGGGGCCCCACGTGCTTGCCGCATTTAATGGGGGACGCAAATGCATGCATGCCGCATGTCATTGGGGCCCTGCAGGCATTCCGCATGTCATGGGGGCCTCACGTGCATTCCGCATGTCATGGGGGCCCCACGTATATGCTGCATGTCATTGAGGCATCACGTGCTTGCCGCATGTCATGGGGCCCCCCAAATGCAGGCCGCATGTTACAGGGGTCCCACATGCATGCCGCATGTCATGGGGGCCCCAAATGCATGCCGCATGTCATAGTGGCCCCAAATGCATGCTGCATGTCATGAGGGCCCCACGTGCATGCCGCATGTCATAGGGGCCCCACGTGCATGCCGCATGTCATGGGGGCCCCACATGCATGCCGCATGTCATAGGGGATCCAAACTCATGCTGCATGTCATTGGGGCCCCAAGCGTATGCCGCATGTCATGGAGGCCCCATGTGCATGCCACATGTAATGGGGGCCACAAATGCATGCGGCATGTCATAGGGGCCCCACGTGCATGCCGCATGTCTCGGGCACCCCAAATTCATGCCGCATGTCATAGGGGCCGCACGTGCATGGTGCAAATCATGGGTGCCCCACATGCATGCCGCATGTCATCGGGGCCCCAAATGCATGCCGCATGTCATAGGGGCCCCACATGCATGCCGCATTTCATGGGGGACCCAAATGCATGTCGCATGTCATGGGGCCCCAAATGCATGTCGCATGTCATGGGGGACCCAAATGCATGCCGCATGTCATGGGGCCCCAAATGCATGTCACATGTCATGGGGGACCCACATGCATGCTGCATGTCTTGGGGGCCCCAAATGCATACCGCATGTCATGGGGGCCCCAAATGCATGCTGCATGTCATGGGGCCCCCCAAATGCATGCAGCATGTCTTGGTGACCACAAATGCATGCCGCATGTCATAGGGGCCCCACATGCATGGCACATTTCATGGGGCCCCCACATGCATGCGCATGTCATGGGGGCCTCAAATGCGTGTCGCATATCATGGGGGCCCCAAATGCATGCCGCATGTCATGGGGGCCCACATGCATGCCGCATGTCATGGGGGCACCACTTGCATGCAGCATGTAATGGGGGCACCACTTGCATGCAGCATGTAATGGGGGATCCAAATGCATGACGCATGTCATGGGGGCCCCACATGCATGCAGCATGTCATGGGGGCACCACTAGCATGCAGCATGTAATGGGGGATCCAAATGCATGACACATGTCAAGGCGGCCCCACGTGCATGCCGCATGTCATGGGGACCCACATGCATGCCGCATGTCATGGAGGCCCCCATGACATGCGACAAGCATTTGGGCCCCACATGCATGCCGCATGCCATGGGGCCCCCAAATGCATGCCGCATGTCATGGGGGCCCCAAATGCATGCCGCATGTCATGGGGGCCATAAATGCATGCCGCATGTCATGGGGGCCCAACGTGCATGCCGCATGTATTGTGGGCCCCAAATTCATGCTGCATGTCATGAGGGCCCTGCATGCATGCCGCATGTCACGGGGGCCCCGCAGGCATTCCGCATGTCATGGGGGGCCCAAATGCATGCCGCATGTCATGGGGTCCCCACGTGTATGTAGCATGTAATGGGGGATTCAAATGCATGCCGCATGTCATGGGGGTCCCACGTGTATGCCGCATGGCTTGGGGGTCCCACATGCATGCTGCATGTCATGGGGGCCCCAAATGCATGCGTCAAGTCATGGGGGACCCAAATGCATGCCTCAATTCATGGGGGCTCCAAATGCATGCCGCATGTCATGGGGGCCCCACATGCATGCCGCATGTCATGGGGCCCCCAAATGCATGCCGCATGTCATGGGGTTCCCACATGCATGCCGCATGTCATGGGGGCCCAAATGCTTGCCGCATGTCATGGGGGCCATAAATGCATGCTGCATGTCATGGGGGACCAACGTGCATGCCGCATGTATTGGGGACCCCAAATTCATGCCGCATGTCATGGGGGCCCCGAAGGCATTCCGCATGTCATGGGGGCCCCAAATGCATGCCGCATATCATGGGGGCCCCACGTGCATGCCGCATGTCATGGGGGTGCCAAATGCATGCTGCATGTCATGACGGGCCCACGTGCATGACGCATGTCATGGGGGCCCCAAATGCATGGCTCAAGTCATGGGGGCCCCAAATGCATGCCACATATCATGGGGGCCCCACGTGCATGCTGCATATATTGGGGGCCCCAAATGCATGCCACATGTCATGAGGGCCCCGCTTGCATGCCGCATGTCATTGGGGCCCCGCAGGCATTCCGCATGTCATGGGGGCCTCACGTGCATTCCGCATGTCATGGGGGCTCCACGTGCATGCTGCATGTCATTGGGGCCCCACGTGCTTGCCGCATGTCATGGGGCCCCACGTGCATGACTCATGTCACGGGGGCCACAAATGTATGCCGCATGTCATGGGGGCCCCACGTGCATGCCGCATGTCATGGGGCCCCCACATGCATGCCACATTTCATGGGGGACCAAAATGCATGCATGCCGCATGTCATTGGGGCCCCAAATGCATGCCGCATGTCATAGTGGCTCCAAATGCATGCCGCAAGTCATGGTTGCCCCACATGCATGCCGCATGTCATCGGGCCCACAAATGTATGCCGCATGTAATGGGGGCCCCACGTGCATGCCGCATGTCATGGGGCCCCCCAAATGCATGCCGCATGTCATAGGGGTCCCACATGCATGCCGCATGTCATGGGGGCCCCAAATGCATGCCGCATGTCATAGTGGCCCCAAATGCATGCCGCAAGTCATGGGTGCCCCACATGCATGCCACATGTCATCGGGGCCCCAAATGCATGCCGCATGTCATAGGGGCCCCACATGCATGGCACATGTCATGGGGGCCCCACATGCATGCCGCATATCATGGGGGCCCCAAATTAATGTCGCATGTCAAGGGGGCCCCATGTGCATGACGCATGTCATGGGGACCCACATGCATGCTGCATGTCATGGAGGCCCCCAAATGCATGCAGCATGTCTTGGGGCCCACAAATGCATGCCGCATGTCATAGGGGCCCCACATGCATAGCGCATGTCATGGGGGACCCAAATGCATGACTCATGTCATGGGTCCCCACGTGCATGTCGCATGTCATGGGGGATCCAAACTCATGCTGCATGTCATTGGGACCCCAAGCGTATGCCGCATGTCATGGAGGCCCCATGTGCATGCCACATGTAATGGGGGCCCCAAATGCATGCGGCATGTCATAGGGGCCCCACGTGCATTCCACATGTCTCGGGCACCCCAAATGCATGCAGCATGTTATGGGGGCCCCACGTGCATGCCGCATGTCTCAGGTACCCCAAGTGCATGCAGCATGTTATGCAGGCCCCCATGACATGCGGCAAGCATTTGGGCCCCACATGCATGCCGCATGCCATGGGGCCCCCAAATGCATACCGCATGTAATGGGGGCCACAAATATGTGCCGCATTTCATGGGGGCCCAACGTGCATGCCGCATGTCTTTGGGCCCCAAATATTTGCCGCATGTCATGGGGGCCCCACATGCCTGCCATGTGTCATGGGGTCCCCACATGCATTCCGCATGTCATGAGGGCCCCACATGCATGGCGCAAGTCATCGGGGCCACACGTGCATGCCTCGTGTCATGGGGGCCCCAAACGCATGCCTCATTACACGGGGGCCCCAAGTGCATGCTGCATGTCATGGGGACCCCAAATGCATGCCGCATGTCATGGGGACCCTAAATGTATGCCGCATGTCATGGGGGCCCAAAATACGTGCCACATATCAGGGGGCCCCACGTGCATGCCGCATGTCATGGGTGCCCCACATGCATGCTGCATTTCATGGGGTCCCAAATGCATGCCCCATGTCATGGGGGGCCCACGTGCATGCCGCAAGTCATGGGGTCCCCAAATGCATGCCTCATGTCATGGGGTCCCTAAATGCATGCCGCATGTCAAGGGGGCCCCAAATGTATGCCGCATGTCATGGGGGCGCCACGTACATGACGCATGTCATGGGGGCCCCAAATACGTGCTGCATGTCATGAGGGCCCCACATGCATGGCGCATGTCATGGGGGCCCCAAAGGCATGCCGCATGTCATGGGGGCCACAAATATGTGCCGCATGTCATGGGGGCCCAACGTGCATGCTGCATGTCTTGGGGCCCCAAATATTTGCCGCAAGTCGTGGGAGCCCCACATGCATGCCACGTGTCATGGGGTCCCCACGTGCATTCCGCATGTCATGGGGGCTCCACATGCATGCCGCATGTCATGGGGGCCCCATGTGCATGTCGCATTTCATGGGGGCCCCAAATGTATGCCGCATGTCATGAGGGCCCCAAATGCATGCCGCATGTCATGGAGGCCCCAAATGTATGCCGCATGTCATGGGGGCCCCAAATACATGCCGCATGTCATGGGGGCCCCCGTGCGTGCCGCATGTAATGGGGGCCACAAATACATGTCGCATGTTTTGGGGCCCCCAAATACGTGCCGCATGTCATGGGTGCCCCACGTGCTTGCCGCATGTTATGGAGTCCCCAAATGCATGCCGCCTGTCATGGTGGCCCCACGAGCATGCCGCATTTCCTTGGGGACCCTAAATGCATGCTACATGTCAGGGGCTCCAAATGCTTGCTGCATGTCATGGAAGCCCCAAATACATGCCGCTTGTAATGGGGGCGCCAAATGCATGGCACATGTCATAGGGGCCCCACATGCATGCCACATATCATGAGGGCAACACGTGCATGCCGCATGTAATGGGGGCCCCACATGCAAGCTGGGTGTTATTGGGGCCCAAATGCATGCCGCATGTCATGGGGGCCCCACATACATGGCGCATGTCATGGGGGCCCCAAATGCATGCCGCATGTCACGGGGGCCCCAAATTTTTGTCTCATGTCATCGGGGCCCCACATGCATGCTGGTTGTCATGGGGGCCCAAATGCATGCCGCATGTCATGGGGGCCCATGTGCATGCCGCATGTCATGGGGGACCAAATGCATGGCGCATGTTATGGGGGCCCCACGTGCATGCCGCTTGTCTTAGGGGCCCCAAGTACGTGCCGCATAATGGGGTCCCACATGCATGGTGCGTGTCATGGGGGCCCCACATGCATGCCGCATGTCATGACATGCGGCATGCATGTGGGACCCCCATGACACGTGGCATGCATGTGGCCCCCAAATTCATGCTGCATGTCATGGGGGCCCCAATTGCATGACCCATGTTATGGAGGCTGCACATGCATGCCACATTTCATGGGGGCCACAAATGCATGCCGCATGTCATTTGGGCCCCAAAAGTATGCTGCATATCATGGGGGGCCCCAAATACGTGCCGCATGTCATGAGGGCCCCACATGCATGGTGCATGTCATGGGGGCCCCAAATGCATGCCGCATGTTATGGGGGCCGCAAATATGTGCTGCATGTCATGTGGGCCCCAAATATGTGCCAAATGTCAAGAGGGCCCCACATGAATGTCGCGTGTCATGGGAGCCCCAAATGCTTGCCGCATGTCATTTCGTCCCCACATGCATGCCACAGGTCATGGGGGACCCACATACATGCCGCGTGTCATGGGAGCCCCAAATGCATGCCCCCTTTTATGGTGGCACCACATGCATGCCGCATGTCATGGGGGCCCCAAATACATACCGCATGTCATGGGGGCCCCAAATGCATGCCGCATGTTATGGGGGCCCTAAATGTATGCCGCATGTCATGGCAGCCCCAATACGTGCCACATGTCATGGGGGCCCACGTGCATGCCGCATGTCATGGGTGCCCCACATGCATGCCTCATGTCATGGGGGCTCCAAATGCATGCCTCATGTCATGGCGTCCCCAAAGGCATGCCTCATGTCATGGGGGCCCCACATGCATGCCACATGTCATAGTGGCCCCACATGCATGCCACGTGTCAAGGGAGCCCCAAATGAATGTCGCATGTCAAGGGGGCCCCATGTGCATGCCGCATGTCATGGGGACCCACATGCATGCAGCATGTCATGGAGGCCCCATGACATGCGACAAGCATTTGGGCCCCACATGCATGCCGCATGCCATGGGCCCCCCAAATGCATGCCGCATGTCATAGGGGCCCCACATGCATGCCGCATGTCATGGGGGCCCAAATGCTTGCCACATGTCATGGGGGCCATAAATGCATGCCGCATGTCGTGGGGGCCCCAAATGCATGCCGCATGTCTCAGGTACCCCAAATGCATGCAGCATGTTATGCATGCCCCAAATGCATGCCACATGTCATGGGAGCCCAAATGCATGCCGCATGTCATGGGGGCCCCACATGCATGCCGCATGTCATGGGGGCCCCAAATGCATGCCGCATGTCATGGGGGCCCCACGTGCTTGGCGCAAGTCATGGGTGCCCCACATGCATGACGCATGTCATCGGGGCCCCAAATGCATGCCGCATGTCATAGGGGCCCCACATGCATGACGCATGTCATGGGGGCCCCACATGCATGCCGCATGTCATGGGGGCCCAAATGCTTGCCGCATGTCATGGGGGCCAGAAATGCATGCCGCATGTCATAGGGGCCCCACATGCATGTCGCATTTCATGGGGGCCCTACATGCATGCCGCATGTCATGGGGGCCCCAAGTGCATGCCTCATGTCATGGGGGCCCCAAATGTATGCCACATGTCATAGTGGCGCCAAATGCATGCTGCATGTCATGAGGGGCCCACGTGCATGCCGCATGTCATGGGGGCCCCAAATGCATGGCTCAAGTCATGGGGGCCCCAAATGCATGCCACATATCATGGGGGCCCCACGTGCATGCTGCATATATTGGGGGCCCCAAATGCATGCCACATGTCATGAGGGCCCCGCTTGCATGCCGCATGTCATTGGGGCCCCGCAGGCATTCCGCATGTCATGGGGGCCTCACGTGCATTCCGCATGTCATGGGGCCCAAATGCATGCCGCATGTCATGGGGGCCCAACGTGCATGCCGCATGTATTGGGGTCCCCAACTGCATGCCGCATATCATGGGGCCCCACATTCATGCCGCATGTCATGGGGGCCCCACATGCTTGCCGCATTTCATGGGGGACCCAAATGCATGCATACCGCATGTCATTGGGGCCCCGCAGGCATTCCGCATGTCATGGGGGCCTCACGTGCATTCCGCATGTCATGGGGGCCCCACGGACATGCTGCATGTCATTGGGGCCCCACGTGCTTGCTGCATGTCATGGGGGCCCCATGTGCATGCCACATGTAATGGGGGCCCCAAATGCATGCGGCATGTCATAGGGGCCCCACGTGCATGCCGCATGTCTCGGGCACCCCAAATGCATGCCGCATATAATGGGGCCCCCAAATTCATGCCGCAAGTCATGAGGGCCCTGCATGCATTCCGCATGTCATGGGGGCCCCACATGCATGCTGCATGCCATGGGACTCCCAAATGCATGCCGCATGTCAAGGGGGCCCAACATGCATGTCATGGGGGCCCAAATGCTTGCCGCATGTCATGGGGGCCCCACATGCATGCCGCATGTCATGGGGCCCAAAAGCTTGCCGCATGTCATGGGGGCCATAAATGCATGCCGCATGTCATGGGAGCCCCACATGAATGGCGCATGTCAAGGGGGCCCAACGTGCATGCCGCATGTATTGGGGGCCCCAAATTCATGCCGCAAGTCATGAGGGCCCTGCATGCATTCCGCATGTCATGGGGGGCCCAAATGCATGCCGCATGTCATGGGGGCACCAAATGCATGCCGCATGTTATGGGGGATTCAAATGCATGCCGCATGTCATGGGGGTCCCACATGCATGCCGGATGTCATGGGGGCCCCAAATGCATGCCTCAAGTCATGGGGCCCCCCAAATGGATGCCGCATTTCATAGGGGCCCCACATGCATGACGCATATCTTGGGGCCCACAAATGCATGCCACATGTCATAGGGGCCCCACATGCATGGCACATGTCATAGGGGCCCCACGTACATGGCTCATGTCATGGGTGCCCCACCTGCATGCCGCATGTCATTGGGGCCCCAATTGCATGCAGCATGTCATGAGGGCCCCACATGCATGCCGCATGTCATGGGGGTCCCACGTGCATGCTGCATGTCATTGTGGCCCCACGTGCTTGCCGCATGTCACGAGGGCCACAAATGTATGCCGCATGTCATGGGGGCCCCACGTGCATGCCGCATGTCATGGGGCCACCCAAATGCATGCAGCATGTCATGGGGGCCCCACGTGCATGCCACATGTCATGGGGAGCCCACATGCATGCCGCATATCATAGGGGCCCCACATGCATGGAGCATGTCATGGGGGCCCCACGTGCATGCCGCATGTCATGGGGGATCCAAACTCATGCCGCATGTCATTGGGGCCCCAAGCGTATGCCGCATTTCATGGGGGCCCCATGTGCATGCCACATGTAATGTGGGCCCCAAATGCATGCGGCATGACATAGAGGCCCCACGTGCATGCCGCATGTCTCGGGCACCCCAAATGCATGCAGCATGTTATGGGGGCCCCACGTGCATGCCGCATGTCTCAGGTACCCCAAATGCATGCAGCATGTTATGCAGGCCCCAAATGCATGCCGCATGTCATGGGGGCCCAAATGCATGCTGCATGTCATGGGGGCCCCACATGCATGCCGCATGTCATGGGTGCCCCAAATGCATGCCGCATGTCATGGGGGCTCCACGTGCATGCCGCATTTCATGGGGGACCCAAATGCATGCCGCATGTCATGGGCCCCCCAAATGCATGTCGCATGTCATGGGGGCCCCACGTGCATGCTGCATGTCATGGGGGCCCCAAATGAATGCCTCATGTCATGGGGGCCCCAAATGCATGCCGCATGTCATGGGGCCCCCCAAATGCATGCAACATGTCTTGGGGCCCACAAATGCATGCCGCATGTCATAGGGGCCCCACATGCATGGCGTATTTCATGGGGGCCCCAAATGCGTGCCGCATATCATGGGGGCTCCAAATTCATGCCACAAGTCATGGGGGCCATAAATGCATGTCGCATGTCAATGGGGCCCCACGTGCATGACGCATGTCATGGGGACCCACATGCATGCCGCATGTCATGGAGGCCCCCATGACATGCGGCAAGCATTTGGGCCCCACATGCATGCTGCATGCCATGGGGCCCCCAAATGCATGCCGCATGTCAAGGGGGTCCCACATGCATGCCGCATGTCATGGGGGCCCAAATGCTTGCCGCATGTCATGGGGGCCCCACATGCATGCCGCATGTCATGGGGCCCAAAAGCTTGCCGCATGTCATGGGGGCCATAAATGTATGCCGCATGTCATGGGAGCCCCACATGAATGTCGCATGTCAAGGGGGCCCAACGTGCATGCCGCATGTATTGGGGGGCCCAAATTCATGCCGCATGTCATGAGGGCCCTGCATGCATGCCACATGTCATGGGGGCCCCGCAGGCATTCCGCATGTCATGGGGGGCCCAAATGCATGCCGCATGTCATGGGGGCCCCACGTGCATGCCGCATGTAATGGGGGATTCAAATGCATGCCGCATGTCATGGGGGTCCCACATGCATGCCGCATGTCATGGGGCCCCCAAATGCATGCCTCAAGTCATGGGGGCCCCAAATGCATGCCGCATGTCATTGGGGCCCCACATGCATGCCACATGTCATGGGGTCCCCACATGCATGCCGCATGTCATGGGGGCTCAAATGCTTGCCGCATGTCATGGGGGCCATAAATGCATGCCGCATGTCATGGGGGCCCAACAAGCATGCCGCATGTATTGGGGGCCCCAAATTCATGCAGCATGTCATAGGTGCCCCACATGCATGGCGCATTTCATGGGGGCCCCACTTGCATGCAGCATGTAATGGGCGATCCAAATGCATGCTGCACGTCATGGGGGCCCCACGTGCATGCCGCATGTCATGGGGGCCCCGCAGGCATTCCACATGTAATGGGGGCCCCAAATAAATGCTGCATTTCATGGGGGCCCCACGTGCATGCCGCATGTCATGGGGCCCCCCAAATGGATGCCGCATGTCATAGGGGCCCCACATGCATGCCGCAGATCATGGGGGCCCCAAATGCATGTTAGCATGTCATGGGGCCCCACGTGCATGCCACATGCCATTGGGGGCCCACATGCATACCACATGTCATGGGGGCCCCACATGCATGCCGCATGTCATGGGGGCCCAAATGCATGCCGCATGTCATGGATGCTCCACGTGCATGCCGCATGTAATGGGGCCCCCAAATTCATGTCGCATGTCATAGGGGCCCCACGTGCATTCCGCATGTCATGGGGCCCCCAAATGCATGCCGCATGTCATGGGGGCCCCACGTGCATGCCGCATGTCTTGGGGCCCACAAATGCATGCCGCATGTCATAGGGGCCCCACATGTATGGCGCATTTCATGGGGGCCCTACATGCATGCCGCATGTCATGGGGGCCCCAAATGCATGCCTCATGTCATGGGGGCCCCAAATGCATGCCGCATGTCATAGTGGTTTCCAAATGCATGCTGCATGTCATGAGGGGCCCACGTGCATGCCGCTTGTCTTAGGGGCCCCAAGCACGTGCCGCATAATGGGGTCCCACATGCATGGTGCGTGTCATGGGGGCCCCACATGCATGCCGCATGTCATGACATGCGGCATGCATGTGGGACCCCCATGACACGTGGCATGCATGTGGCCCCCAAATTCATGCTGCATGTCATGGGGGCCCCAATTGCATGACCCATGTTATGGAGGCTGCACATGCATGCCACATTTCATGGGGGCCACAAATGCATGCCGCATGTCATTTGGGCCCCAAAAGTATGCTGCATATCATGGGGGGCCCCAAATACGTGCCGCATGTCATGAGGGCCCCACATGCATGGCGCATGTCATGGGGGCCCCAAATGCATGCCGCATGTTATGGGGGCCGCAAATATGTGCTGCATGTCATGTGGGCCCCAAATATGTGCCAAATGTCAAGAGGGCTCCACATGAATGTCGCGTGTCATGGGAGCCCCAAATGCTTGCCGCATGTCATTTCGTCCCCACATGCATGCCACAGGTCATGGGGGCCCCACATACATGCCGCGTGTCATGGGAGCCCCAAATGCATGCCCCTTTCATGGGGGCACCACGTGCATGCCGCATGTCATGGGGGCCCCAAATGCATACCGCATGTCATGGGGGCCCCAAATGCATGCCGCATGTTATGGGGGCCCTAAATGTATGCCGCATGTCATGGCAGCCCCAATACGTGAAACATGTCATGGGGGCCCCACGTGCATGCCGCATGACATGGGTGCCCCACATGCATGCCTCATGTCATGGGGGCTCCAAATGCATGACTCATGTCAAGGCGTCCCCAAAGGCATGCCTCATGTCATGGGGGCCCCACATGCATGGCACATGTCATAGTGGCCCCACATGCATGCCACGTGTCAAGGGAGCCCCAAATGAATGTCGCATGTCAAGGGGGCCCCATGTGCATGCCGCATGTCATGGGGACCCACATGCATGCAGCATGTCATGGAGGCCCCATGACATGCGACAAGCATTTGGGCCCCACATGCATGCCGCATGCCATGGGCCCCCCAAATGCATGCCGCATGTCATGGGGCCCCACATGCATGCCGCATGTCATGGGGGCCCAAATGCTTGCCACATGTCATGGGGGCCATAAATGCATGCCGCATGTCATGGGGGCCCCAAATGCATGCCGCATGTCTCAGGTACCCCAAATGCATGCAACATGTTATGCATGCCCCAAATGCATGCAGCATGTTATGCATGCCCCAAATGCATGCAGCATGTCATGGGAGCCCAAATGCATGCCGCATGTCATGGGGGCCCCACATGCATGCCGCATGTCATGGGGGCCCCAAATGCATGCCGCATGTCATGGGGGCCCCACGTGCTTGGCGCAAGTCATGGGTGCCCCACATGCATGACGCATGTCATCGGGGCCCCAAATGCATGCCGCATGTCATAGGGGCCCCACATGCATGACGCATGTCATGGGGGCCCCACATGCATGCCGCATGTCATGGGGGCCAGAAATGCATGCCGCATGTCATAGGGGCCCCACATGCATGGCGCATTTCATGGGGGCCCTACATGCATGCCGCATGTCATGGGGGCCCCAAGTGCATGCCTCATGTCATGGGGGCCCCAAATGCATGCCGCATGTCATAGTGGCCCCAAATGCATGCTGCATGTCATGAGGGTCCCACGTGCATGCCGCATGTCATGGGGGCCCCAAATGCATGGCTCAAGTCATGGGGGCCCCAAATGCATGCCACATATCATGGGGGCCCCACGTGCATGCTGCATATATTGGGGGCCCCAAATGCATGCCACATGTCATGAGGGCCCCGCTTGCATGCCGCATGTCATTGGGGCCCCGCAGGCATTCCGCATGTCATGGGGGCCTCACGTGCATGCCGCATGTCATGGGGCCCAAATGCATGCCGCATGTCATGGGGGCCCAACGTGCATGCCGCATGTATTGGGGTCCCCAACTGCATGCCGCATATCATGGGGCCCCACATGCATGCCACATGTCATGGGGGCCTCAAATGCATGCCTCAAGTCATGGGGGCCCCAAATGCATGCCGCATGTCATGGGGGCTCAAATGCTTGCCGCATGTCATGGGGGCCATAAATGCATGCCGCATGTCATGGGGGCCCAACAAGCATGCCGCATGTGTTGGGGGCCCCAAATTCAAGCAGCATGTCATAGTGGCCCCACATGCATGGCGCATTTCATTTGGGCCCCACTTGCATGCAGCATGTAATGGGGGATCCAAATGCATGCTGCACGTCATGGGGGCCCCACGTGCATGCCGCATGTCATGGGGGCCCCGCAGGCATTCCACATGTCATGGAAGCCCCAAATAAATGCTGCATTTCATGGGGGCCCCACGTGCATGCCGCATGTCATGGGGCCCCCCAAATGGATGCCGCATGTCATAGGGGCCCCACATGCATGCCGCATATCATGGGGGCCCCAAATGCATGCAGCATGTCATGGGGGCCCCACGTGCATGCCACATGTCATTGGGGGCCCACATGCATGCTGGATGTCATGGGGGCCACACTTGCATGCAGCATGTAATGGGGATCCAAATGCATGACGCATGTCAAGGGGGCCCCAAATTTTTGCCTCATGTCATCGGGGCCCCACATGCATGCTGGTTGTCATGGGGGCCCAAATGCATGCCGCATGTCATGGGGGCCCATGTGCATGCCGCATGTCATGGGGGACCAAATGCATGGCGCATGTTATGGGGGCCCCACGTGCATGCCGCTTGTCTTAGGGGCCCCAAGTACGTGCCGCATAATGGGGTCCCACATGCATGGTGCGTGTCATGGGGGCCCCACATGCATGCCGCATGTCATGACATGCGGCATGCATGTGGGACCCCCATGACACGTGGCATGCATGTGGCCCCCAAATTCATGCTGCATGTCATGGGGGCCCCAATTGCATGACCCATGTTATGGAGGCTGCACATGCATGCCACATTTCATGGGGGCCACAAATGCATGCTGCATGTCATTTGGGCCCCAAAAGTATGCTGCATATCATGGGGGGCCCCAAATACGTGCCGCATGTCATGAGGGCCCCACATGCATGGCGCATGTCATGGGGGCCCCAAATGCATGCTGCATGTTATGGGGGCCGCAAATATGTGCTGCATGTCATGTGGGCCCCAAATATGTGCCAAATGTCAAGAGGGCCCCACATGAATGTCGCGTGTCATGGGAGCCCCAAATGCTTGCCGCATGTCATTTCGTCCCCACATGCATGCCACAGGTCATGGGGGCCCCACATACATGCCGCGTGTCATGGGAGCCCCAAATGCATGCCCCCTTTCATGGGGGCACCACGTGCATGCCGCATGTCATGGGGGCACCACGTGCATGCCGCATGTCATGGGGGCCCCAAATGCATACCGCATGTCATGGGGGCCCCAAATGCATGCCGCATGTTATGGGGGCCCTAAATGTATGCCGCATGTCATGGCAGCCCCAATACGTGCCACATGTCATGGGGGCCCCACGTGCATGCCGCATGTCATGGGTGCCCCACATGCATGCCTCATGTCATGGGGGCTCCAAATGCATGCCTCATGTCATGGCGTCCCCAAAGGCATGCCTCATGTCATGGGGGCCCCACATGCATGCCACATGTCATAGTGGCCCCACATGCATGCCACGTGTCAAGGGAGCCCCAAATGAATGTCGCATGTCAAGGGGGCCCCATGTGCATGCCGCATGTCATGGGGACCCACATGCATGCAGCATGTCACGCGACAAGCATTTGGGCCCCACATGCATGCCGCATGCCATGGGCCCCCCAAATGCATGCCGCATGTCATGGGGGCCTCACATGCATGCCGCATGTCATGGGGGCCCAAATGCTTGCAACATGTCATGGGGGCCATAAATGCATGCCGCATGTCATGGGGTCCCCAAATGCATGCCGCATGTCTCAGGTACCCCAAATGCATGCAGCATGTTATGCATGCCCCAAATGCATGCCGCATGTCATGGGAGCCCAAATGCATGCCGCATGTCATGGGGGCCCCACATGCATGCCGCATGTCATGGGGGCCTCAAATGCATGCCGCATGTCATGGGGGCCCCACGTGCTTGGCGCAAGTCATGGGTGCCCCACATGCATGACACATGTCATCGGGGCCCCAAATGCATGCCGCATGTCATAGGGCCCCCACATGCATGACGCATGTCATGGGGGCCCCACATGCATGCCGCATGTCATGGGGGCCCAAATGCTTGCCGCATGTCATGGGGGCCAGAAATGCATGCCGCATGTCATAGGGGCCCCACATGCATGGCGCATTTCATGGGGGCCCTACATGCATGCCGCATGTCATGGGGGCCCCAAGTGCATGCCTCATGTCATGGGGGCCCCAAATGCATGCCGCATGTCATAGTGGCCCCAAATGCATGCTGCATGTCATGAGGGGCCCACGTGCATGCCGCGTGTCATGGGGGCCCCAAATGCATGGCTCAAGTCATGGGGGCCCCAAATGCATGCCACATATCATGGGGGCCCCACGTGCATGCTGCATATATTGGGGGCCCCAAATGCATGCCACATGTCATGAGGGCCCCGCTTGCATGCCGCATGTCATTGGGGCCCCGCAGGCATTCCGCATGTCATGGGGGCCCCACGTGCATTCCGCATGTCATTTGGCCCAAATGCATGCCGCATGTCATGGGGGCCCAACGTGCATGCCGCATGTATTGGGGTCCCCAACTGCATGCCGCATATCATGGGGCCCCACTTGCATGCCACATGTCATGGGGGACCCACATGCTTGCCGCATTTCATGGGGGACCCAAATGCATGCATACCGCATGTCATTGGGGCCCCGCAGGCATTCCGCATGTCATGGGGGCCTCACGTGCATTCCGCATGTCATGGGGGCCCCACGGACATGCTGCATGTCATTGGGGCCCCACGTGCTTGCCTCATGTCACGGGGGTCACAAATGTATGCCGCATGTCATGGGGGCCCCACGTGCATGCCGCATGTCATGCCCCCCCAAATGCATTCCGCATGTCATAGGGGTCCCACATGCATGCCGCATGTCATGGGGGCCCCAAATGCATGCCGCATGTCATAGTGGCTCCAAATGCATGCCGCATGTCATGAGGGCCCCACGTGCATGGCGCATTTCATGGGGGACCCAAATGCATGCCGCATGTCATGGGGGCCCCAAATGCATGGCGCATGTCATGGGGGATCCAAACTCATGCTGCATGTCATTGGGGCCCCAAGCGTATGCCGCATGTCATGGAGGCCCCATGTGCATGCCACATGTAATGGGGGCCCCAAATGCATGCGGCATGTCATAGGGGCCCCACGTGCATGCCGCATGTCTCGGGCACCCCAAATGCATGCCGCATATAATGGGGCCCCCAAATTCATGCCGCAAGTCATGGGGGCCATAAATGCATGCCGCATGTCAAGGGGCCCCCACGTGCATGACGCATGTCATGGGGACCCACATGCATGCCACATGTCATGGAGGCCCCCATGACATGCGGCAAGCATTTGGGCCCCACATGCATGCTGCATGCCATGGGGCCCCCAAATGCATGCCGCATGTCAAGGGGGCCCAACATGCATGTCGCATGTCATGGGGGCCCAAATGCTTGCCGCATGTCATGGGGGCCCCACATGCATGCCGCATGTCATGGGGCCCAAAAGCTTGCCGCATGTCATGGGGGCCATAAATGCATGCCACATGTCATGGGAGCCCCACATGAATGGCGCATGTCAAGGGGGCCCAACGTGCATGCCGCATGTATTGGGGGCCCCAAATTCATGCCGCAAGTCATGAGGGCCCTGCATGCATTCCGCATGTCATGGGGGGCCCAAATGCATGCCGCATGTCATGGCGGCCCCAAATGCATGCCGCATGTAATGGGGGATTCAAATGCATGCCGCATGTCATGGGGGTCCCACATGCATGCCGCATGTCATGGGGGCCCCAAATGCATGCCTCAAGTCATGGGGCCCCCCAAATGGATTCTGCATTTCATAGGGGCCCCACATGCATGACGCATATCTTGGGGCCCACAAATGCATGCCGCATGTCATAGGGGCCCCACATGCATGGCACATGTCATAGGGGCCCCACGTACATGGCTCATGTCATGGGTGCCCCACCTGCATGCTGCATGTCATTGGGGCCCCAATTGCATGCCGCATGCCATAGGGGCCCCACATGCATGGCGCATGTCATGGGGGCCCCAAATGCATGCCGCATGTTATGGGGGCCCCATGTGCATGCCGCATGTCATGGGGCCCCAAATGCATGCCGCATGTAATGGGGGTCCCACATGCATGCAGCATGTCATGAGGGCCCCACATGCATGCCGCATGTCATGGGGGTCCCACGTGCATGCCGCATGTCATGGGCCCCCCCAAATGCATGCAGCATGTCATGGGGGCCCCACGTGCATGCCACATGTCATGGGGAGCCCACATGCATGCCGCATATCATAGGGGCCCCACATGCATGGAGCATGTCATGGGGGCCCCACGTGCATGCCGCATGTCATGGGGGATCCAAACTCATGCCGCATGTCATTGGGGCCCCAAGCGTATGCCGCATTTCATGGGGGCCCCATGTGCATGCCACATGTAATGTGGGCCCCAAATGCATGCGGCATGTCATAGAGGCCCCACGTGCATGCCGCATGTCTCGGGCACCCCAAATGCAAGCAGCATGTTATGGGGCCCCACGTGCATGCCGCATGTCTCAGGTACACCAAATGCATGCAGCATGTTATGCAGGCCCCAAATGCATGCCACATGTCATGGGGGCCCAAATGCATGCCGCATGTCATGGGGGCCCCACATGCATGCCGCATGTCATGGGTGCCCCAAATGCATGCCGCATGTCATGGGGGCTCCACGTGCATGCCGCATTTCATGGGGGACCCAAATGCATGCCGCATGTCATGGGGCCCCCAAATGCATGTCGCATGTCATGGGGGCCCCACGTGCATGCTGCATGTCATGGAGGCCCCAAATGAATGCCTCATGTCATGGGGGCCCCAAATGCATGCCGCATGTCATGGGGCCCCCCAAATGCATGCAACATGTATTGGGGCCCACAAATGCATGCCGCATGTCATAGGGGCCCCACATGCATGGCGTATTTCATGGGGGCCCCAAATGCGTGCCGCATATCATGGGGGCCCCAAATTCATGCCGCAAGTCATGGGGGCCATAAATGCATGCTGCATGTCAAGGGGGCCCCACGTGCATGACGCATGTCATGGGGACCCACATGCATGACGCATGTCATGGAGGCCCCCATGACATGCGGCAAGCATTTGGGCCCCACATGCATGCTGCATGCCATGGGGCCCCTAAATGCATGCCACATGTCAAGGGGGTCCCACATGCATGCCGCATGTCATGGGGGCCCAAATGCTTGCATCATGTCATGGGGGCCCCACATGCATGCCGCATGTCATGGGGCCCAAAAGCTTGCTGCATGTCATGGGGGCCATAAATGCATGCCGCATGTCATGGGAGCCCCACATGAATGTCGCATGTCAAGGGGGCCCAACGTGCATGCCGCATGTATTGGGGGCCCCAAATTCATGCCGCATGTCATGAGGGCCCTGCATGCATGCCACATGTCATGGGGGCCCCGCAGGCATTCCGCATGTCATGGGGGCCCAAATGCATGCCGCATGTCATGGGGGCCCCACGTGCATGCCGCATGTGATGGGGGATTCAAATGCATGCCGCATGTCATGGGGGTCCCACATGCATGCCGCATGTCATGGGGGCCCCAAATGCATGCCTCAAGTCATGGGGGCCCCAAATGCATGCCGCATGTCATTGGGTCCCCACATGCATGCCGCATGTCATGTGGGCTCAAATGCTTGCCGCATGTCATGGGGGCCATAAATGCATGCCGCATGTCATGGGGGCCCAACAAGCATGCCGCATGTATTGGGGGCCCCAAATTCATGCAGCATGTCATAGGGGCCCCGCATGCATGGCGCATTTCATGGGGGCCCCACTTGCAAGCAGCATGTAATGGGGGATCCACATGCATGCTGCAGGTCATGGGGGCCCCACGTGCATGCCGCATGTCATGGGGGCCCCGCAGGCATTCCACATGTCATGGGGGCCCCAAATAAATGCTGCATTTCATGGGGGCCCCACGTGCATGCCGCATGTCATGGGGCCCCCCAAATGGATGCCACATGTCATTGGGGCCCACATGCATGACGCATGTCATGGGGGCCACACTTGCATGCAGCATGTAATGGGGATCCAAATGCATGACGCATGTCATGGGGGCCCCAAATGCATGCGGCATGTCATAGTTGCCCCACGTGCATACCACATATCATGGGGGCCCCACATGCATGCCGCATGTCATGGGGGCCCAAATGCATGACGCATGTCATGGATGCTCCACGTGCATGCCGCATGTAATGGGGCCCCCAAATTCATGTCGCATGTCATAGGGGCCCCACGTGCATTCCGCATGTCATGGGGGCCCCAAATGCATGCCGCATGTCATGGGGGCCCCACGTGCATGCCGCATGTCTTGGGGCCCACAAATGCATGCCACATGTCATAGGGGCCCCACATGCATGGCACATTTCATGGGGGCCCTACATGCATGCCGCATGTCATGGGGGCCCCAAATGCATGCCTCATGTCATGGGGGCCCCAAATGCATGCCGCATGTCATAGTGGTTTCCAAATGCATGCTGCATGTCATGAGGGGCCCACGTGCATGCCGCAAGTCATGGGGGCCCCAAATGCATGCCACATATCATGGGGGCCCCACGTGCATGCTGCATATATTGGGGGCCCCAAATGCATGCCACATGTCATGAGGGCCCCGCTTGCATGCCGCATGTCATTGGGGCCCCGCAGGCATTCCACATGTCATGGGGGCCTCACGTGCATTCCGCATGTCATGGGGCCCAAATGCATGCCGCATGTCATGGGGGCCCAACGTTCATGCCGCATGTATTGGGGTCCCCAACTGCATGCCGCATATCATGGGGCCCCACATGCATGCCACATGTCATGGGGGCCCCACATGCTTGCCGCATTTCATGGGGGACCCAAATGCATGCATACCGCATGTCATTGGGGCCCCGCAGGCATTCCGCATGTCATGGGGGCCTCACGTGCATTCCGCATGTCATTGGGGCCCCACGTGCTTGCTGCATGTCATGGGGGCCCCACGTGCTTGCTGCATGTCATGGGGGCCCCACGTGCATGCCTCATGTCACGGGGGTCACAAATGTATGCCGCATGTCATGGGGGCCCCACGTGCATGCCGCATGTCATGGCCCCCCCCAAATGCATGCCGCATGTCATAGGGGTCCCACATGCATGCCGCATGTCATGGGGGCCCCAAATGCATGCTGCATGTCATGAGGGCCCCACGTGCATGGCGCATTTCATGGGGGACCCAAATGCATGCTGCATGTCATGAGGGCCCCACGTGCATGGCGCATTTCATGGGGGACCCAAATGCATGCCGCATGTCATGGAGGCCCCATGTGCATGCCATATGTAATGGGGGCCCCAAATGCATGCGGCATGTCATAGGGGCCCCACGTGCATGCCGCATGTCTCGGGCACCCCAAATGCATGCCGCATATAATGGGGCCCCCAAATTCATGCCGCAAGTCATGGGGGCCATAAATGCATGCCGCATGTCAAGGGGCCCCCACGTGCATGACGCATGTCATGGGGACCCACATGCATGCCACATGTCATGGAGGCCCCCATGACATGCGGCAAGCATTTGGGCCCCACATGCATGCTGCATGCCATGGGGCTCCCAAATGCATGCCGCATGTCATGGAGGCCCAAATGCTTGCCGCATGTCATGGGGGCCCCACATGCATGCCGCATGTCATGGGGCCCAAAAGCTTGCCGCATGTCATGGGGGCCATAAATGCATGCCGCATGTCATGGGAGCCCCACATGAATGGCGCATGTCAAGGGGGCCCAACGTGCATGCCGCATGTATTGGGGGCCCCAAATTCATGCCGCAAGTCATGAGGGCCCTGCATGCATTCCGCATGTCATGGGGGCCCACATGCATGCTGCATGCCATGGGGCTCCCAAATGCATGCCGCATGTCAAGGGGGCCCAACATGCATGTCATGGGGGCCCAAATTCTTGCCGCATGTCATGGGGGCCCCACATGCATGCCGCATGTCATGGGGCCCAAAAGCTTGCCGCATGTCATGGGGGCCATAAATGCATGCCGCATGTCATGGGAGCCCCACATGAATGGCGCATGTCAAGGGGGCCCAACGTGCATGCCGCATGTATTGGGGGCCCCAAATTCATGCCGCAAGTCATGAGGGCCCTGCATGCATTCCGCATGTCATGGGGGGCCCAAATGCATGCCGCATGTCATGGGGGCCCCAAATGCATGCCGCATGTTATGGGGGATTCAAATGCATGCCGCATGTCATGGGGGTCCCACATGCATGCCGCATGTCATGGGGGCCCCAAATGCATGCCTCAAGTCATGGGGCCCCCCAAATGGATGCCGCATTTCATAGGGGCCCCACATCCATGACGCATATCTTGGGGCCCACAAATGCATACCACATGTCATAGGGGCCCCACATGCATGGCACATGTCATAGGGGCCCCACGTACATGGCTCATGTCATGGGTGCCCCACCTGCATGCCGCATGTCATTGGGGCCCCAATTGCATGCAGCATGTCATGAGGGCCCCACATGCATGCCGCATGTCATGGGGGTCCCACGTGCATGCTGCATGTCATTGGGGCCCCACGTGCTTGCCGCATGTCACGAGGGCCACAAATGTATGCCGCATGTCATGGGGGCCCCACGTGCATGCCGCATGTCATGGGGAGCCCACGTGCATGCCACATGTCATGGGGAGCCCACATGCATGCCGCATATCATAGGGGCCCCACATGCATGGAGCATGTCATGGGGGCCCCACGTGCATGCCGCATGTCATGGGGGATCCAAACTCATGCCGCATGTCATTGGGGCCCCAAGCGTATGCCGCATTTCATGGGGGCCCCATGTGCATGCCACATGTAATGTGGGCCCCAAATGCATGCGGCATGACATAGAGGCCCCACGTGCATGCCGCATGTCTCGGGCACCCCAAATGCATGCAGCATGTTATGGGGGC
This sequence comes from Phyllobates terribilis, assembly GCF_046119375.1. Lineage (NCBI taxonomy): Eukaryota > Metazoa > Chordata > Amphibia > Anura > Dendrobatidae > Phyllobates > Phyllobates terribilis. The sequence continues at coordinate 3,002,482 of NW_027362942.1, read as the reverse complement.
CCCACGTGCATGCCGCATGTCTCAGGTACCCCAAATGCATGCAGCATGTTATGCAGGCCCCAAATGCATGCCGCATGTCATGGTGGCCCAAATGCATGCTGCATGGCATGGGGGCCCCACATGCATGCCGCATGTCATGGGAGCCCCACATGAATGGCGCATGTCAAGGGGGCCCAACGTGCATGCCGCATGTATTGGGGGCCCCAAATTCATGCCGCAAGTCATGAGGGCCCTGCATGCATTCCGCATGTCATGGGGGGCCCACATGCATGCTGCATGCCATGGGGCTCCCAAATGCATGCCGCATGTCAAGGGGGCCCAACATGCATGTCATGGGGGCCCAAATTCTTGCCGCATGTCATGGGGGCCCCACATGCATGCCGCATGTCATGGGGCCCAAAAGCTTGCCGCATGTCATGGGGGCCATAAATGCATGCCGCATGTCATGGGAGCCCCACATGAATGGCGCATGTCAAGGGGGCCCAACGTGCATGCCGCATGTATTGGGGGCCCCAAATTCATGCCGCAAGTCATGAGGGCCCTGCATGCATTCCGCATGTCATGGGGGGCCCAAATGCATGCCGCATGTCATGGGGGCCCCAAATGCATGCCGCATGTTATGGGGGATTCAAATGCATGCCGCATGTCATGGGGGTCCCACATGCATGCCGCATGTCATGGGGGCCCCAAATGCATGCCTCAAGTCATGGGGCCCCCCAAATGGATGCCGCATTTCATAGGGGCCCCACATCCATGACGCATATCTTGGGGCCCACAAATGCATACCACATGTCATAGGGGCCCCACATGCATGGCACATGTCATAGGGGCCCCACGTACATGGCTCATGTCATGGGTGCCCCACCTGCATGCCGCATGTCATTGGGGCCCCAATTGCATGCAGCATGTCATGAGGGCCCCACATGCATGCCGCATGTCATGGGGGTCCCACGTGCATGCTGCATGTCATTGGGGCCCCACGTGCTTGCCGCATGTCACGAGGGCCACAAATGTATGCCGCATGTCATGGGGGCCCCACGTGCATGCCGCATGTCATGGGGAGCCCACGTGCATGCCACATGTCATGGGGAGCCCACATGCATGCCGCATATCATAGGGGCCCCACATGCATGGAGCATGTCATGGGGGCCCCACGTGCATGCCGCATGTCATGGGGGATCCAAACTCATGCCGCATGTCATTGGGGCCCCAAGCGTATGCCGCATTTCATGGGGGCCCCATGTGCATGCCACATGTAATGTGGGCCCCAAATGCATGCGGCATGACATAGAGGCCCCACGTGCATGCCGCATGTCTCGGGCACCCCAAATGCATGCAGCATGTTATGGGGGCCCCACGTGCATGCCGCATGTCTCAGGTACCCCAAATGCATGCAGCATGTTATGCAGGCCCCAAATGCATGCCGCATGTCATGGTGGCCCAAATGCATGCTGCATGGCATGGGGGCCCCACATGCATGCCGCATGTCATGGGTGCCCCAAATGCATGCCGCATGTCATGGGGGCTCCACGTGCATGCCGCATTTCATGGGGGACCCAAATGCATGCCGCATGTCATGGGGCCCCCAAATGCATGTCGCATGTCATGGGGGCCCCACGTGCATGCTGCATGTCATGGGGGCCCCAAATGAATGCCTCATGTCATGGGGGCCCCAAATGCATGCCGCATGTCATGGGGCCCCCCAAATGCATGCAACATGTCTTGGGGCCCACAAATGCATGCCGCATGTCATAGGGGCCCCACATGCATGGCGTATTTCATGGGGGCCCCAAATGCGTGCCGCATATCATGGGGGCTCCAAATTCATGCCACAAGTCATGGGGGCCATAAATGCATGCCGCATGTCAATGGGGCCCCACGTGCATGACGCATGTCATGGGGACCCACATGCATGCCGCATGTCATGGAGGCCCCCATGACATGCGGCAAGCATTTGGGCCCCACATGCATGCTGCATGCCATGGGGCCCCCAAATGCATTCCGCATGTCAAGGGGGTCCCACATGCATGCCGCATGTCATGGGGGCCCAAATGCTTGCCGCATGTCATGAGGGCCCTGCATGCATGCCACATGTCATGGGGGCCCCGCAGGCATTCCGCATGTATTGGGGGCCCCAAATTCATGCAGCATGTCATAGGGGCCCCACATGCATGGCGCATTTCATGGGGGCCCCACTTGCATGCAGCATGTAATGGGCGATCCAATTGCATGCTGCACGTCATGGGGGCCCCACGTGCATGCCGCATGTCATGGGGGCCCCGCAGGCATTCCACATGTCATGGGGGCCCCAAATAAATGCTGCATTTCATGGGGGCCCCACGTGCATGCCGCATGTCATGGGGCCCCCCAAATGGATGCCGCATGTCATAGGGGCCCCACATGCATGCCGCATATCATGGGGGCCCCAAATGCATGTTAGCATGTCATGGGGCCCCACGTGCATGCCACATGCCATTGGGGGCCCACATGCATGCCGCATGTCATGGGGGCCACACTTGCATGCAGCATGTAATGGGGATCCAAATGCATGACGCATGTCATGGGGGCCCCAAATGCATGCGGCATGTCATAGTGGCCCCACGTGCATACCACATGTCATGGGGGCCCCACATGCATGCCGCATGTCATGGGGGCCCAAATGCATGCCGCATGTCATGGATGCTCCACGTGCATGCCGCATGTAATGGGGCCCCCAAATTCATGTTGCATGTCATAGGGGCCCCACGTGCATTCCGCATGTCATGGGGCCCCCAAATGCATGCGCATGTCATGGGGGCCCCACGTGCATGCCGCATGTCTTGGGGCCCACAAATGCATGCCGCATGTCATAGGGGCCCCACATGCATGGCGCATTTCATGGGGGCCCTACATGCATGCCGCATGTCATGGGGGCCCCAAATGCATGCCTCATGTCATGGGGGCCCCAAATGCATGCCGCATGTCATAGTGGTTTCCAAATGCATGCTGCATGTCATGAGGGGCCCACGTGCATGCCGCAAGTCATGGGGGCCCCAAATGCATGCCACATATCATGGGGGCCCCACGTGCATGCTGCATATATTGGGGGCCCCAAATGCATGCCACATGTCATGAGGGCCCCGCTTGCATGCCGCATGTCATTGGGGCCCCGCAGGCATTCCGCATGTCATGGGGGCCCCAAATGCATGCCACATATCATGGGGGCCCCACGTGCATGCTGCATATATTGGGGGCCCCAAATGCATGCCACATGTCATGGGGGCCCCACGTACATGCTGCATGTCATTGGGGCCCCACGTGCTTGCCGCATGTCATGGGGCCCCCCAAATGCAGGTTGCATGTCACAGGGGTCCCACATGCATGCCGCATGTCATGGGGGCCCCAAATGCATGCCGCATGTCATAGTGGCCCCAAATGCATGCTGCATGTCATGAGGGCCCCACGTGCATGCCGCATGTCATAGGGGCCCCACGTGCATGCCGCATGTCATGGGGGCCCCACATGCATGCCGCATGTCATGGGGGATCCAAACTCATGCTGCATGTCATTGGGGCCCCAAGCGTATGCCGCATGTCATGGAGGCCCCATGTGCATGCCACATGTAATGGGGGCCACAAATGCATGCGGCATGTCATAGGGGCCCCACGTGCATGCCGCATGTCTCGGGCACCCCAAATTCATGCCGCAAGTCATAGGGGCCCCACGTGCATGGCGCAAATCATGGGTGCCCCACATGCATGCCGCATGTCATCGGGGCCCCAAATGCATGCCGCATGTCATAGGGGCCCCACATGCATGCCACATTTCATGGGGGACCCAAATGCATGCCGCATGTCATAGGGGCCCCAAATGCATGTCGCATGTCATGGGGGACCCACATGCATGCTGCATGTCATGGGGGCCCCAAATGCATACCGCATGTCATGGGGGCCCCAAATGCATGCCGCATGTCATGGGGCCCCCCAAATGCATGCAGCATGTCTTGGTGCCCACAAATGCATGCCACATGTCATAGGGGCCCCACATGCATGGCGCATTTCATGGGCCCCCCACATGCATGCGCATGTCATGGGGGCCTCAAATGCGTGCCGCATATCATGGGGGCCCCAAATGCATGCCGCATGTCATGGGGGCCCACATGCATGCCGCATGTCATGGGGGCACCACTTGCATGCAGCATGTCATGGGGGCACCACTTGCATGCAGCATGTAATGGGGGATCCAAATGTATGACGCATGTCATGGGGGTCCCACATGCATGCCACATGTCATGGGGGCCCACATGCATGCCGCATGTCATGGGGGCACCACTTGCATGCAGCATGTAATGGGGGATCCAAATGCATGACGCATGTCAAGGGGGCCCCACGTGCATGCCGCATGTCATGGGGCCCCACATGCATGCCGCATGTCATGGAGGCCCCCATGACATGCGACAAGCATTTGGGCCCCACATGCATGCCGCATGCCATGGGGCCCCCAAATGCATGCCGCATGTCATGGGGGCCCAAATGCTTGCCGCATGTCATGGGGGCCATAAATGGATGCCGCATGTCATGGGAGCCCCAAATGAATGTTGCATGTCAAGGGGGCCCCACGTGCATGCCGCATGTCATGGGGACCCCACATGCATGCCGCATGTCATGGGGCCCCACATGCATGCCGCATGTCTCAGGTACCCCAAATGCATGCAGCATGTTATGCATGCCCCAAATGCATGCCACATGTCATGGGGGCCCCACATGCATGCCGCATGTCATGGGGATTCAAATGTATGCCGCATGGCTTGGGGGTCCCACATGCATGCTGCATGTCATGGGGGCCCCAAATGCATGCGTCAAGTCATGGGGGCCCCAAATGCATGCCTCAATTCATGGGGGCTCCAAATGCATGCCGCATGTCATGGGGGCCCCACATGCATGCCGCATGTCATGGGGGACCCAAATGCATGACTCATGTCATGGGGGCCCCATGTGCATGTCGCATGTCATGGGGGCCCCACGTGCATGTCGCATGTCATGGGGGATCCAAACTCATGCTGCATGTCATTGGCACCCCAAGCGTATGCCGCATGTCATGGAGGCCCCATGTGCATGCCACATGTAATGGGGGCCCCAAATGCATGCGGCATGTCATAGGGGCCCCACTTGCATTCCGCATGTCTCGGGCACCCCAAATACATGCAGCATGTTATGGGGGCCCCACGTGCATGCCGCATGTCTCAGGTACCCCAAGTGCATGCAGCATGTTATGCAGGCCCCCATGACATGCGGCAAGCATTTGGGCCCCACATGCATGCTGCATGCCATGGGGCCCCCAAATGTATGCCGCATGTCATGGGGGCCCCACATGCATGCCGCATGTCATGGGGGCCCCAAATTCATGCCGCATGTCATGGGGGCCACAAATATGTGCCGCATTTCATGGGGGCCCAACGTGCATGCCGCATGTCTTTGGGCCCCAAATATTTGCCGCATGTCATGGGGGCCCCACATGCCTGCCATGTGTCATGGGGTCCCCACATGCATTCCGTATGTCATGAGGGCCTCACATGCATGGCGCAAGTCATCGGGGCCACACGTGCATGCCTCGTGTCATGGGGGCCCAAAACGCATGCCTCATTACACGGGGGCCCCAAGTGCATGCTGCATGTCATGGGGACCCCAAATGCATGCCGCATGTCATGGAGACCCTAAATGTATGCCGCATGTCATGGGGGCCCAAAATACGTGCCACATATCAGGGGGCCCCACGTGCATGCCGCATGTCATGGGTGCCCCACATGCATGCTGCATTTCATGGGGTCCCAAATGCATGCCCCATGTCATGGGGGGCCCACGTGCATGCCGCAAGTCATGGGGTCCCCAAATGCATGCCTCATGTCATGGGGTCCCTAAATGCATGCCGCATGTCAAGGGGGCCCCAAATGTATGCCGCATGTCATGGGGGCGCCACGTACATGACGCATGTCATGGGGGCCCCAAATACGTGCTGCATGTCATGAGGGCCCCACATGCATGGCGCATGTCATGGGGGCCCCAAAGGCATGCCGCATGTCATGGGGGCCACAAATATGTGCCGCATGTCATGGGGGCCCAACGTGCATGCCGCATGTCTTGGGGCCCCAAATATTTGCCGCAAGTCGTGGGAGCCCCACATGCATGCCACGTGTCATGGGGTCCCCACGTGCATTCCGCATGTCATGGGGGCTCCACATGCATGCCGCATGTCATGGGGGCCCCATGTGCATGTCGCATTTCATGGGGGCCCCAAATGTACGCCGCATGTCATGAGGGCCCCAAATGCATGCCGCATGTCATGGAGGCCCCAAATGTATGCCGCATGTCATGAGGGCCCCAAATACATGCCGCATGTCATGGGGGCCCCTGTGCGTGCCGCATGTCATGGGGGCCACAAATACATGTCGCATGTTTTGGGGCCCCCAAATACGTGCCGCATGTCATGGGGGCCCCACGTGCTTGCCGCATGTTATGGAGTCCCCAAATGCATGCCGCCTGTCATGGGGGCCCCACGAGCATGCCGCATTTCCTTGGGGACCCTAAATGCATGCTACATGTCAGGGGCTCCAAATGCTTGCTGCATGTCATGGAAGCCCCAAATACATGCCGCTTGTAATGGGGGCGCCAAATGCATGGCGCATGTCATAGGGGCCCCACATGCATGCCACATATCAAGAGGGCAACACGTGCATGCCGCATGTAATGGGGGCCCCACATGCAAGCTGGGTGTTATTGGGGCCCAAATGCATGCCGCATGTCATGGGGGCCCCACATACATGGCGCATGTCATGGGGGCCCCAAATGCATGCCGCATGTCAAGGGGGCCCCAAATTTTTGCCTCATGTCATCGGGGCCCCACATGCATGCTGGTTGTCATGGGGGCCCAAATGCATGCCGCATGTCATGGGGGCCCATGTGCATGCCGCATGTCATGGGGGACCAAATGCATGGCGCATGTTATGGGGGCCCCACGTGCATGCCGCTTGTCTTAGGGGCCCCAAGCACGTGCCGCATAATGGGGTCCCACATGCATGGTGCGTGTCATGGGGGCCCCACATGCATGCCGCATGTCATGGGGGCCCAACGTGCATTCCGCATGTCATGGGGCCCAAATGCATGCCGCATGTCATGGGGGCCCAACGTGCATGCCGCATGTATTGGGGTCCCCAACGGCATGCCGCATATCATGGGGCCCCACATGCATGCCACATGTCATGGGGGCCCCAAATGCATGCCTCAAGTCATGGGGGCCCCAAATGCATGCCGCATGTCATGGGGGCTCAAATGCTTGCCGCATGTCATGGGGGCCATAAATGCATGCCGCATGTCATGGGGGCCCAACAAGCATGCCGCATGTGTTGGGGGCCCCAAATTCAAGCAGCATGTCATAGTGGCCCCACATGCATGGCGCATTTCATTTGGGCCCCACTTGCATGCAGCATGTAATGGGGGATCCAAATGCATGCTGCACGTCATGGGGGCCCCACGTGCATGCCGCATGTCATGGGGGCCCCGCAGGCATTCCACATGTCATGGGGGCCCCAAATAAATGCTGCATTTCATGGGGGCCCCACGTGCATGCCGCATGTCATGGGGCCCCCCAAATGGATGCCGCATGTCATAGGGGCCCCACATGCATGCCGCATATCATGGGGGCCCCAAATGCATGCTGCATGTCATGTGGGCCCCAAATATGTGCCAAATGTCAAGAGGGCCCCACATGAATGTCGCGTGTCATGGGAGCCCCAAATGCTTGCCGCATGTCATTTCGTCCCCACATGCATGCCACAGGTCATGGGGGCCCCACATACATGCCGCGTGTCATGGGAGCCCCAAATGCATGCCCCCTTTCATGGGGGCACCACGTGCATGCCGCATGTCATGGGGGCACCACGTGCATGCCGCATGTCATGGGGGCCCCAAATGCATACCGCATGTCATTTGGCCCAAATGCATGCCGCATGTCATGGGGGCCCAACGTGCATGCCGCATGTATTGGGGTCCCCAACTGCATGCCGCATATCATGGGGCCCCACTTGCATGCCACATGTCATGGGGGCCCCACATGCTTGCCGCATTTCATGGGGGACCCAAATGCATGCATACCGCATGTCATTGGGGCCCCGCAGGCATTCCGCATGTCATGGGGGCCTCACGTGCATTCCGCATGTCATGGGGGCCCCACGGACATGCTGCATGTCATTGGGGCCCCACGTGCTTGCCTCATGTCACGGGGGTCACAAATGTATGCCGCATGTCATGGGGGCCCCACGTGCATGCCGCATGTCATGCCCCCCCAAATGCATGCCGCATGTCATAGGGGTCCCACATGCATGCCGCATGTCATGGGGGCCCCAAATGCATGCCGCATGTCATAGTGGCTCCAAATGCATGCCGCATGTCATGAGGGCCCCACGTGCATGGCGCATTTCATGGGGGACCCAAATGCATGCCGCATGTCATGGGGGCCCCAAATGCATGGCGCATGTCATGGGGGATCCAAACTCATGCTGCATGTCATTGGGGCCCCAAGCGTATGCCGCATGTCATGGAGGCCCATGTGCATGCCACATGTAATGGGGGCCCCAAATGCATGCGGCATGTCATAGGGGCCCCACGTGCATGCCGCATGTCTCGGGCACCCCAAATGCATGCCGCATATAATGGGGCCCCCAAATTCATGCCGCAAGTCATGGGGGCCATAAATGCATGCCGCATGTCAAGGGGCCCCCACGTGCATGACGCATGTCATGGGGACCCACATGCATGCCACATGTCATGGAGGCCCCCATGACATGCGGCAAGCATTTGGGCCCCACATGCATGCTGCATGCCATGGGGCCCCCAAATGCATGCCGCATGTCAAGGGGGCCCAACATGCATTTCGCATGTCATGGGGGCCCAAATGCTTGCCGCATGTCATGGGGGCCCCACATGCATGCCGCATGTCATGGGGCCCAAAAGCTTGCCGCATGTCATGGGGGCCATAAATGCATGCCGCATGTCATGGGAGCCCCACATGAATGGCGCATGTCAAGGGGGCCCAACGTGCATGCCGCATGTATTGGGGGCCCCAAATTCATGCCGCAAGTCATGAGGGCCCTGCATGCATTCCGCATGTCATGGGGGGCCCAAATGCATGCCGCATGTCATGGCGGCCCCAAATGCATGCCGCATGTAATGGGGGATTCAAATGCATGCCGCATGTCATGGGGGTCCCACATGCATGCCGCATGTCATGGGGGCCCCAAATGCATGCCTCAAGTCATGGGGCCCCCCAAATGGATTCCGCATTTCATAGGGGCCCCACATGCATGACGCATATCTTGGGGCCCACAAATGCATGCCGCATGTCATAGGGGCCCCACATGCATGGCACATGTCATAGGGGCCCCACGTACATGGCTCATGTCATGGGTGCCCCACCTGCATGCTGCATGTCATTGGGGCCCCAATTGCATGCCGCATGCCATAGGGGCCCCACATGCATGGCGCATGTCATGGGGGCCCCAAATGCATGCCGCATGTTATGGGGGCCCCATGTGCATGCCGCATGTCATGGGGGGCCCACATGCATGCCGCATGTCATGGGGGCCCCACTTGCATGCCGCATGTTATGGGGGCCCCATGTGCATGCCGCATGTCATGGGGGCCCCAAATGCATGCCACATGTAATGGGGGTCCCACATGCATGCAGCATGTCATGAGGGCCCCACATGCATGCCGCATGTCATGGGGGTCCCACGTGCATGCTGCATGTCATTGGGGCCCCACGTGCTTGCCGCATGTCACGAGGGCCACAAATGTATGCCGCATGTCATGGGGGCCCCACGTGCATGCCGCATGTCATGGCCCCCCCCAAATGCATGCAGCATGTCATGGGGGCCCCACGTGCATGCCACATGTCATGGGGAGCCCACATGCATGCCGCATATCATAGGGGCCCCACATGCATGGAGCATGTCATGGGGGCCCCACGTGCATGCCGCATGTCATGGGGGATCCAAACTCATGCCGCATGTCATTGGGGCCCCAAGCGTATGTCGCATTTCATGGGGGCCCCATGTGCATGCCACATGTAATGTGGGCCCCAAATGCATGCGGCATGTCATAGAGGCCCCACGTGCATGCCGCATGTCTCGGGCACCCCAAATGCATGCAGCATGTTATGGGGCCCCACGTGCATGCCGCATGTCTCAGGTACACCAAATGCATGCAGCATGTTATGCAGGCCCCAAATGCATGCCACATGTCATGGGGGCCCAAATGCATGCCGCATGTCATGGGGGCCCCACATGCATGCCGCATGTCATGGGTGCCCCAAATGCATGCCGCATGTCATGGGGGCTCCACGTGCATGCCGCATTTCATGGGGGACCCAAATGCATGCCGCATGTCATGGGGCCCCCAAATGCATGTCGCATGTCATGGGGGCCCCACGTGCATGCTGCATGTCATGGAGGCCCCAAATGAATGCCTCATGTCATGGGGGCCCCAAATGCATGCCGCATGTCATGGGGCCCCCCAAATGCATGCAACATGTATTGGGGCCCACAAATGCATGCCGCATGTCATAGGGGCCCCACATGCATGGCGTATTTCATGGGGGCCCCAAATGCGTGCCGCATATCATGGGGGCCCCAAATTCATGCCGCAAGTCATGGGGGCCATAAATGCATGCTGCATGTCAAGGGGGCCCCACGTGCATGACGCATGTCATGGGGACCCACATGCATGACGCATGTCATGGAGGCCCCCATGACATGCGGCAAGCATTTGGGCCCCACATGCATGCTGCATGCCATGGGGCCCCTAAATGCATGCCACATGTCAAGGGGGTCCCACATGCATGCCGCATGTCATGGGGGCCCAAATTCTTGCATCATGTCATGGGGGCCCCACATGCATGCCGCATGTCATGGGGCCCAAAAGCTTGCTGCATGTCATGGGGGCCCCACATGAATGTCGCATGTCAAGGGGGCCCAACGTGCATGCCGCATGTATTGGGGGCCCCAAATTCATGCCGCATGTCATGAGGGCCCTGCATGCATGCCACATGTCATGGGGCCCCCGCAGGCATTCCGCATGTCATGTGGCCCCAAATGCATTCCGCATGTCATGGGGGCCCCACGTGCATGCCGCATGTGATGGGGGATTCAAATGCATGCCGCATGTCATGGGGGTCCCACATGCATGACGCATGTCATGGGGGCCCCAAATGCATGCCTCAAGTCATGGGGGCCCCAAATGCATGCCGCATGTCATTGGGGCCCCACATGCATGCCGCATGTCATGTGGTCCCCACATGCATGCCGCATGTCATGGGGGCTCAAATGCTTGCCGCATGTCATGGGGGCCATAAATGCATGCCGCATGTCATGGGGGCCCAACAAGCATGCCGCATGTATTGGGGGCCCCAAATTCATGCAGCATGTCATAGGGGCCCCGCATGCATGGTGCATTTCATGGGGGCCCCACTTGCAAGCAGCATGTAATGGGGGATCCACATGCATGCTGCAGGTCATGGGGGCCCCACGTGCATGCCGCATGTCATGGGGGCCCCGCAGGCATTCCACATGTCATGGGGGCCCCAAATAAATGCTGCATTTCATGGGGGCCCCACGTGCATGCCGCATGTCATGGGGCCCCCCAAATGGATGCCGCATGTCATAGGGGCCCCACATGCATGCCGCATATCATGGGGGCCCCAAATGCATGCAGCATGTCATGGGGGGCCCACGTGCATCTCACATGTCATTGGGGGCCCACATGCATGACGCATGTCATGGGGGCCACACTTGCATGCAGCATGTAATGGGGATCCAAATGCATGACGCATGTCATGGGGGCCCCAAATGCATGCGGCATGTCATAGTTGCCCCACGTGCATACCACATGTCATGGGGCCCCACATGCATGCCGCATGTCATGGGGGCCCAAATGCATGACGCATGTCATGGATGCTCCACGTGCATGCCGCATGTAATGGGGCCCCCAAATTCATGTCGCATGTCATAGGGGCCCCACGTGCATTCCGCATGTCATGGGGGCTCCAAATGCATGCCGCATGTCATGGGGGCCCCACGTGCATGCCGCATGTCATAGGGGCCCACAAATGCATGCCACATGTCATAGGGGCCCCACATGCATGGCACATTTCATGGGGGCCCTACATGCATGCCGCATGTCATGGGGGCCCCAAATGCATGCCTCATGTCATGGGGGCCCCAAATGCATGCCGCATGTCATAGTGGTTTCCAAATGCATGCTGCATGTCATGAGGGGCCCACGTGCATGCCGCAAGTCATGGGGGCCCCAAATGCATGCCACATATCATGGGGGCCCCACGTGCATGCTGCATATATTGGGGGCCCCAAATGCATGCCACATGTCATGAGGGCCCCGCTTGCATGCCGCATGTCATTGGGGCCCCGCAGGCATTCCGCATGTCATGGGGGCCCCACGTACATGCTGCATGTCATTGGGGCCCCACGTGCTTGCCGCATTTAATGGGGGACGCAAATGCATGCATGCCGCATTTCATTGGGGCCCTGCAGGCATTCCGCATGTCATGGGGGCCTCACGTGCATTCCGCATGTCATGGGGGCCCCACGTATATGCTGCATGTCATTGAGGCATCACGTGCTTGCCGCATGTCATGGGGCCCCCCAAATGCAGGCCGCATGTTACAGGGGTCCCACATGCATGCCGCATGTCATGGGGGCCCCAAATGCATGCCGCATGTCATAGTGGCCCCAAATGCATGCTGCATGTCATGAGGGCCCCACGTGCATGCCGCATGTCATAGGGGCCCCACGTGCATGCCGCATGTCATGGGGGCCCCACATGCATGCCGCATGTCATAGGGGATCCAAACTCATGCTGCATGTCATTGGGGCCCCAAGCGTATGCCGCATGTCATGGAGGCCCCATGTGCATGCCACATGTAATGGGGGCCACAAATGCATGCGGCATGTCATAGGGGCCCCACGTGCATGCCGCATGTCTCGGGCACCCCAAATTCATGCCGCATGTCATAGGGGCCGCACGTGCATGGTGCAAATCATGGGTGCCCCACATGCATGCCGCATGTCATCGGGGCCCCAAATGCATGCCGCATGTCATAGGGGCCCCACATGCATGCCGCATTTCATGGGGGACCCAAATGCATGTCGCATGTCATGGGGCCCCAAATGCATGTCGCATGTCATGGGGGACCCAAATGCATGCCGCATGTCATGGGGCCCCAAATGCATGTCACATGTCATGGGGGACCCACATGCATGCTGCATGTCTTGGGGCCCCCAAATGCATACCGCATGTCATGGGGGCCCCAAATGCATGCTGCATGTCATGGGGCCCCCCAAATGCATGCAGCATGTCTTGGTGACCACAAATGCATGCCGCATGTCATAGGGGCCCCACATGCATGGCACATTTCATGGGGCCCCCACATGCATGCGCATGTCATGGGGGCCTCAAATGCGTGTCGCATATCATGGGGGCCCCAAATGCATGCCGCATGTCATGGGGGCCCACATGCATGCCGCATGTCATGGGGGCACCACTTGCATGCAGCATGTAATGGGGGCACCACTTGCATGCAGCATGTAATGGGGGATCCAAATGCATGACGCATGTCATGGGGGCCCCACATGCATGCCGCATGTCATGGGGGCACCACTAGCATGCAGCATGTAATGGGGGATCCAAATGCATGACACATGTCAAGGCGGCCCCACGTGCATGCCGCATGTCATGGGGACCCACATGCATGCCGCATGTCATGGAGGCCCCCATGACATGCGACAAGCATTTGGGCCCCACATGCATGCCGCATGCCATGGGGCCCCCAAATGCATGCCGCATGTCATGGGGGCCCCAAATGCATGCCGCATGTCATGGGGGCCATAAATGCATGCCGCATGTCATGGGGGCCCAACGTGCATGCCGCATGTATTGTGGGCCCCAAATTCATGCTGCATGTCATGAGGGCCCTGCATGCATGCCGCATGTCACGGGGGCCCCGCAGGCATTCCGCATGTCATGGGGGGCCCAAATGCATGCCGCATGTCATGGGGTCCCCACGTGTATGTAGCATGTAATGGGGGATTCAAATGCATGCCGCATGTCATGGGGGTCCCACGTGTATGCCGCATGGCTTGGGGGTCCCACATGCATGCTGCATGTCATGGGGGCCCCAAATGCATGCGTCAAGTCATGGGGGACCCAAATGCATGCCTCAATTCATGGGGGCTCCAAATGCATGCCGCATGTCATGGGGGCCCCACATGCATGCCGCATGTCATGGGGCCCCCAAATGCATGCCGCATGTCATGGGGTTCCCACATGCATGCCGCATGTCATGGGGGCCCAAATGCTTGCCGCATGTCATGGGGGCCATAAATGCATGCTGCATGTCATGGGGGACCAACGTGCATGCCGCATGTATTGGGGACCCCAAATTCATGCCGCATGTCATGGGGGCCCCGAAGGCATTCCGCATGTCATGGGGGCCCCAAATGCATGCCGCATATCATGGGGGCCCCACGTGCATGCCGCATGTCATGGGGGTGTCAAATGCATGCTGCATGTCATGACGGGCCCACGTGCATGACGCATGTCATGGGGGCCCCAAATGCATGGCTCAAGTCATGGGGGCCCCAAATGCATGCCACATATCATGGGGGCCCCACGTGCATGCTGCATATATTGGGGGCCCCAAATGCATGCCACATGTCATGAGGGCCCCGCTTGCATGCCGCATGTCATTGGGGCCCCGCAGGCATTCCGCATGTCATGGGGGCCTCACGTGCATTCCGCATGTCATGGGGGCTCCACGTGCATGCTGCATGTCATTGGGGCCCCACGTGCTTGCCGCATGTCATGGGGCCCCACGTGCATGACTCATGTCACGGGGGCCACAAATGTATGCCGCATGTCATGGGGGCCCCACGTGCATGCCGCATGTCATGGGGCCCCCACATGCATGCCACATTTCATGGGGGACCCAAATGCATGCATGCCGCATGTCATTGGGGCCCCAAATGCATGCCGCATGTCATAGTGGCTCCAAATGCATGCCGCAAGTCATGGTTGCCCCACATGCATGCCGCATGTCATCGGGCCCGCAAATGTATGCCGCATGTAATGGGGGCCCCACGTGCATGCCGCATGTCATGGGGCCCCCCAAATGCATGCCGCATGTCATAGGGGTCCCACATGCATGCCGCATGTCATGGGGGCCCCAAATGCATGCCGCATGTCATAGTGGCCCCAAATGCATGCCGCAAGTCATGGGTGCCCCACATGCATGCCACATGTCATCGGGGCCCCAAATGCATGCCGCATGTCATAGGGGCCCCACATGCATGGCACATGTCATGGGGGCCCCACATGCATGCCGCATATCATGGGGGCCCCAAATTAATGTCGCATGTCAAGGGGGCCCCATGTGCATGACGCATGTCATGGGGACCCACATGCATGCTGCATGTCATGGAGGCCCCCAAATGCATGCAGCATGTCTTGGGGCCCACAAATGCATGCCGCATGTCATAGGGGCCCCACATGCATAGCGCATGTCATGGGGGACCCAAATGCATGACTCATGTCATGGGTCCCCACGTGCATGTCGCATGTCATGGGGGATCCAAACTCATGCTGCATGTCATTGGGACCCCAAGCGTATGCCGCATGTCATGGAGGCCCCATGTGCATGCCACATGTAATGGGGGCCCCAAATGCATGCGGCATGTCATAGGGGCCCCACGTGCATTCCACATGTCTCGGGCACCCCAAATGCATGCAGCATGTTATGGGGGCCCCACGTGCATGCCGCATGTCTCAGGTACCCCAAGTGCATGCAGCATGTTATGCAGGCCCCCATGACATGCGGCAAGCATTTGGGCCCCACATGCATGCCGCATGCCATGGGGCCCCCAAATGCATACCGCATGTAATGGGGGCCACAAATATGTGCCGCATTTCATGGGGGCCCAACGTGCATGCCGCATGTCTTTGGGCCCCAAATATTTGCCGCATGTCATGGGGGCCCCACATGCCTGCCATGTGTCATGGGGTCCCCACATGCATTCCGCATGTCATGAGGGCCCCACATGCATGGCGCAAGTCATCGGGGCCACACGTGCATGCCTCGTGTCATGGGGGCCCCAAACGCATGCCTCATTACACGGGGGCCCCAAGTGCATGCTGCATGTCATGGGGACCCCAAATGCATGCCGCATGTCATGGGGACCCTAAATGTATGCCGCATGTCATGGGGGCCCAAAATACGTGCCACATATCAGGGGGCCCCACGTGCATGCCGCATGTCATGGGTGCCCCACATGCATGCTGCATTTCATGGGGTCCCAAATGCATGCCCCATGTCATGGGGGGCCCACGTGCATGCCGCAAGTCATGGGGTCCCCAAATGCATGCCTCATGTCATGGGGTCCCTAAATGCATGCCGCATGTCAAGGGGGCCCCAAATGTATGCCGCATGTCATGGGGGCGCCACGTACATGACGCATGTCATGGGGGCCCCAAATACGTGCTGCATGTCATGAGGGCCCCACATGCATGGCGCATGTCATGGGGGCCCCAAAGGCATGCCGCATGTCATGGGGGCCACAAATATGTGCCGCATGTCATGGGGGCCCAACGTGCATGCTGCATGTCTTGGGGCCCCAAATATTTGCCGCAAGTCGTGGGAGCCCCACATGCATGCCACGTGTCATGGGGTCCCCACGTGCATTCCGCATGTCATGGGGGCTCCACATGCATGCCGCATGTCATGGGGGCCCCATGTGCATGTCGCATTTCATGGGGGCCCCAAATGTATGCCGCATGTCATGAGGGCCCCAAATGCATGCCGCATGTCATGGAGGCCCCAAATGTATGCCGCATGTCATGGGGGCCCCAAATACATGCCGCATGTCATGGGGGCCCCCGTGCGTGCCGCATGTAATGGGGGCCACAAATACATGTCGCATGTTTTGGGGCCCCCAAATACGTGCCGCATGTCATGGGTGCCCCACGTGCTTGCCGCATGTTATGGAGTCCCCAAATGCATGCCGCCTGTCATGGTGGCCCCACGAGCATGCCGCATTTCCTTGGGGACCCTAAATGCATGCTACATGTCAGGGGCTCCAAATGCTTGCTGCATGTCATGGAAGCCCCAAATACATGCCGCTTGTAATGGGGGCGCCAAATGCATGGCACATGTCATAGGGGCCCCACATGCATGCCACATATCATGAGGGCAACACGTGCATGCCGCATGTAATGGGGGCCCCACATGCAAGCTGGGTGTTATTGGGGCCCAAATGCATGCCGCATGTCATGGGGGCCCCACATACATGGCGCATGTCATGGGGGCCCCAAATGCATGCCGCATGTCACGGGGGCCCCAAATTTTTGTCTCATGTCATCGGGGCCCCACATGCATGCTGGTTGTCATGGGGGCCCAAATGCATGCCGCATGTCATGGGGGCCCATGTGCATGCCGCATGTCATGGGGGACCAAATGCATGGCGCATGTTATGGGGGCCCCACGTGCATGCCGCTTGTCTTAGGGGCCCCAAGTACGTGCCGCATAATGGGGTCCCACATGCATGGTGCGTGTCATGGGGGCCCCACATGCATGCCGCATGTCATGACATGCGGCATGCATGTGGGACCCCCATGACACGTGGCATGCATGTGGCCCCCAAATTCATGCTGCATGTCATGGGGGCCCCAATTGCATGACCCATGTTATGGAGGCTGCACATGCATGCCACATTTCATGGGGGCCACAAATGCATGCCGCATGTCATTTGGGCCCCAAAAGTATGCTGCATATCATGGGGGGCCCCAAATACGTGCCGCATGTCATGAGGGCCCCACATGCATGGTGCATGTCATGGGGGCCCCAAATGCATGCCGCATGTTATGGGGGCCGCAAATATGTGCTGCATGTCATGTGGGCCCCAAATATGTGCCAAATGTCAAGAGGGCCCCACATGAATGTCGCGTGTCATGGGAGCCCCAAATGCTTGCCGCATGTCATTTCGTCCCCACATGCATGCCACAGGTCATGGGGGACCCACATACATGCCGCGTGTCATGGGAGCCCCAAATGCATGCCCCCTTTTATGGTGGCACCACATGCATGCCGCATGTCATGGGGGCCCCAAATACATACCGCATGTCATGGGGGCCCCAAATGCATGCCGCATGTTATGGGGGCCCTAAATGTATGCCGCATGTCATGGCAGCCCCAATACGTGCCACATGTCATGGGGGCCCACGTGCATGCCGCATGTCATGGGTGCCCCACATGCATGCCTCATGTCATGGGGGCTCCAAATGCATGCCTCATGTCATGGCGTCCCCAAAGGCATGCCTCATGTCATGGGGGCCCCACATGCATGCCACATGTCATAGTGGCCCCACATGCATGCCACGTGTCAAGGGAGCCCCAAATGAATGTCGCATGTCAAGGGGGCCCCATGTGCATGCCGCATGTCATGGGGACCCACATGCATGCAGCATGTCATGGAGGCCCCATGACATGCGACAAGCATTTGGGCCCCACATGCATGCCGCATGCCATGGGCCCCCCAAATGCATGCCGCATGTCATAGGGGCCCCACATGCATGCCGCATGTCATGGGGGCCCAAATGCTTGCCACATGTCATGGGGGCCATAAATGCATGCCGCATGTCATGGGGGCCCCAAATGCATGCCGCATGTCTCAGGTACCCCAAATGCATGCAGCATGTTATGCATGCCCCAAATGCATGCCACATGTCATGGGAGCCCAAATGCATGCCGCATGTCATGGGGGCCCCACATGCATGCCGCATGTCATGGGGGCCCCAAATGCATGCCGCATGTCATGGGGGCCCCACGTGCTTGGCGCAAGTCATGGGTGCCCCACATGCATGACGCATGTCATCGGGGCCCCAAATGCATGCCGCATGTCATAGGGGCCCCACATGCATGACGCATGTCATGGGGGCCCCACATGCATGCCGCATGTCATGGGGGCCCAAATGCTTGCCGCATGTCATGGGGGCCAGAAATGCATGCCGCATGTCATAGGGGCCCCACATGCATGTCGCATTTCATGGGGGCCCTACATGCATGCCGCATGTCATGGGGGCCCCAAGTGCATGCCTCATGTCATGGGGGCCCCAAATGTATGCCACATGTCATAGTGGCGCCAAATGCATGCTGCATGTCATGAGGGGCCCACGTGCATGACGCATGTCATGGGGGCCCCAAATGCATGGCTCAAGTCATGGGGGCCCCAAATGCATGCCACATATCATGGGGGCCCCACGTGCATGCTGCATATATTGGGGGCCCCAAATGCATGCCACATGTCATGAGGGCCCCGCTTGCATGCCGCATGTCATTGGGGCCCCGCAGGCATTCCGCATGTCATGGGGGCCTCACGTGCATTCCGCATGTCATGGGGCCCAAATGCATGCCGCATGTCATGGGGGCCCAACGTGCATGCCGCATGTATTGGGGTCCCCAACTGCATGCCGCATATCATGGGGCCCCACATTCATGCCGCATGTCATGGGGGCCCCACATGCTTGCCGCATTTCATGGGGGACCCAAATGCATGCATACCGCATGTCATTGGGGCCCCGCAGGCATTCCGCATGTCATGGGGGCCTCACGTGCATTCCGCATGTCATGGGGGCCCCACGGACATGCTGCATGTCATTGGGGCCCCACGTGCTTGCTGCATGTCATGGGGGCCCCATGTGCATGCCACATGTAATGGGGGCCCCAAATGCATGCGGCATGTCATAGGGGCCCCACGTGCATGCCGCATGTCTCGGGCACCCCAAATGCATGCCGCATATAATGGGGCCCCCAAATTCATGCCGCAAGTCATGAGGGCCCTGCATGCATTCCGCATGTCATGGGGGCCCCACATGCATGCTGCATGCCATGGGACTCCCAAATGCATGCCGCATGTCAAGGGGGCCCAACATGCATGTCATGGGGGCCCAAATGCTTGCCGCATGTCATGGGGGCCCCACATGCATGCCGCATGTCATGGGGCCCAAAAGCTTGCCGCATGTCATGGGGGCCATAAATGCATGCCGCATGTCATGGGAGCCCCACATGAATGGCGCATGTCAAGGGGGCCCAACGTGCATGCCGCATGTATTGGGGGCCCCAAATTCATGCCGCAAGTCATGAGGGCCCTGCATGCATTAAGCATGTCATGGGGGGCCCAAATGCATGCCGCATGTCATGGGGGCACCAAATGCATGCCGCATGTTATGGGGGATTCAAATGCATGCCGCATGTCATGGGGGTCCCACATGCATGCCGGATGTCATGGGGGCCCCAAATGCATGCCTCAAGTCATGGGGCCCCCCAAATGGATGCCGCATTTCATAGGGGCCCCACATGCATGACGCATATCTTGGGGCCCACAAATGCATGCCACATGTCATAGGGGCCCCACATGCATGGCACATGTCATAGGGGCCCCACGTACATGGCTCATGTCATGGGTGCCCCACCTGCATGCCGCATGTCATTGGGGCCCCAATTGCATGCAGCATGTCATGAGGGCCCCACATGCATGCCGCATGTCATGGGGGTCCCACGTGCATGCTGCATGTCATTGGGGCCCCACGTGCTTGCCGCATGTCACGAGGGCCACAAATGTATGCCGCATGTCATGGGGGCCCCACGTGCATGCCGCATGTCATGGGGCCACCCAAATGCATGCAGCATGTCATGGGGGCCCCACGTGCATGCCACATGTCATGGGGAGCCCACATGCATGCCGCATATCATAGGGGCCCCACGTGCATGGAGCATGTCATGGGGGCCCCACGTGCATGCCGCATGTCATGGGGGATCCAAACTCATGCCGCATGTCATTGGGGCCCCAAGCGTATGCCGCATTTCATGGGGGCCCCATGTGCATGCCACATGTAATGTGGGCCCCAAATGCATGCGGCATGACATAGAGGCCCCACGTGCATGCCGCATGTCTCGGGCACCCCAAATGCATGCATCATGTTATGGGGGCCCCACGTGCATGCCGCATGTCTCAGGTACCCCAAATGCATGCAGCATGTTATGCAGGCCCCAAATGCATGCCGCATGTCATGGGGGCCCAAATGCATGCTGCATGTCATGGGGGCCCCACATGCATGCCGCATGTCATGGGTGCCCCAAATGCATGCCGCATGTCATGGGGGCTCCACGTGCATGCCGCATTTCATGGGGGACCCAAATGCATGCCGCATGTCATGGGCCCCCCAAATGCATGTCGCATGTCATGGGGGCCCCACGTGCATGCTGCATGTCATGGGGGCCCCAAATGAATGCCTCATGTCATGGGGGCCCCAAATGCATGCCGCATGTCATGGGGCCCCCCAAATGCATGCAACATGTCTTGGGGCCCACAAATGCATGCCGCATGTCATAGGGGCCCCACATGCATGGCGTATTTCATGGGGGCCCCAAATGCGTGCCGCATATCATGGGGGCTCCAAATTCATGCCACAAGTCATGGGGGCCATAAATGCATGCCGCATGTCAATGGGGCCCCACGTGCATGACGCATGTCATGGGGACCCACACGCATGCCGCATGTCATGGAGGCCCCCATGACATGCGGCAAGCATTTGGGCCCCACATGCATGCTGCATGCCATGGGGCCCCCAAATGCATGCCGCATGTCAAGGGGGTCCCACATGCATGCCGCATGTCATGGGGGCCCAAATGCTTGCCGCATGTCATGGGGGCCCCACATGCATGCCGCATGTCATGGGGCCCAAAAGCTTGCCGCATGTCATGGGGGCCATAAATGTATGCCGCATGTCATGGGAGCCCCACATGAATGTCGCATGTCAAGGGGGCCCAACGTGCATGCCGCATGTATTGGGGGGCCCAAATTCATGCCGCATGTCATGAGGGCCCTGCATGCATGCCACATGTCATGGGGGCCCCGCAGGCATTCCGCATGTCATGGGGGGCCCAAATGCATGCCGCATGTCATGGGGGCCCCACGTGCATGCCGCATGTAATGGGGGATTCAAATGCATGCCGCATGTCATGGGGGTCCCACATGCATGCCGCATGTCATGGGGCCCCCAAATGCATGCCTCAAGTCATGGGGGCCCCAAATGCATGCCGCATGTCATTGGGGCCCCACATGCATGCCACATGTCATGGGGTCCCCACATGCATGCCGCATGTCATGGGGGCTCAAATGCTTGCCGCATGTCATGGGGGCCATAAATGCATGCCGCATGTCATGGGGGCCCAACAAGCATGCCGCATGTATTGGGGGCCCCAAATTCATGCAGCATGTCATAGGTGCCCCACATGCATGGCGCATTTCATGGGGGCCCCACTTGCATGCAGCATGTAATGGGCGATCCAAATGCATGCTGCACGTCATGGGGGCCCCACGTGCATGCCGCATGTCATGGGGGCCCCGCAGGCATTCCACATGTAATGGGGGCCCCAAATAAATGCTGCATTTCATGGGGGCCCCACGTGCATGCCGCATGTCATGGGGCCCCCCAAATGGATGCCGCATGTCATAGGGGCCCCACATGCATGCCGCAGATCATGGGGGCCCCAAATGCATGTTAGCATGTCATGGGGCCCCACGTGCATGCCACATGCCATTGGGGGCCCACATGCATACCACATGTCATGGGGGCCCCACATGCATGCCGCATGTCATGGGGGCCCAAATGCATGACGCATGTCATGGATGCTCCACGTGCATGCCGCATGTAATGGGGCCCCCAAATTCATGTCGCATGTCATAGGGGCCCCACGTGCATTCCGCATGTCATGGGGCCCCCAAATGCATGCCGCATGTCATGGGGGCCCCACGTGCATGCCGCATGTCTTGGGGCCCACAAATGCATGCCGCATGTCATAGGGGCCCCACATGTATGGCGCATTTCATGGGGGCCCTACATGCATGCCGCATGTCATGGGGGCCCCAAATGCATGCCTCATGTCATGGGGGCCCCAAATGCATGCCGCATGTCATAGTGGTTTCCAAATGCATGCTGCATGTCATGAGGGGCCCACGTGCATGCCGCTTGTCTTAGGGGCCCCAAGCACGTGCCGCATAATGGGGTCCCACATGCATGGTGCGTGTCATGGGGGCCCCACATGCATGCCGCATGTCATGACATGCGGCATGCATGTGGGACCCCCATGACACGTGGCATGCATGTGGCCCCCAAATTCATGCTGCATGTCATGGGGGCCCCAATTGCATGACCCATGTTATGGAGGCTGCACATGCATGCCACATTTCATGGGGGCCACAAATGCATGCCGCATGTCATTTGGGCCCCAAAAGTATGCTGCATATCATGGGGGGCCCCAAATACGTGCCGCATGTCATGAGGGCCCCACATGCATGGCGCATGTCATGGGGGCCCCAAATGCATGCCGCATGTTATGGGGGCCGCAAATATGTGCTGCATGTCATGTGGGCCCCAAATATGTGCCAAATGTCAAGAGGGCTCCACATGAATGTCGCGTGTCATGGGAGCCCCAAATGCTTGCCGCATGTCATTTCGTCCCCACATGCATGCCACAGGTCATGGGGGCCCCACATACATGCCGCGTGTCATGGGAGCCCCAAATGCATGCCCCTTTCATGGGGGCACCACGTGCATGCCGCATGTCATGGGGGCCCCAAATGCATACCGCATGTCATGGGGGCCCCAAATGCATGCCGCATGTTATGGGGGCCCTAAATGTATGCCGCATGTCATGGCAGCCCCAATACGTGAAACATGTCATGGGGGCCCCACGTGCATGCCGCATGACATGGGTGCCCCACATGCATGCCTCATGTCATGGGGGCTCCAAATGCATGACTCATGTCAAGGCGTCCCCAAAGGCATGCCTCATGTCATGGGGGCCCCACATGCATGGCACATGTCATAGTGGCCCCACATGCATGCCACGTGTCAAGGGAGCCCCAAATGAATGTCGCATGTCAAGGGGGCCCCATGTGCATGCCGCATGTCATGGGGACCCACATGCATGCAGCATGTCATGGAGGCCCCATGACATGCGACAAGCATTTGGGCCCCACATGCATGCCGCATGCCATGGGCCCCCCAAATGCATGCCGCATGTCATGGGGCCCCACATGCATGCCGCATGTCATGGGGGCCCAAATGCTTGCCACATGTCATGGGGGCCATAAATGCATGCCGCATGTCATGGGGGCCCCAAATGCATGCCGCATGTCTCAGGTACCCCAAATGCATGCAACATGTTATGCATGCCCCAAATGCATGCAGCATGTTATGCATGCCCCAAATGCATGCAGCATGTCATGGGAGCCCAAATGCATGCCGCATGTCATGGGGGCCCCACATGCATGCCGCATGTCATGGGGGCCCCAAATGCATGCCGCATGTCATGGGGGCCCCACGTGCTTGGCGCAAGTCATGGGTGCCCCACATGCATGACGCATGTCATCGGGGCCCCAAATGCATGCCGCATGTCATAGGGGCCCCACATGCATGACGCATGTCATGGGGGCCCCACATGCATGCCGCATGTCATGGGGGCCAGAAATGCATGCCGCATGTCATAGGGGCCCCACATGCATGGCGCATTTCATGGGGGCCCTACATGCATGCCGCATGTCATGGGGGCCCCAAGTGCATGCCTCATGTCATGGGGGCCCCAAATGCATGCCGCATGTCATAGTGGCCCCAAATGCATGCTGCATGTCATGAGGGTCCCACGTGCATGCCGCATGTCATGGGGGCCCCAAATGCATGGCTCAAGTCATGGGGGCCCCAAATGCATGCCACATATCATGGGGGCCCCACGTGCATGCTGCATATATTGGGGGCCCCAAATGCATGCCACATGTCATGAGGGCCCCGCTTGCATGCCGCATGTCATTGGGGCCCCGCAGGCATTCCGCATGTCATGGGGGCCTCATGTGCATGCCGCATGTCATGGGGCCCAAATGCATGCCGCATGTCATGGGGGCCCAACGTGCATGCCGCATGTATTGGGGTCCCCAACTGCATGCCGCATATCATGGGGCCCCACATGCATGCCACATGTCATGGGGGCCCCAAATGCATGCCTCAAGTCATGGGGGCCCCAAATGCATGCCGCATGTCATGGGGGCTCAAATGCTTGCCGCATGTCATGGGGGCCATAAATGCATGCCGCATGTCATGGGGGCCCAACAAGCATGCCGCATGTGTTGGGGGCCCCAAATTCAAGCAGCATGTCATAGTGGCCCCACATGCATGGCGCATTTCATTTGGGCCCCACTTGCATGCAGCATGTAATGGGGGATCCAAATGCATGCTGCACGTCATGGGGGCCCCACGTGCATGCCGCATGTCATGGGGGCCCCGCAGGCATTCCACATGTCATGGAAGCCCCAAATAAATGCTGCATTTCATGGGGGCCCCACGTGCATGCCGCATGTCATGGGGCCCCCCAAATGGATGCCGCATGTCATAGGGGCCCCACATGCATGCCGCATATCATGGGGGCCCCAAATGCATGCAGCATGTCATGGGGGCCCCACGTGCATGCCACATGTCATTGGGGGCCCACATGCATGCTGGATGTCATGGGGGCCACACTTGCATGCAGCATGTAATGGGGATCCAAATGCATGACGCATGTCAAGGGGGCCCCAAATTTTTGCAGCATGTCATAGGTGCCCCACATGCATGGCGCATTTCATGGGGGCCCCACTTGCATGCAGCATGTAATGGGCGATCCAAATGCATGCTGCACGTCATGGGGGCCCCACGTGCATGCCGCATGTCATGGGGGCCCCGCAGGCATTCCACATGTAATGGGGGCCCCAAATAAATGCTGCATTTCATGGGGGCCCCACGTGCATGCCGCATGTCATGGGGCCCCCCAAATGGATGCCGCATGTCATAGGGGCCCCACATGCATGCCGCAGATCATGGGGGCCCCAAATGCATGTTAGCATGTCATGGGGCCCCACGTGCATGCCACATGCCATTGGGGGCCCACATGCATACCACATGTCATGGGGGCCCCACATGCATGCCGCATGTCATGGGGGCCCAAATGCATGACGCATGTCATGGATGCTCCACGTGCATGCCGCATGTAATGGGGCCCCCAAATTCATGTCGCATGTCATAGGGGCCCCACGTGCATTCCGCATGTCATGGGGCCCCCAAATGCATGCCGCATGTCATGGGGGCCCCACGTGCATGCCGCATGTCTTGGGGCCCACAAATGCATGCCGCATGTCATAGGGGCCCCACATGTATGGCGCATTTCATGGGGGCCCTACATGCATGCCGCATGTCATGGGGGCCCCAAATGCATGCCTCATGTCATGGGGGCCCCAAATGCATGCCGCATGTCATAGTGGTTTCCAAATGCATGCTGCATGTCATGAGGGGCCCACGTGCATGCCGCTTGTCTTAGGGGCCCCAAGCACGTGCCGCATAATGGGGTCCCACATGCATGGTGCGTGTCATGGGGGCCCCACATGCATGCCGCATGTCATGACATGCGGCATGCATGTGGGACCCCCATGACACGTGGCATGCATGTGGCCCCCAAATTCATGCTGCATGTCATGGGGGCCCCAATTGCATGACCCATGTTATGGAGGCTGCACATGCATGCCACATTTCATGGGGGCCACAAATGCATGCCGCATGTCATTTGGGCCCCAAAAGTATGCTGCATATCATGGGGGGCCCCAAATACGTGCCGCATGTCATGAGGGCCCCACATGCATGGCGCATGTCATGGGGGCCCCAAATGCATGCCGCATGTTATGGGGGCCGCAAATATGTGCTGCATGTCATGTGGGCCCCAAATATGTGCCAAATGTCAAGAGGGCTCCACATGAATGTCGCGTGTCATGGGAGCCCCAAATGCTTGCCGCATGTCATTTCGTCCCCACATGCATGCCACAGGTCATGGGGGCCCCACATACATGCCGCGTGTCATGGGAGCCCCAAATGCATGCCCCTTTCATGGGGGCACCACGTGCATGCCGCATGTCATGGGGGCCCCAAATGCATACCGCATGTCATGGGGGCCCCAAATGCATGCCGCATGTTATGGGGGCCCTAAATGTATGCCGCATGTCATGGCAGCCCCAATACGTGAAACATGTCATGGGGGCCCCACGTGCATGCCGCATGACATGGGTGCCCCACATGCATGCCTCATGTCATGGGGGCTCCAAATGCATGACTCATGTCAAGGCGTCCCCAAAGGCATGCCTCATGTCATGGGGGCCCCACATGCATGGCACATGTCATAGTGGCCCCACATGCATGCCACGTGTCAAGGGAGCCCCAAATGAATGTCGCATGTCAAGGGGGCCCCATGTGCATGCCACATGTCATGGGGACCCACATGCATGCAGCATGTCATGGAGGCCCCATGACATGCGACAAGCATTTGGGCCCCACATGCATGCCGCATGCCATGGGCCCCCCAAATGCATGCCGCATGTCATGGGGCCCCACATGCATGCCGCATGTCATGGGGGCCCAAATGCTTGCCACATGTCATGGGGGCCATAAATGCATGCCGCATGTCATGGGGGCCCCAAATGCATGCCGCATGTCTCAGGTACCCCAAATGCATGCAACATGTTATGCATGCCCCAAATGCATGCAGCATGTTATGCATGCCCCAAATGCATGCAGCATGTCATGGGAGCCCAAATGCATGCCGCATGTCATGGGGGCCCCACATGCATGCCGCATGTCATGGGGGCCCCACATGCATGACGCATGTCATCGGGGCCCCACGTGCTTGGCGCAAGTCATGGGTGCCCCACATGCATGACGCATGTCATCGGGGCCCCAAATGCATGCCGCATGTCATAGGGGCCCCACATGCATGACGCATGTCATGGGGGCCCCACATGCATGCCACATGTCATGGGGGCCAGAAATGCATGCCGCATGTCATAGGGGCCCCACATGCATGGCGCATTTCATGGGGGCCCTACATGCATGCCGCATGTCATGGGGGCCCCAAGTGCATGCCTCATGTCATGGGTGCCCCAAATGCATGCCGCATGTCATAGTGGCCCCAAATGCATGCTGCATGTCATGAGGGTCCCACGTGCATGCCGCATGTCATGGCGGCCCCAAATGCATGGCTCAAGTCATGGGGGCCCCAAATGCATGCCACATATCATGGGGGCCCCACGTGCATGCTGCATATATTGGGGGCCCCAAATGCATGCCACATGTCATGAGGGCCCCGCTTGCATGCCGCATGTCATTGGGGCCCCGCAGGCATTCCGCATGTCATGGGGGCCTCACGTGCATGCCGCATGTCATGGGGCCCAAATGCATGCCGCATGTCATGGGGGCCCAACGTGCATGCCGCATGTATTGGGGTCCCCAACTGCATGCCGCATATCATGGGGCCCCACATGCATGCCACATGTCATGGGGGCCCCAAATGCATGCCTCAAGTCATGGGGGCCCCAAATGCATGCCGCATGTCATGGGGGCTCAAATGCTTGCCGCATGTCATGGGGGCCATAAATGCATGCCGCATGTCATGGGGGCCCAACAAGCATGCCGCATGTGTTGGGGGCCCCAAATTCAAGCAGCATGTCATAGTGGCCCCACATGCATGGCGCATTTCATTTGGGCCCCACTTGCATGCAGCATGTAATGGGGGATCCAAATGCATGCTGCACGTCATGGGGGCCCCACGTGCATGCCGCATGTCATGGGGGCCCCGCAGGCATTCCACATGTCATGGAAGCCCCAAATAAATGCTGCATTTCATGGGGGCCCCACGTGCATGCCGCATGTCATGGGGCCCCCCAAATGGATGCCGCATGTCATAGGGGCCCCACATGCATGCCGCATATCATGGGGGCCCCAAATGCATGCAGCATGTCATGGGGGCCCCACGTGCATGCCACATGTCATTGGGGGCCCACATGCATGCTGGATGTCATGGGGGCCACACTTGCATGCAGCATGTAATGGGGATCCAAATGCATGACGCATGTCAAGGGGGCCCCAAATTTTTGCCTCATGTCATCGGGGCCCCACATGCATGCTGGTTGTCATGGGGGCCCAAATGCATGCCGCATGTCATGGGGGCCCATGTGCATGCCGCATGTCATGGGGGACCAAATGCATGGCGCATGTTATGGGGGCCCCACGTGCATGCCGCTTGTCTTAGGGGCCCCAAGTACGTGCCGCATAATGGGGTCCCACATGCATGGTGCGTGTCATGGGGGCCCCACATGCATGCCGCATGTCATGACATGCGGCATGCATGTGGGACCCCCATGACACGTGGCATGCATGTGGCCCCCAAATTCATGCTGCATGTCATGGGGGCCCCAATTGCATGACCCATGTTATGGAGGCTGCACATGCATGCCACATTTCATGGGGGCCACAAATGCATGCCGCATGTCATTTGGGCCCCAAAAGTATGCTGCATATCATGGGGGGGCCCAAATACGTGCCGCATGTCATGAGGGCCCCACATGCATGGTGCATGTCATGGGGGCCCCAAATGCATGCCGCATGTTATGGGGGCCGCAAATATGTGCTGCATGTCATGTGGGCCCCAAATATGTGCCAAATGTCAAGAGGGCCCCACATGAATGTCGCGTGTCATGGGAGCCCCAAATGCTTGCCGCATGTCATTTCGTCCCCACATGCATGCCACAGGTCATGGGGGACCCACATACATGCCGCGTGTCATGGGAGCCCCAAATGCATGCCCCCTTTTATGGTGGCACCACATGCATGCCGCATGTCATGGGGGCCCCAAATGCATACCGCATGTCATGGGGGCCCCAAATGCATGCCGCATGTTATGGGGGCCCTAAATGTATGCCGCATGTCATGGCAGCCCCAATACGTGCCACATGTCATGGGGGCCCACGTGCATGCCGCATGTCATGGGTGCCCCACATGCATGCCTCATGTCATGGGGGCTCCAAATGCATGCCTCATGTCATGGCGTCCCCAAAGGCATGCCTCATGTCATGGGGGCCCCACATGCATGCCACATGTCATAGTGGCCCCACATGCATGCCACGTGTCAAGGGAGCCCCAAATGAATGTCGCATGTCAAGGGGGCCCCATGTGCATGCCGCATGTCATGGGGACCCACATGCATGCAGCATGTCATGGAGGCCCCATGACATGCGACAAGCATTTGGACCCCACATGCATGCCGCATGCCATGGGCCCCCCAAATGCATGCCGCATGTCATAGGGGCCCCACATGCATGCCGCATGTCATGGGGGCCCAAATGCTTGCCACATGTCATGGGGGCCATAAATGCATGCCGCATGTCATGGGGGCCCCAAATGCATGCCGCATGTCTCAGGTACCCCAAATGCATGCAGCATGTTATGCATGCCCCAAATGCATGCCACATGTCATGGGAGCCCAAATGCATGCCGCATGTCATGGGGGCCCCACATGCATGCCGCATGTCATGGGGGCCCCAAATGCATGCCGCATGTCATGGGGGCCCCACGTGCTTGGCGCAAGTCATGGGTGCCCCACATGCATGACGCATGTCATCGGGGCCCCAAATGCATGCCGCATGTCATAGGGGCCCCACATGCATGACGCATGTCATGGGGGCCCCACATGCATGCCGCATGTCATGGGGGCCCAAATGCTTGCCGCATGTCATGGGGGCCAGAAATGCATGCCGCATGTCATAGGGGCCCCACATGCATGTCGCAATTAATGGGGGCCCTACATGCATGCCGCATGTCATGGGGGCCCCAAGTGCATGCCTCATGTCATGGGGGCCCCAAATGCATGCCACATGTCATAGTGGCGCCAAATGCATGCTGCATGTCATGAGGGGCCCACGTGCATGACGCATGTCATGGGGGCCCCAAATGCATGGCTCAAGTCATGGGGGCCCCAAATGCATGCCACATATCATGGGGGCCCCACGTGCATGCTGCATATATTGGGGGCCCCAAATGCATGCCACATGTCATGAGGGCCCCGCTTGCATGCCGCATGTCATTGGGGCCCCGCAGGCATTCCGCATGTCATGGGGGCCTCACGTGCATTCCGCATGTCATGGCGCCCAAATGCATGCCGCATGTCATGGGGGCCCAACGTGCATGCCGCATGTATTGGGGTCCCCAACTGCATGCCGCATATCATGGGGCCCCACATGCATGCCACATGTCATGGGGGCCCCACATGCTTGCCGCATTTCATGGGGGACCCAAATGCATGCATACCGCATGTCATTGGGGCCCCGCAGTCATTCCGCATGTCATGGGGGCCTCACGTGCATTCCGCATGTCATGGGGGCCCCACGGACATGCTGCATGTCATTGGGGCCCCACGTGCTTGCTGCATGTCATGGGGGCCCCACGTGCATGCCTCATGTCACGGGGGTCACAAATGTATGCCGCATGTCATGGGGGCCCCACGTGCATGCCGCATGTCATGGCCCCCCAAATGCATGCCGCATGTCATAGGGGTCCCACATGCATGCCGCATGTCATGGGGGCCCCAAATGCATGCTGCATGTCATGAGGGCCCCACGTGCATGGCGCATTTCATGGGGGACCCAAATGCATGCTGCATGTCATGAGCGCCCCACGTGCATGGCGCATTTCATGGGGGACCCAAATGCATGCCGCATGTCATGGAGGCCCCATGTGCATGCCACATGTAATGGGGGCCCCAAATGCATGCGGCATGTCATAGGGGCCCCACGTGCATGCCGCATGTCTCGGGCACCCCAAATGCATGCCGCATATAATGGGGCCCCCAAATTCATGCCGCAAGTCATGGGGGCCATAAATGCATGCCGCATGTCAAGGGGCCCCCACGTGCATGACGCATGTCATGGGGACCCACATGCATGCCACATGTCATGGAGGCCCCCATGACATGCGGCAAGCATTTGGGCCCCACATGCATGCTGCATGCCATGGGGCTCCCAAATGCATGCCGCATGTCAAGGGGGCCCAACATGCATGTCATGGAGGCCCAAATGCTTGCCGCATGTCATGGGGGCCCCACATGCATGCCGCATGTCATGGGGCCCAAAAGCTTGCCGCATGTCATGGGGGCCATAAATGCATGCCGCATGTCATGGGAGCCCCACATGAATGGCGCATGTCAAGGGGGCCCAACGTGCATGCCGCATGTATTGGGGGCCCCAAATTCATGCCGCAAGTCATGAGGGCCCTGCATGCATTCCGCATGTCATGGGGGCCCCACATGCATGCTGCATGCCATGGGGCTCCCAAATGCATGCCGCATGTCAAGGGGGCCCAACATGCATGTCATGGGGGCCCAAATGCTTGCCGCATGTCATGGGGGCCCCACATGCATGCCGCATGTCATGGGGCCCAAAAGCTTGCCGCATGTCATGGGGGCCATAAATGCATGCCGCATGTCATGGGAGCCCCACATGAATGGCGCATGTCAAGGGGGCCCAACGTGCATGCCGCATGTATTGGGGGCCCCAAATTCATGCCGCAAGTCATGAGGGCCCTGCATGCATTCCGCATGTCATGGGGGGCCCAAATGCATGCCGCATGTCATGGGGGCACCAAATGCATGCCGCATGTTATGGGGGATTCAAATGCATGCCGCATGTCATGGGGGTCCCACATGCATGCCGGATGTCATGGGGGCCCCAAATGCATGCCTGAAGTCATGGGGCCCCCCAAATGGATGCCGCATTTCATAGGGGCCCCACATGCATGACGCATATCTTGGGGCCCACAAATGCATGCCACATGTCATAGGGGCCCCACATGCATGGCACATGTCATAGGGGCCCCACGTACATGGCTCATGTCATGGGTGCCCCACCTGCATGCCGCATGTCATTGGGGCCCCAATTGCATGCAGCATGTCATGAGGGCCCCACATGCATGCCGCATGTCATGGGGGTCCCACGTGCATGCTGCATGTCATTGGGGCCCCACGTGCTTGCCGCATGTCACGAGGGCCACAAATGTATGCCGCATGTCATGGGGGCCCCACGTGCATGCCGCATGTCATGGGGCCACCCAAATGCATGCAGCATGTCATGGGGGCCCCACGTGCATGCCACATGTCATGGGGAGCCCACATGCATGCCGCATATCATAGGGGCCCCACATGCATGGAGCATGTCATGGGGGCCCCACGTGCATGCCGCATGTCATGGGGGATCCAAACTCATGCCGCATGTCATTGGGGCCCCAAGCGTATGCCGCATTTCATGGGGGCCCCATGTGCATGCCACATGTAATGTGGGCCCCAAATGCATGCGGCATGACATAGAGGCCCCACGTGCATGCCGCATGTCTCGGGCACCCCAAATGCATGCATCATGTTATGGGGGCCCCACGTGCATGCCGCAGGTCTCAGGTACCCCAAATGCATGCAGCATGTTATGCAGGCCCCAAATGCATGCCGCATGTCATGGGGGCCCAAATGCATGCTGCATGTCAAGGGGGCCCCACATGCATGCCGCATGTCATGGGTGCCCCAAATGCATGCCGCATGTCATGGGGGCTCCACGTGCATGCCGCATTTCATGGGGGACCCAAATGCATGTCGCATGTCATGGGGGCCCCACGTGCATGCTGCATGTCATGGGGGCCCCAAATGAATGCCTCATGTCATGGGGGCCCCAAATGCATGCCGCATGTCATGGGGCCCCCCAAATGCATGCAACATGTCTTGGGGCCCACAAATGCATGCCGCATGTCATAGGGGCCCCACATGCATGGCGTATTTCATGGGGGCCCCAAATGCGTGCCGCATATCATGGGGGCTCCAAATTCATGCCACAAGTCATGGGGGCCATAAATGCATGCCGCATGTCAATGGGGCCCCACGTGCATGACGCATGTCATGGGGACCCACATGCATGCCGCATGTCATGGAGGCCCCCATGACATGCGGCAAGCATTTGGGCCCCACATGCATGCTGCATGCCATGGGGCCCCCAAATGCATGCCGCATGTCAAGGGGGTCCCACATGCATGCCGCATGTCATGTGGGCCCAAATGCTTGCCGCATGTCATGGGGGCCCCACATGCATGCCGCATGTCATGGGGCCCAAAAGCTTGCCGCATGTCATGGGGGCCATAAATGCATGCCGCATGTCATGGGAGCCCCACATGAATGTCGCATGTCAAGGGGGCCCAACGTGCATGCCGCATGTATTGGGGGGCCCAAATTCATGCCGCATGTCATGAGGGCCCTGCATGCATGCCACATGTCATGGGGGCCCCGCAGGCATTCCGCATATCATGGGGGGCCCAAATGCATGCCGCATGTCATGGGGGCCCCACGTGCATGCCACATGTAATGGGGGATTCAAATGCATGCCGCATGTCATGGGGGTCCCACATGCATGCCGCATGTCATGGGGCCCCCAAATGCATGCCTCAAGTCATGGGGGCCCCAAATGCATGCCGCATGTCATTGGGGCCCCACATGCATGCCACATGTCATGGGGTCCCCACATGCATGCCGCATGTCATGGGGGCTCAAATGCTTGCCGCATGTCATGGGGGCCATAAATGCATGCCGCATGTCATGGGGGCCCAACAAGCATGCCGCATGTATTGGGGGCCCCAAATTCATGCAGCATGTCATAGGGGCCCCACATGCATGGCGCATTTCATGGGGGCCCCACTTGCATGCAGCATGTAATGGGCGATCCAAATGCATGCTGCACGTCATGGGGGCCCCACGTGCATGCCGCATGTCATGGGGGCCCCGCAGGCATTCCACATGTAATGGGGGCCCCAAATAAATGCTGCATTTCATGGGGGCCCCACGTGCATGCCGCATGTCATGGGGCCCCCCAAATGGATGCCGCATGTCATAGGGGCCCCACATGCATGCCGCAGATCATGGGGGCCCCAAATGCATGTTAGCATGTCATGGGGCCCCACGTGCATGCCACATGCCATTGGGGGCCCACATGCATGCCGCATGTCATGGGGGCCACACTTGCATGCAGCATGTAATGGGGATCCAAATGCATGACGCATGTCATGGGGGCCCCAAATGCATGCGGCATGTCATAGTGGCCCCACGTGCATACCACATGTCATGGGGGCCCCACATGCATGCCGCATGTCATGGGGGCCCAAATGCATGACGCATGTCATGGATGCTCCACGTGCATGCCGCATGTAATGGGGCCCCCAAATTCATGTCGCATGTCATAGGGGCCCCACGTGCATTCCGCATGTCATGGGGCCCCCAAATGCATGCCGCATGTCATGGGGGCCCCACGTGCATGCCGCATGTCTTGGGGCCCACAAATGCATGCCGCATGTCATAGGGGCCCCACATGCATGGCGCATTTCATGGGGGCCCTACATGCATGCCGCATGTCATGGGGGCCCCAAATGCATGCCTCATGTCATGGGGGCCCCAAATGCATGCCGCATGTCATAGTGGTTTCCAAATGCATGCTGCATGTCATGAGGGGCCCACGTGCATGCCGCAAGTCATGGGGGCCCCAAATGCATGCCACATATCATGGGGGCCCCACGTGCATGCTGCATATATTGGGGGCCCCAAATGCATGCCACATGTCATGAGGGCCCCGCTTGCATGCCGCATGTCATTGGGGCCCCGCAGGCATTCCGCATGTCATGGGGGCCCCACGTACATGCTGCATGTCATTGGGGCCCCACGTGCTTGCCGCATGTCATGGGGGCCCCAAATGCATGCCGCATGTCATAGTGGCCCCAAATGCATGCTGCATGTCATGAGGGCCCCACGTGCATGCCGCATGTCATAGGGGCCCCACGTGCATGCCGCATGTCATGGGGGCCCCACATGCATGCCGCATGTCATGGGGGATCCAAACTCATGCTGCATGTCATTGGGGCCCCAAGCGTATGCCGCATGTCATGGAGGCCCCATGTGCATGCCACATGTAATGGGGGCCACAAATGCATGCGGCATGTCATAGGGGCCCCACGTGCATGCCGCATGTCTCGGGCACCCCAAATTCATGCCGCATGTCATAGGGGCCCCACGTGCATGGCGCAAATCATGGGTGCCCCACATGCATGCCGCATGTCATTGGGGCCCCAAATGCATGCCGCATGTCATAGGGGCCCCACATGCATGCCGCATTTCATGTGGGACCCAAATGCATGCCGCATGTCATAGGGGCCCCAAATGCATGTCGCATGTCATGGGGGACCCACATGCATGCTGCATGTCATGGGGGCCCCAAATGCATACCGCATGTCATGGGGGCCCCAAATGCATGCCGCATGTCATGGGGCCCCACAAATGCATGCAGCATGTCTTGGTGCCCACAAATGCATGCCACATGTCATAGGGGCCCCACATGCATGGCGCATTTCATGGGGCCCCCACATGCATGCGCATGTCATGGGGGCCTCAAATGCGTGCCGCATATCATGGGGCCCCAAATGCATGCCGCATGTCATGGGGGCCCACATGCATGCCGCATGTCATGGGGGCACCACTTGCATGCAGCATGTCATGGGGGCACCACTTGCATGCAGCATGCAATGGGGGATCCAAATGCATGACGCATGTCAAGGGGGCCCCACGTGCATGCCGCATGTCATGGGGACCCACATGCATGCCGCATGTCATGGAGGCCCCCATGACATGCGACAAGCATTTGGGCCCCACATGCATGCCGCATGCCATGAGGCCCCCAAATGCATGCCGCATGTCATGGGGGCCCAAATGCTTGCCGCATGTCATGGGGGCCATAAATGGATTCCGCATGTCATGGGAGCCCCACATGCATGCCACATGTCATGGGGGCCCCAAATGAATGTTGCATGTCAAGGGGGCCCCACGTGCATGCCGCATGTCATGGGGACCCCACATGCATGCCGCATGTCATGGGGCCCCACATGCATGCCGCATGTCTCAGGTACCCCAAATGCATGCAGCATGTTATGCATGCCCCAAATGCATGCCACATGTCATGGGGGCCCCACATGCATGCCACATGTCATGGGGGCCCCACATGCATGCCGCATGTCACGGAGGCCCCAAATGCATGCCGCATGTCATGGGAGCCCCACATGAATGTTGCATGTCAAGGGGGCCCCACGTGCATGCCACATGTCATGGGGACCCCAAATGCATGCCGCATGTCATGGGGGCCATAAATGCATGCCGCATGTCATGGGGGTCCCACGTGCATGCCGCATGTCATGGGGATTCAAATGTATGCCGCATGGCTTGGGGGTCCCACATGCATGCTGCATGACATGGGGGCCCCAAATGCATGCGTCAAGTCATGGGGGCCCCAAATGCATGCCTCAATTCATGGGGGCTCCAAATGCATGCCGCATGTCATGGGGGCCCCACATGCATGCCGCATGTCATGGGGGCCCCAAATGCATGCCGCATGTCATGGGGGCCATAAATGCATGCCGCATGTCATGGGGGCCCAACGTGCATGCCGCATGTATTGTGGGCCCCAAATTCATGCTGCATGTCATGAGGGCCCTGCATGCATGCCGCATGTCACGGGGGCCCCGCAGGCATTCCGCATGTCATGGGGGGCCCAAATGCATGCCGCATGTCATGGGGTCCCCACGTGTATGTAGCATGTAATGGGGGATTCAAATGCATGCCGCATGTCATGGGGGTCCCACGTGTATGCCGCATGGCTTGGGGGTCCCACATGCATGCTGCATGTCATGGGGGCCCCAAATGCATGCGTCAAGTCATGGGGGACCCAAATGCATGCCTCAATTCATGGGGGCTCCAAATGCATGCCGCATGTCATGGGGGCCCCACATGCATGCCGCATGTCATGGGGCCCCCAAATGCATGCCGCATGTCATGGGGTTCCCACATGCATGCCGCATGTCATGGGGGCCCAAATGCTTGCCGCATGTCATGGGGGCCATAAATGCATGCTGCATGTCATGGGGGACCAACGTGCATGCCGCATGTATTGGGGACCCAAAATTCATGCCGCATGTCATGGGGGCCCCGAAGGCATTCCGCATGTCATGGGGGCCCCAAATGCATGCCGCATATCATGGGGGCCCCACGTGCATGCCGCATGTCATGGGGGTGCCAAATGCATGCTGCATGTCATGACGGGCCCACGTGCATGACGCATGTCATGGGGGCCCCAAATGCATGGCTCAAGTCATGGGGGCCCCAAATGCATGCCACATATCATGGGGGCCCCACGTGCATGCTGCATATATTGGGGGCCCCAAATGCATGCCACATGTCATGAGGGCCCCGCTTGCATGCCGCATGTCATTGGGGCCCCGCAGGCATTCCGCATGTCATGGGGGCCTCACGTGCATTCCGCATGTCATGGGGGCTCCACGTGCATGCTGCATGTCATTGGGGCCCCACGTGCTTGCCGCATGTCATGGGGCCCCACGTGCATGACTCATGTCACGGGGGCCACGCTTGCCGCATGTCATGGGGCCCCCACATGCATGCCACATTTCATGGGGGACCCAAATGCATGCATGCCGCATGTCATTGGGGCCCCAAATGCATGCCGCATGTCATAGTGGCTCCAAATGCATGCCGCAAGTCATGGGTGCCCCACATGCATGCCGCATGTCATCGGGGCCCCAAATGCATGCCGCATGTCATCGGGCCCACAAATGTATGCCGCATGTCATGGGGGCCCCACGTGCATGCCGCATGTCATGGGCCCCCCAAATGCATGCCGCATGTCATAGGGGTCCCACATGCATGCCGCATGTCATGGGGGCCCCAAATGCATGCCGCATGTCATAGTGGCCCCAAATGCATGCCGCAAGTCATGGGTGCCCCACATGCATGCCGCATGTCATTGGGGCGCCAAATGCATGCCGCATGTCATAGGGGCCCCACATGCATGGCACATGTCATGGGGGCCCCACATGCATGCCGCATATCATGGGGGCCCCAAATGATTGCCGCATATCATGGGGGCCCCAAATGAATGTCGCATGTCAAGGGGGCCCCAAATGAATGACGCATGTCATGGGGACCCACATGCATGCTGCATGTCATGGAGGCCCCCAAATGCATGCAGCATGTCTTGGGGCCCACAAATGCATGCCGCATGTCATAGGGGCCCCACATGCATAGCGCATGTCATGGGGGACCCAAATGCATGACTCATGTCATGGGTCCCCACGTGCATGTCGCATGTCATGGGGGATCCAAACTCATGCTGCATGTCATTGGGACCCCAAGCGTATGCCGCATGTCATGGAGGCCCCATGTGCATGCCACATGTAATGGGGGCCCCAAATGCATGCGGCATGTTATAGGGGCCCCACGTGCATTCCGCATGTCTCGGGCACCCCAAATGCATGCAGCATGTTATGGGGGCCCCACGTGCATGCCGCATGTCTCAGGTACCCCAAGTGCATGCAGCATGTTATGCAGGCCCCCATGACATGCGGCAAGCATTTGGGCCCCACATGCATGCCGCATGCCATGGGGCCCCCAACGTGCATGCCGCATGTCTTTGGGCCCCAAATATTTGCCGCATGTCATGGGGGCCCCACATGCCTGCCATGTGTCATGGGGTCCCCACATGCATTCCGCATGTCATGAGGGCCCCACATGCATGGCGCAAGTCATCGGGGCCACACGTGCATGCCTCGTGTCATGGGGGCCCCAAACGCATGCCTCATTACACGGGGGCCCCAAGTGCATGCTGCATGTCATGGGGACCCCAAATGCATGCCGCATGTCATGGGGACCCTAAATGTATGCCGCATGTCATGGGGGCCCAAAATACGTGCCACATATCAGGGGGCCCCACGTGCATGCCGCATGTCATGGGTGCCCCACATGCATGCTGCATTTCATGGGGTCCCAAATGCATGCCCCATGTCATGGGGGGCCCACGTGCATGCCGCAAGTCATGGGGTCCCCAAATGCATGCCTCATGTCATGGGGTCCCTAAATGCATGCCGCATGTCAAGGGGGCCCCAAATGTATGCCACATGTCATGGGGGCGCCACGTACATGACGCATGTCATGGGGGCCCCAAATACGTGCTGCATGTCATGAGGGCCCCACATGCATGGCGCATGTCATGGGTGCCCCAAAGGCATGCCGCATGTCATGGGGGCCACAAATATGTGCCGCATGTCATGGGGGCTCCACATGCATGCCGCATGTCATGGGGGCCCCATGTGCATGTCGCATTTCATGGGGGCCCCAAATGTATGCCGCATGTCATGAGGGCCCCAAATGCATGCCGCATGTCATGGAGGCCCCAAATGTATGCCGCATGTCATGGGGGCCCCAAATACATGCCGCATGTCATGGGGGCCCCCGTGCGTGCCGCATGTAATGGGGGCCACAAATACATGTCGCATGTTTTGGGGCCCCCAAATACGTGCCGCATGTCATGGGGGCCCCACGTGCTTGCCGCATGTTATGGAGTCCCCAAATGCATGCCGCCTGTCATGGTGGCCCCACGAGCATGCCGCATTTCCTTGGGGACCCTAAATGCATGCTACATGTCAGGGGCTCCAAATGCTTGCTGCATGTCATGGAAGCCCCAAATACATGCCGCTTGTAATGGGGGCGCCAAATGCATGGCGCATGTCATAGGGGCCCCACATGCATGCCACATATCATGAGGGCAACACGTGCATGCCGCATGTAATGGGGGCCCCACATGCAAGCTGGGTGTTATTGGGGCCCAAATGCATGCCGCATGTCATGGGGGCCCACATACATGGCGCATGTCATGGGGGCCCCAAATGCATGCCGCATGTCAAGGGGGCCCCAAATTTTTGCCTCATGTCATCGGGGCCCCACATGCATGCTGGTTGTAATGGGGGCCCAAATGCATGCCGCATGTCATGGGGGCCCATGTGCATGCCGCATGTCATGGGGGACCAAATGCATGGCGCATGTTATGGGGGCCCCACGTGCATGCCGCTTGTCTTAGGGGCCCCAAGTACGTGCCGCATAATGGGGTCCCACATGCATGGTGCGTGTCATGGGGGCCCCACATGCATGCCGCATGTCATGACATGCGGCATGCATGTGGGACCCCCATGACACGTGGCATGCATGTGGCCCCCAAATTCATGCTGCATGTCATGGGGGCCCCAATTGCATGACCCATGTTATGGAGGCTGCACATGCATGCCACATTTCATGGGGGCCACAAATGCATGCCGCATGTCATTTGGGCCCCAAAAGTATGCTGCATATCATGGGGGGCCCCAAATACGTGCCGCATGTCATGAGGGCCCCACATGCATGGCGCATGTCATGGGGGCCCCAAATGCATGCCGCATGTTATGGGGGCCGCAAATATGTGCTGCATGTCATGTGGGCCCCAAATATGTGCCAAATGTCAAGAGGGCCCCACATGAATGTCGCGTGTCATGGGAGCCCCAAATGCTTGCCGCATGTCATTTCGTCCCCACATGCATGCCACAGGTCATGGGGGACCCACATACATGCCGCGTGTCATGGGAGCCCCAAATGCATGCCCCCTTTTATGGTGGCACCACATGCATGCCGCATGTCATGGGGGCCCCAAATGCATACCGCATGTCATGGGGGCCCCAAATGCATGCCGCATGTTATGGGGGCCCTAAATGTATGCCGCATGTCATGGCAGCCCCAATACGTGCCACATGTCATGGGGGCCCACGTGCATGCCGCATGTCATGGGTGCCCCACATGCATGCCTCATGTCATGGGGGCTCCAAATGCATGCCTCATGTCATGGCGTCCCCAAAGGCATGCCTCATATCATGGGGGCCCCACATGCATGCCACATGTCATAGTGGCCCCACATGCATGCCACGTGTCAAGGGAGCCCCAAATGAATGTCGCATGTCAAGGGGGCCCCATGTGCATGCCGCATGTCATGGGGACCCACATGCATGCAGCATGTCATGGAGGCCCCATGACATGCGACAAGCATTTGGGCCCCACATGCATGCCGCATGCCATGGGCCCCCCAAATGCATGCCGCATGTCATAGGGGCCCCACATGCATGCCGCATGTCAGGGGGCCCAAATGCTTGCCACATGTCATGGGGGCCATAAATGCATGCCGCATGTCATGGGGGCCCCAAATGCATGCCGCATGTCTCAGGTACCCCAAATGCATGCAGCATGTTATGCATGCCCCAAATGCATGCCACATGTCATGGGAGCCCAAATGCATGCCGCATGTCATGGGGGCCCCACATGCATGCCGCATGTCATGGGGGCCCCAAATGCATGCCGCATGTCATGGGGGCCCCAAATGCATGCCGCATGTCATAGGGGCCCCACATGCATGACGCATGTCATGGGGGCCCCACATGCATGCCGCATGTCATGGGGGCCCAAATGCTTGCCGCATGTCATGGGGGCCAGAAATGCATGCCGCATGTCATAGGGGCCCCACATGCATGGCGCATTTCATGGGGGCCCTACATGCATGCCGCATGTCATGGGGGCCCCAAGTGCATGCCTCATGTCATGGGGGCCCCAAATGCATGCCACATGTCATAGTGGCGCCAAATGCATGCTGCATGTCATGAGGGGCCCACGTGCATGCCGCATGTCATGGGGGCCCCAAATGCATGGCTCAAGTCATGGGGGCCCCAAATGCATGCCACATATCATGGGGGCCCCACGTGCATGCTGCATATATTGGGGGCCCCAAATGCATGCCACATGTCATGAGGGCCCCGCTTGCATGCCGCATGTCATTGGGGCCCCGCAGGCATTCCGCATGTCATGGGGGCCTCACATGCATTCCGCATGTCATGAGGCCCAAATGCATGCCGCATGTCATGGGGGCCCAACGTGCATGCCGCATGTATTGGGGTCCCCAACTGCATGCCGCATATCATGGGGCCCCACATGCATGCCACATGTCATGGGGGCCCCACATGCTTGCCGCATTTCATGGGGGACCCAAATGCATGCATACCGCATGTCATTGGGGCCCCGCAGGCATTCCGCATGTCATGGGGGCCTCACGTGCATTCCGCATGTCATGGGGGCCCCACGGACATGCTGCATGTCATTGGGGCCCCACGTGCTTGCTGCATGTCATGGGGGCCCCACGTGCATGCCTCATGTCACGGGGGTCACACATGTATGCCGCATGTCATGGGGGCCCCACGTGCATGCCGCATGTCATGGCCCCCCAAATGCATGCCGCATGTCATAGGGGTCCCACATGCATGCCGCATGTCATGGGGGCCCCAAATGCATGCTGCATGTCATGAGGGCCCCACGTGCATGGCGCATTTCATGGGGGACCCAAATGCATGCTGCATGTCATGAGGGCCCCACGTGCATGGCGCATTTCATGGGGGACCCAAATGCATGCCGCATGTCATGGAGGCCCCATGTGCATGCCACATGTAATGGGGGCCCCAAATGCATGCGGCATGTCATAGGGGCCCCACGTGCATGCCGCATGTCTCGGGCACCCCAAATGCATGCCGCATATAATGGGGCCCCCAAATTCATGCCGCAAGTCATGGGGGCCATAAATGCATGCCGCATGTCAAGGGGCCCCCACGTGCATGACGCATGTCATGGGGACCCACATGCATGCCACATGTCATGGAGGCCCCCATGACATGCGGCAAGCATTTGGGCCCCACATGCATGCTGCATGCCATGGGGCTCCCAAATGCATGCCGCATGTCAAGGGGGCCCAACATGCATGTCATGGAGGCCCAAATGCTTGCCGCATGTCATGGGGGCCCCACATGCATGCCGCATGTCATGGGGCCCAAAAGCTTGCCGCATGTCATGGGGGCCATAAATGCATGCCGCATGTCATGGGAGCCCCACATGAATGGCGCATGTCAAGGGGGCCCAACGTGCATGCCGCATGTATTGGGGGCCCCAAATTCATGCCGCAAGTCATGAGGGCCCTGCATGCATTCCGCATGTCATGGGGGGCCCACATGCATGCTGCATGCCATGGGGCTCCCAAATGCATGCCGCATGTCAAGGGGGCCCAACATGCATGTCATGGGGGCCCAAATGCTTGCCGCATGTCATGGGGGCCCCACATGCATGCCGCATGTCATGGGGCCCAAAAGCTTGCCGCATGTCATGGGGGCCATAAATGCATGCCGCATGTCATGGGAGCCCCACATGAATGGCGCATGTCAAGGGGGCCCAACGTGCATGCCGCATGTATTGGGGGCCCCAAATTCATGCCGCAAGTCATGAGGGCCCTGCATGCATTCCGCATGTCATGGGGGGCCCAAATGCATGCCGCATGTCATGGGGGCCCCAAATGCATGCCGCATGTTATGGGGGATTCAAATGCATGCCGCATGTCATGGGGGTCCCACATGCATGCCGCATGTCATGGGGGCCCCAAATGCATGCCTCAAGTCATGGGGCCCCCCAAATGGATGCCGCATTTCATAGGG
This sequence comes from Phyllobates terribilis, assembly GCF_046119375.1. NCBI lineage: Eukaryota > Metazoa > Chordata > Amphibia > Anura > Dendrobatidae > Phyllobates > Phyllobates terribilis. The sequence goes on along the minus strand of NW_027362942.1, from coordinate 2,958,029 downwards.
GCCCCACATGCATGACGCATATCTTGGGGCCCACAAATGCATGCCACATGTCATAGGGGCCCCACATGCATGGCACATGTCATAGGGGCCCCACGTACATGGCTCATGTCATGGGTGCCCCACCTGCATGCCGCATGTCATTGGGGCCCCAATTGCATGCAGCATGTCATGAGGGCCCCACATGCATGCCGCATGTCATGGGGGTCCCACGTGCATGCTGCATGTCATTGGGGCCCCACGTGCTTGCCGCATGTCACGAGGGCCACAAATGTATGCCGCATGTCATGGGGGCCCCACGTGCATGCCGCATGTCATGGGGCCACCCAAATGCATGCAGCATGTCATGGGGGCCCCACGTGCATGCCACATGTCATGGGGAGCCCACATGCATGCCGCATATCATAGGGGCCCCACATGCATGGAGCATGTCATGGGGGCCCCACGTGCATGCCGCATGTCATGGGGGATCCAAACTCATGCCGCATGTCATTGGGGCCCCAAGCGTATGCCGCATTTCATGGGGGCCCCATGTGCATGCCACATGTAATGTGGGCCCCAAATGCATGCGGCATGACATAGAGGCCCCACGTGCATGCCACATGTCTCGGGCACCCCAAATGCATGCATCATGTTATGGGGGCCCCACGTGCATGCCGCATGTCTCAGGTACCCCAAATGCATGCAGCATGTTATGCAGGCCCCAAATGCATGCCGCATGTCATGGGGGCCCAAATGCATGCTGCATGTCATGGGGCCGCCACATGCATGCCGCATGTCATGGGTGCCCCAAATGCATGCCGCATGTCATGGGGGCTCCACGTGCATGCCGCATTTCATGGGGGACCCAAATGCATGCCGCATGTCATGGGGCCCCCAAATGCATGTCGCATGTCATGGGGGCCCCACGTGCATGCTGCATGTCATGGGGGCCCCAAATGAATGCCTCATGTCATGGGGGCCCCAAATGCATGCCGCATGTCATGGGGCCCCCCAAATGCATGCAACATGTCTTGGGGCCCACAAATGCATGCCGCATGTCATAGGGGCCCCACATGCATGGCGTATTTCATGGGGGCCCCAAATGCGTGCCGCATATCATGGGGGCTCCAAATTCATGCCACAAGTCATGGGGGCCATAAATGCATGCCGCATGTCAATGGGGCCCCACGTGCATGACGCATGTTTTGGGGACCCACATGCATGCCGCATGTCATGGAGGCCCCCATGACATGCGGCAAGCATTTGGGCCCCACATGCATGCTGCATGCCATGGGGCCCCCAAATGCATGCCGCATGTCAAGGGGGTCCCACATGCATGCCGCATGTCATGGGGGCCCAAATGCTTGCCGCATATCATGGGGGCCCCACATGCATGCCGCATGTCATGGGGCCCAAAAGCTTGCCGCATGTCATGGGGGCCATAAATGCATGCCGCATGTCATGGGAGACCCACATGAATGTCGCATGTCAAGGGGGCCCAACGTGCATGCCGCATGTATTGGGGGGCCCAAATTCATGCCGCATGTCATGAGGGCCCTGCATGCATGCCACATGTCATGGGGGCCCCGCAGGCATTCCGCATGTCATGGGGGGCCCAAATGCATGCCGCATGTCATGGGGGCCCCACGTGCATGCCGCATGTAATGGGGGATTCAAATGCATGCCGCATGTCATGGGGGTCCCACATGCATGCCGCATGTCATGGGGCCCCCAAATGCATGCCTCAAGTCATGGGGGCCCCACGTGCATGCCGCATGTCATGGGGGCCCCACGTGCATGCCGCATGTCATGGGGGCCCCGCAGGCATTCCACATGTCATGGGGGCCCCAAATAAATGCTGCATTTCATGGGGGCCCCACGTGCATGCCGCATGTCATGGGGCCCCCCAAATGGATGCCGCATGTCATAGGGGCCCCACATGCATGCCGCAGATCATGGGGGCCCCAAATGCATGTTAGCATGTCATGGGGCCCCACGTGCATGCAGCATGTAATGGGGATCCAAATGCACGCCGCATGTCATGGGGGCCCAAATGCATGACGCATGTCATGGATGCTGCACGTGCATGCCGCATGTAATGGGGCCCCCAAATTCATGTCGCATGTCATAGGGGCCCCACGTGCATTCCGCATGTCATGGGGCCCCCAAATGCATGCCGCATGTCATGGGGGCCCCACGTGCATGCCGCATGTCTTGGGGCCCACAAATGCATGCCGCATGTCATAGGGGCCCCACATGCATGGCGCATTTCATGGGGGCCCTACATGCATGCCGCATGTCATGGGGGCCCCAAATGCATGCCTCATGTCATGGGGGCCCCAAATGCATGCCGCATGTCATAGTGGTTTCCAAATGCATGCTGCATGTCATGAGGGGCCCACGTGCATGCCGCAAGTCATGGGGGCCCCAAATGCATGCCACATATCATGGGGGCCCCACGTGCATGCTGCATATATTGGGGGCCCCAAATGCATGCCACATGTCATGAGGGCCCCGCTTGCATGCCGCATGTCATTGGGGCCCCGCAGGCATTCCGCATGTCATGGGGGCCCCACGTACATGCTGCATGTCATTGGGGCCCCACGTGCTTGCCGCATTTAATGGGGGACGCAAATGCATGCATGCCGCATGTCATTGGGGCCCCGCAGGCATTCCGCATGTCATGGGGGCCTCACGTGCATTCCGCATGTCATGGGGGCCCCACGTACATGCTGCATGTCATTGGGGCCCCACGTGCTTGCCGCATGTCATGGGGCCCCCCAAATGCAGGTCGCATGTCACAGGGGTCCCACATGCATGCCGCATGTCATGGGGGCCCCAAATGCATGCCGCATGTCATAGTGGCCCCAAATGCATGCTGCATGTCATGAGGGCCCCACGTGCATGCCGCATGTCATAGGGGCCCCACATGCATGCCGCATGTCATGGGGGCCCCACATGCATGCCGCATGTCATGGGGATCCAAACTCATGCTGCATGTCATTGGGGCCCCAAGCGTATGCCGCATGTCATGGAGGCCCCATGTGCATGCCGCATTTCATGGGGGACCCAAATGCATGCCGCATGTCATAGGGGCCCCAAATGCATGTCGCATGTCATGGGGGACCCACATGCATGCTGCATGTCATGGGGGCCCCAAATGCATGCCGCATGTCATGGGGCCCCCCAAATGCATGCAGCATGTCATGGGGGCCCACATGCATGCCGCATGTCATGGGGGCACCACTTGCATGCAGCATGTCATGGGGGCACCACTTGCATGCAGCATGTAATGGGGGATCCAAATGTATGACGCATGTAATGGGGGTCCCACATGCATGCCACATGTCATGGGGGCCCACATGCATGCCGCATGTCATGGGGGCACCACTTGCATGCAGCATGTAATGGGGGATCCAAATGCATGACGCATGTCAAGGGGGCCCCACGTGCATGCCGCATGTCATGGGGACCCACATGCATGCCGCATGTCATGGAGGCCCCCATGACATGCGACAAGCATTTGGGCCCCACATGCATGCCGCATGCCATGAGGCCCCCAAATGCATGCCGCATGTCATGGGGGCCCAAATGCTTGCCGCATGTCATGGGGGCCATAAATGGATGCCGCATGTCATGGGAGCCCCACATGCATGCCACATGTCATGGGGGCCCCAAATGAATGTTGCATGTCAAGGGGGCCCCACGTGCATGCCGCATGGCTTGGGGGTCCCACATGCATGCTGCATGTCATGGGGGCCCCAAATGCATGCGTCAAGTCATGGGGGCCCCAAATGCATGCTTCAATTCATGGGGGCTCCAAATGCATGCCGCATGTCATGGGGGCCCCACATGCATGCCGCATGTCATGGGGGCCATAAATGCATGCTGCATGTCATGGGGGCCCAACGTGCATGCCGCATGTATTGGGGGCCCAAAATTCATGCCGCATGTCATGGGGGCCCCGCAGGCATTCCGCATGCCATGGGGGCCCCAAATGCATGCCGCATGTCATGACGGGCCCACGTGCATGACGCATGTCATGGGGGCCCCAAATGCATGGCTCAAGTCATGGGGGCCCCAAATGCATGCCACATATCATGGGGGCCCCACGTGCATGCTGCATATATTGGGGGCCCCAAATGCATGGCTCAAGTCATAGGGGCCCCACATGCATGACGCATGTCATGGGGGCCCCACATGCATGCCGCATGTCACGGAGGCCCCAAATGCATGCCGCATGTCATGGGAGCCCCACATGAATGTTGCATGTCAAGGGGGCCCCACGTGCATGCCGCATGTCATGGGGACCCCAAATGCATGCCGCATGTAATGGGGGCCATAAATGCATGCCGCATGTCATGGGGGCCCAACGTGCATGCCGCATGTATTGTGGGCCCCAAATTCATGCTGCATGTCATGAGGGCCCTGCATGCATGCCGCATGTCACTGGGGCCCCGCAGGCATACCGCATGTCATGGGGGGCCCAAATGCATGCCGCATGTCATGGGGTCCCCACGTGCATGCCGCATGTAATGGGGGATTCAAATGCATGCCACATGTCATGGGGGTCCCACGTGCATGCCGCATGTCATGGGGATTCAAATGTATTCCGCATGGCTTGGGGGTCCCACATGCATGCTGCATGACATGGGGGCCCCAAATGCATGCGTCAAGTCATGGGGGCCCCAAATGCATGCCTCAATTCATGGGGGCTCCAAATGCATGCCGCATGTCATGGGGGCCCCACATGCATGCCGCATGTCATGGGGCCCCCAAATGCATGCCGCATGTCATGGGGTTCCCACATGCATGCCGCATGTCATGGGGGCCCAAATGCTTGCCGCATGTCATGGGGGCCATAAATGCATGCTGCATGTCATGGGGGCCCAACGTGCATGCCACATGTATTGGGGGCCCCACATGCTTGCCGCATTTCATGGGGGACCCAAATGCATGCATACCGCATGTCATTGGGGCCCCGCAGGCATTCCGCATGTCATGGGGGCCTCACGTGCATTCCGCATGTCATGGGGGCCCCACGGACATGCTGCATGTCATTGGGGCCCCACGTGCTTGCTGCATGTCATGGGGGCCCCACGTGCATGCCTCATGTCACGGGGGTCACAAATGTATGCCGCATGTCATGGGGGCCCCACGTGCATGCCGCATGTCATGCCCCCCCAAATGCATGCCGCATGTCATAGGGGTCCCACATGCATGCCGCATGTCATGGGGGCCCCAAATGCATGCTGCATGTCATGAGGGCCCCACGTGCATGGCGCATTTCATGGGGGACCCAAATGCATGCTGCATGTCATGAGGGCCCCACGTGCATGGCGCATTTCATGGGGGACCCAAATGCATGCCGCATGTCATGGAGGCCCCATGTGCATGCCACATGTAATGGGGGCCCCAAATGCATGCGGCATGTCATAGGGGCCCCACGTGCATGCCGCATGTCTCGGGCACCCCAAATGCATGCCGCATATAATGGGGCCCCCAAATTCATGCCGCAAGTCATGGGGGCCATAAATGCATGCCGCATGTCATGGGGCCCCCACGTGCATGACGCATGTCATGGGGACCCACATGCATGCCACATGTCATGGAGGCCCCCATGACATGCGGCAAGCATTTGGGCCCCACATGCATGCTGCATGCCATGGGGCTCCCAAATGCATGCCGCATGTCAAGGGGGCCCAACATGCATGTCATGGAGGCCCAAATGCTTGCCGCATGTCATGGGGGCCCCACATGCATGCCGCATGTCATGGGGCCCAAAAGCTTGCCGCATGTCATGGGGGCCATAAATGCATGCCGCATGTCATGGGAGCCCCACATGAATGGCGCATGTCAAGGGGGCCCAACGTGCATGCCGCATGTATTGGGGGCCCCAAATTCATGCCGCAAGTCATGAGGGCCCTGCATGCATTCCGCATGTCATGGGGGCCCCATATGCATGCTGCATGCCATGGGGCTCCCAAATGCATGCCGCATGTCAAGGGGGCCCAACATGCATGTCATGGGGGCCCAAATGCTTGCCGCATGTCATGGGGCCCAAAAGCTTGCCGCATGTCATGGGGGCCATAAATGCATGCCGCATGTCATGGGAGCCCCACATGAATGGCGCATGTCAAGGGGGCCCAACGTGCATGCCGCATGTATTGGGGGCCCCAAATTCATGCCGCAAGTCATGAGGGCCCTGCATGCATTCCGCATGTCATGGGGGGCCCAAATGCATGCCGCATGTTATGGGGGATTCAAATGCATGCCGCATGTCATGGGGGTCCCACATGCATGCCGGATGTCATGGGGGCCCCAAATGCATGCCTCAAGTCATGGGGCCCCCCAAATGGATGCCGCATTTCATAGGGGCCCCACATGCATGACGCATATCTTGGGGCCCACAAATGCATGCCACATGTCATAGGGGCCCCACATGCATGGCACATGCCATAGGGGCCCCACGTACATGGCTCATGTCATGGGTGCCCCACCTGCATGCCGCATGTCATTGGGGCCCCAATTGCATGCAGCATGTCATGAGGGCCCCACATGCATGCCGCATGTCACGAGGGCCACAAATGTATGCCGCATGTCATGGGGGCCCCACGTGCATGCCGCATGTCATGGGGCCACCCAAATGCATGCAGCATGTCATGGGGGCCCCACGTGCATGCCACATGTCATGGGGAGCCCACATGCATGCCGCATATCATAGGGGCCCCACATGCATGGAGCATGTCATGGGGGCCTCACGTGCATGCCGCATGTCATGGGGGATCCAAACTCATGCCGCATGTCATTGGGGCCCCAAGCGTATGCCGCATTTCATGGGGGCCCCATGTGCATGCCACATGTAATGTGGGCCCCAAATGCATGCCGCATGTCATGGGGGCCCCACATGCATGGCGTATTTCATGGGGGCCCCAAATGCGTGCCGCATATCATGGGGGCTCCAAATTCATGCCACAAGTCACGGGGGCCATAAATGCATGCCGCATGTCAATGGGGCCCCACGTGCATGACGCATGTCATGGGGACCCACATGCATGCCGCATGTCATGGAGGCCCCCATGACATGCGGCAAGCATTTGGGCCCCACATGCATGCTGCATGCCATGGGGCCCCCAAATGCATGCCGCATGTCAAGGGGGTCCCACATGCATGCCGCATGTCATGGGGGCCCAAATGCTTGCCGCATGTCATGGGGGCCCCACATGCATGCCGCATGTCATGGGGCCCAAAAGCTTGCCGCATGTCATGGGGGCCATAAATGCATGCCGCATGTCATGGGAGCCCCACATAAATGTCGCATGTCAAGGGGGCCCAACGTGCATGCCGCATGTATTGGGGGGCCCAAATTCATGCCGCATGTCATGAGGGCCCCACGTGCATGCCGCATGTAATGGGGGATTCAAATGCATGCCGCATGTCATGGGGGTCCCACATGCATGCCGCATGTCATGGGGCCCCCAAATGCATGCCTCAAGTCATGGGGGCCCTAAATGCATGCCGCATGTCATTGGGGCCCCACATGCATGCCACATGTCATGGGGTCCCCACATGCATGCCGCATGTCATGGGGGCTCAAATGCTTGCCGCATGTCATGGGGGCCATAAATGCATGCCGCATGTCATGGGGGCCCAACAAGCATGCCGCATGTATTGGGGGCCCCAAATTCATGCAGCATGTCATAGGGGCCCCACATGCATGGCGCATTTCATGGGGGCCCCACTTGCATGCAGCATGTAATGGGCGATCCAAATGCATGCTGCACGTCATGGGGGCCCCACGTGCATGCCGCATGTCATGGGGGCCCCGCAGGCATTCCACATGTCATGGGGGCCCCAAATAAATGCTGCATTTCATGGGGGCCCCACGTCCATGCCGCATGTCATGGGGCCCCCCAAATGGATGCCGCATGTCATAGGGGCCCCACATGCATGCCGCAGATCATGGGGGCCCCAAATGCATGTTAGCATGTCATGGGGCCCCACGTGCATGCCACATGCCATTGGGGGCCCACATGCATGCCGCATGTCATGGGGGCCACACTTGCATGCAGCATGTAATGGGGATCCAAATGCATGACGCATGTCATGGGGGCCCCAAATGCATGCGGCATGTCATAGTGGCCCCACGTGCATACCACATGTCATGGGGGCCCCACATGCATGCCGCATGTCATGGGGGCCCAAATGCATGACGCATGTCATGGATGCTCCACGTGCATGCCGCATGTAATGGGGCCCCCAAATTCATGTCGCATGTCATAGGGGCCCCACGTGCATTCCGCATGTCATGGGGCCCCCAAATGCATGCCGCATGTCATGGGGGCCCCACGTGCATGCCGCATGTCATAGGGGCCCCACATGCATGGCGCATTTCATGGGGGCCCTACATGCATGCCGCATGTCATGGGGGCCCCAAATGCATGCCTCATGTCATGGGGGCCCCAAATGCATGCCGCATGTCATAGTGGTTTCCAAATGCATGCTGCATGTCATGAGGGGCCCACGTGCATGCCGCAAGTCATGGGGGCCCCAAATGCATGCCACATATCATGGGGGCCCCACGTGCATGCTGCATATATTGGGGGCCCCAAATGCATGCCACATGTCATGAGGGCCCCGCTTGCATGCCGCATGTCATTGGGGCCCCGCAGGCATTCCGCATGTCATGGGGGCCCCACGTACATGCTGCATGTCATTGGGGCCCCACGTGCTTGCCGCATTTAATGGGGGACGCAAATGCATGCATGCCGCATGTCATTGGGGCCCCGCAGGCATTCCGCATGTCATGGGGGCCTCACGTGCATTCCGCATGTCATGGGGGCCCCACGTACATGCTGCATGTCATTGGGGCCCCACGTGCTTGCCGCATGTCATGGGGCCCCCCAAATGCAGGTCGCATGTCACAGGGGTCCCACATGCATGCCGCATGTCATGGGGGCCCCAAATGCATGCCGCATGTCATAGTGGCCCCAAATGCATGCTGCATGTCATGAGGGCCCCACGTGCATGCCGCATGTCATAGGGGCCCCACGTGCATGCCGCATGTCATGGGGGCCCCACATGCATGCCGCATGTCATGGGGGATCCAAACTCATGCTGCATGTCATTGGGGCCCCAAGCGTATGCCGCATGTCATGGAGGCCCCATGTGCATGCCACATGTAATGGGGGCCACAAATGCATGCGGCATGTCATAGGGGCCCCACGTGCATGCCGCATGTCTCGGGCACCCCAAATTCATGCCGCATGTCATAGGGGCCCCACGTGCATGGCACAAATCATGGGTGCCCCACATGCATGCCGCATGTCATTGGGGCCCCAAATGCATGCCGCATGTCATTGGGGCCCCACATGCATGCCGCATTTCATGGGGGACCCAAATGCATGCCGCATGTCATAGGGGCCCCAAATGCATGTCGCATGTCATGGGGGACCCACATGCATGCTGCATGTCATGGGGGCCCCAAATGCATACCGCATGTCATGGGGGCCCCAAATGCATGCCGCATGTCATGGGGCCCCCCAAATGCATGCAGCATGTCATGGGGGCCCACATGCATGCCGCATGTCATGGGGGCACCACTTGCATGCAGCATGTCATGGGGGCACCAATTGCATGCAGCATGTAATGGGGGATCCAAATGTATGACGCATGTCATGGGGGTCCCACATGCATGCCACATGTCATGGGGGCCCACATGCATGCCGCATGTCATGGGGGCACCACTTGCATGCAGCATGTAATGGGGGATCCAAATGCATGACGCATGTCAAGGGGGCCCCACGTGCATGCCGCATGTCATTTGGACCCACATGCATGCCGCATGTCATGGAGGCCCCCATGACATGCGACAAGCATTTGGGCCCCACATGCATGCCGCATGCCATGAGGCCCCCAAATGCTTGCCGCATGTCATGGGGGCCATAAATGGATGCCGCATGTCATGGGAGCCCCACATGCATGCCACATGTCATGGGGGCCCCAAATGAATGTTGCATGTCAAGGGGGCCCCACGTGCATGCCGCATGGCTTGGGGGTCCCACATGCATGCTGCATGTCATGGGGGCCAAAAATGCATGCGTCAAGTCATGGGGGCCCCAAATGCATGCTTCAATTCATGGGGGCTCCAAATGCATGCCGCATGTCATGGGGGCCCCACATGCATGCCGCATGTCATGGGGCCCCCAAATGCATGCCGCATGTCATGGGGTTCCCACATGCATGCCGCATGTCATGGGGGCCCAAATGCTTGCCGCATGTCATGGGGGCCATAAATGCATGCTGCATGTCATGGGGGCCCAACGTGCATGCCGCATGTATTGGGGGCCCCAAATTCATGCCGCATGTCATGGGGGCCCCGCAGGCATTCCGCATGTCATGGGGGCCCCAAATGCATGCCGCATGTCATGACGGGCCCACGTGCATGACGCATGTCATGGGGGCCCCAAATGCATGGCTCAAGTCATGGGGGCCCCAAATGCATGCCACATATCATGGGGGCCCCACGTGCATGCTGCATATATTGGGGGCCCCAAATGCATGGCTCAAGTCATAGGGGCCCCACATGCATGACGCATGTCATGGGGTTCCCACATGCATGCCGCATGTCATGGGGGCCCAAATGCTTGCCGCATGTCATGGGGGCCATAAATGCATGCTGCATGTCATGGGGGCCCAACGTGCATGCCGCATGTATTGGGGGCCCCAAATTCATGCCGCATGTCATGGGGGCCCCGCAGGCATTCCGCATGTCATGGGGGCCCCAAATGCATGCCGCATGTCATGGGGGCCCCACGTGCATGCCGCATGTCACGGGGCGCCAAATGCATGCCGCATGTCATAGTGGCCCCAAATGCATGTTGCATGTCATGACGGGCCCACGTGCATGCCGCATGTCATGGGGGCCCCAAATGCATGGCTCAAGTCATGGGGGCCCCAAATGCATGCCACATATCATGGGGGCCCCACGTGCATGCTGCATATATTGGGGGCCCCAAATGCATGCCACATGTCATGAGGGCCCCGCTTGCATGCCGCATGTCATTGGGGCCCCGCAGGCATTCCGCATGTCATGGGCGCCTCACGTGCATTCCGCATGTCATGGGCGCCTCACGTGCATTCCGCATGTCATGGGGGCTCCACGTGCATGCTGCATGTCATTGGGGCCCCACGTGCTTGCCGCATGTCATGGGGTCCCACGTGCCTGCCTCATGTCACGGGGGCCACAAATGTATGCCGCATGTCATGGGGGCCCCACGTGCATGCCGCATGTCATGGGGCCCCCACATGCATGCCGCATGTCATCGGGGCCCCAAATGCATGCCGCAAGTCATGGGTGCCCCACATGCATGCCGCAAGTCATGGGTGCCCCACATGCATGCCGCATGTCATAGGGGCCCCACATGCATGGCACATGTCATGGGGGCCCCACATGCATGCCGCATGTCATGGGGGCCCCAAATGAATGTCGCATGTCAAGGAGGCCCCACGTGCATGACGCATGTCATGGGGACCCACATGCATGCTGCATGTCATGGAGGCCCCCAAATGCATGCAGCATGTCTTGGGGCCCACAAATGCATGCCGCATGTCATAGGGGCCCCACATGCATAGCGCATGTCATGGGGGACCCAAATGCATGACTCATGTCATGGGGGCCCCACGTGCATGTCGCATGTCATGGGGGATCCAAACTCATGCTGCATGTCATTGGGACCCCAAGCGTATGCCGCATGTCATGGAGGCCCCATGTGCATGCCACATGTAATGGGGGCCCCAAATGCATGCGGCATGTCATAGGGGCCCCACGTGCATTCCGCATGTCTCGGGTACCCCAAATGCATGCAGCATGTTATGGGGGCCCCAAATGCATGCTTCAATTCATGGGGGCTCCAAATGCATGCCGCATGTCATGGGGGCCCCACATGCATGCCGCATGTCATGGGGCCCCCAAATGCATGCCGCATGTCATGGGGTTCCCACATGCATGCCGCATGTCATGGGGGCCCAAATGCTTGCCGCATGTCATGGGGGCCATAAATGCATGCTGCATGTCATGGGGGCCCAACGTGCATGCCGCATGTATTGGGGGCCCCAAATTCATGCCGCATGTCATGGGGGCCCCGCAGGCATTCCGCATGTCATGGGGGCCCCAAATGCATGCCGCATGTCATGACGGGCCCACGTGCATGACGCATGTCATGGGGGCCCCAAATGCATGGCTCAAGTCATGGGGGCCCCAAATGCATGCCACATATCATGGGGGCCCCACGTGCATGCTGCATATATTGGGGGCCCCAAATGCATGGCTCAAGTCATAGGGGCCCCACATGCATGACGCATGTCATGGGGGCCCCACATGCATGCCGCATGTCACGGAGGCCCCAAATGCATGCCGCATGTCATGGGAGCCCCACATGAATGTTGCATGTCAAGGGGGCCCCACGTGCATGCCGCATGTCATGGGGACCCCAAATGCATGCCGCATGTCATGGGGGCCATAAATGCATGCCGCATGTCATGGGGGCCCAACGTGCATGCCGCATGTATTGTGGGCCCCAAATTCATGCCGCATGTCATGGGGGCCCAACGTGCATGCCACATGTAATGGGGGCCCCAAATGCATGCGGCATGTCATAGGGGCCCCACGTGCATGCCGCATGTCTCGGGTACCCCAAATGCATGCAGCATGTTATGGGGGCCCCACGTGCATGCCGCATGTCTCAGGTACCCCAAGTGCATGCAGCATGTTATGCAGGCCCCCATGATATGCGGCAAGCATTTGGGCCCCACATGCATGCCGCATGCCATGGGGCCCCCAAATGCATGCCGCATGTCATGGGGGCCCCACATGCATGCCGCATGTCATGAGGGCCCCACATGCATGGCGCATGTCATGGGGGCCCCAAATGCTTGCCGCATGTCATGGGGGCCACAAATATGTGCCACATTTCATGGGGGCCCAACGTGCATGCCGCATGTCTTTGGGCCCCAAATATTTGCCGCATGTCATGGGGGCCCCACATGCCTGCCATGTGTCATGGGGTCCCCACATGCATTCCGCATGTCATGAGGGCCCCACATGCATGGTGCAAGTCATCGGGGCCACACGTGCATGCCTCGTGTCATGGGGGCCCCAAACGCATGCCTCATTACACGGGGACCCCAAGTGCATGCTGCATGTCATGGGGACCCCAAATGCATGCCGCATGTCATGGGGACCCTAAATGTATGCCGCATGTCATGGGGGCCCAAAATACGTGCCACATATCAGGGGGCCCCACGTGCATGCCGCATATCATGGGTGCCCCACATGCATGCTGCATTTCATGGGGTCCCAAATGCATGCCCCATGTCATGGGGGGCCCACGTGCATGCCGCAAGTCATGGGGTCCCCAAATGCATGCCTCATGTCATGGGGTCCCTAAATGCATGCCGCATGTCAAGGGGGCCCCAAATGTATGCCGCATGTCATGGGGGCGCCACGTACATGACGCATGTCATGGGGCCCCAAATACGTGCTGCATGTCATGAGGGCCCCACATGCATGGCGCATGTCATGGGGGCCCCAAAGGCATGCCGCATGTCATGGGGGCCACAAATATGTGCCGCATGTCATGGGGGCCCAACGTGCATGCCGCATGTCTTGGGGAGCCAAATATTTGCCGCAAGTCGTGGGAGCCCCACATGCATGCCACGTGTCATGGGGTCCCCACGTGCATTCCGCATGTCATGGGAGCTCCACATGCATGCCGCATGTCATGGGGGCCCCATGTGCATGTCGCATTTCATGGGGGCCCCAAATGTATGCCGCATGTCATGAGGGCCCCAAATGCATGCCGCATGTCATGGAGGCCCCAAATGTATGCCGCATGTCATGGGGGCCCCAAATACATGCCGCATGTCATGGGGGCCCCCGTGCGTGCCGCATGTCATGGGGGCCACAAATACATGTCGCATGTTTTGGGGCCCCCAAATACGTGCCGCATTTCATGGGGGCCCCACGTGCTTGTCGCATGTTATGGAGTCCCCAAATGCATGCCGCCTGTCATGGGGGCCCCACGAGCATGCCGCATTTCCTTGGGGACCCTAAATGCATGCTACATGTCAGGGGCTCCAAATGCTTGCTGCATGTCATGGAAGCCCCAAATACATGCCACTTGTAATGGGGGCGCCAAATGCATGGCGCATGTCATAGGGGCCCCACATGCATGCCACATATCATGAGGGCAACACGTGCATGCCGCATGTAATGGGGGCCCCACATGCAAGCTGGGTGTTATTGGGCCCCCATGACAACCAGCATGCATGTGGGGCCCCACATACATGGCGCATGTCATGGGGGCCCCAAATGCATGCCGCATGTCAAGGGGGCCCCAAATTTTTGCCTCATGTCATCGGGGCCCCACATGCATGCTGGTTGTCATGGGGGCCCAAATGCATGCCGCATGTCATGGGGGCCCATGTGCATGCCGCATGTCATGGGGGACCAAATGCATGGCGCATGTTATGGGGGCCCCACGTGCATGCCGCTTGTCTTAGGGGCCCCAAGTACGTGCCGCATAATGGGGTCCCACATGCATGGTGCGTGTCATGTGGCATGCATGTGGCCCCCAAATTCATGCTGCATGTCATGGGGGCCCCAATTGCATGACCCATGTTATGGAGGCTGCACATGCATGCCACATTTCATGGGGGCCACAAATGCATGCCGCATGTCATTTGGGCCCCAAAAGTATGCTGCATATCATGGGGGGCCCCAAATACGTGCCGCATGTCATGAGGGCCCCACATGCATGGCGCATGTCATGGGGGCCCCAAATGCATGCCGCATGTTATGGGGGCCGCAAATATGTGCTGCATGTCATGTGGGCCCCAAATATGTGCCAAATGTCAAGAGGGCCCCACATGAATGTCGCGTGTCATGGGAGCCCCAAATGCTTGCCGCATGTCATTTCGTCCCCACATGCATGCCACAGGTCATGGGGGCCCCACATACATGCCGCGTGTCATGAGAGCCCCAAATGCATGCCCCCTTTCATGGGGGCACCACGTGCATGCCGCATGTCATGGGGGCCCCAAATGCATACCGCATGTCATGGGGGCCCCAAATGCATGTCGCATGTTATGGGGGCCCTAAATGTATGCCGCATGTCATGGCAGCCCCAATACGTGCCACATGTCATGGGGCCCCACGTGCATGCCGCATGTCATGGTTGCCCCACATGCATGCCTCATGTCATGGGGGCTCCAAATGCATGCCTCATGTCATGGCGTCCCCAAAGGCATGCCTCATGTCATGGGGGCCCCACATGCATGCCACATGTCATAGTGGCCCCACATGCATGCCACGTGTCAAGGGAGCCCCAAACGAATGTCGAATGTCATGGAGGCCCCATGACATGCGACAAGCATTTGGGCCCCACATGCATGCCGCATGCCATGAGCCCCCAAATGCATGCCGCATGTCATGGGGGCCCCACATGCATGCCGCATGTCATGGGGGCCCAAATGCTTGCCACATGTCATGGGGGCCATAAATGCATGCTGCATGTCATGGGTGCCCCACATGCATGACGCATGTCATCGGGGCCCGAAATGCATGCCACATGTCATAGTGGCCCCACATGCATGCCACGTGTCAAGGGAGCCCCAAACGAATGTCGAATGTCATGGAGGCCCCATGACATGCGACAAGCATTTGGGCCCCACATGCATGCCGCATGCCATGAGCCCCCCAAATGCATGCCGCATGTCATGGGGGCCCCACATGCATGCCGCATGTCATCGGGGCCCCAAATGCATGCCGCATGTCATGGGGCCCCCCAAATGCATGCAGCATGTCATGGGGGCCCACATGCATGCCGCATGTCATGGGGGCACCACTTGCATGCAGCATGTCATGGGGGCACCACTTGCATGCAGCATGTAATGGGGGATCCAAATGTATGACGCATGTCATGGGGGTCCCACATGCATGCCACATGTCATGGGGGCCCACATGCATGCCGCATGTCATGGGGGCACCACTTGCATGCAGCATGTAATGGGGGATCCAAATGCATGACGCATGTCAAGGGGGCCCCACGTGCATGCCGCATGTCATGGGGACCCACATGCATGCCGCATGTCATGGAGGCCCCCATGACATGCGACAAGCATTTGGGCCCCACATGCATGCCGCATGCCATGAGGCCCCCAAATGCATGCCGCATGTCATGGGGGCCCAAATGCTTGCCGCATGTCATGGGGGCCATAAATGGATGCCGCATGTCATGGGAGCCCCACATGCATGCCACATGTCATGGGGGCCCCAAATGAATGTTGCATGTCAAGGGGGCCCCACGTGCATGCCGCATGGCTTGGGGGCCCCACATGCATGCCGCATGTCATGGGGGCCCAAATGCTTGCCGCATGTCATGGGGGCCAGAAATGCATGCCGCATGTCATAGGGGCCCCACATGCATGGCGCATTTCATGGGGGCCCTACATGCATGCCGCATGTCATGGGGGCCCCAAGTGCATGCCTCATGTCATGGGGGCCCCAAATGCATGCCGCATGTCATAGTGGCCCCAAATGCATGCTGCATGTCATGAGGGGCCCACATGCATGCCGCATGTCATGGGGGCCCCAAATGCATGGCTCAAGTCATGGGGGCCCCAAATGCATGCCACATATCATGGGGGCCCCACGTGCATGCTGCATATATTGGGGGCCCCAAATGCATGCCACATGTCATGAGGGCCCCGCTTGCATGCCGCATGTCATTGGGGCCCCGCAGGCATTCCGCATGTCATGGGGGCCTCACGTGCATTTCGCATGTCATGGGGCCCAAATGCCTGCCGCATGTCATGGGGGCCCAACGTGCATGCCGCATGTATTGGGGTCCCCAACTGCATGCCGCATATCATGGGGCCCCACATGCTTGCCGCATTTCATGGGGGACCCAAATGCATGCATACCGCATGTCATTGGGGCCCCGCAGGCATTCCGCATGTCATGGGGGCCTCACGTGCATTCCGCATGTCATGGGGCCCCCACATGCTTGCTGCATGTCATGGGGGCCCCACATGCATGCCTCATGTCACGGGGGTCACAAATGTATGCCGCATGTCATGGGGGCCCCACGTGCATGCCGCATGTCATGCCCCCCCAAATGCATGCCGCATGTCATAGGGGTCCCACATGCATGCCGCATGTCATGGGGGCCCCAAATGCACGCCGCATGTCATAGTGACCCCAAATGCATGCTGCATGTCATGAGGGCCCCACGTGCATGGCGCATTTCATGGGGGAACCAAATGCATGCCGCATGTCAAGGGGGCCCAACATGCATGTCGCATGTCATGGGGGCCCAAATGCTTGCCGCATGTCATGGGGGCCCCACATGCATGCCGCATGTCATGGGGCCCAAAAGCTTGCCGCATGTCATGGGGGCCATAAATGCATGCCGCATGTCATGGGAGCCCCACATGAATGGCGCATGTCAAGGGGGCCCAACGTGCATGCCGCATGTATTGGGGGCCCCAAATTCATGCCGCAAGTCATGAGGGCCCTGCATGCATGCCGCATGTCATGGGGGCCCCAAATGCATGCCGCATGTAATGGGGGATTCAAATGCATGCCGCATGTCATGGGGGTCCCACATGCATGCCGCATGTCATGGGGGCCCCAAATGCATGCCTCATGTCATGGGGGCCCCAAATGCATGCCGCATGTCATGGGGCCCCCCAAATGCATGCAACATGTCTTGGGGCCCACAAATGCATGCCGCATGTCATAGGGGCCCCACATGCATGGCGTATTTCATGGGGGCCCCAAATGCATGCCGCATATCATGGGGGCCCCAAATTCATGCCGCAAGTCATGGGGGGCATAAATGCATGCCGCATGTCAAGGGGGCCCCACGTGCATGACGCATGTCATGGGGACCCACATGCATGCCGCATGTCATGGAGGCCCACATGACATGCGGCAAGCATTTTGGCCCCACATGCATGCTGCATGCCATGGGGCCCCCAAATGCATGCCGCATGTCAAGGGGGTCCCACATGCATGTCGCATGTCATGGGGGCCCAAATGCTTGCCGCATGTCATTGGGGCCCCACATGCATGCCGTATGTCATGGGGCCCAAAAGCTTGCCGCATGTCATGGGGGCCATAAATGCATGCCGCATGTCATGGGAGCCCCACATGAATGTCGCATGTCAAGGGGGCCCAACGTGCATGCCGCATGTATTGGGGGCCCCAAATTCATGCCGCATGTCATGAGGGCCCTGCATGCATGCCACATGTCATGGGGGCCCCGCAGGCATTCCGCATGTCATGGGGGCCCCAAATGCATGCCGCATGTCATGGGGGCCCCACGTGCATGCCGCATGTAATGGGGGATTCAAATGCATGCCGCATGTCATGGGGGTCCCACATGCATGCCGCATGTCATGGGGGCCCCAAATGCATGCCTCAAGTCATGGGGGCCCCAAATGCATGCCGCATGTCATGGGGGCTCAAATGCTTGCCGCATGTCATGGGGGCCATAAATGCATGCCGCATGTCATGGGGGCCCAACAAGCATGCCGCATGTATTGGGGGCCCCAAATTCATGCAGCATGTCATAGGGGCCCCACATGCATGGCGCATTTCATGGGGGCCCCACTTGCATGCAGCATGTAATGGGGGATCCAAATGCATGCTGCACGTCATGGGGGCCCCACGTGCATGCCGCATGTCATGGGGGCCCCGCAGGCATTCCACATGTCATGGGGGCCCCAAATAAATGCTGCATTTCATGGGGGGCCCCACGTGCATGCCGCATGTCATGGGGCCCCCCAAATGGATGCCGCATGTCATAGGGGCCCCACATGCATGCCGCATATCATTGGGGCCCCAAATGCATGCAGCATGTCATGGGGGCCCCACGTGCATGCCACATGTCATTGGGGGCCCACATGCATGCCACATGTCATGGGGGCCACACTTGCATGCAGCATGTAATGGGGATCCAAATGCATGACGCATGTCATGGGGGCCCCAAATGCATGCGGCATGTCATAGTGGCCCCACGTGCATACCACATGTCATGGGGGCCCCACATGCATGCCGCATGTCATGGAGGCCCAAATGCATGACGCATGTCATGGATGCTCCACGTGCATGCCGCATGTAATGGGGCCCCCAAATTCATGTCGCATGTCATAGGGGCCCCACGTGCATTCCGCATGTCATGGGGGCCCCAAATGCATGCCGCATGTCATGGGGGCCCCACGTGCATGCCGCATGTCTTGGGGCCCACAAATGCATGCCGCATGTCATAGGGGCCCCACATGCATGGTGCATTTCATGGGGGCCCTACATGCATGCCGCATGTCATGGGGGCCCCACATGCATGCCTCATGTCATGGGGGCCTCAAATACATGCCGCATGTTATAGTGGTTTCCAAATGCATGCTGCATGTCATGAGGGGCCCACGTGCATGCCTCCAGTCATGGGGGCCCCAAATGCATGCCACATATCATGGGGGCCCCACGTGCATGCTGCATATATTGGGGGCCCCAAATGCATGCCACATGTCATGAGGGCCCCACTTGCATGCCGCATGTCATTGGGGCCCCGCAGGCATTCCGCATGTCATGGGGGCCCCACGTACATGCTGCATGTCATTGGGGCCCCACGTGCTTGCCGCATTTAATGGGGGACGCAAATGCATGCATGCCGCATGTCATTGGGGCCCCGCAGGCATTCCGCATGTCATGGGGGCCTCACGTGCATTCCGCATGTCATGGGGGCCCCACGTACATGCTGCATGTCATTGGGGCCCCACGTGCTTGCCGCATGTCATGGGGCCCCCCAAATGCAGGTCGCATGTCACAGGGGTCCCACATGCATGCCGCATGTCATGGGGGCCCCAAATGCATGCCGCATGTCATAGTGGCCCCAAATGCATGCTGCATGTCATGAGGGCCCCACGTGCATGCCGCATGTCATAGGGGCCCCACGTGCATGCCGCATGTCATGGGGGCCCCACATGCATGCCGCATGTCATGGGGGATCCAAACTCATGCTGCATGTCATTGGAGCCCCAAGCGTATGCCGCATGTCATGGAGGCCCCATGTGCATGCCACATGTAATGGGGGCCACAAATGCATGCGGCATGTCATAGGGGCCCCACGTGCATGCCGCATGTCTCGGGCACCCCAAATTCATGCCGCATGTCATAGGTGCCCCACGTGCATGGCGCAAATCATGGGTGCCCCACATGCATGCCGCATGTCATCGGGGCCCCAAATGCATGCCGCATGTCATAGGGGCCCCACATGCATGCCGCATTTCATGGGGGACCCAAATGCATGCCGCATGTCATAGGGGCCCCAAATGCATGTCGCATGTCATGGGGGACCCACATGCATGCTGCATGTCATGGGGGCCCCAAATGCATACCGCATGTCATGGGGGCCCCAAATGCATGCCGCATGTCATGGGGCCCCCCAAATGCATGCAACATGTCTTGGTGCCCACAAATGCATGCCACATGTGATAGGGGCCCCACATGCATGGCGCATTTCATGGGGCCCCCACATGCATGCGCATGTCATGGGGGCCTCAAATGCGTGCCGCATATCATGGGGGCCCCAAATGCATGCCGCATGTCATGGGGGCCCACATGCATGCCGCATGTCATGGGGGCACCACTTGCATGCAGCATGTAATGGGGGATCCAAATGCATGACGCATGTCAAGGGGGCCCCACGTGCATGCCGCATGTCATGGGGACCCACATGCATGCCGCATGTCATGGAGGCCCCCATGACATGCGACAAGCATTTGGGCCCCACATGCATGCCGCATGCCATGGGGCCCCCAAATGCATGCCGCATGCCATGGGGCCCCCAAATGCATGCCGCATGTCATGGGGGCCATAAATGGATGCCGCATGTCATGGGAGCCCCACATGCATGCCACATGTCATGGGGGCCCCAAATGAATGTTGCATGTCAAGGGGGCCCCACGTGCATGCCGCATGTCATGGGGACCCCACATGCATGCCGCATGTCATGGGGCCCCACATGCATGCCGCATGTCTCAGGTACCCCAAATGCATGCAGCATGTTATGCATGCCCCAAATGCATGCCACATGTCATGGGGGCCCCACATGCATGCCGCATGTCATGGGGATTCAAATGTATGCCGCATGGCTTGGGGGTCCCACATGCATGCTGCATGTCATGGGGGCCCCAAATGCATGCGTCAAGTCATGGGGGCCCCAAATGCATGCCTCAATTCATGGGGGCTCCAAATGCATGCCGCATGTCATGGGGGCCCCACATGCATGCCGCATGTCATGGGGCCCCCAAATGCATGCCGCATGTCATGGGGTTCCCACATGCATGCCGCATGTCATGGGGGCCCAAATGCTTGCCGCATGTCATGGGGGCCATAAATGCATGCTGCATGTCATGGGGGCCCAACGTGCATGCCGCATGTATTGGGGGCCCCAAATTCATGCCGCATGTCATGGGGGCCCCGCAGGCATTCCGCATGTCTTGGGGGCCCCAAATGCATGCCGCATGTCATGACGGGCCCACTTGCATGACGCATGTCATGGGGGCCCCAAATGCATGGCTCAAGTCATGGGGGCCCCAAATGCATGCCACATATCATGGGGGCCCCACGTGCATGCTGCATATATTGGGGGCCCCAAATGCATGGCTCAAGTCATAGGGGCCCCACATGCATGACGCATGTCATGGGGGCCCCACATGCATGCCGCATGTCACGGAGGCCCCAAATGCATGCCGCATGTCATGGGAGCCCCACATGAATGTCGCATGTCAAGGGGGCCCCATGTGCATGCCGCATGTCATGGGGACCCCAAATGCATGCCGCATGTCATGGGGGCCATAAATGCATGCCGCATGTCATGGGGGCCCAACGTGCATGCCGCATGTATTGTGGGCCCCAAATTCATGCTGCATGTCATGAGGGCCCAGCATGCATGCCGCATGTCACGGGGCCCCGCAGGCATTCCACATGTCATGGGGGCCCAAATGCATGCCGCATGTCATGGGGTCCCCACGTGCATGCCGCATGTAATGGGGGATTCAAATGCATGCCGCATGTCATGGGGGTCCCACGTGTATGCCGCATGTCATGGGGATTCAAATGTATGCCGCATGGCTTGGGGGTCCCACATGCATGCTGCATGTCATGGGGGCCCCAAATGCATGCGTCAAGTCATGGGGGCCCCAAATGCATGCCTCAATTCATGGGGGCTCCAAATGCATGCCGCATGTCATGGGGCCCCCAAATGCATGCCACATGTCATGGGGTTCCCACATGCATGCCGCATGTCATGGGGGCCCAAATGATTGCCGCATGTCATGGGGGCCATAAATGCATGCTGCATGTCATGGGGGCCCAACGTGCATGCCGCATGTATTGGGGGCCCCAAATTCATGCCGCATGTCATGGGGGCCCCGCAGGCATTCCGCATGTCATGGGGGCCCCAAATGCATGCCGCATGTCATTGGGGCCCCGCAGGCATTCCGCATGTCATGGGGGCCTCACGTGCATTCCGCATGTCATGGGGGCTCCACGTGCATGCTGCATGTCATTGGGGCCCCACGTGCTTGCCGCATGTCATGGGGTCCCACGTGCATGCCTCATGTCACGGGGGCCACAAATG
Source organism: Phyllobates terribilis (assembly GCF_046119375.1). Taxonomy (NCBI): domain Eukaryota; kingdom Metazoa; phylum Chordata; class Amphibia; order Anura; family Dendrobatidae; genus Phyllobates; species Phyllobates terribilis. The sequence continues at coordinate 2,935,344 of NW_027362942.1, read as the reverse complement.
TATGCCGCATGTCATGGGGGCCCCACGTGCATGCCGCATGTCATGGGGCCCCCACATGCATGCCGCATGTCATCGGGGCCCCACGTGCATGCCGCATATCATGGGGTCCCACATGCATGCCGCATGTCATGGGGGCCCCAAATGCATGCCGCATGTCATAGTGGCCCCAAATGCATGCTGCATGTCATGAGGGCCCCACGTGCATGGCGCATTTCATGGGGGAACCAAATGCATGCCGCATGTCAAGGGGGCCCAACATGCATGTCGCATGTCATGGGGGCCCAAATGCTTGCCGCATGTCATGGGGGCCCCACATGCATGCCGCATGTCATGGGGCCCAAAAGCTTGCCGCATGTCATGGGGGCCATAAATGCATGCCGCATGTCATGGGAGCCCCACATGAATGGCACATGTCAAGGGGGCCCAACGTGCATGCCGCATGTATTGGGGGCCCCAAATTCATGCCGCAAGTCATGAGGGCCCTGCATGCATTCCGCATGTCATGGGGGGCCCAAATGCATGCTGCATGTCATGGGGGCCCCAAATGCATGCCGCATGTAATGGGGGATTCAAATGCATGCCGCATGTCATGGGGGTCCCACATGCATGCCGCATGTCATGGGGGCCCCAAATGCATGCCTCAAGTCATGGGGCCCCCCAAATGGATGCCGCATTTCATAGGGGCCCCACATGCATGACGCATATCTTGGGGCCCACAAATGCATGCCGCATGTCATAGAGGCCCCACATGCATGGCACATGTCATAGGGGCCCCACGTACATGGCTCATGTCATGGGTGCCCCACCTGCATGCCGCATGTCATTGGTGCCCCAATTGCATGCCGCATGCCATAGGGGCCCCACATGCATGGCGCATGTCATGGGGGCCCCACGTGCATGCCGCATGTCATGGGGGCCCCAAATGCATGCAGCATGTCATGGGGGGCCCACGTGCATGCCACATGTCATGGGGGGCCCACATGCATGCCGCATGTCATGGGGGCCCCACTTGCATGCATCATGTAATGGGGGTCCCACATGCATGCAGCATGTCATGAGGGCCCCACATGCATGCCGCATGTCATGGGGGTCCCACGTGCATGCTGCATGTCATTGGGGCCCCACGTGCTTGCCGCATGTCACGAGGGCCACAAATGTATGCCGCATGTCATGGGGGCCCCACGTGCATGCCGCATGTCATGGGGCCCCCCAAATGCATGCAGCATTTCATGGGGGCCCCACGTGCATGCCACATGTCATGGGGAGCCCACATGCATGCCGCATATCATAGGGGCCCCACATGCATGGAGCATGTCATGGGGCCCCACGTGCATGCCGCATGTCATGGGGGATCCAAACTCATGCCGCATGTCATGGGGGCTCCACGTGCATGCCGCATTTCATGGGGGACCCAAATGCATGCCGCATGTCATGGGGCCCCCAAATGCATGTCGCATGTCATGGGGGCCCCACGTGCATGCTGCATGTCATGGGGGCCCCAAATGAATGCCTCATGTCATGGGGGCCCCAAATGCATGCCGCATGTCTTGGGGCCCACAAATGCATGCCGCATGTCATAGGGGCCCCACATGCATGGCGTATTTCATGGGGGCCCCAAATGCGTGCCGCATATCATGGGGGCCCCAAATTCATGCCGCAAGTCATGGGGGACATAAATGCATGCCGCATGTCAAGGGGGCCCCACGTGCATGACGCATGTCATGGGGACCCACATGCATGCCGCATGTCATGGAGGCCCCCATGACATGCGGCAAGCATTTGGGCCCCACATGCATGCTGCATGCCATGGGGCCCCCAAATGCATGCCGCATGTCAAGGGGGTCCCACATGCATGCCGCATGTCATGGGGGCCCAAATGCTTGCCGCATGTCATTGGGGCCCCACATGCATGCCGTATGTCATGGGGCCCAAAAGCTTGCCGCATGTCATGGGGGCCATAAATGCATTCCGCATGTCATGGGCGCCTCACGTGCATTCCGCATGTCATGGGGGCTCCACGTGCATGCTGCATGTCATTGGGGCCCCACGTGCTTGCCGCATGTCATGGGGTCCCACGTGCATGCCTCATGTCACGGGGGCCACAAATGTATGCCGCATGTCATGGGGGCCCCACGTGCATGCCGCATGTCATGGGGCCCCCACATGCATGCCGCATGTCATCGGGGCCCCAAATGCATGCCGCAAGTCATGGGTGCCCCACATGCATGCCGCATGTCATCGGGGCCCCAAATGCATGCCGCATGTCATAGGGGCCCCACATGCATGGCACATGTCATGGGGGCCCCACATGCATGCCGCATGTCATGGGGGCCCCAAATGAATGTCGCATGTCAAGGAGGCCCCACGTGCATGACGCATGTCATGGGGACCGACATGCATGCTGCATGTCATGGAGGCCCCCAAATGCATGCAGCATGTCTTGGGGCCCACAAATGCATGCCGCATGTCATAGGGGCCCCACATGCATAGCGCATGTCATGGGGGACATAAATGCATGACTCATGTCATGGGGGCCCCACGTGCATGTCGCATGTCATGGGGGATCCAAACTCATGCTGCATGTCATTGGGACCCCAAGCGTATGCCGCATGTCATGGAGGCCCCATGTGCATGCCACATGTAATGGGGGCCCCAAATGCATGCGGCATGTCATAGGGGCCCCACGTGCATGCCGCATGTCTCAGGTACCCCAAGTGCATGCAGCATGTTATGCAGGCCCCCATGATATGCGGCAAGCATTTGGGCCCCACATGCATGCCGCATGCCATGGGGCCCCCAAATGCATGCCGCATGTCATGGGGGCCCCACATGCATGCCGCATGTCATGAGGGCCCCACATGCATGGCGCATGTCATGGGGGCCCCAAATGCTTGCCGCATGTCATGGGGGCCACAAATATGTGACACATTTCATGGGGGCCCAACGTGCATGCCGCATGTCTTTGGGCCCCAAATATTTGCCGCATGTCATGGGGGCCCCACATGCCTGCCATGTGTCATGGGGTCCCCACATGCATTCCGCATGTCATGAGGGCCCCACATGCATGGTGCAAGTCATCGGGGCCACACGTGCATGCCTCGTGTCATGGGGGCCCCAAACGCATGCCTCATTACACGGGGACCCCAAGTGCATGCTGCATGTCATGGGGACCCCAAATGCATGCCGCATGTCATGGGGACCCTAAATGTATGCCGCATGTCATGGGGGCCCAAAATACGTGCCACATATCAGGGGGCCCCACGTGCATGCCGCATGTCATGGGTGCCCCACATGCATGCTGCATTTCATGGGGTCCCAAATGCATGCCCCATGTCATGGGGGGCCCACGTGCATGCCGCAAGTCATGGGGTCCCCAAATGCATGCCTCATGTCATGGGGTCCCTAAATGCATGCCGCATGTCAAGGGGGCCCCAAATGTATGCCGCATGTCATGGGGGCGCCACGTACATGACGCATGTCATGGGGGCCCCAAATACGTGCTGCATGTCATGAGGGCCCCACATGCATGGCGCATGTCATGGGGGCCCCAAAGGCATGCCGCATGTCATGGGGGCCACAAATATGTGCCGCATGTCATGGGGGCCCAACGTGCATGCCGCATGTCTTGGGGAGCCAAATATTTGCCGCAAGTCGTGGGAGCCCCACATGCATGCCACGTGTCATGGGGTCCCCACGTGCATTCCGCATGTCATGGGAGCTCCACATGCATGCCGCATGTCATGGGGGCCCCATGTGCATGTCGCATTTCATGGGGGCCCCAAATGTATGCCGCATGTCATGAGGGCCCCAAATGCATGCCGCATGTCATGGAGGCCCCCATGACATGCGACAAGCATTTGGGCCCCACATGCATGCCGCATGCCATGAGGCCCCCAAATGCATGCCGCATGTCATGGGGGCCCAAATGCTTGCCGCATGTCATGGGGGCCATAAATGGATGCCGCATGTCATGGGAGCCCCACATGCATGCCACATGTCATGGGGGCCCCAAATGAATGTTGCATGTCAAGGGGGCCCCACGTGCATGCCGCATGGCTTGGGGGTCCCACATGCATGCTGCATGTCATGGGGGCCCCAAATGCATGCGTCAAGTCATGGGGGCCCCAAATGCATGCTTCAATTCATGGGGGCTCCAAATGCATGCCGCATGTCATGGGGGCCCCACATGCATGCCGCATGTCATGGGGCCCCCAAATGCATGCCGCATGTCATGGGGTTCCCACATGCATGCCGCATGTCATGGGGGCCCAAATGCTTGCCGCATGTCATGGGGGCCATAAATGCATGCTGCATGTCATGGGGGCCCAACGTGCATGCCGCATGTATTGGGGGCCCCAAATTCATGCCGCATGTCATGGGGGCCCCGCAGGCATTCCGCATGTCATGGGGGCCCCAAATGCATGCCGCATGTCATGACGGGCCCACGTGCATGACGCATGTCATGGGGGCCCCAAATGCATGGCTCAAGTCATGGGGGCCCCAAATGCATGCCACATATCATGGGGGCCCCACGTGCATGCTGCATATATTGGGGGCCCCAAATGCATGGCTCAAGTCATAGGGGCCCCACATGCATGATGCATGTCATGGGGGCCCCACATGCATGCCGCATGTCACGGAGGCCCCAAATGCATGCCGCATGTCATGGGAGCCCCACATGAATGTTGCATGTCAAGGGGGCCCCACGTGCATGCCGCATGTCATGGGGACCCCAAATGCATGCCGCATGTCATGGGGGCCATAAATGCATGCCGCATGTCATGGGGGCCCAACGTGCATGCCGCATGTATTGTGGGCCCCAAATTCATGCCGCATGTCATGGGGGCCCAACGTGCATGCCACATGTAATGGGGGCCCCAAATGCATGCGGCATGTCATAGGGGCCCCACGTGCATGCCGCATGTCTCGGGTACCCCAAATGCATGCAGCATGTTATGGGGGCCCCACGTGCATGCCGCAGGTACCCCAAGTGCATGCAGCATGTTATGCAGGCCCCCATGATATGCGGCAAGCATTTGGGCCCCACATGCATGCCGCATGCCATGGGGCCCCCAAATGCATGCCGCATGTCATGGGGGCCCCACATGCATGCCGCATGTCATGAGGGCCCCACATGCATGGCGCATGTCATGGGGGCCCCAAATGCTTGCCGCATGTCATGGGGGCCACAAATATGTGCCACATTTCATGGGGGCCCAACGTGCATGCCGCATGTCTTTGGGCCCCAAATATTTGCCGCATGTCATGGGGGCCCCACATGCCTGCCATGTGTCATGGGGTCCCCACATGCATTCCGCATGTCATGAGGGCCCCACATGCATGGTGCAAGTCATCGGGGCCACACGTGCATGCCTCGTGTCATGGGGGCCCCAAACGCATTCCTCATTACACGGGGACCCCAAGTGCATGCTGCATGTCATGGGGACCCCAAATGCATGCCGCATGTCATGGGGACCCTAAATGTATGCCGCATGTCATGGGGGCCCAAAATACGTGCCACATATCAGGGGGCCCCACGTGCATGCCGCATATCATGGGTGCCCCACATGCATGCTGCATTTCATGGGGTCCCAAATGCATGCCCCATGTCATGGGGGGCCCACGTGCATGCCGCAAGTCATGGGGTCCCCAAATGCATGCCTCATGTCATGGGGTCCCTAAATGCATGCCGCATGTCAAGGGGGCCCCAAATGTATGCCGCATGTCATGGGGGCGCCACGTACATGACGCATGTCATGGGGGCCCCAAATACGTGCTGCATGTCATGAGGGCCCCACATGCATGGCGCATGTCATGGGGGCCCCAAAGGCATGCCGCATGTCATGGGGGCCACAAATATGTGCCGCATGTCATGGGGGCCCAACGTGCATGCCGCATGTCTTGGGGAGCCAAATATTTGCCGCAAGTCGTGGGAGCCCCACATGCATGCCACGTGTCATGGGGTCCCCACGTGCATTCCGCATGTCATGGGAGCTCCACATGCATGCCGCATGTCATGGGGGCCCCATGTGCATGTCGCATTTCATGGGGGCCCCAAATGTATGCCGCATGTCATGAGGGCCCCAAATGCATGCCGCATGTCATGGAGGCCCCAAATGTATGCCGCATGTCATGGGGGCCCCAAATACATGCCGCATGTCATGGGGGCCCCCATGCGTGCCGCATGTCATGGGGGCCACAAATACATGTCGCATGTTTTGGGGCCCCCAAATACGTGCCGCATTTCATGGGGGCCCCACGTGCTTGTCGCATGTTATGGAGTCCCCAAATGCATGCCGCCTGTCATGGGGGCCCCACGAGCATGCCGCATTTCCTTGGGGACCCTAAATGCATGCTACATGTCAGGGGCTCCAAATGCTTGTTGCATGTCATGGAAGCCCCAAATACATGCCACTTGTAATGGGGGCGCCAAATGCATGGCGCATGTCATAGGGGCCCCACATGCATGCCACATATCATGAGGGCAACACGTGCATGCCGCATGTAATGGGGGCCCCACATGCAAGCTGGGTGTTATTGGGGCCCAAATGCATGCCGCATGTCATGGGGGCCCCACATACATGGCGCATGTCATGGGGGCCCCAAATGCATGCCGCATGTCAAGGGGGCCCCAAAATTTTGCCTCATGTCATCGGGGCCCCACATGCATGCTGGTTGTCATGGGGGCCCAAATGCATGCCGCATGTCATGGGGGCCCATGTGCATGCCGCATGTCATGGGGGACCAAATGCATGGCGCATGTTATGGGGGCCCCACGTGCATGCCGCTTGTCTTAGGGGCCCCAAGTACGTGCCGCATAATGGGGTCCCACATGCATGGTGCGTGTCATGGGGGCCCCACATGCATGCCGCATGTCATGACATGCGGCATGCATGTGGGACCCCCATGACATGTGGCATGCATGTGGCCCCCAAATTCATGCTGCATGTCATGGGGGCCCCAATTGCATGACCCATGTTATGGAGGCTGCACATGCATGCCACATTTCATGGGGGCCACAAATGCATGCCGCATGTCATTTGGGCCCCAAAAGTATGCTGCATATCATGGGGGGCCCCAAATACGTGCCGCATGTCATGAGGGCCCCACATGCATGGCGCATGTCATGGGGGCCCCAAATGCATGCCGCATGTTATGGGGGCCGCAAATATGTGCTGCATGTCATGTGGGCCCCAAATATGTGCCAAATGTCAAGAGGGCCCCACATGAATGTCGCGTGTCATGGGAGCCCCAAATGCTTGCCGCATGTCATTTCGTCCCCACATGCATGCCACAGGTCATGGGGGCCCCACATACATGCCGCGTGTCATGAGAGCCCCAAATGCATGCCCCCTTTCATGGGGGCACCACGTGCATGCCGCATGTCATGGGGGCCCCAAATGCATACCGCATGTCATGGGGGCCCCAAATGCATGTCGCATGTTATGGGGGCCCTAAATGTATGCCGCATGTCATGGCAGCCCCAATACGTGCCACATGTCATGGGGCCCCACGTGCATGCCGCATGTCATGGGTGCCCCACATGCATGCCTCATGTCATGGGGGCTCCAAATGCATGCCTCATGTCATGGCGTCCCCAAAGGCATGCCTCATGTCATGGGGGCCCCACATGCATGCCACATGTCATAGTGGCCCCACATGCATGCCACGTGTCAAGGGAGCCCCAAACGAATGTCGAATGTCATGGAGGCCCCATGACATGCGACAAGCATTTGGGCCCCACATGCATGCCGCATGCCATGAGCCCCCCAAATGCATGCCGCATGTCATGGGGGCCCCACATGCATGCCGCATGTCATGGGGGCCCAAATGCTTGCCACATGTCATGGGGGCCATAAATGCATGCTGCATGTCATGGGTGCCCCACATGCATGACGCATGTCATCGGGGCCCGAAATGCATGCCACATGTCATAGTGGCCCCACATGCATGCCACATGTCAAGGGAGCCCCAAACGTATGTCGAATGTCATGGAGGCCCCATGACATGCGACAAGCATTTGGGCCCCACATGCATGCCGCATGCCATGAGCCCCCCAAATGCATGCCGCATGTCATGGGGGCCCCACATGCATGCCGCATGTCATCGGGGCCCCAAATGCATGCCGCATGTCATGGGGCCCCCCAAATGCATGCAGCATGTCATGGGGGCCCACATGCATGCCGCATGTCATGGGGGCACCACTTGCATGCATCATGTCATGGGGGCACCACTTGCATGCAGCATGTAATGGGGGATCCAAATGTATGACGCATGTCATGGGGGTCCCACATGCATGCCACATGTCATGGGGGCCCACATGCATGCCGCATGTCATGGGGGCACCACTTGCATGCAGCATGTAATGGGGGATCCAAATGCATGACGCATGTCAAGGGGGCCCCACGTGCATGCCGCATGTCATGGGGACCCACATGCATGCCGCATGTCATGGAGGCCCCCATGACATGCGACAAGCATTTGGGCCCCACATGCATGCCGCATGCCATGAGGCCCCCAAATGCATGCCGCATGTCATGGGGGCCCAAATGCTTGCCGCATGTCATGGGGGCCATAAATGGATGCCGCATGTCATGGGAGCCCCACATGCATGCCACATGTCATGGGGGCCCCAAATGAATGTTGCATGTCAAGGGGGCCCCACGTGCATGCCGCATGGCTTGGGGGCCCCACATGCATGCCGCATGTCATGGGGGCCCAAATGCTTGCCGCATGTCATGGGGGCCAGAAATGCATGCCGCATGTCATAGGGGCCCCACATGCATGGCGCATTTCATGGGGGCCCTACATGCATGCCGCATGTCATGGGGGCCCCAAGTGCATGCCTCATGTCATGGGGGCCCCAAATGCATGCCGCATGTCATAGTGGCCCCAAATGCATGCTGCATGTCATGAGGGGCCCACATGCATGCCGCATGTCATGGGGGCCCCAAATGCATGGCTCAAGTCATGGGGGCCCCAAATGCATGCCACATATCATGGGGGCCCCACGTGCATGCTGCATATATTGGGGGCCCCAAATGCATGCCACATGTCATGAGGGCCCCGCTTGCATGCCGCATGTCATTGGGGCCCCGCAGGCATTCCGCATGTCATGGGGGCCTCACGTGCATTTCGCATGTCATGGGGCCCAAATGCCTGCCGCATGTCATGGGGGCCCAACGTGCATGCCGCATGTATTGGGGTCCCCAACTGCATGCCGCATATCATGGGGCCCCACATGCATGCCACATGTCATGGGGGCCCCACATGCTTGCCGCATGTCATGGGGGCCCCAAATGCATGCCTCAAGTCATAGGGGCCCCAAATGCATGCCGCATGTCATTGGGGCCCCACATGCATGCCGCATGTCATGGGGGCTCAAATGTTTGCCGCATGTCATGGGGGCCATAAATGCATGCCGCATGTCATGGGGGCCCAACAAGCATGCCGCATGTATTGTGGGCCCCAAATTCATGCAGCATGTCATAGGGGCCCCACATGCATGGCGCATTTCATGGGGGCCCCACTTGCATGCAGCATGTAATGGGGGATCCAAATGCATGCTGCACGTCATGGGGGCCCCACGTGCATGCCGCATGTCATGGGGGCCCCCGCAGGCATTCCACATGTCATGGGGGCCCCAAATAAATGCTGCATTTCATGGGGGGCCCACGTGCATGCCGCATGTCATGGGGCCCCCCAAATGGATTCCGCATGTCATAGGGGCCCCACATGCATGCCGCATATCATGGGGGCCCCAAATGCATGCAGCATGTCATGGGGGCCCCACGTGCATGCCACATGTCATTGGGGGCCACATGCATGCCGCATTTCATGGGGGCCACACTTGCATGCAGCATGTAATGGGGATCCAAATGCATGACGCATGTCATGGGGGCCCCAAATGCATGCGGCATGTCAAAGTGGCCCCACGTGCATACCACATGTCATGGGGGCCCCACATGCATGCCGCATGTCATGGGGGCCCAAATGCATGACGCATGTCATGGATGCTCCACGTGCATGCCGCATGTAATGGGGCCCCCAAATTCATCTTGCATGTCATAGGGGCCCCACGTGCATTCCGCATGTCATGGGGGACCCAAATGCATGCTGCATGTCATGGGGGCCCCACGTGCATGCCGCATGTCTTGGGGCCCACAAATGCATGCCGCAAGTCATAGGGGCCCCACATGCATGGAGCATTTCATGGGGGCCCTACATGCATGCCGCATGTCATGGGGGCCCCAAATGCATGCCTCATGTCATGGGGGCCCCAAATGCATGCCGCATGTCATAGTGGTTTCCAAATGCATGCTGCATGTCATGAGGGGCCCACGTGCATGCCGCAAGTCATGGGGGCCCCAAATGCATGCCACATATCATGGGGGCCCCACGTGCATTCCGCATGTCATGGGAGCTCCACATGCATGCCGCATGTCATGGGGGCCCCATGTGCATGTCGCATTTCATGGGGGCCCCAAATGTATGCCGCATGTCATGAGGGCCCCAAATGCATGCCGCATGTCATGGAGGCCCCAAATGTATGCCGCATGTCATGGGGGCCCCAAATACATGCCGCATGTCATGGGGGCCCCCGTGCGTGCCGCATGTCATGGGGGCCACAAATACATGTCGCATGTTTTGGGGCCCCCAAATACGTGCCGCATTTCATGGGGGCCCCACGTGCTTGTCGCATGTTATGGAGTCCCCAAATGCATGCCGCCTGTCATGGGGGCCCCACGAGCATGCCGCATTTCCTTGGGGACCCTAAATGCATGCTACATGTCAGGGGCTCCAAATGCTTGCTGCATGTCATGGAAGCCCCAAATACATGCCGCTTGTAATGGGGGCGCCAAATGCATGGCGCATGTCATAGGGGCCCCACATGCATGCCACATATCATGAGGGCAACACGTGCATGCCGCATGTAATGGGGGCCCCACATGCAAGCTGGGTGTTATTGGGGCCCAAATGCATGCCGCATGTCATGGGGGCCCCACATACATGGCGCATGTCATGGGGGCCCCAAATGCATGCCGCATGTCAAGGGGGCCCCAAATTTTTGCCTCATGTCATCGGGGCCCCACATGCATGCTGGTTGTCATGGGGGACCAAATGCATGGCGCATGTTATGGGGGCCCCACGTGCATGCCGCTTGTCTTAGGGGCCCCAAGTACGTGCCGCATAATGGGGTCCCACATGCATGGTGCGTGTCATGGGGGCCCCACATGCATGCCGCATGTCATGACATGCGGCATGCATGTGGGACCCCCATGACATGTGGCATGCATGTGGCCCCCAAATTCATGCTGCATGTCATGGGGGCCCCAATTGCATGACCCATGTTATGGAGGCTGCACATGCATGCCACATTTCATGGGGGCCACAAATGCATGCCGCATGTCATTTGGGCCCCAAAAGTATGCTGCATATCATGGGGGGCCCCAAATACGTGCCGCATGTCATGAGGGCCCCACATGCATGGCGCATGTCATGGGGGCCCCAAATGCATGCCGCATGTTATGGGGGCCGCAAATATGTGCTGCATGTCATGTGGGCCCCAAATATGTGCCAAATGTCAAGAGGGCCCCACATGAATGTCGCGTGTCATGGGAGCCCCAAATGCTTGCCGCATGTCATTTCGTCCCCACATGCATGCCACAGGTCATGGGGGCCCCACATACATGCCGCGTGTCATGAGAGCCCCAAATGCATGCCCCCTTTCATGGGGGCACCACGTGCATGCCGCATGTCATGGGGGCCCCAAATGCATACCACATGTCATGGGGGCCCCAAATGCATGTCGCATGTTATGGGGGCCCTAAATGTATGCCGCATGTCATGGCAGCCCCAATACGTGCCACATGTCATGGGGCCCCACGTGCATGCCGCATGTCATGGTTGCCCCACATGCATGCCTCATGTCATGGGGGCTCCAAATGCATGCCTCATGTCATGGCGTCCCCAAAGGCATGCCTCATGTCATGGGGGCCCCACATGCATGCCACATGTCATAGTGGCCCCACATGCATGCCACGTGTCAAGGGAGCCCCAAACGAATGTCGAATGTCATGGAGGCCCCATGACATGCGACAAGCATTTGGGCCCCACATGCATGCCGCATGCCATGAGCCCCCAAATGCATGCCGCATGTCATGGGGGCCCCACATGCATGCCGCATGTCATGGGGGCCCAAATGCTTGCCACATGTCATGGGGGCCATAAATGCATGCTGCATGTCATGGGTGCCCCACATGCATGACGCATGTCATCGGGGCCCGAAATGCATGCCACATGTCATAGTGGCCCCACATGCATGCCACGTGTCAAGGGAGCCCCAAACGAATGTCGAATGTCATGGAGGCCCCATGACATGCGACAAGCATTTGGGCCCCACATGCATGCCGCATGCCATGAGCCCCCCAAATGCATGCCGCATGTCATGGGGGCCCCACATGCATGCCGCATGTCATCGGGGCCCCAAATGCATGCCGCATGTCATGGGCCCCCCCAAATGCATGCAGCATGTCATGGGGGCCCACATGCATGCCGCATGTCATGGGGGCACCACTTGCATGCAGCATGTCATGGGGGCACCACTTGCATGCAGCATGTAATGGGGGATCCAAATGTATGACGCATGTCATGGGGGTCCCACATGCATGCCACATGTCATGGGGGCCCACATGCATGCTGCATGTCATGGGGGCACCACTTGCATGCAGCATGTAATGGGGGATCCAAATGCATGACGCATGTCAAGGGGGCCCCACGTGCATGCCGCATGTCATGGGGACCCACATGCATGCCGCATGTCATGGAGGCCCCCATGACATGCGACAAGCATTTGGGCCCCACATGCATGCCGCATGCCATGAGGCCCCCAAATGCATGCCGCATGTCATGGGGGCCCAAATGCTTGCCGCATGTCATGGGGGCCATAAATGGATGCCGCATGTCATGGGAGCCCCACATGCATGCCACATGTCATGGGGGCCCCAAATGAATGTTGCATGTCAAGGGGGCCCCACGTGCATGCCGCATGGCTTGGGGGCCCCACATGCATGCCGCATGTCATGGGGGCCCAAATGCTTGCCGCATGTCATGGGGGCCAGAAATGCATGCCGCATGTCATAGGGGCCCCACATGCATGGCGCATTTCATGGGGGCCCTACATGCATGCCGCATGTCATGGGGGCCCCAAGTGCATGCCTCATGTCATGGGGGCCCCAAATGCATGCCGCATGTCATAGTGGCCCCAAATGCATGCTGCATGTCATGAGGGGCCCACATGCATGCCGCATGTCATGGGGGCCCCAAATGCATGGCTCAAGTCATGGGGGCCCCAAATGCATGCCACATATCATGGGGGCCCCACGTGCATGCTGCATATATTGGGGGCCCCAAATGCATGCCACATGTCATGAGGGCCCCGCTTGCATGCCGCATGTCATTGGGGCCCCGCAGGCATTCCGCATGTCATGGGGGCCTCACGTGCATTTCGCATGTCATGGGGCCCAAATGCCTGCCGCATGTCATGGGGGCCCAACGTGCATGCCGCATGTATTGGGGTCCCCAACTGCATGCCGCATATCATGGGGCCCCACATGCATGCCACATGTCATGGGGGCCCCACATGCTTGCCGCATTTCATGGGGGACCCAAATGCATGCATACCGCATGTCATTGGGGCCCCGCAGGCATTCCGCATGTCATGGGGGCCTCACGTGCATTCCGCATGTCATGGGGCCCCCACATGCTTGCTGCATGTCATGGGGGCCCCACGTGCATGCCTCATGTCACGGGGGTCACAAATGTATGCCGCATGTCATGGGGGCCCCACGTGCATGCCGCATGTCATGCCCCCCCAAATGCATGCCGCATGTCATAGGGGTCCCACATGCATGCCGCATGTCATGGGGGCCCCAAATGCACGCCGCATGTCATAGTGACCCCAAATGCATGCTGCATGTCATGAGGGCCCCACGTGCATGGCGCATTTCATGGGGGAACCAAATGCATGCCGCATGTCAAGGGGGCCCAACATGCATGTCGCATGTCATGGGGGCCCAAATGCTTGCCGCATGTCATAGGGGCCCCACATGCATGGCGTATTTCATGGGGGCCCCAAATGCGTGCCGCATATCATGGGGGCCCCAAATTCATGCCGCAAGTCATGGGGGGCATAAATGCATGCCGCATGTCAAGGGGGCCCCACGTGCATGACGCATGTCATGGGGACCCACATGCATGCCGCATGTCATGGAGGCCCACATGACATGCGGCAAGCATTTTGGCCCCACATGCATGCTGCATGCCATGGGGCCCCCAAATGCATGCCGCATGTCAAGGGGGTCCCACATGCATGTCGCATGTCATGGGGGCCCAAATGCTTGCCGCATGTCATTGGGGCCCCACATGCATGCCGTATGTCATGGGGCCCAAAAGCTTGCCGCATGTCATGGGGGCCATAAATGCATGCCGCATGTCATGGGAGCCCCACATGAATGTCGCATGTCAAGGGGGCCCAACGTGCATGCCGCAAGTATTGGGGGCCCCAAATTCATGCCGCATGTCATGAGGGCCCTGCATGCATGCCACATGTCATGGGGGCCCCGCAGGCATTCCGCATGTCATGGGGGCCCCAAATGCATGCCGCATGTCATGGGGGCCCCACGTGCATGCCGCATGTAATGGGGGATTCAAATGCATGCCGCATGTCATGGGGGTCCCACATGCATGCCGCATGTCATGGGGGCCCCAAATGCATGCCTCAAGTCATGGGGGCCCCAAATGCATGCCGCATGTCATAGGGGCCCCACATGCATGCCGCATATCATTGGGGCCCCAAATGCATGCAGCATGTCATGGGGGCCCCACGTGCATGCCACATGTCATTGGGGGCCCACATGCATGCCGCATGTCATGGGGGCCACACTTGCATGCAGCATGTAATGGGGATCCAAAAGCATGACGCATGTCATGGGGGCCCCAAATGCATGCGGCATGTCATAGTGGCCCCACGTGCATACCACATGTCATGGGGGCCCCACATGCATGCCGCATGTCATGGAGGCCCAAATGCATGACGCATGTCATGGATGCTCCACGTGCATGCCGCATGTAATGGGGCCCCCAAATTCATGTCGCATGTCATAGGGGCCCCACGTGCATTCCGCATGTCATGGGGGCCCCAAATGCATGCCGCATGTCATGGGGGCCCCACGTGCATGCCGCATGTCTTGGGGCCCACAAATGCATGCCGCATGTCATAGGGGCCCCACATGCATGGTGCATTTCATGGGGGCCCTACATGCATGCCGCATGTCATGGGGGCCCCAAATGCATGCCTCATGTCATGGGGGCCTCAAATGCATGCCGCATGTTATAGTGGTTTCCAAATGCATGCTGCATGTCATGAGGGGCCCACGTGCATGCCTCCAGTCATGGGGGCCCCAAATGCATGCCACATATCATGGGGGCCCCACGTGCATGCTGCATATATTGGGGGCCCCAAATGCATGCCACATGTCATGAGGGCCCCACTTGCATGCCGCATGTCATTGGGGCCCCGCAGGCATTCCGCATGTCATGGGGGCCCCACGTACATGCTGCATGTCATTGGGGCCCCACGTGCTTGCCGCATTTAATGGGGGATGCAAATGCATGCATGCCGCATGTCATTGGGGCCCCGCAGGCATTCCGCATGTCATGGGGGCCTCACGTGCATTCCGCATGTCATGGGGGCCCCACGTACATGCTGCATGTCATTGGGGCCCCACGTGCTTGCCGCATGTCATGGGGCCCCCCAAATGCAGGTCGCATGTCACAGGGGTCCCACATGCATGCCGCATGTCATTGGGGCCCCAAATGCATGCCGCATGTCATAGTGGCCCCAAATGCATGCTGCATGTCATGAGGGCCCCACGTGCATGCCGCATGTCATAGGGGCCCCACGTGCATGCCGCATGTCATGGGGGCCCCACATGCATGCCGCATGTCATGGGGGATCCAAACTCATGCTGCATGTCATTGGAGCCACAAGCGTATGCCGCATGTCATGGAGGCCCCATGTGCATGCCACATGTAATGGGGGCCACAAATGCATGCGGCATGTCATAGGGGCCCAACGTGCATGCCGCATGTCTCGGGCACCCCAAATTCATGCCGCATGTCATAGGTGCCCCACGTGCATGGCGCAAATCATGGGTGCCCCACATGCATGCCGCATGTCATCGGGGCCCCAAATGCATGCCGCATGTCATAGGGGCCCCACATGCATGCCGCATTTCATGGGGGACCCAAATGCATGCCGCATGTCATAGGGGCCCCAAATGCATGTCGCATGTCATGGGGGACCCACATGCATGCTGCATGTCATGGGGGCCCCAAATGCATACCGCATGTCATGGGGGCCCCAAATGCATGCCGCATGTCATGGGGCCCCCCAAATGCATGCAACATGTCTTGGTGCCCACAAATGCATGCCACATGTGATAGGGGCCCCACATGCATGGCACATTTCATGGGGCCCCCACATGCATGCGCATGTCATGGGGGCCTCAAATGCGTGCCGCATATCATGGGGGCCCCAAATGCATGCCGCATGTCATGGGGGCCCACATGCATGCCGCATGTCATGGGGGCACCACTTGCATGCAGCATGTCATGGGGGCACCACTTGCATGCAGCATGTCATGGGGGCACCACTTGCATGCAGCATGTAATGGGGGATCCAAATGTATGACGCATGTCATGGGGGTCCCACATGCATGCCACATGTCATGGGGGCCCACATGCATGCCGCATGTCATGGGGGCACCACTTGCATGCAGCATGTAATGGGGGATCCAAATGCATGACGCATGTCAAGGGGGCCCCACGTGCATGCCGCATGTCATGGGGACCCACATGCATGCCGCATGTCATGGAGGCCCCCATGACATGCGACAAGCATTTGGGCCCCACATGCATGCCGCATGCCATGGGGCCCCCAAATGCATGCCGCATGCCATGGGGCCCCCAAATGCATGCCGCATGTCATGGGGGCCATAAATGGATGCCGCATGTCATGGGAGCCCCACATGCATGCCACATGTCATGGGGGCCCCAAATGAATGTTGCATGTCAAGGGGGCCCCACGTGCATGCCGCATGTCATGGGGACCCCACATGCATGCCGCATGTCATGGGGCCCCACATGCATGCCGCATGTCTCAGGTACCCCAAATGCATGCAGCATGTTATGCATGCCCCAAATGCATGCCACATGTCATGGGGGCCCCACATGCATGCCGCATGTCATGGGGATTCAAATGTATGCCGCATGGCTTGGGGGTCCCACATGCATGCTGCATGTCATGGGGGCCCCAAATGCATGCCTCAATTCATGGGGGCTCCAAATGCATGCCGCATGTCATGGGGGCCCCACATGCATGCCGCATGTCATGGGGCCCCCAAATGCATGCCGCATGTCATGGGGTTCCCACATGCATGCCGCATGTCATGGGGGCCCAAATGCTTGCCGCATGTCATGGGGGCCATAAATGCATGCTGCATGTCATGGGGGCCCAACGTGCATGCCGCATGTATTCTGGGCCCCAAATTCATGCCGCATGTCATGGGGGCCCCGCAGGCATTCCGCATGTCATGGGGGCCCCAAATGCATGCCGCATGTCATGACGGGCCCACTTGCATGACGCATGTCATGGGGGCCCCAAATGCATGGCTCAAGTCATGGGGGCCCCAAATGCATGCCACATATCATGGGGGCCCCACGTGCATGCTGCATATATTGGGGGCCCCAAATGCATGGCTCAAGTCATAGGGGCCCCACATGCATGACGCATGTCATGGGGGCCCCACATGCATGCCGCATGTCACGGAGGCCCCAAATGCATGCCGCATGTCATGGGAGCCCCACATGAATGTCGCATGTCAAGGGGGCCCCATGTGCATGCCGCATGTCATGGGGACCCCAAATGCATGCCGCATGTCATGGGGGCCATAAATGCATGCCGCATGTCATGGGGCCCAACGTGCATGCCGCATGTATTGTGGGCCCCAAATTCATGCTGCATGTCATGAGGGCCCAGCATGCATGCCGCATGTCACGGGGCCCCGCAGGCATTCCGCATGTCATGGGGGCCCAAATGCATGCCGCATGTCATGGGGTCCCCACGTGCATGCCGCATGTAATGGGGATTCAAATGCATGCCGCATGTCATGGGGGTCCCACGTGTATGCCGCATGTCATGGGGATTCAAATGTATGCCGCATGGCTTGGGGGTCCCACATGCATGCTGCATGTCATGGGGGCCCCAAATGCATGCGTCAAGTCATGGGGGCCCCAAATGCATGCCTCAATTCATGGGGGCTCCAAATGCATGCCGCATGTCATGGGGCCCCCAAATGCATGCCACATGTCATGGGGTTCCCACATGCATGCCGCATGTCATGGGGGCCCAACGTGCATGCCGCATGTATTGGGGGCCCCAAATTCATGCCGCATGTCATGGGGGCCCCGCAGGCATTCCGCATGTCATGGGGGCCCCAAATGCATGCCGCATGTCATTGGGGCCCCGCAGGCATTCCGCATGTCATGGGGGCCTCACGTGCATTCCGCATGTCATGGGGGCTCCACGTGCATGCTGCATGTCATTGGGGCCCCACGTGCTTGCCGCATGTCATGGGGTCCCACGTGCATGCCTCATGTCACGGGGGCCACAAATGTATGCCGCATGTCATGGGGGCCCCACGTGCATGCCGCATGTCATGGGAGCCCCACATGAATGTCGCATGTCAAGGGGGCCCCATGTGCATGCCGCATGTCATGGGGACCCCAAATGCATGCCGCATGTCATGGGGGCCATAAATGCATGCCGCATGTCATGGGGCCCAACGTGCATGCCGCATGTATTGTGGGCCCCAAATTCATGCTGCATGTCATGAGGGCCCAGCATGCATGCCGCATGTCACGGGGCCCCGCAGGCATTCCGCATGTCATGGGGGCCCAAATGCATGCCGCATGTCATGGGGTCCCCACGTGCATGCCGCATGTAATGGGGATTCAAATGCATGCCGCATGTCATGGGGGTCCCACGTGTATGCCGCATGTCATGGGGATTCAAATGTATGCCGCATGGCTTGGGGGTCCCACATGCATGCTGCATGTCATGGGGGCCCCAAATGCATGCGTCAAGTCATGGGGGCCCCAAATGCATGCCTCAATTCATGGGGGCTCCAAATGCATGCCGCATGTCATGGGGCCCCCAAATGCATGCCACATGTCATGGGGTTCCCACATGCATGCCGCATGTCTCAGGTACCCCAAATGCATGCAGCATGTTATGCATGCCCCAAATGCATGCCACATGTCATGGGGGCCCCACATGCATGCCGCATGTCATGGGGATTCAAATGTATGCCGCATGGCTTGGGGGTCCCACATGCATGCTGCATGTCATGGGGGCCCCAAATGCATGCGTCAAGTCATGGGGGCCCCAAATGCATGCCTCAATTCATGGGGGCTCCAAATGCATGCCGCATGTCATGGGGCCCCCAAATGCATGCCACATGTCATGGGGTTCCCACATGCATGCCGCATGTCTCAGGTACCCCAAATGCATGCAGCATGTTATGCATGCCCCAAATGCATGCCGCATGTCATGGGGTTCCCACATGCATGCCGCATGTCATGGGGGCCCAAATGCTTGCCGCATGTCATGGGGGCCATAAATGCATGCTGCATGTCATGGGGGCCCAACGTGCATGCCGCATGTATTCTGGGCCCCAAATTCATGCCGCATGTCATGGGGGCCCCGCAAGCATTCCGCATGTCATGGGGGCCCCAAATGCATGCCGCATGTCATGACGGGCCCACTTGCATGACGCATGTCATGGGGGCCCCAAATGCATGGCTCAAGTCATGGGGGCCCCAAATGCATGCCACATATCATGGGGGCCCCACGTGCATGCTGCATATATTGGGGGCCCCAAATGCATGGCTCAAGTCATAGGGGCCCCACATGCATGACGCATGTCATGGGGGCCCCACATGCATGCCGCATGTCACGGAGGCCCCAAATGCATGCCGCATGTCATGGGAGCCCCACATGAATGTCGCATGTCAAGGGGGCCCCATGTGCATGCCGCATGTCATGGGGACCCCAAATGCATGCCGCATGTCATGGGGGCCATAAATGCATGCCGCATGTCATGGGGCCCAACGTGCATGCCGCATGTATTGTGGGCCCCAAATTCATGCTGCATGTCATGAGGGCCCAGCATGCATGCCGCATGTCACGGGGCCCCGCAGGCATTCCGCATGTCATGGGGGCCCAAATGCATGCCGCATGTCATGGGGTCCCCACGTGCATGCCGCATGTAATGGGGATTCAAATGCATGCCGCATGTCATGGGGGTCCCACGTGTATGCCGCATGTCATGGGGATTCAAATGTATGCCGCATGGCTTGGGGGTCCCACATGCATGCTGCATGTCATGGGGGCCCCAAATGCATGCGTCAAGTCATGGGGGCCCCAAATGCATGCCTCAATTCATGGGGGCTCCAAATGCATGCCGCATGTCATGGGGCCCCCAAATGCATGCCACATGTCATGGGGTTCCCACATGCATGCCGCATGTCATGGGGGCCCAACGTGCATGCCGCATGTATTGGGGGCCCCAAATTCATGCCGCATGTCATGGGGGCCCCGCAGGCATTCCGCATGTCATGGGGGCCCCAAATGCATGCCGCATGTCATTGGGGCCCCGCAGGCATTCCGCATGTCATGGGGGCCTCACGTGCATTCCGCATGTCATGGGGGCTCCACGTGCATGCTGCATGTCATTGGGGCCCCACGTGCTTGCCGCATGTCATGGGGTCCCACGTGCATGCCTCATGTCACGGGGGCCACAAATGTATGCCGCATGTCATGGGGGCCCCACGTGCATGCCGCATGTCATGGGGCCCCCACATGCATGCCGCATGTCATCGGGGCCCCACGTGCATGCCGCATATCATGGGGTCCCACATGCATGCCGCATGTCATGGGGGCCCCAAATGCATGCCGCATGTCATAGTGGCCCCAAATGCATGCTGCATGTCATGAGGGCCCCACGTGCATGGCGCATTTCATGGGGGAACCAAATGCATGCCGCATGTCAAGGGGGCCCAACATGCATGTCGCATGTCATGGGGGCCCAAATGCTTGCCGCATGTCATGGGGGCCCCACATGCATGCCGCATGTCATGGGGCCCAAAAGCTTGCCGCATGTCATGGGGGCCATAAATGCATGCCGCATGTCATGGGAGCCCCACATGAATGGCACATGTCAAGGGGGCCCAACGTGCATGCCGCATGTATTGGGGGCCCCAAATTCATGCCGCAAGTCATGAGGGCCCTGCATGCATTCCGCATGTCATGGGGGCCCCAAATGCATGCTGCATGTCATGGGGGCCCCAAATGCATGCCGCATGTAATGGGGGATTCAAATGCATGCCGCATGTCATGGGGGTCCCACATGCATGCCGCATGTCATGGGGGCCCCAAATGCATGCCTCAAGTCATGGGGCCCCCCAAATGGATGCCGCATTTCATAGGGGCCCCACATGCATGACGCATATCTTGGGGCCCACAAATGCATGCCGCATGTCATAGAGGCCCCACATGCATGGCACATGTCATAGGGGCCCCACGTACATGGCTCATGTCATGGGTGCCCCACCTGCATGCCGCATGTCATTGGGGCCCCAATTGCATGCCGCATGCCATAGGGGCCCCACATGCATGGCGCATGTCATGGGGGCCCCAAATGCATGCCGCATGTTATGGGGGCCCCATGTGCATGCCGCATGTCATGGGGGCACCAAATGCATGCCGCATGTAATGGGGGCCCCACGTGCATGCCGCATGTCATGGGGGCCCCAAATGCATGCAGCATGTCATGGGGGGCCCACGTGCATGCCACATGTAATGGGGGTCCCACATGCATGCAGCATGTCATGAGGGCACCACATGCATGCCGCATGTCATGGGGGTCCCACGTGCATGCTGCATGTCATTGGGGCCCCACGTGCTTGCCGCATGTCACGAGGGCCACAAATGTATGCCGCATGTCATGGGGGCCCCACGTGCATGCCGCATGTCATGGGGCCCCCCAAATGCATGCAGCATGTCATGGGGGCCCCACGTGCATGCCACATGTCATGGGGAGCCCACATGCATGCCGCATATCATAGGGGCCCCACATGCATGGAGCATGTCATGGGGCCCCACGTGCATGCCGCATGTCATGGGGGATCCAAACTCATGCCGCATGTCATGGGGGCTCCACGTGCATGCCGCATTTCATGGGGGACCCAAATGCATGCCGCATGTCATGGGGCCCCCAAATGCATGTCGCATGTCATGGGGGCCCCACGTGCATGCTGCATGTCATGGGGGCCCCAAATGAATGCCTCATGTCATGGGGGCCCCAAATGCATGCCGCATGTCATGGGGCCCCCCAAATGCATGCAACATGTCTTGGGGCCCACAAATGCATGCCGCATGTCATAGGGGCCCCACATGCATGGCGTATTTCATGGGGGCCCCAAATGCGTGCCGCATATCATGGGGGCTCCAAATTCATGCCGCAAGTCATGGGGGGCATAAATGCATGCTGCATGTCAAGGGGGCCCCACGTGCATGACGCATGTCATGGGGACCCACATGCATGCCGCATGTCATGGAGGCCCCCATGACATGCGGCAAGCATTTGGGCCCCACATGCATGCTGCATGTCATGGGGCCCCCAAATGCATGCCGCATGTCAAGGGGGTCCCACATGCATGCCGCATGTCATGGGGGCCCAAATGCTTGCCGCATGTCATTGGGGCCCCACATGCATGCCGTATGTCATGGGGCCCAAAAGCTTGCCGCATGTCATGGGGGCCATAAATGCATTCCGCATGTCATGGGCGCCTCACGTGCATTCCGCATGTCATGGGGGCTCCACGTGCATGCTGCATGTCATTGGGGCCCCACGTGCTTGCCGCATGTCATGGGGTCCCACGTGCATGCCTCATGTCACGGGGGCCACAAATGTATGCCGCATGTCATGGGGGCCCCACGTGCATGCCGCATGTCATGGGGCCCCCACATGCATGCCGCATGTCATCGGGGCCCCAAATGCATGCCGCAAGTCATGGGTGCCCCACATGCATGCCGCATGTCATCGGGGCCCCAAATGCATGCCGCATGTCATAGGGGCCCCACATGCATGGCACATGTCATGGGGGCCCCACATGCATGCCGCATGTCATGGGGGCCCCAAATGAATGTCGCATGTCAAGGAGGCCCCACGTGCATGACCCATGTCATGGGGACCCACATGCATGCTGCATGTCATGGAGGCCCCCAAATGCATGCAGCATGTCTTGGGGCCCACAAATGCATGCCGCATGTCATAGGGGCCCCACATGCATAGCGCATGTCATGGGGGACCCAAATGCATGACTCATGTCATGGGGGCCCCACGTGCATGTCGCATGTCATGGGGGATCCAAACTCATGCTGCATGTCATTGGGACCCCAAGCGTATGCCGCATGTCATGGAGGCCCCATGTGCATGCCACATGTAATGGGGGCCCCAAATGCATGCGGCATGTCATAGGGGCCCCACGTGCATTCCGCATGTCTCGGGTACCCCAAATGCATGCAGCATGTTATGGGGGCCCCACGTGCATGCCGCATGTCTCAGGTACCCCAAGTGCATGCAGCATGTTATGCAGGCCCCCATGATATGCGGCAAGCATTTGGGCCCCACATGCATGCCGCATGCCATGGGGCCCCCAAATGCATGCCGCATGTCATGGGGGCCAAACATGCATGCCGCATGTCATGAGGGCCCCACATGCATGGCGCATGTCATGGGGGCCCCAAATGCTTGCCGCATGTCATGGGGGCCACAAATATGTGACACATTTCATGGGGGCCCAACGTGCATGCCGCATGTCTTTGGGCCCCAAATATTTGCCGCATGTCATGGGGGCCCCACATGCCTGCCATGTGTCATGAGCCCCCCAAATGCATGCCGCATGTCATGGGGGCCCCACATGCATGCCGCATGTCATCGGGGCCCCAAATGCATGCCGCATGTCATGGGGCCCCCCAAATGCATGCAGCATGTCATGGGGGCCCACATGCATGCCGCATGTCATGGGGGCACCACTTGCATGCAGCATGTCATGGGGGCACCACTTGCATGCAGCATGTAATGGGGGATCCAAATGTATGACGCATGTCATGGGGGTCCCACATGCATGCCACATGTCATGGGGGCCCACATGCATGCCGCATGTCATGGGGGCACCACTTGCATGCAGCATGTAATGGGGGATCCAAATGCATGACGCATGTCAAGGGGGTCCCACGTGCATGCCGCATGTCATGGGGACCCACATGCATGCCGCATGTCATGGAGGCCCCCATGACATGCGACAAGCATTTGGGCCCCACATGCATGCCGCATGCCATGAGGCCCCCAAATGCATGCCGCATGTCATGGGGGCCCAAATGCTTGCCGCATGTCATGGGGGCCATAAATGGATGCCGCATGTCATGGGAGCCCCACATGCATGCCACATGTCATGGGGGCCCCAAATGAATGTTGCATGTCAAGGGGGCCCCACGTGCATGCCGCATGGCTTGGGGGTCCCACATGCATGCTGCATGTCATGGGGGCCCCAAATGCATGCGTCAAGTCATGGGGGCCCCAAATGCATGCTTCAATTCATGGGGGCTCCAAATGCATGCCGCATGTCATGGGGGCCCCACATGCATGCCGCATGTCATGGGCCCCCCAAATGCATGCCGCATGTCATGGGGTTCCCACATGCATGCCGCATGTCATGGGGGCCCAAATGCTTGCCGCATGTCATGGGGGCCATAAATGCATGCTGCATGTCATGGGGGCCCAACGTGCATGCCGCATGTATTGGGGGCCCCAAATTCATGCCGCATGTCATGGGGGCCCCGCAGGCATTCCGCATGTCATGGGGGCCCCAAATGCATGCCGCATGTCATGACGGGCCCACGTGCATGACGCATGTCATGGGGGCCCCAAATGCATGGCTCAAGTCATGGGGGCCCCAAATGCATGCCACATATCATGGGGGCCTCACGTGCATGCTGCATATATTGGGGGCCCCAAATGCATGGCTCAAGTCATAGGGGCCCCACATGCATGACGCATGTCATGGGGGCCCCACATGCATGCCGCATGTCACGGAGGTCCCAAATGCATGCCGCATGTCATGGGAGCCCCACATGAATGTTGCATGTCAAGGGGGCCCCACGTGCATGCCGCATGTCATGGGGACCCCAAATGCATGCCGCATGTCATGGGGGCCATAAATGCATGCCGCATGTCATGGGGGCCCAACGTGCATGCCGCATGTATTGTGGGCCCCAAATTCATGCCGCATGTCATGGGGGCCCAACGTGCATGCCACATGTAATGGGGGCCCCAAATGCATGCGGCATGTCATAGGGGCCCCACGTGCATGCCGCATGTCTCGGGTACCCCAAATGCATGCAGCATGTTATGGGGGCCCCACGTGCATGCCGCATGTCTCAGGTACCCCAAGTGCATGCAGCATGTTATGCAGGCCCCCATGATATGCGGCAAGCATTTGGGCCCCACATGCATGCCGCATGCCATGGGGCCCCCAAATGCATGCCGCATGTCATGGGGGCCCCACATGCATGCCGCATGTCATGGGGGCCCCACATGCATGGCGCATGTCATGGGGGCCCCAAATGCTTGCCGCATGTCATGGGGGCCACAAATATGTGCCACATTTCATGGGGGCCCAACGTGCATGCCGCATGTCTTTGGGCCCCAAATATTTGCCGCATGTCATGGGGGCCCCACATGCCTGCCATGTGTCATGGGGTCCCCACATGCATTCCGCATGTCATGAGGGCCCCACATGCATGGTGCAAGTCATCGGGGCCACACGTGCATGCCTCGTGTCATGGGGGCCCCAAACGCATGCCTCATTACACGGGGACCCCAAGTGCATGCTGCATGTCATGGGGACCCCAAATGCATGCCGCATGTCATGGGGACCCTAAATGTATGCCGCATGTCATGGGGGCCCAAAATACGTGCCACATATCAGGGGGCCCCACGTGCATGCCGCATGTCATGGGTGCCCCACATGCATGCTGCATTTCATGGGGTCCCAAATGCATGCCCCATGTCATGGGGGGCCCACGTGCATGCCGCAAGTCATGGGGTCCCCAAATGCATGCCTCATGTCATGGGGTCCCTAAATGCATGCCGCATGTCAAGGGGGCCCCAAATGTATGCCGCATGTCATGGGGGCGCCACGTACATGACGCATGTCATGGGGGCCCCAAATATGTGCTGCATGTCATGAGGGCCCCACATGCATGGCGCATGTCATGGGGGCCCCAAAGGCATGCCGCATGTCATGGGGGCCACAAATATGTGCCGCATGTCATGGGGGCCCAACGTGCATGCCGCATGTCTTGGGGAGCCAAATATTTGCCGCAAGTCGTGGGAGCCCCACATGCATGCCACGTGTCATGGGGTCCCCACGTGCATTCCGCATGTCATGGGAGCTCCACATGCATGCCGCATGTCATGGGGGCCCCATGTGCATGTCGCATTTCATGGGGGCCCCAAATGTATGCCGCATGTCATGAGGGCCCCAAATGCATGCCGCATGTCATGGAGGCCCCAAATGTATGCCGCATGTCATGGGGGCCCCAAATACATGCCGCATGTCATGGGGGCCCCCGTGCGTGCCGCATGTCATGGGGGCCACAAATACATGTCGCATGTTTTGGGGCCCCCAAATACGTGCCGCATTTCATGGGGGCCCCACGTGCTTGTCGCATGTTATGGAGTCCCCAAATGCATGCCGCCTGTCATGGGGGCCCCACGAGCATGCCGCATTTCCTTGGGGACCCTAAATGCATGCTACATGTCAGGGGCTCCAAATGCTTGCTGCATGTCATGGAAGCCCCAAATACATGCCACTTGTAATGGGGGCGCCAAATGCATGGCGCATGTCATAGGGGCCCCACATGCATGCCACATATCATGAGGGCAACACGTGCATGCCGCATGTAATGGGGGCCCCACATGCAAGCTGGGTGTTATTGGGGCCCAAATGCATGCCGCATGTCATGGGGGCCCCAAATGCATACCGCATGTCATGGGGGCCCCAAATGCATGTCGCATGTTATGGGGGCCCTAAATGTATGCCGCATGTCATGGCAGCCCCAATACGTGCCACATGTCATGGGGCCCCACGTGCATGCCGCATGTCATGGGTGCCCCACATGCATGCCTCATGTCATGGGGGCTCCAAATGCATGCCTCATGTCATGGCGTCCCCAAAGGCATGCCTCATGTCATGGGGGCCCCACATGCATGCCACATGTCATAGTGGCCCCACATGCATGCCACGTGTCAAGGGAGCCCCAAACGAATGTCGAATGTCATGGAGGCCCCATGACATGCGACAAGCATTTGGGCCCCACATGCATGCCGCATGCCATGAGCCCCCCAAATGCATGCCGCATGTCATGGGGGCCCCACATGCATGCCGCATGTCATGGGGGCCCAAATGCTTGCCACATGTCATGGGGGCCATAAATGCATGCTGCATGTCATGGGTGCCCCACATGCATGACGCATGTCATCGGGGCCCGAAATGCATGCCACATGTCATAGTGGCCCCACATGCATGCCACGTGTCAAGGGAGCCCCAAACGAATGTCGAATGTCATGGAGGCCCCATGACATGCGACAAGCATTTGGGCCCCACATGCATGCCGCATGTCATGAGCCCCCCAAATGCATGCCGCATGTCATGGGGGGCCCACATGCATGCCGCATGTCATCGGGGCCCCAAATGCATGCCGCATGTCATGGGGCCCCCCAAATGCATGCAGCATGTCATGGGGGCCCACATGCATGCCGCATGTCATGGGGGCACCACTTGCATGCAGCATGTCATGGGGGCACCACTTGCATGCAGCATGTAATGGGGGATCCAAATGTATGACGCATGTCATGGGGGTCCCACATGCATGCCACATGTCATGGGGGCCCACATGCATGCCGCATGTCATGGGGGCACCACTTGCATGCAGCATGTAATGGGGGATCCAAATGCATGACGCATGTCAAGGGGGCCCCACGTGCATGCCGCATGTCATGGGGACCCACATGCATGCCGCATGTCATGGAGGCCCCCATGACATGCGACAAGCATTTGGGCCCCACATGCATGCCGCATGCCATGAGGCCCCCAAATGCATGCCGCATGTCATGGGGGCCCAAATGCTTGCCGCATGTCATGGGGGCCATAAATGGATGCCGCATGTCATGGGAGCCCCACATGCATGCCACATGTCATGGGGGCCCCAAATGAATGTTGCATGTCAAGGGGGCCCCACATGCATGCCGCATGGCTTGGGGGCCCCACATGCATGCCGCATGTCATGGGGGCCCAAATGCTTGCCGCATGTCATGGGGGCCAGAAATGCATGCCGCATGTCATAGGGGCCCCACATGCATGGCGCATTTCATGGGGGCCCTACATGCATGCCGCATGTCATGGGGGCCCCAAGTGCATGCCTCATGTCATGGGGGCCCCAAATGCATGCCGCATGTCATAGTGGCCCCAAATGCATGCTGCATGTCATGAGGGGCCCACATGCATGCCGCATGTCATGGGGGCCCCAAATGCATGGCTCAAGTCATGGGGGCCCCAAATGCATGCCACATATCATGGGGGCCCCACGTGCATGTTGCATATATTGGGGGCCCCAAATGCATGCCACATGTCATGAGGGCCCCGCTTGCATGCCGCATGTCATTGGGGCCCCGCAGGCATTCCGCATGTCATGGGGGCCTCACATGCATTTCGCATGTCATGGGGCCCAAATGCCTGCCGCATGTCATGGGGGCCCAACGTGCATGCCGCATGTATTGGGGTCCCCAACTGCATGCCGCATATCATGGGGCCCCACATGCATGCCACATGTCATGGGGGCCCCACATGCTTGCCGCATTTCATGGGGGCCCCAAATGCATGCCTCAAGTCATAGGGGCCCCAAATGCATGCCGCATGTCATTGGGGCCCCACATGCATGCCGCATGTCATGGGGGCTCAAATGTTTGCCGCATGTCATGGGGGCCATAAATGCATGCCGCATGTCATGGGGGCCCAACAAGCATGCCGCATGTATTGTGGGCCCCAAATTCATGCAGCATGTCATAGGGGCCCCACATGCATGGCGCATTTCATGGGGGCCCCACTTGCATGCAGCATGTAATGGGGGATCCAAATGCATGCTGCACGTCATGGGGGCCCCACGTGCATGCCGCATGTCATGGGGGCCCCCGCAGGCATTCCACATGTCATGGGGGCCCCAAATAAATGCTGCATTTCATGGGGGCCCCACGTGCATGCCGCATGTCATGGGGCCCCCCAAATGGATGCCGCATGTCATAGGGGCCCCACATGCATGCCGCATATCATGGGGGCCCCAAATGCATGCAGCATGTCATGGGGGCCCCACGTGCATGCCACATGTCATTGGGGGCCACATGCATGCCGCATTTCATGGGGGCCACACTTGCATGCAGCATGTCATGGGGATCCAAATGCATGACGCATGTCATGGGGGCCCCAAATGCATGCGGCATGTCAAAGTGGCCCCACGTGCATACCACATGTCATGGGGGCCCCACATGCATGCCGCATGTCATGGGGGCCCAAATGCATGACGCATGTCATGGATGCTCCACGTGCATGCCGCATGTAATGGGGCCCCCAAATTCATCTTGCATGTCATAGGGGCCCCACGTGCATTCCGCATGTCATGGGGGACCCAAATGCATGCTGCATGTCATGGGGGCCCCACGTGCATGCCGCATGTCTTGGGGCCCACAAATGCATGCCGCAAGTCATAGGGGCCCCACATGCATGGAGCATTTCATGGGGGCCCTACATGCATGCCGCATGTCATGGGGGCCCCAAATGCATGCCTCATGTCATGGGGGCCCCAAATGCATGCCGCATGTCATAGTGGTTTCCAAATGCATGCTGCATGTCATGAGGGGCCCACGTGCATGCCGCAAGTCATGGGGGCCCCAAATGCATGCCACATATCATGGGGGCCCCACGTGCATTCCGCATGTCATGGGAGCTCCACATGCATGCCGCATGTCATGGGGGCCCCATGTGCATGTCGCATTTCATGGGGGCCCCAAATGTATGCCGCATGTCATGAGGGCCCCAAATGCATGCCGCATGTCATGGAGGCCCCAAATGTATGCCGCATGTCATGGGGGCCCCAAATACATGCCGCATGTCATGGGGGCCCCCGTGCGTGCCGCATGTCATGGGGGCCACAAATACATGTCGCATGTTTTGGGGCCCCCAAATACGTGCCGCATTTCATGGGGGCCCCACGTGCTTGTCGCATGTTATGGAGTCCCCAAATGCATGCCGCCTGTCATGGGGGCCCCACGAGCATGCCGCATTTCCTTGGGGACCCTAAATGCATGCTACATGTCAGGGGCTCCAAATGCTTGCTGCATGTCATGGAAGCCCCAAATACATGCCGCTTGTAATGGGGGCGCCAAATGCATGGCGCATGTCATAGGGGCCCCACATGCATGCCACATATCATGAGGGCAACACGTGCATGCCGCATGTAATGGGGGCCCCACATGCAAGCTGGGTGTTATTGGGGCCCAAATGCATGCCACATGTCATGGGGGCCCCACATACATGGCGCATGTCATGGGGGCCCCAAATGCATGCCGCATGTCAAGGGGGCCCCAAATTTTTGCCTCATGTCATCGGGGCCCCACATGCATGCTGGTTGTCATGGGGGCCCAAATGCATGCCGCATGTCATGGGGGCCCATGTGCATGCCGCATGTCATGGGGGACCAAATGCATGGCGCATGTTATGGGGGCCCCACGTGCATGCCGCTTGTCTTAGGGGCCCCAAGTACGTGCCGCATAATGGGGTCCCACATGCATGGTGCGTGTCATGGGGGCCCCACATGCATGCCGCATGTCATGACATGCGGCATGCATGTGGGACCCCCATGACATGTGGCATGCATGTGGCCCCCAAATTCATGCTGCATGTCATGGGGGCCCCAATTGCATGACCCATGTTATGGAGGCTGCACATGCATGCCACATTTCATGGGGGCCACAAATGCATGCCGCATGTCATTTGGGCCCCAAAAGTATGCTGCATATCATGGGGGGCCCCAAATACGTGCCGCATGTCATGAGGGCCCCACATGCATGGCGCATGTCATGGGGGCCCCAAATGCATGCCGCATGTTATGGGGGCCGCAAATATGTGCTGCATGTCATGTGGGCCCCAAATATGTGCCAAATGTCAAGAGGGCCCCACATGAATGTCGCGTGTCATGGGAGCCCCAAATGCTTGCCGCATGTCATTTCGTCCCCACATGCATGCCACAGGTCATGGAGGCCCCACATACATGCCGCGTGTCATGAGAGCCCCAAATGCATGCCCCCTTTCATGGGGGCACCACGTGCATGCCGCATGTCATGGGGGCCCCAAATGCATACCGCATGTCATGGGGGCCCCAAATGCATGTCGCATGTTATGGGGGCCCTAAATGTATGCCGCATGTCATGGCAGCCCCAATACGTGCCACATGTCATGGGGCCCCACGTGCATGCCGCATGTCATGGGTGCCCCACATGCATGCCTCATGTCATGGGGGCTCCAAATGCATGCCTTATGTCATGGCGTCCCCAAAGGCATGCCTCATGTCATGGGGGCCCCACATGCATGCCACATGTCATAGTGGCCCCACATGCATGCTACGTGTCAAGGGAGCCCCAAACGAATGTCGAATGTCATGGAGGCCCCATGACATGCGACAAGCATTTGGGCCCCACATGCATGCCGCATGCCATGAGCCCCCCAAATGCATGCCGCATGTCATGGGGGCCCCACATGCATGCCGCATGTCATGGGGGCCCAAATGCTTGCCACATGTCATGGGGGCCATAAATGCATGCTGCATGTCATGGGTGCCCCACATGCATGACGCATGTCATCGGGGCCCGAAATGCATGCCACATGTCATAGTGGCCCCACATGCATGCCACGTGTCAAGGGAGCCCCAAACGAATGTCGAATGTCATGGAGGCCCCATGACATGCGACAAGCATTTGGGCCCCACATGCATGCCGCATGCCATGAGCCCCCCAAATGCATGCCGCATGTCATGGGGGCCCCACATGCATGCCGCATGTCATCGGGGCCCCAAATGCATGCCGCATGTCATGGGGCCCCCCAAATGCATGCAGCATGTCATGGGGGCCCACATGCATGCCGCATGTCATGGGGGCACCACTTGCATGCAGCATGTCATGGGGGCACCATTTGCATGCAGCATGTAATGGGGATCCAAATGTATGACGCATGTCATGGGGGTCCCACATGCATGCCACATGTCATGGGGGCCCACATGCATGCCGCATGTCATGGGGGCACCACTTGCATGCAGCATGTAATGGGGGATCCAAATGCATGACGCATGTCAAGGGGGCCCCACGTGCATGCCGCATGTCATGGGGACCCACATGCATGCCGCATGTCATGGAGGCCCCCATGACATGCGACAAGCATTTGGGCCCCACATGCATGCCGCATGCCATGAGGCCCCCAAATGCATGCCGCATGTCATGGGGGCCCAAATGCTTGCCGCATGTCATGGGGGCCATAAATGGATGCCGCATGTCATGGGAGCCCCACATGCATGCCACATGTCATGGGGGCCCCAAATGAATGTTGCATGTCAAGGGGGCCCCACGTGCAGGCCGCATGGCTTGGGGGCCCCACATGCATGCCGCATGTCATGGGGGCCCAAATGCTTGCCGCATGTCATGGGGGCCAGAAATGCATGCCGCATGTCATAGGGGCCCCACATGCATGGCGCATTTCATGGGGGCCCTACATGCATGCCGCATGTCATGGGGGCCCCAAGTGCATGCCTCATGTCATGGGGGCCCCAAATGCATGCCGCATGTCATAGTGGCCCCAAATGCATGCTGCATGTCATGAGGGGCCCACATGCATGCCGCATGTCATGGGGGCCCCAAATGCATGGCTCAAGTCATGGGGGCCCCAAATGCATGCCACATATCATGGGGGCCCCACGTGCATGCTGCATATATTGGGGGCCCCAAATGCATGCCACATGTCATGAGGGCCCCGCTTGCATGCCGCATGTCATTGGGGCCCCGCAGGCATTCCGCATGTCATGGGGGCCTCACGTGCATTTCGCATGTCATGGGGCCCAAATGCCTGCCGCATGTCATGGGGGCCCAACGTGCATGCCGCATGTATTGGGGTCCCCAACTGCATGCCGCATATCATGGGGCCCCACATGCATGCCACATGTCATGGGGGCCCCACATGCTTGCTGCATTTCATGGGGGACCCAAATGCATGCATACCGCATGTCATTGGGGCCCCGCAGGCATTCCGCATGTCATGGGGGCCTCACGTGCATTCTGCATGTCATGGGGCCCCCACATGCTTGCTGCATGTCATGGGGGCCCCACGTGCATGCCTCATGTCACGGGGGTCACAAATGTATGCCGCATGTCATGGGGGCCCCACGTGCATGCCGCATGTCATGCCCCCCCAAATGCATGCCGCATGTCATAGGTGTCCCACATGCATGCCGCATGTCATGGGGGCCCCAAATGCACGCCGCATGTCATAGTGACCCCAAATGCATGCTGCATGTCATGAGGGCCCCACGTGCATGGCGCATTTCATGGGGGAACCAAATGCATGCCGCATGTCAAGGGGGCCCAACATGCATGTCGCATGTCATGGGGGCCCAAATGCTTGCCGCATGTCATGGGGGCCCCACATGCATGCCGCATGTCATGGGGCCCAAAAGCTTGCCGCATGTCATGGGGGCCATAAATGCATGCCGCATGTCATGGGAGCCCCACATGAATGGCGCATGTCAAGGGGGCCCAACGTGCATGCCGCATGTATTGGGGGCCCCAAATTCATGCCGCAAGTCATGAGGGCCCTGCATGCATTCCGCAAGTCATGAGGGCCCTGCATGCATTCCGCATGTCATGGGGGCCCCAAATGCATGCCGCATGTCATGGGGGTCCCACATGCATGCCGCATGTCATGGGGGCCCCAAATGCATGCCTCATGTCATGGGGGCCCCAAATGCATGCCGCATGTCATGGGGCCCCCCAAATGCATGCAACATGTCTTGGGGCCCACAAATGCATGCCGCATGTCATAGGGGCCCCACATGCATGGCGTATTTCATGGGGGCCCCAAATGCGTGCCGCATATCATGGGGGCCCCAAATTCATGCCGCAAGTCATGGGGGGCATAAATGCATGCCGCATGTCAAGGGGGCCCCACGTGCATGACGCATGTCATGGGGACCCACATGCATGCCGCATGTCATGGAGGCCCACATGACATGCGGCAAGCATTTTGGCCCCACATGCATGCTGCATGCCATGGGGCCCCCAAATGCATGCCGCATGTCAAGGGGGTCCCACATGCATGTCGCATGTCATGGGGGCCCAAATGCTTGCCGCATGTCATTGGGGCCCCACATGCATGCCGTATGTCATGGGGCCCAAAAGCTTGCCGCATGTCATGGGGGCCATAAATGCATGCCGCATGTCATGGGAGCCCCACATGAATGTCGCATGTCAAGGGGGCCCAACGTGCATGCCGCATGTATTGGGGGCCCCAAATTCATGCCGCATGTCATGAGGGCCCTGCATGCATGCCACATGTCATGGGGGCCCCGCAGGCATTCCGCATGTCATGGGGGCCCCAAATGCATGCCGCATGTCATGGGGGCCCCACGTGCATGCCGCATGTAATGGGGGATTCAAATGCATGCCGCATGTCATGGGGGTCCCACATGCATGCCGCATGTCATGGGGGCCCCAAATGCATGCCTCAAGTCATGGGGGCCCCAAATGCATGCCGCATGTCATGGGGGCTCAAATGCTTGCCGCATGTCATGGTGGCCATAAATGCATGCCGCATGTCATGGGGGCCCAACAAGCATGCCGCATGTATTGGGGGCCCCAAATTCATGCAGCATGTCATAGGGGCCCCACATGCATGGCGCATTTCATGGGGGCCCCACTTGCATGCAGCATGTAATGGGGGATCCAAATGCATGCTGCACGTCATGGGGGCCCCACGTGCATGCCGCATGTCATGGGGGCCCCGCAGGCATTCCACATGTCATGGGGGCCCCAAATAAATGCTGCATTTCATGGGGGGCCCCACGTGCATGCCGCATGTCATGGGGCCCCCCAAATGGATGCCGCATGTCATTGGGGGCCCACATGCATGCGGCATGT
Source organism: Phyllobates terribilis (assembly GCF_046119375.1). Classification (NCBI taxonomy): domain Eukaryota; kingdom Metazoa; phylum Chordata; class Amphibia; order Anura; family Dendrobatidae; genus Phyllobates; species Phyllobates terribilis. The sequence goes on along the minus strand of NW_027362942.1, from coordinate 2,899,867 downwards.
CATGGGGGCCACACTTGCATGCAGCATGTAATGGGGATCCAAATGCATGACGCATGTCATGGGGGCCCCAAATGCATGCGGCATGTCATAGTGGCCCCACGTGCATACCACATGTCATGGGGGCCCCACATGCATGCCGCATGTCATGGAGGCCCAAATGCATGACGCATGTCATGGATGCTCCACGTGCATGCCGCATGTAATGGGTCCCCCAAATTCATGTCGCATGTCATAGGGGGCCCACGTGCATTCCGCATGTCATGGGGGCCCCAAATGCATGCCGCATGTCATGGGGGCCCCACGTGCATGCCGCATGTCTTGGGGCCCACAAATGCATGCCGCATGTCATAGGGGCCCCACATGCATGGTGCATTTCATGGGGGCCCTACATGCATGCCGCATGTCATGGGGGCCCCAAATGCATGCCTCATGTCATGGGGGCCTCAAATGCATGCCGCATGTTATAGTGGTTTCCAAATGCATGCTGCATGTCATGAGGGGCCCACGTGCATGCCTCCAGTCATGGGGGCCCCAAATGCATGCCACATATCATGGGGGCCCCACGTGCATGCTGCATATATTGGGGGCCCCAAATGCATGCCACATGTCATGAGGGCCCCACTTGCATGCCGCATGTCATTGGGGCCCCGCAGGCATTCCGCATGTCATGGGGGCCCCACGTACATGCTGCATGTCATTGGGGCCCCACGTGCTTGCCGCATTTAATGGGGGACGCAAATGCATGCATGCCGCATGTCATTGGGGCCCCGCAGGCATTCCGCATGTCATGGGGGCCTCACGTGCATTCCGCATGTCATGGGGGCCCCACGTACATGCTGCATGTCATTGGGGCCCCACGTGCTTGCCGCATGTCATGGGGCCCCCCAAATGCAGGTCGCATGTCACAGGGGTCCCACATGCATGCCGCATGTCATGGGGGCCCCAAATGCATGCCGCATGTCATAGTGGCCCCAAATGCATGCTGCATGTCATGAGGGCCCCACGTGCATGCCGCATGCCGCATGTCATAGGGGCCCCACGTGCATGCCGCATGTCATGGGGGCCCCACATGCATGCCGCATGTCATGGGGGATCCAAACTCATGCTGCATGTCATTGGAGCCCCAAGCGTATGCCGCATGTCATGGAGGCCCCATGTGCATGCCACATGTAATGGGGGCCACAAATGCATGCGGCATGTCATAGGGGCCCCACGTGCATGCCGCATGTCTCGGGCACCCCAAATTCATTCCGCATGTCATAGGTGCCCCACGTGCATGGCGCAAATCATGGGTGCCCCACATGCATGCCGCATGTCATCGGGGCCCCAAATGCATGCCGCATGTCATAGGGGCCCCACATGCATGCCGCATTTCATGGGGGACCCAAATGCATGCCGCATGTCATAGGGGCCCCAAATGCATGTCGCATGTCATGGGGGACCCACATGCATGCTGCATGTCATGGGGGCCCCAAATGCATACCGCATGTCATGGGGGCCCCAAATGCATGCCGCATGTCATGGGGCCCCCCAAATGCATGCAACATGTCTTGGTGCCCACAAATGCATGCCACATGTGATAGGGGCCCCACATGCATGGCGCATTTCATGGGGCCCCCACATGCATGTGCATGTCATGGGGGCCTCAAATGCGTGCCGCATATCATGGGGGCCCCAAATGCATGCCGCATGTCATGGGGGCCCACATGCATGCCGCATGTCATGGGGGCACCACTTGCATGCAGCATGTCATGGGGGCACCACTTGCATGCAGCATGTCATGGGGGCACCACTTGCATGCAGCATGTAATGGGGGATCCAAATGTATGACGCATGTCATGGGGGTCCCACATGCATGCCACATGTCATGGGGGCCCACATGCATGCCGCATGTCATGGGGGCACCACTTGCATGCAGCATGTAATGGGGGATCCAAATGCATGACGCATGTCAAGGGGGCCCCACGTGCATGCCGCATGTCATGGGGACCCACATGCATGCCGCATGTCATGGAGGCCCCCATGACATGCGACAAGCATTTGGGCCCCAAATGCATGCCGCATGTCATGGGGCCCAAATGCTTGCCGCATGTCATGGGGGCCATAAATGGATGCCGCATGTCATGGGAGCCCCACATGCATGCCACATGTCATGGGGGCCCCAAATGAATGTTGCATGTCAAGGGGGCCCCACGTGCATGCCGCATGTCATGGGGACCCCACATGCATGCCGCATGTCATGGGGCCCCACATGCATGCCGCATGTCTCAGGTACCCCAAATGCATGCAGCATGTTATGCATGCCCCAAATGCATGCCACATGTCATGGGGGCCCCACATGCATGCCGCATGTCATGGGGATTCAAATGTATGCCGCATGGCTTGGGGGTCCCACATGCATGCTGCATGTCATGGGGGCCCCAAATGCATGCGTCAAGTCATGGGGGCCCCAAATGCATGCCTCAATTCATGGGGGCTCCAAATGCATGCCGCATGTCATGGGGGCCCCACATGCATGCCGCATGTCATGGGGCCCCCAAATGCATGCCGCATGTCATGGGGTTCCCACATGCATGCCGCATGTCATGGGGGCCCAAATGCTTGCCGCATGTCATGGGGGCCATAAATGCATGCTGCATGTCATGGGGGCCCAACGTGCATGCCGCATGTATTGGGGGCCCCAAATTCATGCCGCATGTCATGGGGGCCCCGCAGGCATTCCGCATGTCGTGGGGGCCCCAAATGCATGCCGCATGTCATGACGGGCCCACTTGCATGACGCATGTCATGGGGGCCCCAAATGCATGGCTCGTCATGGGGGCCCCAAATGCATGCCACATATCATGGGGGCCCCACGTGCATGCTGCATATATTGGGGGCCCCAAATGCATGGCTCAAGTCATAGGGGCCCCACATGCATGACGCATGTCATGGGGGCCCCACATGCATGCCGCATGTCACGGAGGCCCCAAATGCATGCCGCATGTCATGGGAGCCCCACATGAATGTCGCATGTCAAGGGGGCCCCATGTGCATTCCGCATGTCATGGGGACCCCAAATGCATGCCGCATATCATGGGGGACATAAATGCATGCCGCATGTCATGGGGGCCCAACGTGCATGCCGCATGTATTGTGGGCCCCAAATTCATGCTGCATGTCATGAGGGCCCAGCATGCATGCCGCATGTCACGGGGCCCCGCAGGCATTCCGCATGTCATGGGGGCCCAAATGCATGCCGCATGTCATGGGGTCCCCACGTGCATGCCGCATGTAATGGGGGATTCAAATGCATGCCGCATGTCATGGGGGGCCCACGTGTATGCCGCATGTCATGGGGATTCAAATGTATGCCGCATGGCTTGGGGGTCCCACATGCATGCTGCATGTCATGGGGGCCCCAAATGCATGCGTCAAGTCATGGGGGCCCCAAATGCATGCCTCAATTCATGGGGGCTCCAAATGCATGCCGCATGTCATGGGGCCCCCAAATGCATGCCACATGTCATGGGGTTCCCACATGCATGCCGCATGTCATGGGGGCCCAAATGATTGCCGCATGTCATGGGGGCCATAAATGCATGCTGCATGTCATGGGGGCCCAACGTGCATGCCGCATGTATTGGGGGCCCCAAATTCATGCCGCATGTCATGGGGGCCCCGCAGGCATTCCGCATGTCATGGGGGCCCCAAATGCATGCCGCATGTCATTGGGGCCCCGCAGGCATTCCGCATGTCATGGGGGCCTCACGTGCATTCCGCATGTCATGGGGGCTCCACGTGCATGCTGCATGTCATTGGGGCCCCACGTGCTTGCCGCATGTCATGGGGTCCCACGTGCATGCCTCATGTCACGGGGGCCACAAATGTATGCCGCATGTCATGGGGGCCCCACGTGCATGCCGCATGTCATGGGGCCCCCACATGCATGCCGCATGTCATCGGGGCCCCACGTGCATGCCGCATATCATGGGGTCCCACATGCATGCCGCATGTCATGGGGGCCCCAAATGCATGCCGCATGTCATAGTGGCCACAAATGCATGCTGCATGTCATGAGGGCCCCACGTGCATGGCGCATTTCATGGGGGAACCAAATGCATGCCGCATGTCAAGGGGGCCCAACATGCATGTCGCATGTCATGGGGGCCCAAATGCTTGCCGCATGTCATGGGGGCCCCACATGCATGCCGCATGTCATGGGGCCCAAAAGCTTGCCGCATGTCATGGGGGCCATAAATGCATGCCGCATGTCATGGGAGCCCCACATGAATGGCACATGTCAAGGGGGCCCAACGTGCATGCCGCATGTATTGTGGGCCCCAAATTCATGCCGCAAGTCATGAGGGCCCTGCATGCATTCCGCATGTCATGGGGGGCCCAAATGCATGCTGCATGTCATGGGGGCCCCAAATGCATGCCGCATGTAATGGGGGATTCAAATGCATGCCGCATGTCATGGGGGTCCCACATGCATGCCGCATGTCATGGGGGCCCCAAATGCATGCCTCAAGTCATGGGGCCCCCCAAATGGATGCCGCATTTCATAGGGGCCCCACATGCATGACGCATATCTTGGGGCCCACAAATGCATGCCGCATGTCATAGAGGCCCCACATGCATGGCACATGTCATAGGGGCCCCACGTACATGGCTCATGTCATGGGTGCCCCACCTGCATGCCGCATGTCATTGGGGCCCCAATTGCATGCCGCATGCCATAGGGGCCCCACATGCATGGCGCATGTCATGGGGGCCCCAAATGCATGCCGCATGTTATGGGGGCCCCATGTGCATGCCGCATGTCATGGGGGCACCAAATGCATGCCGCATGTAATGGGGGCCCCACGTGCATGCCGCATGTCATGGGGGCCCCAAATGCATGCAGCATGTCATGGGGGGCCCACGTGCATGCCACATGTCATGGGGGGCCCACATGCATGCCGCATGTCATGGGGGCCCCACTTGCATGCATCATGTAATGGGGGTCCCACATGCATGCAGCATGTCATGAGGGCCCCACATGCATGCCGCATGTCATGGGGGTCCCACGTGCATGCTGCATGTCATTGGGGCCCCACGTGCTTGCCGCATGTCACGAGGGCCACAAATGTATGCCGCATGTCATGGGGGCCCCACGTGCATGCCGCATGTCATGGGGCCCCCCAAATGCATGCAGCATGTCATGGGGGCCCCACGTGCATGCCACATGTCATGGGGAGCCCACATGCATGCCGCATATCATAGGGGCCCCACATGCATGGAGCATGTCATGGGGCCCCACGTGCATGCCGCATGTCATGGGGGATCCAAACTCATGCCGCATGTCATGGGGGCTCCACGTGCATGCCGCATTTCATGGGGGACCCAAATGCATGCCGCATGTCATGGGGCCCCCCAAATGCATGCAACATGTCTTGGGGCCCACAAATGCATGCCGCATGTCATAGGGGCCCCACATGCATGGCGTATTTCATGGGGGCCCCAAATGCGTGCCGCATATCATGGGGGCCCCAAATTCATGCCGCAAGTCATGGGGGGCATAAATGCATGCCGCATGTCAAGGGGGCCCCACGTGCATGATGCATGTCATGGGGACCCACATGCATGCCGCATGTCATGGAGGCCCCCATGACATGCGGCAAGCATTTGGGCCCCACATGCATGCTGCATGCCATGGGGCCCCCAAATGCATGCCGCATGTCAAGGGGGTCCCACATGCATGCCGCATGTCATGGGGGCCCAAATGCTTGCCGCATGTCATTGGGGCCCCACATGCATGCCGTATGTCATGGGGCCCAAAAGCTTGCCGCATGTCATGGGGGCCATAAATGCATGCCGCATGTCATGGGAGCCCCACATGAATGTCGCATGTCAAGGGGGCCCAACGTGCATGCCGCATGTATTGGGGGCCCCAAATTCATGCCACATGTCATGGGGGCCCCGCAGGCATTCCGCATGTCATGGGGGCCCCAAATGCATGCCGCATGTCATGGGGGCCCCACGTGCATGCCGCATGTAATGGGGGATTCAAATGCATGCCGCATGTCATGGGGGTCCCACATGCATGCCGCATGTCATGGGGGCCCCAAATGCATGCCTCAAGTCATGGGGGCCCCAAATTCATGCCGCATGTCATTGGGGCCCCACATGCATGCCGCATGTCATGGGGTCCCCACATGCATGCCGCATGTCATGGGGGCTAAAATGCTTGCCGCATGTCATGGGGGCCATAAATGCATGCCGCATGTCATGGGGGCCCAACAAGCATGCCGCATGTATTGGGGGCCCCAAATTCATGCAGCATGTCATAGGGGCCCCACATGCATGGCGCATTTCATGGGGGCCCCACTTGCATGCAGCATGTAATGGGGGATCCAAATGCATGCTGCACGTCATGGGGGCCCCACGTGCATGCCGCATGTCATGGGGGCCCCTGCAGGCATTCCACATGTCATGGGGGCCCCAAATAAATGCTGCATTTCATGGGGGGCCCCACGTGCATGCCGCATGTCATGGGGCCCCCCAAATGGATGCCCCATGTCATAGGGGCCCCACATGCATGCCGCATATCATTGGGGCCCCAAATGCATGCAGCATGTCATTCGGGCCCCACGTGCATGCCACATGTCATTGGGGGCCCACATGCATGCCGCATGTCATGGGGGCCACACTTGCATGCAGCATGTAATGGGGATCCAAATGCATGACGCATGTCATGGGGGCCCCACGTACATGCTGCATGTCATTGGGGCCCCACGTGCTTGCCGCATTTAATGGGGGACGCAAATGCATGCATGCCGCATGTCATTGGGGCCCCGCAGGCATTCCGCATGTCATGGGGGCCTCACGTGCATTCCGCATGTCATGGGGGCCCCACGTACATGCTGCATGTCATTGGGGCCCCACGTGCTTGCCGCATGTCATGGGGCCCCCCAAATGCAGGTCGCATGTCACAGGGGTCCCACATGCATGCCGCATGTCATGGGGGCCCCAAATGCATGCCGCATGTCATAGTGGCCCCAAATGCATGCTGCATGTCATGAGGGCCCCACGTGCATGCCGCATGCCGCATGTCATAGGGGCCCCACGTGCATGCCGCATGTCATGGGGGCCCCACATGCATGCCGCATGTCATGGGGGATCCAAACTCATGCTGCATGTCATTGGAGCCCCAAGCGTATGCCGCATGTCATGGAGGCCCCATGTGCATGCCACATGTAATGGGGGCCACAAATGCATGCGGCATGTCATAGGGGCCCCACGTGCATGCCGCATGTCTCGGGCACCCCAAATTCATGCCGCATGTCATAGGTGCCCCACGTGCATGGCGCAAATCATGGGTGCCCCACATGCATGCCGCATGTCATCGGGGCCCCAAATGCATGCCGCATGTCATAGGGGCCCCACATGCATGCCGCATTTCATGGGGGACCCAAATGCATGCCGCATGTCATAGGGGCCCCAAATGCATGTCGCATGTCATGGGGGACCCACATGCATGCTGCATGTCATGGGGGCCCCAAATGCATACCGCATGTCATGGGGGCCCCAAATGCATGCCGCATGTCATGGGGCCCCCCAAATGCATGCAACATGTCTTGGTGCCCACAAATGCATGCCACATGTGATAGGGGCCCCACATGCATGGCGCATTTCATGGGGCCCCCACATGCATGCGCATGTCATGGGGGCCTCAAATGCGTGCCGCATATCATGGGGGCCCCAAATGCATGCCGCATGTCATGGGGGCCCACATGCATGCCGCATGTCATGGGGGCACCACTTGCATGCAGCATGTCATGGGGGCACCACTTGCATGCAGCATGTCATGGGGGCACCACTTGCATGCAGCATGTAATGGGGGATCCAAATGTATGACGCATGTCATGGGGGTCCCACATGCATGCCACATGTCATGGGGGCCCACATGCATGCCGCATGTCATGGGGGCACCACTTGCATGCAGCATGTAATGGGGGATCCAAATGCATGACGCATGTCAAGGGGGCCCCACGTGCATGCCGCATGTCATGGGGACCCACATGCATGCCGCATGTCATGGAGGCCCCCATGACATGCGACAAGCATTTGGGCCCCACATGCATGCCGCATGCCATGGGGCCCCCAAATGCATGCCGCATGTCATGGGGCCCAAATGCTTGCCGCATGTCATGGGGGCCATAAATGGATGCCGCATGTCATGGGAGCCCCACATGCATGCCACATGTCATGGGGGCCCCAAATGAATGTTGCATGTCAAGGGGGCCCCACGTGCATGCCGCATGTCATGGGGACCCCACATGCATGCCGCATGTCATGGGGCCCCACATGCATGCCGCATGTCTCAGGTACCCCAAATGCATGCAGCATGTTATGCATGCCCCAAATGCATGCCACATGTCATGGGGGCCCCACATGCATGCCGCATGTCATGGGGATTCAAATGTATGCCGCATGGCTTGGGGGTCCCACATGCATGCTGCATGTCATGGGGGCCCCAAATGCATGCGTCAAGTCATGGGGGCCCCAAATGCATGCCTCAATTCATGGGGGCTCCAAATGCATGCCGCATGTCATGGGGGCCCCACATGCATGCCGCATGTCATGGGGCCCCCAAATGCATGCCGCATGTCATGGGGTTCCCACATGCATGCCGCATGTCATGGGGGCCCAAATGCTTGCCGCATGTCATGGGGGCCATAAATGCATGCTGCATGTCATGGGGGCCCAACGTGCATGCCGCATGTATTGGGGGCCCCAAATTCATGCCGCATGTCATGGGGGCCCCGCAGGCATTCCGCATGTCGTGGGGGCCCCAAATGCATGCCGCATGTCATGACGGGCCCACTTGCATGACGCATGTCATGGGGGCCCCAAATGCATGGCTCGTCATGGGGGCCCCAAATGCATGCCACATATCATGGGGGCCCCACGTGCATGCTGCATATATTGGGGGCCCCAAATGCATGGCTCAAGTCATAGGGGCCCCACATGCATGACGCATGTCATGGGGGCCCCACATGCATGCCGCATGTCACGGAGGCCCCAAATGCATGCCGCATGTCATGGGAGCCCCACATGAATGTCGCATGTCAAGGGGGCCCCATGTGCATGCCGCATGTCATGGGGACCCCAAATGCATGCCGCATATCATGGGGGACATAAATGCATGCCGCATGTCATGGGGGCCCAACGTGCATGCCGCATGTATTGTGGGCCCCAAATTCATGCTGCATGTCATGAGGGCCCAGCATGCATGCCGCATGTCACGGGGCCCCGCAGGCATTCCGCATGTCATGGGGGCCCAAATGCATGCCGCATGTCATGGGGTCCCCACGTGCATGCCGCATGTAATGGGGGATTCAAATGCATGCCGCATGTCATGGGGGTCCCACGTGTATGCCGCATGTCATGGGGATTCAAATGTATGCCGCATGGCTTGGGGGTCCCACATGCATGCTGCATGTCATGGGGGCCCCAAATGCATGCGTCAAGTCATGGGGGCCCCAAATGCATGCCTCAATTCATGGGGGCTCCAAATGCATGCCGCATGTCATGGGGCCCCCAAATGCATGCCACATGTCATGGGGTTCCCACATGCATGCCGCATGTCATGGGGGCCCAAATGATTGCCGCATGTCATGGGGGCCATAAATGCATGCTGCATGTCATGGGGGCCCAACGTGCATGCCGCATGTATTGGGGTCCCCAAATTCATGCCGCATGTCATGGGGGCCCCGCAGGCATTCCGCATGTCATGGGGGCCCCAAATGCATGCCGCATGTCATTGGGGCCCCGCAGGCATTCCGCATGTCATGGGGGCCTCACGTGCATTCCGCATGTCATGGGGGCTCCACGTGCATGCTGCATGTCATTGGGGCCCCACGTGCTTGCCGCATGTCATGGGGTCCCACGTGCATGCCTCATGTCACGGGGGCCACAAATGTATGCCGCATGTCATGGGGGCCCCACGTGCATGCCGCATGTCATGGGGCCCCCACATGCATGCCGCATGTCATCGGGGCCCCACGTGCATGCCGCATATCATGGGGTCCCACATGCATGCCGCATGTCATGGGGGCCCCAAATGCATGCCGCATGTCATAGTGGCCACAAATGCATGCTGCATGTCATGAGGGCCCCACGTGCATGGCGCATTTCATGGGGGAACCAAATGCATGCCGCATGTCAAGGGGGCCCAACATGCATGTCGCATGTCATGGGGGCCCAAATGCTTGCCGCATGTCATGGGGGCCCCACATGCATGCCGCATGTCATGGGGCCCAAAAGCTTGCCGCATGTCATGGGGGCCATAAATGCATGCCGCATGTCATGGGAGCCCCACATGAATGGCACATGTCAAGGGGGCCCAACGTGCATGCCGCATGTATTGTGGGCCCCAAATTCATGCCGCAAGTCATGAGGGCCCTGCATGCATTCCGCATGTCATGGGGGGCCCAAATGCATGCTGCATGTCATGGGGGCCCCAAATGCATGCCGCATGTAATGGGGGATTCAAATGCATGCCGCATGTCATGGGGGTCCCACATGCATGCCGCATGTCATGGGGGCCCCAAATGCATGCCTCAAGTCATGGGGCCCCCCAAATGGATGCCGCATTTCATAGGGGCCCCACATGCATGACGCATATCTTGGGGCCCACAAATGCATGCCGCATGTCATAGAGGCCCCACATGCATGGCACATGTCATAGGGGCCCCACGTACATGGCTCATGTCATGGGTGCCCCACCTGCATGCCGCATGTCATTGGGGCCCCAATTGCATGCCGCATGCCATAGGGGCCCCACATGCATGGCGCATGTCATGGGGGCCCCAAATGCATGCCGCATGTTATGGGGGCCCCATGTGCATGCCGCATGTCATGGGGGCACCAAATGCATGCCGCATGTAATGGGGGCCCCACGTGCATGCCGCATGTCATGGGGGCCCCAAATGCATGCAGCATGTCATGGGGGGCCCACGTGCATGCCACATGTCATGGGGGGCCCACATGCATGCCGCATGTCATGGGGGCCCCACTTGCATGCATCATGTAATGGGGGTCCCACATGCATGCAGCATGTCATGAGGGCCCCACATGCATGCCGCATGTCATGGGGGTCCCACGTGCATGCTGCATGTCATTGGGGCCCCACGTGCTTGCCGCATGTCACGAGGGCCACAAATGTATGCCGCATGTCATGGGGGCCCCACGTGCATGCCGCATGTCATGGGGCCCCCCAAATGCATGCAGCATGTCATGGGGGCCCCACGTGCATGCCACATGTCATGGGGAGCCCACATGCATGCCGCATATCATAGGGGCCCCACATGCATGGAGCATGTCATGGGGCCCCACGTGCATGCCGCATGTCATGGGGGATCCAAACTCATGCCGCATGTCATGGGGGCTCCACGTGCATGCCGCATTTCATGGGGGACCCAAATGCATGCCGCATGTCATGGGGCCCCCCAAATGCATGCAACATGTCTTGGGGCCCACAAATGCATGCCGCATGTCATAGGGGCCCCACATGCATGGCGTATTTCATGGGGGCCCCAAATGCGTGCCGCATATCATGGGGGCCCCAAATTCATGCCGCAAGTCATGGGGGGCATAAATGCATGCCGCATGTCAAGGGGGCCCCACGTGCATGATGCATGTCATGGGGACCCACATGCATGCCGCATGTCATGGAGGCCCCCATGACATGCGGCAAGCATTTGGGCCCCACATGCATGCTGCATGCCATGGGGCCCCCAAATGCATGCCGCATGTCAAGGGGGTCCCACATGCATGCCGCATGTCATGGGGGCCCAAATGCTTGCCGCATGTCATTGGGGCCCCACATGCATGCCGTATGTCATGGGGCCCAAAAGCTTGCCGCATGTCATGGGGGCCATAAATGCATGCCGCATGTCATGGGAGCCCCACATGAATGTCGCATGTCAAGGGGGCCCAACGTGCATGCCGCATGTATTGGGGGCCCCAAATTCATGCCACATGTCATGGGGGCCCCGCAGGCATTCCGCATGTCATGGGGGCCCCAAATGCATGCCGCATGTCATGGGGGCCCCACGTGCATGCCGCATGTAATGGGGGATTCAAATGCATGCCGCATGTCATGGGGGTCCCACATGCATGCCGCATGTCATGGGGGCCCCAAATGCATGCCTCAAGTCATGGGGGCCCCAAATTCATGCCGCATGTCATTGGGGCCCCACATGCATGCCGCATGTCATGGGGTCCCCACATGCATGCCGCATGTCATGGGGGCTAAAATGCTTGCCGCATGTCATGGGGGCCATAAATGCATGCCGCATGTCATGGGGGCCCAACAAGCATGCCGCATGTATTGGGGGCCCCAAATTCATGCAGCATGTCATAGGGGCCCCACATGCATGGCGCATTTCATGGGGGCCCCACTTGCATGCAGCATGTAATGGGGGATCCAAATGCATGCTGCACGTCATGGGGGCCCCACGTGCATGCCGCATGTCATGGGGGCCCCTGCAGGCATTCCACATGTCATGGGGGCCCCAAATAAATGCTGCATTTCATGGGGGGCCCCACGTGCATGCCGCATGTCATGGGGCCCCCCAAATGGATGCCCCATGTCATAGGGGCCCCACATGCATGCCGCATATCATTGGGGCCCCAAATGCATGCAGCATGTCATTCGGGCCCCACGTGCATGCCACATGTCATTGGGGGCCCACATGCATGCCGCATGTCATGGGGGCCACACTTGCATGCAGCATGTAATGGGGATCCAAATGCATGACGCATGTCATGGGGGCCCCAAATGCATGCGGCATGTCATAGTGGCCCCACGTGCATACCACATGTCATGGGGGCCCCACATGCATGCCCCATGTCATGGAGGCCCAAATGCATGACGCATGTCATGGATGCTCCACGTGCATGCCGCATGTAATGGGGCCCCCAAATTCATGTCGCATGTCATAGGGGCCACACGTGCATTCCGCATGTCATGGGGGCCCCAAATGCATGCCGCATGTCATGGGGGCCCCACGTGCATGCCGCATGTCTTGGGGCCCACAAATGCATGCCGCATGTCATAGGGGCCCCACATGCATGGTGCATTTCATGGGGGCCCTACATGCATGCCGCATGTCATGGGGGCCCCAAATGCATGCCTCATGTCATGGGGGCCTCAAATGCATGCCGCATGTTATAGTGGTTTCCAAATGCATGCTGCATGTCATGAGGGGCCCACGTGCATGCCTCCAGTCATGGGGGCCCCAAATGCATGCCACATATCATGGGGGCCCCACGTGCATGCTGCATATATTGGGGGCCCCAAATGCATGCCACATGTCATGAGGGCCCCGCTTGCATGCCGCATGTCATTGGGGCCCCGCAGGCATTCCGCATGTCATGGGGGCCCCACGTACATGCTGCATGTCATTGGGGCCCCACGTGCTTGCCGCATTTAATGGGGGACGCAAATGCATGCATGCCGCATGCCATTGGGGCCCCGCAGGCATTCCGCATGTCATGGGTGCCTCACGTGCATTCCGCATGTCATGGGGGCCCCACGTACATGCTGCATGTCATTGGGGCCCCACGTGCTTGCCGCATGTCATGGGGCCCCCCAAATGCAGGCCGCATGTCACAGGGGTCCCACATGCATGCCGCATGTCATGGGGGCCCCAAATGCATGCCGCATGTCATAGTGGCCCCAAATACATGCGGCATGTCATAGGGGCCCTACGTGCATAACACATGTCATGGGGTCCCCAAATGCATGCCGCATATCCTGGTGGCCCCACGTGAATGCCGCATGTCATGGGGGATCCAAACTCATGCCGCATGTCATGGGGGTCCCATGTGCATGCCACTTGTAATGGGGACCCCAAATGCATGCGGCATGTCATAGGGGCCCCACGTGCATGCCGCATGTCTCGGGCACCCCAAATTCATGCCGCATGTCATAGGGGTCCCACGTGCATGGCTCAAATCATGGGTGCCCCACATGCATGCCGCATGTCATCGGGGCCCCAAATGCATGCCGCATGTCATAGGGGCCCCACATGCATGCCGCATTTCATGGGGGACCCAAATGCATGCCGCATGTCATGGGGCACCAAATGCATGTCGCATGTCATGGGGGACCCACATGCATGCTGCATGTCATGGGGGCCCCAATTGCATACCGCATGTCATGGGGCCCCCCAAATGCATGCAGCATGTCTTGGTGCCCACAAATGCATGCCGCATGTCATAGGGGCCCCACATGCATGGCGCATTTCATGGGGCCCCCACATGCATACGCATGTCATGGGGGCCTCAAATGCGTGCCGCATATCATGGGGGCCCCAAATGCATGCCGCATGTCATGGGGGCCCACATGCATGCCGCATGTCATGGGGGCACCACTTGCATGCAGCATGTAATGGGGGCACCACTTGCATGCAGCATGTAATGGGGGATCCAAATGTATGACGCATGTCATGGGGGTCCCACATGCATGCCGCATGTCATGGGGGCCCACATGCATGCCGCATGTCATGGGGGCACCACTTGCATGCAGCATGTAATGGGGGATCCAAATGCATGACGCATGTCAAGGGGACCCCACGTGCATGCCGCATGTCACGGAGGCCCCCATGACATGCGACAGGCGTTTGAGCCCCACATGCATGCCGCATGCCATGGGGCCCCCAAATGCATGCCGCATGTCATGGGGGCCCAAATGCTTGCCGCATGTCATGGGGGCCATAAATGGATGCCGCATGTCATGGGAGCCCCACATGCATGCCACATGTCATGGGGGATTCAAATGCATGCCACATGTCATTTGGGTCCCACATGCATGCCGCATGTCATGGGGGCCCCAAATGCATGCCTCAAGTCATGGGGGCCCCAAATGCATGCCGCATGTCATTGGGGCCCCACATGCATGCCGCATGTCATGGGGTCCCCACATGCATGCCGCATGTCATGGGGGCTCAAATGCTTGCCGCATGTCATGGGGGCCATAAATGCATGCCGCATGTCATGGGGGCCCAACAAGCATGCCGCATGTATTGGGGGCCCCAAATTCATGCAGCATGTCATAGGGGCCCCACATGCATGGCGCATTTCATGGGGGCCCCACTTGCATGCAGCATGTAATGGGGGATCCAAATGCATGCTGCACGTCATGGGGGCCCCACGTGCATGCCGCATGTCATGGGGGCCCCGCAGGCATTCCACATGTCATGGGGGCCCCAAATAAATGCTGCATTTCATGGGGGCCCCACGTGCATGCCGCATGTCATGGGGCCCCCCAAATGGATGCCGCATGTCATAGGGGCCCCACATGCATGCCGCATATCATGGGGGCCCCAAATGCATGCAGCATGTCAAAGTGGCCCCACGTGCATACCACATGTCATGGGGGCCCCACATGCATGCCGCATGTCATGGGGGCCCAAATGCATGACGCATGTCATGGATGCTCCACGTGCATGCCGCATGTAATGGGGCCCCCAAATTCATGTTGCATGTCATAGGGGCCCCACGTGCATTCCGCATGTCATGGGGGCCCCAAATGCATGCCGCATGGTTTCCAAATGCATGCTGCATGTCATGAGGGGCCCACGTGCATGCCGCAAGTCATGGGGGCCCCAAATGCATGCCACATATCATGGGGGCCCCACGTGCATGCTGCATATATTGGGGGCCCCAAAAGTATGGCACATGTCATAAGGGCCCCGCTTGCATGCCGCATGTCATTGGGGCCCCACAGGCATTCCGCATGTCATGGGGGCCCCAAGTACATGCTGCATGTCATTGGAGCCCCACTTGCTTGCCGCATTTAATGGGGGACGCAAATGCATGCATGCTGCATGTCATTGGGGCCCCGCAGGCATTCCGCATGTCATGGGGGCCCCACGTGCATGCCGCATGTCATGGGGGCCCCACATGCATGCCGCATGTCATGGGGGATCCAAACTCATGCTGCATGTCATTGGGGCCCCAAGCGTATGCCGCATGTCATGGAGGCCCCATGTGCATGCCACTTGTAATGGGGGCCACAAATGCATGCGGCATGTCATAGGGGCCCCACGTGCATGCCGCATGTCTCGGGCACCCCAAATTCATGCCGCATGTCATAGGGGCCCCACGTGCATGGCGCAAATCATGGGTGCCCCACATGCATGCCGCATGTCATCGGGGCCCCAAATGCATGCAGCATGTCATAGGGGCCCCACATGCATGCCGCATTTCATGGGGGACCCAAATGCATGCCGCATGTCATGGGGCCCCAAATGCATGTCGTATGTCATGGGGGACCCACATGCATGCTGCATGTCATGGGGGCCCCAAATGCATACCGCATGTCATGGGGGCCCCAAATGCATGCCGCATGTCATGGGCCCCCCCAAATGCATGCAGCATGTCTTGGTGCCCAAAAATGCATGCCGCATGTCATAGGGGCCCCACATGCATGGCGCTTTTCATGGGGCCCCCACATGCATGCGCATGTCATGGGGGCCTCAAATGCGTACCGCATATCATGGGGGCCCCAAATGCATGCCGCATGTCATGGGGGCCCACATGCATGCCGCATGTCATGGGGGCACCACTTGCATGCAGCATGTAATGGGGGCACCACTTGCATGCAGCATGTAATGGGGGATCCAAATGTATGACGCATGTCATGGGGGTCCCACATGCATGCCGCATGTCATGGGGGCCCACATGCATGCCGCATGTCATGGGGGCCCACATGCATGCCGCATGTCATGGGGGCACCACTTGCATGCAGCATGTAATGGGGATCCAAATGCATGACGCATGTCAAGGGGGCCCCACGTGCATGCCGCATGTCATGGGGCCCCACGTGCATGCCGCATGTCATGGGGACCCCACATGCATGCCGCATGTCATGGGGGCCCCACATGCATGCCACATGTCTCAGGTACCCCAAATGCATGCAGCATGTTATGCATGCCCC
Organism: Phyllobates terribilis; assembly: GCF_046119375.1. Lineage (NCBI taxonomy): Eukaryota > Metazoa > Chordata > Amphibia > Anura > Dendrobatidae > Phyllobates > Phyllobates terribilis. The sequence goes on along the minus strand of NW_027362942.1, from coordinate 2,882,892 downwards.
AAATGCATGCCGCATGTCATGGGGGCCCCACATGCATGCCACATGTCATGGGGGCCCCACATGCATGCCGCATGTCATGGGGGCCCCACGTGCTTGGCGCAAGTCATGGGTGCCCCACATGCATGCCGCATGTCATCGGGGCCCTAAATGCATGCCGCATGTCATAGGGGCCCCACATGCATGACGCATGTCATGGGGGCCCCACATGCATGCCGCATGTCACGGAGGCCCCAAATGCATGCCGCATGTCATGGGAGCCCCACATGAATGTCGCATGTCAAGGGGGCCCCACGTGCATGCCGCATGTCATGGGGATACCAAATGCATGCCGCATGTCATGGGGCCATAAATGCATGCCGCATGTCATGGGGGCCCCACGTGCATGCCACATGTCATTGGGGGCCCACATGCATGCCGCATGTCATGGGGGCCACACTTGCATGCAGCATGTAATGGGGATCCAAATGCATGACGCATGTCATGGGGGCCCCAAATGCATGCGGCATGTCATAGTGGCCCCACGTGCATACCACATGTCATGGGGGCCCCACATGCATGCCGCATGTCATGGGGGCCCAAATGAATGACGCATGTCATGGATGCTCCACGTGCATGCCGCATGTAATGGGGCCCCCAAATTCATGTTGCATGTCATAGGGGCCCCACGTGCATTCCGCATGTCATGGGGGCCCCAAATGCATGCCGCATGTCATGGGGGCCCCACGTGCATGCCGCATGTCTTGGGGCCCACAAATGCATGCCGCATGTCATGGGGGCCCCACATGCATGGCGCATTTCATGGGGGCCCTACATGCATGCCGCATGTCATGGGGCCCCCCAAATGCATGCAGCATGTCTTGGTGCCCAAAAATGCATGCCGCATGTCATAGGGGCCCCACATGCATGGCGCTTTTCATGGGGCCCCCACATGCATGCGCATGTCATGGGGGCCTCAAATGCGTACCGCATATCATGGGGGCCCCAAATGCATGCCGCATGTCATGGGGGCCCACATGCATGCCGCATGTCATGGGGGCACCACTTGCATGCAGCATGTAATGGGGGCACCACTTGCATGCAGCATGTAATGGGGGATCCAAATGTATGACGCATGTCATGGGGGTCCCACATGCATGCCGCATGTCATGGGGGCCCACATGCATGCCGCATGTCATGGGGGCACCACTTGCATGCAGCATGTAATGGGGATCCAAATGCATGACGCATGTCAAGGGGGCCCCACGTGCATGCCGCATGTCACGGAGGCCCCAAATGCATGCCGCATGTCATGGGAGCCCCACATGAATGTCGCATGTCAAGGGGGCCCCACGTGCATGCCGCATGTCATGGGGATACCAAATGCATGCCGCATGTCATGGGGCCATAAATGCATGCCGCATGTCATGGGGGCCCCACGTGCATGCCACATGTCATTGGGGGCCCACATGCATGCCGCATGTCATGGGGGCCACACTTGCATGCAGCATGTAATGGGGATCCAAATGCATGACGCATGTCATGGGGGCCCCAAATGCATGCGGCATGTCATAGTGGCCCCACGTGCATACCACATGTTATGGGGGCCCCACATGCATGCCGCATGTCATGGGGGCCCAAATGCATGACGCATGTCATGGATGCTCCACGTGCATGCCGCATGTAATGGGGCCCCCAAATTCATGTTGCATGTCATAGGGGCCCCACGTGCATTCCGCATGTCATGGGGGCCCCAAATGCATGCCGCATGTCATGGGGGCCCCACGTGCATGCCGCATGTCTTGGGGCCCACAAATGCATGCCGCATGTCATGGGGGCCCCACATGCATGGCGCATTTCATGGGGGCCCTACATGCATGCCGCATGTCATGGGGGCCCCAAATGCATGCCTCATGTCATGGGGGCCCCAAATGCATGCCGCATGTCATAGTGTTTTCCAAATGCATGCTGCATGTCATGATGGGCCACGTGCATGCCGCAAGTCATGGGGGCCCCAAATGCATGCCACATATCATGAGGGCCCCGCTTGCATGCCGCATGTCATTGGGGCCCCGCAGGCATTCCGCATGTCATGGGGGCCCCACATACATGCTGCATGTCATTGGGGCCCCACGTGCTTGCTGCATTTAATGGGGGACGCAAATGCATGCATGCCGCATGTCATTGGGGCCCCGCAGGCATTCCGCATGTCATGGGGGCCTCACGTGCATTCCGCATGTCATGGGGGCCCCACGTACATACTGCATGTCATTGGGGCCCCACGTGCTTGCCGCATGTCATGAGGGCCCCACGTGCATGCCGCATGTCATAGGGGCCCCACGTGCATGCCGCATGTCATGGGGGCCCCGCAGGCATTCCACATGTCATGGGGCCCCCAAATAAATGCTGCATTTCATAGGGGCCCCACGTGCATGCCGCATGTCATGGGGGCCCCAAATGCATGCAGCATGTCATAGTGGCCCCACGTGCATACCACATGTCATGGGGGCCCCACATGCATGCCGCATGTCATGGGGGCCCAAATGCATGACGCATGTCATGGATGCTCCACGTGCATGCCGCATGTAATGGGGCCCCCAAATTCATGTCGCATGTCATAGGGGCCCCACGTGCATTCCGCATGTCATGGGGGCCCCAAATGCATGCCGCATGTCATGGGGGCCCCACGTGCATGCCGCATGTCTTGGGGCCCACAAATGCATGCCGCATGTCATAGGGGCCCCACATGCATGGCGCATTTCATGGGGGCCCTACATGCATGCCGCATGTCATGGGGGCCCCAAATGCATGCCTCATGTCATGGGGGCCCCAAATGCATGCCGCATGTCATAGTGGTTTCCAAATGCATGCTGCATGTCATGAGGGGCCCACGTGCATGCCGCAAGTCATGGGGGCCCCAAATGCATGCCACATATCATGGGGGCCCCACGTGCATGCTGCATATATTGGGGGCCCCAAAAGCATGGCACATGTCATAAGGGCCCCGCTTGCATGCCGCATGTCATTGGGGCCCCGCAGGCATTCCGCATGTCATGGGGGCCCCACGTACATGCTGCATGTCATTGGAGCCCCACTTGCTTGCCGCATTTAATGGGGGACGCAAATGCATGCATGCCGCATGTCATTGGGGCCCCGCAGGCATTCCGCATGTCATGGGGGCCTCACGTGCATTCCGCATGTCATGGGGGCCCCACGTACATGCTGCATATCATTGGGGCCCCACGTGCTTGCCGCATGTCATGGGTGCCCCAAATGCATGCCACATGTCATGGGGGCTCCACGTGCATGCCGCATTTCATGGGGGACCCAAATGCATGCCGCATGTCATGGGTGCCCCAAATGCATGCCACATGTCATGGGGGCTCCACGTGCATGCCGCATTTCATGGGGGACCCAAATGCATGCCGCATGTCATGGGGGCCCCAAATGAATGCCTCATGTCATGGGGGCCCCAAATGCATGCCGCATGTCATGGGGCCCCCCAAATGCATGCAACATGTCTTGGGGCCCACAAATGCATGCCGCATGTCATAGGGGGCCCACAAATGCATGCCGCATGTCATAGGGGCCCCACATGCATGGCGTATTTCATGGGGGCCCCAAATGCGTGCCGCATATCATGGGGGCCCCAAATTCATGCCGCAAGTCATGGGGGGCATAAATGCATGCCGCATGTCAAGGGGGCCCCACGTGCATGACGCATGTCATGGGGACCCACATGCATGCCGCATGTCATGGAGGCCCCCATGACATGCGGCAAGCATTTTGGCCCCACATGCATGCTGCATGCCATGGGGCCCCCAAATGCATGCCGCATGTCAAGGGGGTCCCACATGCATGCCGCATGTCATGGGGGCCCCACATGCATGCCGTATGTCATGGGGCCCAAAAGCTTGCCGCATGTCATGGGGGCCATAAATGCATGCCGCATGTCATGGGAGCCCCACATGAATGTCGCATGTCAAGGGGGCCCAACGTGCATGCCGCATGTATTGGGGGCCCCAAATTCATGCCGCATGTCATGAGGGCCCTGCATGCATGCCACATGTCATGGGGGCCCCGCAGGCATTCCGCATGTCATGGGGGCCCCAAATGCATGCCGCATGTCATGGGGGCCCCACGTGCATGCCGCATGTAATGGGGGATTCAAATGCATGCCGCATGTCATGGGGGTCCCACATGCATGCCGCATGTCATGGGGGCCCCAAATGCATGCCTCAAGTCATGGGGGCCCCAAATGCATGCCGCATGTCATTGGGGCCCCACATGCATGCCGCATGTCATGGGGTCCCCACATGCATGCCGCATGTCATGGGGGCTCAAATGCTTGCCGCATGTCATGGGGGCCATAAATGCATGCCGCATGTCATGGGGGCCCAACAAGCATGCCGCATGTATTGGGGGCCCCAAATTCATGCAGCATGTCATAGGGGCCCCACATGCATGGCGCATTTCATGGGGGCCCCACTTGCATGCAGCATGTAATGGGGGATCCAAATGCATGCTGCACGTCATGGGGGCCCCACGTGCATGCCGCATGTCATGGGGGCCCCGCAGGCATTCCACATGTCATGGGGGCCCCAAATAAATGCTGCATTTCATGGGGGGCCCCACGTGCATGCCGCATGTCATGGGGCCCCCCAAATGGATGCCGCATGTCATAGGGGCCCCACATGCATGCCGCATATCATTGGGGCCCCAAATGCATGCAGCATGTCATGGGGGCCCCACGTGCATGCCACATGTCATTGGGGGCCCACATGCATGCCGCATGTCATGGGGGCCACACTTGCATGCAGCATGTAATGGGGATCCAAATGCATGACGCATGTCATGGGGGCCCCAAATGCATGCGGCATGTCATAGTGGCCCCACGTGCATACCACATGTCATGGGGGCCCCACATGCATGCCGCATGTCATGGAGGCCCAAATGCATGACGCATGTCATGGATGCTCCACGTGCATGCCGCATGTAATGGGGCCCCCAAATTCATGTCGCATGTCATAGGGGCCACACGTGCATTCCGCATGTCATGGGGGCCCCAAATGCATGCCGCATGTCATGGGGGCCCCACGTGCATGCCGCATGTCTTGGGGCCCACAAATGCATGCCGTATGTCATAGGGGCCCCACATGCATGGTGCATTTCATGGGGGCCCTACATGCATGCCGCATGTCATGGGGGCCCCAAATGCATGCCTCATGTCATGGGGGCCTCAAATGCATGCCGCATGTTATAGTGGTTTCCATATGAATGCTGCATGTCATGAGGGGCCCACGTGCATGCCTCCAGTCATGGGGGCCCCAAATGCATGCCACATATCATGGGGGCCCCACGTGCATGCTGCATATATTGGGGGCCCCAAATGCATGCCACATGTCATGAGGGCCCCGCTTGCATGCCGCATGTCATTGGGGCCCCGCAGGCATTCCGCATGTCATGGGGGCCCCACGTACATGCTGCATGTCATTGGGGCCCCACGTGCTTGCCGCATTTAATGGGGGACGCAAATGCATGCATGCCGCATGTCATTGGGGCCCCGCAGGCATTCCGCATGTCATGGGTGCCTCACGTGCATTCCGCATGTCATGGGGGCCCCACGTACATGCTGCATGTCATTGGGGCCCCACGTGCTTGCCGCATGTCATGGGGCCCCCCAAATGCAGGCCGCATGTCACAGGGGTCCCACATGCATGCCGCATGTCATGGGGGCCCCAAATGCATGCCGCATGTCATAGTGGCCCCAAATACATGCGGCATGTCATACGGGCCCTACGTGCATAACACATGTCATGGGGGCCCCAAATGCATGCCGCATATCCTGGTGGCCCCACGTGAATGCCGCATGTCATGGGGGATCCAAACTCATGCCGCATGTCATGGGGGTCCCATGTGCATGCCACTTGTAATGGGGACCCCAAATGCATGCGGCATGTCATAGGGGCCCCACGTGCATGCCGCATGTCTCGGGCACCCCAAATTCATGCCGCATGTCATAGGGGCCCCACGTGCATGGCTCAAATCATGGGTGCCCCACATGCATGCCGCATGTCATCGGGGCCCCAAATGCATGCCGCATGTCATAGGGGCTCCACATGCATGCCGCATTTCATGGGGGACCCAAATGCATGCCGCATGTCATGGGGCACCAAATGCATGTCGCATGTCATGGGGGACCCACATGCATGCTGCATGTCATGGGGGCCCCAAATGCATACCGCATGTCATGGGGCCCCCCAAATGCATGCAGCATGTCTTGGTGCCCACAAATGCATGCCGCATGTCATAGGGGCCCCACATGCATGGCGCATTTCATGGGGCCCCCACATGCATACGCATGTCATGGGGGCCTCAAATGCGTGCCGCATATCATGGGGGCCCCAAATGCATGCCGCATGTCATGGGGGCCCACATGCATGCCGCATGTCATGTGGGCACCACTTGCATGCAGCATGTAATGGGGGCACCACTTGCATGCAGCATGTAATGGGGGATCCAAATGTATGCCGCATGTCATAGAGGCCCCACATGCATGGCACATGTCATAGGGGCCCCACGTACATGGCTCATGTCATGGGTGCCCCACCTGCATGCCGCATGTCATTGGGGCCCCAATAGCATGCCGCATGCCATAGGGGCCCCACATGCATGGCGCATGTCATGGGGGCCCCAAATGCATGCCGCATGTTATGGGGGCCCCATGTGCATGCCGCATGTCATGGGGGCACCAAATGCATGCCGCATGTAATGGGGGCCCCACGTGCATGCCGCATGTCATGGGGGCCCCAAATGCATGCAGCATGTCATGGGGGCCCCACGTGCATGCCACATGTCATGGGGGGCCCACATGCATGCCGCATGTCATGGGGGCCCCACTTGCATGCATCATGTATTGGGGGTCCCACATGCATGCAGCATGTCATGAGGGCCCCACATGCATGCCGCATGTCATGGGGGTCCCACGTGCATGCTGCATGTCATTGGGGCCCCACGTGCTTGCCGCATGTCACGAGGGCCACAAATGTATGCCGCATGTCATGGGGGCCCCACGTGCATGCCGCATGTCATGGGGCCCCCCAAATGCATGCAGCATGTCATGGGGGCCCCACGTGCATGCCACATGTCATGGGGAGCCCACATGCATGCCGCATATCATAGGGGCCCCACATGCATGGAGCATGTCATGGGGCCCCACGTGCATGCCGCATGTCATGGGGGATCCAAACTCATGCCGCATGTCATTGGGGCCCCAAGCGTATGCCGCATTTCATGGGGGCCCCATGTGCATGCCACATGTAATGTGGGCCCTAAATGCATGCGGCATGTCATAGAGGCCCCACGTGCATGCCGCATGTCTCGGGCACCCCAAATGCATGCAGCATGTTATGGGGGCCCCACGTGCATGCCGCATGTCTCAGGTACCCCAAATGCATGCAGCATGTTATGCAGGCCCCAAATGCATGCCGCATGTCATGGGGGCCCCACATGCATGCCGCATGTCATGGGTGCCCCAAATGCATGCCGCATGTCATGGGGGCTCCTCGTGCATGCCACATTTCATGGGGGACCCAAATGCATGCCGCATGTCATGGGGCCCCCAAATGCATGTCGCATGTCATGGGGGCCCCACGTGCATGCTGCATGTCATGGGGGCCCCAAATGAATGCCTCATGTCATGGGGGCCCCAAATGCATGCCGCATGTCATGGGGCCCCCCAAATGCATGCAACATGTCTTGGGGCCCACAAATGCATGCCGCATGTCATAGAGGCCCCACATGCATGGCGTATTTCATGGGGGCCCCAAATGCGTGCCACATATCATGGGGGCCCCAAATTCATGCCGCAAGTCATGGGGGGCATAAATGCATGCCGCATGTCAAGGGGGCCCCACGTGCATGACGCATGTCATGGGGACCCACATGCATGCCGCATGTCATGGAGGCCCCCATGACATGCGGCAAGCATTTTGGCCCCACATGCATGCTGCATGCCATGGGGCCCCCAAATGCATGCCGCATGTCAAGGGGGTCCCACATGCATGCCGCATGTCATGGGGGCCCAAATGCTTGCCGCATGTCATTGGGGCCCCACATGCATGCCGTATGTCATGGGGCACAAAAGCTTGCCGCATGTCATGGGGGCCATAAATGCATGCCGCATGTCATGGGAGCCCCACATGAATGTCGCATGTCAAGGGGGCCCAACGTGCATGCCGCATGTATTGGGGGCCCCAAATTCATGCCGCATGTCATGAGGGCCCTGCATGCATGCCACATGTCATGGGGGCCCCGCAATCATTCCGCATGTCATGGGGGCCCCAAATGCATGCCGCATGTCATGGGGGCCCCACGTGCATGCCGCATGTAATGGGGGATTCAAATGCATGCCGCATGTCATGGGGGTCCCTCATGCATGCCGCATGTCATGGGGGCCCCAAATGCATGCCTCAAGTCATGGGGGCCCCAAATGCATGCCGCATGTCATGGGGGCTCAAATGCTTGCCGCATGTCATGGGGGCCATAAATGCATGCCGCATGTCATGGGGGCCCAACAAGCATGCCGCATGTATTGGGGGCCCCAAATTCATGCAGCATGTCATAGGGGCCCCACATGCATGGCGCATTTCATGGGGGCCCCACTTGCATGCAGCATGTAATGGGGGATCCAAATGCATGCTGCACGTCATGGGGGCCCCACGTGCATGCCGCATGTCATGGGGGCCCCGCAGGCATTCCACATGTCATGGGGGCCCCAAATAAATGCTGCATTTCATGGGGGGCCCCACGTGCATGCCGCATGTCATGGGGCCCCCCAAATGGATGCCGCATGTCATAGGGGCCCCAAATGCATGCAGCATGTCATGGGGGCCCCACGTGCATGCCACATGTCATTGGGGGCCCACATGCATGCCGCATGTCATGGGGGCCACACTTGCATGCAGCATGTAATGGGGATCCAAATGCATGACGCATGTCATGGGGGCCCCAAATGCATGCGGCATGTCATAGTGGCCCCACGTGCATACCACATGTCATGGGGGCCCCACATGCATGCCGCATGTCATGGAGGCCCAAATGCATGACGCATGTCATGGATGCTCCACGTGCATGCCTCATGTAATGGGGCCCCCAAATTCATGTCGCATGTCATAGGGGCCCCACGTGCATTCCGCATGTCATGGGGGCCCCAAATGCATGCCGCATGTCATGGGGGCCCCACGTGCATGCCGCATGTCTTGGGGCCCACAAATGCATGCCACATGTCATAGGGGCCCCACATGCATGGTGCATTTCATGGGGGCCCTACATGCATGCCGCATGTCATGGGGGCCCCAAATGCATGCCTCATGTCATGGGGGCCTCAAATGCATGCCGCATGTTATAGGGGTTTCCAAATGCATGCTGCATGTCATGAGGGGCCCACGTGCATGCCTCCAGTCATGGGGGCCCCAAATGCATGCCACATATCATGGGGGCCCCACGTGCATGCTGCATATATTGGGGGCCCCAAATGCATGCCACATGTCATGAGGGCCCCGCTTGCATGCCGCATGTCATTGGGGCCCCGCAGGCATTCCGCATGTCATGGGGGCCCCACGTACATGCTGCATGTCATTGGGGCCCCACGTGCTTGCCGCATTTAATGGGGGACGCAAATGCATGCATGCCGCATGTCATTGGGGCCCCGCAGGCATTCCGCATGTCATGGGGGCCTCACGTGCATTCCGCATGTCATGGGGGCCCCACGTACATGCTGCATGTCATTGGGGCCCCACGTGCTTGCCGCATGTCATGGGGCCCCCCAAATGCAGGTCGCATGTCACAGGGGTCCCACATGCATGCCGCATGTCATGGGGGCCCCAAATGCATGCCGCATGTCATAGTGGCCCCAAATGCATGCTGCATGTCATGGGGGCCCCACGTGCATGCCTCATGTCACGGGGGTCACAAATGTATGCCGCATGTCATGGGGGCCCCACGTGCATGCCGCATGTCATGCCCCCCAAATGCATGCCGCATGTCATAGGGGTCCCACATGCATGCCGCATGTCATGGGGGCCCCAAATGCATGCCGCATGTCATAGTGGCCCCAAATGCATGCTGCATGTCATGAGGGCCCCACGTGCATGGCGCATTTCATGGGGGAACCAAATGCATGCCGCATGTCAAGGCGGCCCAACATGCATGTCGCATGTCATGGGGGCCCAAATGCTTGCCGCATGTCATGGGGGCCCCACATGCATGCCGCATGTCATGGGGCCCAAAAGCTTGCCGCATGTCATGGGGGCCATAAATGCATGCGGCATGTCATGGGAGCCCCACATGAATGGCACATGTCAAGGGGGCCCAACGTGCATGCCGCATGTATTGGGGGCCCCAAATTCATGCCGCAAGTCATGAGGGCCCTGCATGCATTCCGCATGTCATGGGGGCCCCAAATGCATGCTGCATGTAATGGGGGATTCAAATGCATGCCGCATGTCATGGGGGTCCCACATGCATGCCGCATGTCATGGGGGCCCCAAATGCATGCCTCAAGTCATGGGGCCCCCCAAATGGATGCCGCATTTCATAGGGGTCCCACATGCATGACGCATATCTTGGGGCCCACAAATGCATGCCGCATGTCATAGAGGCCCCACATGCATGGCACATGTCATAGGGGCCCCACGTACATGGCTCATGTCATGGGTGCCCCACCTGCATGCCGCATGTCATTGGGGCCCCAATTGCATGCCGCATGCCATAGGGGCCCCACATGCATGGCGCATGTCATGGGGGCCCCAAATGTATGCCGCATGTTATGGGGGCCCCATGTGCATGCCGCATGTCATGGGGGCACCAAATGCATGCCGCATGTAATGGGGGCCCCACGTGCATGCCGCATGTCATGGGGGCCCCAAATGCATGCAGCATGTCATGGGGGCCCCACGTGCATGCCACATGTCATGGGGGGCCCACATGCATGACGCATGTCATGGGGGCCCCACTTGCATGCATCATGTAATGGGGGTCCCACATGCATGCAGCATGTCATGAGGGCCCCACATGCATGCCGCATGTCATGGGGGTCCCACGTGCATGCTGCATGTCATTGGGGCCCCACGTGCTTGCCGCATGTCACGAGGGCCACAAATGTATGCCGCATGTCATGGGGGCCCCACGTGCATGCCGCATGTCATGGGGCCCCCCAAATGCATGCAGCATGTCATGGGGGCCCCACGTGCATGCCACATGTCATGGGGAGCCCACATGCATGCCGCATATCATAGGGGCCCCACATGCATGGAGCATGTCATGGGGCCCCACGTGCATGCCGCATGTCATGGGGGATCCAAACTCATGCCGCATGTCATTGGGGCCCCAAGCGTATGCCGCATTTCATGGGGGCCCCATGTGCATGCCACATGTAATGTGGGCCCTAAATGCATGCGGCATGTCATAGAGGCCCCACGTGCATGCCGCATGTCTCGGGCACCCCAAATGCATGCAGCATGTTATGGGGGCCCCACGTGCATGCCGCATGTCTCAGGTACCCCAAATGCATGCAGCATGTTATGCAGGCCCCAAATGCATGCCGCATGTCATGGGGGCCCAAATGCATGCAGTATGTCATGGGGGCCCCACATGCATGCCGCATGTCATGGGTGCCCCAAATGCATGCCACATGTCATGGGGGCTCCACGTGCATGCCGCATTTCATGGGGGACCCAAATGCATGCCGCATGTCATGGGGCCCCCAAATGCATGTCGCATGTCATGGGGGCCCCACGTGCATGCTGCATGTCATGGGGGCCCCACGTGCATGCTGCATGTCATGGGGGCCCCAAATGAATGCCTCATGTCATGGGGCCCCCAAATGCATGCCGCATGTCAAGGGGGTCCCACATGCATGCCGCATGTCATGGGGGCCCAAATGCTTGCCGCATGTCATTGGGGCCCCACATGCATGCCGTATGTCATGGCGCCCAAAAGCTTGCCGCATGTCATGGGGGCCATAAATGCATGCCGCATGTCATGGGAGCCCCACATGAATGTCGCATGTCAAGGGGGCCCAACGTGCATGCCACATGTATTGGGGGCCCCAAATTCATGCCACATGTCATGGGGGCCCCGCAGGCATTCCGCATGTCATGGGGGCCCCAAATGCATGCCGCATGCCATGGGGGCCCCACGTGCATGCCGCATGTAATGGGGGATTAAAATGCATGCCGCATGTCATGGGGGTCCCACATGCATGCCGCATGTCATGGGGGCCCCAAATGCATGCCTCAAGTCATGGGGGCCCCAAATTCATGCCGCATGTCATTGGGGCCCCACATGCATGCCGCATGTCATGGGGTCCCCACATGCATGCCGCATGTCATGGGGGCTAAAATGCTTGCCGCATGTCATGGGGGCCATAAATGCATGCCGCATGTCATGGGGGCCCAACAAGCATGCCGCATGTATTGGGGGCCCAAAATTCATGCAGCATGTCATAGGGGCCCCACATGCATGGCGCATTTCATGGGGGCCCCACTTGCATGCAGCATGTAATGGGGGATCCAAATGCATGCTGCACGTCATGGGGGCCCCACGTGCATGCCGCATGTCATGGGGGCCCCTGCAGGCATTCCACATGTCATGGGGGCCCCAAATAAATGCTGCATTTCATGGGGGGCCCCACGTGCATGCCGCATGTCATGGGGCCCCCCAAATGGATGCCCCATGTCATAGGGGCCCCACATGCATGCCGCATATCATTGGGGCCCCAAATGCATGCAGCATGTCATTCGGGCCCCACGTGCATGCCACATGTCATTGGGGGCCCACATGCATGCCACATGTCATGGGGGCCACACTTGCATGCAGCATGTAATGGGGATCCAAATGCATGACGCATGTCATGGGGGCCCCAAATGCATGCGGCATGTCATAGTGGCCCCACGTGCATACCACATGTCATGGGGGCCCCACATGCATGCCCCATGTCATGGAGGCCCAAATGCATGACGCATGTCATGGATGCTCCACGTGCATGCCGCATGTAATGGGGCCCCCAAATTCATGTCGCATGTCATAGGGGCCACACGTGCATTCCGCATGTCATGGGGGCCCCAAATGCATGCCGCATGTCATGGGGGCCCCACGTGCATGCCGCATGTCTTGGGGCCCACAAATGCATGCCGCATGTCATAGGGGCCCCACATGCATGGTGCATTTCATGGGGGCCCTACATGCATGCCGCATGTCATGGGGGCCCCAAATGCATGCCTCATGTCATGGGGGCCTCAAATGCATGCCGCATGTTATAGTGGTTTCCAAATGCATGCTGCATGTCATGAGGGGCCCACGTGCATGCCTCCAGTCATGGGGGCCCCAAATGCATGCCACATATCATGGGGGCCCCACGTGCATGCTGCATATATTGGGGGCCCCAAATGCATGCCACATGTCATGAGGGCCCCGCTTGCATGCCCCCATGACATGCGACAAGCATTTGGGCCCCACATGCATGCCGCATGCCATGGGGCCCCCAAATGCATGCCGCATGTCATGGGGGCCCAAATGCTTGCCGCATGTCATGGGGGCCATAAATGGATGCCGCATGTCATGGGAGCCCCACATGCATGCCACATGTCATGGGGGCCCCAAATGAATGTTGCATGTCAAGGGGGCCCCACGTGCATGCCGCATGTCATGGGGACCCCACATGCATGCCGCATGTCATGGGGCCCCACATGCATGCCGCATGTCTCAGGTACCCCAAATGCATGCAGCATGTTATGCATGCCCCAAATGCATGCCACATGTCATGGGGGCCCCACATGCATGCCGCATGTCATGGGGATTCAAATGTATGCCGCATGGCTTGGGGGTCCCACATGCATGCTGCATGTCATGGGGGCCCCAAATGCATGCGTCAAGTCATGGGGGCCCCAAATGCATGCCTCAATTCATGGGGGCTCCAAATGCATGCTGCATGTCATGGGGGCCCCACATGCATGCCGCATGTCATGGGGCCCCCAAATGCATGCCGCATGTCATGGGGTTCCCACATGCATGCCGCATGTCATGGGGGCCCAAATGCTTGCCGCATGTATTGGGGGCCCCAAAATTCATGCCGCATGTCATGGGGGCCATAAATGCATGCTGCATGTCATGGGGGCCCAACGTGCATGCCGCATGTATTGGGGGCCCCAAATTCATGCCGCATGTCATGGGGGCCCCGCAGGCATTCCGCATGTCATGGGGGCCCCAAATGCATGCCGCATGTCATGACGGGCCCACTTGCATGACGCATGTCATGGGGGCCCCAAATGCATGGCTCAAGTCATGGGGGCCCCAAATGCATGCCACATATCATGGGGGCCCCACGTGCATGCTGCATATATTGGGGGCCCCAAATGCATGGCTCAAGTCATAGGGGCCCCACATGCATGACGCATGTCATGGGGGCCCCACATGCATGCCGCATGTCACGGAGGCCCCAAATGCATGCCGCATGTCATGGGAGCCCCACATGAATGTCGCATGTCAAGGGGGCCCCATGTGCATGCCGCATGTCATGGGGACCCGAAATGCATGCCGCATGTCATGGGGGCCCCGCAGGCATTCCGCATGTCATGGGGGCCCAAATGCATGCCGCATGTCATGGGGTCCCCACGTGCATGCCGCATGTAATGGGGGATTCAAATGCATGCCGCATGTCATGGGGGTCCCACGTGTATGCCGCATGTCATGGGGATTCAAATGTATGCCGCATGGCTTGGGGGTCCCACATGCATGCTGCATGTCATGGGGGCCCCAAATGCATGCGTCAAGTCATGGGGGCCCCAAATGCATGCCTCAATTCATGGGGGCTCCAAATGCATGCCGCATGTCATGGGGTCCCCAAATGCATGCCACATGTCATGGGGTTCCCACATGCATGCCGCATGTCATGGGGGCCCAAATGATTGCCGCATGTCATGGGGGCCATAAATGCATGCTGCATGTCATGGGGGCCCAACGTGCATGCCGCATGTATTGGGGGCCCCAAATTCATGCCGCATGTCATGGGGGCCCCGCAGGCATTCCGCATGTCATGGGGGCCCCAAATGCATGCCGCATGTCATTGGGGCCCCGCAGGCATTCCGCATGTCATGGGGGCCTCACGTGCATTCCGCATGTCATGGGGGCTCCACGTGCATGCTGCATGTCATGGGGGCCCAATGTGCATGTCGCATTTCATGGGGGCCCCAAATTAAAGGCCGCATGTCATTAGGGCCCCAAATGCATGCCGCATGTCATGGAGGCCCCAAATGTATGCCGCATGTCATGGGGGCCCCAAATACATGCCGCATGTCATGGGGGCCCCCGTGCGTGCCGCATGTCATGGGGGCCCAACGTGCATGCCGCATGTATTGGGGGCCCCAAATTCATGCCGCATGTCATGGGGGCCCCGCAGGCATTCCGCATGTCATGGGGGCCCCAAATGCATGCCGCATGTCATTGGGGCCCCGCAGGCATTCCGCATGTCATGGGGTCCCCAATTGCATGACCCATGTTATGGAGGATGCACATGCATGCCACATTTCATGGGGGCCACAAATGCATGCCGCATGTCATTTGGGCCCCAAAAGTATGCTGCATATCATGGGGGGCCCCAAATACGTGCCGCATGTCATGAGGGCCCCACATGCATGGCGCATGTCATGGGGGCCCCAAATGCATGCCGCATGTTATGGGGGCCACAAATACATGTCGCATGTTTTGGGGCCCCCAAATACGTGCCGCATTTCATGGGGGCCCCACGTGCTTGCCGCATGTTATGGAGTCCCCAAATGCATGCCGCCTGTCATGGGGGCCCCACGAGCATGCCGCATTTCCTTGGGGACCCTAAATGCATGCTACATGTCAGGGGCTCCAAATGCTTGCTGCATGTCATGGAAGCCCCAAATACATGCCGCTTGTAATGGGGGCGCCAAATGCATGGCGCATGTCATAGGGGCCCCACATGCATGCCACATATCATGAGGGCAACACGTGCATGCCGCATGTAATGGGGGCCCCACATGCAAGCTGGGTGTTATTGGGGCCCAAATGCATGCCGCATGTCATGGGGGCCCCACATACATGGCGCATGTCATGGGGGCCCCAAATGCATGCCGCATGTCAAGGGGGCCCCAAATTTTTGCCTCATGTCATCGGGGCCCCACATGCATGCTGGTTGTCATGGGGGCCCAAATGCATGCCGCATGTCATGGGGGCCCATGTGCATGCCGCATGTCATGGGGGACCAAATGCATGGCGCATGTTATGGGGGCCCCACGTGCATGCCGCTTGTCTTAGGGGCCCCAAGTACGTGCCGCATAATGGGGTCCCACATGCATGGTGCGTGTCATGGGGGTCCCACATGCATGCCGCATGTCATGACATGCGGCATGCATGTGGGACCCCCATGACATGTGGCATGCATGTGGCCCCCAAATTCATGCTGCATGTCATGGGGGCCCCAATTGCATGACCCATGTTATGGAGGATGCACATGCATGCCACATTTCATGGGGGCCACAAATGCATGCCGCATGTCATTTGGGCCCCAAAAGTATGCTGCATATCATGGGGGGCCCCAAATACGTGCCGCATGTCATGAGGGCCCCACATGCATGGCGCATGTCATGGGGGCCCCAAATGCATGCCGCATGTTATGGGGGCCGCAAATATGTGCTGCATGTCATGTGGGCCCCAAATATGTGCCAAATGTCAAGAGGGCCCCACATGAATGTCGCGTGTCATGGGAGCCCCAAATGCTTGCCGCATGTCATTTCGTCCCCACATGCATGCCACAGGTCATGGGGGCCCCACATACATGCCGCGTGTCATGGGAGCCCCAAATGCATGCCCCCTTTCATGGGGGCACCACGTGCATGCCGCATGTCATGGGGGCCCCAAATGCATACCGCATGTCATGGGGGCCCCAAATGCATGCCGCATGTTATGGGGGCCCTAAATGTATGCCGCATGTCATGGCAGCCCCAATACGTGCCACATGTCGTGGGGCCCCACGTGCATGCCGCATGTCATGGGTGCCCCACATGCATGCCTCATGTCATGGGGGCTCCAAATGCATGCCTCATGTCATGGCGTCCCCAAAGGCATGCCTCATGTCATGGGGGCCCCACATGCATGCCACATGTCATAGTGGCCCCACATGCATGCCACGTGTCAAGGGAGCCCCAAACGAATGTCGCATGTCATGGAGGCCCCATGACATGCGACAAGCATTTGGGCCCCACATGCATGCCGCATGCCATGAGCCCCCCAAATGCATGCCGCATGTCATGGGGGCCCCACATGCATGCCGCATGTCATGGGGGCCCAAATGCTTGCCACATGTCATGGGGGCCATAAATGCATGCTGCATGTCATGGGTGCCCCACATGCATGACGCATGTCATCGGGGCCCCAAATGCATGCCGCATGTCATAGGGGCCCCACATGCATGACGCATGTCATGGGGGCCCCACATGCATGCCGCATGTCATGGGGGCCCAAATGCTTGCCGCATGTCATGGGGGCCAGAAATGCATGCCGCATGTCATAGGGGCCCCACATGCATGGCGCATTTCATGGGGGCCCCAAATGCATGCCGCATGTCATAGTGGCCCCAAATGCATGCCGCATGTCATGAGGGGCCCCAAATGCATGCCGCATGTCATAGTGGCCCCAAATGCATGCTGCATGTCATGAGGGGCCCACATGCATGCCACATGTCATGGGGGCCCCAAATGCATGGCTTAAGTCATGGGGGCCCCAAATGCATGCCACATATCATGGGGGCCCCAGGTGCATGCTGCATATATTGGGGGCCCCAAATGCATGCCACATGTCATGAGGGCCCCGCTTGCATGCCGCATGTCATTGGGGCCCCGCAGGCATTCCGCATGTCATGGGGGCCTCACGTGCATTTCGCATGTCATGGGGCCCAAATGCATGCCGCATGTCATGGGGGCCCAACGTGCATGCCGCATGTATTGGGGTCCCCAACTGCATGCCGCATATCATGGGGCCCCACATGCATGCCACATGTCATGGGGGCCCCACATGCTTGCCGCATTTCATGGGGGACCCAAATGCATGCATACCGCATGTCATTGGGGCCCCGCAGGCATTCCGCATGTCATGGGGGCCTCACGTGCATTCCGCATGTCATGGGGGCCCCACGTGCTTGCTGCATGTCATGGGGGCCCCACGTGCATGCCTCATGTCACGGGGGTCACAAATGTATGCCGCATGTCATGGGGGCCCCACGTGCATGCCGCATGTCATGCCCCCCAAATGCATGCCGCATGTCATAGGGGTCCCACATGCATGCCGCATGTCATGGGGGCCCCAAATGCATGCCGCATGTCATAGTGGCCCCAAATACATGCTGCATGTCATGAGGGCCCCACGTGCATGGCGCATTTCATGGGGGAACCAAATGCATGCCGCATGTCAAGGGGGCCCAACATGCATGTCGCATGTCATGGGGGCCCAAATGCTTGCCGCATGTCATGGGGGCCCCACATGCATGCCGCATGTCATGGGGCCCAAAAGCTTGCCGCATGTCATGGGGGCCATAAATGCATGCCGCATGTCATGGGAGCCCCACATGAATGGCACATGTCAAGGGGGCCCAACGTGCATGCCGCATGTATTGGGGGCCCCAAATTCATGCCGCAAGTCATGAGGGCCCTGCATGCATTCCGCATGTCATGGGGGGCCCAAATGCATGCTGCATGTCATGGGGGCCCCAAATGCATGCCGCATGTAATGGGGGATTCAAATGCATGCCGCATGTCATGGGGGTCCCACATGCATGCCGCATGTCATGGGGGCCCCAAATGCATGCCTCAAGTCATGGGGCCCCCCAAATGGATGCCGCATTTCATAGGGGCCCCACATGCATGACGCATATCTTGGGGCCCACAAATGCATGCCGCATGTCATAGAGGCCCCACATGCATGGCACATGTCATAGGGGCCCCACGTACATGGCTCATGTCATGGGTGCCCCACCTGCATGCCGCATGTCATTGGGGCCCCAATTGCATGCCGCATGCCATAGGGGCCCCACATGCATGGCGCATGTCATGGGGGCCCCAAATGCATGCCGCATGTTATGGGGGGCCCATGTGCATGCCGCATGTCATGGGGGCACCAAATGCATGCCGCATGTAATGGGGGCCCCACGTGCATGCCGCATGTCATGGGGGCCCCAAATGCATGCAGCATGTCATAGGGGGCCCACGTGCATGCCACATGTCATGGGGGGCCCACATGCATGCCGCATGTCATGGGGGCCCCACTTGCATGCATCATGTAATGGGGCTCCCACATGCATGCAGCATGTCATGAGGGCCCCACATGCATGCCGCATGTCATGGGGGTCCCACGTGCATGCTGCATGTCATTGGGGCCCCACGTGCTTGCCGCATATCACGAGGGCCACAAATGTATGCCGCATGTCATGGGGGCCCCACGTGCATGCCGCATGTCATGGGGCCCCCCAAATGCATGCAGCATGTCATGGGGGCCCCACGTGCATGCCACATGTCATGGGGAGCCCACATGCATGCCGCATATCATAGGGGCCCCACATGCATGGAGCATGTCATGGGGCCCCACGTGCATGCCGCATGTCATGGGGGATCCAAACTCATGCCGCATGTCATGGGGGCTCCACGTGCATGCCGCATTTCATGGGGGACCCAAATGCATGCCGCATGTCATGGGGCCCCCAAATGCATGTCGCATGTCATGGGGGCCCCACGTGCATGCTGCATGTCATGGGGGCCCCAAATGAATGCCTCATGTCATGGGGGCCCCAAATGCATGCCGCATGTCATGGGGCCCCCCAAATGCATGCAACATGTCTTGGGGCCCACAAATGCATGCCGCATGTCATAGGGGCCCCACATGCATGGCGTATTTCATGGGGGCCCCAAATGCGTGCCGCATATCATGGGGGCCCCAAATTCATGCCGCAAGTCATGGGGGGCATAAATGCATGCCGCATGTCAAGGGGGCCCCACGTGCATGACGCATGTCATGGGGACCCACATGCATGCCGCATGTCATGGATGCCCCCATGACATGCGGCAAGCATTTGGGCCCCACATGCATGCTGCATGCCATGGGGCCCCCAAATGCATGCCGCATGTCAAGGGGGTCCCACATGCATGCCGCATGTCATGGGGGCCCAAATGCTTGCCGCATGTCATTGGGGCCCCACATGCATGCCGTATGTCATGGGGCCCAAAAGCTTGCCGCATGTCATGGGGGCCATAAATGCATGCCGCATGTCATGGGAGCCCCACATGAATGTCGCATGTCAAGGGGGCCCAACGTGCATGCCGCATGTATTGGGGGCCCCAAATTCATGCCACATGTCATGGGGGCCCCGCAGGCATTCCGCATGTCATGGGGGCCCCAAATGCATGCCGCATGTCATGGGGGCCCCACGTGCATGCCGCATGTAATGGGGGATTCAAATGCATGCCGCATGTCATGGGGGTCCCACATGCATGCCGCATGTCATGGGGGCCCCAAATGCATGCCTCAAGTCATGGGGGCCCCAAATTCATGCCGCATGTCATTGGGGCCCCACATGCATGCCGCATGTCATGGGGTCCCCACATGCATGCCGCATGTCATGGGGGCTAAAATGCTTGCCGCATGTCATGGGGGCCATAAATGCATGCCGCATGTCATGGGGGCCCAACAAGCATGCCGCATGTATTGGGGGCCCCAAATTCATGCAGCATGTCATAGGGGCCCCACATGCATGGCGCATTTCATGGGGGCCCCACTTGCATGCAGCATGTAATGGGGGATCCAAATGCATGCTGCACGTCATGGGGGCCCCACGTGCATGCCGCATGTCATGGGGGCCCCTGCAGGCATTCCACATGTCATGGGGGCCCCAAATAAATGCTGCATTTCATGGGGGGCCCCACGTGCATGCCGCATGTCATGGGGCCCCACAAATGGATGCCCCATGTCATAGGGGCCCCACATGCATGCCGCATATCATTGGGGCCCCAAATGCATGCAGCATGTCATTCGGGCCCCACGTGCATGCCACATGTCATTGGGGGCCCACATGCATGCCGCATGTCATGGGGGCCACACTTGCATGCAGCATGTAATGGGGATCCAAATGCATGACGCATGTCATGGGGGCCCCAAATGCATGCGGCATGTCATAGTGGCCCCACGTGCATACCACATGTCATGGGGGCCCCACATGTATGCCCCATGTCATGGAGGCCCAAATGCATGACGCATGTCATGGATGCTCCACGTGCATGCCGCATGTAATGGGGCCCCCAAATTCATGTCGCATGTCATAGGGGCCACACGTGCATTCCGCATGTCATGGGGGCCCCAAATGCATGCCGCATGTCATGGGGGCCCCACGTGCATGCCGCATGTCTTGGGGCCCACAAATGCATGCCGCATGTCGTAGGGGCCCCACATGCATGGTGCATTTCATGGGGGCCCTACATGCATGCCGCATGTCATGGGGGCCCCAAATGCATGCCTCATGTCATGGGGGCCTCAAATGCATGCCGCATGTTATAGTGGTTTCCAAATGCATGCTGCATGTCATGAGGGGCCCACGTGCATGCCTCCAGTCATGGGGGCCCCAAATGCATGGCACATATCATGGGGGCCCCACGTGCATGCTGCATATATTGGGGGCCCCAAATGCATGCCACATGTCATGAGGGCCCCGCTTGCATGCCGCATGTCATTGGGGCCCCGCAGGCATTCCGCATGTCATGGGGGCCCCACGTACATGCTGCATGTCATTGGGGCCCCACGTGCTTGCCGCATTTAATGGGGGACGCAAATGCATGCATGCCGCATGCCATTGGGGCCCCGCAGGCATTCCGCATGTCATGGGTGCCTCACGTGCATTCCGCATGTCATGGGGGCCCCACGTACATGCTGCATGTCATTGGGGCCCCACGTGCTTGCCGCATGTCATGGGGCCCCCCAAATGCAGGCCGCATGTCACAGGGGTCCCACATGCATGCCGCATGTCATGGGGGCCCCAAATGCATGCCGCATGTCATAGTGGCCCCAAATACATGCGGCATGTCATAGGGGCCCTACGTGCATAACACATGTCATGGGGTCCCCAAATGCATGCCGCATATCCTGGTGGCCCCACGTGAATGCCGCATGTCATGGGGGATCCAAACTCATGCCGCATGTCATGGGGGTCCCATGTGCATGCCACTTGTAATGGGGACCCCAAATGCATGCGGCATGTCATAGGGGCCCCACGTGCATGCCGCATGTCTCGGGCACCCCAAATTCATGCCGCATGTCATAGGGGTCCCACGTGCATGGCTCAAATCATGGGTGCCCCACATGCATGCCGCATGTCATCGGAGCCCCAAATGCATGCCGCATGTCATAGGGGCCCCACATGCATGCCGCATTTCATGGGGGACCCAAATGCATGCCGCATGTCATGGGGCACCAAATGCATGTCGCATGTCATGGGGGACCCACATGCATGCTGCATGTCATGGGGGCCCCAATTGCATACCGCATGTCATGGGGCCCCCCAAATGCATGCAGCATGTCTTGGTGCCCACAAATGCATGCCGCATGTCATAGGGGCCCCACATGCATGGCGCATTTCATGGGGCCCCCACATGCATACGCATGTCATGGGGGCCTCAAATGCGTGCCGCATATCATGGGGGCCCCAAATGCATGCCGCATGTCATGGGGGCCCACATGCATGCCGCATGTCATGGGGGCACCACTTGCATGCAGCATGTAATGGGGGCACCACTTGCATGCAGCATGTAATGGGGGATCCAAATGTATGACGCATGTCATGGGGGTCCCACATGCATGCCGCATGTCATGGGGGCCCACATGCATGCCGCATGTCATGGGGGCACCACTTGCATGCAGCATGTAATGGGGGATCCAAATGCATGACGCATGTCAAGGGGACCCCACGTGCATGCCGCATGTCATGGGGACCCACATGCATGCCGCATGTCACGGAGGCCCCCATGACATGCGACAAGCGTTTGAGCCCCACATGCATGCCGCACGCCATGGGGCCCCCAAATGCATGCCGCATGTCATGGGGGCCCAAATGCTTGCCGCATGTCATGGGGGCCATAAATGGATGCCGCATGTCATGGGAGCCCCACATGCATGCCACATGTCATGGGGGATTCAAATGCATGCCGCATGTCATTTGGGTCCCACATGCATGCCGCATGTCATGGGGGCCCCAAATGCATGCCTCAAGTCATGGGGGCCCCAAATGCATGCCGCATGTCATTGGGGCCCCACATGCATGCCGCATGTCATGGGGTCCCCACATGCATGCCGCATGTCATGGGGGCTCAAATGCTTGCCGCATGTCATGGGGGCCATAAATGCATGCCGCATGTCATGGGGGCCCAACAAGCATGCCGCATGTATTGGGGGCCCCAAATTCATGCAGCATGTCATAGGGGCCCCACATGCATGGCGCATTTCATGGGGGCCCCACTTGCATGCAGCATGTAATGGGGGATCCAAATGCATGCTGCACGTCATGGGGGCCCCACGTGCATGCCGCATGTCATGGGGGCCCCGCAGGCATTCCACATGTCATGGGGGCCCCAAATAAATGCTGCATTTCATGGGGGCCCCACGTGCATGCCGCATGTCATGGGGCCCCCCAAATGGATGCCGCATGTCATAGGGGCCCCACATGCATGCCGCATATCATGGGGGCCCCAAATGCATGCAGCATGTCAAAGTGGCCCCACGTGCATACCACATGTCATGGGGGCCCCACATGCATGCCGCATGTCATGGGGGCCCAAATGCATGACGCATGTCATGGATGCTCCACGTGCATGCCGCATGTAATGGGGCCCCCAAATTCATGTTGCATGTCATAGGGGCCCCACGTGCATTCCGCATGTCATGGGGGCCCCAAATGCATGCCGCATGGTTTCCAAATGCATGCTGCATGTCATGAGGGGCCCACGTGCATGCCGCAAGTCATGGGGGCCCCAAATGCATGCCACATATCATGGGGGCCCCACGTGCATGCTGCATATATTGGGGGCCCCAAAAGTATGGCACATGTCATAAGGGCCCCGCTTGCATGCCGCATGTCATTGGGGCCCCACAGGCATTCCGCATGTCATGGGGGCCCCAAGTACATGCTGCATGTCATTGGAGCCCCACTTGCTTGCCGCATTTAATGGGGGACGCAAATGCATGCATGCTGCATGTCATTGGGGCCCCGCAGGCATTCCGCATGTCATGGGGGCCCCACGTGCATGCCGCATGTCATGGGGGCCCCACATGCATGCCGCATGTCATGGGGGATCCAAACTCATGCTGCATGTCATTGGGGCCCCAAGCGTATGCCGCATGTCATGGAGGCCCCATGTGCATGCCACTTGTAATGGGGGCCACAAATGCATGCGGCATGTCATAGGGGCCCCACGTGCATGCCGCATGTCTCGGGCACCCCAAATTCATGCCGCATGTCATAGGGGCCCCACGTGCATGGCGCAAATCATGGGTGCCCCACATGCATGCCGCATGTCATCGGGGCCCCAAATGCATGCAGCATGTCATAGGGGCCCCACATGCATGCCGCATTTCATGGGGGACCCAAATGCATGCCGCATGTCATGGGGCCCCAAATGCATGTCGTATGTCATGGGGGACCCACATGCATGCTGCATGTCATGGGGGCCCCAAATGCATACCGCATGTCATGGGGGCCCCAAATGCATGCCGCATGTCATGGGCCCCCCCAAATGCATGCAGCATGTCTTGGTGCCCAAAAATGCATGCCGCATGTCATAGGGGCCCCACATGCATGGCGCTTTTCATGGGGCCCCCACATGCATGCGCATGTCATGGGGGCCTCAAATGCGTACCGCATATCATGGGGGCCCCAAATGCATGCCGCATGTCATGGGGGCCCACATGCATGCCGCATGTCATGGGGGCACCACTTGCATGCAGCATGTAATGGGGGCACCACTTGCATGCAGCATGTAATGGGGGATCCAAATGTATGACGCATGTCATGGGGGTCCCACATGCATGCCGCATGTCATGGGGGCCCACATGCATGCCGCATGTCATGGGGGCCCACATGCATGCCGCATGTCATGGGGGCACCACTTGCATGCAGCATGTAATGGGGATCCAAATGCATGACGCATGTCAAGGGGGCCCCACGTGCATGCCGCATGTCATGGGGCCCCACGTGCATGCCGCATGTCATGGGGACCCCACATGCATGCCGCATGTCATGGGGGCCCCACATGCATGCCACATGTCTCAGGTACCCCAAATGCATGCAGCATGTTATGCATGCCCCAAATGCATGCCGCATGTCATGGGGGCCCCACATGCATGCCACATGTCATGGGGGCCCCACATGCATGCCGCATGTCATGGGGGCCCCACGTGCTTGGCGCAAGTCATGGGTGCCCCACATGCATGCCGCATGTCATCGGGGCCCTAAATGCATGCCGCATGTCATAGGGGCCCCACATGCATGACGCATGTCATGGGGGCCCCACATGCATGCCGCATGTCACGGAGGCCCCAAATGCATGCCGCATGTCATGGGAGCCCCACATGAATGTCGCATGTCAAGGGGGCCCCACGTGCATGCCGCATGTCATGGGGATACCAAATGCATGCCGCATGTCATGGGGCCATAAATGCATGCCGCATGTCATGGGGGCCCCACGTGCATGCCACATGTCATTGGGGGCCCACATGCATGCCGCATGTCATGGGGGCCACACTTGCATGCAGCATGTAATGGGGATCCAAATGCATGACGCATGTCATGGGGGCCCCAAATGCATGCGGCATGTCATAGTGGCCCCACGTGCATACCACATGTCATGGGGGCCCCACATGCATGCCGCATGTCATGGGGGCCCAAATGAATGACGCATGTCATGGATGCTCCACGTGCATGCCGCATGTAATGGGGCCCCCAAATTCATGTTGCATGTCATAGGGGCCCCACGTGCATTCCGCATGTCATGGGGGCCCCAAATGCATGCCGCATGTCATGGGGGCCCCACGTGCATGCCGCATGTCTTGGGGCCCACAAATGCATGCCGCATGTCATGGGGGCCCCACATGCATGGCGCATTTCATGGGGGCCCTACATGCATGCCGCATGTCATGGGGCCCCCCAAATGCATGCAGCATGTCTTGGTGCCCAAAAATGCATGCCGCATGTCATAGGGGCCCCACATGCATGGCGCTTTTCATGGGGCCCCCACATGCATGCGCATGTCATGGGGGCCTCAAATGCGTACCGCATATCATGGGGGCCCCAAATGCATGCCGCATGTCATGGGGGCCCACATGCATGCCGCATGTCATGGGGGCACCACTTGCATGCAGCATGTAATGGGGGCACCACTTGCATGCAGCATGTAATGGGGGATCCAAATGTATGACGCATGTCATGGGGGTCCCACATGCATGCCGCATGTCATGGGGGCCCACATGCATGCCGCATGTCATGGGGGCACCACTTGCATGCAGCATGTAATGGGGATCCAAATGCATGACGCATGTCAAGGGGGCCCCACGTGCATGCCGCATGTCACGGAGGCCCCAAATGCATGCCGCATGTCATGGGAGCCCCACATGAATGTCGCATGTCAAGGGGGCCCCACGTGCATGCCGCATGTCATGGGGATACCAAATGCATGCCGCATGTCATGGGGCCATAAATGCATGCCGCATGTCATGGGGGCCCCACGTGCATGCCACATGTCATTGGGGGCCCACATGCATGCCGCATGTCATGGGGGCCACACTTGCATGCAGCATGTAATGGGGATCCAAATGCATGACGCATGTCATGGGGGCCCCAAATGCATGCGGCATGTCATAGTGGCCCCACGTGCATACCACATGTTATGGGGGCCCCACATGCATGCCGCATGTCATGGGGGCCCAAATGCATGACGCATGTCATGGATGCTCCACGTGCATGCCGCATGTAATGGGGCCCCCAAATTCATGTTGCATGTCATAGGGGCCCCACGTGCATTCCGCATGTCATGGGGGCCCCAAATGCATGCCGCATGTCATGGGGGCCCCACGTGCATGCCGCATGTCTTGGGGCCCACAAATGCATGCCGCATGTCATGGGGGCCCCACATGCATGGCGCATTTCATGGGGGCCCTACATGCATGCCGCATGTCATGGGGGCCCCAAATGCATGCCTCATGTCATGGGGGCCCCAAATGCATGCCGCATGTCATAGTGTTTTCCAAATGCATGCTGCATGTCATGATGGGCCACGTGCATGCCGCAAGTCATGGGGGCCCCAAATGCATGCCACATATCATGAGGGCCCCGCTTGCATGCCGCATGTCATTGGGGCCCCGCAGGCATTCCGCATGTCATGGGGGCCCCACATACATGCTGCATGTCATTGGGGCCCCACGTGCTTGCTGCATTTAATGGGGGACGCAAATGCATGCATGCCGCATGTCATTGGGGCCCCGCAGGCATTCCGCATGTCATGGGGGCCTCACGTGCATTCCGCATGTCATGGGGGCCCCACGTACATACTGCATGTCATTGGGGCCCCACGTGCTTGCCGCATGTCATGAGGGCCCCACGTGCATGCCGCATGTCATAGGGGCCCCACGTGCATGCCGCATGTCATGGGGGCCCCGCAGGCATTCCACATGTCATGGGGCCCCCAAATAAATGCTGCATTTCATAGGGGCCCCACGTGCATGCCGCATGTCATGGGGGCCCCAAATGCATGCAGCATGTCATAGTGGCCCCACGTGCATACCACATGTCATGGGGGCCCCACATGCATGCCGCATGTCATGGGGGCCCAAATGCATGACGCATGTCATGGATGCTCCACGTGCATGCCGCATGTAATGGGGCCCCCAAATTCATGTCGCATGTCATAGGGGCCCCACGTGCATTCCGCATGTCATGGGGGCCCCAAATGCATGCCGCATGTCATGGGGGCCCCACGTGCATGCCGCATGTCTTGGGGCCCACAAATGCATGCCGCATGTCATAGGGGCCCCACATGCATGGCGCATTTCATGGGGGCCCTACATGCATGCCGCATGTCATGGGGGCCCCAAATGCATGCCTCATGTCATGGGGGCCCCAAATGCATGCCGCATGTCATAGTGGTTTCCAAATGCATGCTGCATGTCATGAGGGGCCCACGTGCATGCCGCAAGTCATGGGGGCCCCAAATGCATGCCACATATCATGGGGGCCCCACGTGCATGCTGCATATATTGGGGGCCCCAAAAGCATGGCACATGTCATAAGGGCCCCGCTTGCATGCCGCATGTCATTGGGGCCCCGCAGGCATTCCGCATGTCATGGGGGCCCCACGTACATGCTGCATGTCATTGGAGCCCCACTTGCTTGCCGCATTTAATGGGGGACGCAAATGCATGCATGCCGCATGTCATTGGGGCCCCGCAGGCATTCCGCATGTCATGGGGGCCTCACGTGCATTCCGCATGTCATGGGGGCCCCACGTACATGCTGCATATCATTGGGGCCCCACGTGCTTGCCGCATGTCATGGGTGCCCCAAATGCATGCCACATGTCATGGGGGCTCCACGTGCATGCCGCATTTCATGGGGGACCCAAATGCATGCCGCATGTCATGGGTGCCCCAAATGCATGCCACATGTCATGGGGGCTCCACGTGCATGCCGCATTTCATGGGGGACCCAAATGCATGCCGCATGTCATGGGGGCCCCAAATGAATGCCTCATGTCATGGGGGCCCCAAATGCATGCCGCATGTCATGGGGCCCCCCAAATGCATGCAACATGTCTTGGGGCCCACAAATGCATGCCGCATGTCATAGGGGCCCCACATGCATGGCGTATTTCATGGGGGCCCCAAATGCGTGCCGCATATCATGGGGGCCCCAAATTCATGCCGCAAGTCATGGGGGGCATAAATGCATGCCGCATGTCAAGGGGGCCCCACGTGCATGACGCATGTCATGGGGACCCACATGCATGCCGCATGTCATGGAGGCCCCCATGACATGCGGCAAGCATTTTGGCCCCACATGCATGCTGCATGCCATGGGGCCCCCAAATGCATGCCGCATGTCAAGGGGGTCCCACATGCATGCCGCATGTCATGGGGGCCCCACATGCATGCCGTATGTCATGGGGCCCAAAAGCTTGCCGCATGTCATGGGGGCCATAAATGCATGCCGCATGTCATGGGAGCCCCACATGAATGTCGCATGTCAAGGGGGCCCAACGTGCATGCCGCATGTATTGGGGGCCCCAAATTCATGCCGCATGTCATGAGGGCCCTGCATGCATGCCACATGTCATGGGGGCCCCGCAGGCATTCCGCATGTCATGGGGGCCCCAAATGCATGCCGCATGTCATGGGGGCCCCACGTGCATGCCGCATGTAATGGGGGATTCAAATGCATGCCGCATGTCATGGGGGTCCCACATGCATGCCGCATGTCATGGGGGCCCCAAATGCATGCCTCAAGTCATGGGGGCCCCAAATGCATGCCGCATGTCATTGGGGCCCCACATGCATGCCGCATGTCATGGGGTCCCCACATGCATGCCGCATGTCATGGGGGCTCAAATGCTTGCCGCATGTCATGGGGGCCATAAATGCATGCCGCATGTCATGGGGGCCCAACAAGCATGCCGCATGTATTGGGGGCCCCAAATTCATGCAGCATGTCATAGGGGCCCCACATGCATGGCGCATTTCATGGGGGCCCCACTTGCATGCAGCATGTAATGGGGGATCCAAATGCATGCTGCACGTCATGGGGGCCCCACGTGCATGCCGCATGTCATGGGGGCCCCGCAGGCATTCCACATGTCATGGGGGCCCCAAATAAATGCTGCATTTCATGGGGGGCCCCACGTGCATGCCGCATGTCATGGGGCCCCCCAAATGGATGCCGCATGTCATAGGGGCCCCACATGCATGCCGCATATCATTGGGGCCCCAAATGCATGCAGCATGTCATGGGGGCCCCACGTGCATGCCACATGTCATTGGGGGCCCACATGCATGCCGCATGTCATGGGGGCCACACTTGCATGCAGCATGTAATGGGGATCCAAATGCATGACGCATGTCATGGGGGCCCCAAATGCATGCGGCATGTCATAGTGGCCCCACGTGCATACCACATGTCATGGGGGCCCCACATGCATGCCGCATGTCATGGAGGCCCAAATGCATGACGCATGTCATGGATGCTCCACGTGCATGCCGCATGTAATGGGGCCCCCAAATTCATGTCGCATGTCATAGGGGCCACACGTGCATTCCGCATGTCATGGGGGCCCCAAATGCATGCCGCATGTCATGGGGGCCCCACGTGCATGCCGCATGTCTTGGGGCCCACAAATGCATGCCGTATGTCATAGGGGCCCCACATGCATGGTGCATTTCATGGGGGCCCTACATGCATGCCGCATGTCATGGGGGCCCCAAATGCATGCCTCATGTCATGGGGGCCTCAAATGCATGCCGCATGTTATAGTGGTTTCCATATGAATGCTGCATGTCATGAGGGGCCCACGTGCATGCCTCCAGTCATGGGGGCCCCAAATGCATGCCACATATCATGGGGGCCCCACGTGCATGCTGCATATATTGGGGGCCCCAAATGCATGCCACATGTCATGAGGGCCCCGCTTGCATGCCGCATGTCATTGGGGCCCCGCAGGCATTCCGCATGTCATGGGGGCCCCACGTACATGCTGCATGTCATTGGGGCCCCACGTGCTTGCCGCATTTAATGGGGGACGCAAATGCATGCATGCCGCATGTCATTGGGGCCCCGCAGGCATTCCGCATGTCATGGGTGCCTCACGTGCATTCCGCATGTCATGGGGGCCCCACGTACATGCTGCATGTCATTGGGGCCCCACGTGCTTGCCGCATGTCATGGGGCCCCCCAAATGCAGGCCGCATGTCACAGGGGTCCCACATGCATGCCGCATGTCATGGGGGCCCCAAATGCATGCCGCATGTCATAGTGGCCCCAAATACATGCGGCATGTCATACGGGCCCTACGTGCATAACACATGTCATGGGGGCCCCAAATGCATGCCGCATATCCTGGTGGCCCCACGTGAATGCCGCATGTCATGGGGGATCCAAACTCATGCCGCATGTCATGGGGGTCCCATGTGCATGCCACTTGTAATGGGGACCCCAAATGCATGCGGCATGTCATAGGGGCCCCACGTGCATGCCGCATGTCTCGGGCACCCCAAATTCATGCCGCATGTCATAGGGGCCCCACGTGCATGGCTCAAATCATGGGTGCCCCACATGCATGCCGCATGTCATCGGGGCCCCAAATGCATGCCGCATGTCATAGGGGCTCCACATGCATGCCGCATTTCATGGGGGACCCAAATGCATGCCGCATGTCATGGGGCACCAAATGCATGTCGCATGTCATGGGGGACCCACATGCATGCTGCATGTCATGGGGGCCCCAAATGCATACCGCATGTCATGGGGCCCCCCAAATGCATGCAGCATGTCTTGGTGCCCACAAATGCATGCCGCATGTCATAGGGGCCCCACATGCATGGCGCATTTCATGGGGCCCCCACATGCATACGCATGTCATGGGGGCCTCAAATGCGTGCCGCATATCATGGGGGCCCCAAATGCATGCCGCATGTCATGGGGGCCCACATGCATGCCGCATGTCATGTGGGCACCACTTGCATGCAGCATGTAATGGGGGCACCACTTGCATGCAGCATGTAATGGGGGATCCAAATGTATGCCGCATGTCATAGAGGCCCCACATGCATGGCACATGTCATAGGGGCCCCACGTACATGGCTCATGTCATGGGTGCCCCACCTGCATGCCGCATGTCATTGGGGCCCCAATAGCATGCCGCATGCCATAGGGGCCCCACATGCATGGCGCATGTCATGGGGGCCCCAAATGCATGCCGCATGTTATGGGGGCCCCATGTGCATGCCGCATGTCATGGGGGCACCAAATGCATGCCGCATGTAATGGGGGCCCCACGTGCATGCCG
Organism: Phyllobates terribilis; assembly: GCF_046119375.1. NCBI lineage: Eukaryota > Metazoa > Chordata > Amphibia > Anura > Dendrobatidae > Phyllobates > Phyllobates terribilis. The sequence continues at coordinate 2,850,760 of NW_027362942.1, read as the reverse complement.
CATGTCATGGGGGCCCCAAATGCATGCAGCATGTCATGGGGGCCCCACGTGCATGCCACATGTCATGGGGGGCCCACATGCATGCCGCATGTCATGGGGGCCCCACTTGCATGCATCATGTATTGGGGGTCCCACATGCATGCAGCATGTCATGAGGGCCCCACATGCATGCCGCATGTCATGGGGGTCCCACGTGCATGCTGCATGTCATTGGGGCCCCACGTGCTTGCCGCATGTCACGAGGGCCACAAATGTATGCCGCATGTCATGGGGGCCCCACGTGCATGCCGCATGTCATGGGGCCCCCCAAATGCATGCAGCATGTCATGGGGGCCCCACGTGCATGCCACATGTCATGGGGAGCCCACATGCATGCCGCATATCATAGGGGCCCCACATGCATGGAGCATGTCATGGGGCCCCACGTGCATGCCGCATGTCATGGGGGATCCAAACTCATGCCGCATGTCATTGGGGCCCCAAGCGTATGCCGCATTTCATGGGGGCCCCATGTGCATGCCACATGTAATGTGGGCCCTAAATGCATGCGGCATGTCATAGAGGCCCCACGTGCATGCCGCATGTCTCGGGCACCCCAAATGCATGCAGCATGTTATGGGGGCCCCACGTGCATGCCGCATGTCTCAGGTACCCCAAATGCATGCAGCATGTTATGCAGGCCCCAAATGCATGCCGCATGTCATGGGGGCCCCACATGCATGCCGCATGTCATGGGTGCCCCAAATGCATGCCGCATGTCATGGGGGCTCCTCGTGCATGCCACATTTCATGGGGGACCCAAATGCATGCCGCATGTCATGGGGCCCCCAAATGCATGTCGCATGTCATGGGGGCCCCACGTGCATGCTGCATGTCATGGGGGCCCCAAATGAATGCCTCATGTCATGGGGGCCCCAAATGCATGCCGCATGTCATGGGGCCCCCCAAATGCATGCAACATGTCTTGGGGCCCACAAATGCATGCCGCATGTCATAGAGGCCCCACATGCATGGCGTATTTCATGGGGGCCCCAAATGCGTGCCACATATCATGGGGGCCCCAAATTCATGCCGCAAGTCATGGGGGGCATAAATGCATGCCGCATGTCAAGGGGGCCCCACGTGCATGACGCATGTCATGGGGACCCACATGCATGCCGCATGTCATGGAGGCCCCCATGACATGCGGCAAGCATTTTGGCCCCACATGCATGCTGCATGCCATGGGGCCCCCAAATGCATGCCGCATGTCAAGGGGGTCCCACATGCATGCCGCATGTCATGGGGGCCCAAATGCTTGCCGCATGTCATTGGGGCCCCACATGCATGCCGTATGTCATGGGGCACAAAAGCTTGCCGCATGTCATGGGGGCCATAAATGCATGCCGCATGTCATGGGAGCCCCACATGAATGTCGCATGTCAAGGGGGCCCAACGTGCATGCCGCATGTATTGGGGGCCCCAAATTCATGCCGCATGTCATGAGGGCCCTGCATGCATGCCACATGTCATGGGGGCCCCGCAATCATTCCGCATGTCATGGGGGCCCCAAATGCATGCCGCATGTCATGGGGGCCCCACGTGCATGCCGCATGTAATGGGGGATTCAAATGCATGCCGCATGTCATGGGGGTCCCTCATGCATGCCGCATGTCATGGGGGCCCCAAATGCATGCCTCAAGTCATGGGGGCCCCAAATGCATGCCGCATGTCATGGGGGCTCAAATGCTTGCCGCATGTCATGGGGGCCATAAATGCATGCCGCATGTCATGGGGGCCCAACAAGCATGCCGCATGTATTGGGGGCCCCAAATTCATGCAGCATGTCATAGGGGCCCCACATGCATGGCGCATTTCATGGGGGCCCCACTTGCATGCAGCATGTAATGGGGGATCCAAATGCATGCTGCACGTCATGGGGGCCCCACGTGCATGCCGCATGTCATGGGGGCCCCGCAGGCATTCCACATGTCATGGGGGCCCCAAATAAATGCTGCATTTCATGGGGGGCCCCACGTGCATGCCGCATGTCATGGGGCCCCCCAAATGGATGCCGCATGTCATAGGGGCCCCAAATGCATGCAGCATGTCATGGGGGCCCCACGTGCATGCCACATGTCATTGGGGGCCCACATGCATGCCGCATGTCATGGGGGCCACACTTGCATGCAGCATGTAATGGGGATCCAAATGCATGACGCATGTCATGGGGGCCCCAAATGCATGCGGCATGTCATAGTGGCCCCACGTGCATACCACATGTCATGGGGGCCCCACATGCATGCCGCATGTCATGGAGGCCCAAATGCATGACGCATGTCATGGATGCTCCACGTGCATGCCTCATGTAATGGGGCCCCCAAATTCATGTCGCATGTCATAGGGGCCCCACGTGCATTCCGCATGTCATGGGGGCCCCAAATGCATGCCGCATGTCATGGGGGCCCCACGTGCATGCCGCATGTCTTGGGGCCCACAAATGCATGCCACATGTCATAGGGGCCCCACATGCATGGTGCATTTCATGGGGGCCCTACATGCATGCCGCATGTCATGGGGGCCCCAAATGCATGCCTCATGTCATGGGGGCCTCAAATGCATGCCGCATGTTATAGTGGTTTCCAAATGCATGCTGCATGTCATGAGGGGCCCACGTGCATGCCTCCAGTCATGGGGGCCCCAAATGCATGCCACATATCATGGGGGCCCCACGTGCATGCTGCATATATTGGGGGCCCCAAATGCATGCCACATGTCATGAGGGCCCCGCTTGCATGCCGCATGTCATTGGGGCCCCGCAGGCATTCCGCATGTCATGGGGGCCCCACGTACATGCTGCATGTCATTGGGGCCCCACGTGCTTGCCGCATTTAATGGGGGACGCAAATGCATGCATGCCGCATGTCATTGGGGCCCCGCAGGCATTCCGCATGTCATGGGGGCCTCACGTGCATTCCGCATGTCATGGGGGCCCCACGTACATGCTGCATGTCATTGGGGCCCCACGTGCTTGCCGCATGTCATGGGGCCCCCCAAATGCAGGTCGCATGTCACAGGGGTCCCACATGCATGCCGCATGTCATGGGGGCCCCAAATGCATGCCGCATGTCATAGTGGCCCCAAATGCATGCTGCATGTCATGGGGGCCCCACGTGCATGCCTCATGTCACGGGGGTCACAAATGTATGCCGCATGTCATGGGGGCCCCACGTGCATGCCGCATGTCATGCCCCCCAAATGCATGCCGCATGTCATAGGGGTCCCACATGCATGCCGCATGTCATGGGGGCCCCAAATGCATGCCGCATGTCATAGTGGCCCCAAATGCATGCTGCATGTCATGAGGGCCCCACGTGCATGGCGCATTTCATGGGGGAACCAAATGCATGCCGCATGTCAAGGGGGCCCAACATGCATGTCGCATGTCATGGGGCCCAAATGCTTGCCGCATGTCATGGGGGCCCCACATGCATGCCGCATGTCATGGGGCCCAAAAGCTTGCCGCATGTCATGGGGGCCATAAATGCATGCGGCATGTCATGGGAGCCCCACATGAATGGCACATGTCAAGGGGGCCCAACGTGCATGCCGCATGTATTGGGGGCCCCAAATTCATGCCGCAAGTCATGAGGGCCCTGCATGCATTCCGCATGTCATGGGGGGCCCAAATGCATGCCGCATGTCATGGGGGCCCCAAATGCATGCTGCATGTAATGGGGGATTCAAATGCATGCCGCATGTCATGGGGGTCCCACATGCATGCCGCATGTCATGGGGGCCCCAAATGCATGCCTCAAGTCATGGGGCCCCCCAAATGGATGCCGCATTTCATAGGGGTCCCACATGCATGACGCATATCTTGGGGCCCACAAATGCATGCCGCATGTCATAGAGGCCCCACATGCATGGCACATGTCATAGGGGCCCCACGTACATGGCTCATGTCATGGGTGCCCCACCTGCATGCCGCATGTCATTGGGGCCCCAATTGCATGCCGCATGCCATAGGGGCCCCACATGCATGGCGCATGTCATGGGGGCCCCAAATGTATGCCGCATGTTATGGGGGCCCCATGTGCATGCCGCATGTCATGGGGGCACCAAATGCATGCCGCATGTAATGGGGGCCCCACGTGCATGCCGCATGTCATGGGGGCCCCAAATGCATGCAGCATGTCATGGGGGCCCCACGTGCATGCCACATGTCATGGGGGGCCCACATGCATGACGCATGTCATGGGGGCCCCACTTGCATGCATCATGTAATGGGGGTCCCACATGCATGCAGCATGTCATGAGGGCCCCACATGCATGCCGCATGTCATGGGGGTCCCACGTGCATGCTGCATGTCATTGGGGCCCCACGTGCTTGCCGCATGTCACGAGGGCCACAAATGTATGCCGCATGTCATGGGGGCCCCACGTGCATGCCGCATGTCATGGGGCCCCCCAAATGCATGCAGCATGTCATGGGGGCCCCACGTGCATGCCACATGTCATGGGGAGCCCACATGCATGCCGCATATCATAGGGGCCCCACATGCATGGAGCATGTCATGGGGCCCCACGTGCATGCCGCATGTCATGGGGGATCCAAACTCATGCCGCATGTCATTGGGGCCCCAAGCGTATGCCGCATTTCATGGGGGCCCCATGTGCATGCCACATGTAATGTGGGCCCTAAATGCATGCGGCATGTCATAGAGGCCCCACGTGCATGCCGCATGTCTCGGGCACCCCAAATGCATGCAGCATGTTATGGGGGCCCCACGTGCATGCCGCATGTCTCAGGTACCCCAAATGCATGCAGCATGTTATGCAGGCCCCAAATGCATGCCGCATGTCATGGGGGCCCAAATGCATGCAGTATGTCATGGGGGCCCCACATGCATGCCGCATGTCATGGGTGCCCCAAATGCATGCCACATGTCATGGGGGCTCCACGTGCATGCCGCATTTCATGGGGGACCCAAATGCATGCCGCATGTCATGGGGCCCCCAAATGCATGTCGCATGTCATGGGGGCCCCACGTGCATGCTGCATGTCATGGGGGCCCCACGTGCATGCTGCATGTCATGGGGGCCCCACGTGCATGCTGCATGTCATGGGGGCCCCAAATGAATGCCTCATGTCATGGGGCCCCCAAATGCATGCCGCATGTCAAGGGGGTCCCACATGCATGCCGCATGTCATGGGGGCCCAAATGCTTGCCGCATGTCATTGGGGCCCCACATGCATGCCGTATGTCATGGCGCCCAAAAGCTTGCCGCATGTCATGGGGGCCATAAATGCATGCCGCATGTCATGGGAGCCCCACATGAATGTCGCATGTCAAGGGGGCCCAACGTGCATGCCACATGTATTGGGGGCCCCAAATTCATGCCACATGTCATGGGGGCCCCGCAGGCATTCCGCATGTCATGGGGGCCCCAAATGCATGCCGCATGCCATGGGGGCCCCACGTGCATGCCGCATGTAATGGGGGATTAAAATGCATGCCGCATGTCATGGGGGTCCCACATGCATGCCGCATGTCATGGGGGCCCCAAATGCATGCCTCAAGTCATGGGGGCCCCAAATTCATGCCGCATGTCATTGGGGCCCCACATGCATGCCGCATGTCATGGGGTCCCCACATGCATGCCGCATGTCATGGGGGCTAAAATGCTTGCCGCATGTCATGGGGGCCATAAATGCATGCCGCATGTCATGGGGGCCCAACAAGCATGCCGCATGTATTGGGGGCCCAAAATTCATGCAGCATGTCATAGGGGCCCCACATGCATGGCGCATTTCATGGGGGCCCCACTTGCATGCAGCATGTAATGGGGGATCCAAATGCATGCTGCACGTCATGGGGGCCCCACGTGCATGCCGCATGTCATGGGGGCCCCTGCAGGCATTCCACATGTCATGGGGGCCCCAAATAAATGCTGCATTTCATGGGGGGCCCCACGTGCATGCCGCATGTCATGGGGCCCCCCAAATGGATGCCCCATGTCATAGGGGCCCCACATGCATGCCGCATATCATTGGGGCCCCAAATGCATGCAGCATGTCATTCGGGCCCCACGTGCATGCCACATGTCATTGGGGGCCCACATGCATGCCACATGTCATGGGGGCCACACTTGCATGCAGCATGTAATGGGGATCCAAATGCATGACGCATGTCATGGGGGCCCCAAATGCATGCGGCATGTCATAGTGGCCCCACGTGCATACCACATGTCATGGGGGCCCCACATGCATGCCCCATGTCATGGAGGCCCAAATGCATGACGCATGTCATGGATGCTCCACGTGCATGCCGCATGTAATGGGGCCCCCAAATTCATGTCGCATGTCATAGGGGCCACACGTGCATTCCGCATGTCATGGGGGCCCCAAATGCATGCCGCATGTCATGGGGGCCCCACGTGCATGCCGCATGTCTTGGGGCCCACAAATGCATGCCGCATGTCATAGGGGCCCCACATGCATGGTGCATTTCATGGGGGCCCTACATGCATGCCGCATGTCATGGGGGCCCCAAATGCATGCCTCATGTCATGGGGGCCTCAAATGCATGCCGCATGTTATAGTGGTTTCCAAATGCATGCTGCATGTCATGAGGGGCCCACGTGCATGCCTCCAGTCATGGGGGCCCCAAATGCATGCCACATATCATGGGGGCCCCACGTGCATGCTGCATATATTGGGGGCCCCAAATGCATGCCACATGTCATGAGGGCCCCGCTTGCATGCCCCCATGACATGCGACAAGCATTTGGGCCCCACATGCATGCCGCATGCCATGGGGCCCCCAAATGCATGCCGCATGTCATGGGGGCCCAAATGCTTGCCGCATGTCATGGGGGCCATAAATGGATGCCGCATGTCATGGGAGCCCCACATGCATGCCACATGTCATGGGGGCCCCAAATGAATGTTGCATGTCAAGGGGGCCCCACGTGCATGCCGCATGTCATGGGGACCCCACATGCATGCCGCATGTCATGGGGCCCCACATGCATGCCGCATGTCTCAGGTACCCCAAATGCATGCAGCATGTTATGCATGCCCCAAATGCATGCCACATGTCATGGGGGCCCCACATGCATGCCGCATGTCATGGGGATTCAAATGTATGCCGCATGGCTTGGGGGTCCCACATGCATGCTGCATGTCATGGGGGCCCCAAATGCATGCGTCAAGTCATGGGGGCCCCAAATGCATGCCTCAATTCATGGGGGCTCCAAATGCATGCTGCATGTCATGGGGGCCCCACATGCATGCCGCATGTCATGGGGCCCCCAAATGCATGCCGCATGTCATGGGGTTCCCACATGCATGCCGCATGTCATGGGGGCCCAAATGCTTGCCGCATGTATTGGGGGCCCCAAAATTCATGCCGCATGTCATGGGGGCCATAAATGCATGCTGCATGTCATGGGGGCCCAACGTGCATGCCGCATGTATTGGGGGCCCCAAATTCATGCCGCATGTCATGGGGGCCCCGCAGGCATTCCGCATGTCATGGGGGCCCCAAATGCATGCCGCATGTCATGACGGGCCCACTTGCATGACGCATGTCATGGGGGCCCCAAATGCATGGCTCAAGTCATGGGGGCCCCAAATGCATGCCACATATCATGGGGGCCCCACGTGCATGCTGCATATATTGGGGGCCCCAAATGCATGGCTCAAGTCATAGGGGCCCCACATGCATGCCGCATGTCATGGGGGCCCCACATGCATGCCGCATGTCACGGAGGCCCCAAATGCATGCCGCATGTCATGGGAGCCCCACATGAATGTCGCATGTCAAGGGGGCCCCATGTGCATGCCGCATGTCATGGGGACCCGAAATGCATGCCGCATGTCATGGGGGCCCCGCAGGCATTCCGCATGTCATGGGGGCCCAAATGCATGCCGCATGTCATGGGGTCCCCACGTGCATGCCGCATGTAATGGGGGATTCAAATGCATGCCGCATGTCATGGGGGTCCCACGTGTATGCCGCATGTCATGGGGATTCAAATGTATGCCGCATGGCTTGGGGGTCCCACATGCATGCTGCATGTCATGGGGGCCCCAAATGCATGCGTCAAGTCATGGGGGCCCCAAATGCATGCCTCAATTCATGGGGGCTCCAAATGCATGCCGCATGTCATGGGGTCCCCAAATGCATGCCACATGTCATGGGGTTCCCACATGCATGCCGCATGTCATGGGGGCCCAAATGATTGCCGCATGTCATGGGGGCCATAAATGCATGCTGCATGTCATGGGGGCCCAACGTGCATGCCGCATGTATTGGGGGCCCCAAATTCATGCCGCATGTCATGGGGGCCCCGCAGGCATTCCGCATGTCATGGGGGCCCCAAATGCATGCCGCATGTCATTGGGGCCCCGCAGGCATTCCGCATGTCATGGGGGCCTCACGTGCATTCCGCATGTCATGGGGGCTCCACGTGCATGCTGCATGTCATGGGGGCCCAATGTGCATGTCGCATTTCATGGGGGCCCCAAATTAAAGGCCGCATGTCATTAGGGCCCCAAATGCATGCCGCATGTCATGGAGGCCCCAAATGTATGCCGCATGTCATGGGGGCCCCAAATACATGCCGCATGTCATGGGGGCCCCCGTGCGTGCCGCATGTCATGGGGGCCCAACGTGCATGCCGCATGTATTGGGGGCCCCAAATTCATGCCGCATGTCATGGGGGCCCCGCAGGCATTCCGCATGTCATGGGGGCCCCAAATGCATGCCGCATGTCATTGGGGCCCCGCAGGCATTCCGCATGTCATGGGGTCCCCAATTGCATGACCCATGTTATGGAGGATGCACATGCATGCCACATTTCATGGGGGCCACAAATGCATGCCGCATGTCATTTGGGCCCCAAAAGTATGCTGCATATCATGGGGGGCCCCAAATACGTGCCGCATGTCATGAGGGCCCCACATGCATGGCGCATGTCATGGGGGCCCCAAATGCATGCCGCATGTTATGGGGGCCACAAATACATGTCGCATGTTTTGGGGCCCCCAAATACGTGCCGCATTTCATGGGGGCCCCACGTGCTTGCCGCATGTTATGGAGTCCCCAAATGCATGCCGCCTGTCATGGGGGCCCCACGAGCATGCCGCATTTCCTTGGGGACCCTAAATGCATGCTACATGTCAGGGGCTCCAAATGCTTGCTGCATGTCATGGAAGCCCCAAATACATGCCGCTTGTAATGGGGGCGCCAAATGCATGGCGCATGTCATAGGGGCCCCACATGCATGCCACATATCATGAGGGCAACACGTGCATGCCGCATGTAATGGGGGCCCCACATGCAAGCTGGGTGTTATTGGGGCCCAAATGCATGCCGCATGTCATGGGGGCCCCACATACATGGCGCATGTCATGGGGGCCCCAAATGCATGCCGCATGTCAAGGGGGCCCCAAATTTTTGCCTCATGTCATCGGGGCCCCACATGCATGCTGGTTGTCATGGGGGCCCAAATGCATGCCGCATGTCATGGGGGCCCATGTGCATGCCGCATGTCATGGGGGACCAAATGCATGGCGCATGTTATGGGGGCCCCACGTGCATGCCGCTTGTCTTAGGGGCCCCAAGTACGTGCCGCATAATGGGGTCCCACATGCATGGTGCGTGTCATGGGGGTCCCACATGCATGCCGCATGTCATGACATGCGGCATGCATGTGGGACCCCCATGACATGTGGCATGCATGTGGCCCCCAAATTCATGCTGCATGTCATGGGGGCCCCAATTGCATGACCCATGTTATGGAGGATGCACATGCATGCCACATTTCATGGGGGCCACAAATGCATGCCGCATGTCATTTGGGCCCCAAAAGTATGCTGCATATCATGGGGGGCCCCAAATACGTGCCGCATGTCATGAGGGCCCCACATGCATGGCGCATGTCATGGGGGCCCCAAATGCATGCCGCATGTTATGGGGGCCGCAAATATGTGCTGCATGTCATGTGGGCCCCAAATATGTGCCAAATGTCAAGAGGGCCCCACATGAATGTCGCGTGTCATGGGAGCCCCAAATGCTTGCCGCATGTCATTTCGTCCCCACATGCATGCCACAGGTCATGGGGGCCCCACATACATGCCGCGTGTCATGGGAGCCCCAAATGCATGCCCCCTTTCATGGGGGCACCACGTGCATGCCGCATGTCATGGGGGCCCCAAATGCATACCGCATGTCATGGGGGCCCCAAATGCATGCCGCATGTTATGGGGGCCCTAAATGTATGCCGCATGTCATGGCAGCCCCAATACGTGCCACATGTCGTGGGGCCCCACGTGCATGCCGCATGTCATGGGTGCCCCACATGCATGCCTCATGTCATGGGGGCTCCAAATGCATGCCTCATGTCATGGCGTCCCCAAAGGCATGCCTCATGTCATGGGGGCCCCACATGCATGCCACATGTCATAGTGGCCCCACATGCATGCCACGTGTCAAGGGAGCCCCAAACGAATGTCGCATGTCATGGAGGCCCCATGACATGCGACAAGCATTTGGGCCCCACATGCATGCCGCATGCCATGAGCCCCCCAAATGCATGCCGCATGTCATGGGGGCCCCACATGCATGCCGCATGTCATGGGGGCCCAAATGCTTGCCACATGTCATGGGGGCCATAAATGCATGCTGCATGTCATGGGTGCCCCACATGCATGACGCATGTCATCGGGGCCCCAAATGCATGCCGCATGTCATAGGGGCCCCACATGCATGACGCATGTCATGGGGGCCCCACATGCATGCCGCATGTCATGGGGGCCCAAATGCTTGCCGCATGTCATGGGGGCCAGAAATGCATGCCGCATGTCATAGGGGCCCCACATGCATGGCGCATTTCATGGGGGCCCTACATGCATGCCGCATGTCATGGGGGCCCCAAGTGCATGCCTCATGTCATGGGGGCCCCAAATGCATGCCGCATGTCATAGTGGCCCCAAATGCATGCTGCATGTCATGAGGGGCCCACATGCATGCCACATGTCATGGGGGCCCCAAATGCATGGCTTAAGTCATGGGGGCCCCAAATGCATGCCACATATCATGGGGGCCCCAGGTGCATGCTGCATATATTGGGGGCCCCAAATGCATGCCACATGTCATGAGGGCCCCGCTTGCATGCCGCATGTCATTGGGGCCCCGCAGGCATTCCGCATGTCATGGGGGCCTCACGTGCATTTCGCATGTCATGGGGCCCAAATGCATGCCGCATGTCATGGGGGCCCAACGTGCATGCCGCATGTATTGGGGTCCCCAACTGCATGCCGCATATCATGGGGCCCCACATGCATGCCACATGTCATGGGGGCCCCACATGCTTGCCGCATTTCATGGGGGACCCAAATGCATGCATACCGCATGTCATTGGGGCCCCGCAGGCATTCCGCATGTCATGGGGGCCTCACGTGCATTCCGCATGTCATGGGGGCCCCACGTGCTTGCTGCATGTCATGGGGGCCCCACGTGCATGCCTCATGTCACGGGGGTCACAAATGTATGCCGCATGTCATGGGGGCCCCACGTGCATGCCGCATGTCATGCCCCCCAAATGCATGCCGCATGTCATAGGGGTCCCACATGCATGCCGCATGTCATGGGGGCCCCAAATGCATGCCGCATGTCATAGTGGCCCCAAATACATGCTGCATGTCATGAGGGCCCCACGTGCATGGCGCATTTCATGGGGGAACCAAATGCATGCCGCATGTCAAGGGGGCCCAACATGCATGTCGCATGTCATGGGGGCCCAAATGCTTGCCGCATGTCATGGGGGCCCCACATGCATGCCGCATGTCATGGGGCCCAAAAGCTTGCCGCATGTCATGGGGGCCATAAATGCATGCCGCATGTCATGGGAGCCCCACATGAATGGCACATGTCAAGGGGGCCCAACGTGCATGCCGCATGTATTGGGGGCCCCAAATTCATGCCGCAAGTCATGAGGGCCCTGCATGCATTCCGCATGTCATGGGGGGCCCAAATGCATGCTGCATGTCATGGGGGCCCCAAATGCATGCCGCATGTAATGGGGGATTCAAATGCATGCCGCATGTCATGGGGGTCCCACATGCATGCCGCATGTCATGGGGGCCCCAAATGCATGCCTCAAGTCATGGGGCCCCCCAAATGGATGCCGCATTTCATAGGGGCCCCACATGCATGACGCATATCTTGGGGCCCACAAATGCATGCCGCATGTCATAGAGGCCCCACATGCATGGCACATGTCATAGGGGCCCCACGTACATGGCTCATGTCATGGGTGCCCCACCTGCATGCCGCATGTCATTGGGGCCCCAATTGCATGCCGCATGCCATAGGGGCCCCACATGCATGGCGCATGTCATGGGGGCCCCAAATGCATGCCGCATGTTATGGGGGGCCCATGTGCATGCCGCATGTCATGGGGGCACCAAATGCATGCCGCATGTAATGGGGGCCCCACGTGCATGCCGCATGTCATGGGGGCCCCAAATGCATGCAGCATGTCATAGGGGGCCCACGTGCATGCCACATGTCATGGGGGGCCCACATGCATGCCGCATGTCATGGGGGCCCCACTTGCATGCATCATGTAATGGGGCTCCCACATGCATGCAGCATGTCATGAGGGCCCCACATGCATGCCGCATGTCATGGGGGTCCCACGTGCATGCTGCATGTCATTGGGGCCCCACGTGCTTGCCGCATATCACGAGGGCCACAAATGTATGCCGCATGTCATGGGGGCCCCACGTGCATGCCGCATGTCATGGGGCCCCCCAAATGCATGCAGCATGTCATGGGGGCCCCACGTGCATGCCACATGTCATGGGGAGCCCACATGCATGCCGCATATCATAGGGGCCCCACATGCATGGAGCATGTCATGGGGCCCCACGTGCATGCCGCATGTCATGGGGGATCCAAACTCATGCCGCATGTCATGGATGCTCCACGTGCATGCCGCATTTCATGGGGGACCCAAATGCATGCCGCATGTCATGGGGCCCCCAAATGCATGTCGCATGTCATGGGGGCCCCACGTGCATGCTGCATGTCATGGGGGCCCCAAATGAATGCCTCATGTCATGGGGGCCCCAAATGCATGCCGCATGTCATGGGGCCCCCCAAATGCATGCAACATGTCTTGGGGCCCACAAATGCATGCCGCATGTCATAGGGGCCCCACATGCATGGCGTATTTCATGGGGGCCCCAAATGCGTGCCGCATATCATGGGGGCCCCAAATTCATGCCGCAAGTCATGGGGGGCATAAATGCATGCCGCATGTCAAGGGGGCCCCACGTGCATGACGCATGTCATGGGGACCCACATGCATGCCGCATGTCATGGATGCCCCCATGACATGCGGCAAGCATTTGGGCCCCACATGCATGCTGCATGCCATGGGGCCCCCAAATGCATGCCGCATGTCAAGGGGGTCCCACATGCATGCCGCATGTCATGGGGGCCCAAATGCTTGCCGCATGTCATTGGGGCCCCACATGCATGCCGTATGTCATGGGGCCCAAAAGCTTGCCGCATGTCATGGGGGCCATAAATGCATGCCGCATGTCATGGGAGCCCCACATGAATGTCGCATGTCAAGGGGGCCCAACGTGCATGCCGCATGTATTGGGGGCCCCAAATTCATGCCACATGTCATGGGGGCCCCGCAGGCATTCCGCATGTCATGGGGGCCCCAAATGCATGCCGCATGTCATGGGGGCCCCACGTGCATGCCGCATGTAATGGGGGATTCAAATGCATGCCGCATGTCATGGGGGTCCCACATGCATGCCGCATGTCATGGGGGCCCCAAATGCATGCCTCAAGTCATGGGGGCCCCAAATTCATGCCGCATGTCATTGGGGCCCCACATGCATGCCGCATGTCATGGGGTCCCACATGCATGGAGCATGTCATGGGGCCCCACGTGCATGCCGCATGTCATGGGGGATCCAAACTCATGCCGCATGTCATTGGGGCCCCAAGCGTATGCCGCATTTCATGGGGGCCCCATGTGCATGCCACATGTAATGTGGGCCCTAAATGCATGCGGCATGTCATAGAGGCCCCACGTGCATGCCGCATGTCTCGGGCACCCCAAATGCATGCAGCATGTTATGGGGGCCCCACGTGCATGCCGCATGTCTCAGGTACCCCAAATGCATGCAGCATGTTATGCAGGCCCCAAATGCATGCCGCATGTCATGGGGGCCCAAATGCATGCAGTATGTCATGGGGGCCCCACATGCATGCCGCATGTCATGGGTGCCCCAAATGCATGCCACATGTCATGGGGGCTCCACGTGCATGCCGCATTTCATGGGGGACCCAAATGCATGCCGCATGTCATGGGGCCCCCAAATGCATGTCGCATGTCATGGGGGCCCCACGTGCATGCTGCATGTCATGGGGGCCCCACGTGCATGCTGCATGTCATGGGGGCCCCACGTGCATGCTGCATGTCATGGGGGCCCCAAATGAATGCCTCATGTCATGGGGCCCCCAAATGCATGCCGCATGTCAAGGGGGTCCCACATGCATGCCGCATGTCATGGGGGCCCAAATGCTTGCCGCATGTCATTGGGGCCCCACATGCATGCCGTATGTCATGGCGCCCAAAAGCTTGCCGCATGTCATGGGGGCCATAAATGCATGCCGCATGTCATGGGAGCCCCACATGAATGTCGCATGTCAAGGGGGCCCAACGTGCATGCCACATGTATTGGGGGCCCCAAATTCATGCCACATGTCATGGGGGCCCCGCAGGCATTCCGCATGTCATGGGGGCCCCAAATGCATGCCGCATGCCATGGGGGCCCCACGTGCATGCCGCATGTAATGGGGGATTAAAATGCATGCCGCATGTCATGGGGGTCCCACATGCATGCCGCATGTCATGGGGGCCCCAAATGCATGCCTCAAGTCATGGGGGCCCCAAATTCATGCCGCATGTCATTGGGGCCCCACATGCATGCCGCATGTCATGGGGTCCCCACATGCATGCCGCATGTCATGGGGGCTAAAATGCTTGCCGCATGTCATGGGGGCCATAAATGCATGCCGCATGTCATGGGGGCCCAACAAGCATGCCGCATGTATTGGGGGCCCAAAATTCATGCAGCATGTCATAGGGGCCCCACATGCATGGCGCATTTCATGGGGGCCCCACTTGCATGCAGCATGTAATGGGGGATCCAAATGCATGCTGCACGTCATGGGGGCCCCACGTGCATGCCGCATGTCATGGGGGCCCCTGCAGGCATTCCACATGTCATGGGGGCCCCAAATAAATGCTGCATTTCATGGGGGGCCCCACGTGCATGCCGCATGTCATGGGGCCCCCCAAATGGATGCCCCATGTCATAGGGGCCCCACATGCATGCCGCATATCATTGGGGCCACAAATGCATGCAGCATGTCATTCGGGCCCCACGTGCATGCCACATGTCATTGGGGGCCCACATGCATGCCACATGTCATGGGGGCCACACTTGCATGCAGCATGTAATGGGGATCCAAATGCATGACGCATGTCATGGGGGCCCCAAATGCATGCGGCATGTCATAGTGGCCCCACGTGCATACCACATGTCATGGGGGCCCCACATGCATGCCCCATGTCATGGAGGCCCAAATGCATGACGCATGTCATGGATGCTCCACGTGCATGCCGCATGTAATGGGGCCCCCAAATTCATGTCGCATGTCATAGGGGCCACACGTGCATTCCGCATGTCATGGGGGCCCCAAATGCATGCCGCATGTCATGGGGGCCCCACGTGCATGCCGCATGTCTTGGGGCCCACAAATGCATGCCGCATGTCATAGGGGCCCCACATGCATGGTGCATTTCATGGGGGCCCTACATGCATGCCGCATGTCATGGGGGCCCCAAATGCATGCCTCATGTCATGGGGGCCTCAAATGCATGCCGCATGTTATAGTGGTTTCCAAATGCATGCTGCATGTCATGAGGGGCCCACGTGCATGCCTCCAGTCATGGGGGCCCCAAATGCATGCCACATATCATGGGGGCCCCACGTGCATGCTGCATATATTGGGGGCCCCAAATGCATGCCACATGTCATGAGGGCCCCGCTTGCATGCCCCCATGACATGCGACAAGCATTTGGGCCCCACATGCATGCCGCATGCCATGGGGCCCCCAAATGCATGCCGCATGTCATGGGGGCCCAAATGCTTGCCGCATGTCATGGGGGCCATAAATGGATGCCGCATGTCATGGGAGCCCCACATGCATGCCACATGTCATGGGGGCCCCAAATGAATGTTGCATGTCAAGGGGGCCCCACGTGCATGCCGCATGTCATGGGGACCCCACATGCATGCCGCATGTCATGGGGCCCCACATGCATGCCGCATGTCTCAGGTACCCCAAATGCATGCAGCATGTTATGCATGCCCCAAATGCATGCCACATGTCATGGGGACCCCACATGCATGCCGCATGTCATGGGGATTCAAATGTATGCCGCATGGCTTGGGGGTCCCACATGCATGCTGCATGTCATGGGGGCCCCAAATGCATGCGTCAAGTCATGGGGGCCCCAAATGCATGCCTCAATTCATGGGGGCTCCAAATGCATGCTGCATGTCATGGGGGCCCCACATGCATGCCGCATGTCATGGGGCCCCCAAATGCATGCCGCATGTCATGGGGTTCCCACATGCATGCCGCATGTCATGGGGGCCCAAATGCTTGCCGCATGTATTGGGGGCCCCAAAATTCATGCCGCATGTCATGGGGGCCATAAATGCATGCTGCATGTCATGGGGGCCCAACGTGCATGCCGCATGTATTGGGGGCCCCAAATTCATGCCGCATGTCATGGGGGCCCCGCAGGCATTCCGCATGTCATGGGGGCCCCAAAAGCATGCCGCATGTCATGACGGGCCCACTTGCATGACGCATGTCATGGGGGCCCCAAATGCATGGCTCAAGTCATGGGGGCCCCAAATGCATGCCACATATCATGGGGGCCCCACGTGCATGCTGCATATATTGGGGGCCCCAAATGCATGGCTCAAGTCATAGGGGCCCCACATGCATGCCGCATGTCATGGGGGCCCCACATGCATGCCGCATGTCACGGAGGCCCCAAATGCATGCCGCATGTCATGGGAGCCCCACATGAATGTCGCATGTCAAGGGGGCCCCATGTGCATGCCGCATGTCATGGGGACCCGAAATGCATGCCGCATGTCATGGGGGCCCCGCAGGCATTCCGCATGTCATGGGGGCCCAAATGCATGCCGCATGTCATGGGGTCCCCACGTGCATGCCGCATGTAATGGGGGATTCAAATGCATGCCGCATGTCATGGGGGTCCCACGTGTATGCCGCATGTCATGGGGATTCAAATGTATGCCGCATGGCTTGGGGGTCCCACATGCATGCTGCATGTCATGGGGGCCCCAAATGCATGCGTCAAGTCATGGGGGCCCCAAATGCATGCCTCAATTCATGGGGGCTCCAAATGCATGCCGCATGTCATGGGGTCCCCAAATGCATGCCACATGTCATGGGGTTCCCACATGCATGCCGCATGTCATGGGGGCCCAAATGATTGCCGCATGTCATGGGGGCCATAAATGCATGCTGCATGTCATGGGGGCCCAACGTGCATGCCGCATGTATTGGGGGCCCCAAATTCATGCCGCATGTCATGGGGGCCCCGCAGGCATTCCGCATGTCATGGGGGCCCCAAATGCATGCCGCATGTCATTGGGGCCCCGCAGGCATTCCGCATGTCATGGGGGCCTCACGTGCATTCCGCATGTCATGGGGGCTCCACGTGCATGCTGCATGTCATGGGGGCCCAATGTGCATGTCGCATTTCATGGGGGCCCCAAATTAAAGGCCGCATGTCATTAGGGCCCCAAATGCATGCCGCATGTCATGGAGGCCCCAAATGTATGCCGCATGTCATGGGGGCCCCAAATACATGCCGCATGTCATGGGGGCCCCCGTGCGTGCCGCATGTCATGGGGGCCCAACGTGCATGCCGCATGTATTGGGGGCCCCAAATTCATGCCGCATGTCATGGGGGCCCCGCAGGCATTCCGCATGTCATGGGGGCCCCAAATGCATGCCGCATGTCATTGGGGCCCCGCAGGCATTCCGCATGTCATGGGGTCCCCAATTGCATGACCCATGTTATGGAGGATGCACATGCATGCCACATTTCATGGGGGCCACAAATGCATGCCGCATGTCATTTGGGCCCCAAAAGTATGCTGCATATCATGGGGGGCCCCAAATACGTGCCGCATGTCATGAGGGCCCCACATGCATGGCGCATGTCATGGGGGCCCCAAATGCATGCCGCATGTTATGGGGGCCACAAATACATGTCGCATGTTTTGGGGCCCCCAAATACGTGCCGCATTTCATGGGGGCCCCACGTGCTTGCCGCATGTTATGGAGTCCCCAAATGCATGCCGCCTGTCATGGGGGCCCCACGAGCATGCCGCATTTCCTTGGGGACCCTAAATGCATGCTACATGTCAGGGGCTCCAAATGCTTGCTGCATGTCATGGAAGCCCCAAATACATGCCGCTTGTAATGGGGGCGCCAAATGCATGGCGCATGTCATAGGGGCCCCACATGCATGCCACATATCATGAGGGCAACACGTGCATGCCGCATGTAATGGGGGCCCCACATGCAAGCTGGGTGTTATTGGGGCCCAAATGCATGCCGCATGTCATGGGGGCCCCACATACATGGCGCATGTCATGGGGGCCCCAAATGCATGGCGCATGTCATGGGGGCCCCAAATTTTTGCCTCATGTCATCGGGGCCCCACATGCATGCTGGTTGTCATGGGGGCCCAAATGCATGCCGCATGTCATGGGGGCCCATGTGCATGCCGCATGTCATGGGGGACCAAATGCATGGCGCATGTTATGGGGGCCCCACGTGCATGCCGCTTGTCTTAGGGGCCCCAAGTACGTGCCGCATAATGGGGTCCCACATGCATGGTGCGTGTCATGGGGGTCCCACATGCATGCCGCATGTCATGACATGCGGCATGCATGTGGGACCCCCATGACATGTGGCATGCATGTGGCCCCCAAATTCATGCTGCATGTCATGGGGGCCCCAATTGCATGACCCATGTTATGGAGGATGCACATGCATGCCACATTTCATGGGGGCCACAAATGCATGCCGCATGTCATTTGGGCCCCAAAAGTATGCTGCATATCATGGGGGGCCCCAAATACGTGCCGCATGTCATGAGGGCCCCACATGCATGGCGCATGTCATGGGGGCCCCAAATGCATGCCGCATGTTATGGGGGCCGCAAATATGTGCTGCATGTCATGTGGGCCCCAAATATGTGCCAAATGTCAAGAGGGCCCCACATGAATGTCGCGTGTCATGGGAGCCCCAAATGCTTGCCGCATGTCATTTCGTCCCCACATGCATGCCACAGGTCATGGGGGCCCCACATACATGCCGCGTGTCATGGGAGCCCCAAATGCATGCCCCCTTTCATGGGGGCACCACGTGCATGCCGCATGTCATGGGGGCCCCAAATGCATACCGCATGTCATGGGGGCCCCAAATGCATGCCGCATGTTATGGGGGCCCTAAATGTATGCCGCATGTCATGGCAGCCCCAATACGTGCCACATGTCGTGGGGCCCCACGTGCATGCCGCATGTCATGGGTGCCCCACATGCATGCCTCATGTCATGGGGGCTCCAAATGCATGCCTCATGTCATGGCGTCCCCAAAGGCATGCCTCATGTCATGGGGGCCCCACATGCATGCCACATGTCATAGTGGCCCCACATGCATGCCACGTGTCAAGGGAGCCCCAAACGAATGTCGCATGTCATGGAGGCCCCATGACATGCGACAAGCATTTGGGCCCCACATGCATGCCGCATGCCATGAGCCCCCCAAATGCATGCCGCATGTCATGGGGGCCCCACATGCATGCCGCATGTCATGGGGGCCCAAATGCTTGCCACATGTCATGGGGGCCATAAATGCATGCTGCATGTCATGGGTGCCCCACATGCATGACGCATGTCATCGGGGCCCCAAATGCATGCCACATGTCATAGGGGCCCCACATGCATGACGCATGTCATGGGGGCCCCACATGCATGCCGCATGTCATGGGGGCCCAAATGCTTGCCGCATGTCATGGGGGCCAGAAATGCATGCCGCATGTCATAGGGGCCCCACATGCATGGCGCATTTCATGGGGGCCCTACATGCATGCCGCATGTCATGGGGGCCCCAAGTGCATGCCTCATGTCATGGGGGCCCCAAATGCATGCCGCATGTCATAGTGGCCCCAAATGCATGCTGCATGTCATGAGGGGCCCACATGCATGCCACATGTCATGGGGGCCCCAAATGCATGGCTTAAGTCATGGGGGCCCCAAATGCATGCCACATATCATGGGGGCCCCAGGTGCATGCTGCATATATTGGGGGCCCCAAATGCATGCCACATGTCATGAGGGCCCCGCTTGCATGCCGCATGTCATTGGGGCCCCGCAGGCATTCCGCATGTCATGGGGGCCTCACGTGCATTTCGCATGTCATGGGGCCCAAATGCATGCCGCATGTCATGGGGGCCCAACGTGCATGCCGCATGTATTGGGGTCCCCAACTGCATGCCGCATATCATGGGGCCCCACATGCATGCCACATGTCATGGGGGCCCCACATGCTTGCCGCATTTCATGGGGGACCCAAATGCATGCATACCGCATGTCATTGGGGCCCCGCAGGCATTCCGCATGTCATGGGGGCCTCACGTGCATTCCGCATGTCATGGGGGCCCCACGTGCTTGCTGCATGTCATGGGGGCCCCACGTGCATGCCTCATGTCACGGGGGTCACAAATGTATGCCGCATGTCATGGGGGCCCCACGTGCATGCCGCATGTCATGCCCCCCAAATGCATGCCGCATGTCATAGGGGTCCCACATGCATGCCGCATGTCATGGGGGCCCCAAATGCATGCCGCATGTCATAGTGGCCCCAAATACATGCTGCATGTCATGAGGGCCCCACGTGCATGGCGCATTTCATGGGGGAACCAAATGCATGCCGCATGTCAAGGGGGCCCAACATGCATGTCGCATGTCATGGGGGCCCAAATGCTTGCCGCATGTCATGGGGGCCCCACATGCATGCCGCATGTCATGGGGCCCAAAAGCTTGCCGCATGTCATGGGGGCCATAAATGCATGCCGCATGTCATGGGAGCCCCACATGAATGGCACATGTCAAGGGGGCCCAACGTGCATGCCGCATGTATTGGGGGCCCCAAATTCATGCCGCAAGTCATGAGGGCCCTGCATGCATTCCGCATGTCATGGGGGGCCCAAATGCATGCTGCATGTCATGGGGGCCCCAAATGCATGCCGCATGTAATGGGGGATTCAAATGCATGCCGCATGTCATGGGGGTCCCACATGCATGCCGCATGTCATGGGGGCCCCAAATGCATGCCTCAAGTCATGGGGCCCCCCAAATGGATGCCGCATTTCATAGGGGCCCCACATGCATGACGCATATCTTGGGGCCCACAAATGCATGCCGCATGTCATAGAGGCCCCACATGCATGGCACATGTCATAGGGGCCCCACGTACATGGCTCATGTCATGGGTGCCCCACCTGCATGCCGCATGTCATTGGGGCCCCAATTGCATGCCGCATGCCATAGGGGCCCCACATGCATGGCGCATGTCATGGGGGCCCCAAATGCATGCCGCATGTTATGGGGGGCCCATGTGCATGCCGCATGTCATGGGGGCACCAAATGCATGCCGCATGTAATGGGGGCCCCACGTGCATGCCGCATGTCATGGGGGCCCCAAATGCATGCAGCATGTCATAGGGGGCCCACGTGCATGCCACATGTCATGGGGGGCCCACATGCATGCCGCATGTCATGGGGGCCCCACTTGCATGCATCATGTAATGGGGCTCCCACATGCATGCAGCATGTCATGAGGGCCCCACATGCATGCCGCATGTCATGGGGGTCCCACGTGCATGC
Organism: Phyllobates terribilis; assembly: GCF_046119375.1. Classification (NCBI taxonomy): domain Eukaryota; kingdom Metazoa; phylum Chordata; class Amphibia; order Anura; family Dendrobatidae; genus Phyllobates; species Phyllobates terribilis. The sequence goes on along the minus strand of NW_027362942.1, from coordinate 2,828,666 downwards.
TGCATGTCATTGGGGCCCCACGTGCTTGCCGCATATCACGAGGGCCACAAATGTATGCCGCATGTCATGGGGGCCCCACGTGCATGCCGCATGTCATGGGGCCCCCCAAATGCTTGCAGCATGTCATGGGGGCCCCACGTGCATGCCACATGTCATGGGGAGCCCACATGCATGCCGCATATCATAGGGGCCCCACATGCATGGAGCATGTCATGGGGCCCCACGTGCATGCCGCATGTCATGGGGGATCCAAACTCATGCCGCATGTCATGGGGGCTCCACGTGCATGCCGCATTTCATGGGGGACCCAAATGCATGCCGCATGTCATGGGGCCCCCAAATGCATGTCGCATGTCATGGGGGCCCCACGTGCATGCTGCATGTCATGGGGGCCCCAAATGAATGCCTCATGTCATGGGGGCCCCAAATGCATGCCGCATGTCATGGGGCCCCCCAAATGCATGCAACATGTCTTGGGGCCCACAAATGCATGCCGCATGTCATAGGGGCCCCACATGCATGGCGTATTTCATGGGGGCCCCAAATGCGTGCCGCATATCATGGGGGCCCCAAATTCATGCCGCAAGTCATGGGGGGCATAAATGCATGCCGCATGTCAAGGGGGCCCCACGTGCATGACGCATGTCATGGGGACCCACATGCATGCCGCATGTCATGGATGCCCCCATGACATGCGGCAAGCATTTGGGCCCCACATGCATGCTGCATGCCATGGGGCCCCCAAATGCATGCCGCATGTCAAGGGGGTCCCACATGCATGCCGCATGTCATGGGGGCCCAAATGCTTGCCGCATGTCATTGGGGCCCCACATGCATGCCGTATGTCATGGGGCCCAAAAGCTTGCCGCATGTCATGGGGGCCATAAATGCATGCCGCATGTCATGGGAGCCCCACATGAATGTCGCATGTCAAGGGGGCCCAACGTGCATGCCGCATGTATTGGGGGCCCCAAATTCATGCCACATGTCATGGGGGCCCCGCAGGCATTCCGCATGTCATGGGGGCCCCAAATGCATGCCGCATGTCATGGGGGCCCCACGTGCATGCCGCATGTAATGGGGGATTCAAATGCATGCCGCATGTCATGGGGGTCCCACATGCATGCCGCATGTCATGGGGGCCCCAAATGCATGCCTCAAGTCATGGGGGCCCCAAATTCATGCCGCATGTCATTGGGGCCCCACATGCATGCCGCATGTCATGGGGTCCCCACATGCATGCCGCATGTCATGGGGGCTAAAATGCTTGCCGCATGTCATGGGGGCCATAAATGCATGCCGCATGTCATGGGGGCCCAACAAGCATGCCGCATGTATTGGGGGCCCCAAATTCATGCAGCATGTCATAGGGGCCCCACATGCATGGCGCATTTCATGGGGGCCCCACTTGCATGCAGCATGTAATGGGGGATCCAAATGCATGCTGCACGTCATGGGGGCCCCACGTGCATGCCGCATGTCATGGGGGCCCCTGCAGGCATTCCACATGTCATGGGGGCCCCAAATAAATGCTGCATTTCATGGGGGGCCCCACGTGCATGCCGCATGTCATGGGGCCCCACAAATGGATGCCCCATGTCATAGGGGCCCCACATGCATGCCGCATATCATTGGGGCCCCAAATGCATGCAGCATGTCATTCGGGCCCCACGTGCATGCCACATGTCATTGGGGGCCCACATGCATGCCGCATGTCATGGGGGCCACACTTGCATGCAGCATGTAATGGGGATCCAAATGCATGACGCATGTCATGGGGGCCCCAAATGCATGCGGCATGTCATAGTGGCCCCACGTGCATACCACATGTCATGGGGGCCCCACATGTATGCCCCATGTCATGGAGGCCCAAATGCATGACGCATGTCATGGATGCTCCACGTGCATGCCGCATGTAATGGGGCCCCCAAATTCATGTCGCATGTCATAGGGGCCACACGTGCATTCCGCATGTCATGGGGGCCCCAAATGCATGCCGCATGTCATGGGGGCCCCACGTGCATGCCGCATGTCTTGGGGCCCACAAATGCATGCCGCATGTCGTAGGGGCCCCACATGCATGGTGCATTTCATGGGGGCCCTACATGCATGCCGCATGTCATGGGGGCCCCAAATGCATGCCTCATGTCATGGGGGCCTCAAATGCATGCCGCATGTTATAGTGGTTTCCAAATGCATGCTGCATGTCATGAGGGGCCCACGTGCATGCCTCCAGTCATGGGGGCCCCAAATGCATGGCACATATCATGGGGGCCCCACGTGCATGCTGCATATATTGGGGGCCCCAAATGCATGCCACATGTCATGAGGGCCCCGCTTGCATGCCGCATGTCATTGGGGCCCCGCAGGCATTCCGCATGTCATGGGGGCCCCACGTACATGCTGCATGTCATTGGGGCCCCACGTGCTTGCCGCATTTAATGGGGGACGCAAATGCATGCATGCCGCATGCCATTGGGGCCCCGCAGGCATTCCGCATGTCATGGGTGCCTCACGTGCATTCCGCATGTCATGGGGGCCCCACGTACATGCTGCATGTCATTGGGGCCCCACGTGCTTGCCGCATGTCATGGGGCCCCCCAAATGCAGGCCGCATGTCACAGGGGTCCCACATGCATGCCGCATGTCATGGGGGCCCCAAATGCATGCCGCATGTCATAGTGGCCCCAAATACATGCGGCATGTCATAGGGGCCCTACGTGCATAACACATGTCATGGGGTCCCCAAATGCATGCCGCATATCCTGGTGGCCCCACGTGAATGCCGCATGTCATGGGGGATCCAAACTCATGCCGCATGTCATGGGGGTCCCATGTGCATGCCACTTGTAATGGGGACCCCAAATGCATGCGGCATGTCATAGGGGCCCCACGTGCATGCCGCATGTCTCGGGCACCCCAAATTCATGCCGCATGTCATAGGGGTCCCACGTGCATGGCTCAAATCATGGGTGCCCCACATGCATGCCGCATGTCATCGGAGCCCCAAATGCATGCCGCATGTCATAGGGGCCCCACATGCATGCCGCATTTCATGGGGGACCCAAATGCATGCCGCATGTCATGGGGCACCAAATGCATGTCGCATGTCATGGGGGACCCACATGCATGCTGCATGTCATGGGGGCCCCAATTGCATACCGCATGTCATGGGGCCCCCCAAATGCATGCAGCATGTCTTGGTGCCCACAAATGCATGCCGCATGTCATAGGGGCCCCACATGCATGGCGCATTTCATGGGGCCCCCACATGCATACGCATGTCATGGGGGCCTCAAATGCGTGCCGCATATCATGGGGGCCCCAAATGCATGCCGCATGTCATGGGGGCCCACATGCATGCCGCATGTCATGGGGGCACCACTTGCATGCAGCATGTAATGGGGGCACCACTTGCATGCAGCATGTAATGGGGGATCCAAATGTATGACGCATGTCATGGGGGTCCCACATGCATGCCGCATGTCATGGGGGCCCACATGCATGCCGCATGTCATGGGGGCACCACTTGCATGCAGCATGTAATGGGGGATCCAAATGCATGACGCATGTCAAGGGGACCCCACGTGCATGCCGCATGTCATGGGGACCCACATGCATGCCGCATGTCACGGAGGCCCCCATGACATGCGACAAGCGTTTGAGCCCCACATGCATGCCGCACGCCATGGGGCCCCCAAATGCATGCCGCATGTCATGGGGGCCCAAATGCTTGCCGCATGTCATGGGGGCCATAAATGGATGCCGCATGTCATGGGAGCCCCACATGCATGCCACATGTCATGGGGGATTCAAATGCATGCCGCATGTCATTTGGGTCCCACATGCATGCCGCATGTCATGGGGGCCCCAAATGCATGCCTCAAGTCATGGGGGCCCCAAATGCATGCCGCATGTCATTGGGGCCCCACATGCATGCCGCATGTCATGGGGTCCCCACATGCATGCCGCATGTCATGGGGGCTCAAATGCTTGCCGCATGTCATGGGGGCCATAAATGCATGCCGCATGTCATGGGGGCCCAACAAGCATGCCGCATGTATTGGGGGCCCCAAATTCATGCAGCATGTCATAGGGGCCCGACATGCATGGCGCATTTCATGGGGGCCCCACTTGCATGCAGCATGTAATGGGGGATCCAAATGCATGCTGCACGTCATGGGGGCCCCACGTGCATGCTGCATGTCATGGGGGCCCCGCAGGCATTCCACATGTCATGGGGGCCCCAAATAAATGCTGCATTTCATGGGGGCCCCACGTGCATGCCGCATGTCATGGGGCCCCCCAAATGGATGCCGCATGTCATAGGGGCCCCACATGCATGCCGCATATCATGGGGGCCCCAAATGCATGCAGCATGTCAAAGTGGCCCCACGTGCATACCACATGTCATGGGGGCCCCACATGCATGCCGCATGTCATGGGGGCCCAAATGCATGACGCATGTCATGGATGCTCCACGTGCATGCCGCATGTAATGGGGCCCCCAAATTCATGTTGCATGTCATAGGGGCCCCACGTGCATTCCGCATGTCATGGGGGCCCCAAATGCATGCCGCATGGTTTCCAAATGCATGCTGCATGTCATGAGGGGCCCACGTGCATGCCGCAAGTCATGGGGGCCCCAAATGCATGCCACATGTCATGAGGGCCCCGCTTGCATGCCGCATGTCATTGGGGCCCCGCAGGCATTCCGCATGTCATGGGGGCCCCACGTACATGCTGCATGTCATTGGGGCCCCACGTGCTTGCCGCATTTAATGGGGGACGCAAATGCATGCATGCCGCATGTCATTGGGGCCCCGCAGGCATTCCGCATGTCATGGGTGCCTCACGTGCATTCCGCATGTCATGGGGGCCCCACGTACATGCTGCATGTCATTGGGGCCCCACGTGCTTGCCGCATGTCATGGGACCCCCCAAATGCAGGCCGCATGTCACAGGGGTCCCACATGCATGCCGCATGTCATGGGGGCCCCAAATGCATGCCGCATGTCATAGTGGCCCCAAATACATGCGGCATGTCATAGGGGCCCTACGTGCATAACACATGTCATGGGGGCCCCAAATGCATGCCGCATATCCTGGTGGCCCCACGTGAATGCCGCATGTCATGGGGGATCCAAACTCATGCCGCATGTCATGGGGGTCCCATGTGCATGCCACTTGTAATGGGGACCCCAAATGCATGCGGCATGTCATAGGGGCCCCACGTGCATGCCGCATGTCTCGGGCACCCCAAATTCATGCCGCATGTCATAGGGGCCCCACGTGCATGGCTCAAATCATGGGTGCCCCACATGCATGCCGCATGTCATCGGGGCCCCAAATGCATGCCGCATGTCATAGGGGCCCCACATGCATGCCGCATTTCATGGGGGACCCAAATGCATGCCGCATGTCATGGGGCACCAAATGCATGTCACATGTCATGGGGGACCCACATGCATGCTGCATGTCATGGGGGCCCCAAATGCATACCGCATGTCATGGGGCCCCCCAAATGCATGCAGCATGTCTTGGTGCCCACAAATGCATGCCGCATGTCATAGGGGCCCCACATGCATGGCGCATTTCATGGGGCCCCCACATGCATACGCATGTCATGGGGGCCTCAAATGCGTGCCGCATATCATGGGGGCCCCAAATGCATGCCGCATGTCATGGGGGCCCACATGCATGCCGCATGTCATGGGGGCACCACTTGCATGCAGCATGTAATGGGGGCACCACTTGCATGCAGCATGTAATGGGGGATCCAAATGTATGACGCATGTCATGGGGGTCCCACATGCATGCCGCATGTCATGGGGGCCCACATGCATGCCACATGTCATGGGGGCACCACTTGCATGCAGCATGTAATGGGGGATCCAAATGCATGACGCATGTCAAGGGGACCCCACGTGCATGCCGCATGTCACGGAGGCCCCCATGACATGCGACAGGCGTTTGAGCCCCACATGCATGCCGCATGCCATGGGGCCCCCAAATGCATGCCGCATGTCATGGGGGCCCAAATGCTTGCCGCATGTCATGGGGGCCATAAATGGATGCCGCATGTCATGGGAGCCCCACATGCATGCCACATGTCATGGGGGATTCAAATGCATGCCGCATGTCATTTGGGTCCCACATGCATGCCGCATGTCATGGGGGCCCCAAATGCATGCCTCAAGTCATGGGGGCCCCAAATGCATGCCGCATGTCATTGGGGCCCCACATGCATGCCGCATGTCATGGGGTCCCCACATGCATGCCGCATGTCATGGGGGCTCAAATGCTTGCCGCATGTCATGGGGGCCATAAATGCATGCCGCATGTCATGGGGGCCCAACAAGCATGCCGCATGTATTGGGGGCCCCAAATTCATGCAGCATGTCATAGGGGCCCGACATGCATGGCGCATTTCATGGGGGCCCCACTTGCATGCAGCATGTAATGGGGGATCCAAATGCATGCTGCACGTCATGGGGGCCCCACGTGCATGCCGCATGTCATGGGGGCCCCGCAGGCATTCCACATGTCATGGGGGCCCCAAATAAATGCTGCATTTCATGGGGGCCCCACGTGCATGCCGCATGTCATGGGGCCCCCCAAATGGATGCCGCATGTCATAGGGGCCCCACATGCATGCCGCATATCATGGGGGCCCCAAATGCATGCAGCATGTCAAAGTGGCCCCACGTGCATACCACATGTCATGGGGGCCCCACATGCATGCCGCATGTCATGGGGGCCCAAATGCATGACGCATGTCATGGATGCTCCACGTGCATGCCGCATGTAATGGGGCCCCCAAATTCATGTTGCATGTCATAGGGGCCCCACGTGCATTCCGCATGTCATGGGGGCCCCAAATGCATGCCGCATGGTTTCCAAATGCATGCTGCATGTCATGAGGGGCCCACGTGCATGCCGCAAGTCATGGGGGCCCCAAATGCATGCCACATATCATGGGGGCCCCACGTGCATGCTGCATATATTGGGGGCCCCAAAAGTATGGCACATGTCATAAGGGCCCCGCTTGCATGCCGCATGTCATTGGGGCCCCACAGGCATTCCGCATGTCATGGGGGCCCCAAGTACATGCTGCATGTCATTGGAGCCCCACTTGCTTGCCGCATTTAATGGGGGACGCAAATGCATGCATGCTGCATGTCATTGGGGCCCCGCAGGCATTCCGCATGTCATGGGGGCCCCACGTGCATGCCGCATGTCATGGGGGCCCCACATGCATGCCGCATGTCATGGGGGATCCAAACTCATGCTGCATGTCATTGGGGCCCCAAGCGTATGCCGCATGTCATGGAGGCCCCATGTGCATGCCACTTGTAATGGGGGCCACAAATGCATGCGGCATGTCATAGGGGCCCCACGTGCATGCCACATGTCTCGGGCACCCCAAATTCATGCCGCATGTCATAGGGGCCCCACGTGCATGGCGCAAATCATGGGTGCCCCACATGCATGCCGCATGTCATCGGGGCCCCAAATGCATGCAGCATGTCATAGGGGCCCCACATGCATGCCGCATTTCATGGGGGACCCAAATGCATGCCGCATGTCATGGGGCCCCAAATGCATGTCGTATGTCATGGGGGACCCACATGCATGCTGCATGTCATGGGGGCCCCAAATGCATACCGCATGTCATGGGGGCCCCAAATGCATGCCGCATGTCATGGGGCCCCCCAAATGCATGCAGCATGTCTTGGTGCCCAAAAATGCATGCCGCATGTCATAGGGGCCCCACATGCATGGCGCTTTTCATGGGGCCCCCACATGCATGCGCATGTCATGGGGGCCTCAAATGCGTGCCGCATATCATGGGGGCCCCAAATGCATGCCGCATGTCATGGGGGCCCACATGCATGCCGCATGTCATGGGGGCACCACTTGCATGCAGCATGTAATGGGGGCACCACTTGCATGCAGCATGTAATGGGGGATCCAAATGTATGACGCATGTCATGGGGGTCCCACATGCATGCCGCATGTCATGGGGGCCCACATGCATGCCGCATGTCATGGGGGCACCACTTGCATGCAGCATGTAATGGGGATCCAAATGCATGACGCATGTCAAGGGGGCCCCACGTGCATGCCGCATGTCATGGGGCCCCACGTGCATGCCGCATGTCATGGGGACCCCACATGCATGCCGCATGTCATGGGGGCCCCACATGCATGCCACATGTCTCAGGTACCCCAAATGCATGCAGCATGTTATGCATGCCCCAAATGCATGCCGCATGTCATCGGGGCCCTAAATGCATGCCGCATGTCATAGGGGCCCCACATGCATGACGCATGTCATGGGGGCCCCACATGCATGCCGCATGTCACGGAGGCCCCAAATGCATGCCGCATGTCATGGGAGCCCCACATGAATGTCGCATGTCAAGGGGGCCCCACGTGCATGCCGCATGTCATGGGGATACCAAATGCATGCCGCATGTCATGGGGCCATAAATGCATGCCGCATGTCATGGGGGCCCCACGTGCATGCCACATGTCATTGGGGGCCCACATGCATGCCGCATGTCATGGGGGCCACACTTGCATGCAGCATGTAATGGGGAGCCAAATGCATGACGCATGTCATGGGGGCCCCAAATGCATGCGGCATGTCATAGTGGCCCCACGTGCATACCACATGTCATGGGGGCCCCACATGCATGCCGCATGTCATGGGGGCCCAAATGCATGACGCATGTCATGGATGCTCCACGTGCATGCCGCATGTAATGGGGCCCCCAAATTCATGTTGCATGTCATAGGGGCCCCACGTGCATTCCGCATGTCATGGGGGCCCCAAATGCATGCCGCATGTCATGGGGGCCCCACGTGCATGCCGCATGTCTTGGGGCCCACAAATGCATGCCGCATGTCATGGGGGCCCCACATGCATGGCGCATTTCATGGGGGCCCTACATGCATGCCGCATGTCATGGGGGCCCCAAATGCATGCCTCATGTCATGGGGGCCCCAAATGCATGCCGCATGTCATAGTGTTTTCCAAATGCATGCTGCATGTCATGATGGGCCACGTGCATGCCGCAAGTCATGGGGGCCCCAAATGCATGCCACATATCATGGGGGCCCCACGTGCATGCTGCATATATTGGGGGCCCCAAATGCATGCCACATGTCATGAGGGCCCCGCTTGCATGCCGCATGTCATTGGGGCCCCGCAGGCATTCCGCATGTCATGGGGGCCCCACATACATGCTGCATGTCATTGGGGCCCCACGTGCTTGCTGCATTTAATGGGGGACGCAAATGCATGCATGCCGCATGTCATTGGGGCCCCGCAGGCATTCCGCATGTCATGGGGGCCTCACGTGCATTCCGCATGTCATGGGGGCCCCACGTACATACTGCATGTCATTGGGGCCCCACGTGCTTGCCGCATGTCATGAGGGCCCCACGTGCATGCCGCATGTCATAGGGGCCCCACGTGCATGCCGCATGTCATGGGGGCCCCGCAGGCATTCCACATGTCATGGGGCCCCCAAATAAATGCTGCATTTCATAGGGGCCCCACGTGCATGCCGCATGTCATGGGGGCCCCAAATGCATGCAGCATGTCATAGTGGCCCCACGTGCATACCACATGTCATGGGGGCCCCACATGCATGCCGCATGTCATGGGGGCCCAAATGCATGACGCATGTCATGGATGCTCCACGTGCATGCCGCATGTAATGGGGCCCCCAAATTCATGTCGCATGTCATAGGGGCCCCACGTGCATTCCGCATGTCATGGGGGCCCCAAATGCATGCCGCATGTCATGGGGGCCCCACGTGCATGCCGCATGTCTTGGGGCCCACAAATGCATGCCGCATGTCATAGGGGCCCCACATGCATGGCGCATTTCATGGGGGCCCTACATGCATGCCGCATGTCATGGGGGCCCCAAATGCATGCCTCATGTCATGGGGGCCCCAAATGCATGCCGCATGTCATAGTGGTTTCCAAATGCATGCTGCATGTCATGAGGGGCCACGTGCATGCCGCAAGTCATGGGGGCCCCAAATGCATGCCACATATCATGGGAGCCCCACGTGCATGCTGCATATATTGGGGGCCCCAAAAGCATGGCACATGTCATAAGGGCCCCGCTTGCATGCCGCATGTCATTGGGGCCCCGCAGGCATTCCGCATGTCATGGGGGCCCCACGTACATGTTGCATGTCATTGGAGCCCCACTTGCTTGCCGCATTTAATGGGGGACGCAAATGCATGCATGCCGCATGTCATTGGGGCCCCGCAGGCATTCCGCATGTCATGGGGGCCTCACGTGCATTCCGCATGTCATGGGGGGCCCACGTACATGCTGCATGTCATTGGGGCCCCACGTGCTTGCCGCATGTCATGGGTGCCCCAAATGCATGCCACATGTCATGGGGGCTCCACGTGCATGCCGCATTTCATGGGGGACCCAAATGCATGCCGCATGTCATGGGTGCCCCAAATGCATGCCACATGTCATGGGGGCTCCACGTGCATGCCGCATTTCATGGGGGACCCAAATGCATGCCGCATGTCATGGGGGCCCCAAATGAATGCCTCATGTCATGGGGGCCCCAAATGCATGCCGCATGTCATGGGGCCCCCCAAATGCATGCAACATGTCTTGGGGCCCACAAATGCATGCCGCATGTCATAGGGGCCCCACATGCATGGCGTATTTCATGGGGGCCCCAAATGCGTGCCGCATATCATGGGGCCCCAAATTCATGCCGCAAGTCATGGGGGGCATAAATGCATGCCGCATGTCAAGGGGGCCCCACGTGCATGACGCATGTCATGGGGACCCACATGCATGCCGCATGTCATGGAGGCCCCCATGACATGCGGCAAGCATTTTGGCCCCACATGCATGCTGCATGCCATGGGGCCCCCAAATGCATGCCGCATGTCAAGGGGGTCCCACATGCATGCCGCATGTCATGGGGGCCCCACATGCATGCCGTATGTCATGGGGCCCAAAAGCTTGCCGCATGTCATGGGGGCCATAAATGCATGCCGCATGTCATGGAGGCCCAAATGCATGACGCATGTCATGGATGCTCCACGTGCATGCCGCATGTAATGGGGCCCCCAAATTCATGTCGCATGTCATAGGGGCCCCACGTGCATTCCGCATGTCATGGGGGCCCCAAATGCATGCCGCATGTCATGGGGGCCCCACGTGCATGACGCATGTCTTGGGGCCCACAAATGCATGCCGCATGTCATAGGGGCCCCACATGCATGGTGCATTTCATGGGGGCCCTACATGCATGCCGCATGTCATGGGGGCCCCAAATGCATGCCGCATGTCATAGGGGCCCCACATGCATGCCGCATGTTATAGTGGTTTCCAAATGCATGCTGCATGTCATGAGGGGCCCACGTGCATGCCTCCAGTCATGGGGGCCCCAAATGCATGCCACATGTCATGAGGGCCCCGCTTGCATGCCGCATGTCATTGGGGCCCCGCAGGCATTCCGCATGTCATGGGGGCCCCACGTACATGCTGCATGTCATTGGGGCCCCACGTGCTTGCCGCATTTAATGGGGGACGCAAATGCATGCATGCCGCATGTCATTGGGGCCCCGCAGGCATTCCGCATGTCATGGGGGCCTCACGTGCATTCCGCATGTCATGGGGGCCCCACGTACATGCTGCATGTCATTGGGGCCCCACGTGCTTGCCGCATGTCATGGGGCCCCCCAAATGCAGGTCGCATGTCACAGGGGTCCCACATGCATGCCGCATGTCATGGTGGCCCCAAATGCATGCCGCATGTCATAGTGGCCCCAAATGCATGCTGCATGTCATGAGGGCCCCACGTGCATGCCGCATGTCATAGGGGCCCCACGTGCATGCCCCATGTCATGGGGGCCCCACATGCATGCCGCATGTCATGGGGGATCCAAACTCATGCTGCATGTCATTGGAGCCCCAAGCGTATGCCGCATGTCATGGAGGCCCCATGTGCATGCCACATGTAATGGGGGCCACAAATGCATGCGGCATGTCATAGGGGCCCCACGTGCATGCCGCATGTCTCGGGCACCCCAAATTCATGCCGCATGTCAAAGGTGCCCCACGTGCATGGCGCAAATCATGGGTGCCCCACATGCATGCCGCATGTCATCGGGGCCCCAAATGCATGCCGCATGTCATAGGGGCCCCACATGCATGCCGCATTTCATGGGGGACCCAAATGCATGCCGCATGTCATAGGGGCCCCAAATGCATGTCGCATGTCATGGGGGACCCACATGCATGCTGCATGTCATGGGGGCCCCAAATGCATACCGCATGTCATGGGGGCCCCAAATGCATGCCGCATGTCATGGGGCCCCCCAAATGCATGCAACATGTCTTGGTGCCCACAAATGCATGCCACATGTGATAGGGGCCCCACATGCATGGCGCATTTCATGGGGCCCCCACATGCATGCGCATGTCATGGGGGCCTCAAATGCGTGCCGCATATCATGGGGGCCCCAAATGCATGCCGCATGTCATGGGGGCCCACATGCATGCCGCATGTCATGGGGGCACCACTTGCATGCAGCATGTCATGGGGGCACCACTTGCATGCAGCATGTCATGGGGGCACCACTTGCATGCAGTATGTAATGGGGGATCCAAATGTATGACGCATGTCATGGGGGTCCCACATGCATGTCACATGTCATGGGGGCCCACATGCATGCCGCATGTCATGGGGGCACCACTTGCATGCAGCATGTAATGGGGGATCCAAATGCATGACGCATGTCAAGGGGGCCCCACGTGCATGCCGCATGTCATGGGGACCCACATGCATGCCGCATGTCATGGAGGCCCCCATGACATGCGACAAGCATTTGGGCCCCACATGCATGCCGCATGCCATGGGGCCCCCAAATGCATGCCGCATGTCATGGGGGCCCAAATGCTTGCCGCATGTCATGGGGGCCATAAATGGATGCCGCATGTCATGGGAGCCCCACATGCATGCCACATGTCATGGGGGCCCCAAATGAATGTTGCATGTCAAGGGGGCCCCACGTGCATGCCGCATGTCATGGGGACCCCACATGCATGCCGCATGTCATGGGGCCCCACATGCATGCCGCATGTCTCAGGTACCCCAAATGCATGCAGCATGTTATGCATGCCCCAAATGCATGCCACATGTCATGGGGGCCCCACATGCATGCCGCATGTCATGGGGATTCAAATGTATGCCGCATGGCTTGGGGGTCCCACATGCATGCTGCATGTCATGGGGGCCCCAAATGCATGCGTCAAGTCATGGTGGCCCCAAATGCATGCCTCAATTCATGGGGGCTCCAAATGCATGCCGCATGTCATGGGGGCCCCACATGCATGCCGCATGTCATGGGGCCCCCAAATGCATGCCGCATGTCATGGGGTTCCCACATGCATGCCGCATGTCATGGGGGCCCAAATGCTTGCCGCATGTCATGGGGGCCATAAATGCATGCTGCATGTCATGGGGGCCCAACGTGCATGCCGCATGTATTGGGGGCCCCAAATGCATGGCTCAAGTCATAGGGGCCCCACATGCATGACGCATGTCATGGGGGCCCCACATGCATGCCGCATGTCACGGAGGCCCCAAATGCATGCCGCATGTCATGGGAGCCCCACATGAATGTCGCATGTCAAGGGGGCCCCACGTGCATGCCGCATGTCATGGGGACCCCAAATGCATGCCGCATGTCATGGGGGCCATAAATGCATGCTGCATGTCATGGGGGCCCAACGTGCATGCCGCATGTATTGTGGGCCCCAAATTCATGCTGCATGTCATGAGGGCCCAGCATGCATGCCGCATGTCACGGGGGCCCCGCAGGCATTCCGCATGTCATGGGGGGCCCAAATGCATGCCGCATGTCATGGGGTCCCCACGTGCATGCCGCATGTAATGGGGGATTCAAATGCATGCCGCATGTCATGTGGGTCCCACGTGTATGCCGCATGTCATGGGGATTCAAATGTATGCCGCATGGCTTGGGGGTCCCACATGCATGCTGCATGTCATGGGGGCCCCAAATGCATGCGTCAAGTCATGGGGGCCCCAAATGCATGCCTCAATTCATGGGGGCTCCAAATGCATGCCGCATGTCATGGGGCCCCCAAATGCATGCCACATGTCATGGGGTTCCTACATGCATGCCGCATGTCATGGGGGCCCAAATGATTGCCGCATGTCATGGGGGCCATAAATGCATGCTGCATGTCATGGGGGCCCAACGTGCATGCCGCATGTATTGGGGGCCCCAAATTCATGCCGCATGTCATGGGGGCCCCGCAGGCATTCCGCATGTCATGGGGGCCCCAAATGCATGCCGCATGTCATTGGGGCCCCGCAGGCATTCCGCATGTCATGGGGGCCTCACGTGCATTCCGCATGTCATGGGGGCTCCACGTGCATGCTGCATGTCATTGGGGCACCACGTGCTTGCCGCATGTCATGGGGTCCCACGTGCATGCATCATGTCACGGGGGCCACAAATGTATGCCGCATGTCATGGGGGCCCCACGTGCATGCCGCATGTCATTGGGGCCCCACATGCATGCCGCATGTCATGGGGTCCCCCACATGCATGCCGCATGTCATGGGGTCCCCCACATGCATGCCGCATGTCATGGGGGCTCAAATGCATGCCGCATGTCATGGGGGCCCAACAAGCATGCCGCATGTATTGGGGGCCCCAAATTCATGCAGCATGTCATAGGGGCCCGACATGCATGGCGCATTTCATGGGGGCCCCACTTGCATGCAGCATGTAATGGGGGATCCAAATGCATGCTGCACGTCATGGGGGCCCCACGTGCATGCTGCATGTCATGGGGGCCCCGCAGGCATTCCACATGTCATGGGGGCCCCAAATAAATGCTGCATTTCATGGGGGCCCCACGTGCATGCCGCATGTCATGGGGCCCCCCAAATGGATGCCGCATGTCATAGGGGCCCCACATGCATGCCGCATATCATGGGGGCCCCAAATGCATGCAGCATGTCAAAGTGGCCCCACGTGCATACCACATGTCATGGGGGCCCCACATGCATGCCGCATGTCATGGGGGCCCAAATGCATGACGCATGTCATGGATGCTCCACGTGCATGCCGCATGTAATGGGGCCCCCAAATTCATGTTGCATGTCATAGGGGCCCCACGTGCATTCCGCATGTCATGGGGGCCCCAAATGCATGCCGCATGGTTTCCAAATGCATGCTGCATGTCATGAGGGGCCCACGTGCATGCCGCAAGTCATGGGGGCCCCAAATGCATGCCACATGTCATGAGGGCCCCGCTTGCATGCCGCATGTCATTGGGGCCCCGCAGGCATTCCGCATGTCATGGGGGCCCCACGTACATGCTGCATGTCATTGGGGCCCCACGTGCTTGCCGCATTTAATGGGGGACGCAAATGCATGCATGCCGCATGTCATTGGGGCCCCGCAGGCATTCCGCATGTCATGGGTGCCTCACGTGCATTCCGCATGTCATGGGGGCCCCACGTACATGCTGCATGTCATTGGGGCCCCACGTGCTTGCCGCATGTCATGGGACCCCCCAAATGCAGGCCGCATGTCACAGGGGTCCCACATGCATGCCGCATGTCATGGGGGCCCCAAATGCATGCCGCATGTCATAGTGGCCCCAAATACATGCGGCATGTCATAGGGGCCCTACGTGCATAACACATGTCATGGGGGCCCCAAATGCATGCCGCATATCCTGGTGGCCCCACGTGAATGCCGCATGTCATGGGGGATCCAAACTCATGCCGCATGTCATGGGGGTCCCATGTGCATGCCACTTGTAATGGGGACCCCAAATGCATGCGGCATGTCATAGGGGCCCCACGTGCATGCCGCATGTCTCGGGCACCCCAAATTCATGCCGCATGTCATAGGGGCCCCACGTGCATGGCTCAAATCATGGGTGCCCCACATGCATGCCGCATGTCATCGGGGCCCCAAATGCATGCCGCATGTCATAGGGGCCCCACATGCATGCCGCATTTCATGGGGGACCCAAATGCATGCCGCATGTCATGGGGCACCAAATGCATGTCACATGTCATGGGGGACCCACATGCATGCTGCATGTCATGGGGGCCCCAAATGCATACCGCATGTCATGGGGCCCCCCAAATGCATGCAGCATGTCTTGGTGCCCACAAATGCATGCCGCATGTCATAGGGGCCCCACATGCATGGCGCATTTCATGGGGCCCCCACATGCATACGCATGTCATGGGGGCCTCAAATGCGTGCCGCATATCATGGGGGCCCCAAATGCATGCCGCATGTCATGGGGGCCCACATGCATGCCGCATGTCATGGGGGCACCACTTGCATGCAGCATGTAATGGGGGCACCACTTGCATGCAGCATGTAATGGGGGATCCAAATGTATGACACATGTCATGGGGGTCCCACATGCATGCCGCATGTCATGGGGGCCCACATGCATGCCACATGTCATGGGGGCACCACTTGCATGCAGCATGTAATGGGGGATCCAAATGCATGACGCATGTCAAGGGGACCCCACGTGCATGCCGCATGTCACGGAGGCCCCCATGACATGCGACAGGCGTTTGAGCCCCACATGCATGCCGCATGCCATGGGGCCCCCAAATGCATGCCGCATGTCATGGGGGCCCAAATGCTTGCCGCATGTCATGGGGGCCATAAATGGATGCCGCATGTCATGGGAGCCCCACATGCATGCCACATGTCATGGGGGATTCAAATGCATGCCGCATGTCATTTGGGTCCCACATGCATGCCGCATGTCATGGGGGCCCCAAATGCATGCCTCAAGTCATGGGGGCCCCAAATGCATGCCGCATGTCATTGGGGCCCCACATGCATGCCGCATGTCATGGGGTCCCCACATGCATGCCGCATGTCATGGGGGCTCAAATGCTTGCCGCATGTCATGGGGGCCATAAATGCATGCCGCATGTCATGGGGGCCCAACAAGCATGCCGCATGTATTGGGGGCCCCAAATTCATGCAGCATGTCATAGGGGCCCGACATGCATGGCGCATTTCATGGGGGCCCCACTTGCATGCAGCATGTAATGGGGGATCCAAATGCATGCTGCACGTCATGGGGGCCCCACGTGCATGCCGCATGTCATGGGGGCCCCGCAGGCATTCCACATGTCATGGGGGCCCCAAATAAATGCTGCATTTCATGGGGGCCCCACGTGCATGCCGCATGTCATGGGGCCCCCCAAATGGATGCCGCATGTCATAGGGGCCCCACATGCATGCCGCATATCATGGGGGCCCCAAATGCATGCAGCATGTCAAAGTGGCCCCACGTGCATACCACATGTCATGGGGGCCCCACATGCATGCCGCATGTCATGGGGGCCCAAATGCATGACGCATGTCATGGATGCTCCACGTGCATGCCGCATGTAATGGGGCCCCCAAATTCATGTTGCATGTCATAGGGGCCCCACGTGCATTCCGCATGTCATGGGGGCCCCAAATGCATGCCGCATGGTTTCCAAATGCATGCTGCATGTCATGAGGGGCCCACGTGCATGCCGCAAGTCATGGGGGCCCCAAATGCATGCCACATATCATAGGGGCCCCACGTGCATGCTGCATATATTGGGGGCCCCAAAAGTATGGCACATGTCATAAGGGCCCCGCTTGCATGCCGCATGTCATTGGGGCCCCACAGGCATTCCGCATGTCATGGGGGCCCCAAGTACATGCTGCATGTCATTGGAGCCCCACTTGCTTGCCGCATTTAATGGGGGACGCAAATGCATGCATGCTGCATGTCATTGGGGCCCCGCAGGCATTCCGCATGTCATGGGGGCCCCACGTGCATGCCGCATGTCATGGGGGCCCCACATGCATGCCGCATGTCATGGGGGATCCAAACTCATGCTGCATGTCATTGGGGCCCCAAGCGTATGCCGCATGTCATGGAGGCCCCATGTGCATGCCACTTGTAATGGGGGCCACAAATGCATGCGGCATGTCATAGGGGCCCCACGTGCATGCCGCATGTCTCGGGCACCCCAAATTCATGCCGCATGTCATAGGGGCCCCACGTGCATGGCGCAAATCATGGGTGCCCCACATGCATGCCGCATGTCATCGGGGCCCCAAATGCATGCAGCATGTCATAGGGGCCCCACATGCATGCCGCATTTCATGGGGGACCCAAATGCATGCCGCATGTCATGGGGCCCCAAATGCATGTCGTATGTCATGGGGGACCCACATGCATGCTGCATGTCATGGGGGCCCCAAATGCATACCGCATGTCATGGGGGCCCCAAATGCATGCCGCATGTCATGGGGCCCCCCAAATGCATGCAGCATGTCTTGGTGCCCAAAAATGCATGCCGCATGTCATAGGGGCCCCACATGCATGGCGCTTTTCATGGGGCCCCCACATGCATGCGCATGTCATGGGGGCCTCAAATGCGTGCCGCATATCATGGGGGCCCCAAATGCATGCCGCATGTCATGGGGGCCCACATGCATGCCGCATGTCATGGGGGCACCACTTGCATGCAGCATGTAATGGGGGCACCACTTGCATGCAGCATGTAATGGGGGATCCAAATGTATGACGCATGTCATAGGGGTCCCACATGCATGCCGCATGTCATGGGGGCCCACATGCATGCCGCATGTCATGGGGGCACCACTTGCATGCAGCATGTAATGGGGATCCAAATGCATGACGCATGTCAAGGGGGCCCCACGTGCATGCCGCATGTCATGGGGCCCCACGTGCATGCCGCATGTCATGGGGACCCCACATGCATGCCGCATGTCATGGGGCCCCACATGCATGCCACATGTCTCAGGTACCCCAAATGCATGCAGCATGTTATGCATGCCCCAAATGCATGCCGCATGTCATGGGGGCCCCACATGCATGCCGCATGTCATGGGGGCCCCACATGCATGCCGCATGTCATGGGGGCCCCACGTGCTTGGCGCAAGTCATGGGGGCCCCACGTGCTTGGCGCAAGTCATGGGTGCCCCACATGCATGCCGCATGTCATCGGGGCCCTAAATGCATGCCGCATGTCATAGGGGCCCCACATGCATGACGCATGTCATGGGGCCCCCACATGCATGCCGCATGTCACGGAGGCCCCAAATGCATGCCGCATGTCATGGGAGCCCCACATGAATGTCGCATGTCAAGGGGGCCCCACGTGCATGCCGCATGTCATGGGGATACCAAATGCATGCCGCATGTCATGGGGCCATAAATGCATGCCGCATGTCATGGGGGCCCCACGTGCATGCCACATGTCATTGGGGGCCCACATGCATGCCGCATGTCATGGGGGCCACACTTGCATGCAGCATGTAATGGGGAGCCAAATGCATGACGCATGTCATGGGGGCCCCAAATGCATGCGGCATGTCATAGTGGCCCCACGTGCATACCACATGTCATGGGGGCCCCACATGCATGCCGCATGTCATGGGGGCCCAAATGCATGACGCATGTCATGGATGCTCCACGTGCATGCCGCATGTAATGGGGCCCCCAAATTCATGTTGCATGTCATAGGGGCCCCACGTGCATTCCGCATGTCATGGGGGCCCCAAATGCATGCCGCATGTCATGGGGGCCCCACGTGCATGCCGCATGTCTTGGGGCCCACAAATGCATGCCGCATGTCATGGGGGCCCCACATGCATGGCGCATTTCATGGGGGCCCTACATGCATGCCGCATGTCATGGGGGCCCCAAATGCATGCCTCATGTCATGGGGGCCCCAAATGCATGCCGCATGTCATAGTGTTTTCCAAATGCATGCTGCATGTCATGATGGGCCACGTGCATGCCGCAAGTCATGGGGGCCCCAAATGCATGCCACATATCATGGGGGCCCCACGTGCATGCTGCATATATTGGGGGCCCCAAATGCATGCCACATGTCATGAGGGCCCCGCTTGCATGCCGCATGTCATTGGGGCCCCGCAGGCATTCCGCATGTCATGGGGGCCCCACATACATGCTGCATGTCATTGGGGCCCCACGTGCTTGCTGCATTTAATGGGGGACGCAAATGCATGCATGCCGCATGTCATTGGGGCCCCGCAGGCATTCCGCATGTCATGGGGGCCTCACGTGCATTCCGCATGTCATGGGGGCCCCACGTACATACTGCATGTCATTGGGGCCCCACGTGCTTGCCGCATGTCATGAGGGCCCCACGTGCATGCCGCATGTCATAGGGGCCCCACGTGCATGCCGCATGTCATGGGGGCCCCGCAGGCATTCCACATGTCATGGGGCCCCCAAATAAATGCTGCATTTCATAGGGGCCCCACGTGCATGCCGCATGTCATGGGGGCCCCAAATGCATGCAGCATGTCATAGTGGCCCCACGTGCATACCACATGTCATGGGGGCCCCACATGCATGCCGCATGTCATGGGGGCCCAAATGCATGCCGCATGTCATGGATGCTCCACGTGCATGCCGCATGTAATGGGGCCCCCAAATTCATGTCGCATGTCATAGGGGCCCCACGTGCATTCCGCATGTCATGGGGGCCCCAAATGCATGCCGCATGTCATGGGGGCCCCACGTGCATGCCGCATGTCTTGGGGCCCACAAATGCATGCCGCATGTCATAGGGGCCCCACATGCATGGCGCATTTCATGGGGGCCCTACATGCATGCCGCATGTCATGGGGGCCCCAAATGCATGCCTCATGTCATGGGGGCCCCAAATGCATGCCGCATGTCATAGTGGTTTCCAAATGCATGCTGCATGTCATGAGGGGCCACGTGCATGCCGCAAGTCATGGGGGCCCCAAATGCATGCCACATATCATGGGGGCCCCACGTGCATGCTGCATATATTGGGGGCCCCAAAAGCATGGCACATGTCATAAGGGCCCCGCTTGCATGCCGCATGTCATTGGGGCCCCGCAGGCATTCCGCATGTCATGGGGGCCCCACGTACATGCTGCATGTCATTGGAGCCCCACTTGCTTGCCGCATTTAATGGGGGACGCAAATGCATGCATGCCGCATGTCATTGGGGCCCCGCAGGCATTCCGCATGTCATGGGGGCCTCACGTGCATTCCGCATGTCATGGGGGGCCCACGTACATGCTGCATGTCATTGGGGCCCCACGTGCTTGCCGCATGTCATGGGTGCCCCAAATGCATGCCACATGTCATGGGGGCTCCACGTGCATGCCGCATTTCATGGGGGACCCAAATGCATGCCGCATGTCATGGGTGCCCCAAATGCATGCCACATGTCATGGGGGCTCCACGTGCATGCCGCATTTCATGGGGGACCCAAATGCATGCCGCATGTCATGGGGGCCCCAAATGAATGCCTCATGTCATGGGGGCCCCAAATGCATGCCGCATGTCATGGGGCCCCCCAAATGCATGCAACATGTCTTGGGGCCCACAAATGCATGCCGCATGTCATAGGGGCCCCACATGCATGGCGTATTTCATGGGGGCCCCAAATGCGTGCCGCATATCATGGGGCCCCAAATTCATGCCGCAAGTCATGGGGGGCATAAATGCATGCCGCATGTCAAGGGGGCCCCACGTGCATGACGCATGTCATGGGGACCCACATGCATGCCGCATGTCATGGAGGCCCCCATGACATGCGGCAAGCATTTTGGCCCCACATGCATGCTGCATGCCATGGGGCCCCCAAATGCATGCCGCATGTCAAGGGGGTCCCACATGCATGCCGCATGTCATGGGGGCCCCACATGCATGCCGTATGTCATGGGGCCCAAAAGCTTGCCGCATGTCATGGGGGCCATAAATGCATGCCGCATGTCATGGAGGCCCAAATGCATGACGCATGTCATGGATGCTCCACGTGCATGCCGCATGTAATGGGGCCCCCAAATTCATGTCGCATGTCATAGGGGCCCCACGTGCATTCCGCATGTCATGGGGGCCCCAAATGCATGCCGCATGTCATGGGGGCCCCACGTGCATGACGCATGTCTTGGGGCCCACAAATGCATGCCGCATGTCATAGGGGCCCCACATGCATGGTGCATTTCATGGGGGCCCTACATGCATGCCGCATGTCATGGGGGCCCCAAATGCATGCCTCATGTCATGGGGGCCTCAAATGCATGCCGCATGTTATAGTGGTTTCCAAATGCATGCTGCATGTCATGAGGGGCCCACGTGCATGCCTCCAGTCATGGGGGCCCCAAATGCATGCCACATGTCATGAGGGCCCCGCTTGCATGCCGCATGTCATTGGGGCCCCGCAGGCATTCCGCATGTCATGGGGGCCCCACGTACATGCTGCATGTCATTGGGGCCCCACGTGCTTGCCGCATTTAATGGGGGACGCAAATGCATGCATGCCGCATGTCATTGGGGCCCCGCAGGCATTCCGCATGTCATGGGGGCCTCACGTGCATTCCGCATGTCATGGGGGCCCCACGTACATGCTGCATGTCATTGGGGCCCCACGTGCTTGCCGCATGTCATGGGGCCCCCCAAATGCAGGTCGCATGTCACAGGGGTCCCACATGCATGCCGCATGTCATGGGGGCCCCAAATGCATGCCGCATGTCATAGTGGCCCCAAATGCATGCTGCATGTCATGAGGGCCCCACGTGCATGCTGCATGTCATAGGGGCCCCACGTGCATACCGCATGTCATGGGGGCCCCACATGCATGCCGCATGTCATGGGGGATCCAAACTCATGCTGCATGTCATTGGAGCCCCAAGCGTATGCCGCATGTCATGGAGGCCCCATGTGCATGCCACATGTAATGGGGGCCACAAATGCATGCGGCATGTCATAGGGGCCCCACGTGCATGCCGCATGTCTCGGGCACCCCAAATTCATGCCGCATGTCAAAGGTGCCCCACGTGCATGGCGCAAATCATGGGTGCCCCACATGCATGCCGCATGTCATCGGGGCCCCAAATGCATGCCGCATGTCATAGGGGCCCCACATGCATGCCGCATTTCATGGGGGACCCAAATGCATGCCGCATGTCATAGGGGCCCCAAATGCATGTCATGGGGGACCCAAATGCATACCGCATGTCATGGGGGCCCCAAATGCATGCCGCATGTCATGGGGCCCCCCAAATGCATGCAACATGTCTTGGTGCCCACAAATGCATGCCACATGTGATAGGGGCCCCACATGCATGGCGCATTTCATGGGGCCCCCACATGCATGCGCATGTCATGGGGGCCTCAAATGCGTGCCGCATATCATGGGGGCCATAATGCATGCCGCATGTCATGGGGGCCCACATGCATGCCGCATGTCATGGGGGCACCACTTGCATGCAGCATGTCATGGGGGCACCACTTGCATGCAGCATGTCATGGGGGCACCACTTGCATGCAGTATGTAATGGGGGATCCAAATGTATGACGCATGTCATGGGGGTCCCACATGCATGTCACATGTCATGGGGGCCCACATGCATGCCGCATGTCATGGGGGCACCACTTGCATGCAGCATGTAATGGGGGATCCAAATGCATGACGCATGTCAAGGGGGCCCCACGTGCATGCCGCATGTCATGGGGACCCACATGCATGCCGCATGTCATGGAGGCCCCCATGACATGCGACAAGCATTTGGGCCCCACATGCATGCCGCATGCCATGGGGCCCCCAAATGCATGCCGCATGTCATGGGGGCCCAAATGCTTGCCGCATGTCATGGGGGCCATAAATGGATGCCGCATGTCATGGGAGCCCCACATGCATGCCACATGTCATGGGGGCCCCAAATGAATGTTGCATGTCAAGGGGGCCCCACGTGCATGCCGCATGTCATGGGGACCCCACATGCATGCCGCATGTCATGGGGCCCCACATGCATGCCGCATGTCTCAGGTACCCCAAATGCATGCAGCATGTTATGCATGCCCCAAATGCATGCCACATGTCATGGGGGCCCCACATGCATGCCGCATGTCATGGGGATTCAAATGTATGCCGCATGGCTTGGGGGTCCCACACGCATGCTGCATGTCATGGGGGCCCCAAATGCATGCGTCAAGTCATGGTGGCCCCAAATGCATGCCTCAATTCATGGGGGCTCCAAATGCATGCCGCATGTCATGGGGGCCCCACATGCATGCCGCATGTCATGGGGCCCCCAAATGCATGCCGCATGTCATGGGGTTCCCACATGCATGCCGCATGTCATGGGGGCCCAAATGCTTGCCGCATGTCATGGGGGCCATAAATGCATGCTGCATGTCATGGGGGCCCAACGTGCATGCCGCATGTATTGGGGGCCCCAAATGCATGGCTCAAGTCATAGGGGCCCCACATGCATGACGCATGTCATGGGGGCCCCACATGCATGCCGCATGTCACGGAGGCCCCAAATGCATGCCGCATGTCATGGGAGCCCCACATGAATGTCGCATGTCAAGGGGGCCCCACGTGCATGCCGCATGTCATGGGGACCCCAAATGCATGCCGCATGTCATGGGGGCCATAAATGCATGCTGCATGTCATGGGGGCCCAACGTGCATGCCGCATGTATTGTGGGCCCCAAATTCATGCCGCATGTCATGAGGGCCCAGCATGCATGCCGCATGTCACGGGGGCCCCGCAGGCATTCCGCATGTCATGGGGGGCCCAAATGCATGCCGCATGTCATGGGGTCCCCACGTGCATGCCGCATGTAATGGGGGATTCAAATGCATGCCGCATGTCATGTGGGTCCCACGTGTATGCCGCATGTCATGGGGATTCAAATGTATGCCGCATGGCTTGGGGGTCCCACATGCATGCTGCATGTCATGGGGGCCCCAAATGCATGCGTCAAGTCATGGGGGCCCCAAATGCATGCCTCAATTCATGGGGGCTCCAAATGCATGCCGCATGTCATGGGGCCCCCAAATGCATGCCACATGTCATGGGGTTCCTACATGCATGCCGCATGTCATGGGGGCCCAAATGATTGCCGCATGTCATGGGGGCCATAAATGCAGGCTGCATGTCATGGGGGCCCAACGTGCATGCCGCATGTATTGGGGGCCCCAAATTCATGCCGCATGTCATGGGGGCCCCGCAGGCATTCCGCATGTCATGGGGGCCCCAAATGCATGCCGCATGTCATTGGGGCCCCGCAGGCATTCCGCATGTCATGGGGGCCTCACGTGCATTCCGCATGTCATGGGGGCTCCACGTGCATGCTGCATGTCATTGGGGCACCACGTGCTTGCCGCATGTCATGGGGTCCCACGTGCATGCCTCATGTCACGGGGGCCACAAATGTATGCCGCATGTCATGGGGGCCCCACGTGCATGCCGCATGTCATGGGGCCCCCACATGCATGCCGCATGTCATCGGGGCCCCACGTGCATGCCGCATATCATGGGGCCCCCACATGCATGCCGCATGTCATCGGGGCCCCAAATGCATGCCGCAAGTCATGGGTGCCCCACATGCATGCCGCATGTCATCGGTGCCCCAAATGCATGCCGCATGTCATAGGGGCCCCACATGCATGGCACATGTCATGGGGGCCCCACATGCATGCCGCATGTCATGGGGGCCCCAAATGAATGTCGCATGTCAAGGAGGCCCCACGTGCATGACGC
The DNA here is from genome assembly GCF_046119375.1 of Phyllobates terribilis. Lineage (NCBI taxonomy): Eukaryota > Metazoa > Chordata > Amphibia > Anura > Dendrobatidae > Phyllobates > Phyllobates terribilis. Next base: position 2,802,997 of record NW_027362942.1, on the reverse strand, counting down.
ATGTCATGGGGACCCACATGCATGCTGCATGTCATGGAGGCCCCCAAATGCATGCAGCATGTCTTGGGGCCCACAAATGCATGCCGCATGTCATAGGGGCCCCACATGCATAGCGCATGTCATGGGGGACCCAAATGCATGACTCATGTCATGGGGGCCCCACGTGCATGTCGCATGTCATGGGGGATCCAAACTCATGCTGCATGTCATTGGGACCCCAAGCGTATGCCGCATGTCATGGAGGCCCCATGTGCATGCCACATGTAATGGGGGCCCCAAATGCATGCGGCATATCATAGGGGCCCCACGTGCATTCCGCATGTCTCGGGTACCCCAAATGCATGCAGCATGTTATGGGGGCCCCACGTGCATGCCGCATGTCTCAGGTACCCCAAGTGCATGCAGCATGTTATGCAGGCCCCCATGACATGCGGCAAGCATTAGGGCCCCACATGCATGCCGCATGCCATGGGGCCCCCAAATGCATGCCGCATGTCATGGGGGCCCCACATGCATGCCGCATGTCATGAGGGCCCCACATGCATGGCGCATGTCATGGGGGCCCCAAATGCTTGCCGCATGTCATGGGGGCCACAAATATGTGCCACATTTCATGGGGGCCCAACGTGCATGCCGCATGTCTTTGGGCCCCAAATATTTGCCGCATGTCATGGGGGCCCCACATGCCTGCTATGTGTCATGGGGTCCCCACATGCATTCCGCATGTCATGAGGGCCCCACATGCATGGTGCAAGTCATCGGGGCCACACGTGCATGCCTCGTGTCATGGGGGCCCCAAACGCATGCCTCATTACACGGGGACCCCAAGTGCATGCTGCATGTCATGGGGACCCCAAATGCATGCCGCATGTCATGGGGACCCTAAATGTATGCCGCATGTCATGGGGGCCCAAAATACGTGCCACATATCAGGGGGCCCCACGTGCATGCCGCATGTCATGGGTGCCCCACATGCATGCTGCATTTCATGGGGTCCCAAATGCATGCCCCATGTCTTGGGGGGCCCACGTGCATGCCGCAAGTCATGGGGTCCCCAAATGCATGCCTCATGTCATGGGGTCCCTAAATGCATGCCGCATGTCAAGGGGGCCCCAAATGTATGCCGCATGTCATGGGGGCGCCACGTACATGACGCATGTCATGGGGGCCCCAAATACGTGCTGCATGTCATGAGGGCCCCACATGCATGGCGCATGTCATGGGGGCCCCAAAGGCATGCCGCATGTCATGGGGGCCACAAATATGTGCCGCATGTCATGGGGGCCCAACGTGCATGCCGCATGTCTTGGGGCCCCAAATATTTGCCGCAAGTCGTGGGAGCCCCACATGCATGCCACGTGTCATGGGGTCCCCACGTGCATTCCGCATGTCATGGGGGCTCCACATGCATGCCGCATGTCATGGGGGCCCCATGTGCATGTCGCATTTCATGGGGGCCCCAAATTAAAGGCCGCATGTCATTAGGGCCCCAAATGCATGCCGCATGTCATGGAGGCCCCAAATGTATGCCGCATGTCATGGGGGCCCCAAATACATGCCGCATGTCATGGGGGCCCCCGTGCGTGCCACATGTCATGGGGGCCACAAATACATGTCGCATGTTTTGGGGCCCCCAAATACGTGCCGCATTTCATGGGGGCCCCACGTGCTTGCCGCATGTTATGGAGTCCCCAAATGCATGCCGCCTGTCATGGGGGCCCCACGAGCATGCCGCATTTCCTTGGGGACCCTAAATGCATGCTACATGTCAGGGGCTCCAAATGCTTGCTGCATGTCATGGAAGCCCCAAATACATGCCGCTTGTAATGGGGGCGCCAAATGCATGGCGCATGTCATAGGGGCCCCACATGCATGCCACATATCATGAGGGCAACACGTGCATGCCGCATGTAATGGGGGCCCCACATGCAAGCTGGGTGTTATTGGGGCCCAAATGCATGCCGCATGTCATGGGGGCCCCACATACATGGCGCATGTCATGGGGGACCCAAATGCATGCCGCATGTCAAGGGGGCCCCAAATTTTTGCCTCATGTCATCGGGGCCCCACATGCATGCTGGTTGTCATGGGGGCCCAAATGCATGCCGCATGTCATGGGGGCCCATGTGCATGCCGCATGTCATGGGGGACCAAATGCATGGCGCATGTTATGGGGGCCCCACGTGCATGCCGCTTGTCTTAGGGGCCCCAAGTACATGCCGCATAATGGGGTCCCACATGCATGGTGCGTGTCATGGGGGCCCCACATGCATGCCGCATGTCATGACATGCGGCATGCATGTGGGACCCCCATGACATGTGGCATGCATGTGGCCCCCAAATTCATGCTGCATGTCATGGGGGCCCCAATTGCATGACCCATGTTATGGAGGATGCACATGCATGCCACATTTCATGGGGGCCACAAATGCATGCCGCATGTCATTTGGGCCCCAAAAGTATGCTGCATATCATGGGGGGCCCCAAATACGTGCCGCATGTCATGAGGGCCCCACATGCATGGCGCATGTCATGGGGGCCCCAAATGCATGCCGCATGTTATGGGGGCCGCAAATATGTGCTGCATGTCATGTGGGCCCCAAATATGTGCCAAATGTCAAGAGGGCCCCACATGAATGTCGCGTGTCATGGGAGCCCCAAATGCTTGCCGCATGTCATTTCGTCCCCACATGCATGCCACAGGTCATGGGGGCCCCACATACATGCCGCGTGTCATGGGAGCCCCAAATGCATGCCCCCTTTCATGGGGGCACCACGTGCATGCCGCATGTCATGGGGGCCCCAAATGCATACCGCATGTCATGGGGGCCCCAAATGCATGCCGCATGTTATGGGGGCCCTAAATGTATGCCGCATGTCATGGCAGCCCCAATACGTGCCACATGTCGTGGGGCCCCACGTGCATGCCGCATGTCATGGGTGCCCCACATGCATGCCTCATGTCATGGGGGCTCCAAATGCATGCCTCATGTCATGGCGTCCCCAAAGGCATGCCTCATGTCATGGGGGCCCCACATGCATGCCACATGTCATAGTGGCCCCACATGCATGCCACGTGTCAAGGGAGCCCCAAACGAATGTCGCATGTCATGGAGGCCCCATGACATGCGACAAGCATTTGGGCCCCACATGCATGCCGCATGCCATGAGCCCCCCAAATGCATGCCGCATGTCATGGGGGCCCCACATGCATGCCGCATGTCATGGGGGCCCAAATGCTTGCCACATGTCATGGGGGCCATAAATGCATGCTGCATGTCATGGGTGCCCCACATGCATGACGCATGTCATCGGGGCCCCAAATGCATGCCGCATGTCATAGGGGCCCCACATGCATGACGCATGTCATGGGGGCCCCACATGCATGCCGCATGTCATGGGGGCCCAAATGCTTGCCGCATGTCATGGGGGCCAGAACTGCATGCCGCATGTCATAGGGGCCCCACATGCATGGCGCATTTCATGGGGGCCCTACATGCATGCCGCATGTCATGGGGGCCCCAAGTGCATGCCTCATGTCATGGGGGCCCCAAATGCATGCCGCATGTCATAGTGGCCCCAAATGCATGCTGCATGTCATGAGGGGCCCACATGCATGCCGCATATATTGGGGGGCCCAAATGCATGCCGCATGTCATGAGGGCCCGCATGCATGCCGCATGTCATTGGGGCCCCGCAGGCATTCCGTATGTCATGGGGGCCTCACGTACATTCTGCATGTCATGGGGGTCCCACGTGCATGCTGAATGTCATTGGGGCCCCACGTGCTTGCCGCATGTCATGGGGGCCCCACGTGCATGCCTCATGTCATAGGGGCCCCACGTGAATACCACATGTCATGGGGGCCCCAAATGCATGCCGCATGTCCTGGGGGCCCCACATGCATGTCGCATTTCATGGGGGCCCCAAATGCATGCCGCATGTCATGGGGGCCCCAAATGCATGCCGCATGTCATGGCAGCCCCAAATGCATGACTCATGTCATGGGGGCCCCACGTGCATGCCGCATGTCATGGGGGGTCAAAACTCATGCCGCATGTCATTGGGGCCCCAAGCATATGCCGCATGTCATGGGGGCCCCATGTGCATGCCACATGTAATGGGGGCCCCAAATGCATGCGGCATATCATAGGGGCCCAACGTGCATGCCGCATGTCTCGGGCACCCCAAATACATGAATCATGTTATGGGGGCCCCAGGTGCATGCCGCATGTCTCAGGTACCCCAAATGCATGCAACATGTTATGCAGGCCCCAAATGCATGCCGCATGTCATGGGGCCCAAATGCATGCCGCATGTCATGGGGGCCCCACATGCATGCCGCATGTCATGGGGACTCCACGTGCATGCCGCATATAATGGGGCCCCCAAATTCATGCCGCATGTCATAGGGGCCCCATGTGCATGGCGCAAGTCATGGTTGCCCCACATGAATGCCGCATGTCATCGGGGCCCCAAATGCATGCCTCAAGTCATGGGGGCCCCAAATGCATACCGCATATCATGGGAGCCCCAAACGCATGCAGCATGTCATGGGGGCCCCACGTGCATGCCGTATGTCTTGGGGCCCACAAATGCATGCCTCAAGTAATGGGGGCCCCAAATGCATGCCGCATATCATGGGGGCCCCAAACGCATGCAGCATGTCATGGGGGCCCCACGTGCATGTCGTATGTCTTGGGGGCCCCAAATGCATGCCTCAAGTCATGGGGGCCCCAAATGCATGCAGCATGTCATAGGGGCCCCACATGCATGGTGCATGTCATGGGGGCCCCCCATGCATGCCTCAAGTCATGGGGGCCCCAAATGCATGCCACATATCATGGGGGCCCCACTTGCATGCCGCATATATTGGGGGCCCCAAATGCATGCCGCATGTCATGAGGGCCCCGCATGCATGACGCATGTCATTGGGGCCCCGCAGGCATTCCGCATGTCATGGGGGCCTCACGTGCATTCCGCATGTCATTGGGGCCCCACGTGCTTGCCGTATGTCATGGGGGCCCCACGTGCATGCCTCATGTCACGGGGGCCACGAATGCATGCCGCATGTCATAGGGGCCCCACAGGCATTCCGCATGTCATGGGGCCTCACGTGCATTCCGCATGTCATTGGGGCCCCACGTGCTTGCCGCATGTCATGGGGGCCCCATGTGCATGCCTCATGTCACGGGGGCCACGAATGCATGCCGCAAGTCATAGGGGCCCTACATGCATGGAGCATGTCATGGGGACCCCAAATGCATGCGGCATGTCATAGGGGGGCCACGTGCATACCACATGTCATGGGGGCCCCAAATGCATGCCGCATGTCCTGGGGGCCCCACAAGCATGCCGCATTTCATGGGGGACCCAAATGCATGCCGCATGTCATGGGGGCCCCAAATGCATGCCGCATGTCATGGCGGCCCCAAATGCATGACTCATGTCATGGGGGCCCCACGTGCATGCCGCATGTCATGGGGGATCCAAACTCATGCCGCATGTCATTGGGGCCCCAAGCGTATGCCGCATGTCATGGGGGCCCCATGTGCATGCCACATGTAATGGGGGCCCCAAATGCATGCGGCATGTCATAGCGGCCCAACGTGCATGCCGCATGTCTCGGGCCCCCAATGCATGCTGCATGTCATAGGGGCCCCACATGCATGGCACATGTCATGGGGGCCCCACATGCATGCCGCATGTCATGGGGACCCCAAATGCATGCCACATGTCATGGGGGCCCCACATGCATGCAGCATGTCATGGAGGCCCCAAATGCATGCCACATGTCATGGGAGCCCCACGTGAATGTCGCATGTCAAGGGGGCCCCACGTGCATGCCGCATGTCATGGGGGCTCAAATGCTTGCCGCATGTCATGGGGGCTCAAATGCTTGCCGCATGTCATGGGGGCCATAAATGCATGCCGCATGTCATGTGGGCCCAACAAGCATGCCGCATGTATTGGGGTCCCCAAATTCATGCAGCATGTCATAGGGGCCCCACATGCATGGCGCATTTCATGGGGGCCCCACTTGCATGCAGCATGTAATGGGGGATCCACATGCATGCTGCACGTCATGGGGGCCCCGCAGGCATTCCACATGCCATGGGGGCCCCAAATAAATGCCGCATGTCATAGGGGCCCCACGTACATGGCGCATGTCATGGGTGCCCCACATGCATGCCACATGTCATTGGGGCCCCAAATGCATGCCGCATGTAATGGGGGCCCCACATGCATGCTGCATGTCATGGGGGCCCCAAATGCATGCGCTTGTCATGGTGGCCCCAAATGCATGACTCATGTCATGGGGGCCCCACGTGCATGCCGCATGTCATGGGGAATCCAAACTCATGCCGCATGTCATTGGGGCCCCAAGCGTATGCCGCATGTCATGGGGGCCCCATGTGCATGCCACATGTAATGGGGGCCCCAAATGCATGCGGCATGTCATAGGGGCCCCACGTGCATGCCGCATGTCTCGGGGACCCCAAATGCATGCAGCATGTTATGGGAGCCCCACGTGCATGCCGCATGTCTCAGGTACCCCAAATGCATGCAGCATGTTATGCAGGCCCCAAATGCATGCCGCATGTCATGGGGGCCCAAATGCATGCCGCATGTAATGGGGCCCCCAAATTCATACCGCATGTCATAGGGGCCCCCAAATTCATACCGCATGTCATAGGGGCCCCACGTGCATGGCGCAAGTCATGGGTGCCCCACATGCATGCCGCATGTCATCGGGGCCCCAAATGCATGCCGCATGTCATAGAGGCCCCACATGCATGGCGCATGTCATGGGGGCGCCACATGCATGCCGCATGTCATGGGGGCCCCAAATGCATGTCGCATGTCATGGGAGCCCCACATGCATGCCACATGTCATGGGGACCCCAAATGAATGTCGCATGTCATTGGGGCCCCACGTGCTTGCCGTATGTCATGGGGGCCCCACGTGCATGCCTCATGTCACGGGGGCCACGAATGCATGCCGCATGTCATGGGGGTCATAAATGCATGCCACATGTCATGGGGGCCCCATGTGCATGCCACATGTCATGGGGGCCCCACATGCATGCCGCATGTCATGGGGCCCCCCAAATGCATGCAGCATGTCTTGGGGCCCACAAATGCATGCAGCATGTCTTGGGGCCCACAAATGCATGCCGCATGTCATAGGGGCCCCACATGCATGGCGCATTTCATGGGGGCCCCACATGCATGAACATGTCATGGGGGCCCCAAATGCGTGCCGCATATAATGGGGGCCCCAAATGCATGCGGCATTTCAAAGGGGCCCCACGTGCATACCACATGTCATGGGGGCCCCAAATGCATGCCGCATGTCATGGGGACCCCACGTGCATGCCTCATGTCACGGGGGCCACAAATGTATGCCACATGTCATGGGGGCCCCACGTGCATGCCGCATGTCATGGGGCCCCCCAAATGCATGCCGCATGTCATAGGGGCCCCACATGCATGGAGCATGTCATGGGGGCCCCACATGCATGCCGCATGTCATGGGGGCCCCACGTGCATGCCGCATGTCATGGGGGTCCCACATGCATGCCGCATGTCATGGGGGTCCCACATGCATGCCGCATGTCATAGGGACCCCACATGCATGGAGCATGTCATGGGGGCCCCACATGCATGCCGCATGTCATGGGGGCCCCACGTGCATGCCGCATGTCATGGGGGCCCACATGCATGCCGCATGTCATGGGGGCACCACTTGCATGCAGCATGTATTGGGGGATCCAAATGCATGACGCATGTCATGGGGGTCCCACATGCATACATGTCATGGGGCCCCAAATGCATGCCGCATGTCCTGGGGGCCCCACATGCATGACGCATTTCATGGGGGACCCAAATGCATGCCGCATGTCATGGGGGGCCCAAATGCATGCCGCATGTCATGGGGGCCCCACTTGCATGCCGCATGCCATGGGGGCCCCACGTGCATGCCGGATGTCATGGGGGCCCAAAATGCATGCCGCATGTCATGAGGGCGCCGCATGCATGCCGCATGTCTTGGGGCCCACAAATGCATGCCGCATGTCATAGGGGCCCCACATGCATGGCACATTTCATGAGGGCCCAAATGCATGCCGCATGTCATCGGGCCATAAATGCATGTCGCATGTCATGGGTGCCCAACGTGCATGCCTCATGTCACGGGGGCCCCGCAGGCATTCCACATGTCATGGGGGCCCCAAATAAATGCCGCATTTCATTGGGGCCCCAACTGAATGCCGCATATCATGGGACCCCACATGCATGTCACATGTCATGGGGGCCCCACATGCATGCCGCATTTCATGGGGGACCCAAATGCATGCATGCCCACGTGCATGCCTCATGTCACGGGGGCCCCGCAGGCATTCCACATGTCATGGGGGCCCCAAATAAATGGCACATTTCATGGGGGCCGCACGTGCATGCCGCATGTCACGGGGGCCCCGCAGGCATTCCACATGTCTTGGGGGCCCCAAATAAATGCCGCATTTCATGGGGGCCCCATGTGCATGCCTTATGTCTTGGGGCCCACAAATGCATGCCACATATATTGGGGTCCTCAAATGCATGCCGCATGTCATAGGGGCCCCACATGCATGGAGCATGTCATGGGGGCCCCAAATGCATGCGGCATGTCATAGGGGCCCCACGTGCATACCACATGTCATGGGGGCCCCAAATGCATGCCGCATGTCCTGGGGGCCCCACAAGCATGCCGCATTTCATGGGGGACCCAAATGCATGCCGCATGTCATGGGGGCCCCAAATGCATGCCGCATGTCATGGCGGCCCCAAATGCATGACTCATGTCATGGGGGCCCCACGTGCATGCCGCATGTCATGGGGGATCCAAACTCATGCCGCATGTCATTATGGCCCCAAGCATATGCCGCATGTCATGGGGCCCCATGTGCATGCCACATGTAATGGGGGCTCCAAATGCATGCCGCATGTCCTGGGGGCCCCATATGCATGCCGCATTTCATGGGGGACCCACATGCATGCCGCATGTCATGGGGGCCCCAAATGCATGCCGCATGTCATGGCGGCCCAAAATGCATGACTCATGTCATGGGGGATCCAAACTCATGCCGCATGTCATTGGGGCCCCAAGCATATGCCGCATGTCATGGGGGCCTCATGTTCATGCCACATGTAATGGGGGCCCCAAATGCATGCGGCATGTTATAGGGGCCCCACGTGCATGCCGCATGTCTCGGGCACCCCAAATGCATGCAGCATGTTATGGGGGCCCCACTTGCATGCCGCATGTCTCAGGTACCCCAAATGCATGCAGCATGTTACGCAGGACCCAAATGCATGCCGCATGTCATGGGGGCCCAAATGCATGCCGCATGTCATGGGGGCCCCACATGCATACCGCATGTCATGGGGGCCCCAAATGCATGCCGCATGTAATGGGGCCCCCAAATTCATGCCGCATGTAATGGGGCCCCCAAATTCATGCCACATGTCATAGGGGCCCCATGTGCATGCCTCAAGTCATGGGGGCCCCAAATGCATGCCACATATCATGGGGGCCCCACATGCATGAAGCATATATTGGGGGCCCCAAATGCATGCCGCATGTCATGAGGGCCCCGCATGCATGCCGCATGTCATTGGGGCCCCGCAGGCATTCCGCATGTCATGGGGGCCTCACATGCATTCTGCATGTCATGGGGGTCCCACGTGCATGCTGAATGTCATTGGGGCCCCACGTACTTGCCGCATGTCATGGGGGCCCCACGTGCATGCCTCATGTCATAGGGGCCCCACGTGAATACCACATGTCATGGGGGCCCCAAATGCATGCCGCATGTCCTGGGGGCCCCACATGCATGTCGCATTTCATGGGGGACCCAAATGCATGCCGCATGTCATGGGGGCCCCAAATGCATGCCGCATGTCATGGCAGTCCCAAATGCATGACTCATGTCATGGGGGCCCCACGTGCATGCCGCATGTCATGGGGGGTCCAAACTCATGCCGCATGTCATTGGGGCCCCAAGCGTATGCCGCATGTCATGGGGGCCCCATGTGCATGCCACATGTAATGGGGGCCCCAAATGCATGCGGCATGTCATAGGGGCCCAACGTGCATGCCGCATGTCTCGGGCACCCCAAATGCATGAAGCATGTTATGGGGGCCCCACGTGCATGCCGCATGTCTCAGGTACCCCAAATGCATGCAACATGTTATGCAGGCCCCAAATGCATGCCGCATGTCATGGGGCCCAAATGCATGCCGCATGTCATGGGGGCCCCATATGCATGCCACATGTCATGGGGACTCCACGTGCATGCCGCATATAATGGGGCCCGCAAATTCATGCCGCATGTCATAGGGGCCCCATCTGCATGGCGCAAGTCATGGTTGCCCCACATGCATGCCGCATGTTATCGGGGCCCCAAATGCATGCCTCAAGTCATGGGGGCCCCAAATGCATACCGCATATCATGGGAGCCCCAAATGCATGCCTCAAGTCATGGGGGCCCCAAATGCATGCAGCATGTCATAGAGGCCCCACATGCATGGTGCATGTCATGGGGGCCCCCCATGCATGCCTCAAGTCATGGGGGCCCCAAATGCATGCCACATATCATGGGGGCCCCACATGCTTGCCGCATATATTGGGGGCCCCAAATGCATGCTGCATGTCATGAGGGTCCCGCATGCATGACGCATGTCATTGGGGCCCCGCAGGCATTCCGCATGTCATGGGGGCCTCACGTGCATTCCGCATGTCATTGGGGCCCCACGTGCTTGCCGCATGTCATGGGGGCCCCATGTGCATGCCTCATGTCACGGGGGCCACGAATGCATGCTGCAAGTCATAGGGGCCCTACATGCATGGAGCATGTCATGGGGACCCCAAATGCATGCGGCGTCTCATAGGGGGGGCACGTGCATACCACATGTCATGGGGGCCCCAAATGCATGCCGCATGTCCTGGGGGCCCCACAAGCATGCCGCATTTCATGGGGGACCCAATTGCATGCCGCATGTCATGGTGGCCGCAAATGCATGCCGCATGTCATGGGGGCCCCACGTGCATGCCGCATGTCATGGGGGATCCAAACTCATGCCGCATGTCATTGGGGCCCCAAGCGTATGCCGCATGTCATGGGGGCCCCATGTGCATGCCACATGTAATGGGGGCCCCAAATGCATGCGGCATGTCATAGCGGCCCAACGTGCATGCCGCATGTCTCGGGCACCCCAAATACATGCAGCATGTTATGGGGGCCCCAAGTGCATGTCGCATGTCTCAGGTACCCCAAATGCATGCAGCATCTTATGCAGGCCCCAAATGCATGCCGCATGTCATGGGGGCCCAAATGCATGCCGCATGTCATGGGGGCCCCACATGCATGCCGCATGTCATGGGGGCCCCAAATGCATGCCGCATGTCATCGGGGCTCCACGTGCATGCCGCATGTAATGGGGCCCAAAAATTCATGCCGCATGTCATAGCGGCCCCATGTGCATGGCGCAAGTCATGGGTACCCAACATGCATGCCGCATGTCATCGGGGCCCCAAATGCATGCCTCAAGTCATGGGGTCCCAAATGCATGCTGCATATCATGGGGGCCCCAAATGCATGCAGCAAGTCCTGGGGGCCCCACGTGCATGTCGTATGTCTTGGGGGCCCCAAATGCATGCCGCATGTCATGGGGGCCCCAAATGCATGCCGCTTGTCATAGTGGCCCCACGTGCATGCCGCATGTCATGGGGGCCCCACGTGCATGCCGCATGTCATGGGGCCCCCCAAATGCATGCAGCATGTCTTGGGGCCCACAAATGCATGCCGCATGTCATAGGGGCCCCACATGCATGGCACATTTCATGGGGGACCCAAATGCATGCCGCATGTCATGGGGGCCCCAAATGCATGCCGCATGTCATGGCGGCCCCAAATGCATGACTCATGTCATGGGGACCCCACGTGCATGCCGCATGTCATGGGGGATCCAAACTCATGCTGCATGTCATTGGGGCCCCAAGCGTATGCCGCATGTCATGGAGGCCCCATGTGCATGCCACATGTAATGGGGGCCCCAAATGCATGCGGCATGTCATAGGGGCCCCACGTGCATGCCGCATGTCTCTGGCACCCCAAATGCATGTAGCATGTTATGGGGGCCCCACTTGCATGCCGCATGTCTCAGGTACCCCAAGTGCATGCAGCATGTTATGCAGGCCCCAAATGCATGCGGCATGTCATAGGGGCCCCACGTGCATACCACATGTCATGGGGGCCGCAAATGCATGCCGCATGTCCTGGGGGCCCCACATGCATGCCGCATTTCATGGAGGACCCAAATGCATGCCGCATGTCATGGGGGCCCAAATGCATGCCGCATGTCATTGCGGCCCCAAATGCATGACTCATGTCATGGGGGCCCCACGTGCATGCCGCATGTCATGGGGGATCCAAACTCATGTCGCATGTCATTGGGGCCCCATGTGCATGCCGCATGTCTCGGGCACCCCAAATGCATGCCGCATGTCTCAGGTACCCCAAATGCATAGAGCATGTTATGCAGGCCCCAAATGCATGCCGCATAATCATGGGGGCCCAAATGCATGCCACATGTCATGGGAGCCCCACATGCATGCCGCATGTCATGGGGGCCCCAAATGCATGCCGCATGTCATGGGGGCCCAAATGCTTGCCGCATGTCATGGGGGCCATAACTGCATGCCACATGTCATGGGGGCCCCACATGCATGCCGCATGTCATGGGGGATTCAAATGCATGCCGCATGTCATGGGGGTCCCACATGCGTGCCGCAAGTCATGGGGGCCCCAAATGCATGCAGCATGTCATGGGGGCCCCACGTGCATGCCGAATGTCTTGGGGCCCCAAATGCATGCCGCATGTCATAGTGGCCCCAAATGCATGCTGCATGTCATGAGGGCCCCACGTGCATGCCACATGTATTGGGGCCCCCAAATGAATGCCGCATGTCATGAGGGCTCCGCATGCATGCCGCATGTCATGGGGGCCCCGCAGGTATTCCGCATGTCATGGGGGCCCCAAATGCATGCCGCATTTCATGGGGGCCCTAAGTGCATGTCGCATGTCATGGGGCCCCCCAAATGCATGCAGCATGTCTTGGGGCCCACAAATGCATGCCGCATGTCATAGGGGCCCCACATGCATGGAACATTTCATGGGGGCCCCACATGCATGCCTCAAGTCATGGGGGCCCCACATGCATGCCGCATGTCATGAGGGCCCCGCATGCATGCCGCATGTAATTGGGGCCCCGCAGGCATTCCGCATGTCATGGGGGCCTCACGTGCATTCCGCATATCATGGGGGCCCCACGTGCATGCTGCATGTCATTGGGGCCCCACGTGCTTGCCTCATGTCATGGGGGCCCAAATGCATGCCGCATGTCATGGGGGCCATAAATGCATGCCCATGTCATGGGTGCCCAACGTGCATGCCGCATGTATTGGGCACCCCAAATGCATGCCGCATGTCATGGCGGCCCAAAATGCATGACTCAGGTCATGGGGGCCCCACGTGCATGCCGCATGTCATGGGGTATCCAAATGCATGCGGCATGTCATAGGGGCCCCACGTGCATGCCGCATGTCTCGGGCACCCCAAATACATGCAGCATGTCATGGGGGCCCCACGTGCATGCCGCATGTCTCAGGTACCCCGAATGCATGCAGCATGTTATGCAGGCCCCATATGCATGCCGCATGTCATGGGGGCCCACATGCATGCCGTATGTCATGGGGGCCCCACATGCATGCTGCATGTAATGGGGGATCCAAATGCATGCTGCACGTCATGGGGGCCCCACGTGCTTGCCGCATGTCATGAGGGCCCCGCAGGTATTCCGCTTGTCATGGGGACCCCAAATTTGTGCCGCATGTCATGGGGGCCCCACGAGCATGCCGCATGTAATGGGAGCCACAAATGTATGTCGCATGTCATAGGGGCCCCACATGCATGGCGCATGTCATGGGGGGCCCACATGCATGCCGCATGTCATGGAGGCCCCACATGCATTCCTCATGTCAAGGGGGCCTCACGTGCATTCTGCATGACATGGGGGCCCCAAATGCTTGCAGCATGTCATGGGGGCCCCACATGCATGTCGCATGTCATGGGGGCCCCAAATGCATGCCTCAAGTCATGGGGGCCCCAAATGCATGCCACATATCATGTGGGCCCCACGTACATGCCGCATATATTGGGGGCCCCAAATGCATGCCGCATGTCATGGGGGCCCCGCAGGCATGAAGCATGTCATGGGGGCCCCAAAAGCATGCCGCATTTCATGGGGGCCACACGTGCATGCCGCATGTAAGGGGGATCCAAATGCATGCCGCATGTCTCGGGCACCCCAAATGCATGCAGCATGTTATGGGGGCCCCACGTGCATGCCGCATGTCTCAGGTACCCCAAATGCATAGAGCATGTTATGCAGGCCCCAAATGCATGCCGCATGTCATGGGGGCCCAAATGCATGCCACATGTCATGGGAGCCCCACATGCATGCCGCATGTCATGGGGGCCATAACTGCATGCCGAATGTCATGGGGGCCCCACGTGCATGCCGCATGTCATGGGGGATTCAAATGCATGCTGCATGTCATGGGGGTCCCACATGCGTGCCGCAAGTCATGGGGGCCCCAAATGCATGCCGCATATCATGGGGGCCCCAAACGCATGCAGCATGTCATGGGGGCCCCACGTGCATGCCGAATGTCTTGGGGCCCACAAATGCATGCCGCATGGCATAGGGCCCCACATGCATGGCGCATTTCATGGGGCCCCACATGCATGGCGCATGTCATGGGGGCCCCAAATGCATGCCGCATGTCATAGTGGCCCCAAATGCATGCTGCATGTCATGAGGGCCCCACGTGCATGCCACATGTATTAGGGCCCCCAAATGAATGCCGCATGTCATGAGGGCTCCGCATGCATGCCGCATGTCATGGGGGCCCCGCAGGTATTCCGCATGTCATGGGGGCCCCAAATGCATGCCGCATTTCATGGGGGCCCTAAGTGCATGTCGCATGTCATGGGGCCCCCCAAATGCATGCAGCATGTCTTGGGGCCCACATGCATGCCGCATGTCATGGGGGCCCCACATGCATGCTGCATGTAATGGGGGATCCAAATGCATGCTGCACGTCATGGGGGCCCCACGTGCTTGCCGCATGTCATGGGGGCCCTGCAGGTATTCCGCTTGTCATGGGGACCCCAAATTCGTGCCGCATGTCATGGGGGCCCCACGAGCATGCCGCATGTAATGGGAGCCACAAATGTATGTCGCATGTCATGGAGGCCCCACATGCATTCCTCATGTCAAGGGGGCCTCACGTGCATTCTGCATGACATGGGGGCCCCAAATGCTTGCAGCATGTCATGGGGGCCCCACATGCATGGCGCATGTCATGGGGGCCCCAAATGCATGCCTCAAGTCATGGGGGCCCCAAATGCATGCCACATATCATGTGGGTCCCACGTGCATGCCGCATATATTGGGGGCCCCAAATGCATGCCGCATGTCATGGGGGCCCCGCAGGCATGAAGCATGTCATGGGGGCCCAAAAAGCATGCCGCATTTCATGGGGGCCACACGTGCATGCCGCATGTAAGGGGGATCCAAATGCATGCCGCATGTCTCGGGCACCCCAAATGCATGCAGCATGTTATGGGGGCCCCACGTGCATGCCGCATGTCTCAGGCACCCCAAATGCATAGAGCATGTTATGCAGGCCCCAAATGCATGACGCATGTCATGGGGGCCCAAATGCATGCCACATGTCATGGGAGCCCCACATGCATGCCGCATGTCATTGGGGCCCCAAATGCATGCCGCATGTCATGGGGGCTCAAATGCTTGCCGCATGTCATGGGGGCCATAACTGCATGCCGCATGTCATGGGGGCCCCACGTGCATGCCGCATGTCATGGGGGATTCAAATGCATGCCGCATGTCATGGGGGTCCCACATGCGTGCCGCAAGTCATGGGGGCCCCAAATGCATGTCGCATATCATGGGGGCCCCAAACGCATGCAGCATGTCATGGGGGCCCCACGTGCATGCCGAATGTCTTGGGGCCCACAAATGCATGCCGCATGGCATAGGGCCCCACATGCATGGCGCATTTCATGGGGCCCCACATGCATGGCGCATTTCATGGGGGCCCCAAATGCATGCCGCATGTCATAGTGGCCCCAAATGCATGCTGCATGTCATGAGGGCCCCACGTGCATGCCGCATGTATTGGGGGCCCCAAATGGATGCCGCATGTCATGAGGGCTCCGCATGCATGCCGCATGTCGTAGGGGCCCCACATGCATGGCGCATTTCATGGGGCCCCCACATGCATGGCACCTTTCATGGGGGCCCTACATGCATGCCGCATGTCATGGGGGCCCCAAATGCATGCCTCAAGTAATGGGGGCCCCAAATGCATGCAGCATGTCATAGGGGCCCCACATGCATGGTGCATGTCATGACGGCCCCAAATGCATGACTCATGTCATGGGTGCCCCACGTGCATGCCGCATGTCATGGGGGGTCCAAACGCATGCAGCATGTCATGGGGGCCCCACGTGCATGCCGTATGTCTTGGGGCCCACAAATGCATGCCGCATGTCATGGGGACCCCAAATGCATGCCTCAAGTCATGGGGGCCCCAAATGCATGCCGCATGCCATAGTGGCCCCAAATGCATGCTGCTTGTCATGAGGGACCCACGTGCATGCCGCATGTCATGGGGGCCCCAAATGCATGGCTCAAGTCATGGGGGCCCCAAATGCATGCCGCATGTCATAGGGGCCCCACATGCATGGCGCATTTCATGGGGGCCCCACATGCATGGCACATTTCATGGGGGCCCTACATGCATGCCGCATGTCATGGGGGCCCCAAATGCATGCCTCAAGTCATGGGGACCCCAAATGCATGCAGCATGTCATAGGGGGTCCAAACTCATGCCGCATGTCATTGGGGCCCCAAGCGTATGCCGCATGTCATGGGGGCCCCATGTGCATGCCACATGTAATGGGGGCCCCAAATGCATGCGGCATGTCATAGGGGCCCCACGTGCATGCCACATGTCTCGGGTACCCCAAATGCATGAAGCATGTTACGGGGGCCCCACGTGCATGCCGCATGTCTCAGGTACCCCAAATGCATGCAGCATGTTATGCAGGCCCCAAATGCATGCCGCATGTCATGGGGCCCAAATGCATGCCACATGTCATGGGGGGCCCCCATGCATGCCGCGTGTCATGGGGGCTCCACGTGCATGCCGCATGTCATAGGGGCCCCATGTGCATGGCGCAAGTCATGTTTGCCCCACATGCATGCCGCATGTCATCGGGGCCCCAATTGCATGCCTCAAGTCATGGGGGCCCCAAATGCATGCCGCATATCATGGGGGCCCCAAACGCATGCAGCATGTCATGGGGGCCCCACGTGCATGCCGTATGTCTTGGGGCCCACAAATGCATGCCGCATGTTATGGGGACCCCAAATGCATGCCTCAAGTCATGGGGGCCCCAAATGCATGCCGCATGCCATAGTGGCCCCAAATGCATGCTGCTTGTCATGAGGGACCCACGTGCATGCCGCATGTCATGGGGGCCCCAAATGCATGGCTCAAGTCATGGGGGCCCCAAATGCATGCCACATATCATGGGGGCTCCACGTGCATGCTGCATATAATGGGGCCCCCAAATTCATGCCGCATGTCATAGGGGCCCCATGTGCATGGCGCAAGTCATGGTTGCCCCACATGCATGCCGCATGTCATCGGGGCCCCAAATGCATGCCTCAAGTCATGGGGGCCCCAAATGCATGCCGCATATCATGGGGGCCCCAAACGCATGCAGCATGTCATGGGGGCCCCACATGCATGCCGTATGTCTTGGGGCCCACAAATGCATGCCGCATGTCATGGGGACCCCAAATGCATGCCTCAAGTCATGGGGGCCCCAAATGCATGCCGCATGCCATAGTGGCCCCAAATGCATGCTGCTTGTCATGAGGGACCCACGTGCATGCCGCATGTCATGGGGGCCCCAAATGCATGGCTAAAATCATGGGGGCCCCAAATGCATGCCGCATGTCATGGGGGCCCCAAACGCATGCAGCATGTCATGGGGGCCCCACGTGCATGCCGAATGTCTTGGGGCCCACAAATGCATGCCGCATGGCATAGGGCCCCACATGCATGGCGCATTTCATGGGGCCCCACATGCATGGCGCATGTCATGGGGGGCCCAAATGCATGCCGCATGTCATAGTGGCCCCAAATGCATGCTGCATGTCATGAGGGCCCCACGTGCATGCCGCATGTATTGGGGGCCCCAAATGGATGCCGCATGTCATGAGGGCTCCGCATGCATGCCGCATGTCATGGGGACCCCGCAGGTATTCCGCATGTCATGGGGGCCCCAAATGCATGCCGCTTTTCATGGGGGCCCTAAGTGCATGTCGCATGTCATGGGGCCCCCCAAATGCATGCAGCATGTCTTGGGGCCCACAAATGCATGCCGCATGCCATAGGGGCCCCACATGCATGGCACATTTCATGGGGGCCCCACATGCATGGCACATTTCATGGGGGCCCTACATGCATGCCGCATGTCATGGGGGCCCCAAATGCATGCCTCAAGTCATGGGGGCCCCAAATGCATGCAGCATGTCATAGGGGCCCCACATGCATGGTGCATGTCATGGCGGCCCCAAATGCATGACTCATGTCATGGGGGCCCCACGTGCATGCCGCATGTCATGGGGGGTCCAAACTCATGCCGCATGTCATTGGGGCCCCAAGCATATGCCGCATGTCATGGGGGCCCCATGTGCATGCCACATGTAATGGGGGCCCCAAATGCATGCGGCATGTCATAGGGGCCCCACGTGCATGCCACATGTCTCGGGCACCCCAAATGCATGAAGCATGTTACGGGGGCCCCACGTGCATGCCGCATGTCTCAGGTACCCCAAATGCATGCAGCATGTTATGCAGGCCCCAAATGCATGCCGCATGTCATGGGGCCCAAATGCATGCCGCATGTCATGGGGGCCCCCCATGCATGCCGCGTGTCATGGGGGCTCCACGTGCATGCCGCATATAATGGGGCCCCCAAATTCATGCCGCATGTCATAGGGGCCCCATGTGCATGGCGCAAGTCATGGTTGCCCCACATGCATGCCGCATGTCATCGGGGCCCCAAATGCATGCCTCAAGTCATGGGGGCCCCAAATGCATGCCGCATGCCATAGTGGCCCCAAATGCATGCTGCTTGTCATGAGGGACCCACGTGCATGCCGCATGTCATGGGGGCCCCAAATGCATGGCTCAAGTCATGGGGGCCCCAAATGCATGCCACATATCATGGGGGCTCCACGTGCATGCTGCATATAATGGGGCCCCCAAATTCATGCCGCATGTCATAGGGGCCCCATGTGCATGGCGCAAGTTATGGTTGCCCCACATGCATGCCGCATGTCATCGGGGCCCCAAATGCATGCCTCAAGTCATGGGGGCCCCAAATGCATGCCGCATATCATGGGGGCCCCAAACGCATGCAGCATGTCATGGGGGCCCCACATGCATGCCGTATGTCTTGGGGCCCACAAATGCATGCCGCATGTCATAGGGGCCCCACATGCATGGCGCATTTCATGGGGGCCCCACATGCATGGCACATTTCATGGGGGCCCTACATGCATGCCGCATGTCATGGGGGCCCCAAATGCATGCCTCAAGTCATGGGGGCCCCAAATGCATGCAGCATGTCATAGGGGCCCCACATGCATGGTGCATGTCATGACGGCCCCAAATGCATGACTCATGTCATGGGTGCCCCACGTGCATGCCGCATGTCATGGGGGGTCCAAACGCATGCAGCATGTCATGGGGGCCCCACGTGCATGCCGTATGTCTTGGGGCCCACAAATGCATGCCGCATGTCATGGGGACCCCAAATGCATGCCTCAAGTCATGGGGGCCCCAAATGCATGCTGCTTGTCATGAGGGACCCACGTGCATGCCGCATGTCATGGGGGCCCCAAATGCATGGCTCAAGTCATGGGGGCCCCAAATGCATGCCGCATGTCATACGGGCCCCACATGCATGGCGCATTTCATGGGGGCCCCACATGCATGGCACATTTCATGGGGGCCCTACATGCATGCCGCATGTCATGGGGGCCCCAAATGCATGCCTCAAGTCATGGGGACCCCAAATGCATGGCTCAAGTCATGGGGGCCCCAAATTCATGCCACATATCATGGGGGCTCCACGTGCATGCTGCATATAATGGGGCCCCCAAATTCATGCCGCATGTCATAGGGGCCCCATGTGCATGGCGCAAGTCATGGTTGCCCCACATGCATGCCGCATGTCATCGGGGCCCCAAATGCATGCCTCAAGTCATGGGGGCCCCAAATGCATGCCGCATATCATGGGGGCCCCAAACGCATGCAGCATGTCATGGGGGCCCCACATGCATGCCGTATGTCTTGGGGCCCACAAATGCATGCCGCATGTCATGGGGACCCCAAATGCATGCCTCAAGTCATGGGGGCCCCAAATGCATGCCGCATGCCATAGTGGCCCCAAATGCATGCTGCTTGTCATGAGGGACCCACGTGCATGCCGCATGTCATGGGGGCCCCAAATGCATGGCTCAAATCATGGGGGCCCCAAATGCATGCCGCATGTCATGGGGGCCCCAAACGCATGCAGCATGTCATGGGGGCCCCACGTGCATGCCGAATGTCTTGGGGCCCACAAATGCATGCCGCATGGCATAGGGCCTCACATGCATGGCGCATTTCATGCGGCCCCACATGCATGGCGCATGTCATGGGGGCCCCAAATGCATGCCGCATGTCATAGTGGCCCCAAATGCATGCTGCATGTCATGAGGGCCCCACGTGCATGCCGCATGTATTGGGGGCCCCAAATGGATGCCGCATGTCATGAGGGCTCCGCATGCATGCCGCATGTCATGGGGGCCCCAAATGCATGCCTCAAGTCATGGGGGCCCCAAATGCATGCAGCATGTCATAGGGGCCCCACATGCATGGTGCATGTCATGGCGGCCCCAAATGCATGACTCATGTCATGGGGGCCCCACGTGCATGCCGCATGTCATGGGGGGTCCAAACTCATGCCGCATGTCATTGGGGCCCCAAGCATATGCCGCATGTCATGGGGGCCCCATGTGCATGCCACATGTAATGGGGGCCCCAAATGCATGCCGCATGTCATGGGGGCCCCAAATGCATGCCTCAAGTCATGGGGGCCCCAAATGCATGCAGCATGTCATAGGGGCCCCACATGCATGGTGCATGTCATGGCGGCCCCAAATGCATGACTCATGTCATGGGGGCCCCACGTGCATGCCGCATGTCATGGGGGGTCCAAACTCATGCCGCATGTCATTGGGGCCCCAAGCATATGCCGCATGTCATGGGGGCCCCATGTGCATGCCACATGTAATGGGGGCCCCAAATGCATGCGGCATGTCATAGGGGCCCCACGTGCATGCCACATGTCTCGGGCACCCCAAATGCATGAAGCATGTTACGGGGGCCCCACGTGCATGCCGCATGTCTCAGGTACCCCAAATGCATGCAGCATGTTATGCAGGCCCCAAATGCATGCCGCATGTCATGGGGCCCAAATGCATGCCGCATGTCATGGGGGGCCCCCATGCATGCCGCGTGTCATGGGGGCTCCACGTGCATGCTGCATATAATGGGGCCCCCAAATTCATGCCGCATGTCATAGGGGCCCCATGTGCATGGCGCAAGTCATGGTTGCCCCACATGCATGCCGCATGTCATCGGGGCCCCAAATGCATGCCTCAAGTCATGGGGGCCCCAAATGCATGCCGCATGCCATAGTGGCCCCAAATGCATGCTGCTTGTCATGAGGGACCCACGTGCATGCCGCATGTCATGGGGGCCCCAAATGCATGGCTCAAGTCATGGGTGCCCCACCTGCATGCCGCATGTCATTGGGGCCCCAATTGCATGCCGCATGCCATAGGGGCCCCACATGCATGGCGCATGTCATGGGGGCCCCAAATGCATGCCGCATGTTATGGGGGCCCCATGTGCATGCCGCATGTCATGGGGGCACCAAATGCATGCCGCATGTAATGGGGGCCCCACGTGCATGCCGCATGTCATGGGGGCCCCAAATGCATGCAGCATGTCATGGGGGGCCCACGTGCATGCCACATGTCATGGGGGGCCCACATGCATGCCGCATGTCATGGGGGCCCCACTTGCATGCATCATGTAATGGGGCTCCCACATGCATGCAGCATGTCATGAGGGCCCCACATGCATGCCGCATGTCATGGGGGTCCCACGTGCATGCTGCATGTCATTGGGGCCCCACGTGCTTGCCGCATGTCACGAGGGCCACAAATGTATGCCGCATGTCATGGGGGCCCCACGTGCATGCCGCATGTCATGGGGCCCCCCAAATGCATGCAGCATGTCATGGGGGCCCCACGTGCATGCCACATGTCATGGGGAGCCCACATGCATGCCGCATATCATAGGGGCCCCACATGCATGGAGCATGTCATGGGGCCCCACGTGCATGCCGCATGTCATGGGGGATCCAAACTCATGCCGCATGTCATGGGGGCTCCACGTGCATGCCGCATTTCATGGGGGACCCAAATGCATGTCGCATGTCATGGGGCCCCCAAATGCATGTCGCATGTCATGGGGGCCCCACGTGCATGCTGCATGTCATGGGGGCCCCAAATGAATGCCTCATGTCATGGGGGCCCCAAATGCATGCCGCATGTCATGGGGCCCCCCAAATGCATGCAACATGTCTTGGGGCCCACAAATGCATGCCGCATGTCATAGGGGCCCCACGTGCATGGCGTATTTCATGGGGGCCCCAAATGCGTGCCGCATATCATGGGGGCCCCAAATTCATGCCGCAAGTCATGGGGGGCATAAATGCATGCCGCATGTCAAGGGGGCACCACGTGCATGACGCATGTCATGGGGACCCACATGCATGCCGCATGTCATGGAGGCCCCCATGACATGCGGCAAGCATTTGGGCCCCACATGCATGCTGCATGCCATGGGGCCCCCAAATGCATGCCACATGTCATGGGGGCCCCGCAGGCATTCCGCATGTCATGGGGGCCCCAAATGCATGCCACATGTCATGGGGGCCCCACGTGCATGCCGCATGTCATGGGGGATTCAAATGCATGCCGCATGTCATGGGGGTCCCACATGCATGCCGCATGTCATGGGGCCCCCAAATGCATGCCTCAAGTCATGGGGGCCCCAAATTCATGCCGCATGTCATTGGGGCCCCACATGCATGCCGCATGTCATGGGGTCCCCACATGCATGCCGCATGTCATGGGGGCTAAAATGCTTGCCGCATGTCATGGGGGCCATAAATGCATGCCGCATGTCATGGGGGCCCAACAAGCATGCCGCATGTATTGGGGGCCCCAAATTCATGCAGCATGTCATAGGGGCCCCACATGCATGGCGCATTTCATGGGGGCCCCACTTGCATGCAGCATGTAATGGGGGATCCAAATGCATGCTGCACGTCATGGGGGCCCCACGTGCATGCCGCATGTCATGGGGGCCCCTGCAGGCATTCCACATGTCATGGGGGCCCCAAATAAATGCTGCATTTCATGGGGGGCCCCACGTGCATGCCGCATGTCATGGGGCCCCACAAATGGATGCCCCATGTCATAGGGGCCCCACATGCATGCCGCATATCATTGGGGCCCCAAATGCATGCAGCATGTCATTCGGGCCCCACGTGCATGCCACATGTCATTGGGGGCCCACATGCATGCCGCATGTCATGGGGGCCACACTTGCATGCAGCATGTAATGGGGATCCAAATGCATGACGCATGTCATGGGGGCCCCAAATGCATGCGGCATGTCATAGTGGCCCCACGTGCATACCACATGTCATGGGGGCCCCACATGCATGCCCCATGTCATGGAGGCCCAAATGCATGACGCATGTCATGAATGCTCCACGTGCATGCCGCATGTAATGGGGCCCCCAAATTCATGTCGCATGTCATAGGGGCCACACGTGCATTCCGCATGTCATGGGGGCCCCAAATGCATGCCGCATGTCATGGGGGCCCCACGTGCATGCCGCATGTCTTGGGGCCCACAAATGCATTACGCATGTCATAGGGGCCCCACATGCATGGTGCATTTCATGGGGGCCCTACATGCATGCCGCATGTCATGGGGGCCCCAAATGCATGCCTCATGTCATGGGGGCCTCAAATGCATGCCGCATGTTATAGTGGTTTCCAAATGCATGCTGCATGTCATGAGGGGCCCACGTGCATGCCTCCAGTCATGGGGGCCCCAAATGCATGGCACATATCATGGGGGCCCCACGTGCATGCTGCATATATTGGGGGCCCCAAATGCATGCCACATGTCATGAGGGCCCCGCTTGCATGCCGCATGTCATTGGGGCCCCGCAGGCATTCCGCATGTCATGGGGGCCCCACGTACATGCTGCATGTCATTGGGGCCCCACGTGCTTGCCGCATTTAATGGGGGACGCAAATGCATGCATGCCGCATGCCATTGGGGCCCCGCAGGCATTCCGCATGTCATGGGTGCCTCACGTGCATTCCGCATGTCATGGGGGCCCCACGTACATGCTGCATGTCATTGGGGCCCCACGTGCTTGCCGCATGTCATGGGGCCCCCCAAATGCAGGCCGCATGTCACAGGGGTCCCACATGCATGCCGCATGTCATGGGGGCCCCAAATGCATGCCGCATGTCATAGTGGCCCCAAATACATGCGGCATGTCATAGGGGCCCTACGTGCATAACACATGTCATGGGGTCCCCAAATGCATGCCGCATATCCTGGTGGCCCCACGTGAATGCCGCATGTCATGGGGGATCCAAACTCATGCCGCATGTCATGGGGGTCCCATGTGCATGCCACTTGTAATGGGGACCCCAAATGCATGCGGCATGTCATAGGGGCCCCACATGCATGCCGCATTTCATGGGGGACCCAAATGCATGCGCATGTCATGGGGCACCAAATGCATGTCGCATGTCATGGGGGACCCACATGCATGCTGCATGTCATGGGGGCCCCAATTGCATACCGCATGTCATGGGGCCCCCCAAATGCATGCAGCATGTCTTGGTGCCCACAAATGCATGCCGCATGTCATAGGGGCCCCACATGCATGGCGCATTTCATGGGGCCCCCACATGCATACGCATGTCATGGGGGCCTCAAATGCGTGCCGCATATCATGGGGGCCCCAAATGCATGCCGCATGTCATGGGGGCCCACATGCATGCCGCATGTCATGGGGGCACCACTTGCATGCAGCATGTAATGGGGGCACCACTTGCATGCAGCATGTAATGGGGGATCCAAATGTATGACGCATGTCATGGGGGTCCCACATGCATGCCGCATGTCATGGGGGCCCACATGCATGCCGCATGTCATGGGGGCACCACTTGCATGCAGCATGTAATGGGGGATCCAAATGCATGACGCATGTCAAGGGGACCCCACGTGCATGCCGCATGTCATGGGGACCCACATGCATGCCGCATGTCACGGAGGCCCCCATGACATGCGACAAGCGTTTGAGCCCCACATGCATGCCGCACGCCATGGGGCCCCCAAATGCATGCCGCATGTCATGGGGGCCCAAATGCTTGGCGCATGTCATGGGGGCCATAAATGGATGCCGCATGTCATGGGAGCCCCACATGCATGCCACATGTCATGGGGGATTCAAATGCATGCCGCATGTCATTTGGGTCCCACATGCATGCCGCATGTCATGGGGGCCCCAAATGCATGCCTCAAGTCATGGGGGCCCCAAATGCATGCCGCATGTCATTGGGGCCCCACATGCATGCCGCATGTCATGGGGTCCCCCACATGCATGCCGCATGTCATGGGGGCTCAAATGCTTGCCGCATGTCATGGGGGCCATAAATGCATGCCGCATGTCATGGGGGCCCAACAAGCATGCCGCATGTATTGGGGGCCCCAAATTCATGCAGCATGTCATAGGGGCCCGACATGCATGGCGCATTTCATGGGGGCCCCACTTGCATGCAGCATGTAATGGGGGATCCAAATGCATGCTGCACGTCATGGGGGCCCCACGTGCATGCTGCATGTCATGGGGGCCCCGCAGGCATTCCACATGTCATGGGGGCCCCAAATAAATGCTGCATTTCATGGGGGCCCCACGTGCATGCCGCATGTCATGGGGCCCCCCAAATGGATGCCGCATGTCATAGGGGCCCCACATGCATGCCGCATATCATGGGGGCCCCAAATGCATGCAGCATGTCAAAGTGGCCCCACGTGCATACCACATGTCATGGGGGCCCCACATGCATGCCGCATGTCATGGGGGCCCAAATGCATGACGCATGTCATGGATGCTCCACGTGCATGCCGCATGTAATGGGGCCCCCAAATTCATGTTGCATGTCATAGGGGCCCCACGTGCATTCCGCATGTCATGGGGGCCCCAAATGCATGCCGCATGGTTTCCAAATGCATGCTGCATGTCATGAGGGGCCACGTGCATGCCGCAAGTCATGGGGGCCCCAAATGCATGCCACATGTCATGAGGGCCCCGCTTGCATGCCGCATGTCATTGGGGCCCCGCAGGCATTCCGCATGTCATGGGGGCCCCACGTACATGCTGCATGTCATTGGGGCCCCACGTGCTTGCCGCATTTAATGGGGGACGCAAATGCATGCATGCCGCACGTCATTGGGGCCCCGCAGGCATTCCGCATGTCATGGGTGCCTCACGTGCATTCCGCATGTCATGGGGGCCCCACGTACATGCTGCATGTCATTGGGGCCCCACGTGCTTGCCGCATGTCATGGGACCCCCCAAATGCAGGCCGCATGTCACAGGGGTCCCACATGCATGCCGCATGTCATGGGGGCCCCAAATGCATGCCGCATGTCATAGTGGCCCCAAATACATGCGGCATGTCATAGGGGCCCTACGTGCATAACACATGTCATGGGGGCCCCAAATGCATGCCGCATATCCTGGTGGCCCCACGTGAATGCCGCATGTCATGGGGGATCCAAACTCATGCCGCATGTCATGGGGGTCCCATGTGCATGCCACTTGTAATGGGGACCCCAAATGCATGCGGCATGTCATAGGGGCCCCACGTGCATGCCGCATGTCTCGGGCACCCCAAATTCATGCCGCATGTCATAGGGGCCCCACGTGCATGGCTCAAATCATGGGTGCCCCACATGCATGCCGCATGTCATCGGGGCCCCAAATGCATGCCGCATGTCATAGGGGCCCCACATGCATGCCGCATTTCATGGGGGACCCAAATGCATGCCGCATGTCATGGGGCACCAAATGCATGTCGCATGTCATGGGGGACCCACATGCATGCTGCATGTCATGGGGGCCCCAAATGCATACCGCATGTCATGGGGCCCCCCAAATGCATGCAGCATGTCTTGGTGCCCACAAATGCATGCCGCATGTCATAGGGGCCCCACATGCATGGCGCATTTCATGGGGCCCCCACATGCATACGCATGTCATGGGGGCCTCAAATGCGTGCCGCATATCATGGGGGCCCCAAATGCATGCCGCATGTCATGGGGGCCCACATGCATGCCGCATGTCATGGGGGCACCACTTGCATGCAGCATGTAATGGGGGCACCACTTGCATGCAGCATGTAATGGGGGATCCAAATGTATGACGCATGTCATGGGGGTCCCACATGCATGCCGCATGTCATGGGGGCCCACATGCATGCCACATGTCATGGGGGCACCACTTGCATGCAGCATGTAATGGGGGATCCAAATGCATGACGCATGTCAAGGGGACCCCACGTGCATGCCGCATGTCACGGAGGCCCCCATGACATGCGACAGGCGTTTGAGCCCCACATGCATGCCGCATGCCATGGGGCCCCCAAATGCATGCCGCATGTCATGGGGGCCCAAATGCTTGCCGCATGTCATGGGGGCCATAAATGGATGCCGCATGTCATGGGAGCCCCACATGCATGCCACATGTCATGGGGGATTCAAATG
The DNA here is from genome assembly GCF_046119375.1 of Phyllobates terribilis. Classification (NCBI taxonomy): domain Eukaryota; kingdom Metazoa; phylum Chordata; class Amphibia; order Anura; family Dendrobatidae; genus Phyllobates; species Phyllobates terribilis. The sequence goes on along the minus strand of NW_027362942.1, from coordinate 2,774,800 downwards.
CATGCCGCATGTCATTTGGGTCCCACATGCATGCCGCATGTCATGGGGGCCCCAAATGCATGCCTCAAGTCATGGGGGCCCCAAATGCATGCCGCATGTCATTGGGGCCCCACATGCATGCCGCATGTCATGGGGTCCCCACATGCATGCCGCATGTCATGGGGGCTCAAATGCTTGCCGCATGTCATGGGGGCCATAAATGCATGCCGCATGTCATGGGGGCCCAACAAGCATGCCGCATGTATTGGGGGCCCCAAATTCATGCAGCATGTCATAGGGGCCCGACATGCATGGCGCATTTCATGGGGGCCCCACTTGCATGCAGCATGTAATGGGGGATCCAAATGCATGCTGCACGTCATGGGGGCCCCACGTGCATGCCGCATGTCATGGGGGCCCCGCAGGCATTCCACATGTCATGGGGGCCCCAAATAAATGCTGCATTTCATGGGGGCCCCACGTGCATGCCGCATGTCATGGGGCCCCCCAAATGGATGCCGCATGTCATAGGGGCCCCACATGCATGCTGCATGTCATGGGGGCCCCAAATGCATACCGCATGTCATGGGGCCCCCCAAATGCATGCAGCATGTCTTGGTGCCCACAAATGCATGCCGCATGTCATAGGGGCCCCACATGCATGGCGCATTTCATGGGGCCCCCACATGCATACGCATGTCATGGGGGCCTCAAATGCGTGCCGCATATCATGGGGGCCCCAAATGCATGCCGCATGTCATGGGGGCCCACATGCATGCCGCATGTCATGGGGGCACCACTTGCATGCAGCATGTAATGGGGGCACCACTTGCATGCAGCATGTAATGGGGGATCCAAATGTATGACGCATGTCATGGGGGTCCCACATGCATGCCGCATGTCATGGGGGCCCACATGCATGCCACATGTCATGGGGGCACCACTTGCATGCAGCATGTAATGGGGGATCCAAATGCATGACGCATGTCAAGGGGACCCCACGTGCATGCCGCATGTCACGGAGGCCCCCATGACATGCGACAGGCGTTTGAGCCCCACATGCATGCCGCATGCCATGGGGCCCCCAAATGCATGCCGCATGTCATGGGGGCCCAAATGCTTGCCGCATGTCATGGGGGCCATAAATGGATGCCGCATGTCATGGGAGCCCCACATGCATGCCACATGTCATGGGGGATTCAAATGCATGCCGCATGTCATTTGGGTCCCACATGCATGCCGCATGTCATGGGGGCCCCAAATGCATGCCTCAAGTCATGGGGGCCCCAAATGCATGCCGCATGTCATTGGGGCCCCACATGCATGCCGCATGTCATGGGGTCCCCACATGCATGCCGCATGTCATGGGGGCTCAAATGCTTGCCGCATGTCATGGGGGCCATAAATGCATGCCGCATGTCATGGGGGCCCAACAAGCATGCCGCATGTATTGGGGGCCCCAAATTCATGCAGCATGTCATAGGGGCCCGACATGCATGGCGCATTTCATGGGGGCCCCACTTGCATGCAGCATGTAATGGGGGATCCAAATGCATGCTGCACGTCATGGGGGCCCCACGTGCATGCCGCATGTCATGGGGGCCCCGCAGGCATTCCACATGTCATGGGGGCCCCAAATAAATGCTGCATTTCATGGGGGCCCCACGTGCATGCCGCATGTCATGGGGCCCCCCAAATGGATGCCGCATGTCATAGGGGCCCCACATGCATGCCGCATATCATGGGGGCCCCAAATGCATGCAGCATGTCAAAGTGGTCCCACGTGCATACCACATGTCATGGGGGCCCCACATGCATGCCGCATGTCATGGGGGCCCAAATGCATGACGCATGTCATGGATGCTCCACGTGCATGCCGCATGTAATGGGGCCCCCAAATTCATGTTGCATGTCATAGGGGCCCCACGTGCATTCCGCATGTCATGGGGGCCCCAAATGCATGCCGCATGGTTTCCAAATGCATGCTGCATGTCATGAGGGGCCCACGTGCATGCCGCAAGTCATGGGGGCCCCAAATGCATGCCACATATCATGGGGGCCCCACGTGCATGCTGCATATATTGGGGGCCCCAAAAGTATGGCACATGTCATAAGGGCCCCGCTTGCATGCCGCATGTCATTGGGGCCCCACAGGCATTCCGCATGTCATGGGGGCCCCAAGTACATGCTGCATGTCATTGGAGCCCCACTTGCTTGCCGCATTTAATGGGGGACGCAAATGCATGCATGCTGCATGTCATTGGGGCCCCGCAGGCATTCCGCATGTCATGGGGGCCCCACGTGCATGCCGCATGTCATGGGGGCCCCACATGCATGCCGCATGTCATGGGGGATCCAAACTCATGCTGCATGTCATTGGGGCCCCAAGCGTATGCCGCATGTCATGGAGGCCCCATGTGCATGCCACTTGTAATGGGGGCCACAAATGCATGCGGCATGTCATAGGGGCCCCACGTGCATGCCGCATGTCTCGGGCAGCCCAAATTCATGCCGCATGTCATAGGGGCCCCACGTGCATGGCGCAAATCATGGGTGCCCCACATGCATGCCGCATGTCATCGGGGCCCCAAATGCATGCAGCATGTCATAGGGGCCCCACATGCATGCCGCATTTCATGGGGGACCCAAATGCATGCCGCATGTCATGGGGCCCCAAATGCATGTCGTATGTCATGGGGGACCCACATGCATGCTGCATGTCATGGGGGCCCAAATGCATACCGCATGTCATGGGGGCCCCAAATGCATGCCGCATGTCATGGGGCCCCCCAAATGCATGCAGCATGTCTTGGTGCCCAAAAATGCATGCCGCATGTCATAGGGGCCCCACATGCATGGCGCTTTTCATGGGGCCCCCACATGCATGCGCATGTCATGGGGGCCTCAAATGCGTGCCGCATATCATGGGGGCCCCAAATGCATGCCGCATGTCATGGGGGCCCACATGCATGCCGCATGTCATGGGGGCACCACTTGCATGCAGCATGTAATGGGGGCACCACTTGCATGCAGCATGTAATGGGGGATCCAAATGTATGACGCATGTCATGGGGGTCCCACATGCATGCCGCATGTCATGGGGGCCCACATGCATGCCGCATGTCATGGGGGCACCACTTGCATGCAGCATGTAATGGGGATCCAAATGCATGACGCATGTCAAGGGGGCCCCACGTGCATGCCGCATGTCATGGGGCCCCACGTGCATGCCGCATGTCATGGGGACCCCACATGCATGCCGCATGTCATGGGGACCCCACATGCATGCCGCATGTCATGGGGGCCCCACATGCATGCCACATGTCTCAGGTACCCCAAATGCATGCAGCATGTTATGCATGCCCCAAATGCATGCCGCATGTCATGGGGGCCCCACATGCATGCCGCATGTCATGGGGGCCCCACATGCATGCCGCATGTCATGGGGGCCCCACGTGCTTGGCGCAAGTCATGGGGGCCCCACGTGCTTGGCGCAAGTCATGGGTGCCCCACATGCATGCCGCATGTCATCGGGGCCCTAAATGCATGCCGCATGTCATAGGGGCCCCACATGCATGACGCATGTCATGGGGGCCCCACATGCATGCCGCATGTCACGGAGGCCCCAAATGCATGCCGCATGTCATGGGAGCCCCACATGAATGTCGCATGTCAAGGGGGCCCCACGTGCATGCCGCATGTCATGGGGATACCAAATGCATGCCGCATGTCATGGGGCCATAAATGCATGCCGCATGTCATGGGGGCCCCACGTGCATGCCACATGTCATTGGGGGCCCACATGCATGCCGCATGTCATGGGGGCCACACTTGCATGCAGCATGTAATGGGGAGCCAAATGCATGACGCATGTCATGGGGGCCCCAAATGCATGCGGCATGTCATAGTGGCCCCACGTGCATACCACATGTCATGGGGGCCCCACATGCATGCCGCATGTCATGGGGGCCCAAATGCATGACGCATGTCATGGATGCTCCACGTGCATGCCGCATGTAATGGGGCCCCCAAATTCATGTTGCATGTCATAGGGGCCCCACGTGCATTCCGCATGTCATGGGGGCCCCAAATGCATGCCGCATGTCATGGGGGCCCCACGTGCATGCCGCATGTCTTGGGGCCCACAAATGCATGCCGCATGTCATGGGGGCCCCACATGCATGGCGCATTTCATGGGGGCCCTACATGCATGCCGCATGTCATGGGGGCCCCAAATGCATGCCTCATGTCATGGGGGCCCCAAATGCATGCCGCATGTCATAGTGTTTTCCAAATGCATGCTGCATGTCATGATGGGCCACGTGCATGCCGCAAGTCATGGGGGCCCCAAATGCATGCCACATATCATGGGGGCCCCACGTGCATGCTGCATATATTGGGGGCCCCAAATGCATGCCACATGTCATGAGGGCCCCGCTTGCATGCCGCATGTCATTGGGGCCCCGCAGGCATTCCGCATGTCATGGGGGCCCCACATACATGCTGCATGTCATTGGGGCCCCACGTGCTTGCTGCATTTAATGGGGGACGCAAATGCATGCATGCCGCATGTCATTGGGGCCCCGCAGGCATTCCGCATGTCATGGGGGCCTCACGTGCATTCCGCATGTCATGGGGGCCCCACGTACATACTGCATGTCATTGGGGCCCCACGTGCTTGCCGCATGTCATGAGGGCCCCACGTGCATGCCGCATGTCATAGGGGCCCCACGTGCATGCCGCATGTCATGGGGGCCCCGCAGGCATTCCACATGTCATGGGGCCCCCAAATAAATGCTGTATTTCATAGGGGCCCCACGTGCATGCCGCATGTCATGGGGGCCCCAAATGCATGCAGCATGTCATAGTGGCCCCACGTGCATACCACATGTCATGGGGGCCCCACATGCATGCCGCATGTCATGGGGGCCCAAATGCATGACGCATGTCATGGATGCTCCACGTGCATGCCGCATGTAATGGGGCCCCCAAATTCATGTCGCATGTCATAGGGGCCCCACGTGCATTCCGCATGTCATGGGGGCCCCAAATGCATGCCGCATGTCATGGGGGCCCCACGTGCATGCCGCATGTCTTGGGGCCCACAAATGCATGCCGCATGTCATAGGGGCCCCACATGCATGGCGCATTTCATGGGGGCCCTACATGCATGCCGCATGTCATGGGGGCCCCAAATGCATGCCTCATGTCATGGGGGCCCCAAATGCATGCCGCATGTCATAGTGGTTTCCAAATGCATGCTGCATGTCATGAGGGGCCACGTGCATGCCGCAAGTCATGGGGGCCCCAAATGCATGCCACATATCATGGGGGCCCCACGTGCATGCTGCATATATTGGGGGCCCCAAAAGCATGGCACATGTCATAAGGGCCCCGCTTGCATGCCGCATGTCATTGGGGCCCCGCAGGCATTCCGCATGTCATGGGGGCCCCACGTACATGCTGCATGTCATTGGAGCCCCACTTGCTTGCCGCATTTAATGGGGGACGCAAATGCATGCATGCCGCATGTCATTGGGGCCCCGCAGGCATTGCGCATGTCATGGGGGCCTCACGTGCATTCCGCATGTCATGGGGGGCCCACGTACATGCTGCATGTCATTGGGGCCCCACGTGCTTGCCGCATGTCATGGGTGCCCCAAATGCATGCCACATGTCATGGGGGCTCCACGTGCATGCCGCATTTCATGGGGGACCCAAATGCATGCCGCATGTCATGGGTGCCCCAAATGCATGCCACATGTCATGGGGGCTCCACGTGCATGCCGCATTTCATGGGGGACCCAAATGCATGCCGCATGTCATGGGGGCCCCAAATGAATGCCTCATGTCATGGGGGCCCCAAATGCATGCCGCATGTCATGGGGCCCCCCAAATGCATGCAACATGTCTTGGGGCCCACAAATGCATGCCGCATGTCATAGGGGCCCCACATGCATGGCGTATTTCATGGGGGCCCCAAATGCGTGCCGCATATCATGGGGGCCCCAAATGCGTGCCGCATATCATGGGGGCCCCAAATTCATGCCGCAAGTCATGGGGGGCATAAATGCATGCCGCATGTCAAGGGGGCCCCACGTGCATGACGCATGTCATGGGGACCCACATGCATGCCGCATGTCATGGAGGCCCCCATGACATGCGGCAAGCATTTTGGCCCCACATGCATGCTGCATGCCATGGGGCCCCCAAATGCATGCCGCATGTCAAGGGGGTCCCACATGCATGCCGCATGTCATGGGGGCCCCACATGCATGCCGTATGTCATGGGGCCCAAAAGCTTGCCGCATGTCATGGGGGCCATAAATGCATGCCGCATGTCATGGAGGCCCAAATGCATGACGCATGTCATGGATGCTCCACGTGCATGCCGCATGTAATGGGGCCCCCAAATTCATGTCGCATGTCATAGGGGCCCCACGTGCATTCCGCATGTCATGGGGGCCCCAAATGCATGCCGCATGTCATGGGGGCCCCACGTGCATGACGCATGTCTTGGGGCCCACAAATGCATGCCGCATGTCATAGGGGCCCCACATGCATGGTGCATTTCATGGGGGCCCTACATGCATGCCGCATGTCATGGGGGCCCCAAATGCATGCCTCATGTCATGGGGGCCTCAAATGCATGCCGCATGTTATAGTGGTTTCCAAATGCATGCTGCATGTCATGAGGGGCCCACGTGCATGCCTCCAGTCATGGGGGCCCCAAATGCATGCCACATATCATGGGGGCCCCACGTGCATGCTGCATATATTGGGGGCCCCAAATGCATGCCACATGTCATGAGGGCCCCGCTTGCATGCCGCATGTCATTGGGGCCCCGCAGGCATTCCGCATGTCATGGGGGCCCCACGTACATGCTGCATGTCATTGGGGCCCCACGTGCTTGCCGCATTTAATGGGGGACGCAAATGCATGCATGCCGCATGTCATTGGGGCCCCGCAGGCATTCCGCATGTCATGGGGGCCTCACGTGCATTCCGCATGTCATGGGGGCCCCACGTACATGCTGCATGTCATTGGGGCCCCACGTGCTTGCCGCATGTCATGGGGCCCCCCAAATGCAGGTCGCATGTCACAGGGGTCCCACATGCATGCCGCATGTCATGGGGGCCCCAAATGCATGCCGCATGTCATAGTGGCCCCAAATGCATGCTGCATGTCATGAGGGCCCCACGTGCATGCCGCATGTCATAGGGGCCCCACGTGCATGCCGCATGTCATGGGGGCCCCACATGCATGCCGCATGTCATGGGGGATCCAAACTCATGCTGCATGTCATTGGAGCCCCAAGCGTATGCCGCATGTCATGGAGGCCCCATGTGCATGCCACATGTAATGGGGGCCACAAATGCATGCGGCATGTCATAGGGGCCCCACGTGCATGCCGCATGTCTCGGGCACCCCAAATTCATGCCGCATGTCAAAGGTGCCCCACGTGCATGGCGCAAATCATGGGTGCCCCACATGCATGCCGCATGTCATCGGGGCCCCAAATGCATGCCGCATGTCATAGGGGCCCCACATGCATGCCGCATTTCATGGGGGACCCAAATGCATGCCGCATGTCATAGGGGCCCCAAATGCATGTCGCATGTCATGGGGGACCCACATGCATGCTGCATGTCATGGGGGCCCCAAATGCATACCGCATGTCATGGGGGCCCCAAATGCATGCCACATGTCATGGGGCCCCCCAAATGCATGCAACATGTCTTGGTGCCCACAAATGCATGCCACATGTGATAGGGGCCCCACATGCATGGCGCATTTCATGGGGCCCCCACATGCATGCGCATGTCATGGGGGCCTCAAATGCGTGCCGCATATCATGGGGGCCCCAAATGCATGCCGCATGTCATGGGGGCCCACATGAATGCCGCATGTCATGGGGGCACCACTTGCATGCAGCATGTCATGGGGGCACCACTTGCATGCAGCATGTCATGGGGGCACCACTTGCATGCAGTATGTAATGGGGGATCCAAATGTATGACGCATGTCATGGGGGTCCCACATGCATGTCACATGTCATGGGGGCCCACATGCATGCCGCATGTCATGGGGGCACCACTTGCATGCAGCATGTAATGGGGGATCCAAATGCATGACGCATGTCAAGGGGGCCCCACGTGCATGCCGCATGTCATGGGGACCCACATGCATGCCGCATGTCATGGAGGCCCCCATGACATGCGACAAGCATTTGGGCCCCACATGCATGCCGCATGCCATGGGGCCCCCAAATGCATGCCGCATGTCATGGGGGCCCAAATGCTTGCCGCATGTCATGGGGGCCATAAATGGATGCCGCATGTCATGGGAGCCCCACATGCATGCCACATGTCATGGGGGCCCCAAATGAATGTTGCATGTCAAGGGGGCCCCACGTGCATGCCGCATGTCATGGGGACCCCACATGCATGCCGCATGTCATGGGGCCCCACATGCATGCCGCATGTCTCAGGTACCCCAAATGCATGCAGCATGTTATGCATGCCCCAAATGCATGCCACATGTCATGGGGGCCCCACATGCATGCCGCATGTCATGGGGATTCAAATGTATGCCGCATGGCTTGGGGGTCCCACATGCATGCTGCATGTCATGGGGGCCCCAAATGCATGCGTCAAGTCATGGTGGCCCCAAATGCATGCCTCAATTCATGGGGGCTCCAAATGCATGCCGCATGTCATGGGGCCCCACATGCATGCCGCATGTCATGGGGCCCCCAAATGCATGCCGCATGTCATGGGGTTCCCACATGCATGCCGCATGTCATGGGGGCCCAAATGCTTGCCGCATGTCATGGGGGCCATAAATGCATGCTGCATGTCATGGGGGCCCAACGTGCATGCCGCATGTATTGGGGGCCCCAAATGCATGGCTCAAGTCATAGGGGCCCCACATGCATGACGCATGTCATGGGGGCCCCACATGCATGCCGCATGTCACGGAGGCCCCAAATGCATGCCGCATGTCATGGGAGCCCCACATGAATGTCGCATGTCAAGGGGGCCCCACGTGCATGCCGCATGTCATGGGGACCCCAAATGCATGCCGCATGTCATGGGGGCCATAAATGCATGCCGCATGTCATGGGGGCCCAACGTGCATGCCGCATGTATTGTGGGCCCCAAATTCATGCTGCATGTCATGAGGGCCCAGCATGCATGCCGCATGTCACCGGGGCCCCGCAGGCATTCCGCATGTCATGGGGGGCCCAAATGCATGCCGCATGTCATGGGGTCCCCACGTGCATGCCGCATGTAATGGGGGATTCAAATGCATGCCGCATGTCATGTGGGTCCCACGTGTATGCCGCATGTCATGGGGATTCAAATGCATGCGTCAAGTCATGGGGGCCCCAAATGCATGCCTCAATTCATGGGGGCTCCAAATGCATGCCGCATGTCATGGGGCCCCCAAATGCATGCCACATGTCATGGGGTTCCCACATGCATGCCGCATGTCATGGGGGCCCAACGTGCATGCCGCATGTATTGGGGGCCCCAAATTCATGCCGCATGTCATGGGGGCCCCGCAGGCATTCCGCATGTCATGGGGGCCCCAAATGCATGCCGCATGTCATTGGGGCCCCGCAGGCATTCCGCATGTCATGGGGGCCTCACGTGCATTCCGCATGTCATGGGGGCTCCACGTGCATGCTGCATGTCATTGGGGCACCACGTGCTTGCCGCATGTCATGGGGTCCCACGTGCATGCCTCATGTCACGGGGGCCACAAATGTATGCCGCATGTCATGGGGGCCCCACGTGCATGCCGCATGTCATGGGGCCCCCACATGCATGCCGCATGTCATCGGGGCCCCACGTGCATGCCGCATATCATGGGGCCCCCACATGCATGCCGCATGTCATCGGGGCCCCAAATGCATGCCGCAAGTCATGGGTGCCCCACATGCATGCCGCATGTCATCGGTGCCCCAAACGCATGCCGCATGTCATAGGGGCCCCACATGCATGGCACATGTCATGGGGGCCCCACATGCATGCCGCATGTCATGGGGGCCCCAAATGAATGTCGCATGTCAAGGAGGCCCCACGTGCATGACGCATGTCATGGGGACCCACATGCATGCTGCATGTCATGGAGGCCCCCAAATGCATGCAGCATGTCTTGGGGCCCACAAATGCATGCCGCATGTCATAGGGGCCCCACATGCATAGCGCATGTCATGGGGGACCCAAATGCATGACTCATGTCATGGGGGCCCCACGTGCATGTCGCATGTCATGGGGGATCCAAACTCATGCTGCATGTCATTGGGACCCCAAGCGTATGCCGCATGTCATGGAGGCCCCATGTGCATGCCACATGTAATGGGGGCCCCAAATGCATGCGGCATGTCATAGGGGCCCCACGTGCATTCCGCATGTCTCGGGTACCCCAAATGCATGCAGCATGTTATGGGGGCCCCACGTGCATGCCGCATGTCTCAGGTACCCCAAGTGCATGCAGCATGTTATGCAGGCCCCCATGACATGCGGCAAGCATTAGGGCCCCACATGCATGCCGCATGCCATGGGGCCCCCAAATGCATGCCGCATGTCATGGGGGCCCCACATGCATGCCGCATGTCATGAGGGCCCCACATGCATGGCGCATGTCATGGGGGCCCCAAATGCTTGCCGCATGTCATGGGGGCCACAAATATGTGCCACATTTCATGGGGGCCCAACGTGCATGCCGCATGTCTTTGGGCCCCAAATATTTGCCGCATGTCATGGGGGCCCCACATGCCTGCTATGTGTCATGGGGTCCCCACATGCATTCCGCATGTCATGAGGGCCCCACATGCATGGTGCAAGTCATCGGGGCCACACGTGCATGCCTCGTGTCATGGGGGCCCCAAACGCATGCCTCATTACACGGGGACCCCAAGTGCATGCTGCATGTCATGGGGACCCCAAATGCATGCCGCATGTCATGGGGACCCTAAATGTATGCCGCATGTCATGGGGGCCCAAAATACGTGCCACATATCAGGGGGCCCCACGTGCATGCCGCATGTCATGGGTGCCCCACATGCATGCTGCATTTCATGGGGTCCCAAATGCATGCCCCATGTCTTGGGGGGCCCACGTGCATGCCGCAAGTCATGGGGTCCCCAAATGTATGCCTCATGTCATGGGGTCCCTAAATGCATGCCGCATGTCAAGGGGGCCCCAAATGTATGCCGCATGTCATGGGGGCGCCACGTACATGACGCATGTCATGGGGGCCCCAAATACGTGCTGCATGTCATGAGGGCCCCACATGCATGGCGCATGTCATGGGGGCCCCAAAGGCATGCCGCATGTCATGGGGGCCACAAATATGTGCCGCATGTCATGGGGGCCCAACGTGCATGCCGCATGTCTTGGGGCCCCAAATATTTGCCGCAAGTCGTGGGAGCCCCACATGCATGCCACGTGTCATGGGGTCCCCACGTGCATTCCGCATGTCATGGGGGCTCCACATGCATGCCGCATGTCATGGGGGCCCCATGTGCATGTCGCATTTCATGGGGGCCCCAAATTAAAGGCCGCATGTCATTAGGGCCCCAAATGCATGCCGCATGTCATGGAGGCCCCAAATGTATGCCGCATGTCATGGGGGCCCCAAATACATGCCGCATGTCATGGGGGCCCCCGTGCGTGCCACATGTCATGGGGGCCACAAATACATGTCGCATGTTTTGGGGCCCCCAAATACGTGCCGCATTTCATGGGGGCCCCACGTGCTTGCCGCATGTTATGGAGTCCCCAAATGCATGCCGCCTGTCATGGGGGCCCCACGAGCATGCCGCATTTCCTTGGGGACCCTAAATGCATGCTACATGTCAGGGGCTCCAAATGCTTGCTGCATGTCATGGAAGCCCCAAATACATGCCGCTTGTAATGGGGGCGCCAAATGCATGGCGCATGTCATAGGGGCCCCACATGCATGCCACATATCATGAGGGCAACACGTGCATGCCGCATGTAATGGGGGCCCCACATGCAAGCTGGGTGTTATTGGGGCCCAAATGCATGCCGCATGTCATGGGGGCCCCACATACATGGCGCATGTCATGGGGGCCCCAAATGCATGCCGCATGTCAAGGGGGCCCCAAATTGTTGCCTCATGTCATCGGGGCCCCACATGCATGCTGGTTGTCATGGGGGCCCAAATGCATGCCGCATGTCATGGGGGCCCATGTGCATGCCGCATGTCATGGGGGACCAAATGCATGGCGCATGTTATGGGGGCCCCACGTGCATGCCGCTTGTCTTAGGGGCCCCAAGTACATGCCGCATAATGGGGTCCCACATGCATGGTGCGTGTCATGGGGGCCCCACATGCATGCCGCATGTCATGACATGCGGCATGCATGTGGGACCCCCATGACATGTGGCATGCATGTGGCCCCCAAATTCATGCTGCATGTCATGGGGGCCCCAATTGCATGACCCATGTTATGGAGGATGCACATGCATGCCACATTTCATGGGGGCCACAAATGCATGCCGCATGTCATTTGGGCCCCAAAAGTATGCTGCATATCATGGGGGGCCCCAAATATGTGCCGCATGTCATGAGGGCCCCACATGCATGGCGCATGTCATGGGGGCCCCAAATGCATGCCACATGTTAAGGGGGCCGCAAATATGTGCTGCATGTCATGTGGGCCCCAAATATGTGCCAAATGTCAAGAGGGCCCCACATGAATGTCGCGTGTCATGGGAGCCCCAAATGCTTGCCGCATGTCATTTCGTCCCCACATGCATGCCACAGGTCATGGGGGCCCCACATACATGCCGCGTGTCATGGGAGCCCCAAATGCATGCCCCCTTTCATGGGGGCACCACGTGCATGCCGCATGTCATGGGGGCCCCAAATGCATACCGCATGTCATGGGGGCCCCAAATGCATGCCGCATGTTATGGGGGCCCTAAATGTATGCCGCATGTCATGGCAGCCCCAATACGTGCCACATGTCGTGGGGCCCCACGTGCATGCCGCATGTCATGGGTGCCCCACATGCATGCCTCATGTCATGGGGGCTCCAAATGCATGCCTCATGTCATGGCGTCCCCAAAGGCATGCCTCATGTCATGGGGGCCCCACATGCATGCCACATGTCATAGTGGCCCCACATGCATGCCACGTGTCAAGGGAGCCCCAAACGAATGTCGCATGTCATGGAGGCCCCATGACATGCGACAAGCATTTGGGCCCCACATGCATGCCGCATGCCATGAGCCCCCCAAATGCATGCCGCATGTCATGGGGGCCCCACATGCATGCCGCATGTCATGGGGGCCCAAATGCTTGCCACATGTCATGGGGGCCATAAATGCATGCTGCATGTCATGGGTGCCCCACATGCATGACGCATGTCATCGGGGCCCCAAATGCATGCCGCATGTCATAGGGGCCCCACATGCATGACGCATGTCATGGGGGCCCCACATGCATGCCGCATGTCATGGGGGCCCAAATGCTTGCCGCATGTCGTGGGGGCCAGAACTGCATGCCGCATGTCATAGGGGCCCCACATGCATGGCGCATTTCATGGGGGCCCTACATGCATGCCGCATGTCATGGGGGCCCCAAGTGCATGCCTCATGTCATGGGGGCCCCAAATGCATGCCGCATGTCATAGTGGCCCCAAATACATGCTGCATGTCATGAGGGGCCCACATGCATGCCGCATGTCATGGGGGCCCCAAATGCATGGCTTAAGTCATGGGGGCCCCAAATGCATGCCACATATCATGGGGGCCCCAGGTGCATGCTGCATATATTGGGGGCCCCAAATGCATGCCACATGTCATGAGGGCCCCGCTTGCATGCCGCATGTCATTGGGGCCCCGCAGGCATTCCGCATGTCATGGGGGCCTCACGTGCATTTCGCATGTCATGGGGCCCAAATGCATGCCGCATGTCATGGGGGCCCAACGTGCATGCCGCATGTATTGGGGTCCCCAACTGCATGCCGCATATCATGGGGCCCCACATGCATGCCACATGTCATGGGGGCCCCACATGCTTGCCGCATTTCATGGGGGACACAAATGCATGCATACCGCATGTCATTGGGGCCCCGCAGGCATTCCGCATGTCATGGGGGCCTCACGTGCATTCCGCATGTCATGGGGGCCCCACGTGCTTGCTGCATGTCATGGGGGCCCCACGTGCATGCCTCATGTCACGGGGGTCACAAATGTATGCCGCATGTCATGGGGGCCCCACGTGCATGCCGCATGTCATGCCCCCCAAATGCATGCCGCATGTCATAGGGGTCCCACATGCATGCCGCATGTCATGGGGGCCCCAAATGCATGCCGCATGTCATAGTGGCCCCAAATGCATGCTGCATGTCATGAGGGCCCCACGTGCATGGCGCATTTCATGGGGGAACCAAATGCATGCCGCATGTCAAGGGGGCCCAACATGCATGTCGCATGTCATGGGGGCCCAAATGCTTGCCGCATGTCATGGGGGCCCCACATGCATGCCGCATGTCATGGGGCCCAAAAGCTTGCCGCATGTCATGGGGGCCATAAATGCATGCCGCATGTCATGGGAGCCCCACATGAATGGCACATGTCAAGGGGGCCCAACGTGCATGCCGCATGTATTGGGGGCCCCAAATTCATGCCGCAAGTCATGAGGGCCCTGCATGCATTCCGCATGTCATGGGGGGCCCAAATGCATGCCGCATGTCATGGGGGCCCCAAATGCATGCCGCATGTAATGGGGGATTCAAATGCATGCCGCATGTCATGGGGGTCCCACATGCATGCCGCATGTCACGCATGTTATAGTGGTTTCCAAATGCATGCTGCATGTCATGAGGGGCCCACGTGCATGCCTCCAGTCATGGGGGCCCCAAATGCATGCCACATATCATGGGGGCCCCACGTGCATGCTGCATATATTGGGGGCCCCAAATGCATGCCACATGTCATGAGGGCCCCGCTTGCATGTCATAGGGGCCCTACGTGCATAACACATGTCATGGGGTCCCCAAATGCATGCCGCATATCCTGGTGGCCCCACGTGAATGCCGCATGTCATGGGGGATCCAAACTCATGCCGCATGTCATGGGGGTCCCATGTGCATGCCACTTGTAATGGGGACCCCAAATGCATGCGGCATGTCATAGGGGCCCCACGTGCATGCCGCATGTCTCGGGCACCCCAAATTCATGCCGCATGTCATAGGGGTCCCACGTGCATGGCTCAAAATCATGGGTGCCCCACATGCATGCCGCATGTCATCGGGGCCCCAAATGCATGCCGCATGTCATAGGGGCCCCACATGCATGCCGCATTTCATGGGGGACCCAAATGCATGCCGCATGTCATGGGGCACCAAATGCATGCCGCATGTCATGGGGGCCCACATGCATGCCGCATGTCATGGGGGCACCACTTGCATGCAGCATGTAATGGGGGCACCACTTGCATGCAGCATGTAATGGGGGATCCAAATGTATGACGCATGTCATGGGGGTCCCACATGCATGCCGCATGTCATGGGGGCCCACATGCATGCCGCATGTCATGGGGGCACCACTTGCATGCAGCATGTAATGGGGGATCCAAATGCATGACGCATGTCACGGAGGCCCCCATGACATGCGACAAGCGTTTGAGCCCCACATGCATGCCGCATGCCATGGGGCCCCCAAATGCATGCCGCATGTCATGGGGGCCCAAATGCTTGCCGCATGTCATGGGGGCCATAAATGGATGCCGCATGTCATGGGAGCCCCACATGCATGCCACATGTCATGGGGGATTCAAATGCATGCCGCATGTCATTTGGGTCCCACATGCATGCCGCATGTCATGGGGGCCCCAAATGCATGCCTCAAGTCATGGGGGGCCCAAATGCATGCCGCATGTCATTGGGGCCCCACATGCATGCCGCATGTCATGGGGTCCCCACATGCATGCCGCATGTCATGGGGGCTCAAATGCTTGCCGCATGTCATGGGGGCCATAAATGCATGCCGCATGTCATGGGGGCCCAACAAGCATGCCGCATGTATTGGGGGCCCCAAATTCATGCAGCATGTCATAGGGGCCCGACATGCATGGCGCATTTCATGGGGGCCCCACTTGCATGCAGCATGTAATGGGGGATCCAAATGCATGCTGCACGTCATGGGGGCCCCACGTGCATGCCGCATGTCATGGGGGCCCCGCAGGCATTCCACATGTCATGGGGGCCCCAAATAAATGCTGCATTTCATGGGGGCCCCACGTGCATGCCGCATGTCATGGGGCCCCCCAAATGGATGCCGCATGTCATAGGGGCCCCACATGCATGCCGCATATCATGGGGGCCCCAAATGCATGCAGCATGTCAAAGTGGCCCCACGTGCATACCACATGTCATGGGGGCCCCACATGCATGCCGCATGTCATGGGGGCCCAAATGCATGACGCATGTCATGGATGCTCCACGTGCATGCCGCATGTAATGGGGCCCCCAAATTCATGTTGCATGTCATAGGGGCCCCACGTGCATTCCGCATGTCATGGGGGCCCCAAATGCATGCCGCATGGTTTCCAAATGCATGCTGCATGTCATGAGGGGCCCACGTGCATGCCGCAAGTCATGGGGGCCCCAAATGCATGCCACATGTCATGAGGGCCCCGCTTGCATGCCGCATGTCATTGGGGCCCCGCAGGCATTCCGCATGTCATGGGGGCCCCACGTACATGCTGCATGTCATTGGGGCCCCACGTGCTTGCCGCATTTAATGGGGGACGCAAATGCATGCATGCCGCATGTCATTGGGGCCCCGCAGGCATTCCGCATGTCATGGGTGCCTCACGTGCATTCCGCATGTCATGGGGGCCCCACGTACATGCTGCATGTCATTGGGGCCCCACGTGCTTGCCGCATGTCATGGGGCCCCCCAAATGCAGGCCGCATGTCACAGGGGTCCCACATGCATGCCGCATGTCATGGGGGCCCCAAATGCATGCCGCATGTCATAGTGGCCCCAAATACATGTGGCATGTCATAGGGGCCCTACGTGCATAACACATGTCATGGGGCCCCAAATGCATGCCGCATATCCTGGTGGCCCCACGTGAATGCCGCATGTCATGGGGGATCCAAACTCATGCCGCATGTCATGGGGGTCCCATGTGCATGCCACTTGTAATGGGGACCCCAAATGCATGCGGCATGTCATAGGGGCCCCACGTGCATGCCGCATGTCTCGGGCACCCCAAATTCATGCCGCATGTCATAGGGGCCCCACGTGCATGGCTCAAATCATGGGTGCCGCATGTCATCGGGGCCCCAAATGCATGCCGCATGTCATAGGGGCCCCACATGCATGCCGCATTTCATGGGGGACCCAAATGCATGCCGCATGTCATGGGGCACCAAATGCATGTCGCATGTCATGGGGGACCCACATGCATGATGCATGTCATGGGGGCCCCAAATGCATACCGCATGTCATGGGGCCCCCCAAATGCATGCAGCATGTCTTGGTGCCCACAAATGCATGCCGCATGTCATAGGGGCCCCACATGCATGGCGCATTTCATGGGGCCCCCACATGCATACGCATGTCATGGGGGCCTCAAATGCATGCCGCATATCATGGGGGCCCCAAATGCATGCCGCATGTCATGGGGGCCCACATGCATGCCGCATGTCATGGGGGCACCACTTGCATGCAGCATGTAATGGGGGCACCACTTGCATGCAGCATGTAATGGGGGATCCAAATGTATGACGCATGTCATGGGGGTCCCACATGCATGCCGCATGTCATGGGGGCCCACATGCATGCCACATGTCATGGGGGCACCACTTGCATGCAGCATGTAATGGGGGATCCAAATGCATGACGCATGTCAAGGGGACCCCACGTGCATGCCGCATGTCACGGAGGCCCCCATGACATGCGACAGGCGTTTGAGCCCCACATGCATGCCGCATGCCATGGGGCCCCCAAATGCATGCCGCATGTCATGGGGGTCATAAATGGATGCCGCGTGTCATGGGAGCCCCACATGCATGCCACATGTCATGAGGGATTCAAATGCATGCCGCATGTCATTTGGGTCCCACATGCATGCCGCATGTCATGGGGGCCCCAAATGCATGCCTCAAGTCATGGGGGCCCCAAATGCATGACGCATGTCATTGGGGCCCCACATGCATGCCGCATGTCATGGGGTCCCCACATGCATGCCGCATGTCATGGGGGCTCAAATGCTTGCCGCATGTCATGGGGGCCATAAATGCATGCCGCATGTCATGGGGGCCCAACAAGCATGCCGCATGTATTGGGGGCCCCAAATTCATGCAGCATGTCATAGGGGCCCGACATGCATGTCGCATTTCATGGGGGCCCCACTTGCATGCAGCATGTAATGGGGGATCCAAATGCATGCTGCACGTCATGGGGGCCCCACGTGCATGCCGCATGTCATGGGGGCCCCGCAGGCATTCCACATGTCATGGGGGCCCAAAATAAATGCTGCATTTCATGGGGGCCCCACGTGCATGCCGCATGTCATGGGGCCCCCCAAATGGATGCCGCATGTCATAGGGGCCCCACATGCATGCCGCATATCATGGGGGCCCCAAATGCATGCAGCATGTCAAAGTGGCCCCACGTGCATACCACATGTCATGGGGGCCCCACATGCATGCCGCATGTCATGGGGGCCCAAATGCATGACGCATGTCATGGATGCTCCACGTGCATGCCGCATGTAATGGGGGCCCCAAATTCATGTTGCATGTCATAGGGGCCCCACGTGCATTCCGCATGTCATGGGGGCCCCAAATGCATGCCACTTGGTTTCCAAATGCATGCTGCATGTCATGAGGGGCCCACGTGCATGCCGCAAGTCATGGGGGCCCCAAATGCATGCCACATGTCATGAGGGCCCCGCTTGCATGCCGCATGTCATTGGGGCCCCGCAGGCATTCCGCATGTCATGGGGGCCCCACGTACATGCTGCATGTCATTGGGGCCCCACGTGCTTGCCGCATTTAATGGGGGACGCAAATGCATGCATGCCGCATGTCATTGGGGCCCCGCAGGCATTCCGCATGTCATGGGTGCCTCACGTGCATTCCGCATGTCATGGGGGCCCCACGTACATGCTGCATGTCATTGGGGCCCCACGTGCTTGCCGCATGTCATGGGGCCCCCCAAATGCAGGCCGCATGTCACAGGGGTCCCACATGCATGCCACATGTCATGGGGGCCCCAAATGCATGCCGCATGTCATAGTGGCCCCAAATACATGCGGCATGTCATAGGGGCCCTACGTGCATAACACATGTCATGGGGGCCCCAAATGCATGCCGCATATCCTGGTGGCCCCACGTGAATGCCGCATGTCATGGGGGATCCAAACTCATGCCGCATGTCATGGGGGTCCCATGTGCATGCCACTTGTAATGGGGACCCCAAATGCATGTGGCATGTCATAGGGGCCCCACGTGCATGCCGCATGTCTCGGGCACCCCAAATTCATGCCGCATGTCATAGGGGCCCCACGTGCATGGCTCAAATCATGGGTGCCCCACATGCATGCCGCATGTCATCGGGGCCCCAAATGCATGCCGCATGTCATGGGGCACCAAATGCATGTCGCATGTCATGGGGGACCCACATGCATGCTGCATGTCATGGGGGCCCCAAATGCATACCGCATGTCATGGGGCCCCCCAAATGCATGCAGCATGTCTTGGTGCCCACAAATGCATGCCGCATGTTATAGGGGCCCCACATGCATGGCGCATTTCATGGGGCCCCCACATGCATACGCATGTCATGGGGGCCTCAAATGCGTGCCGCATATCATGGGGGCCCCAAATGCATGCCGCATGTCATGGGGGCCCACATGCATGCCGCATGTCATGGGGGCACCACTTGCATGCAGCATGTAATGGGGGCACCACTTGCATGCAGCATGTAATGGGGGATCCAAATGTATGACGCATGTCATGGGGGTCCCACATGCATGCCGCATGTCATGGGGGTCCCACATGCATGCCGCATGTCATGGGGGCCCACATGCATGCCACATGTCATGGGGGCACCACTTGCATGCAGCATGTAATGGGGGATCCAAATGCATGACGCATGTCAAGGGGACCCCACGTGCATGCCGCATGTCACGGAGGCCCCCATGACATGCGACAGGCGTTTGAGCCCCACATGCATGCCGCATGCCATGGGGCCCCCAAATGCATGCCGCATGTCATGGGGGCCCAAATGCTTGCCGCATGTCATGGGGGCCATAAATGGATGCCGCATGTCATGGGAGCCCCACATGCATGCCACATGTCATGGGGGATTCAAATGCATGCCGCATGTCATTTGGGTCCCACATGCATGCCGCATGTCATGGGGGCCCCAAATGCATGCCTCAAGTCATGGGGGCCCCAAATGCATGCCGCATGTCATTGGGGCCCCACATGCATGCCGCATGTCATGGGGTCCCCACATGCATGCAGCATGTCATGGGGGCTCAAATGCTTGCCGCATGTCATGGGGGCCCAACAAGCATGCCGCATGTATTGGGGGCCCCAAATTCATGCAGCATGTCATAGGGGCCATACATGCATGGCGCATTTCATGGGGGCCCCACTTGCATGCAGCATGTAATGGGGGATCCAAATGCATGCTGCACGTCATGGGGCCCCACGTGCATGCCGCATGTCATGGGGGCCCCGCAGGCATTCCACATGTCATGGGGGCCCCAAATAAATGCTGCATTTCATGGGGGCCCCACATGCATGCCGCATGTCATGGGGCCCCCCAAATGGATGCCGCATGTCATAGGGGCCCCACATGCATGCCGCATATCATGGGGGCCCCAAATGCATGCAGCATGTCAAAGTGGCCCCACGTGCATACCACATGTCATGGGGGCCCCACATGCATGCCGCATGTCATGGGGGCCCAAATGCATGACGCATGTCATGGATGCTCCACGTGCATGCCGCATGTAATGGGGCCCCCAAATTCATGCTGCATGTCATAGGGGCCCCACGTGCATTCCGCATGTCATGGGGGCCCCAAATGCATGCCGCATGGTTTCCAAATGCATGCTGCATGTCATGAGGGGCCCACGTGCATGCCTCAAGTCATGGGGGCCCCAAATGCATGCCACATATCATGGGGGCCCCACGTGCATGCTGCATATATTGGGGGCCCCAAAAGTATGGCACATGTCATAAGGGCCCCGCTTGCATGCCGCATGTCATTGGGGCCCCGCAGGCATTCCGCATGTCATGGGGGCCCCAAGTACATGCTGCATGTCATTGGAGCCCCACTTGCTTGCCGCATTTAATGGGGGACGCAAATGCATGCATGCTGCATGTCATTGGGGCCCCGCAGGCATTCCGCATGTCATGGGGGCCTCACGTGCATTCCGCATGTCATGGGGGCCCCACGTACATGCTGCATATCATTGGGGCCCCACGTGCTTGCCGCATGTCATGGGGCCCCCCAAATGCAGGCCGCATGTCACAGGGGTCCCACATGCATGCCGCATGTCATGGGGCCCCAAATGCATGCCGCATGTCATAGTGGCCCCAAATACATGCTGCATGTCATGAGGGCCCCACGTGCATGCCGCATGTCATAGGGGCCCCACGTGCATGCCGCATGTCATGGGGGCCCCACATGCATGCCGCATGTCATGGGGGATCCAAACTCATGCTGCATGTCATTGGGGCCCCAAGCGTATGCCGCATGTCATGGAGGCCCCATGTGCATGCCACTTGTAATGGGGGCCACAAATGCATGCGGCATGTCATAGGGGCCCCACGTGCATGCCGCATGTCTCGGGCACCCCAAATTCATGCCGCATGTCATAGGGGCCCCACGTGCATGGCGCAAATCATGGGTGCCCCACATGCATGCCGCATGTCATCGGGGCCCCAAATGCATGCAGCATGTCATAGGGGCCCCACATACATGCCGCATTTCATGGGGGACCCAAATGCATGCCGCATGTCATGGGGCCCCAAATGCATGTCGTATGTCATGGGGGACCCACATGCATGCTGCATGTCATGGGGGCCCCAAATGCATACCGCATGTCATGGGGGCCCCAAATGCATGCCGCATGTCATGGGGCCCCCCAAATGCATGCAGCATGTCTTGTGCCCAAAAATGCATGCCGCATGTCATAGGGGCCCCACATGCATGGCGCTTTTCATGGGGCCCCCACATGCATGCGCATGTCATGGGGGCCTCAAATGCGTGCCGCATATCATGGGGGCCCCAAATGCATGCCGCATGTCATGGGGGCCCACATGCATGCCGCATGTCATGGGGGCACCACTTGCATGCAGCATGTAATGGGGGCACCACTTGCATGCAGCATGTAATGGGGGATCCAAATGTATGACGCATGTCATGGGGGTCCCACATGCATGCCGCATGTCATGGGGGCCCACATGCATGCCGCATGTCATGGGGGCACCACTTGCATGCAGCATGTAATGGGGATCCAAATGCATGACGCATGTCAAGGGGGCCCCACGTGCATGCCGCATGTCATGGGGCCCCCCAAATGCATGCAACATGTCTTGGGGCCCACAAATGCATGCCGCATGTCATAGGGGCCCCACATGCATGGCGTATTTCATGGGGGCCCCAAATGCGTGCCGCATATCATGGGGGCCCCAAATTCATGCCGCAAGTCATGGGGGGCATAAATGCATGCCGCATGTCAAGGGGGCCCCACGTGCATGACGCATGTCATGGGGACCCACATGCATGCCGCATGTCATGGAGGCCCCCATGACATGCGGCAAGCATTTTGGCCCCACATGCATGCTGCATGCCATGGGGCCCCCAAATGCATGCCGCATGTCAAGGGTGTCCCACATGCATGCCGCATGTCATGGGGGCCCCACATGCATGCCGTATGTCAAGGGGGCCCAACGTGCATGCCACATGTAATGGGGGATTCAAATGCATGCCGCATGTCATGGGGGTCCCACATGCATGCCGCATGTCATGGGGGCCCCAAATGCATGCCGCATGTCATTGGGGCCCCACATGCATGCCGCATGTCATGGGGTCCCCACATGCATGCCGCATGTCATGGGGGCTCAAATGCTTGCCGCATGTCATGGGGGCCATAAATGCATGCCGCATGTCATGGGGGCCCAACAAGCATGCCGCATGTATTGGGGGCCCCAAATTCATGCAGCATGTCATAGGGGCCCCACATGCATGGCGCATTTCATGGGGGCCCCACTTGCATGCAGCATGTAATGGGGGATCCAAATGCATGCTGCACGTCATGGGGGCCCCACGTGCATGCCGCATGTCATGGGGGCCCCGCAGGCATTCCACATGTCATGGGGGCCCCAAATAAATGCTGCATTTCATGGGGGGCCCCACGTGCATGCCGCATGTCATGGGGCCCCCCAAATGGATGCCGCATGTCATAGGGGCCCCACATGCATGCCGCATATCATTGGGGCCCCAAATGCATGCAGCATGTCATGGGGGCCCCACGTGCATGCCACATGTCATTGGGGGCCCACATGCATGCCGCATGTCATGGGGGCCACACTTGCATGCAGCATGTAATGGGGATCCAAATGCATGACGCATGTCATGGGGGCCCCAAATGCATGCGGCATGTCATAGTGGCCCCACGTGCATACCACATGTCATGGGGGCCCCACATGCATGCCGCATGTCATGGAGGCCCAAATGCATGACGCATGTCATGGATGCTCCACGTGCATGCCGCATGTAATGGGGCCCCCAAATTCATGTCGCATGTCATAGGGGCCACACGTGCATTCCGCATGTCATGGGGGCCCCAAATGCATGCCGCATGTCATGGGGGCCCCACGTTCATGCTGCATATATTGGGGGCCCCAAATGCATGCCACATGTCATGAGGGCCCCGCTTGCATGCCGCATGTCATTGGGGCCCCGCAGGCATTCCGCATGTCATGGGGGCTCCACGTGCATTCTGCATGTCATTGGGGCCCCACGTGCTTGCCGCATGTCATGGGGCCCCACGTGCATGCCTCATGTCACGGGGGCCACAAATGTATGCCGCATGTCATGGGGGCCCCACGTGCATGCCGCATGTCATGGGGGCCCCACATGCATGCCGCATTTCATGGGGGACCCAAATGCATGCATGCAGCATGTCATTGGGGCCCCAAATGCATGCCGCATGTCATAGTGGCTCCAAATGCATGCCACAAGTCATGGGTGCCCCACATGCATGCCGCATGTCATCGGGGCCAAAAATGTATGCCGCATGTCATGGGGGCCCCACGTGCATGCCACATGTCATGGACCCCCCAAATGCATGCCGCATGTCATAGGGGTCCCACATGCATGCCGCATGTCATGGGGGCCCCAAATGCATGCCGCATGTCATAGTGACCCCAAATGCATGCCGCAAGTCATGGGTGCCCCACATGCATGCAGCATGTCATCGGGGCCCCAAATGCATGCCGCATGTCATAGGGGACCCACATGCATGGCACATGTCATGGGGGCCCCACATGCATGCCACATGTCATGGGGGCCCCAAATGAATGTCGCATGTCAAGGGGGCCCCACGTTCATGACGCATGTCATGGGGACCCACATGCATGCTGCATGTCATGAAGGCCCTCAAATGCATGCAGCATGTCTTGGGGCCCACAAATGCATGCCGCATGTCATAGGGGCCCCACATGCATAGCGCATGTCATGGGGGACCCAAATGCATGACTCATGTCATGGGGGCCCCACGTGCATGCCGCATGTCATGGGGGATCCAAACTCATGCTGCATGTCATTGGGACCCCAAGCGTATGCCGCATGTCATGGAGGCCCCATGTGCATGCCACATGTAATGGGGGCCCCAAATGCATGCGGCATGTCATAGGGGCCCCACGTGCATTCCGCATGTCTCGGGCACCCCAAATGCATGCAGCACGTTATGGGGGCCCCACGTGCATGCCGCATGTCTCAGGTACCCCAAGTGCATGCAGCATGTTATGCAGGCCCCCATGACATGCGGCAAGCATTTGGGCCCCACATGCATGCCGCGGGGCCCCCAAATGCATGCCACATGTCATGGGGGCCCCACATGCATGCCACATGTCATGGGGGCCCCAAATGAATGTCGCATGTCAAGGGGGCCCCACGTGCATGCCGCATGTCATGGGGACCCCAAATGCATGCCGCATGTCATGGGGGCCCCACATGCATGCCGCATGTCATGGAGGCCCCAAATGCATGCCGCATGTCATGGGAGCCCCACATGAATGTCACATGTCAAGGGGACCCCAAATGCATGCCACATGTCATGGGGGCCCCACATGCATGCCGCATGTCATGGAGGCCCCAAATGCATGCCGCATGTCATGGGAGCCCCACATAAATGTCGCATGTCAAGGGGACCCCAAATGCATGCCGCATGTCATGGGGGCCCCACATGCATGCCACATGTCATGGGGCCCAAAAGCTTGCCGCATGTCATGGGGGCCATAAATGCATGCCGTATGTCATGGGAGCCCCACATGAATGTTGCATGTCAAGGGGGCCCAACGTGCATGCCGCATGTATTGGGGGCCCCAAATTCATGCCGCATGTCATGAGGGCCCTGCATGCATGCCGCATGTCATGGGGGCCCCAAATTCATGCCGCATGTCATAGTGGCCCCAAATGCATGCTGCATGTCATGAGGGCCCCACGTGCATGCCGCATGTCATAGGGGCCCCACGTGCATGCCGCATGTCATGGGGGCCCCACGTGCATGCCGCATGTCATGGGGGCCCCCAAATGAATGCAGCATGTCTTGGGGCCCACAAATGCATACCGCATGTCATAGGGGCCCCACATGCATGGCGCATTTCATGGGGGACCCAAATGCATGCCGCATGTCATGGGGGCCCCAAATGCATGCCGCATGTCATGGCGGCCCCAAATGCATGACTCATGTCATGGGGGACCCACGTGCATGCCGCATGTCATGGGGGATCCAAACTCATGCTGCATGTCATTGGGGCCCCAAGCGTATGCCGCATGTCATGGAGGCCCCACGTGCATGCCGCATGTCTCGGGCACCCCAAATGCATGCAGCATGTTATGGGGGACCCACGTGCATGCCGCATGTCTCAGGTACCCCAAGTGCATGCAGCATGTTATGCAGGCCCCAAATGCATGCCACATGTCATGGGGGCCCAAATGCATGCCACATGTCATGGGGGCCCCACATGCATGACGCATATCATGGGGCCCCAAATGCATGCCGCATGTCATGGGGGCTCCACGTGCATGCCGCATATAATGGGGCCCCCAAATTCATGCCGCAAGTCATGGGTGCCCCACATGCATGCCGCATGTCATCGGGGCCCCAAATGCATGCCGCATGTCATAGGGGCCCCACATGCATGGCACATGTCATGGGGGCCCCAAATGAATGTCGCATGTCAAGGGGGCCCCACGTGCATGCCGCATGTCATGGGGGCCCCTCATGCATGCCGCATGTCATGGGGGCCCAAATGCTTGCCGCATGTCATGGGGGCCATAAATGCATGCCGCATGTCATGGGAGCCCCACATGCATGCCACATGTAATGGGGGCCCCAAATGCATGCGGCATGTCATAGGGGCCCCACGTGCATGCCGCATATCTCGGGCACCCCAAATGCATGCAGCATGTTATGGGGGCCCCACGTGCATGCCGCATGTCTCAGGTACCCCAAGTGCGTGCAGCATGTTATGCAGGCCCCCATGACATGCGGCAAGCATTTGGGCCCCACATGCATGCCGCATGCCATGGGGCCCCCAAATGCATGCCGCATGTCATGGGGGCCCCACATGCATGCCGCATGTCATGGGGGCCCAAATGCTTGCCGCATGTCATGGGGGCCATAAATGGATGCCGCATGTCATGGGAGCCCCACATGCATGCCACATGTCATGGGGGTCCCAAATAAATGTTGCATGTCAAGGGGGCCCCACGTGCATGCCGCATGTCATGGGGGCCCCACATGCATGCCGCATGTCTCAGGTACCCCAAATGCATGCAGCATGTTATGCATGCCCCAAATGCATGCCGCATGTCATGGGGGCCCCACATGCATGCCGCATGTCATGGGGGCCCTAAATGCATGCCGCATGTCATAGGGGCCCCACATGCATGCCGCATGTCATGGGGGCCCCACATGCATGCCGCATGTCACGGAGGCCCCAAATGCATGCCGCATGTCATGGGAGCCCCACATGAATGTCGCATGTCAAGGGGGCACCACGTGCATGCCGCATATCATGGGGACCCCAAATGCATGCCGCATGTCATGGGGGCCATAAATGCATGCCGCATGTCATGGGGGCCCAACGTGCATGCCGCATGTATTGTGGGCCCCAAATTCATGCTGCATGTCATGAGGGCCCTGCATGCATGCCGCATGTCATGGGGGCCCGTAGGCATTCCGCATGTCAAGGGGGCCCCACGTGCATGCCGCATGTCATGGGGACCACAAATGCATGTCGCATGCCATGGGAGCCATAAATGCATGCCGCATGTCATGGGGGCCCAACGTGCATGCCGCATGTATTGTGGTCCCCAAATTCATGCTGCATGTCATGAGGGCCCTGCATGCATGCCGCATGTCATGGGGGCCCCGCAGGCATTCCGCATGTCATGGGGGCCCCACGTGCATGCCGCATGTAATGGGGGATTCAAATGCATGCCGCATGTCATGGGGGTCCCACATGCATGCCGCATGTCATGGGGATTCAAATGTATGCCGCATGGCATGGGGGTCCCACATGCATGCCGCATGTCATGGGGGCCCAAAATGCATGCCTCAAGTCATGGGGGCCCCAAATGCATGCCTCAATTCATGGGGGCTCCAAATGCATGCCGCATGTCATGGGGGCCCCACATGCATGCCGCATGTCATGGGGCCCCGAAATGCATGCCGCATGTCATGGGGTCCCCACATGCATGCCGCATGTCATGGGGGCCCAAATGCTTGCCGCATGTCATGGGGGGCCATAAATGCATGCTGCATGTCATGGGGGCCCAACGTGCATGCCGCATGTATTGGGGGCCCAAAATTCATGCCGCATGTCATGGGGGCCCCGCAGGCATTCCGCATGTCATGGGGGCCCCAAATGCATGCCACATATCATGGGGGCCTCACGTGCATGCTGCATATATTGGGGGCCCCAAATGCATGCCACATGTCATGAGGGCCCCGCTTGCATGCCGCATGTCATTGGGGCCCCGCAGGCATTCCGCATGTCATGGGGGCCTCACGTGCATTCCGCATGTCATGGGGGCTCCACGTGCATGCTGCATGTCATTGGGGCCCCACATGCTTGCCGCATGTCATGGGGCCCCACGTGCATGCCTCATGTCACGGGGGCCACAAATGTATGCCGCATGTCATGGGGGCCCCACGTGCATGCCGCATGTCATGGGGGCCCCACGTGCATGCCGCATGTCATGGGGGACCCAAATGCATGCATGCCGCATGTCATTGGGGCCCCAAATGCATGCCGCATGTCATAGTGGCTCCAAATGAATGCCACAAGTCATGGGTGCCCCACATGCATGCCGCATGTCACCGGGGCCACAAATGTATGCCGCATGTCATGGGGGCCCCACGTGCATGCCGCATGTCATGGACCCCCCAAATGCATGCCGCATGTCATGGACCCCCCAAATGCATGCCGCATGTCATAGTGGCCCCAAATGCATGCCGCAAGTCATGGGTGCCCCACATGCATGCCGCATGTCATCGGGGCCCCAAATGCATGCCGCATGTCATAGGGGCCCCACATGCATGGCACGTCATGGGGGCCCCACATGCATGCCACATGTCATGGGGGCCCCAAATGAATGTGGCATGTCAAGGGGGCCCCACGTGCATGCCGCATGTCATGGGGGCCATAAATGTATGCCGCATGTCATGGGAGCCCTACATGCATGCCACATGTAATGGGGGCCCCAAATGCATGCGGCATGTCATAGGGGCCCCACGTGCATGCCGCATGTCTCGGGCACCCCAAATGCATGCAGCATGTTATGGGGGCCCCACGTGCATGCCGCATGTCTCAGGTACCCCAAGTGCATGCAGCATGTTATGCAGGCCCCCATGACATGCGGCAAGCATTTGGGCCCCACATGCATGCCGCAAGCCATGGGGCCCCCAAATGCATGCCGCATGTCATGGGGGCCCCACATGCATGCCGCATGTCATGGGGGCCCAAATGCTTGCCGCATGTCATGGGGGCCATAAATGCATGCCGCATGTCATGGGAGCCCCACATGCATGCCACATGTCATGTGGGCCCCAAATGAATGTTGCATGTCAAGGGGGCCCCACGTGCATGCCGCATGTCATGGCGGCCCCAAATGCATGACTCATGTCATGGGGGCCCCCCGTGCATGCCGCATGTCATGGGGGATCCAAACTCATGCCGCATGTCATTGGGGCCCCAAGCGTATGCCGCATGTCATGGGGGCCCCATGTGCATGCCACATGTAATGGGGGCCCCAAATGCATGCGGCATGTCATAGGGGCCCCACGTGCATGCCGAATGTCTCGGGCACCCCAAATGCATGCAGCATGTTATGGGAGCCCCACGTGCATGCCGCATGTCTAAGGTAGCCAAATGCATGCAGCATGTTATGCAGGCCCCAAATGCATGCCGCATGTCATGGGGGCCCAAATGCATGCCGCATGTCATGGGGGCTCCACGTGCATGCCACATGTAATGGGGCCCCCAAATTCATGCCACATGTCATAGGGGCCCCACGTGCATGGCGCATGTCATCGGGGCCCCAAATGCATGCCGCATGTCATAGGGGCCCCACATGCATGGCGCATGTCATGGGGGCCCCAAATGCATGCCGCATGTCATGGGAGCCCCACGTGCATGCCACATGTCATGGGGACCCCAAATGAATGTCGCATGTCAAGGGGGCCCCACGTGCATGTCGCATGTCATGGGGTCCCCACATGCATGCCGCATGTCATGGGGGACCAAATGCTTGCCGCATGTCATGGGGGCCATAAATGCATGCTGCATGTCATGGGGGCCCAACGTGCATGCCGCATGTATTGGGGCCCCCAAATTCATGCCGCATGTATTGGGGCCCCCAAATTCATGCCGCATGTCATGGGGGCCCCGCAGGCATTCCGCATGTCATGGGGGCCTCAAATGCATGCCGCATGTCATGGGGGCCCCACGTGCATGCCGCATGTCATGGGGGCGCCAAATGCATGCCACATATCATGGGGGCCCCACGTTCATGCTGCATATATTGGGGGCCCCAAATGCATGCCACATGTCATGAGGGCCCCGCTTGCATGCCGCATGTCATTGGGGCCCCGCAGGCATTCCGCATGTCATGGGGGCTCCACGTGCATTCTGCATGTCATTGGGGCCCCACGTGCTTGCCGCATGTCATGGGGCCCCACGTGCATGCCTCATGTCACGGGGGCCACAAATGTATGCCGCATGTCATGGGGGCCCCACGTGCATGCCGCATGTCATGGGGGCCCCACATGCATGCCGCATTTCATGGGGGACCCAAATGCATGCATGCAGCATGTCATTGGGGCCCCAAATGCATGCCGCATGTCATAGTGGCTCCAAATGCATGCCACAAGTCATCGGTGCCCCACATGCATGCCGCATGTCATCGGGGCCAAAAATGTATGCCGCATGTCATGGGGGCCCCACGTGCATGCCACATGTCATGGACCCCCAAATGCATGCCGCATGTCATAGGGGTCCCACATGCATGCCGCATGTCATGGGGGCCCCAAATGCATGCCGCATGTCATAGTGACCCCAAATGCATGCCGCAAGTCATGGGTGCCCCACATGCATGCAGCATGTCATCGGGGCCCCAAATGCATGCCGCATGTCATAGGGGCCCCACATGCATGGCACATGTCATGGGGGCCCCACATGCATGCCACATGTCATGGGGGCCCCAAATGAATGTCGCATGTCAAGGGGGCCCCACGTTCATGACGCATGTCATGGGGACCCACATGCATGCTGCATGTCATGAAGGCCCCCAAATGCATGCAGCATGTCTTGGGGCCCACAAATGCATGCCGCATGTCATAGGGGCCCCACATGCATAGCGCATGTCATGGGGGACCCAAATGCATGACTCATGTCATGGGGGCCCCACGTGCATGCCGCATGTCATGGGGGATCCAAACTCATGCTGCATGTCATTGGGACCCCAAGCGTATGCCGCATGTCATGGAGGCCCCATGTGCATGCCACATGTAATGGGGGCCCCAAATGCATGCGGCATGTCATAGGGGCCCCACGTGCATTCCGCATGTCTCAGGTACCCCAAGTGCATGCAGCATGTTATGCAGGCCCCCATGACATGCGGCAAGCATTTGGGCCCCACATGCATGCCGCGGGGCCCCCAAATGCATGCCACATGTCATGGGGGCCCCACATGCATGCCACATGTCATGGGGGCCCCAAATGAATGTCGCATGTCAAGGGGGCCCCACATGCATGCCGCATGTCATGGGGAGCCCAAATGCATGCCACATGTCATGGGGGCCCCACATGCATGCCACATGTCATGGGGGCCCCAAATGAATGTCGCATGTCAAGGGGGCCCCACGTTCATGACGCATGTCATGGGGACCCACATGCATGCTGCATGTCATAAAGGCCCCCAAATGCATGCAGCATGTCATGGAGGCCCCAAATGCATGCCGCATGTCATAGGGGCCCCACATGCATAGCGCATGTCATGGGGGACCCAAATGCATGACTCATGTCATGGGGGCCCCACGTGCATGCCGCATGTCATGGGGGATCCAAACTCATGCTGCATGTCATTGGGACCCCAAGCGTATGCCGCATGTCATGGAGGCCCCATGTGCATGCCACATGTAATGGGGGCCCCAAATGCATGCGGCATGTCATAGGGGCCCCACGTGCATTCCGCATGTCTCGGGCACCCCAAATGCATGCAGCACGTTATGGGGGCCCCACGTGCATGCCGCATGTCTCAGGTACCCCAAGTGCATGCAGCATGTTATGCAGGCCCCCATGACATGCGGCAAGCATTTGGGCCCCACATGCATGCCGCGGGGCCCCCAAATGCATGCCACATGTCATGGGGGCCCCACATGCATGCCACATGTCATGGGGGCCCCAAATGAATGTTGCATGTCAAGGGGGCCCCACGTGCATGCCGCATGTCATGGGGACCCCAAATGCATGCCGCATGTCATGGGGGCCCCACATGCATGCCGCATGTCATGGAGGCCCCAAATGCATGCCGCATGTCATGGGAGCCCCACATGAATGTCACATGTCAAGGGGACCCCAAATGCATGCCACATGTCATGGGGGCCCCACATGCATGCCGCATGTCATGGAGGCCCCAAATGCATTCCGCATGTCATGGGAGCCCCACATAAATGTTGCATGTCAAGGGGACCCCAAATGCATGCCGCATGTCATGGGGGCCCCACATGCATGCCGCATGTCATGGGGCCCAAAAGCTTGCCGCATGTCATGGGGGCCATAAATGCATGCCGTATGTCATGGGAGCCCCACATGAATGTTGCATGTCAAGGGGGCCCAACGTGCATGCCGCATGTATTGGGGGCCCCAAATTCATGCCGCATGTCATGAGGGCCCTGCATGCATGCCGCATGTCATGGGGGCCCCAAATTCATGCCGCATGTCATAGTGGCCCCAAATGCATGCTGCATGTCATGAGGGCCCCACGTGCATGCCGCATGTCATAGGGGCCCCACGTGCATGCCGCATGTCATGGGGGCCCCACGTGCATGCCGCATGTCATGGGGGCCCCCAAATGAATGCAGCATGTCTTGGGGCCCACAAATGCATACCGCATGTCATAGGGGCCCCACATGCATGGCGCATTTCATGGGGGACCCAAATGCATGCCGCATGTCATGGGGGCCCCAAATGCATGCCGCATGTCATGCCGGCCCCAAATGCATGACTCATGTCATGGAGGCCCCACGTGCATGCCGCATGTCTCGGGCACCCCATATGCATGCAGCATGTTATGGGGGACCCACGTGCATGCCGCATGTCTCAGGTACCCCAAGTGCATGCAGCATGTTATGCAGGCCCCAAATGCATGCCACATATCATGGGGGTCCAAATGCATGCCACATGTCATGGGGGCCCCACATGCATGACGCATATCATGGGGCCCCAAATGCATGCCGCATGTCATGGGGGCTCCACGTGCATGCCGCATATAATGGGGCCCCCAAATTCATGCCGCAAGTCATGGGTGCCCCACATGCATGCCGCATGTCATCGGGGCCCCAAATGCATGCCGCATGTCATAGGGGCCCCACATGCATGGCACATGTCATGGGGGCCCCAAATGAATGTCGCATGTCAAGGGGGCCCCACGTGCATGCCGCATGTCATGGGGGGCCCTCATGCATGCCGCATGTCATGGGGGCCCAAATGCTTGCCGCATGTCATGGGGGCCATAAATGCATGCCGCATGTCATGGGAGCCCCACATGCATGTCACATGTAATGGGGGCCCCAAATGCATGCGGCATGTCATAGGGGCCCCACGTGCATGCCGCATATCTCGGGCACCCCAAATGCATGCAGCATGTTATGGGGGCCCCACGTGCATGCCGCATGTCTCAGGTACCCCAAGTGCGTGCAGCATGTTATGCAGGCCCCCATGACATGCGGCAAGCATTTGGGCCCCACATGCATGCCGCATGCCATGGGGCCCCCAAATGCATGCCGCATGTCATGGGGGCCCCACATGCATGCCGCATGTCATGGGGGCCCAAATGCTTGCCGCATGTCATGGGGGCCATAAATGGATGCCGCATGTCATGGGAGCCCCACATGCATGCCACATGTCATGGGGGTCCCAAATAAATGTTGCATGTCAAGGGGGCCCCACGTGCATGCCGCATGTCATGGGGACCCCACATGCATGCCGCATGTCATGGGGGCCCCACATGCATGCCGCATGTCTCAGGTACCCCAAATGCATGCAGCATGTTATGCATGCCCCAAATGCATGCCGCATGTCATGGGGGCCCCACATGCATGCCGCATGTCATGGGGGCCCTAAATGCATGCCGCATGTCATAGGGGCCCCACATGCATGCCGCATGTCATGGGGGCCCCACATGCATGCCGCATGTCACGGAGGCCCCAAATGCATGCCGCATGTCATGGGAGCCCCACATGAATGTCGCATGTCAAGGGGGCACCACGTGCATGCCGCATATCATGGGGACCCCAAATGCATGCCGCATGTCATGGGGGCCATAAATGCATGCCGCATGTCATGGGGGCCCAACGTGCATGCCGCATGTATTGTGGGCCCCAAATTCATGCTGCATGTCATGAGGGCCCTGCATGCATGCCGCATGTCATGGGGGCCCGTAGGCATTCCGCATGTCAAGGGGGCCCCACGTGCATGCCGCATGTCATGGGGACCCCAAATGCATGTCGCATGCCATGGGGGCCATAAATGCATGCCGCATGTCATGGGGGCCCAACGTGCATGCCGCATGTATTGTGGTCCCCAAATTCATGCTGCATGTCATGAGGGCCCTGCAGGCATGCCGCATGTCATGGGGGCCCCGCAGGCATTCCGCATGTCATGGGGGCCCCACGTGCATGCCGCATGTAATGGGGGATTCAAATGCATGCCGCATGTCATGGGGGTCCCACATGCATGCCGCATGTCATGGGGATTCAAATGTATGCCGCATGGCATGGGGGTCCCACATGCATGCCGCATGTCATGGGGGCCCAAAATGCATGCCTCAAGTCATGGGGGCCCCAAATGCATGCCTCAATTCATGGGGGCTCCAAATGCATGCCGCATGTCATGGGGGCCCCACATGCATGCCGCATGTCATGGGGCCCCCAAATGCATGCCGCATGTCATGGGGTCCCCACATGCATGCCGCATGTCATGGGGGCCCAAATGCTTGCCGCATGTCATGGGGGGCCATAAATGCATGCTGCATGTCATGGGGACCCAACGTGCATGCCGCATGTATTGGGGGCCCAAAATTCATGCCGCATGTCATGGGGGCCCCGCAGGCATTCCGCATGTCATGGGGGCCCCAAATGCATGCCGCATGTCATGGGGGCCCCACGTGCATGCCGCATGTCATGGGGGCGCCAAATGCATGCCACATATCATGGGGGCCTCACGTGCATGCTGCATATATTGGGGGCCCCAAATGCATGCCACATGTCATGAGGGCCCCGCTTGCATGCCGCATGTCATTGGGGCCCCGCAGGCATTCCGCATGTCATGGGGGCCTCACGTGCATTCCGCATGTCATGGGGGCTCCACGTGCATGCTGCATGTCATTGGGGCCCCACGTGCTTGCCGCATGTCATGGGGCCCCACGTGCATGCCTCATGTCACGGGGGCCACAAATGTATGCCGCATGTCATGGGGGCCCCACGTGCATGCCGCATGTCATGGGGGCCCCACATGCATGCCGCATTACATGGGGGACCCAAATGCATGCATGCCGCATGTCATTGGGGCCCCAAATGCATGCCGCATGTCATAGTGGCTCCAAATGAATGCCACAAGTCATGGGTGCCCCACATGCATGCCGCATGTCACCGGGGCCACAAATGTATGCCGCATGTCATGGGGGCCCCACGTGCATGCCGCATGTCATGGACCCCCCAAATGCATGCCGCATGTCATGGACCCCCCAAATGCATGCCGCATGTCATAGTGGCCCCAAATGCATGCCGCAAGTCATGGGTGCCCCACATGCATGCCGCATGTCATCGGGGCCCCAAATGCATGCCGCATGTCATAGGGGCCCCACATGCATGGCACATGTCATGGGGGCCCCACATGCATGCCACATGTCATGGGGGCCCCAAATGAATGTGGCATGTCAAGGGGGCCCCACGTGCATGCCGCATGTCATGGGGGCCATAAATGTATGCCGCATGTCATGGGAGCCCCACATGCATGCCACATGTAATGGGGGCCCCAAATGCATGCGGCATGTCATAGGGGCCCCACGTGCATGCCGCATGTCTCGGGCACCCCAAATGCATGCAGCATGTTATGGGGGCCCCACGTGCATGCCGCATGTCTCAGGTACCCCAAGTGCATGCAGCATGTTATGCAGGCCCCCATGACATGCGGCAAGCATTTGGGCCCCACATGCATGCCGCAAGCCATGGGGCCCCCAAATGCATGCCGCATGTCATGGGGGCCCCACATGCATGCCGCATGTCATGGGGGCCCAAATGCTTGCCGCATGTCATGGGGGCCATAAATGCATGCCGCATGTCATGGGAGCCCCACATGCATGCCACATGTCATGTGGGCCCCAAATGAATGTTGCATGTCAAGGGGGCCCCACGTGCATGCCGCATGTCATGGGGACCCCAAATGCATGCCGCATGTCATAGGGGCCCCACGTGCATGCCGCATGTCTCGGGCACCCCAAATGCATGCAGCATGTTATGGGGGCCCCACGTGCATGCCGCATGTCTCAGGTACCCCAAGTGCATGCAGCATGTTATGCAGGCCCCCATGACATGCAGCAAGCATTTGGGCCCCACATGCAGGCCGCATGCCATGGGCCCCCCAAATGCATGCCGCATGTCATGGGGGCCGAACATGCATGCCGCATGTCATGGGGGCCATAAATGCATGCCGCATGTCATGGGAGCCCCACATGCATGCCACATGTCATGGGGGCCCCAAATGAATGTCGCATGTCAAGGGGGCCCCACGTGCATGCCGCATGTCATGGGGGCCCAAATGCTTGCCGCATGTCATGGGGGCCCCACATGCATGACGCATATCATGGGGGCCCCAAATGCATGCCGCATGTCATGGGGGCTCCACGTGCATGCCGCATATAATGGGGCCCCCAAATTCATGCCGCAAGTCATGGGTGCCCCACATGCATGCCGCATGTCATCGGGGCCCCAAATGCATGCCGCATGTCATAGGGGCCCCACATGCATGGCACATGTCATGGGGGCCCCACATGCATGCCGCATGTCATGGAGGCCCCAAATGCATGCCGCATGTCATGGGAGCCCCACATGCATGCCACATGTCATGGGGGCCCCAAATGAATGTCGCATGTCAAGGGGGCCCCACGTGCATGCCACATGTCATGGGGGCCCCACATGCATGCCGCATGTCATGGGGGCCCAAATGCTTGCCGCATGTCATGGGGGCCATAAATGCATGCCGCATGTCATGGGAGCCCCACATGCATGCCACATGTCATGGGGGCCCCAAATGAATGTCGCATGTCAAGGGGGCCCCACGTGCATGCCGCATGTCATGGGGACCCCAAATGCATTCCACATGTCATGGGGGCCCCACATGCATGCCGCATGTCATGGAGGCCCCAAATGCATGCCGCATGTCATGGGAGCCCCAAATGCATGCCGCATGTCATGGGAGCCCCACATGAATGTCGCATGTCAAGGGGGCCCCACGTGCATGCCGCATGTCATGGGGGCTCAAATGCTTGCCGCATGTCATGGGGGCCATAAATGCATGCCGCATGTCATGTGGGCCCAACAAGCATGCCGCATGTATTGGGGGCCCCAAATTCATGCAGCATGTCATAGGGTCCCCACATGCATGGAGCATTTCATGGGGGCCCCATTTGCATGCAGCATGTAATGGGGGATCCAAATGCATGCTGCACGTCATGGGGGCCCCGCAGGCATTCCACATGCCATGGGGGCCCCAAATAAATACCGCATGTCATAGGGGCCCCACGTACATGGCGCATGTCATGGGTGCCCCACATGCATGCCACATGTCATTGGGGCCCCAAATGCATGCCGCATGTAATGGGGGCCCCACGTGCATGCCGCATGTCATGGGGGTCCCAAATGCATGCGCTTGTCATGGTGGCCCCAAATGCATGACTCATGTCATGGGGGCCCCACGTGCATGCCGCATGTCATGGGGGATCCAAACTCATGCCGCATGTCATTGGGGCCCCAAGCGTATGCCGCATGTCATGGGGGCCCCATGTGCATGCCACATGTAATGGGGGCCCCAAATGCATGTGGCATGTCATAGGGGCCCCACGTGCATGCCGAATGTCTCGGGCACCCCAAATGCATGCAGCATGTTATGGGAGCCCCACGTGCATGCCGCATGTCTCAGGTACCCCAAATGCATGCAGCATGTTATGCAGGCCCCAAATGCATGCCGCATGTCATGGGGGCCCAAATGCATGCCGCATGTCATGGGGGCTCCACGTGCATGCCGCATGTAATGGGGCCCCCAAATTCATGCCACATGTCATAGGGGCCCCACGTGCATGGCGCAAGTCATGGGTGCCCCACATGCATGCCGCATGTCATCGGGGCCCCAAATGCATGCCGCATGTCATAGGGGCCCCACATGCATGGCGCATGTCATGGGGGCCCCACATGCATGCCGCATGTCATGGGGCCCCAAATGCATGCCGCATGTCATGGGAGCCCCACATGCATGCCGCAAGTCATGGGGGCCATAAATGCATGTCACATGTCATGAGGGCCCCATGTGCATGCCACATATCATGGGGGCCCCAAATGCATGCCGTATGTCATGGGGCCCCCCAAATGCATGCAGCATGTCTTGGGGCCCACAAATGCATGCCGCATGTCATAGGGGCTCCACATGCATGGCACATTTCATGGGTGCCCCACATGCATGCCGCATGTCATCGGGGCCCCAAATGCATGCCTCAAGTCATGGGGGCCCCAAATGCATGCCACATATCATGGGGGCCCCACATGCATGCCGCATATATTGGGGGCCCCAAATGCATGCCGCATGTCATGAGGGCCCCGCATGCATGCCACATGTCATGGGGACCCCAAATGAATGTCGCATGTCAAGGGGGCCCCACGTGCATGTCGCATGTCAAGGGGGTCCACATGCATGCCGCATGTCATGGAGGCCCCAAATGCATGCCGCATGTCATGGGGGCCATAAATGCATGCCACATGTCATGGGGGCCCCATGTGCATGCCACATATCATGGGGGCCCCAAATGCATGCCGTATGTCATGGGGCCCCCCAAATGCATGCAGCATGTCTTGGGGCCCACAAATGCATGCCGCATGTCATAGGGGCTCCACATGCGTGCCGCATATAATGGGGGCCCCAAATGCATGCGGCATTTCATAGGGGCCCCACGTGCATACCACATGTCATGGGGGCCCCAAATGCATGCCGCATGTCATGGGGAACCCACGTGCATGCCTCATGTCACGGGGGCCACAAATGTATGCCACATGTCATGGGGGCCCCACGTGCATGCCGCATGTCATGGGGCCCCCCAAATGCATGCCGCATGTCATAGGGGCTCCACATGCATGGAGCATGTCATGGGGGCCCCACATGCATGGCGCATTTCATGGGGGCCCCACTTGCATGCAGCATGTAATGGGGGATCCAAATGCATGCTGTACATCATGGGGGCCCCGCAGGCATTCCACATGCCATGGGGGCCCCAAATGCATGCCGCATGTCATGGGAGCCCCACATGCATGCCACATGTCATGGGGACCCCAAATGAATGTCGCATGTCAAGGGGGCCTCACGTGCATGTCGCATGTCAAGGGGGCCCACATGCATGCCGCATGTCATGGAGGCCCCAAATGCATGCCGCATGTCATGGGGGCCATAAATGCATGCCACATGTCATGGGGGCCCCATGTGCATGCCACATATCATGGGGGGCCCAAATGCATGCCGTATGTCATGGGGCCCCCCAAATGCATGCAGCATGTCTTGGGGCCCACAAATGCATGCCGCATGTCATAGGGGCTCCACATGCATGGTGCATTTCATGGGGGCCCCACATGCATGAACATGTCATGGGGGCCCCAAATGCGTGCCGCAAATAATGGGAGCCCCAAATGCATGCGGCATTTCATAGGGGCCCCACTTGCATACCACATGTCATGGGGGCCCCAAATGCATGCCGCATGTCATGGGGACCCCACGTGCATGCCTCATGTCACGGGGGCCACAAATGTATGCCACATGTCATGGGGGCCCCACGTGCATGCCGCATGTCATGGGGCCCCCCAAATGCATGCCGCATGTCATGGGGGCCCCACATGCATACCGCATGTCATGGGGGCCCCACGTGCATGCCGCATGTCATGGGGGTCCCACATGCATGCGGCATGTCATAGGGACCCCACATGCATGGAGCATGTCATGGGGGCCCCACATGCATGCCGCATGTCATGGGGGCCCCACGTGCATACCGCATGTCATGGGGGCCCAAAATACATGCCGCATGTCATGAGGGCGCCGCATGCATGCCGCATGTCTTGGGGCCCACAAATGCATGCCGCATGTCATAGGGGCCCCACATGCATGGCACATTTCATGAGGGCCCAAATGCATGCCGCATGTCATCGGGCCATAAATGCATGTCATGGGTGCCCAACGTGCATGCCTCATATCACGGGGGCCCCGCAGGCATTCCACATGTCATGGGGGCCCCAAATAAATGCCGCATTTCATTGGGGCCCCAACTGCATACCGCATATCATGGGACCCCACATGCATGTCACATGTCATGGGGGCCCCACATGCATGCCGCATTTCATGGGGGACCCAAATGCATACATGCCCACGTGCATGCCTCATGTCACGGGGGCCCCGCAGGCATTCCACATGTCATGGGGGCCCCAAATAAATGCCACATTTCATGGGGGCCGCAAGTGCATGCCGCATGTCACGGGGGCCCCGCAGGCATTCCACATGTCTTGGGGGCCCCAAATAAATGCCGCATTTCATGGGGGCCCCATGTGCATGCCACATGTCTTGGGGCCCACAAATGCATGCCGCATGTCATAGGGGCCCCACATGCATGGCGCATTTCATGGGGGGCCCAAATGCATGCCACATATATTGGGGGCCTCAAATGCATGCCGCATGTCATAGGGGCCCCACATGCATGGAGCATGTCATGGGGGCCCCAAATGCATGCGGCATGTCATAGGGGCCCCACGTGCATACCACGTCATGGGGGCCCCAAATGCATGCCGCATGTCCTGGGGGCCCCACATGCATGCCGCATTTCATGGGGGACCCAAATGCATGCCGCATGTCATGGGGGCCCCAAATGCATGCCGCATGTCATGGCGGCCCCAAATGCATGCCGCATGTCATGGCGGCCCCAAATGCATGACTCATGTCATGGGGACCCCCCGTGCATGCCGCATGTCATGGGGGATCCAAACTCATGCCGCATGTCATTGGGGCCCCAAGCGTATGCCGCATGTCATGGGGGCCCCATGTGCATGCCACATGTAATGGGGGCTCCAAATGCATGCCGCATGTCCTGGGGGCCCCATATGCATGCCGCATTTCATGAGGGACCCACATGCATGCCGCATGTCATGGGGGCCCCAAATGCATACCGCATGTCATGGCGGCCCAAAATGCATGACTCATGTCATGGGGGATCCAAACTCATGCCGCATGTCATTGGGGCCCCAAGCATATGCCGCATGTCATGGGGCCTCATGTGCATGCCACATGTAATGGGGGCCCCAAATGCATGCGGCATGTCATAGGGGCCCCACGTGCATGCCGCATGTCTCGGGCACCCCAAATGCATGCAGCATGTTATGGGGGCCCCACTTGCATGCCGCATGTCTCAGGTACCCCAAATGCATGCAGCATGTTACGCAGGCCCCAAATGCATGCCGCATGTCATGGGGGCCCAAATGCATGCCTCATGTCATGGGGCCCCACATGCATACCGCATGTCATGGGGGCCCCTTTACATGCCGCATGTAAAGGGGCCCCCAAATTCATGTCGCATGTAATGGGGCCCCCAAATTCATGCCGCATGTCATAGGGGCCCCATGTGCATGCCTCAAGTCATGGGGGCCCCAAATGCATGCCACATATCATGGGGGCCCCACATGCATGCCGCATATATTGGGGGGCCCAAATGCATGCCGCATGTCATGAGGGCCCGCATGCATGCCGCATGTCATTGGGGCCCCGCAGGCATTCCGTATGTCATGGGGGCCTCACGTACATTCTGCATGTCATGGGGTCCCACGTGCATGCTGAATGTCATTGGGGCCCCACGTGCTTGCCGCATGTCATGGGGGCCCCACGTGCATGCCTCATGTCATAGGGGCCCCACGTGAATACCACATGTCATGGGGGCCCCAAATGCATGCCGCATGTCCTGGGGGCCCCACATGCATGTCGCATTTCATGGGGGCCCCAAATGCATGCCGCATGTCATGGGGGCCCCAAATGCATGCCGCA
This sequence comes from Phyllobates terribilis, assembly GCF_046119375.1. NCBI lineage: Eukaryota > Metazoa > Chordata > Amphibia > Anura > Dendrobatidae > Phyllobates > Phyllobates terribilis. The sequence goes on along the minus strand of NW_027362942.1, from coordinate 2,732,447 downwards.
TGTCATGGCAGCCCCAAATGCATGACTCATGTCATGGGGGCCCCACGTGCATGCCGCATGTCATGGGGGGTCCAAACTCATGCCGCATGTCATTGGGGCCCCAAGCGTATGCCGCATGTCATGGGGGCCCCATGTGCATGCCACATGTAATGGGGGCCCCAAATGCATGCGGCATATCATAGGGGCCCAACGTGCATGCCGCATGTCTCGGGCACCCCAAATACATGAAGCATGTTATGGGGGCCCCAGGTGCATGCCGCATGTCTCAGGTACCCCAAATGCATGCAACATGTTATGCAGGCCCCAAATGCATGCCGCATGTCATGGGGCCCAAATGCATGCCGCATGTCATGGGGGCCCCACATGCATGCCGCATGTCATGGGGACTCCACGTGCATGCCGCATATAATGGGGCCCCCAAATTCATGCCGCATGTCATAGGGGCCCCATGTGCATGGCGCAAGTCATGGTTGCCCCACATGAATGCCGCATGTCATCGGGGCCCCAAATGCATGCCTCAAGTCATGGGGGCCCCAAATGCATACCGCATATCATGGGAGCCCCAAACGCATGCAGCATGTCATGGGGGCCCCACGTGCATGCCGTATGTCTTGGGGCCCACAAATGCATGCCTCAAGTAATGGGGGCCCCAAATGCATGCCGCATATCATGGGGGCCCCAAACGCATGCAGCATGTCATGGGGGCCCCACGTGCATGTCGTATGTCTTGGGGGCCCCAAATGCATGCCTCAAGTCATGGGGGCCCCAAATGCATGCAGCATGTCATAGGGGCCCCACATGCATGGTGCATGTCATGGGGGGCCCCCATGCATGCCTCAAGTCATGGGGGCCCCAAACGCATGCCACATATCATGGGGGCCCCACTTGCATGCCGCATATATTGGGGGCCCCAAATGCATGCCGCATGTCATGAGGGCCCCGCATGCATGACGCATGTCATTGGGGCCCCGCAGGCATTCCGCATGTCATTGGGGCCTCACGTGCATTCCGCATGTCATTGGGGCCCCACGTGCTTGCCGTATGTCATGGGGGCCCCACGTGCATGCCTCATGTCACGGGGGCCACGAATGCATGCCGCATGTCATAGGGGCCCCACAGGCATTCCGCATGTCATGGGGCCTCACGTGCATTCCGCATGTCATTGGGGCCCCACGTGCTTGCCGCATGTCATGGGGGCCCCATGTGCATGCCTCATGTCACGGGGGCCACGAATGCATGCCGCAAGTCATAGGGGCCCTACATGCATGGAGCATGTCATGGGGACCCCAAATGCATGCGGCATGTCATAGGGGGGCCACGTGCATACCACATGTCATGGGGGCCCCAAATGCATGCCGCATGTCCTGGGGGCCCCACAAGCATGCCGCATTTCATGGGGGACCCAAATGCATGCCGCATGTCATGGGGGCCCCAAATGCATGCCGCATGTCATGGCGGCCCCAAATGCATGACTCATGTCATGGGGGCCCCACGTGCATGCCGCATGTCATGGGGGATCCAAACTCATGCCGCATGTCATTGGGGCCCCAAGCGTATGCCGCAAGTCATGGGGGCCCCATGTGCATGCCACATGTAATGGGGGCCCCAAATGCATGCGGCATGTCATAGCGGCCCAACGTGCATGCCGCATGTCTCGGGCCCCCAATGCATGCTGCATGTCATAGGGGCCCCACATGCATGGCACATGTCATGGGGGCCCCACATGCATGCCGCATGTCATGGGGACCCCAAATGCATGCCACATGTCATGGGGGCCCCACATGCATGCCGCATGTCATGGAGGCCCCAAATGCATGCCACATGTCATGGGAGCCCCACGTGAATGTCGCATGTCAAGGGGGCCCCACGTGCATGCCGCATGTCATGGGGGCTCAAATGCTTGCCGCATGTCATGGGGGGCATAAATGCATGCCGCATGTCATGTGGGCCCAACAAGCATGCCGCATGTATTGGGGTCCCCAAATTCATGCAGCATGTCATAGGGGCCCCACATGCATGGCGCATTTCATGGGGGCCCCACTTGCATGCAGCATGTAATGGGGGATCCACATGCATGCTGCACGTCATGGGGGCCCCGCAGGCATTCCACATGCCATGGGGGCCCCAAATAAATGCCGCATGTCATAGGTGCATGGCGCATGTCATGGGTGCCCCACATGCATGCCACATGTCATTGGGGCCCCAATGCCGCATGTAATGGGGGCCCCACGTGCATGCTGCATGTCATGGGGGCCCCAAATGCATGCGCTTGTCATGGTGGCCCCAAATGCATGACTCATGTCATGGGGGCCCCACGTGCATGCCGCATGTCATGGGGAATCCAAACTCATGCCGCATGTCATTGGGGCCCCAAGCGTATGCCGCATGTCATGGGGGCCTCATGTGCATGCCACATGTAATGGGGGCCCCAAATGCATGCGGCATGTCATAGGGGCCCCACGTGCATGCCGCATGTCTCGGGGACCCCAAATGCATGCAGCATGTTATGGGAGCCCCACGTGCATGCCGCATGTCTCAGGTACCCCAAATGCATGCAGCATGTTATGCAGGCCCCAAATGCATGCCGCATGTCATGGGGGCCCAAATGCATGCCGCATGTAATGGGGCCCCCAAATTCATACCGCATGTCATAGGGGCCCCCAAATTCATACCGCATGTCATAGGGGCCCCACGTGCATGGCGCAAGTCATGGGTGCCCCACATGCATGCCGCATGTCATCGGGGCCCCAAATGCATGCCGCATGTCATAGAGGCCCCACATGCATGGCGCATGTCATGGGGGCCCCACATGCATGCCGCATGTCATGGGGGCCCCAAATGCATGCCGCATGTCATGGGGGCCCCAAATGCATGTCGCATGTCATGGGAGCCCCACATGCATGCCACATGTCATGGGGACCCCAAATGAATGTCGCATGTCAAGGGGGCCCCACGTGCATGTCGCATGTCAAGGGGGCTCACATGCATGCCGCATGTCATGGAGGCCCCAAATGCATGCCGCATGTCATCGGGGCCCCAAATGCATGCCGCATGTCATAGAGGCCCCACATGCATGGCACATGTCATGGGGGCCCCACATGCATGCCGCATGTCATGGGGGCCCCAAATGCATGTCGCATGTCATGGGAGCCCCACATGCATGCCACATGTCATGGGGACCCCAAATGAATGTCGCATGTCAAGGGGGCCCCACGTGCATGTCGCATGTCAAGGGGGCCCACATGCATGCCGCATGTCATGGAGGCCCCGAATGCATGCCGCATGTCATGGGGGCCATAAATGCATGCCACATGTCATGGGGGCCCCATGTGCATGCCACATGTCATGGTGGCCCCACATGCATGCCGCATGTCATGGGGCCCCCCAAATGCATGCAGCATGTCTTGGGGCCCACAAATGCATGCAGCATGTCTTGGGGCCCACAAATGCATGCCGCATGTCATAGGGGCCCCACATGCATGGCGCATTTCATGGGGGCCCCACATGCATGAACATGTCATGGGGGCCCCAAATGCATGCCGCATATAATGGGGGCCCCAAATGCATGCGGCATTTCAAAGGGGCCCCACGTGCATACCACATGTCATGGGGGCCCCAAATGCATGCCGCATGTCATGGGGACCCCACGTGCATGCCTCATGTCACGGGGGCCACAAATGTATGCCACATGTCATGGGGGCCCCACGTGCATGCCGCATGTCATGGGGCCCCCCAAATGCATGCCGCATGTCATAGGGGCCCCACATGCATGGAGCATGTCATGGGGGCCCCACATGCATGCCGCATGTCATGGGGGCCCCACGTGCATGCCGCATGTCATGGGGGTCCCACATGCATGCCGCATGTCATGGGGGTCCCACATGCATGCCGCATGTCATAGGGACCCCACATGCATGGAGCATGTCATGGGGGCCCCACATGCATGCCGCATGTCATGGGGGTCCACGTGCATGCCGCATGTCATGGGGGCCCACATGCATGCCGCATGTCATGGGGGCACCACTTGCATGCAGCATGTATTGGGGGATCCAAATGCATGACGCATGTCATGGGGGTCCCACATGCATACCACATGTCATGGGGCCCCAAATGCATGCCGCATGTCCTGGGGGCCCCACATGCATGACGCATTTCATGGGGGACCCAAATGCATGCCGCATGTCATGGGGGCCCAAAATGCATGCCGCATGTCATGAGGGCGCCGCATGCATGCCGCATGTCTTGGGGCCCACAAATGCATGCCGCATGTCATAGGGGCCCCACATGCATGGCACATTTCATGAGGGCCCAAATGCATGCCGCATGTCATCGGGCCATAAATGCATGTCGCATGTCATGGGTGCCCAACGTGCATGACTCATGTCACGGGGGCCCCGCAGGCATTCCACATGTCATGGGGGCCCCAAATAAATGCCGCATTTCATTGGGGCCCCAACTGAATGCCGCATATCATGGGACCCCACATGCATGTCACATGTCATGGGGGCCCCACATGCATGCCGCATTTCATGGGGGACCCAAATGCATGCATGCCCACGTGCATGCCTCATGTCACGGGGGCCCCTCAGGCATTCCACATGTCATGGGGGCCCCAAATAAATGGCACATTTCATGGGGGCCGCACGTGCATGCCGCATGTCACGGGGGCCCCGCAGGCATTCCACATGTCTTGGGGGCCCCAAATAAATGCCGCATTTCATGGGGGCCCCATGTGCATGCCACATGTCTTGGGGCCCACAAATGCATGCCACATATATTGGGGTCCTCAAATGCATGCCGCATGTCATAGGGGCCCCACATGCATGGAGCATGTCATGGGGGCCCCAAATGCATGCGGCATGTCATAGGGGCCCCACGTGCATACCACATGTCATGGGGGCCCCAAATGCATGCCGCATGTCCTGGGGGCCCCACAAGCATGCCGCATTTCATGGGGGACCCAAATGCATGCCGCATGTCATGGGGGCCCCAAATGCATGCCGCATGTCATGGCGGTCCCAAATGCATGACTCATGTCATGGGGGCCCCACGTGCATGCCGCATGTCATTGGGGCCCCAAGCGTATGCCGCATGTCATGGGGCCCCACGTGCATGCCACATGTAATGGGGGCTCCAAATGCATGCCGCATGTCCTGGGGGCCCCATATGCATGCCGCATTTCATGGGGGACCCACATGCATGCCGCATGTCATGGGGGCCCCAAATGCATGCCGCATGTCATGGCGGCCCAAAATGCATGACTCATGTCATGGGGGATCCAAACTCATGCCGCATGTCATTGGGGCCCCAAGCATATGCCGCATGTCATGGGGGCCTCATGTTCATGCCACATGTAATGGGGGCCCCAAATGCATGCGGCATGTTATAGGGGCCCCACGTGCATGCCGCATGTCTCGGGCACCCCAAATGCATGCAGCATGTTATGGGGGCCCCACTTGCATGCCGCATGTCTCAGGTACCCCAAATGCATGCAGCATGTTACGCAGGCCCCAAATGCATGCCGCATGTCATGGGGGCCCAAATGCATGCCGCATGTCATGGGGGCCCCACATGCATACCGCATGTCATGGGGGCCCCAAATGCATGCCGCATGTAATGGGGCCCCCAAATTCATGCCGCATGTAATGGGGCCCCCAAATTCATGCCGCATGTCATAGGGGCCCCATGTGCATGCCTCAAGTCATGGGGGCCCCAAATGCATGCCACATATCATGGGGGCCCCACATGCATGAAGCATATATTGGGGGCCACAAATGCATGCCGCATGTCATGAGGGCCCCGCATGCATGCCGCATGTCATTGGGGCCCCGCAGGCATTCCGCATGTCATGGGGGCCTCACGTGCATTCTGCATGTCATGGGGGTCCCACGTGCATGCTGAATGTCATTGGGGCCCCACGTACTTGCCGCATGTCATGGGGGCCCCACGTGCATGCCTCATGTCATAGGGGCCCCACGTGAATACCACATGTCATGGGGGCCCCAAATGCATGCCGCATGTCCTGGGGGCCCCACATGCATGTCGCATTTCATGGGGGACCCAAATGCATGCCGCATGTCATGGGGGCCCCAAATGCATGCCGCATGTCATGGCAGCCCCAAATGCATGACTCATGTCATGGGGGCCCCACGTGCATGCCGCATGTCATGGGGGGTCCAAACTCATGCCGCATGTCATTGGGGCCCCAAGCGTATGCCGCATGTCATGGGGGCCCCATGTGCATGCCACATGTAATGGGGGCCCCAAATGCATGCGGCATGTCATAGGGGCCCAACGTGCATGCCGCATGTCTCGGGCACCCCAAATGCATGAAGCATGTTATGGGGGCCCCACGTGCATGCCGCATGTCTCAGGTACCCCAAATGCATGCAACATGTTATGCAGGCCCCAAATGCATGCCGCATGTCATGGGGCCCAAATGCATGCCGCATGTCATGGGGGCCCCATATGCATGCCGCATGTCATGGGGACTCCACGTGCATGCCGCATATAATGGGGCCCGCAAATTCATGCCGCATGTCATAGGGGCCCCATCTGCATGGCGCAAGTCATGGTTGCCCCACATGCATGCCGCATGTTATCGGGGCCCCAAATGCATGCCTCAAGTCATGGGGGCCCCAAATGCATACCGCATATCATGGGAGCCCCAAATGCATGCCTCAAGTCATGGGGGCCCCAAATGCATGCCACATATCATGGGGGCCCCACATGCTTGCCGCATATATTGGGGGCCCCAAATGCATGCTGCATGTCATGAGGGTCCCGCATGCATGACGCATGTCATTGGGGCCCCGCAGGCATTCCGCATGTCATGGGGGCCTCACGTGCATTCCGCATGTCATTGGGGCCCCACGTGCTTGCCGCATGTCATGGGGGCCCCATGTGCATGCCTCATGTCACGGGGGCCACGAATGCATGCTGCAAGTCATAGGGGCCCTACATGCATGGAGCATGTCATGGGGACCCCAAATGCATGCGGCGTGTCATAGGGGGGGCACGTGCATACCACATGTCATGGGGGCCCCAAATGCATGCCGCATGTCCTGGGGGCCCCACAAGCATGCCGCATTTCATGGGGGACCCAATTGCATGCCGCATGTCATGGTGCCCCAAATGCATGCCGCATGTCATGGGGGCCCCACGTGCATGCCGCATATCATGGGGGATCCAAACTCATGCCGCATGTCATTGGGGCCCCAAGCGTATGCCGCATGTCATGGGGGCCCCATGTGCATGCCACATGTAATGGGGGCCCCAAATGCATGCGGCATGTCATAGCGGCCCAACGTGCATGCCGCATGTCTCGGGCACCCCAAATACATGCAGCATGTTATGGGGGCCCCAAGTGCATGTCGCATGTCTCAGGTACCCCAAATGCATGCAGCATCTTATGCAGGCCCCAAATGCATGCCGCATGTCATGGGGGCCCAAATGCATGCCGCATGTCATGGGGGCCCCACATGCATGCCGCATGTCATGGGGGCCCCAAATGCATGCCGCATGTCATCGGGGCTCCACGTGCATGCCGCATGTAATGGGGCCCAAAAATTCATGCCGCATGTCATAGCGGCCCCATGTGCATGGCGCAAGTCATGGGTACCCAACATGCATGCCGCATGTCATCGGGGCCCCAAATGCATGCCTCAAGTCATGGGGTCCCAAATGCATGCCGCATATCATGGGGGCCCCAAATGCATGCAGCATGTCCTGGGGGCCCCACGTGCATGTCGTATGTCTTGGGGGCCCCAAATGCATGCCGCATGTCATGGGGGCCCCAAATGCATGCCGCTTGTCATAGTGGCCCCACGTGCATGCCGCATGTCATGGGGGCCCCACGTGCATGCCGCATGTCATGGGGCCCCCCAAATGCATGCAGCATGTCTTGGGGCCCACAAATGCATGCCGCATGTCATAGGGGCCCCACATGCATGGCACATTTCATGGGGGACCCAAATGCATGCCGCATGTCATGGGGGCCCCAAATGCATGCCGCATGTCATGGCGGCCCCAAATGCATGACTCATGTCATGGGGACCCCACGTGCATGCCGCATGTCATGGGGGATCCAAACTCATGCTGCATGTCATTGGGGCCCCAAGCGTATGCCGCATGTCATGGAGGCCCCATGTGCATGCCACATGTAATGGGGGCCCCAAATGCATGCGGCATGTCATAGGGGCCCCACGTGCATGCCGCATGTCTCGGGCACCCCAAATGCATGTAGCATATTATGGGGGCCCCACGTGCATGCCGCATGTCTCAGGTACCCCAAGTGCATGCAGCATGTTATGCAGGCCCCAAATGCATGCGGCATGTCATAGGGGCCCCACGTGCATACCACATGTCATGGGGGCCGCAAATGCATGCCGCATGTCCTGGGGGCCCCACATGCATGCCGCATTTCATGGAGGACCCAAATGCATGCCGCATTTCATGGAGGACCCAAATGCATGCCGCATGTCATGGGGGCCCAAATGCATGCCGCATGTCATTGCGGCCCCAAATGCATGACTCATGTCATGGGGGCCCCACGTGCATGCCGCATGTCATGGGGGATCCAAACTCATGCCGCATGTCATTGGGGCCCCATGTGCATGCCGCATGTCTCGGGCACCCCAAATGCATGCCGCATGTCTCAGGTACCCCAAATGCATAGAGCATGTTATGCAGGCCCCAAATGCATGCCGCATAATCATGGGGGCCCAAATGCATGCCACATGTCATGGGAGCCCCACATGCATGCCGCATGTCATGGGGGCCATAAATGCATGCCGCATGTCATGGGAGCCCCACATGCATGCCACATGTCATGGGGGCCCCAAATGAATGTCGCATGTCAAGGGGGCCCCACGTGCATGCCGCATGTCATGGGGGCCCCACATGCATGCCGCATGTCATGGAGGCCCCAAATGCATGCCGCATGTCATGAGAGCCCCACATGAATGTCGCATGTCGAGGGGACCCAAAATGCATGCCGCATGTCATGCGGGCCCCACATGCATGCTGCATGTCATGGGGCCCAAAAGCTTGCCGCATGTCATGGGGGCCATAAATGCATGCCGCATGTCATGGGAGCCCCACATGAATGTCGCATGTCAAGGGGGCCCAACGTGCATGCCGCATGTATTGGGGGCCCCAAATTCATGCCGCATGTCATGAGGGCCCTGCATGCATGCCGCATGTCATGGGGGCCCCAAGTGCATGCCGCTTGTCATAGTGGCCCCAAATGCATGCTGCATGTCATGAGGGCCCCACGTGCATGCCGCATGTCATGGGGACCCCAAATGCATGCCACATGTCATAGGGGCCCCACGTGCATGCCGCATGTCTCAGGTACCCCAAGTGCATGCAGCATGTTATGCAGGCCCCCATGACATGCGGCATGCCATGGGGCCCCCAAATGCATGCCGCATGTCATGGGGGCCCCACAGGCATGCCGCATGTCATGGGGGCCCAAATGCTTGCCGCATGTCATGGGGGCCATAAATGGATGCCGCATGTCATGGGAGCCCCACATGCATGCCACATGTCATGGGGGTCCCAAATGAATGTTGCATGTCAAGGGGGCCCCACGTGCATGCCGCATGTCATGGGGACCCCACATGCATGCCGCATGTCATGGGGGCCCCACATGCATGCCGCATGTCTCAGGTACCCCAAATGCATGCAGCATGTTATGCATGCCCCAAATGTATGCCGCATGTCATGGGGGCCCCACATGCATGCCGCATGTCATGGGGGCCCCACATGCATGCCGCATGTCACGGAGGCCCCAAATGCATGCCGCATGTCATGGGAGCCCCACATGAATGTCGCATGTCAAGGGGGGGCCACGTGCATGCCGCATGTCATGGGGACCCCAAATGCATGCCGCATGTCATGGGGGTCATAAATGCATGCCGCATGTCATGGGGGCCCAACGTGCATGCCGCATGTATTGTGGGCCCCAAATTCATGCTGCATGTCATGAGGGCCCTGCATGCATGCCGCATGTCATGGGGGCCCCGCAGGCATTCCGCATGTCATGGGGGCCAAATGCATGCCGCATGTCATGGGGGCCCCACGTGCATGCCGCATGTAATGGGGGATTCAAATGCATGCCGCATGTCATGGGGGTCCCACATGCATGACGCATGTCATGGGGATTCAAATGTATGCCGCATGGCATGGGGGTCCCACATGCATGCCGCATGTCATGGGGGCCCAAAATGCATGCCTCAAGTCATGGGGGCCCCAAATGCATGCCTCAATTCATGGGGGCTCCAAATGCATGCCGCATGTCATGGGGGCCCCACATGCATGCCGCATGTCATGGGGCCCCCAAATGCATGCCGCATGTCATGGGGTCCCCACATGCATGCCGCATGTCATGGGGGCCCAAATGCATGCTGCATGTCATGGGGGCCCAACGTGCATGCCGCATGTATTTGGGGCCCCAAATTCATGCCGCATGTCATGGGGGCCCCGCAGGCATTCCGCATGTCATGGGGGCCCCAAATGCATGCCGCATGTCATGGGGGCCCCACGTGCATGCCGCATGTCATGGGGGCCCCACGTGCATGCCGCATGTCATGGGGGCGCCAAATGCATGCCACATATCATGGGGGCCCCACGTGCATGCTGCATATATTGGGGGCCCCACATGCATGCCACATGTCATGAGGGCCCCGCTTGCATGCCGCATGTCATTGGGGCCCCGCAGGCATTCCGCCTGTCATGGGGGCCTCACGTGCATTCCGCATGTCATGGTGGCTCCACGTGCATGCTGCATGTCATTGGGGCCCCACGTGCTTGCCGCATGTCATGGGGCCCCACGTGCATGCCTCATGTCACGGGGGCCACAAATGTATGCCGCATGTCATGGGGGCCCCACGTGCATGCCTCATGTCATTGGGGCCCCAAATGCATGCCGCATGTCATAGTGGCTCCAAATGCATGCCACAAGTCATGGGTGCCCCACATGCATGCCGCATGTCATCGGGGCCACAAATGTATGCCGCATGTCATGGGGGCCCCACATGCATGCCGCATGTCATGGACCCCCCAAATGCATGCCGCATGTCATAGGGGTCCCACATGCATGCCGCATGTCATGGGGGCCCCAAATGCATGCTACATGTCATAGTGGCCCCAAATGCATGCCGCAAGTCATGGGTGCCCCACATGCATGCCGCATGTCATCGGGGCCCCAAATGCATGCCGCATGTCATAGGGGCCCCACATGCATGGCACATGGCATGGGGGCCCCACATGCATGCCACATGTCATGGGGGCCCCAAATGAATGTGGCATGTCAAGGGGGCCCCACGTGCATGCCGCATGTCATGGGGGCCCCACATGCATGCCGCATGTCATGGGGGCCCAAATGCTTGCCGCATGTCATGGGGGCCATAAATGCATGCCGCATGTCATGGGAGCCCTACATGCATGCCACATGTAATGGGGGGCCCAAATGCATGCGGCATGTCATAGGGGCCCCACGTGCATGCCGTATGTCTCGGGCACCCCAAATGCATGCAGCATGTTATGGGGGCCCCACGTGCATGCCGTATGTCTCAGGTACCCCAAATGCATGCAGCATGTTATGCAGGCCCCCATGACATGCGGCAAGCATTTGGGCCCCACATGCATGCCGCATGCCATGGGGCCCCCAAATGCATGCCGCATGTCATGGGGGCCCCACATGCATGCCGCATGTCATGGGGCCCAAATGCTTGCCGCATGTCATGGGGGCCATAACTGCATGCCGCATGTCATGGGAGCCCCACATGCATGCCACATGTCATGTGGGCCCCAAATGAATGTTGCATGTCAAGGGGGCCCCACGTGCATGCCGCATGTCATGGGGACCCCAAATGCATGCCGCATGTCATAGGGGCCCCACGTGCATGCCGCATGTCTCGGGCACCCCAAATGCATGCAGCATGTTATGGGGGCATCACGTGCATGCCGCATGTCTCAGGTACCCCAAGTGCATGCAACATGTTATGCAGGCCCCCATGACATGCAGCAAGCATTTGGGCCCCACATGCATGCTACATGCCATGGGGCCCCCAAATGCATGCCGCATGTCATGGGGGCCGAACATGCATGCCGCATGTCATGGGGGCCCAAATGCTTGCCGCATGTCATGGGGGCCATAAATGCATGCCGCATGTCATGGGAGCCCCACATGCATGCCACATGTCATGGGGGCCCCAAATGAATGTCGCATGTCAAGGGGGCCCCACGTGCATGCCGCATGTCATGGGGACCCCAAATGCATGCCGCATGTCATGGGGGCCCCACATGCATGCCGCATGTCATGGAGGCCCCAAATGCATGCCGCATGTCATGAGAGCCCCACATGAATGTCGCATGTCAAGGGGACCCAAAATGCATGCCGCATGTCATGCGGGCCCCACATGCATGCTGCATGTCATGGGGCCCAAAAGCTTGCCGCATGTCATGGGGGCCATAAATGCATGCCGCATGTCATGGGAGCCCCACATGAATGTCGCATGTCAAGGGGGCCCAACGTGCATGCTGCATGTATTGGGGGCCCCAAATTCATGCCGCATGTCATGAGGGCCCTGCATGCATGCCGCATGTCATGGGGGCCCCAAGTGCATGCCGCTTGTCATAGTGGCCCCAAATGCATGCTGCATGTCATGAGGGCCCCACGTGCATGCCGCATGTCATAGGGGCCCCACGTGCATGCCGCATGTCATGGGGGCCCCACGTGCATGCCGCATGTCATGGGGGCCCCCAAATGCATGCAGCATGTCTTGGGGCCCACAAATGCATGCCGCATGTCATAGGGGCCCCACATGCATGGCACATTTCATGGGGGACCCAAATGCATGCCGCATGTCATGGGGGCCCCAAATGCATGCCGCATGTCATGGCGGCCCCAAATGCATGACTCATGTCATGGGGGCCCCACGTGCATGCCGCATGTCATGGGGGATCCAAACTCATGCTGCATGTCATTGGGGCCCCAAGCGTATGCCGCATGTCATGGAGGCCCCATGTGCATGCCACATGTAATGGGGGCCCCAAATGCATGCGGCATGTCATAGGGGCCCCACGTGCATGCCGCATGTCTCGGGCACCCCAAATGCATGCAGCATGTTATGGGGGGCCCACGTGCATGCCGCATGTCTCAGGTACCCCAAGTGCATGCAGCATGTTATGCAGGCCCCAAATGCATGCCACATGTTATGGGGGCCAAAATGCATGCCGCATGTCATGGGGGCCCCACATGCATGACGCATATCATGGGGGCGCCAAATGCATGCCGCATGACATGGGGGCTCCACGTGCATGCCGCATATAATGGGGCCCCCAAATTCATGCCGCAAGTCATGGGTGCCCCACATGCATGCCGCATGTCATCGGGGACCCAAATGCATGACGCATGTCATAGGGGCCCCACATGCATGGCACATGTCATGGGGGCCCCACATGCATGCCACATGTCATGGGGGCCCCAAATGAATGTCGTATGTCAAGGGGGCCCCACGTGCATGCCACATGTCATGGGGGCCCCACATGCATGCCGCATGTCATGGGGGCCCAAATGCTTGCCGCATGTCATGGGGTCCATAAATGCATGCCGCATGTCATGGGAGCCCCACATGCATGCCACATGTCATGGGGGCCCCAAATGAATGTCGCATGTCAAGGGGGCCCCACGTGCATGCGGCATGTCATGGGGACCCCAAATGCATGCCACATGTCATGGGGGCCCCACATGCATGCCGCATGTCATGGAGGCCCCAAATGCATGCCGCATGTCATGGGAGCCCCACATGCATGCCGCATGTCATGGGAGCCCCACATGCATGCCGCATGTCATGGGGGCCCAACAAGCATGCCGCATGTATTGGGGGCCCCAAATTCATGCAGCATGTCATAGGGGCCCCACATGCATGGCGCATTTCATGGGGGCCCCACTTGCATGCAGCATGTAATGGGGGATCCAAATGCATGCTGCACGTCATGGGGGCCCCGCAGGCATTCCACATGCCATGGGGGCCCCAAATAAATGCCGCATGTCATAGGGGCCCCACGTACATGGCGCATGTCATGGGTGCCCCACATGCATGCCACATGTCATTGGGGCCCCAAATGCATGCCGCATGTAATGGGGGCCCCACGTGCATGCCGCATGTCATGGGGGCCCCAAATGCATGCGCTTGTCATGGTGGCCCCAAATGCATGACTCATGTCATGGGGGCCCCACGTGCATGCCGCATGTCATGGGGGATCCAAACTCATGCCGCATGTCATTGGGGCCCCAAGCGTATGCCGCATGTCATGGGGGCCCCATGTGCATGCCACATGTAATGGGGGCCCCAAATGCATGCGGCATGTCATAGGGGCCCCACGTGCATGCCGAATGTCTCGGGCACCCCAAATGCATGCAGCATGTTATGGGAGCCCCACGTGCATGCCGCATGTCTCAGGTACCCAAATGCATGCAGCATGTTATGCAGGCCCCAAATGCATGCCGCATGTCATGGGGCCCAAATGCATGCCGCATGTCATGGGGGCTCCACGTGCATGCCACATGTAATGGGGCCCCCAAATTCATGCCACATGTCATAGGGGCCCCACGTGCATGGCGCATGTCATCGGGGCCCCAAATGCATGCCGCATGTCATAGGGGCCCCACATGCATGGCGCATGTCATGGGGGCCCCACATGCATGCCGCATGTCATGGGGGCCCCAAATGCATGCCGCATGTAATGGGGGATTCAAATGCATGCCGCATGTCATGGGCGTCCCACATACATGCCGCATGTCATGGGGATTCAAATGTATGCCGCATGTCATGGGGGTCCCACATACATGCCGCATGTCATGGGGATTCAAATGTATGCCGCATGGCATGGGGGTCCCACATGCATGCCGCATGTCATGGGGGCCCAAAATGCATGCCTCAAGTCATGGGGGCCCCACGTGCATGCCACATGTCATGGGGACCCCAAATGAATGTCGCATGTCAAACGGGGCCCCACGTGCATGTCGCATGTCAAGGGGGCCCACATGCATGCCGCATGTCATGGAGGCCCCAAATGCATGCCGCATGTCATGGCGGCCATAAATGCATGCCACATGTCATGGGGGCCCCATGTGCATGCCACATATCATGGGGGCCCCAAATGCATGCCGCATGTAATGGGGGATTCAAATGCATGCCGCATGTCATGGGGGTCCCACATACATGCCGCATGTCATGGGGATTCAAATGTATGTCGCATGGCATGGGGGTCCCACATGCATGCCGCATGTCATGGGGGCCCAAAATGCATGCCTCAAGTCATGGGGGCCCCAAATGCATGCCTCAATTCATGGGGGCTCCAAATGCATGCCGCATGTCATGGGGGCCCCACATGCATGCCGCATGTCATGGGGCCCCCAAATGCATGCCGCATGTCATGGGGTCCCCACATGCATGCTGCATGTCATGGGGGCCCAAATGCTTGCCGCATGTCATGGGGGCCATAAATGCATGCTGCATGTCATGGGGGCCCAACGTGCATGCCGCATGTATTGGGGCCCCCAAATTCATGCCGCATGTATTGGGGCCCCCAAATTCATGCCGCATGTCATGGGGGCCCCGCAGGCATTCCGCATGTCATGGGGGCCTCAAATGCATGCCGCATGTCATGGGGGCCCCACGTGCATGCCGCATGTCATGGGGGCGCCAATTGCATGCCACATATCATGGGGGCCCCACGTTCATGCTGCATATATTGGGGGCCCCAAATGCATGCCACATGTCATGAGGGCCCCGCTTGCATGCCGCATGTCATTGGGGCCCCGCAGGCATTCCGCATGTCATGGGGGCTCCACGTGCATTCTGCATGTCATTGGGGCCCCACGTGCTTGCCGCATGTCATGGGGCCCCACGTGCATGCCTCATGTCACGGGGGCCACAAATGTATGCCGCATGTCATGGGGGCCCCACGTGCATGCCGCATGTCATGGGGGCCCCACATGCATGCCGCATTTCATGGGGGACCCATATGCATGCATGCAGCATGTCATTGGGGCCCCAAATGCATGCCGCATGTCATAGTGGCTCCAAATGCATGCCACAAGTCATGGGTGCCCCACATGCATGCCGCATGTCATCGGGGCCAAAAATGTATGCCGCATGTCATGGGGGCACCACGTGCATGCCACATGTCATGGACCCCCCAAATGCATGCCGCATGTCATAGGGGTCCCACATGCATGCCGCATGTCATGGGGGCCCCAAATGCATGCCGCATGTCATAGTGACCCCAAATGCATGCCGCAAGTCATGGGTGCCCCACATGCATGCAGCATGTCATCGGGGCCCCAAATGCATGCCGCATGTCATAGGGGCCCCACATGCATGGCACATGTCATGGGGGCCCCACATGCATGCCACATGTCATGGGGGCCCCAAATGAATGTCGCATGTCAAGGGGGCCCCACGTTCATGACGCATGTCATGGGGACCCACATGCATGCTGCATGTCATGAAGGCCCCCAAATGCATGCAGCATGTCTTGGGGCCCACAAATGCATGCCGCATGTCATAGGGGCCCCACATGCATAGCGCATGTCATGGGGGACCCAAATGCATGACTCATGTCATGGGGGCCCCACGTGCATGCCGCATGTCATGGGGGATCCAAACTCATGCTGCATGTCATTGGGACCCCAAGCGTATGCCGCATGTCATGGAGGCCCCATGTGCATGCCACATGTAATGGGGGCCCCAAATGCATGCGGCATGTCATAGGGGCCCCACGTGCATTCCGCATGTCTCGGGCACCCCAAATGCATGCAGCACGTTATGGGGGCCCCACGTGCATGCCGCATGTCTCAGGTACCCCAAGTGCATGCAGCATGTTATGCAGGCCCCCATGACATGCGGCAAGCATTTGGGCCCCACATGCATGCCGCGGGGCCCCCAAATGCATGCCACATGTCATGGGGTCCCCACATGCATGCCACATGTCATGGGGGCCCCAAATGAATGTCGCATGTCAAGGGGGCCCCACGTGCATGCCGCATGTCATGGGGACCCCAAATGCATGCCGCATGTCATGGAGGCCCCAAATGCATGCCGCATGTCATGGGAGCCCCACATGAATGTCACATGTCAAGGGGACCCCAAATGCATGCCACATGTCATGGGGGCCCCACATGCATGCCGCATGTCATGGAGGCCCCAAATGCATGCCGCATGTCATGGGAGCCCCACATAAATGTCGCATGTCAAGGGGACCCCAAATGCATGCCGCATGTCATGGGGGCCCCACATGCATGCCGCATGTCATGGGGCCCAAAAGCTCTCCGCATGTCATGGGGGCCATAAATGCATGCCGTATGTCATGGGAGCCCCACATGAATGTTGCATGTCAAGGGGGCCCAACGTGCATGCCGCATGTATTGGGGGGCCCAAATTCATGCCGCATGTCATGAGGGCCCTGCATGCATGCCGCATGTCATGGGGGCCCCAAATTCATGCCGCATGTCATAGTGGCCCCAAATGCATGCTGCATGTCATGAGGGCCCCACGTGCATGCCGCATGTCATAGGGGCCCCACATGCATGCCGCATGTCATGGGGGCCCACAAATGCATACCGCATGTCATAGGGGCCCCACATGCATGGCGCATTTCATGGGGGACCCAAATGCATGCCGCATGTCATGGGGGCCCCAAATGCATGCCGCATGTCATGGCGGCCCCAAAATGCATGACTCATGTCATGGGGGACCCATGTGCATGCCGCATGTCATGGGGGATCCAAACTCATGCTGCATGTCATTGGGGCCCCAAGCGTATGCCGCATGTCATGGAGGCCCCACGTGCATGCCGCATGTCTCGGGCACCCCAAATGCATGCAGCATGTTATGGGGGACCCACGTGCATGCCGCATGTCTCAGGTACCCCAAGTGCATGCAGCATGTTATGCAGGCCCCAAATGCATGCCACATGACATGGGGGCCCAAATGCATGCCACATGTCATGGGGGCCCCACATGCATGACGCATATCATGGGGCCCCAAATGCATGCCGCATGTCATGGGGGCTCCACGTGCATGCCGCATATAATGGGGCCCCCAAATTCATGCCGCAAGTCATGGGTGCCCCACATGCATGCCGCATGTCATCGGGGCCCCAAATGCATGCCGCATGTCATAGGGGCCCCACATGCATGGCACATGTCATGGGGGCCCCAAATGAATGTCGCATGTCAAGGGGGCCCCACGTGCATGCCGCATGTCATGGGGGCCCCTCATGCATGCCGCATGTCATGGGGGCCCAAATGCTTGCCGCATGTCATGGGGGCCATAAATGCATGCCGCATGTCATGGGAGCCCCACATGCATGCCACATGTAATGGGGGCCCCAAATGCATGCGGCATGTCATAGGGGCCCCACGTGCATGCCGCATATCTCGGGCACCCCAAATGCATGCAGCATGTTATGGGGGCCCCACGTGCATGCCGCATGTCTCAGGTACCCCAAGTGCGTGCAGCATGTTATGCAGGCCCCCATGACATGCGGCAAGCATTTGGGCCCCACATGCATGCCGCATGCCATGGGTCCCCCAAATGCATGCCGCATGTCATGGGGGCCCCACATGCATGCCGCATGTCATGGGGGCCCAAATGCTTGCCGCATGTCATGGGGGCCATAAATGGATGCCGCATGTCATGGGAGCACCACATGCATGCCACATGTCATGGGGGTCCCAAATAAATGTTGCATGTCAAGGGGGCCCCACGTGCATGCCGCATGTCATGGGGACCCCACATGCATGCCGCATGTCATGGGGGCCCCACATGCATGCCGCATGTCTCAGGTACCCCAAATGCATGCAGCATGTTATGCATGCCCCAAATGCATGCCGCATGTCATGGGGGCCCCACATGCATGCCGCATGTCATGGGGGCCCTAAATGCATGCCGCATGTCATAGGGGCCCACATGAATGCCGCATGTCATGGGGGCCCCACATGCATGCCGCATGTCACGGAGGCCCCAAATGCATGCCGCATGTCATGGGAGCCCCACATGAATGTCGCATGTCAAGGGGGCACCACGTGCATGCCGCATATCATGGGGACCCCAAATGCATGTCGCATGTCATGGGGGCCATAAATGCATGCCGCATGTCATGGGGGCCCAACGTGCATGCCGCATGTATTGTGGGCCCCAAATTCATGCTGCATGTCATGAGGGCCCTGCATGCATGCCGCATGTCATGGGGCCTGTAGGCATTCCGCATGTCAAGGGGGCCCCACGTGCATGCCGCATGTCATGGGGACCCCAAATGCATGTCGCATGCCATGGGGGCCATAAATGCATGCCGCATGTCATGGGGGCCCAACGTGCATGCCGCATGTATTGTGGTCCCCAAATTCATGCTGCATGTCATGGGGGCCTCACGTGCATGCTGCATATATTGGGGGCCCCAAATGCATGCCACATGTCATGAGGGCCCCGCTTGCATGCCGCATGTCATTGGGGCCCCGCAGGCATTCCGCATGTCATGGGGGCCTCACGTGCATTCCGCATGTCATGGGGGCTCCACGTGCATGCTGCATGTCATTGGGGCCCCACGTGCTTGCCGCATGTCATGGGGCCCCACGTGCATGCCTCATGTCACGGGGGCCACAAATGTATGCCGCATGTCATGGGGGCCCCACGTGCATGCCGCATGTCATGGGGGCCCCACATGCATGCCGCATTACATGGGGGACCCAAATGCATGCATGCCGCATGTCATTGGGGCCCCAAATGCATGCCGCATGTCATAGTGGCTCCAAATGAATGCCACAAGTCATGGGTGCCCCACATGCATGCCGCATATCACCGGGGCCACAAATGTATGCCGCATGTCATGGGGGGCCCACGTGCATGCCGCATGTCATGGACCCCCCAAATGCATGCCGCATGTCATGGACCCCCCAAATGCATGCCGCATGTCATAGTGGCCCCAAATGCATGCCGAAAGTCATGGGTGCCCCACATGCATGCCGCATGTCATCGGGGCCCCAAATGCATGCTGCATGTCATAGGGGCCCCACATGCATGGCACATGTCATGGGGGCCCCACATGCATGCCACATGTCATGGGGGCCCCAAATGAATGTGGCATGTCAAGGGGGCCCCACGTGCATGCCGCATGTCATGGGGGCCATAAATGTATGCCGCATGTCATGGGAGCCCTACATGCATGCCACATGTAATGGGGGCCCCAAATGCATGCGGCATGTCATAGGGGCCCCACGTGCATGCCGCATGTCTCGGGCACCCCAAATGCATGCAGCATGTTATGGGGGCCCCACGTGCATGCCGCATGTCTCAGGTACCCCAAGTGCATGCAGCATGTTATGCAGGCCCCAATGACATGCGGCAAGCATTTGGGCCCCACATGCATGCCGCAAGCCATGGGGCCCCCAAATGCATGCCGCATGTCATGGGGGCCCCACATGCATGCCGCATGTCATGGGGGCCCAAATGCTTGCCGCATGTCATGGGGGCCATAAATGCATGCCGCATGTCATGGGAGCCCCACAAGCATGCCACATGTCATGTGGGCCCCAAATGAATGTTGCATGTCAAGGGGGCCCCCCGTGCATGCCGCATGTCATGGGGGATCCAAACTCATGCCGCATGTCATTGGGGCCCCAAGCGTATGCCGCATGTCATGGGGGCCCCATGTGCATGCCACATGTAATGGGGGCCCCAAATGCATGCGGCATGTCATAGGGGCCCACGTGCATGCCGAATGTCTCGGGCACCCCAAATGCATGCAGCATGTTATGGGAGCCCCACGTGCATGCCGCATGTCTAAGGTACCCAAATGCATGCAGCATGTTATGCAGGCCCCAAATGCATGCCGCATGTCATGGGGGCCCAAATGCATGCCGCATGTCATGGGGGCTCCACGTGCATGCCACATGTAATGGGGCCCCCAAATTCATGCCACATGTCATAGGGGCCCCACGTGCATGGCGCATGTCATCGGGGCCCCAAATGCATGCCGCATGTCATAGGGGCCCCACATGCATGGCGCATGTCATGGGGGCCCCACATGCATGCCGCATGTCATGGGGGCCCCAAATGCATGCCGCATGTCATGGGAGCCCCACGTGCATGCCACATGTCATGGGGACCCCAAATGAATGTCGCATGTCAAGGGGGCCCCACGTGCATGTCGCATGTCAAGGGGGCCCACATGCATGCCGCATGTCATGGAGGCCATAAATTCATGCCACATGTCATGGGGGCCCCATGTGCATGCCACATATCATGGGGGCCCCAAATGCATGCCGCATGTAATGGGGGATTCAAATGCATGCCGCATGTCATGGGGGTCCCACATACATGCAGCATGTCATGGGGATTCAAATGTATGCCGCATGGCATGGGGGTCCCACATGCATGCCGCATGTCATGGGGGCCCAAAATGCATGCCTCAAGTCATGGGGGCCCCAAATGCATGCCTCAATTCATGGGGGCTCCAAATGCATGCCGCATGTCATGGGGGCCCCACATGCATGCCGCATGTCATGGGGCCCCCAAATGCATGCCGCATGTCATGGGGTCCCCACATGCATGCCGCATGTCATGGGGGCCCAAATGCTTGCCGCATGTCATGGGGGCCATAAATGCATGCTGCATGTCATGGGGGCCCAACGTGCATGCCGCATGTATTGGGGCCCCCAAATTCATGCCGCATGTATTGGGGCCCCCAAATTCAAGCCGCATGTCATGGGGGCCCCGCAGGCATTCCGCATGTCATGGGGGCCTCAAATGCATGCCGCATGTCATGGGGGCCCCACGTGCATGCCGCATGTCATGGGGGCGCCAAATGCATGCCACATATCATGGGGGCCCCACGTTCATGCTGCATATATTGGGGGCCCCAAATGCATGCCACATGTCATGAGGGCCCCGCTTGCATGCCGCATGTCATTGGGGCCCCGCAGGCATTCCGCATGTCATGGGGGCTCCACGTGCATTCTGCATGTCATTGGGGCCCCACGTGCTTGCCGCATGTCATGGGGCCCCACGTGCATGCCTCATGTCACGGGGGCCACAAATGTATGCCGCATGTCATGGGGGCCCCACGTGCATGCCGCATGTCATGGGGGCCCCACATGCATGCCGCATGTCATGGGGGCCCTAAATGCATGCCGCATGTCATGGGGGCCCCCAAATGCATGCCGCATGTCATAGTGACCCCAAATGCATGCCGCAAGTCATGGGTGCCCCACATGCATGCAGCATGTCATCGGGGCCCCAAATGCATGCCGCATGTCATAGGGGCCCCACATGCATGGCACATGTCATGGGGGCCCCACATGCATGCCACATGTCATGGGGGCCCCAAATGAATGTCGCATGTCAAGGGGGCCCCACGTTCATGACGCATGTCATGGGGACCCACATGCATGCTGCATGTCATGAAGGCCCCCAAATGCATGCAGCATGTCTTGGGGCCCACAAATGCATGCCGCATGTCATAGGGGCCCCACATGCATAGCGCATGTCATGGGGGACCCAAATGCATGACTCATGTCATGGGGGCCCCACGTGCATGCCGCATGTCATGGGGGATCCAAACTCATGCTGCATGTCATTGGGACCCCAAGCGTATGCCGCATGTCATGGAGGCCCCATGTGCATGCCACATGTAATGGGGGCCCCAAATGCATGCGGCATGTCATAGGGGCCCCACGTGCATTCCGCATGTCTCAGGTACCCCAAGTGCATGCAGCATGTTATGCAGGCCCCCATGACATGCGGCAAGCATTTGGGCCCCACATGCATGCCGCGGGGCCCCCAAATGCATGCCACATGTCATGGGGGCCCCACATGCATGCCACATGTCATGGGGGCCCCAAATGAATGTCGCATGTCAAGGGGGCCCCACGTGCATGCCGCATGTCATGGGGACCCCAAATGCATGCCGCATGTCATGGGGGCCCCACATGCATGCCGCATGTCATGGAGGCCCCAAATGCATGCCACATGTCATGGGGGCCCCACATGCATGCCACATGTCATGGGGGCCCCACATGCATGCCACATGTCATGGGGGCCCCAAATGAATGTCGCATGTCAAGGGGGCCCCACGTTCATGACGCATGTCATGGGGACCCACATGCATGCTGCATGTCATGAAGGCCCCCAAATGCATGCAGCATGTCATGGAGGCCCCAAATGCATGCCGCATGTCATAGGGGCCCCACATGCATAGCGCATGTCATGGGGGACCCAAATGCATGACTCATGTCATGGGGGCCCCACGTGCATGCCGCATGTCATGGGGGATCCAAACTCATGCTGCATGTCATTGGGACCCCAAGCGTATGCCGCATGTCATGGAGGCCCCATGTGCATGCCACATGTAATGGGGGCCCCAAATGCATGCGGCATGTCATAGGGGCCCCACGTGCATTCCGCATGTCTCGGGCACCCCAAATGCATGCAGCACGTTATGGGGGCCCCACGTGCATGCCGCATGTCTCAGGTACCCCAAGTGCATGCAGCATGTTATGCAGGCCCCCATGACATGCGGCAAGCATTTGGGCCCCACATGCATGCCGCGGGGCCCCCAAATGCATGCCACATGTCATGGGGGCCCCACATGCATGCCACATGTCATGGGGGCCCCAAATGAATGTCGCATGTCAAGGGGGCCCCACGTGCATGCCGCATGTCATGGGGACCCCAAATGCATGCCGCATGTCATGGGGGCCCCACATGCATGCCGCATGTCATGGAGGCCCCAAATGCATGCCGCATGTCATGGGAGCCCCACATGAATGTCACATGTCAAGGGGACCCCAAATGCATGCCACATGTCATGGGGGCCCCACATGCATGCCGCATGTCATGGAGGCCCCAAATGCATGCCGCATGTCATGGGAGCCCCACATAAATGTCGCATGTCAAGGGGACCCCAAATGCATGCCGCATGTCATGGGGGCCCCACATGCATGCCGCATGTCATGGGGCCCAAAAGCTTGCCGCATGTCATGGGGGCCATAAATGCATGCCGTATGTCATGGGAGCCCCACATGAATGTTGCATGTCAAGGGGGCCCAACGTGCATGCCGCATGTATTGGGGGCCCCAAATTCATGCCGCATGTCATGAGGGCCCTGCATGCATGCCGCATGTCATGGGGGCCCCAAATTCATGCCGCATGTCATAGTGGCCCCAAATGCATGCTACATGTCATGAGGGCCCCACGTGCATGCCGCATGTCATGGGGGCCCCACGTGCATGCCGCATGTCATGGGGGCCCCATGTGCATGCCGCATGTCATGGGGGCCCCCAAATGAATGCAGCATGTCTTGGGGCCCACAAATGCATACCGCATGTCATAGGGGCCCCACATGCATGGCGCATTTCATGGGGGACCCAAATGCATGCCGCATGTCATGGCGGCCCCAAATGCATGACTCATGTCATGGGGGACCCACGTGCATGCCGCATGTCATGGGGGATCCAAACTCATGCTGCATGTCATTGGGGCCCCAAGCGTATGCCGCATGTCATGGAGGCCCCACGTGCATGCCGCATGTCTCGGGCACCCCAAATGCATGCAGCATGTTATGGGGGACCCACGTGTATGCCGCATGTCTCAGGTACCCCAAGTGCATGCAGCATGTTATGCAGGCCCCAAATGCATGCCACATGTCATGGGGGCCCAAATGCATGCCACATGTCATGGGGGCCCCACATGCATGACGCATATCATGGGGCCCCAAATGCATGCCGCATGTCATGGGGGCTCCACGTGCATGCCGCATATAATGGGGCCCCCAAATTCATGCCGCAAGTCATGGGTGCCCCACATGCATGCCGCATGTCATCGGGGCCCCAAATGCATGCCGCATGTCATAGGGGCCCCACATGCATGGCACATGTCATGGGGGCCCCAAATGAATGTCGCATGTCAAGGGGGCCCCACGTGCATGCCGCATGTCATGGGGGCCCCTCATGCATGCCGCATGTCATGGGGGCCCAAATGCTTGCCGCATGTCATGGGGGCCATAAATGCATGCCGCATGTCATGGGAGCCCCACATGCATGCCACATGTAATGGGGGCCCCAAATGCATGCGGCATGTCATAGGGGCCCCACGTGCATGCCGCATATCTCGGGCACCCCAAATGCATGCAGCATGTTATGGGGGCCCCACGTGCATGCCGCATGTCTCAGGTACCCCAAGTGCGTGCAGCATGTTATGCAGGCCCCCATGACATGCGGCAAGCATTTGGGCCCCACATGCATGCCGCATGCCATGGGGCCCCCAAATGCATGCCGCATGTCATGGGGGCCCCACATGCATGCCGCATGTCATGGGGGCCCAAATGCTTGCCGCATGTCATGGGGGCCATAAATGGATGCCGCATGTCATGGGAGCCCCACATGCATGCCACATGTCATGGGGGTCCCAAATAAATGTTGCATGTCAAGGGGGCCCCACGTGCATGCCGCATGTCATGGGGACCCCACATGCATGCCGCATGTCATGGGGGCCCCACATGCATGCCGCATGTCTCAGGTACCCCAAATGCATGCAGCATGTTATGCATGCCCCAAATGCATGCCGCATGTCATGGGGGCCCCACATGCATGCCGCATGTCATGGGGGCCCTAAATGCATGCCGCATGTCATAGGGGCCCCACATGCATGCCGCATGTCATGGGGGCCCCACATGCATGCCGCATGTCACGGAGGCCCCAAATGCATGCCGCATGTCATGGGAGCCCCACATGAATGTCGCATGTCAAGGGGGCACCACGTGCATGCCGCATATCATTGGGACCCCAAATGCATGCCGCATGTCATGGGGGCCATAAATGCATGCCGCATGTCATGGGGGCCCAACGTGCATGCCGCATGTATTGTGGGCCCCAAATTCATGCTGCATGTCATGAGGGCCCTGCATGCATGCCGCATGTCATGGGGGCCCGTAGGCATTCCGCATGTCAAGGGGGCCCCACGTGCATGCCGCATGTCATGGGGACCCCAAATGCATGTCGCATGCCATGGGGGCCATAAATGCATGCCGCATGTCATGGGGGCCCAACGTGCATGCCGCATGTATTGTGGTCCCCAAATTCATGCTGCATGTCATGAGGGCCCTGCATGCATGCCGCATGTCATGGGGGCCCCGCAGGCATTCCGCATGTCATGGGGGCCCCACGTGCATGCCGCATGTAATGGGGGATTCAAATGCATGCCGCATGTCATGGGGGTCCCACATGCATGCCGCATGTCATGGGGATTCAAATGTATGCCGCATGGCATGGGGGTCCCACATGCATGCCGCATGTCATGGGGGCCCAAAATGCATGCCTCAAGTCATGGGGGCCCCAAATGCATGCCTCAATTCATGGGGGCTCCAAATGCATGCCGCATGTCATGGGGGCCCCACATGCATGCCGCATGTCATGGGGCCCCCAAATGCATGCCGCATGTCATGGGGTCCCCACATGCTTGCCGCATGTCATGGGGGCCCAACGTGCATACCGCATGTATTGGGGGCCCAAAATTCATGCCGCATGTCATGGGGGCCCCGCAGGCATTCCGCATGTCATGGGGGCCCCAAATGCATGCCGCATGTCATGGGGGCCCCACGTGCATGCCGCATGTCATGGGGTCCCCACATGCTTGCCGCATGTCATGGGGGCCCAACGTGCATACCGCATGTATTGGGGGCCCAAAATTCATGCCGCATGTCATGGGGGCCCCGCAGGCATGCCACATGTCATGAGGGCCCCGCTTGCATGCCGCATGTCATTGGGGCCCCGCAGGCATTCCGCATGTCATGGGGGCCTCACGTGCATTCCGCATGTCATGGGGGCTCCACGTGCATGCTGCATGTCATTGGGGCCCCACGTGCTTGCCGCATGTCATGGGGCCCCACGTGCATGCCTCATGTCACGGGGGCCACAAATGTATGCCGCATGTCATGGGGGCCCCACGTGCATGCCGCATGTCATGGGGGCCCCACATGCATGCCGCATTACATGGGGGACCCAAATGCATGCATGCCGCATGTCATTGGGGCCCCAAATGCATGCCGCATGTCATAGTGGCTCCAAATGAATGCCACAAGTCATGGGTGCCCCACATGCATGCCGCATGTCACCGGGGCCACAAATGTATGCCGCATGTCATGGGGGCCCCACTTGCATGCCGCATGTCATGGACCCCCCAAATGCATGCCGCATGTCATGGACCCCCCAAATGCATGCCGCATGTCATAGTGGCCCCAAATGCATGCCGCAAGTCATGGGTGCCCCACATGCATGCCGCATGTCATCTGGGCCCCAAATGCATGCCGCATGTCATAGGGGCCCCACATGCATGGCACATGTCATGGGGGCCCCACATGCATGCCACATGTCATGGGGGCCCCAAATGAATGTGGCATGTCAAGGGGGCCCCACGTGCATGCCGCATGTCATGGGGGCCATAAATGTATGCCGCATGTCATGGGAGCCCCACATGCATGCCACATGTAATGGGGGCCCCAAATGCATGCGGCATGTCATAGGGGCCCCACGTGCATGCCGCATGTCTCGGGCACCCCAAATGCATGCAGCATGTTATGGGGGCCCACGTGCATGCCGCATGTCTCAGGTACCCCAAGTGCATGCAGCATGTTATGCAGGCCCCCATGACATGCGGCAAGCATTTGGGCCCCACATGCATGCCGCAAGCCATGGGGGCCCCACATGCATGCCGCATGTCATGGGGGCCCAAATGCTTGCCGCATGTCATGGGGGCCATAAATGCATGCCGCATGTCATGGGAGCCCCACATGCATGCCACATGTCATGTGGGCCCCAAATGAATGTTGCATGTCAAGGGGGCCCCACGTGCATGCCGCATGTCATGGGGACCCCAAATGCATGCCGCATGTCATAGGGGCCCCACGTGCATGCCGCATGTCTCGGGCACCCCAAATGCATGCAGCATGTTATGGGGGCCCCACGTGCATGCCGCATGTCTCAGGTACCCCAAGTGCATGCAGCATGTTATGCAGGCCCCCATGACATGCAGCAAGCATTTGGGCCCCACATGCATGCCGCATGCCATGGGCCCCCCAAATGCATGCCGCATGTCATGGGGGCCGAACATGCATGCCGCATGTCATGGGGGCCATAAATGCATGCCGCATGTCATGGGAGCCCCACATGCATGCCACATGTCATGGGGGCCCCAAATGAATGTCGCATGTCAAGGGGGCCCCACGTGCATGCCGCATGTCATGGGGGCCCAAATGCTTGCCGCATGTCATGGGGGCCCCACATGCATGACGCATATCATGGGGGCCCCAAATGCATGCCGCATGTCATGGGGGCTCCACGTGCATGCCGCATATAATGGGGCCCCCAAATTCATGCCGCAAGTCATGGGTGCCCCACATGCATGCCGCATGTCATCGGGGTCCCAAATGCATGCCGCATGTCATAGGGGCCCCACATGCATGGCACATGTCATGGGGGCCCCACATGCATGCCACATGTCATGGAGGCCCCAAATGCATGCCGCATGTCATGGGAGCCCCACATGCATGCCACATGTCATGGGGGCCCCAAATGAATGTCGCATGTCAAGGGGGCCCCACGTGCATGCCACATGTCATGGGGGCCCCACATGCATGCCGCATGTCATGGGGGCCCAAATGCTTGCCGCATGTCATGGGGGCCATAAATGCATGCCGCATGTCATGGGAGCCCCACATGCATGCCACATGTCATGGGGGCCCCAAATGAATGTCGCATGTCAAGGGGGCCCCACGTGCATGCCGCATGTCATGGGGACCCCAAATGCATTCCACATGTCATGGGGGCCCCACATGCATGCCGCATGTCATGGAGGCCCCAAATGCATGCCGCATGTCATGGGAGCCCCAAATGCATGCCGCATGTCATGGGAGCCCCACATGAATGTCGCATGTCAAGGGGGCCCCACGTGCATGCCGCATGTCATGGGGGCTCAAATGCTTGCCGCATGTCATGGGGGCCATAAATGCATGCCGCATGTCATGTGGGCCCAACAAGCATGCCGCATGTATTGGGGGCCCCAAATTCATGCAGCATGTCATAGGGGCCCCACATGCATGGAGCATTTCATGGGGGCCCCATTTGCATGCAGCATGTAATGGGGGATCCAAATGCATGCTGCACGTCATGGGGGCCCCGCAGGCATTCCACATGCCATGGGGGCCCCAAATAAATGCCGCATGTCATAGGGGCCCCACGTACATGGCGCATGTCATGGGTGCCCCACATGCATGCCACATGTCATTGGGGCCCCAAATGCATGCCGCATGTAATGGGGGCCCCACGTGCATGCCGCATGTCATGGGGGCCCCAAATGCATGCGCTTGTCATGGTGGCCCCAAATGCATGACTCATGTCATGGGGGCCCCACGTGCATGCCGCATGTCATGGGGGATCCAAACTCATGCCGCATGTCATTGGGGCCCCAAGCGTATGCCGCATGTCATAGGGGCCCCACATGCATGGAGCATGTCATGGGGGCCCCAAATGCATGCGGCATGTCATAGGGGCCCCACGTGCATACCACATGTCATGGGGGCCCCAAATGCATGCCGCATGTCCTGGGGGCCCCACAAGCATGCCGCATTTCATGGGGGACCCAAATGCATGCCGCATGTCATGGGGGCCCCAAATGCATGCCGCATGTCATGGCGGCCCCAAATGCATGACTCATGTCATGGGGGCCCCACGTGCATGCCGCATGTCATGGGGGATCCAAACTCATGCCGCATGTCATTGGGGCCCCAAGCGTATGCCGCATGTCATGGGGCCCCATGTGCATGCCACATGTAATGGGGGCTCCAAATGCATGCCGCATGTCCTGGGGGCCCCATATGCATGCCGCATTTCATGGGGGACCCACATGCATGCCGCATTTCATGGGGGACCCACATGCATGCCGCATGTCATGGGGGCCCCAAATGCATGCCGCATGTCATGGCGGCCCAAAATGCATGACTCATGTCATGGGGGATCCAAACTCATGCCGCATGTCATTGGGGCCCCAAGCATATGCCGCATGTCATGGGGGCCTCATGTTCATGCCACATGTAATGGGGGCCCCAAATGCATGCGGCATGTTATAGGGGCCCCACGTGCATGCCGCATGTCTCGGGCACCCCAAATGCATGCAGCATGTTATGGGGGCCCCACTTGCATGCCGCATGTCTCAGGTACCCCAAATGCATGCAGCATGTTACGCAGGCCCCAAATGCATGCCGCATGTCATGGGGGCCCAAATGCATGCCGCATGTCATGGGGGCCCCACATGCATACCGCATGTCATGGGGGCCCCAAATGCATGCCGCATGTAATGGGGCCCCCAAATTCATGCCGCATGTAATGGGGCCCCCAAATTCATGCCACATGTCATAGGGGCCCCATGTGCATGCCTCAAGTCATGGGGGCCCCAAATGCATGCCACATATCATGGGGGCCCCACATGCATGAAGCATATATTGGGGGCCCCAAATGCATGCCGCATGTCATGAGGGCCCCGCATGCATGCCGCATGTCATTGGGGCCCCGCAGGCATTCCGCATGTCATGGGGGCCTCACATGCATTCTGCATGTCATGGGGGTCCCACGTGCATGCTGAATGTCATTGGGGCCCCACGTACTTGCCGCATGTCATGGGGGCCCCACGTGCATGCCTCATGTCATAGGGGCCCCACGTGAATACCACATGTCATGGGGGCCCCAAATGCATGCCGCATGTCCTGGGGGCCCCACATGCATGTCGCATTTCATGGGGGGCCCAAATGCATGCCGCATGTCATGGGGGCCCCAAATGCATGCCGCATGTCATGGCAGTCCCAAATGCATGACTCATGTCATGGGGGCCCCACGTGCATGCCGCATGTCATGGGGGGTCCAAACTCATGCCGCATGTCATTGGGGCCCCAAGCGTATGCCGCATGTCATGGGGGCCCCATGTGCATGCCACATGTAATGGGGGCCCCAAATGCATGCGGCATGTCATAGGGGCCCAACGTGCATGCCGCATGTCTCGGGCACCCCAAATGCATGAAGCATGTTATGGGGGCCCCACGTGCATGCCGCATGTCTCAGGTACCCCAAATGCATGCAACATGTTATGCAGGCCCCAAATGCATGCCGCATGTCATGGGGCCCAAATGCATGCCGCATGTCATGGGGGCCCCATATGCATGCCACATGTCATGGGGACTCCACGTGCATGCCGCATATAATGGGGCCCGCAAATTCATGCCGCATGTCATAGGGGCCCCATCTGCATGGCGCAAGTCATGGTTGCCCCACATGCATGCCGCATGTTATCGGGGCCCCAAATGCATGCCTCAAGTCATGGGGGGCCCAAATGCATACCGCATATCATGGGAGCCCCAAATGCATGCCTCAAGTCATGGGGGCCCCAAATGCATGCAGCATGTCATAGAGGCCCCACATGCATGGTGCATGTCATGGGGGCCCCCCATGCATGCCTCAAGTCATGGGGGCCCCAAATGCATGCCACATATCATGGGGGCCCCACATGCTTGCCGCATATATTGGGGGCCCCAAATGCATGCTGCATGTCATGAGGGTCCCGCATGCATGACGCATGTCATTGGGGCCCCTCAGGCATTCCGCATGTCATGGGGGCCTCACGTGCATTCCGCATGTCATTGGGGCCCCACGTGCTTGCCGCATGTCATGGGGGCCCCATGTGCATGCCTCATGTCACGGGGGCCACGAATGCATGCTGCAAGTCATAGGGGCCCTACATGCATGGAGCATGTCATGGGGACCCCAAATGCATGCGGCGTCTCATAGGGGGGGCACGTGCATACCACATGTCATGGGGGCCCCAAATGCATGCCGCATGTCCTGGGGGCCCCACAAGCATACCGCATTTCATGGGGGACCCAATTGCATGCCGCATGTCATGGTGGCCGCAAATGCATGCCGCATGTCATGGGGGCCCCACGTGCATGCCGCATGTCATGGGGGATCCAAACTCATGCCGCATGTCATTGGGGCCCCAAGCGTATGCCGCATGTCATGGGGGCCCCATGTGCATGCCACATGTAATGGGGGCCCCAAATGCATGCGGCATGTCATAGCGGCCCAACGTGCATGCCGCATGTCTCGGGCACCCCAAATACATGCAGCATGTTATGGGGGCCCCAAGTGCAAGTCGCATGTCTCAGGTACCCCAAATGCATGCAGCATCTTATGCAGGCCCCAAATGCATGCCGCATGTCATGGGGGCCCAAATGCATGCCGCATGTCATGGGGGCCCCACATGCATGCCGCATGTCATGGGGGCCCCAAATGCATGCCGCATGTCATCGGGGCTCCACGTGCATGCCGCATGTAATGGGGCCCAAAAATTCATGCCGCATGTCATAGCGGCCCCATGTGCATGGCGCAAGTCATGGGTACCCAACATGCATGCCGCATGTCATCGGGGCCCCAAATGCATGCCTCAAGTCATGGGGTCCCAAATGCATGCTGCATATCATGGGGGCCCCAAATGCATGCAGCAAGTCCTGGGGGCCCCACGTGCATGTCGTATGTCTTGGGGGCCCCAAATGCATGCCGCATGTCATGGGGGCCCCAAATGCATGCCGCTTGTCATAGTGGCCCCACGTGCATGCCGCATGTCATGGGGGCCACACGTGCATGCCGCATGTCATGGGGCCCCCCAAATGCATGCAGCATGTCTTGGGGCCCACAAATGCATGCCGCATGTCATAGGGGCCCCACATGCATGGCACATTTCATGGGGGACCCAAATGCATGCCGCATGTCATGGGGGCCCCAAATGCATGCCGCATGTCATGGCGGCCCCAAATGCATGACTCATGTCATGGGGACCCCACGTGCATGCCGCATGTCATGGGGGATCCAAACTCATGCTGCATGTCATTGGGGCCCCAAGCGTATGCCGCATGTCATGGAGGCCCCATGTGCATGCCACATGTAATGGGGGCCCCAAATGCATGCGGCATGTCATAGGGGCCCCACGTGCATGCCGCATGTCTCTGGCACCCCAAATGCATGTAGCATGTTATGGGGGCCCCACTTGCATGCCGCATGTCTCAGGTACCCCAAGTGCATGCAGCATGTTATGCAGGCCCCAAATGCATGCGGCATGTCATAGGGGCCCCACGTGCATACCACATGTCATGGGGCCGCAAATGCATGCCGCATGTCCTGGGGGCCCCACATGCATGCCGCATTTCATGGAGGACCCAAATGCATGCCGCATGTCATGGGGGCCCAAATGCATGCCGCATGTCATTGCGGCCCCAAATGCATGACTCATGTCATGGGGGCCCCACGTGCATGCCGCATGTCATGGGGGATCCAAACTCATGTCGCATGTCATTGGGGCCCCATGTGCATGCCGCATGTCTCGGGCACCCCAAATGCATGCCGCATGTCTCAGGTACCCCAAATGCATAGAGCATGTTATGCAGGCCCCAAATGCATGCCGCATAATCATGGGGGCCCAAATGCATGCCACATGTCATGGGAGCCCCACATGCATGCCGCATGTCATGGGGGCCCCAAATGCATGCCGCATGTCATGGGGGCCCAAATGCTTGCCGCATGTCATGGGGGCCATAACTGCATGCCACATGTCATGGGGGCCCCACATGCATGCCGCATGTCATGGGGGATTCAAATGCATGCCGCATGTCATGGGGGTCCCACATGCGTGCCGCAAGTCATGGGGGCCCCAAATGCATGCAGCATGTCATGGGGGCCCCACGTGCATGCCGAATGTCTTGGGGCCCCAAATGCATGCCGCATGTCATAGTGGCCCCAAATGCATGCTGCATGTCATGAGGGCCCCACGTGCATGCCACATGTATTGGGGCCCCCAAATGAATGCCGCATGTCATGAGGGCTCCGCATGCATGCCGCATGTCATGAGGGCTCCGCATGCATGCCGCATGTCATGGGGGCCCCGCAGGTATTCCGCATGTCATGGGGGCCCCAAATGCATGCCGCATTTCATGGGGGCCCTAAGTGCATGTCGCATGTCATGGGGCCCCCCAAATGCATGCAGCATGTCTTGGGGCCCACAAATGCATGCCGCATGTCATAGGGGCCCCACATGCATGGAACATTTCATGGGGGCCCCACATGCATGCCTCAAGTCATGGGGGCCCCACATGCATGCCGCATGTCATGAGGGCCCCGCATGCATGCCGCATGTAATTGGGGCCCCGCAGGCATTCCGCATGTCATGGGGGCCTCACGTGCATTCCGCATATCATGGGGGCCCCACGTGCATGCTGCATGTCATTGGGGCCCCACGTGCTTGCCTCATGTCATGGGGGCCCAAATGCATGCCGCATGTCATGGGGGCCATAAATGCATGCCCATGTCATGGGTGCCCAACGTGCATGCCGCATGTATTGGGCACCCCAAATGCATGCCGCATGTCATGGCGGCCCAAAATGCATGACTCAGGTCATGGGGGCCCCACGTGCATGCCGCATGTCATGGGGTACCCAAATGCATGCGGCATGTCATAGGGGCCCCACGTGCATGCCGCATGTCTCGGGCACCCCAAATACATGCAGCATGTCATGGGGGCCCCACGTGCATGCCGCATGTCTCAGGTACCCCAAATGCATGCAGCATGTTATGCAGGCCCCATATGCATGCCGCATGTCATGGGGGCCCACATGCATGCCGTATGTCATGGGGGCCCCACATGCATGCTGCATGTAATGGGGGATCCAAATGCATGCTGCACGTCATGGGGGCCCCACGTGCTTGCCGCATGTCATGAGGGCCCCGCAGGTATTCCGCTTGTCATGGGGACCCCAAATTTGTGCCGCATGTCATGGGGGCCCCACGAGCATGCCGCATGTAATGGGAGCCACAAATGTATGTCGCATGTCATAGGGGCCCCACATGCATGGCGCATGTCATGGGGGGCCCACATGCATGCCGCATGTCATGGAGGCCCCACATGCATTCCTCATGTCAAGGGGGCCTCACGTGCATTCTGCATGACATGGGGGCCCCAAATGCTTGCAGCATGTCATGGGGGCCCCACATGCATGTCGCATGTCATGGGGGCCCCAAATGCATGCCTCAAGTCATGGGGGCCCCAAATGCATGCCACATATCATGTGGGCCCCACGTACATGCCGCATATATTGGGGGCCCCAAATGCATGCCGCATGTCATGGGGGCCCCGCAGGCATGAAGCATGTCATGGGGGCCCCAAAAGCATGCCGCATTTCATGGGGGCCACACGTGCATGCCGCATGTAAGGGGGATCCAAATGCATGCCGCATGTCTCGGGCACCCCAAATGCATGCAGCATGTTATGGGGGCCCCACGTGCATGCCGCATGTCTCAGGTACCCCAAATGCATAGAGCATGTTATGCAGGCCCCAAATGCATGCCGCATGTCATGGGGGCCCAAATGCATGCCACATGTCATGGGAGCCCCACATGCATGCCGCATGTCATAGGGGCCGCAAATGCATGCCGCATGTCATGGGGGCTCAAATGCTTGCCGCATGTCATGGGGGCCATAACTGCATGCCGAATGTCATGGGGGCCCCACGTGCATGCCGCATGTCATGGGGGATTCAAATGCATGCTGCATGTCATGGGGGTCCCACATGCGTGCCGCAAGTCATGGGGGCCCCAAATGCATGCCGCATATCATGGGGGCCCCAAACGCATGCAGCATGTCATGGGGGCCCCACGTGCATGCCGAATGTCTTGGGGCCCACAAATGCATGCCGCATGGCATAGGGCCCCACATGCATGGCGCATTTCATGGGGCCCCACATGCATGGCGCATGTCATGGGGGCCCCAAATGCATGCCGCATGTCATAGTGGCCCCAAATGCATGCTGCATGTCATGAGGGCCCCACGTGCATGCCACATGTATTAGGGCCCCCAAATGAATGCCGCATGTCATGAGGGCTCCGCATGCATGCCGCATGTCATGGGGGCCCCGCAGGTATTCCGCATGTCATGGGGGCCCCAAATGCATGCCGCATTTCATGGGGGCCCTAAGTGCATGTCGCATGTCATGGGGCCCCCCAAATGCATGCAGCATGTCTTGGGGCCCACATGCATGCCGCATGTCATGGGGGCCCCACATGCATGCTGCATGTAATGGGGGATCCAAATGCATGCTGCACGTCATGGGGGCCCCACGTGCTTGCCGCATGTCATGGGGGCCCTGCAGGTATTCCGCTTGTCATGGGGACCCCAAATTCGTGCCGCATGTCATGGGGGCCCCACGAGCATGCCGCATGTAATGGGAGCCACAAATGTATGTCGCATGTCATGGAGGCCCCACATGCATTCCTCATGTCAAGGGGGCCTCACGTGCATTCTGCATGACATGGGGGCCCCAAATGCTTGCAGCATGTCATGGGGGCCCCACATGCATGGCGCATGTCATGGGGGCCCCAAATGCATGCCTCAAGTCATGGGGGCCCCAAATGCATGCCACATATCATGTGGGTCCCACGTGCATGCCGCATATATTGGGGGCCCCAAATGCATGCCGCATGTCATGGGGGCCCCGCAGGCATGAAGCATGTCATGGGGGCCCAAAAAGCATGCCGCATTTCATGGGGGCCACACGTGCATGCCGCATGTAAGGGGGATCCAAATGCATGCCGCATGTCTCGGGCACCCCAAATGCATGCAGCATGTTATGGGGGCCCCACGTGCATGCCGCATGTCTCAGGTACCCCAAATGCATAGAGCATGTTATGCAGGCCCCAAATGCATGACGCATGTCATGGGGGCCCAAATGCATGCCACATGTCATGGGAGCCCCACATGCATGCCGCATGTCATTGGGGCCCCAAATGCATGCCGCATGTCATGGGGGCTCAAATGCTTGCCGCATGTCATGGGGGCCATAACTGCATGCCGCATGTCATGGGGGCCCCACGTGCATGCCGCATGTCATGGGGGATTCAAATGCATGCCGCATGTCATGGGGGTCCCACATGCGTGCCGCAAGTCATGGGGGCCCCAAATGCATGTCGCATATCATGGGGGCCCCAAACGCATGCAGCATGTCATGGGGGCCCCACGTACATGCCGAATGTCTTGGGGCCCACAAATGCATGCCGCATGGCATAGGGCCCCACATGCATGGCGCATTTCATGGGGCCCCACATGCATGGCGCATTTCATGGGGGCCCCAAATGCATGCCGCATGTCATAGTGGCCCCAAATGCATGCTGCATGTCATGAGGGCCCCACGTGCATGCCGCATGTATTGGGGGCCCCAAATGGATGCCGCATGTCATGAGGGCTCCGCATGCATGCCGCATGTCGTAGGGGCCCCACATGCATGGCGCATTTCATGGGGCCCCCACATGCATGGCACATTTCATGGGGGCCCTACATGCATGCCGCATGTCATGGGGGCCCCAAATGCATGCCTCAAGTAATGGGGGCCCCAAATGCATGCAGCATGTCATAGGGGCCCCACATGCATGGTGCATGTCATGACGGCCCCAAATGCATGACTCATGTCATGGGTGCCCCACGTGCATGCCGCATGTCATGGGGGGTCCAAACGCATGCAGCATGTCATGGGGGCCCCACGTGCATG
Source organism: Phyllobates terribilis (assembly GCF_046119375.1). Taxonomy (NCBI): domain Eukaryota; kingdom Metazoa; phylum Chordata; class Amphibia; order Anura; family Dendrobatidae; genus Phyllobates; species Phyllobates terribilis. Next base: position 2,694,749 of record NW_027362942.1, on the reverse strand, counting down.
CCGTATGTCTTGGGGCCCACAAATGCATGCCGCATGTCATGGGGACCCCAAATGCATGCCTCAAGTCATGGGGGCCCCAAATGCATGCCGCATGCCATAGTGGCCCCAAATGCATGCTGCTTGTCATGAGGGACCCACGTGCATGCCGCATGTCATGGGGGCCCCAAATGCATGGCTCAAGTCATGGGGGCCCCAAATGCATGCCGCATGTCATAGGGGCCCCACATGCATGGCGCATTTCATGGGGGCCCCACATGCATGGCACATTTCATGGGGGCCCTACATGCATGCCGCATGTCATGGGGGCCCCAAATGCATGCCTCAAGTCATGGGGACCCCAAATGCATGCAGCATGTCATAGGGGGTCCAAACTCATGCCGCATGTCATTGGGGCCCCAAGCGTATGCCGCATGTCATGGGGGCCCCATGTGCATGCCACATGTAATGGGGGCCCCAAATGCATGCGGCATGTCATAGGGGCCCCACGTGCATGCCACATGTCTCGGGTACCCCAAATGCATGAAGCATGTTACGGGGGCCCCACGTGCATGCCGCATGTCTCAGGTACCCCAAATGCATGCAGCATGTTATGCAGGCCCCAAATGCATGCCGCATGTCATGGGGCCCAAATGCATGCCACATGTCATGGGGGGCCCCCATGCATGCCGCGTGTCATGGGGGCTCCACGTGCATGCCGCATGTCATAGGGGCCCCATGTGCATGGCGCAAGTCATGTTTGCCCCACATGCATGCCGCATGTCATCGGGGCCCCAATTGCATGCCTCAAGTCATGGGGGCCCCAAATGCATGCCGCATATCATGGGGGCCCCAAACGCATGCAGCATGTCATGGGGGCCCCACGTGCATGCCGTATGTCTTGGGGCCCACAAATGCATGCCGCATGTTATGGGGACCCCAAATGCATGCCTCAAGTCATGGGGGCCCCAAATGCATGCCGCATGCCATAGTGGCCCCAAATGCATGCTGCTTGTCATGAGGGACCCACGTGCATGCCGCATGTCATGGGGGCCCCAAATGCATGGCTCAAGTCATGGGGGCCCCAAATGCATGCCACATATCATGGGGGCTCCACGTGCATGCTGCATATAATGGGGCCCCCAAATTCATGCCGCATGTCATAGGGGCCCCATGTGCATGGCGCAAGTCATGGTTGCCCCACATGCATGCCGCATGTCATCGGGGCCCCAAATGCATGCCTCAAGTCATGGGGGCCCCAAATGCATGCCGCATATCATGGGGGCCCCAAACGCATGCAGCATGTCATGGGGGCCCCACATGCATGCCGTATGTCTTGGGGCCCACAAATGCATGCCGCATGTCATGGGGACCCCAAATGCATGCCTCAAGTCATGGGGGCCCCAAATGCATGCCGCATGCCATAGTGGCCCCAAATGCATGCTGCTTGTCATGAGGGACCCACGTGCATGCCGCATGTCATGGGGGCCCCAAATGCATGGCTAAAATCATGGGGGCCCCAAATGCATGCCGCATGTCATGGGGGCCCCAAACGCATGCAGCATGTCATGGGGGCCCCACGTGCATGCCGAATGTCTTGGGGCCCACAAATGCATGCCGCATGGCATAGGGCCCCACATGCATGGCGCATTTCATGGGGCCCCACATGCATGGCGCATGTCATGGGGGGCCCAAATGCATGCCGCATGTCATAGTGGCCCCAAATGCATGCTGCATGTCATGAGGGCCCCACGTGCATGCCGCATGTATTGGGGGCCCCAAATGGATGCCGCATGTCATGAGGGCTCCGCATGCATGCCGCATGTCATGGGGACCCCGCAGGTATTCCGCATGTCATGGGGGCCCCAAATGCATGCCGCTTTTCATGGGGGCCCTAAGTGCATGTCGCATGTCATGGGGCCCCCCAAATGCATGCAGCATGTCTTGGGGCCCACAAATGCATGCCGCATGCCATAGGGGCCCCACATGCATGGCACATTTCATGGGGGCCCCACATGCATGGCACATTTCATGGGGGCCCTACATGCATGCCGCATGTCATGGGGGCCCCAAATGCATGCCTCAAGTCATGGGGGCCCCAAATGCATGCAGCATGTCATAGGGGCCCCACATGCATGGTGCATGTCATGGCGGCCCCAAATGCATGACTCATGTCATGGGGGCCCCACGTGCATGCCGCATGTCATGGGGGGTCCAAACTCATGCCGCATGTCATTGGGGCCCCAAGCATATGCCGCATGTCATGGGGGCCCCATGTGCATGCCACATGTAATGGGGGCCCCAAATGCATGCGGCATGTCATAGGGGCCCCACGTGCATGCCACATGTCTCGGGCACCCCAAATGCATGAAGCATGTTACGGGGGCCCCACGTGCATGCCGCATGTCTCAGGTACCCCAAATGCATGCAGCATGTTATGCAGGCCCCAAATGCATGCCGCATGTCATGGGGCCCAAATGCATGCCGCATGTCATGGGGGCCCCCCATGCATGCCGCGTGTCATGGGGGCTCCACGTGCATGCCGCATATAATGGGGCCCCCAAATTCATGCCGCATGTCATAGGGGCCCCATGTGCATGGCGCAAGTCATGGTTGCCCCACATGCATGCCGCATGTCATCGGGGCCCCAAATGCATGCCTCAAGTCATGGGGGCCCCAAATGCATGCCGCATGCCATAGTGGCCCCAAATGCATGCTGCTTGTCATGAGGGACCCACGTGCATGCCGCATGTCATGGGGGCCCCAAATGCATGGCTCAAGTCATGGGGGCCCCAAATGCATGCCACATATCATGGGGGCTCCACGTGCATGCTGCATATAATGGGGCCCCCAAATTCATGCCGCATGTCATAGGGGCCCCATGTGCATGGCGCAAGTTATGGTTGCCCCACATGCATGCCGCATGTCATCGGGGCCCCAAATGCATGCCTCAAGTCATGGGGGCCCCAAATGCATGCCGCATATCATGGGGGCCCCAAACGCATGCAGCATGTCATGGGGGCCCCACATGCATGCCGTATGTCTTGGGGCCCACAAATGCATGCCGCATGTCATAGGGGCCCCACATGCATGGCGCATTTCATGGGGGCCCCACATGCATGGCACATTTCATGGGGGCCCTACATGCATGCCGCATGTCATGGGGGCCCCAAATGCATGCCTCAAGTCATGGGGGCCCCAAATGCATGCAGCATGTCATAGGGGCCCCACATGCATGGTGCATGTCATGACGGCCCCAAATGCATGACTCATGTCATGGGTGCCCCACGTGCATGCCGCATGTCATGGGGGGTCCAAACGCATGCAGCATGTCATGGGGGCCCCACGTGCATGCCGTATGTCTTGGGGCCCACAAATGCATGCCGCATGTCATGGGGACCCCAAATGCATGCCTCAAGTCATGGGGGCCCCAAATGCATGCTGCTTGTCATGAGGGACCCACGTGCATGCCGCATGTCATGGGGGCCCCAAATGCATGGCTCAAGTCATGGGGGCCCCAAATGCATGCCGCATGTCATAGGGGCCCCACATGCATGGCGCATTTCATGGGGGCCCCACATGCATGGCACATTTCATGGGGGCCCTACATGCATGCCGCATGTCATGGGGGCCCCAAATGCATGCCTCAAGTCATGGGGACCCCAAATGCATGGCTCAAGTCATGGGGGCCCCAAATTCATGCCACATATCATGGGGGCTCCACGTGCATGCTGCATATAATGGGGCCCCCAAATTCATGCCGCATGTCATAGGGGCCCCATGTGCATGGCGCAAGTCATGGTTGCCCCACATGCATGCCGCATGTCATCGGGGCCCCAAATGCATGCCTCAAGTCATGGGGGCCCCAAATGCATGCCGCATATCATGGGGGCCCCAAACGCATGCAGCATGTCATGGGGGCCCCACATGCATGCCGTATGTCTTGGGGCCCACAAATGCATGCCGCATGTCATGGGGACCCCAAATGCATGCCTCAAGTCATGGGGGCCCCAAATGCATGCCGCATGCCATAGTGGCCCCAAATGCATGCTGCTTGTCATGAGGGACCCACGTGCATGCCGCATGTCATGGGGGCCCCAAATGCATGGCTCAAATCATGGGGGCCCCAAATGCATGCCGCATGTCATGGGGGCCCCAAACGCATGCAGCATGTCATGGGGGCCCCACGTGCATGCCGAATGTCTTGGGGCCCACAAATGCATGCCGCATGGCATAGGGCCTCACATGCATGGCGCATTTCATGCGGCCCCACATGCATGGCGCATGTCATGGGGGCCCCAAATGCATGCCGCATGTCATAGTGGCCCCAAATGCATGCTGCATGTCATGAGGGCCCCACGTGCATGCCGCATGTATTGGGGGCCCCAAATGGATGCCGCATGTCATGAGGGCTCCGCATGCATGCCGCATGTCATGGGGGCCCCAAATGCATGCCTCAAGTCATGGGGGCCCCAAATGCATGCAGCATGTCATAGGGGCCCCACATGCATGGTGCATGTCATGGCGGCCCCAAATGCATGACTCATGTCATGGGGGCCCCACGTGCATGCCGCATGTCATGGGGGGTCCAAACTCATGCCGCATGTCATTGGGGCCCCAAGCATATGCCGCATGTCATGGGGGCCCCATGTGCATGCCACATGTAATGGGGGCCCCAAATGCATGCCGCATGTCATGGGGGCCCCAAATGCATGCCTCAAGTCATGGGGGCCCCAAATGCATGCAGCATGTCATAGGGGCCCCACATGCATGGTGCATGTCATGGCGGCCCCAAATGCATGACTCATGTCATGGGGGCCCCACGTGCATGCCGCATGTCATGGGGGGTCCAAACTCATGCCGCATGTCATTGGGGCCCCAAGCATATGCCGCATGTCATGGGGGCCCCATGTGCATGCCACATGTAATGGGGGCCCCAAATGCATGCGGCATGTCATAGGGGCCCCACGTGCATGCCACATGTCTCGGGCACCCCAAATGCATGAAGCATGTTACGGGGGCCCCACGTGCATGCCGCATGTCTCAGGTACCCCAAATGCATGCAGCATGTTATGCAGGCCCCAAATGCATGCCGCATGTCATGGGGCCCAAATGCATGCCGCATGTCATGGGGGCCCCCCATGCATGCCGCGTGTCATGGGGGCTCCACGTGCATGCTGCATATAATGGGGCCCCCAAATTCATGCCGCATGTCATAGGGGCCCCATGTGCATGGCGCAAGTCATGGTTGCCCCACATGCATGCCGCATGTCATCGGGGCCCCAAATGCATGCCTCAAGTCATGGGGGCCCCAAATGCATGCCGCATGCCATAGTGGCCCCAAATGCATGCTGCTTGTCATGAGGGACCCACGTGCATGCCGCATGTCATGGGGGCCCCAAATGCATGGCTCAAGTCATGGGTGCCCCACCTGCATGCCGCATGTCATTGGGGCCCCAATTGCATGCCGCATGCCATAGGGGCCCCACATGCATGGCGCATGTCATGGGGGCCCCAAATGCATGCCGCATGTTATGGGGGCCCCATGTGCATGCCACATGTCATGGGGGCACCAAATGCATGCCGCATGTAATGGGGGCCCCACGTGCATGCCGCATGTCATGGGGGCCCCAAATGCATGCAGCATGTCATGGGGGGCCCACGTGCATGCCACATGTCATGGGGGGCCCACATGCATGCAGCATGTCATGGGGGCCCCACTTGCATGCATCATGTAATGGGGCTCCCACATGCATGCAGCATGTCATGAGGGCCCCACATGCATGCCGCATGTCATGGGGGTCCCACGTGCATGCTGCATGTCATTGGGGCCCCACGTGCTTGCCGCATGTCACGAGGGCCACAAATGTATGCCGCATGTCATGGGGGCCCCACGTGCATGCCGCATGTCATGGGGCCCCCCAAATGCATGCAGCATGTCATGGGGGCCCCACGTGCATGCCACATGTCATGGGGAGCCCACATGCATGCCGCATATCATAGGGGCCCCACATGCATGGAGCATGTCATGGGGCCCCACGTGCATGCCGCATGTCATGGGGGATCCAAACTCATGCCGCATGTCATGGGGGCTCCACGTGCATGCCGCATTTCATGGGGGACCCAAATGCATGCCGCATGTCATGGGGCCCCCAAATGCATGTCGCATGTCATGGGGGCCCCACGTGCATGCTGCATGTCATGGGGGCCCCAAATGAATGCCTCATGTCATGGGGGCCCCAAATGCATGCCGCATGTCATGGGGCCCCCCAAATGCATGCAACATGTCTTGGGGCCCACAAATGCATGCCGCATGTCATAGGGGCCCCACATGCATGGCGTATTTCATGGGGGCCCCAAATGCGTGCCGCATATCATGGGGGCCCCAAATTCATGCCGCAAGTCATGGGGGGCATAAATGCATGCCGCATGTCAAGGGGGCACCACGTGCATGACGCATGTCATGGGGACCCACATGCATGCCGCATGTCATGGAGGCCCCCATGACATGCGGCAAGCATTTGGGCCCCACATGCATGCTGCATGCCATGGGGCCCCCAAATGCATGCCGCATGTCAAGGGGGTCCCACATGCATGCCGCATGTCATGGGGGCCCAAATGCTTGCCGCATGTCATTGGGGCCCCACATGCATGCCGTATGTCATGGGGCCCAAAAGCTTGCCGCATGTCATGGGGGCCATAAATGCATGCCGCATGTCATGGGAGCCCCACATGAATGTCGCATGTCAAGGGGGCCCAACGTGCATGCCGCATGTATTGGGGGCCCCAAATTCATGCCACATGTCATGGGGGCCCCGCAGGCATTCCGCATGTCATGGGGGCCCCAAATGCATGCCACATGTCATGGGGGCCCCACGTGCATGCCGCATGTCATGGGGGATTCAAATGCATGCCGCATGTCATGGGGGTCCCACATGCATGCCGCATGTCATGGGGGCCCCAAATGCATGCCTCAAGTCATGGGGGCCCCAAATTCATGCCGCATGTCATTGGGGCCCCACATGCATGCCGCATGTCATGGGGTCCCCACATGCATGCCGCATGTCATGGGGGCTAAAATGCTTGCCGCATGTCATGGGGGCCATAAATGCATGCCGCATGTCATGGGGGCCCAACAAGCATGCCGCATGTATTGGGGGCCCCAAATTCATGCAGCATGTCATAGGGGCCCCACATGCATGGCGCATTTCATGGGGGCCCCACTTGCATGCAGCATGTAATGGGGGATCCAAATGCATGCTGCACGTCATGGGGGCCCCACGTGCATGCCGCATGTCATGGGGGCCCCTGCAGGCATTCCACATGTCATGGGGGCCCCAAATAAATGCTGCATTTCATGGGGGGCCCCACGTGCATGCCGCATGTCATGGGGCCCCACAAATGGATGCCCCATGTCATAGGGGCCCCACATGCATGCCGCATATCATTGGGGCCCCAAATGCATGCAGCATGTCATTCGGGCCCCACGTGCATGCCACATGTCATTGGGGGCCCACATGCATGCCGCATGTCATGGGGGCCACACTTGCATGCAGCATGTAATGGGGATCCAAATGCATGACGCATGTCATGGGGGCCCCAAATGCATGCGGCATGTCATAGTGGCCCCACGTGCATACCACATGTCATGGGGGCCCCACATGCATGCCCCATGTCATGGAGGCCCAAATGCATGACGCATGTCATGAATGCTCCACGTGCATGCCGCATGTAATGGGGCCCCCAAATTCATGTCGCATGTCATAGGGGCCACACGTGCATTCCGCATGTCATGGGGGCCCCAAATGCATGCCGCATGTCATGGGGGCCCCACGTGCATGCCGCATGTCTTGGGGCCCACAAATGCATGCCGCATGTCATAGGGGCCCCACATGCATGGTGCATTTCATGGGGGCCCTACATGCATGCCGCATGTCATGGGGGCCCCAAATGCATGCCTCATGTCATGGGGGCCTCAAATGCATGCCGCATGTTATAGTGGTTTCCAAATGCATGCTGCATGTCATGAGGGGCCCACGTGCATGCCTCCAGTCATGGGGGCCCCAAATGCATGGCACATATCATGGGGGCCCCACGTGCATGCTGCATATATTGGGGGCCCCAAATGCATGCCACATGTCATGAGGGCCCCGCTTGCATGCCGCATGTCATTGGGGCCCCGCAGGCATTCCGCATGTCATGGGGGCCCCACGTACATGCTGCATGTCATTGGGGCCCCACGTGCTTGCCGCATTTAATGGGGGACGCAAATGCATGCATGCCGCATGCCATTGGGGCCCCGCAGGCATTCCGCATGTCATGGGTGCCTCACGTGCATTTCGCATGTCATGGGGGCCCCACGTACATGCTGCATGTCATTGGGGCCCCACGTGCTTGCCGCATGTCATGGGGCCCCCCAAATGCAGGCCGCATGTCACAGGGGTCCCACATGCATGCCGCATGTCATGGGGGCCCCAAATGCATGCCGCATGTCATAGTGGCCCCAAATACATGCGGCATGTCATAGGGGCCCTACGTGCATAACACATGTCATGGGGTCCCCAAATGCATGCCGCATATCCTGGTGGCCCCACGTGAATGCCGCATGTCATGGGGGATCCAAACTCATGCCGCATGTCATGGGGGTCCCATGTGCATGCCACTTGTAATGGGGACCCCAAATGCATGCGGCATGTCATAGGGGCCCCACATGCATGCCGCATTTCATGGGGGACCCAAATGCATGCGCATGTCATGGGGCACCAAATGCATGTCGCATGTCATGGGGGACCCACATGCATGCTGCATGTCATGGGGGCCCCAATTGCATACCGCATGTCATGGGGCCCCCCAAATGCATGCAGCATGTCTTGGTGCCCACAAATGCATGCCGCATGTCATAGGGGCCCCACATGCATGGCGCATTTCATGGGGCCCCCACATGCATACGCATGTCATGGGGGCCTCAAATGCGTGCCGCATATCATGGGGGCCCCAAATGCATGCCGCATGTCATGGGGGCCCACATGCATGCCGCATGTCATGGGGGCACCACTTGCATGCAGCATGTAATGGGGGCACCACTTGCATGCAGCATGTAATGGGGGATCCAAATGTATGACGCATGTCATGGGGGTCCCACATGCATGCCGCATGTCATGGGGGCCCACATGCATGCCGCATGTCATGGGGGCACCACTTGCATGCAGCATGTAATGGGGGATCCAAATGCATGACGCATGTCAAGGGGACCCCACGTGCATGCCGCATGTCATGGGGACCCACATGCATGCCGCATGTCACGGAGGCCCCCATGACATGCGACAAGCGTTTGAGCCCCACATGCATGCCGCACGCCATGGGGCCCCCAAATGCATGCCGCATGTCATGGGGGCCCAAATGCTTGCCGCATGTCATGGGGGCCATAAATGGATGCCGCATGTCATGGGAGCCCCACATGCATGCCACATGTCATGGGGGATTCAAATGCATGCCGCATGTCATTTGGGTCCCACATGCATGCCGCATGTCATGGGGGCCCCAAATGCATGCCTCAAGTCATGGGGGCCCCAAATGCATGCCGCATGTCATTGGGGCCCCACATGCATGCCGCATGTCATGGGGTCCCCCACATGCATGCCGCATGTCATGGGGGCTCAAATGCTTGCCGCATGTCATGGGGGCCATAAATGCATGCCGCATGTCATGGGGGCCCAACAAGCATGCCGCATGTATTGGGGGCCCCAAATTCATGCAGCATGTCATAGGGGCCCGACATGCATGGCGCATTTCATGGGGGCCCCACTTGCATGCAGCATGTAATGGGGGATCCAAATGCATGCTGCACGTCATGGGGGCCCCACGTGCATGCTGCATGTCATGGGGGCCCCGCAGGCATTCCACATGTCATGGGGGCCCCAAATAAATGCTGCATTTCATGGGGGCCCCACGTGCATGCCGCATGTCATGGGGCCCCCCAAATGGATGCCGCATGTCATAGGGGCCCCACATGCATGCCGCATATCATGGGGGCCCCAAATGCATGCAGCATGTCAAAGTGGCCCCACGTGCATACCACATGTCATGGGGGCCCCACATGCATGCCGCATGTCATGGGGGCCCAAATGCATGACGCATGTCATGGATGCTCCACGTGCATGCCGCATGTAATGGGGCCCCCAAATTCATGTTGCATGTCATAGGGGCCCCACGTGCATTCCGCATGTCATGGGGGCCCCAAATGCATGCCGCATGGTTTCCAAATGCATGCTGCATGTCATGAGGGGCCACGTGCATGCCGCAAGTCATGGGGGCCCCAAATGCATGCCACATGTCATGAGGGCCCCGCTTGCATGCCGCATGTCATTGGGGCCCCGCAGGCATTCCGCATGTCATGGGGGCCCCACGTACATGCTGCATGTCATTGGGGCCCCACGTGCTTGCCGCATTTAATGGGGGACGCAAATGCATGCATGCCGCATGTCATTGGGGCCCCGCAGGCATTCCGCATGTCATGGGTGCCTCACGTGCATTCCGCATGTCATGGGGGCCCCACGTACATGCTGCATGTCATTGGGGCCCCACGTGCTTGCCGCATGTCATGGGACCCCCCAAATGCAGGCCGCATGTCACAGGGGTCCCACATGCATGCCGCATGTCATGGGGGCCCCAAATGCATGCCGCATGTCATAGTGGCCCCAAATACATGCGGCATGTCATAGGGGCCCTACGTGCATAACACATGTCATGGGGGCCCCAAATGCATGCCGCATATCCTGGTGGCCCCACGTGAATGCCGCATGTCATGGGGGATCCAAACTCATGCCGCATGTCATGGGGGTCCCATGTGCATGCCACTTGTAATGGGGACCCCAAATGCATGCGGCATGTCATAGGGGCCCCACGTGCATGCCGCATGTCTCGGGCACCCCAAATTCATGCCGCATGTCATAGGAGCCCCACGTGCATGGCTCAAATCATGGGTGCCCCACATGCATGCCGCATGTCATCGGGGCCCCAAATGCATGCCGCATGTCATAGGGGCCCCACATGCATGCCGCATTTCATGGGGGACCCAAATGCATGCCGCATGTCATGGGGCACCAAATGCATGTCGCATGTCATGGGGGACCCACATGCATGCTGCATGTCATGGGGGCCCCAAATGCATACCGCATGTCATGGGGCCCCCCAAATGCATGCAGCATGTCTTGGTGCCCACAAATGCATGCCGCATGTCATAGGGGCCCCACATGCATGGCGCATTTCATGGGGCCCCCACATGCATACGCATGTCATGGGGGCCTCAAATGCGTGCCGCATATCATGGGGGCCCCAAATGCATGCCGCATGTCATGGGGGCCCACATGCATGCCGCATGTCATGGGGGCACCACTTGCATGCAGCATGTAATGGGGGCACCACTTGCATGCAGCATGTAATGGGGGATCCAAATGTATGACGCATGTCATGGGGGTCCCACATGCATGCCGCATGTCATGGGGGCCCACATGCATGCCACATGTCATGGGGGCACCACTTGCATGCAGCATGTAATGGGGGATCCAAATGCATGACGCATGTCAAGGGGACCCCACGTGCATGCCGCATGTCACGGAGGCCCCCATGACATGCGACAGGCGTTTGAGCCCCACATGCATGCCGCATGCCATGGGGCCCCCAAATGCATGCCGCATGTCATGGGGGCCCAAATGCTTGCCGCATGTCATGGGGGCCATAAATGGATGCCGCATGTCATGGGAGCCCCACATGCATGCCACATGTCATGGGGGATTCAAATGCATGCCGCATGTCATTTGGGTCCCACATGCATGCCGCATGTCATGGGGGCCCCAAATGCATGCCTCAAGTCATGGGGGCCCCAAATGCATGCCGCATGTCATTGGGGCCCCACATGCATGCCGCATGTCATGGGGTCCCCACATGCATGCCGCATGTCATGGGGGCTCAAATGCTTGCCGCATGTCATGGGGGCCATAAATGCATGCCGCATGTCATGGGGGCCCAACAAGCATGCCGCATGTATTGGGGGCCCCAAATTCATGCAGCATGTCATAGGGGCCCGACATGCATGGCGCATTTCATGGGGGCCCCACTTGCATGCAGCATGTAATGGGGGATCCAAATGCATGCTGCACGTCATGGGGGCCCCACGTGCATGCCGCATGTCATGGGGGCCCCGCAGGCATTCCACATGTCATGGGGGCCCCAAATAAATGCTGCATTTCATGGGGGCCCCACGTGCATGCCGCATGTCATGGGGCCCCCCAAATGGATGCCGCATGTCATAGGGGCCCCACATGCATGCTGCATGTCATGGGGGCCCCAAATGCATACCGCATGTCATGGGGCCCCCCAAATGCATGCAGCATGTCTTGGTGCCCACAAATGCATGCCGCATGTCATAGGGGCCCCACATGCATGGCGCATTTCATGGGGCCCCCACATGCATACGCATGTCATGGGGGCCTCAAATGCGTGCCGCATATCATGGGGGCCCCAAATGCATGCCGCATGTCATGGGGGCCCACATGCATGCCGCATGTCATGGGGGCACCACTTGCATGCAGCATGTAATGGGGGCACCACTTGCATGCAGCATGTAATGGGGGATCCAAATGTATGACGCATGTCATGGGGGTCCCACATGCATGCCGCATGTCATGGGGGCCCACATGCATGCCACATGTCATGGGGGCACCACTTGCATGCAGCATGTAATGGGGGATCCAAATGCATGACGCATGTCAAGGGGACCCCACGTGCATGCCGCATGTCACGGAGGCCCCCATGACATGCGACAGGCGTTTGAGCCCCACATGCATGCCGCATGCCATGGGGCCCCCAAATGCATGCCGCATGTCATGGGGGCCCCGCAGGCATTCCACATGTCATGGGGGCCCCAAATAAATGCTGCATTTCATGGGGGCCCCACGTGCATGCCGCATGTCATGGGGCCCCCCAAATGGATGCCGCATGTCATAGGGGCCCCACATGCATGCCGCATATCATGGGGGCCCCAAATGCATGCAGCATGTCAAAGTGGTCCCACGTGCATACCACATGTCATGGGGGCCCCACATGCATGCCGCATGTCATGGGGGCCCAAATGCATGACGCATGTCATGGATGCTCCACGTGCATGCCGCATGTAATGGGGCCCCCAAATTCATGTTGCATGTCATAGGGGCCCCACGTGCATTCCGCATGTCATGGGGGCCCCAAATGCATGCCGCATGGTTTCCAAATGCATGCTGCATGTCATGAGGGGCCCACGTGCATGCCGCAAGTCATGGGGGCCCCAAATGCATGCCACATATCATGGGGGCCCCACGTGCATGCTGCATATATTGGGGGCCCCAAAAGTATGGCACATGTCATAAGGGCCCCGCTTGCATGCCGCATGTCATTGGGGCCCCACAGGCATTCCGCATGTCATGGGGGCCCCAAGTACATGCTGCATGTCATTGGAGCCCCACTTGCTTGCCGCATTTAATGGGGGACGCAAATGCATGCATGCTGCATGTCATTGGGGCCCCGCAGGCATTCCGCATGTCATGGGGGCCCCACGTGCATGCCGCATGTCATGGGGGCCCCACATGCATGCCGCATGTCATGGGGGATCCAAACTCATGCTGCATGTCATTGGGGCCCCAAGCGTATGCCGCATGTCATGGAGGCCCCATGTGCATGCCACTTGTAATGGGGGCCACAAATGCATGCGGCATGTCATAGGGGCCCCACGTGCATGCCGCATGTCTCGGGCACCCCAAATTCATGCCGCATGTCATAGGGGCCCCACGTGCATGGCGCAAATCATGGGTGCCCCACATGCATGCCGCATGTCATCGGGGCCCCAAATGCATGCAGCATGTCATAGGGGCCCCACATGCATGCCGCATTTCATGGGGGACCCAAATGCATGCCGCATGTCATGGGGCCCCAAATGCATGTCGTATGTCATGGGGGACCCACATGCATGCTGCATGTCATGGGGGCCCAAATGCATACCGCATGTCATGGGGGCCCCAAATGCATGCCGCATGTCATGGGGCCCCCCAAATGCATGCAGCATGTCTTGGTGCCCAAAAATGCATGCCGCATGTCATAGGGGCCCCACATGCATGGCGCTTTTCATGGGGCCCCCACATGCATGCGCATGTCATGGGGGCCTCAAATGCGTGCCGCATATCATGGGGGCCCCAAATGCATGCCGCATGTCATGGGGGCCCACATGCATGCCGCATGTCATGGGGGCACCACTTGCATGCAGCATGTAATGGGGGCACCACTTGCATGCAGCATGTAATGGGGGATCCAAATGTATGACGCATGTCATGGGGGTCCCACATGCATGCCGCATGTCATGGGGGCCCACATGCATGCCGCATGTCATGGGGGCACCACTTGCATGCAGCATGTAATGGGGATCCAAATGCATGACGCATGTCAAGGGGGCCCCACGTGCATGCCGCATGTCATGGGGCCCCACGTGCATGCCGCATGTCATGGGGACCCCACATGCATGCCGCATGTCATGGGGGCCCCACATGCATGCCACATGTCTCAGGTACCCCAAATGCATGCAGCATGTTATGCATGCCCCAAATGCATGCCGCATGTCATGGGGGCCCCACATGCATGCCGCATGTCATGGGGGCCCCACATGCATGCCGCATGTCATGGGGGCCCCACGTGCTTGGCGCAAGTCATGGGGGCCCCACGTGCTTGGCGCAAGTCATGGGTGCCCCACATGCATGCCGCATGTCATCGGGGCCCTAAATGCATGCCGCATGTCATAGGGGCCCCACATGCATGACGCATGTCATGGGGGCCCCACATGCATGCCGCATGTCACGGAGGCCCCAAATGCATGCCGCATGTCATGGGAGCCCCACATGAATGTCGCATGTCAAGGGGGCCCCACGTGCATGCCGCATGTCATGGGGATACCAAATGCATGCCGCATGTCATGGGGCCATAAATGCATGCCGCATGTCATGGGGGCCCCACGTGCATGCCACATGTCATTGGGGGCCCACATGCATGCCGCATGTCATGGGGACCACACTTGCATGCAGCATGTAATGGGGAGCCAAATGCATGACGCATGTCATGGGGGCCCCAAATGCATGCGGCATGTCATAGTGGCCCCACGTGCATACCACATGTCATGGGGGCCCCACATGCATGCCGCATGTCATGGGGGCCCAAATGCATGACGCATGTCATGGATGCTCCACGTGCATGCCGCATGTAATGGGGCCCCCAAATTCATGTTGCATGTCATAGGGGCCCCACGTGCATTCCGCATGTCATGGGGGCCCCAAATGCATGCCGCATGTCATGGGGGCCCCACGTGCATGCCGCATGTCTTGGGGCCCACAAATGCATGCCGCATGTCATGGGGGCCCCACATGCATGGCGCATTTCATGGGGGCCCTACATGCATGCCGCATGTCATGGGGGCCCCAAATGCATGCATCATGTCATGGGGGCCCCAAATGCATGCCGCATGTCATAGTGTTTTCCAAATGCATGCTGCATGTCATGATGGGCCACGTGCATGCCGCAAGTCATGGGGGCCCCAAATGCATGCCACATATCATGGGGGCCCCACGTGCATGCTGCATATATTGGGGGCCCCAAATGCATGCCACATGTCATGAGGGCCCCGCTTGCATGCCGCATGTCATTGGGGCCCCGCAGGCATTCCGCATGTCATGGGGGCCCCACATACATGCTGCATGTCATTGGGGCCCCACGTGCTTGCTGCATTTAATGGGGGACGCAAATGCATGCATGCCGCATGTCATTGGGGCCCCGCAGGCATTCCGCATGTCATGGGGGCCTCACGTGCATTCCGCATGTCATGGGGGCCCCACGTACATACTGCATGTCATTGGGGCCCCACGTGCTTGCCGCATGTCATGAGGGCCCCACGTGCATGCCGCATGTCATAGGGGCCCCACGTGCATGCCGCATGTCATGGGGGCCCCGCAGGCATTCCACATGTCATGGGGCCCCCAAATAAATGCTGCATTTCATAGGGGCCCCACGTGCATGCCGCATGTCATGGGGGCCCCAAATGCATGCAGCATGTCATAGTGGCCCCACGTGCATACCACATGTCATGGGGGCCCCACATGCATGCCGCATGTCATGGGGGCCCAAATGCATGACGCATGTCATGGATGCTCCACGTGCATGCCGCATGTAATGGGGCCCCCAAATTCATGTCGCATGTCATAGGGGCCCCACGTGCATTCCGCATGTCATGGGGGCCCCAAATGCATGCCGCATGTCATGGGGGCCCCACGTGCATGCCGCATGTCTTGGGGCCCACAAATGCATGCCGCATGTCATAGGGGCCCCACATGCATGGCGCATTTCATGGGGGCCCTACATGCATGCCGCATGTCATGGGGGCCCCAAATGCATGCCTCATGTCATGGGGGCCCCAAATGCATGCCGCATGTCATAGTGGTTTCCAAATGCATGCTGCATGTCATGAGGGGCCACGTGCATGCCGCAAGTCATGGGGGCCCCAAATGCATGCCACATATCATGGGGGCCCCACGTGCATGCTGCATATATTGGGGGCCCCAAAAGCATGGCACATGTCATAAGGGCCCCGCTTGCATGCCGCATGTCATTGGGGCCCCGCAGGCATTCCGCATGTCATGGGGGCCCCACGTACATGCTGCATGTCATTGGAGCCCCACTTGCTTGCCGCATTTAATGGGGGACGCAAATGCATGCATGCCGCATGTCATTGGGGCCCCGCAGGCATTCCGCATGTCATGGGGGCCTCACGTGCATTCCGCATGTCATGGGGGGCCCACGTACATGCTGCATGTCATTGGGGCCCCACGTGCTTGCCGCATGTCATGGGTGCCCCAAATGCATGCCACATGTCATGGGGGCTCCACGTGCATGCCGCATTTCATGGGGGACCCAAATGCATGCCGCATGTCATGGGGGACCCAAATGCATGCCGCATGTCATGGGTGCCCCAAATGCATGCCACATGTCATGGGGGCTCCACGTGCATGCCGCATTTCATGGGGGACCCAAATGCATGCCGCATGTCATGGGGGCCCCAAATGAATGCCTCATGTCATGGGGGCCCCAAATGCATGCCGCATGTCATGGGGCCCCCCAAATGCATGCAACATGTCTTGGGGCCCACAAATGCATGCCGCATGTCATAGGGGCCCCACATGCATGGCGTATTTCATGGGGGCCCCAAATGCGTGCCGCATATCATGGGGGCCCCAAATTCATGCCGCAAGTCATGGGGGGCATAAATGCATGCCGCATGTCAAGGGGGCCCCACGTGCATGACGCATGTCATGGGGACCCACATGCATGCCGCATGTCATGGAGGCCCCCATGACATGCGGCAAGCATTTTGGCCCCACATGCATGATGCATGCCATGGGGCCCCCAAATGCATGCCGCATGTCAAGGGGGTCCCACATGCATGCCGCATGTCATGGGGGCCCCACATGCATGCCGAATGTCATGGGGCCCAAAAGCTTGCCGCATGTCATGGGGGCCATAAATGCATGCCGCATGTCATGGAGGCCCAAATGCATGACGCATGTCATGGATGCTCCACGTGCATGCCGCATGTAATGGGGCCCCCAAATTCATGTCGCATGTCATAGGGGCCCCACGTGCATTCCGCATGTCATGGGGGCCCCACGTGCATGACGCATGTCTTGGGGCCCACAAATGCATGCCGCATGTCATAGGGGCCCCACATGCATGGTGCATTTCATGGGGGCCCTACATGCATGCCGCATGTCATGGGGGCCCCAAATGCATGCCTCATGTCATGGGGGCCTCAAATGCATGCCGCATGTTATAGTGGTTTCCAAATGCATGCTGCATGTCATGAGGGGCCCACGTGCATGCCTCCAGTCATGGGGGCCCCAAATGCATGCCACATATCATGGGGGCCCCACGTGCATGCTGCATATATTGGGGGCCCCAAATGCATGCCACATGTCATGAGGGCCCCGCTTGCATGCCGCATGTCATTGGGGCCCCGCAGGCATTCCGCATGTCATGGGGGCCCCACGTACATGCTGCATGGCATTGGGGCCCCACGTGCTTGCCGCATTTATTGGGGGACGCAAATGCATGCATGCCGCATGTCATTGGGGCCCCGCAGGCATTCCGCATGTCATGGGGGCCTCACGTGCATTCCGCATGTCATGGGGGCCCCACGTACATGCTGCATGTCATTGGGGCCCCACGTGCTTGCCGCATGTCATGGGGCCCCCCAAATGCAGGTCGCATGTCACAGGGGTCCCACATGCATGCCGCATGTCATGGGGGCCCCAAATGCATGCCGCATGTCATAGTGGCCCCAAATGCATGCTGCATGTCATGAGGGCCCCACGTGCATGCCGCATGTCATAGGGGCCCCACGTGCATGCCGCATGTCATGGGGGCCCCACATGCATGCCGCATGTCATGGGGGATCCAAACTCATGCTGCATGTCATTGGAGCCCCAAGCGTATGCCGCATGTCATGGAGGCCCCATGTGCATGCCACATGTAATGGGGGCCACAAATGCATGCGGCATGTCATAGGGGCCCCACGTGCATGCCGCATGTCTCGGGCACCCCAAATTCATGCCGCATGTCAAAGGTGCCCCACGTGCATGGCGCAAATCATGGGTGCCCCACATGCATGCCGCATGTCATCGGGGCCCCAAATGCATGCCGCATGTCATAGGGGCCCCACATGCATGCCGCATTTCATGGGGGACCCAAATGCATGCCGCATGTCATAGGGGCCCCAAATGCATGTCGCATGTCATGGGGGACCCACATGCATGCTGCATGTCATGGGGGCCCCAAATGCATACCGCATGTCATGGGGGCCCCAAATGCATGCCGCATGTCATGGGGCCCCCCAAATGCATGCAACATGTCTTGGTGCCCACAAATGCATGCCACATGTGATAGGGGCCCCACATGCATGGCGCATTTCATGGGGCCCCCACATGCATGCGCATGTCATGGGGGCCTCAAATGCGTGCCGCATATCATGGGGGCCCCAAATGCATGCCGCATGTCATGGGGGCCCACATGAATGCCGCATGTCATGGGGGCACCACTTGCATGCAGCATGTCATGGGGGCACCACTTGCATGCAGCATGTCATGGGGGCACCACTTGCATGCAGTATGTAATGGGGGATCCAAATGTATGACGCATGTCATGGGGGTCCCACATGCATGTCACATGTCATGGGGGCCCACATGCATGCCGCATGTCATGGGGGCACCACTTGCATGCAGCATGTAATGGGGGATCCAAATGCATGACGCATGTCAAGGGGGCCCCACGTGCATGCCGCATGTCATGGGGACCCACATGCATGCCGCATGTCATGGAGGCCCCCATGACATGCGACAAGCATTTGGGCCCCACATGCATGCCGCATGCCATGGGGCCCCCAAATGCATGCCGCATGTCATGGGGGCCCAAATGCTTGCCGCATGTCATGGGGGCCATAAATGGATGCCGCATGTCATGGGAGCCCCACATGCATGCCACATGTCATGGGGGCCCCAAATGAATGTTGCATGTCAAGGGGGCCCCACGTGCATGCCGCATGTCATGGGGACCCCACATGCATGCCGCATGTCATGGGGCCCCACATGCATGCCGCATGTCTCAGGTACCCCAAATGCATGCAGCATGTTATGCATGCCCCAAATGCATGCCACATGTCATGGGGGCCCCACATGCATGCCGCATGTCATGGGGATTCAAATGTATGCCGCATGGCTTGGGGGTCCCACATGCATGCTGCATGTCATGGGGGCCCCAAATGCATGCGTCAAGTCATGGTGGCCCCAAATGCATGCCTCAATTCATGGGGGCTCCAAATGCATGCCGCATGTCATGGGGCCCCACATGCATGCCGCATGTCATGGGGCCCCCAAATGCATGCCGCATGTCATGGGGTTCCCACATGCATGCCGCATGTCATGGGGGCCCAAATGCTTGCCGCATGTCATGGGGGCCATAAATGCATGCTGCATGTCATGGGGGCCCAACGTGCATGCCGCATGTATTGGGGGCCCCAAATGCATGGCTCAAGTCATAGGGGCCCCACATGCATGACGCATGTCATGGGGGCCCCACATGCATGCCGCATGTCACGGAGGCCCCAAATGCATGCCGCATGTCATGGGAGCCCCACATGAATGTCGCATGTCAAGGGGGCCCCACGTGCATGCCGCATGTCATGGGGACCCCAAATGCATGCCGCATGTCATGGGGGCCATAAATGCATGCCGCATGTCATGGGGGCCCAACGTGCATGCCGCATGTATTGTGGGCCCCAAATTCATGCTGCATGTCATGAGGGCCCAGCATGCATGCCGCATGTCACCGGGGCCCCGCAGGCATTCCGCATGTCATGGGGGGGCCAAATGCATGCCGCATGTCATGGGGTCCCCACGTGCATGCCGCATGTAATGGGGGATTCAAATGCATGCCGCATGTCATGTGGGTCCCACGTGTATGCCGCATGTCATGGGGATTCAAATGCATGCGTCAAGTCATGGGGGCCCCAAATGCATGCCTCAATTCATGGGGGCTCCAAATGCATGCCGCATGTCATGGGGCCCCCAAATGCATGCCACATGTCATGGGGTTCCCACATGCATGCCGCATGTCATGGGGGCCCAAATGATTGCCGCATGTCATGGGGGCCATAAATGCATGCTGCATGTCATGGGGGCCCAACGTGCATGCCGCATGTATTGGGGGCCCCAAATTCATGCCGCATGTCATGGGGGCCCCGCAGGCATTCCGCATGTCATGGGGGCCCCAAATGCATGCCGCATGTCATGGGGGCCCCAAATGAATGTCGCATGTCAAGGAGGCCCCACGTGCATGACGCATGTCATGGGGACCCACATGCATGCTGCATGTCATGGAGGCCCCCAAATGCATGCAGCATGTCTTGGGGCCCACAAATGCATGCCGCATGTCATAGGGGCCCCACATGCATAGCGCATGTCATGGGGGACCCAAATGCATGACTCATGTCATGGGGGCCCCACGTGCATGTCGCATGTCATGGGGGATCCAAACTCATGCTGCATGTCATTGGGACCCCAAGCGTATGCCGCATGTCATGGAGGCCCCATGTGCATGCCACATGTAATGGGGGCCCCAAATGCATGCGGCATGTCATAGGGGCCCCACGTGCATTCCGCATGTCTCGGGTACCCCAAATGCATGCAGCATGTTATGGGGGCCCCACGTGCATGCCGCATGTCTCAGGTACCCCAAGTGCATGCAGCATGTTATGCAGGCCCCCATGACATGCGGCAAGCATTAGGGCCCCACATGCATGCCGCATGCCATGGGGCCCCCAAATGCATGCCGCATGTCATGGGGGCCCCACATGCATGCCGCATGTCATGAGGGCCCCACATGCATGGCGCATGTCATGGGGGCCCCAAATGCTTGCCGCATGTCATGGGGGCCACAAATATGTGCCACATTTCATGGGGGCCCAACGTGCATGCCGCATGTCTTTGGGCCCCAAATATTTGCCGCATGTCATGGGGGCCCCACATGCCTGCTATGTGTCATGGGGTCCCCACATGCATTCCGCATGTCATGAGGGCCCCACATGCATGGTGCAAGTCATCGGGGCCACACGTGCATGCCTCGTGTCATGGGGGCCCCAAACGCATGCCTCATTACACGGGGACCCCAAGTGCATGCTGCATGTCATGGGGACCCCAAATGCATGCCGCATGTCATGGGGACCCTAAATGTATGCCGCATGTCATGGGGGCCCAAAATACGTGCCACATATCAGGGGGCCCCACGTGCATGCCGCATGTCATGGGTGCCCCACATGCATGCTGCATTTCATGGGGTCCCAAATGCATGCCCCATGTCTTGGGGGGCCCACGTGCATGCCGCAAGTCATGGGGTCCCCAAATGTATGCCTCATGTCATGGGGTCCCTAAATGCATGCCGCATGTCAAGGGGGCCCCAAATGTATGCCGCATGTCATGGGGGCGCCACGTACATGACGCATGTCATGGGGGCCCCAAATACGTGCTGCATGTCATGAGGGCCCCACATGCATGGCGCATGTCATGGGGGCCCCAAAGGCATGCCGCATGTCATGGGGGCCACAAATATGTGCCGCATGTCATGGGGGCCCAACGTGCATGCCGCATGTCTTGGGGCCCCAAATATTTGCCGCAAGTCGTGGGAGCCCCACATGCATGCCACGTGTCATGGGGTCCCCACGTGCATTCCGCATGTCATGGGGGCTCCACATGCATGCCGCATGTCATGGGGGCCCCATGTGCATGTCGCATTTCATGGGGGCCCCAAATTAAAGGCCGCATGTCATTAGGGCCCCAAATGCATGCCGCATGTCATGGAGGCCCCAAATGTATGCCGCATGTCATGGGGGCCCCAAATACATGCCGCATGTCATGGGGGCCCCCGTGCGTGCCACATGTCATGGGGGCCACAAATACATGTCGCATGTTTTGGGGCCCCCAAATACGTGCCGCATTTCATGGGGGCCCCACGTGCTTGCCGCATGTTATGGAGTCCCCAAATGCATGCCGCCTGTCATGGGGGCCCCACGAGCATGCCGCATTTCCTTGGGGACCCTAAATGCATGCTACATGTCAGGGGCTCCAAATGCTTGCTGCATGTCATGGAAGCCCCAAATACATGCCGCTTGTAATGGGGGCGCCAAATGCATGGTGCATGTCATAGGGGCCCCACATGCATGCCACATATCATGAGGGCAACACGTGCATGCCGCATGTAATGGGGGCCCCACATGCAAGCTGGGTGTTATTGGGGCCCAAATGCATGCCGCATGTCATGGGGGCCCCACATACATGGCGCATGTCATGGGGGCCCCAAATGCATGCCGCATGTCATGGGGGCCCCAAATGCATGCCGCATGTCAAGGGGGCCCCAAATTTTTGCCTCATGTCATCGGGGCCCCACATGCATGCTGGTTGTCATGGGGGCCCAAATGCATGCCGCATGTCATGGGGGACCAAATGCATGGCGCATGTTATGGGGGCCCCACGTGCATGCCGCTTGTCTTAGGGGCCCCAAGTACATGCCGCATAATGGGGTCCCACATGCATGGTGCGTGTCATGGGGGCCCCACATGCATGCCGCATGTCATGACATGCGGCATGCATGTGGGACCCCCATGACATGTGGCATGCATGTGGCCCCCAAATTCATGCTGCATGTCATGGGGGCCCCAATTGCATGACCCATGTTATGGAGGATGCACATGCATGCCACATTTCATGGGGGCCACAAATGCATGCCGCATGTCATTTGGGCCCCAAAAGTATGCTGCATATCATGGGGGGCCCCAAATATGTGCCGCATGTCATGAGGGCCCCACATGCATGGCGCATGTCATGGGGGCCCCAAATGCATGCCACATGTTATGGGGGCCGCAAATATGTGCTGCATGTCATGTGGGCCCCAAATATGTGCCAAATGTCAAGAGGGCCCCACATGAATGTCGCGTGTCATGGGAGCCCCAAATGCTTGCCGCATGTCATTTCGTCCCCACATGCATGCCACAGGTCATGGGGGCCCCACATACATGCCGCGTGTCATGGGAGCCCCAAATGCATGCCCCCTTTCATGGGGGCACCACGTGCATGCCGCATGTCATGGGGGCCCCAAATGCATACCGCATGTCATGGGGGCCCCAAATGCATGCCGCATGTTATGGGGGCCCTAAATGTATGCCGCATGTCATGGCAGCCCCAATACGTGCCACATGTCGTGGGGCCCCACGTGCATGCCGCATGTCATGGGTGCCCCACATGCATGCCTCATGTCATGGGGGCTCCAAATGCATGCCTCATGTCATGGCGTCCCCAAAGGCATGCCTCATGTCATGGGGGCCCCACATGCATGCCACATGTCATAGTGGCCCCACATGCATGCCACGTGTCAAGGGAGCCCCAAACGAATGTCGCATGTCATGGAGGCCCCATGACATGCGACAAGCATTTGGGCCCCACATGCATGCCGCATGCCATGAGCCCCCCAAATGCATGCCGCATGTCATGGGGGCCCCACATGCATGCCGCATGTCATGGGGGCCCAAATGCTTGCCACATGTCATGGGGGCCATAAATGCATGCTGCATGTCATGGGTGCCCCACATGCATGACGCATGTCATCGGGGCCCCAAATGCATGCCGCATGTCATAGGGGCCCCACATGCATGACGCATGTCATGGGGGCCCCACATGCATGCCGCATGTCATGGGGGCCCAAATGCTTGCCGCATGTCGTGGGGGCCAGAACTGCATGCCGCATGTCATAGGGGCCCCACATGCATGGCGCATTTCATGGGGGCCCTACATGCATGCCGCATGTCATGGGGGCCCCAAGTGCATGCCTCATGTCATGGGGGCCCCAAATGCATGCCGCATGTCATAGTGGCCCCAAATGCATGCTGCATGTCATGAGGGGCCCACATGCATGCCGCATGTCATGGGGGCCCCAAATGCATGGCTTAAGTCATGGGGGCCCCAAATGCATGCCACATATCATGGGGGCCCCAGGTGCATGCTGCATATATTGGGGGCCCCAAATGCATGCCGCATGTCATTGGGGCCCCGCAGGCATTCCGCATGTCATGGGGGCCTCACGTGCATTTCGCATGTCATGGGGCCCAAATGCATGCCGCATGTCATGGGGGCCCAACGTGCATGCCGCATGTATTGGGGTCCCCAACTGCATGCCGCATATCATGGGGCCCCACATGCATGCCACATGTCATGGGGGCCCCACATGCTTGCCGCATTTCATGGGGGACCCAAATGCATGCATACCGCATGTCATTGGGGCCCCGCAGGCATTCCGCATGTCATGGGGGCCTCACGTGCATTCCGCATGTCATGGGGGCCCCACGTGCTTGCTGCATGTCATGGGGGCCCCACGTGCATGCCTCATGTCACGGGGGTCACAAATGTATGCCGCATGTCATGGGGGCCCCACGTGCATGCCGCATGTCATGCCCCCCAAATGCATGCCGCATGTCATAGGGGTCCCACATGCATGCCGCATGTCATGGGGGCCCCAAATGCATGCCGCATGTCATAGTGGCCCCAAATGCATGCTGCATGTCATGAGGGCCCCACGTGCATGGCGCATTTCATGGGGGAACCAAATGCATGCCGCATGTCAAGGGGGCCCAACATGCATGTCGCATGTCATGGGGGCCCAAATGCTTGCCGCATGTCATGGGGGCCCCACATGCATGCCGCATGTCATGGGGCCCAAAAGCTTGCCGCATGTCATGGGGGCCATAAATGCATGCCGCATGTCATGGGAGCCCCACATGAATGGCACATGTCAAGGGGGCCCAACGTGCATGCCGCATGTATTGGGGGCCCCAAATTCATGCCGCAAGTCATGAGGGCCCTGCATGCATGCCGCATGTCATGGGGGCCCCAAATGCATGCCGCATGTAATGGGGGATTCAAATGCATGCCGCATGTCATGGGGGTCCCACATGCATGCCGCATGTCACGCATGTTATAGTGGTTTCCAAATGCATGCTGCATGTCATGAGGGGCCCACGTGCATGCCTCCAGTCATGGGGGCCCCAAATGCATGCCACATATCATGGGGGCCCCACGTGCATGCTGCATATATTGGGGGCCCCAAATGCATGCCACATGTCATGAGGGCCCCGCTTGCATGTCATAGGGGCCCTACGTGCATAACACATGTCATGGGGTCCCCAAATGCATGCCGCATATCCTGGTGGCCCCACGTGAATGCCGCATGTCATGGGGGATCCAAACTCATGCCGCATGTCATGGGGGTCCCATGTGCATGCCACTTGTAATGGGGACCCCAAATGCATGCGGCATGTCATAGGGGCCCCACGTGCATGCCGCATGTCTCGGGCACCCCAAATTCATGCCGCATGTCATAGGGGTCCCACGTGCATGGCTCAAAATCATGGGTGCCCCACATGCATGCCGCATGTCATCGGGGCCCCAAATGCATGCCGCATGTCATAGGGGCCCCACATGCATGCCGCATTTCATGGGGGACCCAAATGCATGCCGCATGTCATGGGGCACCAAATGCATGTCGCATGTCATGGGGGACCCACATGCATGCTGCATGTCATGGGGGCCCCAATTGCATACCGCATGTCATGGGGCCCCCCAAATGCATGCAGCATGTCTTGGTGCCCACAAATGCATGCCGCATGTCATAGGGGCCCCACATGCATGGCGCATTTCATGGGGCCCCCACATGCATACGCATGTCATGGGGGCCTCAAATGCGTGCCGCATATCATGGGGGCCCCAAATGCATGCCGCATGTCATGGGGGCCCACATGCATGCCGCATGTCATGGGGGCACCACTTGCATGCAGCATGTAATGGGGGCACCACTTGCATGCAGCATGTAATGGGGGATCCAAATGTATGACGCATGTCATGGGGGTCCCACATGCATGCCGCATGTCATGGGGGCCCACATGCATGCCGCATGTCATGGGGGCACCACTTGCATGCAGCATGTAATGGGGGATCCAAATGCATGACGCATGTCACGGAGGCCCCCATGACATGCGACAAGCGTTTGAGCCCCACATGCATGCCGCATGCCATGGGGCCCCCAAATGCATGCCGCATGTCATGGGGGCCCAAATGCTTGCCGCATGTCATGGGGGCCATAAATGGATGCCGCATGTCATGGGAGCCCCACATGCATGCCACATGTCATGGGGGATTCAAATGCATGCCGCATGTCATTTGGGTCCCACATGCATGCCGCATGTCATGGGGGCCCCAAATGCATGCCTCAAGTCATGGGGGGCCCAAATGCATGCCGCATGTCATTGGGGCCCCACATGCATGCCGCATGTCATGGGGTCCCCACATGCATGCCGCATGTCATGGGGGCTCAAATGCTTGCCGCATGTCATGGGGGCCATAAATGCATGCCGCATGTCATGGGGGCCCAACAAGCATGCCGCATGTATTGGGGGCCCCAAATTCATGCAGCATGTCATAGGGGCCCGACATGCATGGCGCATTTCATGGGGGCCCCACTTGCATGCAGCATGTGATGGGGGATCCAAATGCATGCTGCACGTCATGGGGGCCCCACGTGCATGCCGCATGTCATGGGGGCCCCGCAGGCATTCCACATGTCATGGGGGCCCCAAATAAATGCTGCATTTCATGGGGGCCCCACGTGCATGCCGCATGTCATGGGGCCCCCCAAATGGATGCCGCATGTCATAGGGGCCCCACATGCATGCCGCATATCATGGGGGCCCCAAATGCATGCAGCATGTCAAAGTGGCCCCACGTGCATACCACATGTCATGGGGGCCCCACATGCATGCCGCATGTCATGGGGGCCCAAATGCATGACGCATGTCATGGATGCTCCACGTGCATGCCGCATGTAATGGGGCCCCCAAATTCATGTTGCATGTCATAGGGGCCCCACGTGCATTCCGCATGTCATGGGGGCCCCAAATGCATGCCGCATGGTTTCCAAATGCATGCTGCATGTCATGAGGGGCCCACGTGCATGCCGCAAGTCATGGGGGCCCCAAATGCATGCCACATGTCATGAGGGCCCCGCTTGCATGCCGCATGTCATTGGGGCCCCGCAGGCATTCCGCATGTCATGGGGGCCCCACGTACATGCTGCATGTCATTGGGGCCCCACGTGCTTGCCGCATTTAATGGGGGACGCAAATGCATGCATGCCGCATGTCATTGGGGCCCCACAGGCATTCCGCATGTCATGGGTGCCTCACGTGCATTCCGCATGTCATGGGGGCCCCACGTACATGCTGCATGTCATTGGGGCCCCACGTGCTTGCCGCATGTCATGGGGCCCCCCAAATGCAGGCCGCATGTCACAGGGGTCCCACATGCATGCCGCATGTCATGGGGGCCCCAAATGCATGCCGCATGTCATAGTGGCCCCAAATACATGTGGCATGTCATAGGGGCCCTGCGTGCATAAAACATGTCATGGGGCCCCAAATGCATGCCGCATATCCTGGTGGCCCCACGTGAATGCCGCATGTCATGGGGGATCCAAACTCATGCCGCATGTCATGGGGGTCCCATGTGCATGCCACTTGTAATGGGGACCCCAAATGCATGCGGCATGTCATAGGGGCCCCACGTGCATGCCGCATGTCTCGGGCACCCCAAATTCATGCCGCATGTCATAGGGGCCCCACGTGCATGGCTCAAATCATGGGTGCCCCACATGCATGCCGCATGTCATCGGGGCCCCAAATGCATGCCGCATGTCATAGGGGCCCCACATGCATGCCGCATTTCATGGGGGACCCAAATGCATGCCGCATGTCATGGGGCACCAAATGCATGTCGCATGTCATGGGGGACCCACATGCATGATGCATGTCATGGGGGCCCCAAATGCATACCGCATGTCATGGGGCCCCCCAAATGCATGCAGCATGTCTTGGTGCCCACAAATGCATGCCGCATGTCATAGGGGCCCCACATGCATGGCGCATTTCATGGGGCCCCCACATGCATACGCATGTCATGGGGGCCTCAAATGCATGCCGCATATCATGGGGGCCCCAAATGCATGCCGCATGTCATGGGGGCCCACATGCATGCCGCATGTCATGGGGGCACCACTTGCATGCAGCATGTAATGGGGGCACCACTTGCATGCAGCATGTAATGGGGGATCCAAATGTATGACGCATGTCATGGGGGTCCCACATGCATGCCGCATGTCATGGGGGCCCACATGCATGCCACATGTCATGGGGGCACCACTTGCATGCAGCATGTAATGGGGGATCCAAATGCATGACGCATGTCAAGGGGACCCCACGTGCATGCCGCATGTCACGGAGGCCCCCATGACATGCGACAGGCGTTTGAGCCCCACATGCATGCCGCATGCCATGGGGCCCCCAAATGCATGCCGCATGTCATGGGGGTCATAAATGGATGCCGCGTGTCATGGGAGCCCCACATGCATGCCACATGTCATGAGGGATTCAAATGCATGCCGCATGTCATTTGGGTCCCACATGCATGCCGCATGTCATGGGGGCCCCAAATGCATGCCTCAAGTCATGGGGGCCCCAAATGCATGACGCATGTCATTGGGGCCCCACATGCATGCCGCATGTCATGGGGTCCCCACATGCATGCCGCATGTCATGGGGGCTCAAATGCTTGCCGCATGTCATGGGGGCCATAAATGCATGCCGCATGTCATGGGGGCCCAACAAGCATGCCGCATGTATTGGGGGCCCCAAATTCATGCAGCATGTCATAGGGGCCCGACATGCATGTCGCATTTCATGGGGGCCCCACTTGCATGCAGCATGTAATGGGGGATCCAAATGCATGCTGCACGTCATGGGGGCCCCACGTGCATGCCGCATGTCATGGGGGCCCCGCAGGCATTCCACATGTCATGGGGGCCCAAAATAAATGCTGCATTTCATGGGGGCCCCACGTGCATGCCGCATGTCATGGGGCCCCCCAAATGGATGCCGCATGTCATAGGGGCCCCACATGCATGCCGCATATCATGGGGGCCCCAAATGCATGCAGCATGTCAAAGTGGCCCCACGTGCATACCACATGTCATGGGGGCCCCACATGCATGCCGCATGTCATGGGGGCCCAAATGCATGACGCATGTCATGGATGCTCCACGTGCATGCCGCATGTAATGGGGCCCCCAAATTCATGTTGCATGTCATAGGGGCCCCACGTGCATTCCGCATGTCATGGGGGCCCCAAATGCATGCCACTTGGTTTCCAAATGCATGCTGCATGTCATGAGGGGCCCACGTGCATGCCGCAAGTCATGGGGGCCCCAAATGCATGCCACATGTCATGAGGGCCCCGCTTGCATGCCGCATGTCATTGGGGCCCCGCAGGCATTCCGCATGTCATGGGGGCCCCACGTACATGCTGCATGTCATTGGGGCCCCACGTGCTTGCCGCATTTAATGGGGGACGCAAATGCATGCATGCCGCATGTCATTGGGGCCCCGCAGGCATTCCGCATGTCATGGGTGCCTCACGTGCATTCCGCATGTCATGGGGGCCCCACGTACATGCTGCATGTCATTGGGGCCCCACGTGCTTGCCGCATGTCATGGGGCCCCCCAAATGCAGGCCGCATGTCACAGGGGTCCCACATGCATGCCGCATGTCATGGGGGCCCCAAATGCATGCCGCATGTCATAGTGGCCCCAAATACATGCGGCATGTCATAGGGGCCCTACGTGCATAACACATGTCATGGGGGCCCCAAATGCATGCCGCATATCCTGGTGGCCCCACGTGAATGCCGCATGTCATGGGGGATCCAAACTCATGCCGCATGTCATGGGGGTCCCATGTGCATGCCACTTGTAATGGGGACCCCAAATGCATGTGGCATGTCATAGGGGCCCCACGTGCATGCCGCATGTCTCGGGCACCCCAAATTCATGCCGCATGTCATAGGGGCCCCACGTGCATGGCTCAAATCATGGGTGCCCCACATGCATGCCGCATGTCATCGGGGCCCCAAATGCATGCCGCATGTCATGGGGCACCAAATGCATGTCGCATGTCATGGGGGACCCACATGCATGCTGCATGTCATGGGGGCCCCAAATGCATACCGCATGTCATGGGGCCCCCCAAATGCATGCAGCATGTCTTGGTGCCCACAAATGCATGCCGCATGTTATAGGGGGCCCACATGCATGGCGCATTTCATGGGGCCCCCACATGCATACGCATGTCATGGGGGCCTCAAATGCGTGCCGCATATCATGGGGGCCCCAAATGCATGCCGCATGTCATGGGGGCCCACATGCATGCCGCATGTCATGGGGGCACCACTTGCATGCAGCATGTAATGGGGGCACCACTTGCATGCAGCATGTAATGGGGGATCCAAATGTATGACGCATGTCATGGGGGTCCCACATGCATGCCGCATGTCATGGGGGCCCACATGCATGCCACATGTCATGGGGGCACCACTTGCATGCAGCATGTAATGGGGGATCCAAATGCATGACGCATGTCAAGGGGACCCCACGTGCATGCCGCATGTCACGGAGGCCCCCATGACATGCGACAGGCGTTTGAGCCCCACATGCATGCCGCATGCCATGGGGCCCCCAAATGCATGCCGCATGTCATGGGGGCCCAAATGCTTGCCGCATGTCATGGGGGCCATAAATGGATGCCGCATGTCATGGGAGCCCCACATGCATGCCACATGTCATGGGGGATTCAAATGCATGCCGCATGTCATTTGGGTCCCACATGCATGCCGCATGTCATGGGGGCCCCAAATGCATGCCTCAAGTCATGGGGGCCCCAAATGCATGCCGCATGTCATTGGGGCCCCACATGCATGCCGCATGTCATGGGGTCCCCACATGCATGCAGCATGTCATGGGGGCTCAAATGCTTGCCGCATGTCATGGGGGCCATAAATGCATGCCGCATGTCATGGGGGCCCAACAAGCATGCCGCATGTATTGGGGGCCCCAAATTCATGCAGCATGTCATAGGGGCCATACATGCATGGCGCATTTCATGGGGGCCCCACTTGCATGCAGCATGTAATGGGGGATCCAAATGCATGCTGCACGTCATGGGGCCCCACGTGCATGCCGCATGTCATGGGGGCCCCGCAGGCATTCCACATGTCATGGGGGCCCCAAATAAATGCTGCATTTCATGGGGGCCCCACGTGCATGCCGCATGTCATGGGGCCCCCCAAATGGATGCCGCATGTCATAGGGGCCCCACATGCATGCCGCATACCATGGGGGCCCCAAATGCATGCAGCATGTCAAAGTGGCCCCACGTGCATACCACATGTCATGGGGGCCCCACATGCATGCCGCATGTCATGGGGGCCCAAATGCATGACGCATGTCATGGATGCTCCACGTGCATGCCGCATGTAATGGGGCCCCCAAATTCATGCTGCATGTCATAGGGGCCCCGCGTGCATTCCGCATGTCATGGGGGCCCCAAATGCATGCCGCATGGTTTCCAAATGCATGCTGCATGTCATGAGGGGCCCACGTGCATGCCTCAAGTCATGGGGGCCCCAAATGCATGCCACATATCATGGGGGCCCCACGTGCATGCTGCATATATTGGGGGCCCCAAAAGTATGGCACATGTCATAAGGGCCCCGCTTGCATGCCGCATGTCATTGGGGCCCCGCAGGCATTCCGCATGTCATGGGGGCCCCAAGTACATGCTGCATGTCATTGGAGCCCCACTTGCTTGCCGCATTTAATGGGGGACGCAAATGCATGCATGCTGCATGTCATTGGGGCCCCGCAGGCATTCCGCATGTCATGGGGGCCTCACGTGCATTCCGCATGTCATGGGGGCCCCACGTACATGCTGCATATCATTGGGGCCCCACGTGCTTGCCGCATGTCATGGGGCCCCCCAAATGCAGGCCGCATGTCACAGGGGTCCCACATGCATGCCGCATGTCATGGGGCCCCAAATGCATGCCGCATGTCATAGTGGCCCCAAATACATGCTGCATGTCATGAGGGCCCCACGTGCATGCCGCATGTCATAGGGGCCCCACGTGCATGCCGCATGTCATGGGGGCCCCACATGCATGCCGCATGTCATGGGGGATCCAAACTCATGCTGCATGTCATTGGGGCCCCAAGCGTATGCCGCATGTCATGGAGGCCCCATGTGCATGCCACTTGTAATGGGGGCCACAAATGCATGCGGCATGTCATAGGGGCCCCACGTGCATGCCGCATGTCTCGGGCACCCCAAATTCATGCCGCATGTCATAGGGGCCCCACGTGCATGGCGCAAATCATGGGTGCCCCACATGCATGCCGCATGTCATCGGGGCCCCAAATGCATGCAGCATGTCATAGGGGCCCCACATACATGCCGCATTTCATGGGGGACCCAAATGCATGCCGCATGTCATGGGGCCCCAAATGCATGTCGTATGTCATGGGGGACCCACATGCATGCTGCATGTCATGGGGGCCCCAAATGCATACCGCATGTCATGGGGGCCCCAAATGCATGCCGCATGTCATGGGGCCCCCCAAATGCATGCAGCATGTCTTGTGCCCAAAAATGCATGCCGCATGTCATAGGGGCCCCACATGCATGGCGCTTTTCATGGGGCCCCCACATGCATGCGCATGTCATGGGGGCCTCAAATGCGTGCCGCATATCATGGGGGCCCCAAATGCATGCCGCATGTCATGGGGGCCCACATGCATGCCGCATGTCATGGGGGCACCACTTGCATGCAGCATGTAATGGGGGCACCACTTGCATGCAGCATGTAATGGGGGATCCAAATGTATGACGCATGTCATGGGGGTCCCACATGCATGCCGCATGTCATGGGGGCCCACATGCATGCCGCATGTCATGGGGGCACCACTTGCATGCAGCATGTAATGGGGATCCAAATGCATGACGCATGTCAAGGGGGCCCCACGTGCATGCCGCATGTCATGGGGCCCCCCAAATGCATGCAACATGTCTTGGGGCCCACAAATGCATGCCGCATGTCATAGGGGCCCCACATGCATGGCGTATTTCATGGGGGCCCCAAATGCGTGCCGCATATCATGGGGGCCCCAAATTCATGCCGCAAGTCATGGGGGGCATAAATGCATGCCGCATGTCAAGGGGGCCCCACGTGCATGACGCATGTCATGGGGACCCACATGCATGCCGCATGTCATGGAGGCCCCCATGACATGCGGCAAGCATTTTGGCCCCACATGCATGCTGCATGCCATGGGGCCCCCAAATGCATGCCGCATGTCAAGGGGGTCCCACATGCATGCCGCATGTCATGGGGGCCCCACATGCATGCCGTATGTCAAGGGGGCCCAACGTGCATGCCACATGTAATGGGGGATTCAAATGCATGCCGCATGTCATGGGGGTCCCACATGCATGCCGCATGTCATGGGGGCCCCAAATGCATGCCGCATGTCATTGGGGCCCCACATGCATGCCGCATGTCATGGGGTCCCCACATGCATGCCGCATGTCATGGGGGCTCAAATGCATGCCGCATGTCATGGGGGCCCAACAAGCATGCCGCATGTATTGGGGGCCCCAAATTCATGCAGCATGTCATAGGGGCCCCACATGCATGGCGCATTTCATGGGGGCCCCACTTGCATGCAGCATGTAATGGGGGATCCAAATGCATGCTGCACGTCATGGGGGCCCCACGTGCATGCCGCATGTCATGGGGGCCCCGCAGGCATTCCACATGTCATGGGGGCCCCAAATAAATGCTGCATTTCATGGGGGGCCCCACGTGCATGCCGCATGTCATGGGGCCCCCCAAATGGATGCCGCATGTCATAGGGGCCCCACATGCATGCCGCATATCATTGGGGCCCCAAATGCATGCAGCATGTCATGGGGGCCCCACGTGCATGCCACATGTCATTGGGGGCCCACATGCATGCCGCATGTCATGGGGGCCACACTTGCATGCAGCATGTAATGGGGATCCAAATGCATGACGCATGTCATGGGGGCCCCAAATGCATGCGGCATGTCATAGTGGCCCCACGTGCATACCACATGTCATGGGGGCCCCACATGCATGCCGCATGTCATGGAGGCCCAAATGCATGACGCATGTCATGGATGCTCCACGTGCATGCCGCATGTAATGGGGCCCCCAAATTCATGTCGCATGTCATAGGGGCCACACGTGCATTCCGCATGTCATGGGGGCCCCAAATGCATGCCGCATGTCATGGGGGCCCCACGTTCATGCTGCATATATTGGGGGCCCCAAATGCATGCCACATGTCATGAGGGCCCCGCTTGCATGCCGCATGTCATTGGGGCCCCGCAGGCATTCCGCATGTCATGGGGGCTCCACGTGCATTCTGCATGTCATTGGGGCCCCACGTGCTTGCCGCATGTCATGGGGCCCCACGTGCATGCCTCATGTCATGGGGGCCCCACGTGCATGCCGCATGTCATTGGGGCCCCACGTGCATGCCGCATTTCATGGGGGACCCAAATGCATGCATGCAGCATGTCATTGGGGCCCCAAATGCATGCCGCATGTCATAGTGGCTCCAAATGCATGCCACAAGTCATGGGTGCCCCACATGCATGCCGCATGTCATCGGGGCCAAAAATGTATGCCGCATGTCATGGGGGCCCCACGTGCATGCCACATGTCATGGACCCCCCAAATGCATGCCGCATGTCATAGGGGTCCCACATGCATGCCGCATGTCATGGGGGCCCCAAATGCATGCCGCATGTCATAGTGACCCCAAATGCATGCCGCAAGTCATGGGTGCCCCACATGCATGCAGCATGTCATCGGGGCCCCAAATGCATGCCGCATGTCATAGGGGACCCACATGCATGGCACATGTCATGGGGGCCCCACATGCATGCCACATGTCATGGGGGCCCCAAATGAATGTCGCATGTCAAGGGGGCCCCACGTTCATGACGCATGTCATGGGGACCCACATGCATGCTGCATGTCATGAAGGCCCTCAAATGCATGCAGCATGTCTTGGGGCCCACAAATGCATGCCGCATGTCATAGGGGCCCCACATGCATAGCGCATGTCATGGGGGACAAAAATGCATGACTCATGTCATGGGGGCCCCACGTGCATGCCGCATGTCATGGGGGATCCAAACTCATGCTGCATGTCATTGGGACCCCAAGCGTATGCCGCATGTCATGGAGGCCCCATGTGCATGCCACATGTAATGGGGGCCCCAAATGCATGCGGCATGTCATAGGGGCCCCACGTGCATTCCGCATGTCTCGGGCACCCCAAATGCATGCAGCACGTTATGGGGGCCCCACGTGCATGCCGCATGTCTCAGGTACCCCAAGTGCATGCAGCATGTTATGCAGGCCCCCATGACATGCGGCAAGCATTTGGGCCCCACATGCATGCCGCGGGGCCCCCAAATGCATGCCACATGTCATGGGGGCCCCACATGCATGCCACATGTCATGGGGGCCCCAAATGAATGTCGCATGTCAAGGGGGCCCCACGTGCATGTCGC
Source organism: Phyllobates terribilis (assembly GCF_046119375.1). Classification (NCBI taxonomy): domain Eukaryota; kingdom Metazoa; phylum Chordata; class Amphibia; order Anura; family Dendrobatidae; genus Phyllobates; species Phyllobates terribilis. The sequence goes on along the minus strand of NW_027362942.1, from coordinate 2,658,573 downwards.
ATGTCAAGGGGGCCCCACGTGCATGCCGCATGTCATGGGGACCCCAAATGCATGCCGCATGTCATGGGGGCCCCACATGCATGCCGCATGTCATGGAGGCCCCAAATGCATGCCGCATGTCATGGGAGCCCCACATGAATGTCACATGTCAAGGGGACCCCAAATGCATGCCACATGTCATGGGGGCCCCACATGCATGCCGCATGTCATGGAGGCCCCAAATGCATGCCGCATGTCATGGGAGCCCCACATAAATGTCGCATGTCAAGGGGACCCCAAATGCATGCCGCATGTCATGGGGGCCCCACATGCATGCCACATGTCATGGGGCCCAAAAGCTTGCCGCATGTCATGGCGGCCATAAATGCATGCCGTATGTCATGGGAGCCCCACATGAATGTTGCATGTCAAGGGGGCCCAACGTGCATGCCGCATGTATTGGGGGCCCCAAATTCATGCCGCATGTCATGAGGGCCCTGCATGCATGCCGCATGTCATGGGGGCCCCAAATTCATGCCGCATGTCATAGTGGCCCCAAATGCATGCTGCATGTCATGAGGGCCCCACGTGCATGCCGCATGTCATAGGGGCCCCACGTGCATGCCGCATGTCATGGGGGCCCCACGTGCATGCCGCATGTCATGGGGGCCCCCAAATGAATGCAGCATGTCTTGGGGCCCACAAATGCATACCGCATGTCATAGGGGCCCCACATGCATGGCGCATTTCATGGGGGACCCAAATGCATGCCGCATGTCATGGGGGCCCCAAATGCATGCCGCATGTCATGGCGGCCCCAAATGCATGACTCATGTCATGGGGGACCCACGTGCATGCCGCATGTCATGGGGGATCCAAACTCATGCTGCATGTCATTGGGGCCCCAAGCGTATGCCGCATGTCATGGAGGCCCCACGTGCATGCCGCATGTCTCGGGCACCCCAAATGCATGCAGCATGTTATGGGGGACCCACGTGCATGCCGCATGTCTCAGGTACCCCAAGTGCATGCAGCATGTTATGCAGGCCCCAAATGCATGCCACATGTCATGGGGGCCCAAATGCATGCCACATGTCATGGGGGCCCCACATGCATGACGCATATCATGGGGCCCCAAATGCATGCCGCATGTCATGGGGGCTCCACGTGCATGCCGCATATAATGGGGCCCCCAAATTCATGCCGCAAGTCATGGGTGCCCCACATGCATGCCGCATGTCATCGGGGCCCCAAATGCATGCCGCATGTCATAGGGGCCCCACATGCATGGCACATGTCATGGGGGCCCCAAATGAATGTCGCATGTCAAGGGGGCCCCACGTGCATGCCGCATGTCATGGGGGCCCCTCATGCATGCCGCATGTCATGGGGGCCCAAATGCTTGCCGCATGTCATGGGGGCCATAAATGCATGCCGCATGTCATGGGAGCCCCACATGCATGCCACATGTAATGGGGGCCCCAAATGCATGCGGCATGTCATAGGGGCCCCACGTGCATGCCGCATATCTCGGGCACCCCAAATGCATGCAGCATGTTATGGGGGCCCCACGTGCATGCCGCATGTCTCAGGTACCCCAAGTGCGTGCAGCATGTTATGCAGGCCCCCATGACATGCGGCAAGCATTTGGGCCCCACATGCATGCCGCATGCCATGGGGCCCCCAAATGCATGCCGCATGTCATGGGGGCCCCACATGCATGCCGCATGTCATGGGGGCCCAAATGCTTGCCGCATGTCATGGGGGCCATAAATGGATGCCGCATGTCATGGGAGCCCCACATGCATGCCACATGTCATGGGGGTCCCAAATAAATGTTGCATGTCAAGGGGGCCCCACGTGCATGCCGCATGTCATGGGGGCCCCACATGCATGCCGCATGTCTCAGGTACCCCAAATGCATGCAGCATGTTATGCATGCCCCAAATGCATGCCGCATGTCATGGGGGCCCCACATGCATGCCGCATGTCATGGGGGCCCTAAATGCATGCCGCATGTCATAGGGGCCCCACATGCATGCCGCATGTCATGGGGGCCCCACATGCATGCCGCATGTCACGGAGGCCCCAAATGCATGCCGCATGTCATGGGAGCCCCACATGAATGTCGCATGTCAAGGGGGCACCACGTGCATGCCGCATATCATGGGGACCCCAAATGCATGCCGCATGTCATGGGGGCCATAAATGCATGCCGCATGTCATGGGGGCCCAACGTGCATGCCGCATGTATTGTGGGCCCCAAATTCATGCTGCATGTCATGAGGGCCCTGCATGCATGCCGCATGTCATGGGGGCCCGTAGGCATTCCGCATGTCAAGGGGGCCCCACGTGCATGCCGCATGTCATGGGGACCCCAAATGCATGTCGCATGCCATGGGAGCCATAAATGCATGCCGCATGTCATGGGGGCCCAACGTGCATGCCGCATGTATTGTGGTCCCCAAATTCATGCTGCATGTCATGAGGGCCCTGCATGCATGCCGCATGTCATGGGGGCCCCGCAGGCATTCCGCATGTCATGGGGGCCCCACGTGCATGCCGCATGTAATGGGGGATTCAAATGCATGCCGCATGTCATGGGGGTCCCACATGCATGCCGCATGTCATGGGGATTCAAATGTATGCCGCATGGCATGGGGGTCCCACATGCATGCCGCATGTCATGGGGGCCCAAAATGCATGCCTCAAGTCATGGGGGCCCCAAATGCATGCCTCAATTCATGGGGGCTCCAAATGCATGCCGCATGTCATGGGGGCCCCACATGCATGCCGCATGTCATGGGGCCCCCAAATGCATGCCGCATGTCATGGGGTCCCCACATGCATGCCGCATGTCATGGGGGCCCAAATGCTTGCCGCATGTCATGGGGGGCCATAAATGCATGCTGCATGTCATGGGGGCCCAACGTGCATGCCGCATGTATTGGGGGCCCAAAATTCATGCCGCATGTCATGGGGGCCCCACAGGCATTCCGCATGTCATGGGGGCCCCAAATGCATGCCACATATCATGGGGGCCTCACGTGCATGCTGCATATATTGGGGGCCCCAAATGCATGCCACATGTCATGAGGGCCCCGCTTGCATGCCGCATGTCATTGGGGCCCCGCAGGCATTCCGCATGTCATGGGGGCCTCACGTGCATTCCGCATGTCATGGGGGCTCCACGTGCATGCTGCATGTCATTGGGGCCCCACATGCTTGCCGCATGTCATGGGGCCCCACGTGCATGCCTCATGTCACGGGGGCCACAAATGTATGCCGCATGTCATGGGGGCCCCACGTGCATGCCGCATGTCATGGGGGCCCCACGTGCATGCCGCATGTCATGGGGGCCCCACATGCATGCCGCATTACATGGGGGACCCAAATGCATGCATGCCGCATGTCATTGGGGCCCCAAATGCATGCCGCATGTCATAGTGGCTCCAAATGAATGCCACAAGTCATGGGTGCCCCACATGCATGCCGCATGTCACCGGGGCCACAAATGTATGCCGCATGTCATGGGGGCCCCACGTGCATGCCGCATGTCATGGACCCCCCAAATGCATGCCGCATGTCATGGACCCCCCAAATGCATGCCGCATGTCATAGTGGCCCCAAATGCATGCCGCAAGTCATGGGTGCCCCACATGCATGCCGCATGTCATCGGGGCCCCAAATGCATGCCGCATGTCATAGGGGCCCCACATGCATGGCACGTCATGGGGGCCCCACATGCATGCCACATGTCATGGGGGCCCCAAATGAATGTGGCATGTCAAGGGGGCCCCACGTGCATGCCGCATGTCATGGGGGCCATAAATGTATGCCGCATGTCATGGGAGCCCTACATGCATGCCACATGTAATGGGGGCCCCAAATGCATGCGGCATGTCATAGGGGCCCCACGTGCATGCCGCATGTCTCGGGCACCCCAAATGCATGCAGCATGTTATGGGGGCCCCACGTGCATGCCGCATGTCTCAGGTACCCCAAGTGCATGCAGCATGTTATGCAGGCCCCCATGACATGCGGCAAGCATTTGGGCCCCACATGCATGCCGCAAGCCATGGGGCCCCCAAATGCATGCCGCATGTCATGGGGGCCCCACATGCATGCCGCATGTCATGGGGGCCCAAATGCTTGCCGCATGTCATGGGGGCCATAAATGCATGCCGCATGTCATGGGAGCCCCACATGCATGCCACATGTCATGTGGGCCCCAAATGAATGTTGCATGTCAAGGGGGCCCCACGTGCATGCCGCATGTCATGGCGGCCCCAAATGCATGACTCATGTCATGGGGGCCCCCCGTGCATGCCGCATGTCATGGGGGATCCAAACTCATGCCGCATGTCATTGGGGCCCCAAGCGTATGCCGCATGTCATGGGGGCCCCATGTGCATGCCACATGTAATGGGGGCCCCAAATGCATGCGGCATGTCATAGGGGCCCCACGTGCATGCCGAATGTCTCGGGCACCCCAAATGCATGCAGCATGTTATGGGAGCCCCACGTGCATGCCGCATGTCTAAGGTACCCAAATGCATGCAGCATGTTATGCAGGCCCCAAATGCATGCCGCATGTCATGGGGGCCCAAATGCATGCCGCATGTCATGGGGGCTCCACGTGCATGCCACATGTAATGGGGCCCCCAAATTCATGCCACATGTCATAGGGGCCCCACGTGCATGGCGCATGTCATCGGGGCCCCAAATGCATGCCGCATGTCATAGGGGCCCACATGCATGGCGCATGTCATGGGGGCCCCACATGCATGCCGCATGTCATGGGGGCCCCAAATGCATGCCGCATGTCATGGGAGCCCCACGTGCATGCCACATGTCATGGGGACCCCAAATGAATGTCGCATGTCAAGGGGGCCCCACGTGCATGTCGCATGTCAAGGGGGCCCACATGCATGCCGCATGTCATGGAGGCCCCAAATGCATGCCGCATGTCATGGCGGCCATAAATGCATGCCACATGTCATGGGGGCCCCATGTGCATGCCACATATCATGGGGGCCCCAAATGCATGCCGCATGTAATGGGGGATTCAAATGCATGCCGCATGTCATGGGGGTCCCACATACATGCCGCATGTCATGGGGATTCAAATGTATGCCGCATGGCATGGGGGTCCCACGTGCATGCCGCATGTCATGGGGGCCCAAAATGCATGCCTCAAGTCATGGGGGCCCCAAATGCATGCCTCAATTCATGGGGGCTCCAAATGCATGCCGCATGTCATGGGGGCCCCACATGCATGCCGCATGTCATGGGGCCCCCAAATGCATGCCGCATGTCATGGGGTCCCCACATGCATGCCGCATGTCATGGGGGACCAAATGCTTGCCGCATGTCATGGGGGCCATAAATGCATGCTGCATGTCATGGGGGCCCAACGTGCATGCCGCATGTATTGGGGCCCCCAAATTCATGCCGCATGTATTGGGGCCCCCAAATTCATGCCGCATGTCATGGGGGCCCCGCAGGCATTCCGCATGTCATGGGGGCCTCAAATGCATGCCGCATGTCATGGGGGCCCCACGTGCATGCCGCATGTCATGGGGGCGCCAAATGCATGCCACATATCATGGGGGCCCCACGTTCATGCTGCATATATTGGGGGCCCCAAATGCATGCCACATGTCATGAGGGCCCCGCTTGCATGCCGCATGTCATTGGGGCCCCGCAGGCATTCCGCATGTCATGGGGGCTCCACGTGCATTCTGCATGTCATTGGGGCCCCACGTGCTTGCCGCATGTCATGGGGCCCCACGTGCATGCCTCATGTCACGGGGGCCACAAATGTATGCCGCATGTCATGGGGGCCCCACGTGCATGCCGCATGTCATGGGGGCCCCACATGCATGCCGCATTTCATGGGGGACCCAAATGCATGCATGCAGCATGTCATTGGGGCCCCAAATGCATGCCGCATGTCATAGTGGCTCCAAATGCATGCCACAAGTCATGGGTGCCCCACATGCATGCCGCATGTCATCGGGGCCAAAAATGTATGCCGCATGTCATGGGGGCCCCACGTGCATGCCACATGTCATGGACCCCCCAAATGCATGCCGCATGTCATAGGGGTCCCACATGCATGCCGCATGTCATGGGGGCCCCAAATGCATGCCGCATGTCATAGTGACCCCAAATGCATGCCGCAAGTCATGGGTGCCCCACATGCATGCAGCATGTCATCGGGGCCCCAAATGCATGCCGCATGTCATAGGGGCCCCACATGCATGGCACATGTCATGGGGGCCCCACATGCATGCCACATGTCATGGGGGCCCCAAATGAATGTCGCATGTCAAGGGGGCCCCACGTTCATGACGCATGTCATGGGGACCCACATGCATGCTGCATGTCATGAAGGCCCCCAAATGCATGCAGCATGTCTTGGGGCCCACAAATGCATGCCGCATGTCATAGGGGCCCCACATGCATAGCGCATGTCATGGGGGACCCAAATGCATGACTCATGTCATGGGGGCCCCACGTGCATGCCGCATGTCATGGGGGATCCAAACTCATGCTGCATGTCATTGGGACCCCAAGCGTATGCCGCATGTCATTGAGGCCCCATGTGCATGCCACATGTAATGGGGGCCCCAAATGCATGCGGCATGTCATAGGGGCCCCACGTGCATTCCGCATGTCTCAGGTACCCCAAGTGCATGCAGCATGTTATGCAGGCCCCCATGACATGCGGCAAGCATTTGGGCCCCACATGCATGCCGCGGGGCCCCCAAATGCATGCCACATGTCATGGGGGCCCCACATGCATGCCACATGTCATGGGGGCCCCAAATGAATGTCGCATGTCAAGGGGGCCCCACATGCATGCCGCATGTCATGGGGACCCCAAATGCATGCCGCATGTCATGGGGGCCCCACATGCATGCCGCATGTCATGGAGGCCCCAAATGCATGCCACATGTCATGGGGGCCCCACATGCATGCCACATGTCATGGGGGCCCCAAATGAATGTCGCATGTCAAGGGGGCCCCACGTTCATGACGCATGTCATGGGGACCCACATGCATGCTGCATGTCATGAAGGCCCCCAAATGCATGCAGCATGTCATGGAGGCCCCAAATGCATGACTCATGTCATGGGGGCCCCACGTGCATGCCGCATGTCATGGGGGATCCAAACTCATGCTGCATGTCATTGGGACCCCAAGCGTATGCCGCATGTCATGGAGGCCCCATGTGCATGCCACATGTAATGGGGGCCCCAAATGCATGCGGCATGTCATAGGGGCCCCACGTGCATTCCGCATGTCTCGGGCACCCCAAATGCATGCAGCACGTTATGGGGTCCCCACGTGCATGCCGCATGTCTCAGGTACCCCAAGTGCATGCAGCATGTTATGCAGGCCCCCATGACATGCGGCAAGCATTTGGGCCCCACATGCATGCCGCGGGGCCCCCAAATGCATGCCACATGTCATGGGGGCCCCACATGCATGCCACATGTCATGGGGGCCCCAAATGAATGTTGCATGTCAAGGGGGCCCCACGTGCATGCCGCATGTCATGGGGACCCCAAATGCATGCCGCATGTCATGGGGGCCCCACATGCATGCCGCATGTCATGGAGGCCCCAAATGCATGCCGCATGTCATGGGAGCCCCACATGAATGTCACATGTCAAGGGGACCCCAAATGCATGCCACATGTCATGGGGGCCCCACATGCATGCCGCATGTCATGGAGGCCCCAAATGCATTCCGCATGTCATGGGAGCCCCACATAAATGTTGCATGTCAAGGGGACCCCAAATGCATGCCGCATGTCATGGGGGCCCCACATGCATGCCGCATGTCATGGGGCCCAAAAGCTTGCCGCATGTCATGGGGGCCATAAATGCATGCCGTATGTCATGGGAGCCCCACATGAATGTTGCATGTCAAGGGGGCCCAACGTGCATGCCGCATGTATTGGGGGCCCCAAATTCATGCCGCATGTCATGAGGGCCCTGCATGCATGCCGCATGTCATGGGGGCCCCAAATTCATGCCGCATGTCATAGTGGCCCCAAATGCATGCTGCATGTCATGAGGGCCCCACGTGCATGCCGCATGTCATAGGGGCCCCACGTGCATGCCGCATGTCATGGGGGCCCCACGTGCATGCCGCATGTCATGGGGGCCCCCAAATGAATGCAGCATGTCTTGGGGCCCACAAATGCATACCGCATGTCATAGGGGCCCCACATGCATGGCGCATTTCATGGGGGACCCAAATGCATGCCGCATGTCATGGGGGCCCCAAATGCATGCCGCATGTCATGCCGGCCCCAAATGCATGACTCATGTCATGGAGGCCCCACGTGCATGCCGCATGTCTCGGGCACCCCATATGCATGCAGCATGTTATGGGGGACCCACGTGCATGCCGCATGTCTCAGGTACCCCAAGTGCATGCAGCATGTTATGCAGGCCCCAAATGCATGCCACATATCATGGGGGCCCAAATGCATGCCACATGTCATGGGGGCCCCACATGCATGACGCATATCATGGGGCCCCAAATGCATGCCGCATGTCATGGGGGCTCCACGTGCATGCCGCATATAATGGGGCCCCCAAATTCATGCCGCAAGTCATGGGTGCCCCACATGCATGCCGCATGTCATCGGGGCCCCAAATGCATGCCGCATGTCATAGGGGCCCCACATGCATGGCACATGTCATGGGGGCCCCAAATGAATGTCGCATGTCAAGGGGGCCCCACGTGCATGCCGCATGTCATGGGGGGCCCTCATGCATGCCGCATGTCATGGGGGCCCAAATGCTTGCCGCATGTCATGGGGGCCATAAATGCATGCCGCATGTCATGGGAGCCCCACATGCATGCCACATGTAATGGGGGCCCCAAATGCATGCGGCATGTCATAGGGGCCCCACGTGCATGCCGCATATCTCGGGCACCCCAAATGCATGCAGCATGTTATGGGGGCCCCACGTGCATGCCGCATGTCTCAGGTACCCCAAGTGCGTGCAGCATGTTATGCAGGCCCCCATGACATGCGGCAAGCATTTGGGCCCCACATGCATGCCGCATGCCATGGGGCCCCCAAATGCATGCCGCATGTCATGGGGGCCCCACATGCATGCCGCATGTCATGGGGGCCCAAATGCTTGCCGCATGTCATGGGGGCCATAAATGGATGCCGCATGTCATGGGAGCCCCACATGCATGCCACATGTCATGGGGGTCCCAAATAAATGTTGCATGTCAAGGGGGCCCCACGTGCATGCCGCATGTCATGGGGACCCCACATGCATGCCGCATGTCATGGGGGCCCCACATGCATGCCGCATGTCTCAGGTACCCCAAATGCATGCAGCATGTTATGCATGCCCCAAATGCATGCCGCATGTCATGGGGGCCCCACATGCATGCCGCATGTCATGGGGGCCCTAAATGCATGCCGCATGTCATAGGGGCCCCACATGCATGCCGCATGTCATGGGGGCCCCACATGCATGCCGCATGTCACGGAGGTCCCAAATGCATGCCGCATGTCATGGGAGCCCCACATGAATGTCGCATGTCAAGGGGGCACCACGTGCATGCCGCATATCATGGGGACCCCAAATGCATGCCGCATGTCATGGGGGCCATAAATGTATGCCGCATGTCATGGGGGCCCAACGTGCATGCCGCATGTATTGTGGGCCCCAAATTCATGCTGCATGTCATGAGGGCCCTGCATGCATGCCGCATGTCATGGGGGCCCGTAGGCATTCCGCATGTCAAGGGGGCCCCACGTGCATGCCGCATGTCATGGGGACCCCAAATGCATGTCGCATGCCATGGGGACCATAAATGCATGCCGCATGTCATGGGGGCCCAACGTGCATGCCGCATGTATTGTGGTCCCCAAATTCATGCTGCATGTCATGAGGGCCCTGCAGGCATGCCGCATGTCATGGGGGCCCCGCAGGCATTCCGCATGTCATGGGGGCCCCACGTGCATGCCGCATGTAATGGGGGATTCAAATGCATGCCGCATGTCATGGGGGTCCCACATGCATGCCGCATGTCATGGGGATTCAAATGTATGCCGCATGGCATGGGGGTCCCACATGCATGCCGCATGTCATGGGGGCCCAAAATGCATGCCTCAAGTCATGGGGGCCCCAAATGCATGCCTCAATTCATGGGGGCTCCAAATGCATGCCGCATGTCATGGGGGCCCCACATGCATGCCGCATGTCATGGGGCCCCCAAATGCATGCCGCATGTCATGGGGTCCCCACATGCATGCCGCATGTCATGGGGGCCCAAATGCTTGCCGCATGTCATGGGGGGCCATAAATGCATGCTGCATGTCATGGGGGCCCAACGTGCATGCCGCATGTATTGGGGGCCCAAAATTCATGCCGCATGTCATGGGGGCCCCGCAGGCATTCCGCATGTCATGGGGGCCCCAAATGCATGCCGCATGTCATGGGGGCCCCACGTGCATGCCGCATGTCATGGGGGCGCCAAATGCATGCCACATATCATGGGGGCCTCACGTGCATGCTGCATATATTGGGGGCCCCAAATGCATGCCACATGTCATGAGGGCCCCGCTTGCATGCCGCATGTCATTGGGGCCCCGCAGGCATTCCGCATGTCATGGGGGCCTCACGTGCATTCCGCATGTCATGGGGGCTCCACGTGCATGCTGCATGTCATTGGGGCCCCACGTGCTTGCCGCATGTCATGGGGCCCCACGTGCATGCCTCATGTCACGGGGGCCACAAATGTATGCCGCATGTCATGGGGGCCCCACGTGCATGCCGCATGTCATGGGGGCCCCACATGCATGCCGCATTACATGGGGGACCCAAATGCATGCATGCCGCATGTCATTGGGGCCCCAAATGCATGCCGCATGTCATAGTGGCTCCAAATGAATGCCACAAGTCATGGGTGCCCCACATGCATGCCGCATGTCACCGGGGCCACAAATGTATGCCGCATGTCATGGGGGCCCCACGTGCATGCCGCATGTCATGGACCCCCCAAATGCATGCCGCATGTCATGGACCCCCCAAATGCATGCCGCATGTCATAGTGGCCCCAAATGCATGCCGCAAGTCATGGGTGCCCCACATGCATGCCGCATGTCATCGGGGCCCCAAATGCATGCCGCATGTCATAGGGGCCCCACATGCATGGCACATGTCATGGGGGCCCCACATGCATGCCACATGTCATGGGGGCCCCAAATGAATGTGGCATGTCAAGGGGGCCCCACGTGCATGCCGCATGTCATGGGGGCCATAAATGTATGCCGCATGTCATGGGAGCCCCACATGCATGCCACATGTAATGGGGGCCCCAAATGCATGCGGCATGTCATAGGGGCCCCACGTGCATGCCGCATGTCTCGGGCACCCCAAATGCATGCAGCATGTTATGGGGGCCCCACGTGCATGCCGCATGTCTCAGGTACCCCAAGTGCATGCAGCATGTTATGCAGGCCCCCATGACATGCGGCAAGCATTTGGGCCCCACATGCATGCCGCAAGCCATGGGGCCCCCAAATGCATGCCGCATGTCATGGGGGCCCCACATGCATGCCGCATGTCATGGGGGCCCAAATGCTTGCCGCATGTCATGGGGGCCATAAATGCATGCCGCATGTCATGGGAGCCCCACATGCATGCCACATGTCATGTGGGCCCCAAATGAATGTTGCATGTCAAGGGGGCCCCACGTGCATGCCGCATGTCATGGGGACCCCAAATGCATGCCGCATGTCATAGGGGCCCCACGTGCATGCCGCATGTCTCGGGCACCCCAAATGCATGCAGCATGTTATGGGGGCCCCACGTGCATGCCGCATGTCTCAGGTACCCCAAGTGCATGCAGCATGTTATGCAGGCCCCCATGACATGCAGCAAGCATTTGGGCCCCACATGCAGGCCGCATGCCATGGGCCCCCCAAATGCATGCCGCATGTCATGGGGGCCGAACATGCATGCCGCATGTCATGGGGGCCATAAATGCATGCCGCATGTCATGGGAGCCCCACATGCATGCCACATGTCATGGGGGCCCCAAATGAATGTCGCATGTCAAGGGGGCCCCACGTGCATGCCGCATGTCATGGGGGCCCAAATGCTTGCCGCATGTCATGGGGGCCCCACATGCATGACGCATATCATGGGGGCCCCAAATGCATGCCGCATGTCATGGGGGCTCCACGTGCATGCCGCATATAATGGGGCCCCCAAATTCATGCCGCAAGTCATGGGTGCCCCACATGCATGCCGCATGTCATCGGGGCCCCAAATGCATGCCGCATGTCATAGGGGCCCCACATGCATGGCACATGTCATGGGGGCCCCACATGCATGCCGCATGTCATGGAGGCCCCAAATGCATGCCGCATGTCATGGGAGCCCCACATGCATGCCACATGTCATGGGGGCCCCAAATGAATGTCGCATGTCAAGGGGGCCCCACGTGCATGCCACATGTCATGGGGGCCCCACATGCATGCCGCATGTCATGGGGGCCCAAATGCTTGCCGCATGTCATGGGGGCCATAAATGCATGCCGCATGTCATGGGAGCCCCACATGCATGCCACATGTCATGGGGGCCCCAAATGAATGTCGCATGTCAAGGGGGCCCCACGTGCATGCCGCATGTCATGGGGACCCCAAATGCATTCCACATGTCATGGGGGCCCCACATGCATGCCGCATGTCATGGAGGCCCCAAATGCATGCCGCATGTCATGGGAGCCCCAAATGCATGCCGCATGTCATGGGAGCCCCACATGAATGTCGCATGTCAAGGGGGCCCCACGTGCATGCCGCATGTCATGGGGGCTCAAATGCTTGCCGCATGTCATGGGGGCCATAAATGCATGCCGCATGTCATGTGGGCCCAACAAGCATGCCGCATGTATTGGGGGCCCCAAATTCATGCAGCATGTCATAGGGTCCCCACATGCATGGAGCATTTCATGGGGGCCCCATTTGCATGCAGCATGTAATGGGGGATCCAAATGCATGCTGCACGTCATGGGGGCCCCGCAGGCATTCCACATGCCATGGGGGCCCCAAATAAATACCGCATGTCATAGGGGCCCCACGTACATGGCGCATGTCATGGGTGCCCCACATGCATGCCACATGTCATTGGGGCCCCAAATGCATGCCGCATGTAATGGGGGCCCCACGTGCATGCCGCATGTCATGGGGGTCCCAAATGCATGCGCTTGTCATGGTGGCCCCAAATGCATGACTCATGTCATGGGGGCCCCACGTGCATGCCGCATGTCATGGGGGATCCAAACTCATGCCGCATGTCATTGGGGCCCCAAGCGTATGCCGCATGTCATGGGGGCCCCATGTGCATGCCACATGTAATGGGGGCCCCAAATGCATGTGGCATGTCATAGGGGCCCCACGTGCATGCCGAATGTCTCGGGCACCCCAAATGCATGCAGCATGTTATGGGAGCCCCACGTGCATGCCGCATGTCTCAGGTACCCCAAATGCATGCAGCATGTTATGCAGGCCCCAAATGCATGCCGCATGTCATGGGGGCCCAAATGCATGCCGCATGTCATGGGGGCTCCACGTGCATGCCGCATGTAATGGGGCCCCCAAATTCATGCCACATGTCATAGGGGCCCCACGTGCATGGCGCAAGTCATGGGTGCCCCACATGCATGCCGCATGTCATCGGGGCCCCAAATGCATGCCGCATGTCATAGGGGCCCCACATGCATGGCGCATGTCATGGGGGCCCCACATGCATGCCGCATGTCATGGGGCCCCAAATGCATGCCGCATGTCATGGGAGCCCCACATGCATGCCGCAAGTCATGGGGGCCATAAATGCATGTCACATGTCATGAGGGCCCCATGTGCATGCCACATATCATGGGGGCCCCAAATGCATGCCGTATGTCATGGGGCCCCCCAAATGCATGCAGCATGTCTTGGGGCCCACAAATGCATGCCGCATGTCATAGGGGCTCCACATGCATGGCACATTTCATGGGTGCCCCACATGCATGCCGCATGTCATCGGGGCCCCAAATGCATGCCTCAAGTCATGGGGGCCCCAAATGCATGCCACATATCATGGGGGCCCCACATGCATGCCGCATATATTGGGGGCCCCAAATGCATGCCGCATGTCATGAGGGCCCCGCATGCATGCCACATGTCATGGGGACCCCAAATGAATGTCGCATGTCAAGGGGGCCCCACGTGCATGTCGCATGTCAAGGGGGTCCACATGCATGCCGCATGTCATGGAGGCCCCAAATGCATGCCGCATGTCATGGGGGCCATAAATGCATGCCACATGTCATGGGGGCCCCATGTGCATGCCACATATCATGGGGGCCCCAAATGCATGCCGTATGTCATGGGGCCCCCCAAATGCATGCAGCATGTCTTGGGGCCCACAAATGCATGCCGCATGTCATAGGGGCTCCACATGCGTGCCGCATATAATGGGGGCCCCAAATGCATGCGGCATTTCATAGGGGCCCCACGTGCATACCACATGTCATGGGGGCCCCAAATGCATGCCGCATGTCATGGGGAACCCACGTGCATGCCTCATGTCACGGGGGCCACAAATGTATGCCACATGTCATGGGGGCCCCACGTGCATGCCGCATGTCATGGGGCCCCCCAAATGCATGCCGCATGTCATAGGGGCTCCACATGCATGGAGCATGTCATGGGGGCCCCACATGCATGGCGCATTTCATGGGGGCCCCACTTGCATGCAGCATGTAATGGGGGATCCAAATGCATGCTGTACATCATGGGGGCCCCGCAGGCATTCCACATGCCATGGGGGCCCCAAATGCATGCCGCATGTCATGGGAGCCCCACATGCATGCCACATGTCATGGGGACCCCAAATGAATGTCGCATGTCAAGGGGGCCTCACGTGCATGTCGCATGTCAAGGGGGCCCACATGCATGCCGCATGTCATGGAGGCCCCAAATGCATGCCGCATGTCATGGGGGCCATAAATGCATGCCACATGTCATGGGGGCCCCATGTGCATGCCACATATCATGGGGGGCCCAAATGCATGCCGTATGTCATGGGGCCCCCCAAATGCATGCAGCATGTCTTGGGGCCCACAAATGCATGCCGCATGTCATAGGGGCTCCACATGCATGGTGCATTTCATGGGGGCCCCACATGCATGAACATGTCATGGGGGCCCCAAATGCGTGCCGCAAATAATGGGAGCCCCAAATGCATGCGGCATTTCATAGGGGCCCCACTTGCATACCACATGTCATGGGGGCCCCAAATGCATGCCGCATGTCATGGGGACCCCACGTGCATGCCTCATGTCACGGGGGCCACAAATGTATGCCACATGTCATGGGGGCCCCACGTGCATGCCGCATGTCATGGGGCCCCCCAAATGCATGCCGCATGTCATGGGGGCCCCACATGCATACCGCATGTCATGGGGGCCCCACGTGCATGCCGCATGTCATGGGGGTCCCACATGCATGCGGCATGTCATAGGGACCCCACATGCATGGAGCATGTCATGGGGGCCCCACATGCATGCCGCATGTCATGGGGGCCCCACGTGCATACCGCATGTCATGGGGGCCCAAAATACATGCCGCATGTCATGAGGGCGCCGCATGCATGCCGCATGTCTTGGGGCCCACAAATGCATGCCGCATGTCATAGGGGCCCCACATGCATGGCACATTTCATGAGGGCCCAAATGCATGCCGCATGTCATCGGGCCATAAATGCATGTCATGGGTGCCCAACGTGCATGCCTCATATCACGGGGGCCCCGCAGGCATTCCACATGTCATGGGGGCCCCAAATAAATGCCGCATTTCATTGGGGCCCCAACTGCATACCGCATATCATGGGACCCCACATGCATGTCACATGTCATGGGGGCCCCACATGCATGCCGCATTTCATGGGGGACCCAAATGCATACATGCCCACGTGCATGCCTCATGTCACGGGGGCCCCGCAGGCATTCCACATGTCATGGGGGCCCCAAATAAATGCCACATTTCATGGGGGCCGCAAGTGCATGCCGCATGTCACGGGGGCCCCGCAGGCATTCCACATGTCTTGGGGGCCCCAAATAAATGCCGCATTTCATGGGGGCCCCATGTGCATGCCACATGTCTTGGGGCCCACAAATGCATGCCGCATGTCATAGGGGCCCCACATGCATGGCGCATTTCATGGGGGGGCCAAATGCATGCCACATATATTGGGGGGCTCAAATGCATGCCGCATGTCATAGGGGCCCCACATGCAAGGAGCATGTCATGGGGGCCCCAAATGCATGCGGCATGTCATAGGGGCCCCACGTGCATACCACGTCATGGGGGCCCCAAATGCATGCCGCATGTCCTGGGGGCCCCACATGCATGCCGCATTTCATGGGGGACCCAAATGCATGCCGCATGTCATGGGGGCCCCAAATGCATGCCGCATGTCATGGCGGCCCCAAATGCATGCCGCATGTCATGGCGGCCCCAAATGCATGACTCATGTCATGGGGACCCCCCGTGCATGCCGCATGTCATGGGGGATCCAAACTCATGCCGCATGTCATTGGGGCCCCAAGCGTATGCCGCATGTCATGGGGGCCCCATGTGCATGCCACATGTAATGGGGGCTCCAAATGCATGCCGCATGTCCTGGGGGCCCCATATGCATGCCGCATTTCATGAGGGACCCACATGCATGCCGCATGTCATGGGGGCCCCAAATGCATACCGCATGTCATGGCGGCCCAAAATGCATGACTCATGTCATGGGGGATCCAAACTCATGCCGCATGTCATTGGGGCCCCAAGCATATGCCGCATGTCATGGGGCCTCATGTGCATGCCACATGTAATGGGGGCCCCAAATGCATGCGGCATGTCATAGGGGCCCCACGTGCATGCCGCATGTCTCGGGCACCCCAAATGCATGCAGCATGTTATGGGGGCCCCACTTGCATGCCGCATGTCTCAGGTACCCCAAATGCATGCAGCATGTTACGCAGGCCCCAAATGCATGCCGCATGTCATGGGGGCCCAAATGCATGCCTCATGTCATGGGGCCCCACATGCATACCGCATGTCATGGGGGCCCCTTTACATGCCGCATGTAAAGGGGCCCCCAAATTCATGCCGCATGTAATGGGGCCCCCAAATTCATGCCGCATGTCATAGGGGCCCCATGTGCATGCCTCAAGTCATGGGGGCCCCAAATGCATGCCACATATCATGGGGGCCCCACATGCATGCCGCATATATTGGGGGGCCCAAATGCATGCCGCATGTCATGAGGGCCCGCATGCATGCCGCATGTCATTGGGGCCCCGCAGGCATTCCGTATGTCATGGGGGCCTCACGTACATTCTGCATGTCATGGGGGTCCCACGTGCATGCTGAATGTCATTGGGGCCCCACGTGCTTGCCGCATGTCATGGGGGCCCCACGTGCATGCCTCATGTCATAGGGGCCCCACGTGAATACCACATGTCATGGGGGCCCCAAATGCATGCCGCATGTCCTGGGGGCCCCACATGCATGTCGCATTTCATGGGGGCCCCAAATGCATGCCGCATGTCATGGGGGCCCCAAATGCATGCCGCATGTCATGGCAGCCCCAAATGCATGACTCATGTCATGGGGGCCCCACGTGCATGCCGCATGTCATGGGGGGTCCAAACTCATGCCGCATGTCATTGGGGCCCCAAGCGTATGCCGCATGTCATGGGGGCCCCATGTGCATGCCACATGTAATGGGGGCCCCAAATGCATGCGGCATATCATAGGGGCCCAACGTGCATGCCGCATGTCTCGGGCACCCCAAATACATGAAGCATGTTATGGGGGCCCCAGGTGCATGCCGCATGTCTCAGGTACCCCAAATGCATGCAACATGTTATGCAGGCCCCAAATGCATGCCGCATGTCATGGGGCCCAAATGCATGCCGCATGTCATGGGGGCCCCACATGCATGCCGCATGTCATGGGGACTCCACGTGCATGCCGCATATAATGGGGCCCCCAAATTCATGCCGCATGTCATAGGGGCCCCATGTGCATGGCGCAAGTCATGGTTGCCCCACATGAATGCCGCATGTCATCGGGGCCCCAAATGCATGCCTCAAGTCATGGGGGCCCCAAATGCATACCGCATATCATGGGAGCCCCAAACGCATGCAGCATGTCATGGGGGCCCCACGTGCATGCCGTATGTCTTGGGGCCCACAAATGCATGCCTCAAGTAATGGGGGCCCCAAATGCATGCCGCATATCATGGGGGCCCCAAACGCATGCAGCATGTCATGGGGGCCCCACGTGCATGTCGTATGTCTTGGGGGCCCCAAATGCATGCCTCAAGTCATGGGGGCCCCAAATGCATGCAGCATGTCATAGGGGCCCCACATGCATGGTGCATGTCATGGGGGGCCCCCATGCATGCCTCAAGTCATGGGGGCCCCAAACGCATGCCACATATCATGGGGGCCCCACTTGCATGCCGCATATATTGGGGGCCCCAAATGCATGCCGCATGTCATGAGGGCCCCGCATGCATGACGCATGTCATTGGGGCCCCGCAGGCATTCCGCATGTCATTGGGGCCTCACGTGCATTCCGCATGTCATTGGGGCCCCACGTGCTTGCCGTATGTCATGGGGGCCCCACGTGCATGCCTCATGTCACGGGGGCCACGAATGCATGCCGCATGTCATAGGGGCCCCACAGGCATTCCGCATGTCATGGGGCCTCACGTGCATTCCGCATGTCATTGGGGCCCCACGTGCTTGCCGCATGTCATGGGGGCCCCATGTGCATGCCTCATGTCACGGGGGCCACGAATGCATGCCGCAAGTCATAGGGGCCCTACATGCATGGAGCATGTCATGGGGACCCCAAATGCATGCGGCATGTCATAGGGGGGCCACGTGCATACCACATGTCATGGGGGCCCCAAATGCATGCCGCATGTCCTGGGGGCCCCACAAGCATGCCGCATTTCATGGGGGACCCAAATGCATGCCGCATGTCATGGGGGCCCCAAATGCATGCCGCATGTCATGGCGGCCCCAAATGCATGACTCATGTCATGGGGGCCCCACGTGCATGCCGCATGTCATGGGGGATCCAAACTCATGCCGCATGTCATTGGGGCCCCAAGCGTATGCCGCATGTCATGGGGGCCCCATGTGCATGCCACATGTAATGGGGGCCCCAAATGCATGCGGCATGTCATAGCGGCCCAACGTGCATGCCGCATGTCTCGGGCCCCCAATGCATGCTGCATGTCATAGGGGCCCCACATGCATGGCACATGTCATGGGGGCCCCACATGCATGCCGCATGTCATGGGGACCCCAAATGCATGCCACATGTCATGGGGGCCCCACATGCATGCCGCATGTCATGGAGGCCCCAAATGCATGCCACATGTCATGGGAGCCCCACGTGAATGTCGCATGTCAAGGGGGCCCCACGTGCATGCCGCATGTCATGGGGGCTCAAATGCTTGCCGCATGTCATGGGGGGCATAAATGCATGCCGCATGTCATGTGGGCCCAACAAGCATGCCGCATGTATTGGGGTCCCCAAATTCATGCAGCATGTCATAGGGGCCCCACATGCATGGCGCATTTCATGGGGGCCCCACTTGCATGCAGCATGTAATGGGGGATCCACATGCATGCTGCACGTCATGGGGGCCCCGCAGGCATTCCACATGCCATGGGGGCCCCAAATAAATGCCGCATGTCATAGGTGCATGGCGCATGTCATGGGTGCCCCACATGCATGCCACATGTCATTGGGGCCCCAATGCCGCATGTAATGGGGGCCCCACGTGCATGCTGCATGTCATGGGGGCCCCAAATGCATGCGCTTGTCATGGTGGCCCCAAATGCATGACTCATGTCATGGGGGCCCCACGTGCATGCCGCATGTCATGGGGAATCCAAACTCATGCCGCATGTCATTGGGGCCCCAAGCGTATGCCGCATGTCATGGGGGCCCCATGTGCATGCCACATGTAATGGGGGCCCCAAATGCATGCGGCATGTCATAGGGGCCCCACGTGCATGCCGCATGTCTCGGGGACCCCAAATGCATGCAGCATGTTATGGGAGCCCCACGTGCATGCCGCATGTCTCAGGTACCCCAAATGCATGCAGCATGTTATGCAGGCCCCAAATGCATGCCGCATGTCATGGGGGCCCAAATGCATGCCGCATGTAATGGGGCCCCCAAATTCATACCGCATGTCATAGGGGCCCCCAAATTCATACCGCATGTCATAGGGGCCCCACGTGCATGGCGCAAGTCATGGGTGCCCCACATGCATGCCGCATGTCATCGGGGCCCCAAATGCATGCCGCATGTCATAGAGGCCCCACATGCATGGCGCATGTCATGGGGGCCCCACATGCATGCCGCATGTCATGGGGGCCCCAAATGCATGCCGCATGTCATGGGGGCCCCAAATGCATGTCGCATGTCATGGGAGCCCCACATGCATGCCACATGTCATGGGGACCCCAAATGAATGTCGCATGTCAAGGGGGCCCCACGTGCATGTCGCATGTCAAGGGGGCCCACATGCATGCCGCATGTCATGGAGGCCCCAAATGCATGCCGCATGTCATCGGGGCCCCAAATGCATGCCGCATGTCATAGAGGCCCCACATGTATGGCACATGTCATGGGGGCCCCACATGCATGCCGCATGTCATGGGGGCCCCAAATGCATGTCGCATGTCATGGGAGCCCCACATGCATGCCACATGTCATGGGGACCCCAAATGAATGTCGCATGTCAAGGGGGCCCCACGTGCATGTCGCATGTCAAGGGGGCCCACATGCATGCCGCATGTCATGGAGGCCCCGAATGCATGCCGCATGTCATGGGGGCCATAAATGCATGCCACATGTCATGGGGGCCCCATGTGCATGCCACATGTCATGGTGGCCCCACATGCATGCCGCATGTCATGGGGCCCCCCAAATGCATGCAGCATGTCTTGGGGCCCACAAATGCATGCAGCATGTCTTGGGGCCCACAAATGCATGCCGCATGTCATAGGGGCCCCACATGCATGGCGCATTTCATGGGGGCCCCACATGCATGAACATGTCATGGGGGCCCCAAATGCATGCCGCATATAATGGGGGCCCCAAATGCATGCGGCATTTCAAAGGGGCCCCACGTGCATACCACATGTCATGGGGGCCCCAAATGCATGCCGCATGTCATGGGGACCCCACGTGCATGCCTCATGTCACGGGGGCCACAAATGTATGCCACATGTCATGGGGGCCCCACGTGCATGCCGCATGTCATGGGGCCCCCCAAATGCATGCCGCATGTCATAGGGGCCCCACATGCATGGAGCATGTCATGGGGGCCCCACATGCATGCCGCATGTCATGGGGGCCCCACGTGCATGCCGCATGTCATGGGGGTCCCACATGCATGCCGCATGTCATGGGGGTCCCACATGCATGCCGCATGTCATAGGGACCCCACATGCATGGAGCATGTCATGGGGGCCCCACATGCATGCCGCATGTCATGGGGGCCCACGTGCATGCCGCATGTCATGGGGGCCCACATGCATGCCGCATGTCATGGGGGCACCACTTGCATGCAGCATGTATTGGGGGATCCAAATGCATGACGCATGTCATGGGGGTCCCACATGCATACCACATGTCATGGGGCCCCAAATGCATGCCGCATGTCCTGGGGGCCCCACATGCATGACGCATTTCATGGGGGACCCAAATGCATGCCGCATGTCATGGGGGCCCAAAATGCATGCCGCATGTCATGGGGGCCCCACTTGCATGCCGCATGCCATGGGGGCCCCACGTGCATGCCGCATGTCATGGGGGCCCAAAATGCATGCCGCATGTCATGAGGGCGCCGCATGCATGCCGCATGTCTTGGGGCCCACAAATGCATGCCGCATGTCATAGGGGCCCCACATGCATGGCACATTTCATGAGGGCCCAAATGCATGCCGCATGTCATCGGGCCATAAATGCATGTCGCATGTCATGGGTGCCCAACGTGCATGACTCATGTCACGGGGGCCCCGCAGGCATTCCACATGTCATGGGGGCCCCAAATAAATGCCGCATTTCATTGGGGCCCCAACTGAATGCCGCATATCATGGGACCCCACATGCATGTCACATGTCATGGGGGCCCCACATGCATGCCGCATTTCATGGGGGACCCAAATGCATGCATGCCCACGTGCATGCCTCATGTCACGGGGGCCCCTCAGGCATTCCACATGTCATGGGGGCCCCAAATAAATGGCACATTTCATGGGGGCCGCACGTGCATGCCGCATGTCACGGGGGCCCCGCAGGCATTCCACATGTCTTGGGGGCCCCAAATAAATGCCACATGTCTTGGGGCCCACAAATGCATGCCACATATATTGGGGTCCTCAAATGCATGCCGCATGTCATAGGGGCCCCACATGCATGGAGCATGTCATGGGGGCCCCAAATGCATGCGGCATGTCATAGGGGCCCCACGTGCATACCACATGTCATGGGGGCCCCAAATGCATGCCGCATGTCCTGGGGGCCCCACAAGCATGCCGCATTTCATGGGGGACCCAAATGCATGCCGCATGTCATGGGGGCCCCAAATGCATGCCGCATGTCATGGCGGTCCCAAATGCATGCCACATGTCATGGGGGCCCCAAATGAATGTGGCATGTCAAGGGGGCCCCACGTGCATGCCGCATGTCATGGGGGCCATAAATGTATGCCGCATGTCATGGGAGCCCCACATGCATGCCACATGTAATGGGGGCCCCAAATGCATGCGGCATGTCATAGGGGCCCCACGTGCATGCCGCATGTCTCGGGCACCCCAAATGCATGCAGCATGTTATGGGGGCCCCACGTGCATGCCGCATGTCTCAGGTACCCCAAGTGCATGCAGCATGTTATGCAGGCCCCCATGACATGCGGCAAGCATTTGGGCCCCACATGCATGCCGCAAGCCATGGGGCCCCCAAATGCATGCCGCATGTCATGGGGGCCCCACATGCATGCCGCATGTCATGGGGGCCCAAATGCTTGCCGCATGTCATGGGGGCCATAAATGCATGCCGCATGTCATGGGAGCCCCACATGCATGCCACATGTCATGTGGGCCCCAAATGAATGTTGCATGTCAAGGGGGCCCCACGTGCATGCCGCATGTCATGGGGACCCCAAATGCATGCCGCATGTCATAGGGGCCCCACGTGCATGCCGCATGTCTCGGGCACCCCAAATGCATGCAGCATGTTATGGGGGCCCCACGTGCATGCCGCATGTCTCAGGTACCCCAAGTGCATGCAGCATGTTATGCAGGCCCCCATGACATGCAGCAAGCATTTGGGCCCCACATGCAGGCCGCATGCCATGGGCCCCCCAAATGCATGCCGCATGTCATGGGGGCCGAACATGCATGCCGCATGTCATGGGGGCCATAAATGCATGCCGCATGTCATGGGAGCCCCACATGCATGCCACATGTCATGGGGGCCCCAAATGAATGTCGCATGTCAAGGGGGCCCCACGTGCATGCCGCATGTCATGGGGGCCCAAATGCTTGCCGCATGTCATGGGGGCCCCACATGCATGACGCATATCATGGGGGCCCCAAATGCATGCCGCATGTCATGGGGGCTCCACGTGCATGCCGCATATAATGGGGCCCCCAAATTCATGCCGCAAGTCATGGGTGCCCCACATGCATGCCGCATGTCATCGGGGCCCCAAATGCATGCCGCATGTCATAGGGGCCCCACATGCATGGCACATGTCATGGGGGCCCCACATGCATGCCGCATGTCATGGAGGCCCCAAATGCATGCCGCATGTCATGGGAGCCCCACATGCATGCCACATGTCATGGGGGCCCCAAATGAATGTCGCATGTCAAGGGGGCCCCACGTGCATGCCACATGTCATGGGGGCCCCACATGCATGCCGCATGTCATGGGGGCCCAAATGCTTGCCGCATGTCATGGGGGCCATAAATGCATGCCGCATGTCATGGGAGCCCCACATGCATGCCACATGTCATGGGGGCCCCAAATGAATGTCGCATGTCAAGGGGGCCCCACGTGCATGCCGCATGTCATGGGGACCCCAAATGCATTCCACATGTCATGGGGGCCCCACATGCATGCCGCATGTCATGGAGGCCCCAAATGCATGCCGCATGTCATGGGAGCCCCAAATGCATGCCGCATGTCATGGGAGCCCCACATGAATGTCGCATGTCAAGGGGGCCCCACGTGCATGCCGCATGTCATGGGGGCTCAAATGCTTGCCGCATGTCATGGGGGCCATAAATGCATGCCGCATGTCATGTGGGCCCAACAAGCATGCCGCATGTATTGGGGGCCCCAAATTCATGCAGCATGTCATAGGGTCCCCACATGCATGGAGCATTTCATGGGGGCCCCATTTGCATGCAGCATGTAATGGGGGATCCAAATGCATGCTGCACGTCATGGGGGCCCCGCAGGCATTCCACATGCCATGGGGGCCCCAAATAAATACCGCATGTCATAGGGGCCCCACGTACATGGCGCATGTCATGGGTGCCCCACATGCATGCCACATGTCATTGGGGCCCCAAATGCATGCCGCATGTAATGGGGGCCCCACGTGCATGCCGCATGTCATGGGGGCCCCAAATGCATGCGCTTGTCATGGTGGCCCCAAATGCATGACTCATGTCATGGGGGCCCCACGTGCATGCCGCATGTCATGGGGGATCCAAACTCATGCCGCATGTCATTGGGGCCCCAAGCGTATGCCGCATGTCATGGGGGCCCCATGTGCATGCCACATGTAATGGGGGCCCCAAATGCATGTGGCATGTCATAGGGGCCCCACGTGCATGCCGAATGTCTCGGGCACCCCAAATGCATGCAGCATGTTATGGGAGCCCCACGTGCATGCCGCATGTCTCAGGTACCCCAAATGCATGCAGCATGTTATGCAGGCCCCAAATGCATGCCGCATGTCATGGGGGCCCAAATGCATGCCGCATGTCATGGGGGCTCCACGTGCATGCCGCATGTAATGGGGCCCCCAAATTCATGCCACATGTCATAGGGGCCCCACGTGCATGGCGCAAGTCATGGGTGCCCCACATGCATGCCGCATGTCATCGGGGCCCCAAATGCATGCCGCATGTCATAGGGGCCCCACATGCATGGCGCATGTCATGGGGGCCCCACATGCATGCCGCATGTCATGGGGGCCCCAAATGCATGCCGCATGTCATGGGAGCCCCACATGCATGCCGCAAGTCATGGGGGCCATAAATGCATGTCACATGTCATGAGGGCCCCATGTGCATGCCACATATCATGGGGGCCCCAAATGCATGCCGTATGTCATGGGGCCCCCCAAATGCATGCAGCATGTCTTGGGGCCCACAAATGCATGCCGCATGTCATAGGGGCTCCACATGCATGGCACATTTCATGGGTGCCCCACATGCATGCCGCATGTCATCGGGGCCCCAAATGCATGCCTCAAGTCATGGGGGCCCCAAATGCATGCCACATATCATGGGGGCCCCACATGCATGCCGCATATATTGGGGGCCCCAAATGCATGCCGCATGTCATGAGGGCCCCGCATGCATGCCACATGTCATGGGGACCCCAAATGAATGTCGCATGTCAAGGGGGCCCCACGTGCATGTCGCATGTCAAGGGGGTCCACATGCATGCCGCATGTCATGGAGGCCCCAAATGCATGCCGCATGTCATGGGGGCCATAAATGCATGCCACATGTCATGGGGGCCCCATGTGCATGCCACATATCATGGGGGCCCCAAATGCATGCCGTATGTCATGGGGCCCCCCAAATGCATGCAGCATGTCTTGGGGCCCACAAATGCATGCCGCATGTCATAGGGGCTCCACATGCGTGCCGCATATAATGGGGGCCCCAAATGCATGCGGCATTTCATAGGGGCCCCACGTGCATACCACATGTCATGGGGGCCCCAAATGCATGCCGCATGTCATGGGGAACCCACGTGCATGCCTCATGTCACGGGGGCCACAAATGTATGCCACATGTCATGGGGGCCCCACGTGCATGCCGCATGTCATGGGGCCCCCCAAATGCATGCCGCATGTCATAGGGGCTCCACATGCATGGAGCATGTCATGGGGGCCCCACATGCATGGCGCATTTCATGGGGGCCCCACTTGCATGCAGCATGTAATGGGGGATCCAAATGCATGCTGTACATCATGGGGGCCCCGCAGGCATTCCACATGCCATGGGGGCCCCAAATGCATGCCGCATGTCATGGGAGCCCCACATGCATGCCACATGTCATGGGGACCCCAAATGAATGTCGCATGTCAAGGGGGCCTCACGTGCATGTCGCATGTCAAGGGGGCCCACATGCATGCCGCATGTCATGGAGGCCCCAAATGCATGCCGCATGTCATGGGGGCCATAAATGCATGCCACATGTCATGGGGGCCCCATGTGCATGCCACATATCATGGGGGGCCCAAATGCATGCCGTATGTCATGGGGCCCCCCAAATGCATGCAGCATGTCTTGGGGCCCACAAATGCATGCCGCATGTCATAGGGGCTCCACATGCATGGTGCATTTCATGGGGGCCCCACATGCATGAACATGTCATGGGGGCCCCAAATGCGTGCCGCAAATAATGGGAGCCCCAAATGCATGCGGCATTTCATAGGGGCCCCACTTGCATACCACATGTCATGGGGGCCCCAAATGCATGCCGCATGTCATGGGGACCCCACGTGCATGCCTCATGTCACGGGGGCCACAAATGTATGCCACATGTCATGGGGGCCCCACGTGCATGCCGCATGTCATGGGGGCCCCAAATGCATGCGCTTGTCATGGTGGCCCCAAATGCATGACTCATGTCATGGGGGCCCCACGTGCATGCCGCATGTCATGGGGGATCCAAACTCATGCCGCATGTCATTGGGGCCCCAAGCGTATGCCGCATGTCATGGGGGCCCCATGTGCATGCCACATGTAATGGGGGCCCCAAATGCATGTGGCATGTCATAGGGGCCCCACGTGCATGCCGAATGTCTCGGGCACCCCAAATGCATGCAGCATGTTATGGGAGCCCCACGTGCATGCCGCATGTCTCAGGTACCCCAAATGCATGCAGCATGTTATGCAGGCCCCAAATGCATGCCGCATGTCATGGGGGCCCAAATGCATGCCGCATGTCATGGGGGCTCCACGTGCATGCCGCATGTAATGGGGCCCCCAAATTCATGCCACATGTCATAGGGGCCCCACGTGCATGGCGCAAGTCATGGGTGCCCCACATGCATGCCGCATGTCATCGGGGCCCCAAATACATGCCGCATGTCATAGGGGCCCCACATGCATGGCGCATGTCATGGGGGCCCCACATGCATGCCGCATGTCATGGGGGCCCCAAATGCATGCCGCATGTCATGGGAGCCCCACATGCATGCCGCAAGTCATGGGGGCCATAAATGCATGTCACATGTCATGAGGGCCCCATGTGCATGCCACATATCATGGGGGCCCCAAATGCATGCCGTATGTCATGGGGCCCCCCAAATGCATGCAGCATGTCTTGGGGCCCACAAATGCATGCCGCATGTCATAGGGGCTCCACATGCATGGCACATTTCATGGGTGCCCCACATGCATGCCGCATGTCATCGGGGCCCCAAATGCATGCCTCAAGTCATGGGGGCCCCAAATGCATGCCACATATCATGGGGGCCCCACATGCATGCCGCATATATTGGGGGCCCCAAATGCATGCCGCATGTCATGAGGGCCCCGCATGCATGCCACATGTCATGGGGACCCCAAATGAATGTCGCATGTCAAGGGGGCCCCACGTGCATGTCGCATGTCAAGGGGGTCCACATGCATGCCGCATGTCATGGAGGCCCCAAATGCATGCCGCATGTCATGGGGGCCATAAATGCATGCCACATGTCATGGGGGCCCCATGTGCATGCCACATATCATGGGGGCCCCAAATGCATGCCGTATGTCATGGGGCCCCCCAAATGCATGCAGCATGTCTTGGGGCCCACAAATGCATGCCGCATGTCATAGGGGCTCCACATGCGTGCCGCATATAATGGGGGCCCCAAATGCATGCGGCATTTCATAGGGGCCCCACGTGCATACCACATGTCATGGGGGCCCCAAATGCATGCCGCATGTCATGGGGAACCCACGTGCATGCCTCATGTCACGGGGGCCACAAATGTATGCCACATGTCATGGGGGCCCCACGTGCATGCCGCATGTCATGGGGCCCCCCAAATGCATGCCGCATGTCATAGGGGCTCCACATGCATGGAGCATGTCATGGGGGCCCCACATGCATGGCGCATTTCATGGGGGCCCCACTTGCATGCAGCATGTAATGGGGGATCCAAATGCATGCTGTACATCATGGGGGCCCCGCAGGCATTCCACATGCCATGGGGGCCCCAAATGCATGCCGCATGTCATGGGAGCCCCACATGCATGCCACATGTCATGGGGACCCCAAATGAATGTCGCATGTCAAGGGGGCCTCACGTGCATGTCGCATGTCAAGGGGGCCCACATGCATGCCGCATGTCATGGAGGCCCCAAATGCATGCCGCATGTCATGGGGGCCATAAATGCATGCCACATGTCATGGGGGCCCCATGTGCATGCCACATATCATGGGGGGCCCAAATGCATGCCGTATGTCATGGGGCCCCCCAAATGCATGCAGCATGTCTTGGGGCCCACAAATGCATGCCGCATGTCATAGGGGCTCCACATGCATGGTGCATTTCATGGGGGCCCCACATGCATGAACATGTCATGGGGGCCCCAAATGCGTGCCGCAAATAATGGGAGCCCCAAATGCATGCGGCATTTCATAGGGGCCCCACTTGCATACCACATGTCATGGGGGCCCCAAATGCATGCCGCATGTCATGGGGACCCCACGTGCATGCCTCATGTCACGGGGGCCACAAATGTATGCCACATGTCATGGGGGCCCCACGTGCATGCCGCATGTCATGGGGCCCCCCAAATGCATGCCGCATGTCATGGGGGCCCCACATGCATACCGCATGTCATGGGGGCCCCACGTGCATGCCGCATGTCATGGGGGTCCCACATGCATGCGGCATGTCATAGGGACCCCACATGCATGGAGCATGTCATGGGGGCCCAAAATACATGCCGCATGTCATGAGGGCGCCGCATGCATGCCGCATGTCTTGGGGCCCACAAATGCATGCCGCATGTCATAGGGGTCCCACATGCATGGCACATTTCATGAGGGCCCAAATGCATGCCGCATGTCATCGGGCCATAAATGCATGTCATGGGTGCCCAACGTGCATGCCTCATATCACGGGGGCCCCGCAGGCATTCCACATGTCATGGGGGCCCCAAATAAATGCCGCATTTCATTGGGGCCCCAACTGCATACCGCATATCATGGGACCCCACATGCATGTCACATGTCATGGGGGCCCCACATGCATGCCGCATTTCATGGGGGACCCAAATGCATACATGCCCACGTGCATGCCTCATGTCACGGGGGCCCCGCAGGCATTCCACATGTCATGGGGGCCCCAAATAAATGCCACATTTCATGGGGGCCGCAAGTGCATGCCGCATGTCACGGGGGCCCCGCAGGCATTCCACATGTCTTGGGGGCCCCAAATAAATGCCGCATTTCATGGGGGCCCCATGTGCATGCCACATGTCTTGGGGCCCACAAATGCATGCCGCATGTCATAGGGGCCCCACATGCATGGCGCATTTCATGGGGGGCCCAAATGCATGCCACATATATTGGGGGCCTCAAATGCATGCCGCATGTCATAGGGGCCCCACATGCATGGAGCATGTCATGGGGGCCCCAAATGCATGCGGCATGTCATAGGGGCCCCACGTGCATACCACGTCATGGGGGCCCCAAATGCATGCCGCATGTCCTGGGGGCCCCACATGCATGCCGCATTTCATGGGGGACCCAAATGCATGCCGCATGTCATGGGGGCCCCAAATGCATGCCGCATGTCATGGCGGCCCCAAATGCATGCCGCATGTCATGGCGGCCCCAAATGCATGACTCATGTCATGGGGGCCCCCCGTGCATGCCGCATGTCATGGGGGATCCAAACTCATGCCGCATGTCATTGGGGCCCCAAGCGTATGCCGCATGTCATGGGGGCCCCATGTGCATGCCACATGTAATGGGGGCTCCAAATGCATGCCGCATGTCCTGGGGGCCCCATATGCATGCCGCATTTCATGAGGGACCCACATGCATGCCGCATGTCATGGGGGCCCCAAATGCATACCGCATGTCATGGCGGCCCAAAATGCATGACTCATGTCATGGGGGATCCAAACTCATGCCGCATGTCATTGGGGCCCCAAGCATATGCCGCATGTCATGGGGCCTCATGTGCATGCCACATGTAATGGGGGCCCCAAATGCATGCGGCATGTCATAGGGGCCCCACGTGCATGCCGCATGTCTCGGGCACCCCAAATGCATGCAGCATGTTATGGGGGCCCCACTTGCATGCCGCATGTCTCAGGTACCCCAAATGCATGCAGCATGTTACGCAGGCCCCAAATGCATGCCGCATGTCATGGGGGCCCAAATGCATGCCTCATGTCATGGGGCCCCACATGCATACCGCATGTCATGGGGGCCCCTTTACATGCCGCATGTAAAGGGGCCCCCAAATTCATGCCGCATGTAATGGGGCCCCCAAATTCATGCCGCATGTCATAGGGGCCCCATGTGCATGCCTCAAGTCATGGGGGCCCCAAATGCATGCCACATATCATGGGGGCCCCACATGCATGCCGCATATATTGGGGGGCCCAAATGCATGCCGCATGTCATGAGGGCCCGCATGCATGCCGCATGTCATTGGGGCCCCGCAGGCATTCCGTATGTCATGGGGGCCTCACGTACATTCTGCATGTCATGGGGGTCCCACGTGCATGCTGAATGTCATTGGGGCCCCACGTGCTTGCCGCATGTCATGGGGGCCCCACGTGCATGCCTCATGTCATAGGGGCCCCACGTGAATACCACATGTCATGGGGGCCCCAAATGCATGCCGCATGTCCTGGGGGCCCCACATGCATGTCGCATTTCATGGGGGCCCCAAATGCATGCCGCATGTCATGGGGGCCCCAAATGCATGCCGCATGTCATGGCAGCCCCAAATGCATGACTCATGTCATGGGGGCCCCACGTGCATGCCGCATGTCATGGGGGGTCCAAACTCATGCCGCATGTCATTGGGGCCCCAAGCGTATGCCGCATGTCATGGGGGCCCCATGTGCATGCCACATGTAATGGGGGCCCCAAATGCATGCGGCATATCATAGGGGCCCAACGTGCATGCCGCATGTCTCGGGCACCCCAAATACATGAAGCATGTTATGGGGGCCCCAGGTGCATGCCGCATGTCTCAGGTACCCCAAATGCATGCAACATGTTATGCAGGCCCCAAATGCATGCCGCATGTCATGGGGCCCAAATGCATGCCGCATGTCATGGGGGCCCCACATGCATGCCGCATGTCATGGGGACTCCACGTGCATGCCGCATATAATGGGGCCCCCAAATTCATGCCGCATGTCATAGGGGCCCCATGTGCATGGCGCAAGTCATGGTTGCCCCACATGAATGCCGCATGTCATCGGGGCCCCAAATGCATGCCTCAAGTCATGGGGGCCCCAAATGCATACCGCATATCATGGGAGCCCCAAACGCATGCAGCATGTCATGGGGGCCCCACGTGCATGCCGTATGTCTTGGGGCCCACAAATGCATGCCTCAAGTAATGGGGGCCCCAAATGCATGCCGCATATCATGGGGGCCCCAAACGCATGCAGCATGTCATGGGGGCCCCACGTGCATGTCGTATGTCTTGGGGGCCCCAAATGCATGCCTCAAGTCATGGGGGCCCCAAATGCATGCAGCATGTCATAGGGGCCCCACATGCATGGTGCATGTCATGGGGGGCCCCCATGCATGCCTCAAGTCATGGGGGCCCCAAACGCATGCCACATATCATGGGGGCCCCACTTGCATGCCGCATATATTGGGGGCCCCAAATGCATGCCGCATGTCATGAGGGCCCCGCATGCATGACGCATGTCATTGGGGCCCCGCAGGCATTCCGCATGTCATTGGGGCCTCACGTGCATTCCGCATGTCATTGGGGCCCCACGTGCTTGCCGTATGTCATGGGGGCCCCACGTGCATGCCTCATGTCACGGGGGCCACGAATGCATGCCGCATGTCATAGGGGCCCCACAGGCATTCCGCATGTCATGGGGCCTCACGTGCATTCCGCATGTCATTGGGGCCCCACGTGCTTGCCGCATGTCATGGGGGCCCCATGTGCATGCCTCATGTCACGGGGGCCACGAATGCATGCCGCAAGTCATAGGGGCCCTACATGCATGGAGCATGTCATGGGGACCCCAAATGCATGCGGCATGTCATAGGGGGGCCACGTGCATACCACATGTCATGGGGGCCCCAAATGCATGCCGCATGTCCTGGGGGCCCCACAAGCATGCCGCATTTCATGGGGGACCCAAATGCATGCCGCATGTCATGGGGGCCCCAAATGCATGCCGCATGTCATGGCGGCCCCAAATGCATGACTCATGTCATGGGGGCCCCACGTGCATGCCGCATGTCATGGGGGATCCAAACTCATGCCGCATGTCATTGGGGCCCCAAGCGTATGCCGCATGTCATGGGGGCCCCATGTGCATGCCACATGTAATGGGGGCCCCAAATGCATGCGGCATGTCATAGCGGCCCAACGTGCATGCCGCATGTCTCGGGCCCCCAATGCATGCTGCATGTCATAGGGGCCCCACATGCATGGCACATGTCATGGGGGCCCCACATGCATGCCGCATGTCATGGGGACCCCAAATGCATGCCACATGTCATGGGGGCCCCACATGCATGCCGCATGTCATGGAGGCCCCAAATGCATGCCACATGTCATGGGAGCCCCACGTGAATGTCGCATGTCAAGGGGGCCCCACGTGCATGCCGCATGTCATGGGGGCCCCACATGCTTGCCGCATGTCATGGGGGGCATAAATGCATGCCGCATGTCATGTGGGCCCAACAAGCATGCCGCATGTATTGGGGTCCCCAAATTCATGCAGCATGTCATAGGGGCCCCACATGCATGGCGCATTTCATGGGGGCCCCACTTGCATGCAGCATGTAATGGGGGATCCACATGCATGCTGCACGTCATGGGGGCCCCGCAGGCATTCCACATGCCATGGGGGCCCCAAATAAATGCCGCATGTCATAGGTGCATGGCGCATGTCATGGGTGCCCCACATGCATGCCACATGTCATTGGGGCCCCAATGCCGCATGTAATGGGGGCCCCACGTGCATGCTGCATGTCATGGGGGCCCCAAATGCATGCGCTTGTCATGGTGGCCCCAAATGCATGACTCATGTCATGGGGGCCCCACGTGCATGCCGCATGTCATGGGGAATCCAAACTCATGCCGCATGTCATTGGGGCCCCAAGCGTATGCCGCATGTCATGGGGGCCCCATGTGCATGCCACATGTAATGGGGGCCCCAAATGCATGCGGCATGTCATAGGGGCCCCACGTGCATGCCGCATGTCTCGGGGACCCCAAATGCATGCAGCATGTTATGGGAGCCCCACGTGCATGCCGCATGTCTCAGGTACCCCAAATGCATGCAGCATGTTATGCAGGCCCCAAATGCATGCCGCATGTCATGGGGGCCCAAATGCATGCCGCATGTAATGGGGCCCCCAAATTCATACCGCATGTCATAGGGGCCCCCAAATTCATACCGCATGTCATAGGGGCCCCACGTGCATGGCGCAAGTCATGGGTGCCCCACATGCATGCCGCATGTCATCGGGGCCCCAAATGCATGCCGCATGTCATAGAGGCCCCACATGCATGGCGCATGTCATGGGGGCCCCACATGCATGCCGCATGTCATGGGGGCCCCAAATGCATGCCGCATGTCATGGGGGCCCCAAATGCATGTCGCATGTCATGGGAGCCCCACATGCATGCCACATGTCATGGGGACCCCAAATGAATGTCGCATGTCAAGGGGGCCCCACGTGCATGTCGCATGTCAAGGGGGCCCACGTGCATGCCGCATGTCATGGAGGCCCCAAATGCATGCCGCATGTCATCGGGGCCCCAAATGCATGCCGCATGTCATAGAGGCCCCACATGCATGGCACATGTCATGGGGGCCCCACATGCATGCCGCATGTCATGGGGGCCCCAAATGCATGTCGCATGTCATGGGAGCCCCACATGCATGCCACATGTCATGGGGACCCCAAATGAATGTCGCATGTCAAGGGGGCCCCACGTGCATGTCGCATGTCAAGGGGGCCCACATGCATGCCGCATGTCATGGAGGCCCCGAATGCATGCCGCATGTCATGGGGGCCATAAATGCATGCCACATGTCATGGGGGCCCCATGTGCATGCCACATGTCATGGTGGCCCCACATGCATGCCGCATGTCATGGGGCCCCCCAAATGCATGCAGCATGTCTTGGGGCCCACAAATGCATGCAGCATGTCTTGGGGCCCACAAATGCATGCCGCATGTCATAGGGGCCCCACATGCATGGCGCATTTCATGGGGGCCCCACATGCATGAACATGTCATGGGGGCCCCAAATGCGTGCCGCATATAATGGGGGCCCCAAATGCATGCGGCATTTCAAAGGGGCCCCACGTGCATACCACATGTCATGGGGGCCCCAAATGCATGCCGCATGTCATGGGGACCCCACGTGCATGCCTCATGTCACGGGGGCCACAAATGTATGCCACATGTCATGGGGGCCCCACGTGCATGCCGCATGTCATGGGGCCCCCCAAATGCATGCCGCATGTCATAGGGGCCCCACATGCATGGAGCATGTCATGGGGGCCCCACATGCATGCCGCATGTCATGGGGGCCCCACGTGCATGCCGCATGTCATGGGGGTCCCACATGCATGCCGCATGTCATGGGGGTCCCACATGCATGCCGCATGTCATAGGGACCCCACATGCATGGAGCATGTCATGGGGGCCCCACATGCATGCCGCATGTCATGGGGGCCCACGTGCATGCCGCATGTCATGGGGGCCCACATGCATGCCGCATGTCATGGGGGCACCACTTGCATGCAGCATGTATTGGGGGATCCAAATGCATGACGCATGTCATGGGGGTCCCACATGCATACCACATGTCATGGGGCCCCAAATGCATGCCGCATGTCCTGGGGGCCCCACATGCATGACGCATTTCATGGGGGACCCAAATGCATGCCGCATGTCATGGGGGCCCAAAATGCATGCCGCATGTCATGGGGGCCCCACTTGCATGCCGCATGCCATGGGGGCCCCACGTGCATACCGCATGTCATGGGGGCCCAAAATGCATGCCGCATGTCATGAGGGCGCCGCATGCATGCCGCATGTCTTGGGGCCCACAAATGCATGCCGCATGTCATAGGGGCCCCACATGCATGGCACATTTCATGAGGGCCCAAATGCATGCCGCATGTCATCGGGCCATAAATGCATGTCGCATGTCATGGGTGCCCAACGTGCATGACTCATGTCACGGGGGCCCCGCAGGCATTCCACATGTCATGGGGGCCCCAAATAAATGCCGCATTTCATTGGGGCCCCAACTGAATGCCGCATATCATGGGACCCCACATGCATGTCACATGTCATGGGGGCCCCACATGCATGCCGCATTTCATGGGGGACCCAAATGCATGCATGCCCACGTGCATGCCTCATGTCACGGGGGCCCCTCAGGCATTCCACATGTCATGGGGGCCCCAAATAAATGGCACATTTCATGGGGGCCGCACGTGCATGCCGCATGTCACGGGGGCCCCGCAGGCATTCCACATGTCTTGGGGGCCCCAAATAAATGCCGCATTTCATGGGGGCCCCATGTGCATGCCACATGTCTTGGGGCCCACAAATGCATGCCACATATATTGGGGTCCTCAAATGCATGCCGCATGTCATAGGGGCCCCACATGCATGGAGCATGTCATGGGGGCCCCAAATGCATGCGGCATGTCATAGGGGCCCCACGTGCATACCACATGTCATGGGGGCCCCAAATGCATGCCGCATGTCCTGGGGGCCCCACAAGCATGCCGCATTTCATGGGGGACCCAAATGCATGCCGCATGTCATGGGGGCCCCAAATGCATGCCGCATGTCATGGCGGTCCCAAATGCATGACTCATGTCATGGGGGCCCCACGTGCATGCCGCATGTCATTGGGGCCCCAAGCGTATGCCGCATGTCATGGGGCCCCATGTGCATGCCACATGTAATGGCGGTCCCAAATGCATGCCGCATGTCCTGGGGGCCCCATATGCATGCCGCATTTCATGGGGGACCCACATGCATGCCGCATGTCATGGGGGCCCCAAATGCATGCCGCATGTCATGGCGGCCCAAAATGCATGACTCATGTCATGGGGGATCCAAACTCATGCCGCATGTCATTGGGGCCCCAAGCATATGCCGCATGTCATGGGGGCCTCATGTTCATGCCACATGTAATGGGGGGCCCAAATGCATGCGGCATGTTATAGGGGCCCCACGTGCATGCCGCATGTCTCGGGCACCCCAAATGCATGCAGCATGTTATGGGGGCCCCACTTGCATGCCGCATGTCTCAGGTACCCCAAATGCATGCAGCATGTTACGCAGGCCCCAAATGCATGCCGCATGTCATGGGGGCCCAAATGCATGCCGCATGTCATGGGGGCCCCACATGCATACCGCATGTCATGGGGGCCCCAAATGCATGCCGCATGTAATGGGGCCCCCAAATTCATGCCGCATGTAATGGGGCCCCCAAATTCATGCCGCATGTCATAGGGGCCCCATGTGCATGCCTCAAGTCATGGGGGCCCCAAATGCATGCCACATATCATGGGGGCCCCAAATGCATGAAGCATATATTGGGGGCCACAAATGCATGCCGCATGTCATGAGGGCCCCGCATGCATGCCGCATGTCATTGGGGCCCCGCAGGCATTCCGCATGTCATGGGGGCCTCACGTGCATTCTGCATGTCATGGGGGTCCCACGTGCATGCTGAATGTCATTGGGGCCCCACGTACTTGCCGCATGTCATGGGGGCCCCACGTGCATGCCTCATGTCATAGGGGCCCCACGTGAATACCACATGTCATGGGGGCCCCAAATGCATGCCGCATGTCCTGGGGGCCCCACATGCATGTCGCATTTCATGGGGGACCCAAATGCATGCCGCATGTCATGGGGGCCCCAAATGCATGCCGCATGTCATGGCAGCCCCAAATGCATGACTCATGTCATGGGGGCCCCACGTGCATGCCGCATGTCATGGGGGGTCCAAACTCATGCCGCATGTCATTGGGGCCCCAAGCGTATGCCGCATGTCATGGGGGCCCCATGTGCATGCCACATGTAATGGGGGCCCCAAATGCATGCGGCATGTCATAGGGGCCCAACGTGCATGCCGCATGTCTCGGGCACCCCAAATGCATGAAGCATGTTATGGGGGCCCCACGTGCATGCCGCATGTCTCAGGTACCCCAAATGCATGCAACATGTTATGCAGGCCCCAAATGCATGCCGCATGTCATGGGGCCCAAATGCATGCCGCATGTCATGGGGGCCCCATATGCATGCCGCATGTCATGGGGACTCCACGTGCATGCCGCATATAATGGGGCCCGCAAATTCATGCCGCATGTCATAGGGGCCCCATCTGCATGGCGCAAGTCATGGTTGCCCCACATGCATGCCGCATGTTATCGGGGCCCCAAATGCATGCCTCAAGTCATGGGGGCCCCAA
Source organism: Phyllobates terribilis (assembly GCF_046119375.1). Lineage (NCBI taxonomy): Eukaryota > Metazoa > Chordata > Amphibia > Anura > Dendrobatidae > Phyllobates > Phyllobates terribilis. Next base: position 2,620,525 of record NW_027362942.1, on the reverse strand, counting down.
ATCCATACCGCATATCATGGGAGCCCCAAATGCATGCCTCAAGTCATGGGGGCCCCAAATGCATGCAGCATGTCATAGAGGCCCCACATGCATGGTGCATGTCATGGGGGCCCCCCATGCATGCCTCAAGTCATGGGGGCCCCAAATGCATGCCACATATCATGGGGGCCCCACATGCTTGCCGCATATATTGGGGGCCCCAAATGCATGCTGCATGTCATGAGGGTCCCGCATGCATGACGCATGTCATTGGGGCCCCGCAGGCATTCCGCATGTCATGGGGGCCTCACGTGCATTCCGCATGTCATTGGGGCCCCACGTGCTTGCCGCATGTCATGGGGGCCCCATGTGCATGCCTCATGTCACGGGGGCCACGAATGCATGCTGCAAGTCATAGGGGCCCTACATGCATGGAGCATGTCATGGGGACCCCAAATGCATGCGGCGTGTCATAGGGGGGGCACGTGCATACCACATGTCATGGGGGCCCCAAATGCATGCCGCATGTCCTGGGGGCCCCACAAGCATGCCGCATTTCATGGGGGACCCAATTGCATGCCGCATGTCATGGTGGCCCCAAATGCATGCCGCATGTCATGGGGGCCCCACGTGCATGCCGCATGTCATGGGGGATCCAAACTCATGCCGCATGTCATTGGGGCCCCAAGCGTATGCCGCATGTCATGGGGGCCCCATGTGCATGCCACATGTAATGGGGGCCCCAAATGCATGCGGCATGTCATAGCGGCCCAACGTGCATGCCGCATGTCTCGGGCACCCCAAATACATGCAGCATGTTATGGGGGCCCCAAGTGCATGTCGCATGTCTCAGGTACCCCAAATGCATGCAGCATCTTATGCAGGCCCCAAATGCATGCCGCATGTCATGGGGGCCCAAATGCATGCCGCATGTCATGGGGGCCCCACATGCATGCCGCATGACATGGGGGCCCCAAATGCATGCCGCATGTCATCGGGGCTCCACGTGCATGCCGCATGTAATGGGGCCCAAAAATTCATGCCGCATGTCATAGCGGCCCCATGTGCATGGCGCAAGTCATGGGTACCCAACATGCATGCCGCATGTCATCGGGGCCCCAAATGCATGCCTCAAGTCATGGGGTCCCAAATGCATGCCGCATATCATGGGGGCCCCAAATGCATGCAGCATGTCCTGGGGGCCCCACGTGCATGTCGTATGTCTTGGGGGCCCCAAATGCATGCCGCATGTCATGGGGGCCCCAAATGCATGCCGCTTGTCATAGTGGCCCCACGTGCATGCCGCATGTCATGGGGGCCCCACGTGCATGCCGCATGTCATGGGGCCCCCCAAATGCATGCAGCATGTCTTGGGGCCCACAAATGCATGCCGCATGTCATAGGGGCCCCACATGCATGGCACATTTCATGGGGGACCCAAATGCATGCCGCATGTCATGGGGGCCCCAAATGCATGCCGCATGTCATGGCGGCCCCAAATGCATGACTCATGTCATGGGGACCCCACGTGCATGCCGCATGTCATGGGGGATCCAAACTCATGCTGCATGTCATTGGGGCCCCAAGCGTATGCCGCATGTCATGGAGGCCCCATGTGCATGCCACATGTAATGGGGGCCCCAAATGCATGCGGCATGTCATAGGGGCCCCACGTGCATGCCGCATGTCTCGGGCACCCCAAATGCATGTAGCATGTTATGGGGGCCCCACGTGCATGCCGCATGTCTCAGGTACCCCAAGTGCATGCAGCATGTTATGCAGGCCCCAAATGCATGCGGCATGTCATAGGGGCCCCACGTGCATACCACATGTCATGGGGGCCGCAAATGCATGCCGCATGTCCTGGGGGGCCCACATGCATGCCGCATTTCATGGAGGACCCAAATGCATGCCGCATTTCATGGAGGACCCAAATGCATGCCGCATGTCATTGCGGCCCCAAATGCATGACTCATGTCATGGGGGCCCCACGTGCATGCCGCATGTCATGGGGGATCCAAACTCATGCCGCATGTCATTGGGGCCCCATGTGCATGCCGCATGTCTCGGGCACCCCAAATGCATGCCGCATGTCTCAGGTACCCCAAATGCATAGAGCATGCTATGCAGGCCCCAAATGCATGCCGCATAATCATGGGGGCCCAAATGCATGCCACATGTCATGGGAGCCCCACATGCATGCCGCATGTCATGGGGGCCATAAATGCATGCCGCATGTCATGGGAGCCCCACATGCATGCCACATGTCATGGGGGCCCCAAATGAATGTCGCATGTCAAGGGGGCCCCACGTGCATGCCGCATGTCATGGGGGCCCCACATGCATGCCGCATGTCATGGAGGCCCCAAATGCATGCCGCATGTCATGAGAGCCCCACATGAATGTCGCATGTCGAGGGGACCCAAAATGCATGCCGCATGTCATGCGGGCCCCACATGCATGCTGCATGTCATGGGGCCCAAAAGCTTGCCGCATGTCATGGGGGCCATAAATGCATGCCGCATGTCATGGGAGCCCCAAGTGCATGCCGCTTGTCATAGTGGCCCCAAATGCATGCTGCATGTCATGAGGGCCCCACGTGCATGCCGCATGTCATGGGGACCCCAAATGCATGCCACATGTCATAGGGGCCCCACGTGCATGCCGCATGTCTCAGGTACCCCAAGTGCATGCAGCATGTTATGCAGGCCCCCATGACATGCGGCATGCCATGGGGCCCCCAAATGCATGCTGCATGTCATGAGGGCCCCACGTGCATGCCGCATGTCATGGGGACCCCAAATGCATGCCACATGTCATAGGGGCCCCACGTGCATGCCGCATGTCTCAGGTACCCCAAGTGCATGCAGCATGTTATGCAGGCCCCCATGACATGCGGCATGCCATGGGGCCCCCAAATGCATGCCGCATGTCATGGGGGCCCCACAGGCATGCCGCATGTCATGGGGGCCCAAATGCTTGCCGCATGTCATGGGGGCCATAAATGGATGCCGCATGTCATGGGAGCCCCACATGCATGCCACATGTCATGGGGGTCCCAAATGAATGTTGCATGTCAAGGGGCCCCACGTGCATGCCGCATGTCATGGGGACCCCACATGCATGCCGCATGTCATGGGGGCCCCACATGCATGCCGCATGTCTCAGGTACCCCAAATGCATGCAGCATGTTATGCATGCCCCAAATGTATGCCGCATGTCATGGGGGCCCCACATGCATGCCGCATGTCATGGGGGCCCCACATGCATGCCGCATGTCACGGAGGCCCCAAATGCATGCCGCATGTCATGGGAGCCCCACATGAATGTCGCATGTCAAGGGGGGCCACGTGCATGCCGCATGTCATGGGGACCCCAAATGCATGCCGCATGTCATGGGGGTCATAAATGCATGCCGCATGTCATGGGGGCCCAACGTGCATGCCGCATGTATTGTGGGCCCCAAATTCATGCTGCATGTCATGAGGGCCCTGCATGCATGCCGCATGTCATGGGGGCCCCGCAGGCATTCCGCATGTCATGGGGGCCAAATGCATGCCGCATGTCATGGGGGCCCCACGTGCATGCCGCATGTAATGGGGGATTCAAATGCATGCCGCATGTCATGGGGGTCCCACATGCATGACGCATGTCATGGGGATTCAAATGTATGCCGCATGGCATGGGGGTCCCACATGCATGCCGCATGTCATGGGGGCCCAAAATGCATGCCTCAAGTCATGGGGGCCCCAAATGCATGCCTCAATTCATGGGGGCTCCAAATGCATGCCGCATGTCATGGGGGCCCCACATGCATGCCGCATGTCATGGGGCCCCCAAATGCATGCCGCATGTCATGGGGTCCCCACATGCATGCCGCATGTCATGGGGGCCCAAATGCATGCTGCATGTCATGGGGGCCCAACGTGCATGCCGCATGTATTTGGGGCCCCAAATTCATGCCGCATGTCATGGGGGCCCCGCAGGCATTCCGCATGTCATGGGGGCCCCAAATGCATGCCGCATGTCATGGGGGCCCCACGTGCATGCCGCATGTCATGGGGGCCCCACGTGCATGCCGCATGTCATGGGGGCGCCAAATGCATGCCACATATCATGGGGGCCCCACGTGCATGCTGCATATATTGGGGGCCCCAAATGCATGCCACATGTCATGAGGGCCCCGCTTGCATGCCGCATGTCATTGGGGCCCCGCAGGCATTCCGCCTGTCATGGGGGCCTCACGTGCATTCCGCATGTCATGGTGGCTCCACGTGCATGCTGCATGTCATTGGGGCCCCACGTGCTTGCCGCATGTCATGGGGCCCCACGTGCATGCCTCATGTCACGGGGGCCACAAATGTATGCCGCATGTCATGGGGGCCCCACGTGCATGCCTCATGTCATTGGGGCCCCAAATGCATGCCGCATGTCATAGTGGCTCCAAATGCATGCCACAAGTCATGGGTGCCCCACATGCATGCCGCATGTCATCGGGGCCACAAATGTATGCCGCATGTCATGGGGGCCCCACATGCATGCCGCATGTCATGGACCCCCCAAATGCATGCCGCATGTCATAGGGGTCCCACATGCATGCCGCATGTCATGGGGGCCCCAAATGCATGCTACATGTCATAGTGGCCCCAAATGCATGCCGCAAGTCATGGGTGCCCCACATGCATGCCGCATGTCATCGGGGCCCCAAATGCATGCCGCATGTCATAGGGGCCCCAAATGAATGTGGCATGTCAAGGGGGCCCCACGTGCATGCCGCATGTCATGGGGGCCCCAAATGAATGTGGCATGTCAAGGGGGCCCCACGTGCATGCCGCATGTCATGGGGGCCCCACATGCATGCCGCATGTCATGGGGGCCCAAATGCTTGCCGCATGTCATGGGGGCCATAAATGCATGCCGCATGTCATGGGAGCCCTACATGCATGCCACATGTAATGGGGGGCCCAAATGCATGCGGCATGTCATAGGGGCCCCACGTGCATGCCGTATGTCTCGGGCACCCCAAATGCATGCAGCATGTTATGGGGGCCCCACGTGCATGCCGTATGTCTCAGGTACCCCAAATGCATGCAGCATGTTATGCAGGCCCCCATGACATGCGGCAAGCATTTGGGCCCCACATGCATGCCGCATGCCATGGGGCCCCCAAATGCATGCCGCATGTCATGGGGGCCCCACATGCATGCCGCATGTCATGGGGCCCAAATGCTTGCCGCATGTCATGGGGGCCATAACTGCATGCCGCATGTCATGGGAGCCCCACATGCATGCCACATGTCATGTGGGCCCCAAATGAATGTTGCATGTCAAGGGGGCCCCACGTGCATGCCGCATGTCATGGGGACCCCAAATGCATGCCGCATGTCATAGGGGCCCCACGTGCATGCCGCATGTCTCGGGCACCCCAAATGCATGCAGCATGTTATGGGGGCATCACGTGCATGCCGCATGTCTCAGGTACCCCAAGTGCATGCAACATGTTATGCAGGCCCCCATGACATGCAGCAAGCATTTGGGCCCCACATGCATGCTACATGCCATGGGGCCCCCAAATGCATGCCGCATGTCATGGGGGCCGAACATGCATGCCGCATGTCATGGGGGCCCAAATGCTTGCCGCATGTCATGGGGGCCATAAATGCATGCCGCATGTCATGGGAGCCCCACATGCATGCCACATGTCATGGGGGCCCCAAATGAATGTCGCATGTCAAGGGGGCCCCACGTGCATGCCGCATGTCATGGGGACCCCAAATGCATGCCGCATGTCATGGGGGCCCCACATGCATGCCGCATGTCATGGAGGCCCCAAATGCATGCCACATGTCATGAGAGCCCCACATGAATGTCGCATGTCAAGGGGACCCAAAATGCATGCCGCATGTCATGCGGGCCCCACATGCATGCTGCATGTCATGGGGCCCAAAAGCTTGCCGCATGTCATGGGGGCCATAAATGCATGCCGCATGTCATGGGAGCCCCACATGAATGTCGCATGTCAAGGGGGCCCAACGTGCATGCCGCATGTATTGGGGGCCCCAAATTCATGCCGCATGTCATGAGGGCCCTGCATGCATGCCGCATGTCATGGGGGCCCCAAGTGCATGCCGCTTGTCATAGTGGCCCCAAATGCATGCTGCATGTCATGAGGGCCCCACGTGCATGCCGCATGTCATAGGGGCCCCACGTGCATGCCGCATGTCATGGGGGCCCCACGTGCATGCCGCATGTCATGGGGGCCCCCAAATGCATGCAGCATGTCTTGGGGCCCACAAATGCATGCCGCATGTCATAGGGGCCCCACATGCATGGCACATTTCATGGGGGACCCAAATGCATGCCGCATGTCATGGGGGCCCCAAATGCATGCCGCATGTCATGGCGGCCCCAAATGCATGACTCATGTCATGGGGGCCCCACGTGCATGCCGCATGTCATGGGGGATCCAAACTCATGCTGCATGTCATTGGGGCCCCAAGCGTATGCCGCATGTCATGGAGGCCCCATGTGCATGCCACATGTAATGGGGGCCCCAAATGCATGCGGCATGTCATAGGGGCCCCACGTGCATGCCGCATGTCTCGGGCACCCCAAATGCATGCAGCATGTTATGGGGGGCCCACGTGCATGCCGCATGTCTCAGGTACCCCAAGTGCATGCAGCATGTTATGCAGGCCCCAAATGCATGCCACATGTTATGGGGGCCAAAATGCATGCCGCATGTCATGGGGGCCCCACATGCATGACGCATATCATGGGGGCGCCAAATGCATGCCGCATGACATGGGGGCTCCACGTGCATGCCGCATATAATGGGGCCCCCAAATTCATGCCGCAAGTCATGGGTGCCCCACATGCATGCCGCATGTCATCGGGGACCCAAATGCATGACGCATGTCATAGGGGCCCCACATGCATGGCACATGTCATGGGGGCCCCACATGCATGCCACATGTCATGGGGGCCCCAAATGAATGTCGTATGTCAAGGGGGCCCCACGTGCATGCCACAAGTCATGGGGGCCCCACATGCATGCCGCATGTCATGGGGGCCCAAATGCTTGCCGCATGTCATGGGGTCCATAAATGCATGCCGCATGTCATGGGAGCCCCACATGCATGCCACATGTCATGGGGGCCCCAAATGAATGTCGCATGTCAAGGGGGCCCCACGTGCATGCGGCATGTCATGGGGACCCCAAATGCATGCCACATGTCATGGGGGCCCCACATGCATGCCGCATGTCATGGAGGCCCCAAATGCATGCCGCATGTCATGGGAGCCCCACATGCATGCCGCATGTCATGGGAGCCCCACATGCATGCCGCATGTCATGGGGGCCCAACAAGCATGCCGCATGTATTGGGGGCCCCAAATTCATGCAGCATGTCATAGGGGCCCCACATGCATGGCGCATTTCATGGGGGCCCCACTTGCATGCAGCATGTAATGGGGGATCCAAATGCATGCTGCACGTCATGGGGGCCCCGCAGGCATTCCACATGCCATGGGGGCCCCAAATAAATGCCGCATGTCATAGGGGCCCCACGTACATGGCGCATGTCATGAGTGCCCCACATGCATGCCACATGTCATTGGGGCCCCAAATGCATGCCGCATGTAATGGGGGCCCCACGTGCATGCCGCATGTCATGGGGGCCCCAAATGCATGCGCTTGTCATGGTGGCCCCAAATGCATGACTCATGTCATGGGGGCCCCACGTGCATGCCGCATGTCATGGGGGATCCAAACTCATGCCGCATGTCATTGGGGCCCCAAGCGTATGCCGCATGTCATGGGGGCCCCATGTGCATGCCACATGTAATGGGGGCCCCAAATGCATGCGGCATGTCATAGGGGCCCCACGTGCATGCCGAATGTCTCGGGCACCCCAAATGCATGCAGCATGTTATGGGAGCCCCACGTGCATGCCGCATGTCTCAGGTACCCAAATGCATGCAGCATGTTATGCAGGCCCCAAATGCATGCCGCATGTCATGGGGCCCAAATGCATGCCGCATGTCATGGGGGCTCCACGTGCATGCCACATGTAATGGGGCCCCCAAATTCATGCCACATGTCATAGGGGCCCCACGTGCATGGCGCATGTCATCGGGGCCCCAAATGCATGCCGCATGTCATAGGGGCCCCACATGCATGGCGCATGTCATGGGGGCCCCACATGCATGCCGCATGTCATGGGGGCCCCAAATGCATGCCGCATGTAATGGGGGATTCAAATGCATGCCGCATGTCATGGGGGTCCCACATACATGCCGCATGTCATGGGGATTCAAATGTATGCCGCATGTCATGGGGGTCCCACATACATGCCGCATGTCATGGGGATTCAAATGTATGCCGCATGGCATGGGGGTCCCACATGCATGCCGCATGTCATGGGGGCCCAAAATGCATGACTCAAGTCATGGGGGCCCCACGTGCATGCCACATGTCATGGGGACCCCAAATGAATGTCGCATGTCAAACGGGGCCCCACGTGCATGTCGCATGTCAAGGGGGCCCACATGCATGCCGCATGTCATGGAGGCCCCAAATGCATGCCGCATGTCATGGCGGCCATAAATGCATGCCACATGTCATGGGGGCCCCATGTGCATGCCACATATCATGGGGGCCCCAAATGCATGCCGCATGTAATGGGGGATTCAAATGCATGCCGCATGTCATGGGGGTCCCACATACATGCCGCATGTCATGGGGATTCAAATGTATGTCGCATGGCATGGGGGTCCCACATGCATGCCGCATGTCATGGGGGCCCAAAATGCATGCCTCAAGTCATGGGGGCCCCAAATGCATGCCTCAATTCATGGGGGCTCCAAATGCATGCCGCATGTCATGGGGGCCCCACATGCATGCCGCATGTCATGGGGCCCCCAAATGCATGCCGCATGTCATGGGGTCCCCACATGCATGCTGCATGTCATGGGGGCCCAAATGCTTGCCGCATGTCATGGGGGCCATAAATGCATGCTGCATGTCATGGGGGCCCAACGTGCATGCCGCATGTATTGGGGCCCCCAAATTCATGCCGCATGTATTGGGGCCCCCAAATTCATGCCGCATGTCATGGGGGCCCCGCAGGCATTCCGCATGTCATGGGGGCCTCAAATGCATGCCGCATGTCATGGGGGCCCCACGTGCATGCCGCATGTCATGGGGGCGCCAATTGCATGCCACATATCATGGGGGCCCCACGTTCATGCTGCATATATTGGGGGCCCCAAATGCATGCCACATGTCATGAGGGCCCCGCTTGCATGCCGCATGTCATTGGGGCCCCGCAGGCATTCCGCATGTCATGGGGGCCCCACGTGCTTGCCGCATGTCATGGGGCCCCACGTGCATGCCTCATGTCACGGGGGCCACAAATGTATGCCGCATGTCATGGGGGCCCCACGTGCATGCCGCATGTCATGGGGGCCCCACATGCATGCCGCATTTCATGGGGGACCCATATGCATGCATGCAGCATGTCATTGGGGCCCCAAATGCATGCCGCATGTCATAGTGGCTCCAAATGCATGCCACAAGTCATGGGTGCCCCACATGCATGCCGCATGTCATCGGGGCCAAAAATGTATGCCGCATGTCATGGGGGCACCACGTGCATGCCACATGTCATGGACCCCCCAAATGCATGCCGCATGTCATAGGGGTCCCACATGCATGCCGCATGTCATGGGGGCCCCAAATGCATGCCGCATGTCATAGTGACCCCAAATGCATGCCGCAAGTCATGGGTGCCCCACATGCATGCAGCATGTCATCGGGGCCCCAAATGCATGCCGCATGTCATAGGGGCCCCACATGCATGGCACATGTCATGGGGGCCCCACATGCATGCCACATGTCATGGGGGCCCCAAATGAATGTCGCATGTCAAGGGGGCCCCACGTTCATGACGCATGTCATGGGGACCCACATGCATGCTGCATGTCATGAAGGCCCCCAAATGCATGCAGCATGTCTTGGGGCCCACAAATGCATGCCGCATGTCATAGGGGCCCCACATGCATAGCGCATGTCATGGGGGACCCAAATGCATGACTCATGTCATGGGGGCCCCACGTGCATGCCGCATGTCATGGGGGATCCAAACTCATGCTGCATGTCATTGGGACCCCAAGCGTATGCCGCATGTCATGGAGGCCCCATGTGCATGCCACATGTAATGGGGGCCCCAAATGCATGCGGCATGTCATAGGGGCCCCACGTGCATTCCGCATGTCTCGGGCACCCCAAATGCATGCAGCACGTTATGGGGGCCCCACGTGCATGCCGCATGTCTCAGGTACCCCAAGTGCATGCAGCATGTTATGCAGGCCCCCATGACATGCGGCAAGCATTTGGGCCCCACATGCATGCCGCGGGGCCCCCAAATGCATGCCACATGTCATGGGGTCCCCACATGCATGCCACATGTCATGGGGGCCCCAAATGAATGTCGCATGTCAAGGGGGCCCCACGTGCATGCCGCATGTCATGGGGACCCCAAATGCATGCCGCATGTCATGGAGGCCCCAAATGCATGCCGCATGTCATGGGAGCCCCACATGAATGTCACATGTCAAGGGGACCCCAAATGCATGCCACATGTCATGGGGGCCCCACATGCATGCCGCATGTCATGGAGGCCCCAAATGCATGCCGCATGTCATGGGAGCCCCACATAAATGTCGCATGTCAAGGGGACCCCAAATGCATGCCGCATGTCATGGGGGCCCCACATGCATGCCGCATGTCATGGGGCCCAAAAGCTTGCCGCATGTCATGGGGGCCATAAATGCATGCCGTATGTCATGGGAGCCCCACATGAATGTTGCATGTCAAGGGGGCCCAACGTGCATGCCGCATGTATTGGGGGGCCCAAATTCATGCCGCATGTCATGAGGGCCCTGCATGCATGCCGCATGTCATGGGGGCCCCAAATTCATGCCGCATGTCATAGTGGCCCCAAATGCATGCTGCATGTCATGAGGGCCCCACGTGCATGCCGCATGTCATAGGGGCCCCACATGCATGCCGCATGTCATGGGGGCCCCACGTGCATGCCGCATGTCATGGGGGCCCCCAAATGAATGCAGCATGTCTTGGGGCCCACAAATGCATACCGCATGTCATAGGGGCCCCACATGCATGGCGCATTTCATGGGGGACCCAAATGCATGCCGCATGTCATGGGGGCCCCAAATGCATGCCGCATGTCATGGCGGCCCCAAAATGCATGACTCATGTCATGGGGGACCCATGTGCATGCCGCATGTCATGGGGGATCCAAACTCATGCTGCATGTCATTGGGGCCCCAAGCGTATGCCGCATGTCATGGAGGCCCCACGTGCATGCCGCATGTCTCGGGCACCCCAAATGCATGCAGCATGTTATGGGGGACCCACGTGCATGCCGCATGTCTCAGGTACCCCAAGTGCATGCAGCATGTTATGCAGGCCCCAAATGCATGCCACATGACATGGGGGCCCAAATGCATGCCACATGTCATGGGGGCCCCACATGCATGACGCATATCATGGGGCCCCAAATGCATGCCGCATGTCATGGGGGCTCCACGTGCATGCCGCATATAATGGGGCCCCCAAATTCATGCCGCAAGTCATGGGTGCCCCACATGCATGCCGCATGTCATCGGGGCCCCAAATGCATGCCGCATGTCATAGGGGCCCCACATGCATGGCACATGTCATGGGGGCCCCAAATGAATGTCGCATGTCAAGGGGGCCCCACGTGCATGCCGCATGTCATGGGGGCCCCTCATGCATGCCGCATGTCATGGGGGCCCAAATGCTTGCCGCATGTCATGGGGGCCATAAATGCATGCCGCATGTCATGGGAGCCCCACATGCATGCCACATGTAATGGGGGCCCCAAATGCATGCGGCATGTCATAGGGGCCCCACGTGCATGCCGCATATCTCGGGCACCCCACATGCATGCCGCATGCCATGGGTCCCCCAAATGCATGCCGCATGTCATGGGGGCCCCACATGCATGCCGCATGTCATGGGGGCCCAAATGCTTGCCGCATGTCATGGGGGCCATAAATGGATGCCGCATGTCATGGGAGCCCCACATGCATGCCACATGTCATGGGGGTCCCAAATAAATGTTGCATGTCAAGGGGGCCCCACGTGCATGCCGCATGTCATGGGGACCCCACATGCATGCCGCATGTCATGGGGGCCCCACATGCATGCCGCATGTCTCAGGTACCCCAAATGCATGCAGCATGTTATGCATGCCCCAAATGCATGCCGCATGTCATGGGGGCCCCACATGCATGCCGCATGTCATGGGGGCCCTAAATGCATGCCGCATGTCATAGGGGCCCACATGCATGCCGCATGTCATGGGGGCCCCACATGCATGCCGCATGTCACGGAGGCCCCAAATGCATGCCGCATGTCATGGGAGCCCCACATGAATGTCGCATGTCAAGGGGGCACCACGTGCATGCCGCATATCATGGGGACCCCAAATGCATGTCGCATGTCATGGGGGCCATAAATGCATGCCGCATGTCATGGGGGCCCAACGTGCATGCCGCATGTATTGTGGGCCCCAAATTCATGCTGCATGTCATGAGGGCCCTGCATGCATGCCGCATGTCATGGGGCCTGTAGGCATTCCGCATGTCAAGGGGGCCCCACGTGCATGCCGCATGTCATGGGGACCCCAAATGCATGTCGCATGCCATGGGGGCCATAAATGCATGCCGCATGTCATGGGGGCCCAACGTGCATGCCGCATGTATTGTGGTCCCCAAATTCATGCTGCACGTCATGGGGGCCTCACGTGCATGCTGCATATATTGGGGGCCCCAAATGCATGCCACATGTCATGAGGGCCCCGCTTGCATGCCGCATGTCATTGGGGCCCCGCAGGCATTCCGCATGTCATGGGGGCCTCACGTGCATTCCGCATGTCATGGGGGCTCCACGTGCATGCTGCATGTCATTGGGGCCCCACGTGCTTGCCGCATGTCATGGGGCCCCACGTGCATGCCTCATGTCACGGGGGCCACAAATGTATGCCGCATGTCATGGGGGCCCCACGTGCATGCCGCATGTCATGGGGGCCCCACATGCATGCCGCATTACATGGGGGACCCAAATGCATGCATGCCGCATGTCATTGGGGCCCCAAATGCATGCCGCATGTCATAGTGGCTCCAAATGAATGCCACAAGTCATGGGTGCCCCACATGCATGCCGCATATCACCGGGGCCACAAATGTATGCCGCATGTCATGGGGGCCCCACGTGCATGCCGCATGTCATGGACCCCCCAAATGCATGCCGCATGTCATGGACCCCCCAAATGCATGCCGCATGTCATAGTGGCCCCAAATGCATGCCGAAAGTCATGGGTGCCCCACATGCATGCCGCATGTCATCGGGGCCCCAAATGCATGCCGCATGTCATAGGGGCCCCACATGCATGGCACATGTCATGGGGGCCCCACATGCATGCCACATGTCATGGGGGCCCCAAATGAATGTGGCATGTCAAGGGGGCCCCACGTGCATGCCGCATGTCATGGGGGCCATAAATGTATGCCGCATGTCATGGGAGCCCTACATGCATGCCACATGTAATGGGGGCCCCAAATGCATGCGGCATGTCATAGGGGCCCCACGTGCATGCCGCATGTCTCGGGCACCCCAAATGCATGCAGCATGTTATGGGGGCCCCACGTGCATGCCGCATGTCTCAGGTACCCCAAGTGCATGCAGCATGTTATGCAGGCCCCAATGACATGCGGCAAGCATTTGGGCCCCACATGCATGCCGCAAGCCATGGGGCCCCCAAATGCATGCCGCATGTCATGGGGGCCCCACATGCATGCCGCATGTCATGGGGGCCCAAATGCTTGCCGCATGTCATGGGGGCCATAAATGCATGCCGCATGTCATGGGAGCCCCACAAGCATGCCACATGTCATGTGGGCCCCAAATGAATGTTGCATGTCAAGGGGGCCCCACGTGCATGCCGCATGTCATGGCGGCCCCAAATGCATGACTCATGTCATGGGGGCCCCCCGTGCATGCCGCATGTCATGGGGGATCCAAACTCATGCCGCATGTCATTGGGGCCCCAAGCGTATGCCGCATGTCATGGGGGCCCCATGTGCATGCCACATGTAATGGGGGCCCCAAATGCATGCGGCATGTCATAGGGGCCCCACGTGCATGCCGAATGTCTCGGGCACCCCAAATGCATGCAGCATGTTATGGGAGCCCCACGTGCATGCCGCATGTCTAAGGTACCCAAATGCATGCAGCATGTTATGCAGGCCCCAAATGCATGCCGCATGTCATGGGGGCCCAAATGCATGCCGCATGTCATGGGGGCTCCACGTGCATGCCACATGTAATGGGGCCCCCAAATTCATGCCACATGTCATAGGGGCCCCACGTGCATGGCGCATGTCATCGGGGCCCCAAATGCATGCCGCATGTCATAGGGGCCCCACATGCATGGCGCATGTCATGGGGGCCCCACATGCATGCCGCATGTCATGGGGGCCCCAAATGCATGCCGCATGTCATGGGAGCCCCACGTGCATGCCACATGTCATGGGGACCCCAAATGAATGTCGCATGTCAAGGGGGCCCCACGTGCATGTCGCATGTCAAGGGGGCCCACATGCATGCCGCATGTCATGGAGGCCATAAATTCATGCCACATGTCATGGGGGCCCCATGTGCATGCCACATATCATGGGGGCCCCAAATGCATGCCGCATGTAATGGGGGATTCAAATTCATGCCGCATGTCATGGGGGTCCCACATACATGCAGCATGTCATGGGGATTCAAATGTATGCCGCATGGCATGGGGGTCCCACATGCATGCCGCATGTCATGGGGGCCCAAAATGCATGCCTCAAGTCATGGGGGCCCCAAATGCATGCCTCAATTCATGGGGGCTCCAAATGCATGCCGCATGTCATGGGGGCCCCACATGCATGCCGCATGTCATGGGGGCCCCACATGCATGCCGCATGTCATGGGGCCCCCAAATGCATGCCGCATGTCATGGGGGCCCAAATGCTTGCCGCATGTCATGGGGGCCATAAATGCATGCTGCATGTCATGGGGGCCCAACGTGCATGCCGCATGTATTGGGGCCCCCAAATTCATGCCGCATGTATTGGGGCCCCCAAATTCAAGCCGCATGTCATGGGGGCCCCGCAGGCATTCCGCATGTCATGGGGGCCTCAAATGCATGCCGCATGTCATGGGGGCCCCACGTGCATGCCGCATGTCATGGGGGCGCCAAATGCATGCCACATATCATGGGGGCCCCACGTTCATGCTGCATATATTGGGGGCCCCAAATGCATGCCACATGTCATGAGGGCCCCGCTTGCATGCCGCATGTCATTGGGGCCCCGCAGGCATTCCGCATGTCATGGGGGCTCCACGTGCATTCTGCATGTCATTGGGGCCCCACGTGCTTGCCGCATGTCATGGGGCCCCACGTGCATGCCTCATGTCACGGGGGCCACAAATGTATGCCGCATGTCATGGGGGCCCCACGTGCATGCCGCATGTCATGGGGGCCCCACATGCATGCCGCATGTCATGGGGGCCCTAAATGCATGCCGCATGTCATGGGGGCCCCCAAATGCATGCCGCATGTCATAGTGACCCCAAATGCATGCCGCAAGTCATGGGTGCCCCACATGCATGCAGCATGTCATCGGGGGCCCAAATGCATGCCGCATGTCATAGGGGCCCCACATGCATGGCACATGTCATGGGGGCCCCACATGCATGCCACATGTCATGGGGGCCCCAAATGAATGTCGCATGTCAAGGGGGCCCCACGTTCATGACGCATGTCATGGGGACCCACATGCATGCTGCATGTCATGAAGGCCCCCAAATGCATGCAGCATGTCTTGGGGCCCACAAATGCATGCCGCATGTCATAGGGGCCCCACATGCATAGCGCATGTCATGGGGGACCCAAATGCATGACTCATGTCATGGGGGCCCCACGTGCATGCCGCATGTCATGGGGGATCCAAACTCATGCTGCATGTCATTGGGACCCCAAGCGTATGCCGCATGTCATGGAGGCCCCATGTGCATGCCACATGTAATGGGGGCCCCAAATGCATGCGGCATGTCATAGGGGCCCCACGTGCATTCCGCATGTCTCAGGTACCCCAAGTGCATGCAGCATGTTATGCAGGCCCCCATGACATGCGGCAAGCATTTGGGCCCCACATGCATGCCGCGGGGCCCCCAAATGCATGCCACATGTCATGGGGGCCCCACATGCATGCCACATGTCATGGGGGCCCCAAATGAATGTCGCATGTCAAGGGGGCCCCACGTGCATGCTGCATGTCATGGGGACCCCAAATGCATGCCGCATGTCATGGGGGCCCCACATGCATGCCGCATGTCATGGAGGCCCCAAATGCATGCCACATGTCATGGGGGCCCCACATGCATGCCACATGTCATGGGGGCCCCAAATGAATGTCGCATGTCAAGGGGGCCCCACGTTCATGACGCATGTCATGGGGACCCACATGCATGCTGCATGTCATGAAGGCCCCCAAATGCATGCAGCATGTCATGGAGGCCCCAAATGCATGCCGCATGTCATAGGGGCCCCACATGCATAGCGCATGTCATGGGGGACCCAAATGCATGACTCATGTCATGGGGGCCCCACGTGCATGCCGCATGTCATGGGGGATCCAAACTCATGCTGCATGTCATTGGGACCCCAAGCGTATGCCGCATGTCATGGAGGCCCCATGTGCATGCCACATGTAATGGGGGCCCCAAATGCATGCGGCATGTCATAGGGGCCCCACGTGCATTCCGCATGTCTCGGGCACCCCAAATGCATGCAGCACGTTATGGGGGGCCCACGTGCATGCCGCATGTCTCAGGTACCCCAAGTGCATGCAGCATGTTATGCAGGCCCCCATGACATGCGGCAAGCATTTGGGCCCCACATGCATGCCGCGGGGCCCCCAAATGCATGCCACATGTCATGGGGGCCCCACATGCATGCCACATGTCATGGGGGCCCCAAATGAATGTCGCATGTCAAGGGGGCCCCACGTGCATGCCGCATGTCATGGGGACCCCAAATGCATGCCGCATGTCATGGGGGCCCCACATGCATGCCGCGTGTCATGGAGGCCCCAAATGCATGCCGCATGTCATGGGAGCCCCACATGAATGTCACATGTCAAGGGGACCCCAAATGCATGCCACATGTCATGGGGGCCCCACATGCATGCCGCATGTCATGGAGGCCCCAAATGCATGCCGCATGTCATGGGAGCCCCACATAAATGTCGCATGTCAAGGGGACCCCAAATGCATGCCGCATGTCATGGGGGCCCCACATGCATGCCGCATGTCATGGGGCCCAAAAGCTTGCCGCATGTCATGGGGGCCATAAATGCATGCCGTATGTCATGGGAGCCCCACATGAATGTTGCATGTCAAGGGGGCCCAACGTGCATGCCGCATGTATTGGGGGCCCCAAATTCATGCCGCATGTCATGAGGGCCCTGCATGCATGCCGCATGTCATGGGGGCCCCAAATTCATGCCGCATGTCATAGTGGCCCCAAATGCATGCTACATGTCATGAGGGCCCCACGTGCATGCCGCATGTCATGGGGGCCCCACGTGCATGCCGCATGTCATGGGGGCCCCATGTGCATGCCGCATGTCATGGGGGCCCCCAAATGAATGCAGCATGTCTTGGGGCCCACAAATGCATACCGCATGTCATAGGGGCCCCACATGCATGGCGCATTTCATGGGGGACCCAAATGCATGCCGCATGTCATGGCGGCCCCAAATGCATGACTCATGTCATGGGGGACCCACGTGCATGCCGCATGTCATGGGGGATCCAAACTCATGCTGCATGTCATTGGGGCCCCAAGCGTATGCCGCATGTCATGGAGGCCCCACGTGCATGCCGCATGTCTCGGGCACCCCAAATGCATGCAGCATGTTATGGGGGACCCACGTGTATGCCGCATGTCTCAGGTACCCCAAGTGCATGCAGCATGTTATGCAGGCCCCAAATGCATGCCACATGTCATGGGGGCCCAAATGCATGCCACATGTCATGGGGGCCCCACATGCATGACGCATATCATGGGGCCCCAAATGCATGCCGCATGTCATGGGGGCTCCACGTGCATGCCGCATATAATGGGGCCCCCAAATTCATGCCGCAAGTCATGGGTGCCCCACATGCATGCCGCATGTCATCGGGGCCCCAAATGCATGCCGCATGTCATAGGGGCCCCACATGCATGGCACATGTCATGGGGGCCCCAAATGAATGTCGCATGTCAAGGGGGCCCCACGTGCATGCCGCATGTCATGGGGGCCCCTCATGCATGCCGCATGTCATGGGGGCCCAAATGCTTGCCGCATGTCATGGGGGCCATAAATGCATGCCGCATGTCATGGGAGCCCCACATGCATGCCACATGTAATGGGGGCCCCAAATGCATGCGGCATGTCATAGGGGCCCCACGTGCATGCCGCATATCTCGGGCACCCCAAATGCATGCAGCATGTTATGGGGGCCCCACGTGCATGCCGCATGTCTCAGGTACCCCAAGTGCGTGCAGCATGTTATGCAGGCCCCCATGACATGCGGCAAGCATTTGGGCCCCACATGCATGCCGCATGCCATGGGGCCCCCAAATGCATGCCGCATGTCATGGGGGCCCCACATGCATGCCGCATGTCATGGGGGCCCAAATGCTTGCCGCATGTCATGGGGGCCATAAATGGATGCCGCATGTCATGGGAGCCCCACATGCATGCCACATGTCATGGGGGTCCCAAATAAATGTTGCATGTCAAGGGGGCCCCACGTGCATGCCGCATGTCATGGGGACCCCACATGCATGCCGCATGTCATGGGGGCCCCACATGCATGCCGCATGTCTCAGGTACCCCAAATGCATGCAGCATGTTATGCATGCCCCAAATGCATGCCGCATGTCATAGGGGCCCCACATGCATGCCGCATGTCATGGGGGCCCTAAATGCATGCCGCATGTCATAGGGGCCCCACATGCATGCCGCATGTCATGGGGGCCCCACATGCATGCCGCATGTCACGGAGGCCCCAAATGCATGCCGCATGTCATGGGAGCCCCACATGAATGTCGCATGTCAAGGGGGCACCACGTGCATGCCGCATATCATGGGGACCCCAAATGCATGCCGCATGTCATGGGGGCCATAAATGCATGCCGCATGTCATGGGGGCCCAACGTGCATGCCGCATGTATTGTGGGCCCCAAATTCATGCTGCATGTCATGAGGGCCCTGCATGCATGCCGCATGTCATGGGGGCCCGTAGGCATTCCGCATGTCAAGGGGGCCCCACGTGCATGCCGCATGTCATGGGGACCCCAAATGCATGTCGCATGCCATGGGGGCCATAAATGCATGCCGCATGTCATGGGGGCCCAACGTGCATGCCGCATGTATTGTGGTCCCCAAATTCATGCTGCATGTCATGAGGGCCCTGCATGCATGCCGCATGTCATGGGGGCCCCGCAGGCATTCCGCATGTCATGGGGGCCCCACGTGCATGCCGCATGTAATGGGGGATTCAAATGCATGCCGCATGTCATGGGGGTCCCACATGCATGCCGCATGTCATGGGGATTCAAATGTATGCCGCATGGCATGGGGGTCCCACATGCATGCCGCATGTCATGGGGGCCCAAAATGCATGCCTCAAGTCATGGGGGCCCCAATTGCATGCCTCAATTCATGGGGGCTCCAAATGCATGCCGCATGTCATGGGGGCCCCACATGCATGCCGCATGTCATGGGGCCCCCAAATGCATGCCGCATGTCATGGGGTCCCCACATGCTTGCCGCATGTCATGGGGGCCCAACGTGCATACCGCATGTATTGGGGGCCCAAAATTCATGCCGCATGTCATGGGGGCCCCGCAGGCATTCCGCATGTCATGGGGGCCCCAAATGCATGCCGCATGTCATGGGGGCCCCACGTGCATGCCGCATGTCATGGGGGCGCCAAATGCATGCCACATATCATGGGGGCCTCACGTGCATGCTGCATATATTGGGGGCCCCAAATGCATGCCACATGTCATGAGGGCCCCGCTTGCATGCCGCATGTCATTGGGGCCCCGCAGGCATTCCGCATGTCATGGGGGCCTCACGTGCATTCCGCATGTCATGGGGGCTCCACGTGCATGCTGCATGTCATTGGGGCCCCACGTGCTTGCCGCATGTCATGGGGCCCCACGTGCATGCCTCATGTCACGGGGGCCACAAATGTATGCCGCATGTCATGGGGGCCCCACGTGCATGCCGCATGTCATGGGGGCCCCACATGCATGCCGCATTACATGGGGGACCCAAATGCATGCATGCCGCATGTCATTGGGGCCCCAAATGCATGCCGCATGTCATAGTGGCTCCAAATGAATGCCACAAGTCATGGGTGCCCCACATGCATGCCGCATGTCACCGGGGCCACAAATGTATGCCGCATGTCATGGGGGCCCCACTTGCATGCCGCATGTCATGGACCCCCCAAATGCATGCCGCATGTCATGGACCCCCCAAATGCATGCCGCATGTCATAGTGGCCCCAAATGCATGCCGCAAGTCATGGGTGCCCCACATGCATGCCGCATGTCATCGGGGCCCCAAATGCATGCCGCATGTCATAGGGGCCCCACATGCATGGCACATGTCATGGGGGCCCCACATGCATGCCACATGTCATGGGGGCCCCAAATGAATGTGGCATGTCAAGGGGGCCCCACGTGCATGCCGCATGTCATGGGGGCCATAAATGTATGCCGCATGTCATGGGAGCCCCACATGCATGCCACATGTAATGGGGGCCCCAAATGCATGCGGCATGTCATAGGGGCCCCACGTGCATGCCGCATGTCTCGGGCACCCCAAATGCATGCAGCATGTTATGGGGGCCCCACGTGCATGCCGCATGTCTCAGGTACCCCAAGTGCATGCAGCATGTTATGCAGGCCCCCATGACATGTGGCAAGCATTTGGGCCCCACATGCATGCCGCAAGCCATGGGGCCCCCAAATGCATGCCGCATGTCATGGGGGCCCCACATGCATGCCGCATGTCATGGGGGCCCAAATGCTTGCCGCATGTCATGGGGGCCATAAATGCATGCCGCATGTCATGGGAGCCCCACATGCATGCCACATGTCATGTGGGCCCCAAATGAATGTTGCATGTCAAGGGGGCCCCACGTGCATGCCGCATGTCATGGGGACCCCAAATGCATGCCGCATGTCATAGGGGGCCCACGTGCATGCCGCATGTCTCGGGCACCCCAAATGCATGCAGCATGTTATGGGGGCCCCACGTGCATGCCGCATGTCTCAGGTACCCCAAGTGCATGCAGCATGTTATGCAGGCCCCCATGACATGCAGCAAGCATTTGGGCCCCACATGCATGCCGCATGCCATGGGCCCCCCAAATGCATGCCGCATGTCATGGGGGCCGAACATGCATGCCGCATGTCATGGGGGCCATAAATGCATGCCGCATGTCATGGGAGCCCCACATGCATGCCACATGTCATGGGGGCCCCAAATGAATGTCGCATGTCAAGGGGGCCCCACGTGCATGCCGCATGTCATGGGGGCCCAAATGCTTGCCGCATGTCATGGGGGCCCCACATGCATGACGCATATCATGGGGGCCCCAAATGCATGCCGCATGTCATGGGGGCTCCACGTGCATGCCGCATATAATGGGGCCCCCAAATTCATGCCGCAAGTCATGGGTGCCCCACATGCATGCCGCATGTCATCGGGGCCCCAAATGCATGCCGCATGTCATAGGGGCCCCACATGCATGGCACATGTCATGGGGGCCCCACATGCATGCCGCATGTCATGGAGGCCCCAAATGCATGCCGCATGTCATGGGAGCCCCACATGCATGCCACATGTCATGGGGGCCCCAAATGAATGTCGCATGTCAAGGGGGCCCCACGTGCATGCCACATGTCATGGGGGCCCCACATGCATGCCGCATGTCATGGGGGCCCAAATGCTTGCCGCATGTCATGGGGGCCATAAATGCATGCCGCATGTCATGGGAGCCCCACATGCATGCCACATGTCATGGGGGCCCCAAATGAATGTCGCATGTCAAGGGGGCCCCACGTGCATGCCGCATGTCATGGGGACCCCAAATGCATTCCACATGTCATGGGGGCCCCACATGCATGCCGCATGTCATGGAGGCCCCAAATGCATGCCGCATGTCATGGGAGCCCCAAATGCATGCCGCATGTCATGGGAGCCCCACATGAATGTCGCATGTCAAGGGGGCCCCACGTGCATGCCGCATGTCATGGGGGCTCAAATGCTTGCCGCATGTCATGGGGGCCATAAATGCATGCCGCATGTCATGTGGGCCCAACAAGCATGCCGCATGTATTGGGGGCCCCAAATTCATGCAGCATGTCATAGGGGCCCCACATGCATGGAGCATTTCATGGGGGCCCCATTTGCATGCAGCATGTAATGGGGGATCCAAATGCATGCTGCACGTCATGGGGGCCCCGCAGGCATTCCACATGCCATGGGGGCCCCAAATAAATGCCGCATGTCATAGGGGCCCCACGTACATGGCGCATGTCATGGGTGCCCCACATGCATGCCACATGTCATTGGGGCCCCAAATGCATGCCGCATGTAATGGGGGCCCCACGTGCATGCCGCATGTCATGGGGGCCCCAAATGCATGCGCTTGTCATGGTGGCCCCAAATGCATGACTCATGTCATGGGGGCCCCACGTGCATGCCGCATGTCATGGGGGATCCAAACTCATGCCGCATGTCATTGGGGCCCCAAGCGTATGCCGCATGTCATGGGGGCCCCATGTGCATGCCACATGTCATGGGGGCCCCAAATGCATGCGGCATGTCATAGGGGCCCCACGTGCATGCCGAATGTCTCGGGCACCCCAAATGCATGCAGCATGTTATGGGAGCCCCACGTGCATGCCGCATGTCTCAGGTACCCAAATGCATGCAGCATGTTATGCAGGCCCCAAATGCATGCCGCATGTCATGGGGCCCAAATGCATGCCGCATGTCATGGGGGCTCCACGTGCATGCCACATGTAATGGGGCCCCCAAATTCATGCCACATGTCATAGGGGCCCCACGTGCATGGCGCATGTCATCGGGGCCCCAAATGCATGCCGCATGTCATAGGGGCCCCACATGCATGGCGCATGTCATGGGGGCCCCACATGCATGCCGCATGTCATGGGGGCCCCAAATGCATGCCGCATGTAATGGGGGATTCAAATGCATGCCGCATGTCATGGGGGTCCCACATACATGCCGCATGTCATGGGGATTCAAATGTATGCCGCATGTCATGGGGGTCCCACATACATGCCGCATGTCATGGGGATTCAAATGTATGCCGCATGGCATGGGGGTCCCACATGCATGCCGCATGTCATGGGGGCCCAAAATGCATGCCTCAAGTCATGGGGGCCCCACGTGCATGCCACATGTCATGGGGACCCCAAATGAATGTCGCATGTCAAACGGGGCCCCACGTGCATGTCGCATGTCAAGGGGGCCCACATGCATGCCGCATGTCATGGAGGCCCCAAATGCATGCCGCATGTCATGGCGGCCATAAATGCATGCCACATGTCATGGGGGCCCCATGTGCATGCCACATATCATGGGGGCCCCAAATGCATGCCGCATGTAATGGGGGATTCAAATGCATGCCGCATGTCATGGGGGTCCCACATACATGCCGCATGTCATGGGGATTCAAATGTATGTCGCATGGCATGGGGGTCCCACATGCATGCCGCATGTCATGGGGGCCCAAAATGCATGCCTCAAGTCATGGGGGCCCCAAATGCATGCCTCAATTCATGGGGGCTCCAAATGCATGCCGCATGTCATGGGGGCCCCACATGCATGCCGCATGTCATGGGGCCCCCAAATGCATGCCGCATGTCATGGGGTCCCCACATGCATGCTGCATGTCATGGGGGCCCAAATGCTTGCCGCATGTCATGGGGGCCATAAATGCATGCTGCATGTCATGGGGGCCCAACGTGCATGCCGCATGTATTGGGGCCCCCAAATTCATGCCGCATGTCATGGGGGCCCCGCAGGCATTCCGCATGTCATGGGGGCCTCAAATGCATGCCGCATGTCATGGGGGCCCCACGTGCATGCCGCATGTCATGGGGGCGCCAATTGCATGCCACATATCATGGGGGCCCCACGTTCATGCTGCATATATTGGGGGCCCCAAATGCATGCCACATGTCATGAGGGCCCCGCTTGCATGCCGCATGTCATTGGGGCCCCGCAGGCATTCCGCATGTCATGGGGGCTCCACGTGCATTCTGCATGTCATTGGGGCCCCACGTCCTTGCCGCATGTCATGGGGCCCCACGTGCATGCCTCATGTCACGGGGGCCACAAATGTATGCCGCATGTCATGGGGGCCCCACGTGCATGCCGCATGTCATGGGGGCCCCACATGCATGCCGCATTCCATGGGGGACCCATATGCATGCATGCAGCATGTCATTGGGGCCCCAAATGCATGCCGCATGTCATAGTGGCTCCAAATGCATGCCACAAGTCATGGGTGCCCCACATGCATGCCGCATGTCATCGGGGCCAAAAATGTATGCCGCATGTCATGGGGGCACCACGTGCATGCCACATGTCATGGACCCCCCAAATGCATGCCGCATGTCATAGGGGTCCCACATGCATGCCGCATGTCATGGGGGCCCCAAATGCATGCCGCATGTCATAGTGACCCCAAATGCATGCCGCAAGTCATGGGTGCCCCACATGCATGCAGCATGTCATCGGGGCCCCAAATGCATGCCGCATGTCATAGGGGCCCCACATGCATGGCACATGTCATGGGGGCCCCACATGCATGCCACATGTCATGGGGGCCCCAAATGAATGTCGCATGTCAAGGGGGCCCGACGTTCATGACGCATGTCATGGGGACCCACATGCATGCTGCATGTCATGAAGGCCCCCAAATGCATGCAGCATGTCTTGGGGCCCACAAATGCATGCCGCATGTCATAGGGGCCCCACATGCATAGCGCATGTCATGGGGGACCCAAATGCATGACTCATGTCATGGGGGCCCCACGTGCATGCCGCATGTCATGGGGGATCCAAACTCATGCTGCATGTCATTGGGACCCCAAGCGTATGCCGCATGTCATGGAGGCCCCATGTGCATGCCACATGTAATGGGGGCCCCAAATGCATGCGGCATGTCATAGGGGCCCACGTGCATTCCGCATGTCTCGGGCACCCCAAATGCATGCAGCACGTTATGGGGGCCCCACGTGCATGCCGCATGTCTCAGGTACCCCAAGTGCATGCAGCATGTTATGCAGGCCCCCATGACATGCGGCAAGCATTTGGGCCCCACATGCATGCCGCGGGGCCCCCAAATGCATGCCACATGTCATGGGGTCCCCACATGCATGCCACATGTCATGGGGGCCCCAAATGAATGTCGCATGTCAAGGGGGCCCCACGTGCATGCCGCATGTCATGGGGACCCCAAATGCATGCCGCATGTCATGGAGGCCCCAAATGCATGCCGCATGTCATGGGAGCCCCACATGAATGTCACATGTCAAGGGGACCCCAAATGCATGCCACATGTCATGGGGGCCCCACATGCATGCCGCATGTCATGGAGGCCCCAAATGCATGCCGCATGTCATGGGAGCCCCACATAAATGTCGCATGTCAAGGGGACCCCAAATGCATGCCGCATGTCATGGGGGCCCCACATGCATGCCGCATGTCATGGGGCCCAAAAGCTTGCCGCATGTCATGGGGGCCATAAATGCATGCCGTATGTCATGGGAGCCCCACATGAATGTTGCATGTCAAGGGGGCCCAACGTGCATGCCGCATGTATTGGGGGGCCCAAATTCATGCCGCATGTCATGAGGGCCCTGCATGCATGCCGCATGTCATGGGGGCCCCAAATTCATGCCGCATGTCATAGTGGCCCCAAATGCATGCTGCATGTCATGAGGGCCCCACGTGCATGCCGCATGTCATAGGGGCCCCACATGCATGCCGCATGTCATGGGGGCCCCACGTGCATGCCGCATGTCATGGGGGCCCCCAAATGAATGCAGCATGTCTTGGGGCCCACAAATGCATACCGCATGTCATAGGGGCCCCACATGCATGGCGCATTTCATGGGGGACCCAAATGCATGCCGCATGTCATGGGGGCCCCAAATGCATGCCGCATGTCATGGCGGCCCCAAAATGCATGACTCATGTCATGGGGGACCCAAAATGCATGACTCATGTCATGGGGGACCCATGTGCATGCCGCATGTCATGGGGGATCCAAACTCATGCTGCATGTCATTGGGGCCCCAAGCGTATGCCGCATGTCATGGAGGCCCCACGTGCATGCCGCATGTCTCGGGCACCCCAAATGCATGCAGCATGTTATGGGGGACCCACGTGCATGCCGCATGTCTCAGGTACCCCAAGTGCATGCAGCATGTTATGCAGGCCCCAAATGCATGCCACATGACATGGGGGCCCAAATGCATGCCACATGTCATGGGGGCCCCACATGCATGACGCATATCATGGGGCCCCAAATGCATGCCGCATGTCATGGGGGCTCCACGTGCATGCCGCATATAATGGGGCCCCCAAATTCATGCCGCAAGTCATGGGTGCCCCACATGCATGCCGCATGTCATCGGGGCCCCAAATGCATGCCGCATGTCATAGGGGCCCCACATGCATGGCACATGTCATGGGGGCCCCAAATGAATGTCGCATGTCAAGGGGGCCCCACGTGCATGCCGCATGTCATGGGGGCCCCTCATGCATGCCGCATGTCATGGGGGCCCAAATGCTTGCCGCATGTCATGGGGGCCATAAATGCATGCCGCATGTCATGGGAGCCCCACATGCATGCCACATGTAATGGGGGCCCCAAATGCATGCGGCATGTCATAGGGGCCCCACGTGCATGCCGCATATCTCGGGCACCCCAAATGCATGCAGCATGTTATGGGGGCCCCACGTGCATGCCGCATGTCTCAGGTACCCCAAGTGCGTGCAGCATGTTATGCAGGCCCCCATGACATGCGGCAAGCATTTGGGCCCCACATGCATGCCGCATGCCATGGGTCCCCCAAATGCATGCCGCATGTCATGGGGGCCCCACATGCATGCCGCATGTCATGGGGGCCCAAATGCTTGCCGCATGTCATGGGGGCCATAAATGGATGCCGCATGTCATGGGAGCCCCACATGCATGCCACATGTCATGGGGGTCCCAAATAAATGTTGCATGTCAAGGGGGGCCCACGTGCATGCCGCATGTCATGGGGACCCCACATGCATGCCGCATGTCATGGGGGCCCCACATGCATGCCGCATGTCTCAGGTACCCCAAATGCATGCAGCATGTTATGCATGCCCCAAATGCATGCCGCATGTCATGGGGGCCCCACATGCATGCCGCATGTCATGGGGGCCCTAAATGCATGCCGCATGTCATAGGGGCCCACATGCATGCCGCATGTCATGGGGGCCCCACATGCATGCCGCATGTCACGGAGGCCCCAAATGCATGCCGCATGTCATGGGAGCCCCACATGAATGTCGCATGTCAAGGGGGCACCACGTGCATGCCGCATATCATGGGGACCCCAAATGCATGTCGCATGTCATGGGGGCCATAAATGCATGCCGCATGTCATGGGGGCCCAACGTGCATGCCGCATGTATTGTGGGCCCCAAATTCATGCTGCATGTCATGAGGGCCCTGCATGCATGCCGCATGTCATGGGGCCTGTAGGCATTCCGCATGTCAAGGGGGCCCCACGTGCATGCCGCATGTCATGGGGACCCCAAATGCATGTCGCATGCCATGGGGGCCATAAATGCATGCCGCATGTCATGGGGGCCCAACGTGCATGCCGCATGTATTGTGGTCCCCAAATTCATGCTGCACGTCATGGGGGCCTCACGTGCATGCTGCATATATTGGGGGCCCCAAATGCATGCCACATGTCATGAGGGCCCCGCTTGCATGCCGCATGTCATTGGGGCCCCGCAGGCATTCCGCATGTCATGGGGGCCTCACGTGCATTCCGCATGTCATGGGGGCTCCACGTGCATGCTGCATGTCATTGGGGCCCCACGTGCTTGCCGCATGTCATGGGGCCCCACGTGCATGCCTCATGTCACGGGGGCCACAAATGTATGCCGCATGTCATGGGGGCCCCACGTGCATGCCGCATGTCATGGGGGCCCCACATGCATGCCGCATTACATGGGGGACCCAAATGCATGCATGCCGCATGTCATTGGGGCCCCAAATGCATGCCGCATGTCATAGTGGCTCCAAATGAATGCCACAAGTCATGGGTGCCCCACATGCATGCCGCATATCACCGGGGCCACAAATGTATGCCGCATGTCATGGGGGCCCCACGTGCATGCCGCATGTCATGGACCCCCCAAATGCATGCCGCATGTCATGGACCCCCCAAATGCATGCCGCATGTCATAGTGGCCCCAAATGCATGCCGAAAGTCATGGGTGCCCCACATGCATGCCGCATGTCATCGGGGCCCCAAATGCATGCCGCATGTCATAGGGGCCCCACATGCATGGCACATGTCATGGGGGCCCCACATGCATGCCACATGTCATGGGGGCCCCAAATGAATGTGGCATGTCAAGGGGGCCCCACGTGCATGCCGCATGTCATGGGGGCCATAAATGTATGCCGCATGTCATGGGAGCCCTACATGCATGCCACATGTAATGGGGGCCCCAAATGCATGCGGCATGTCATAGGGGCCCCACGTGCATGCCGCATGTCTCGGGCACCCCAAATGCATGCAGCATGTTATGGGGGCCCCACGTGCATGCCGCATGTCTCAGGTACCCCAAGTGCATGCAGCATGTTATGCAGGCCCCAATGACATGCGGCAAGCATTTGGGCCCCACATGCATGCCGCAAGCCATGGGGCCCCCAAATGCATGCCGCATGTCATGGGGGCCCCACATGCATGCCGCATGTCATGGGGGCCCAAATGCTTGCCGCATGTCATGGGGGCCATAAATGCATGCCGCATGTCATGGGAGCCCCACAAGCATGCCACATGTCATGTGGGCCCCAAATGAATGTTGCATGTCAAGGGGGCCCCACGTGCATGCCGCATGTCATGGCGGCCCCAAATGCATGACTCATGTCATGGGGGCCCCCCGTGCATGCCGCATGTCATGGGGGATCCAAACTCATGCCGCATGTCATTGGGGCCCCAAGCGTATGCCGCATGTCATGGGGGCCCCATGTGCATGCCACATGTAATGGGGGCCCCAAATGCATGCGGCATGTCATAGGGGCCCCACGTGCATGCCGAATGTCTCGGGCACCCCAAATGCATGCAGCATGTTATGGGAGCCCCACGTGCATGCCGCATGTCTAAGGTACCCAAATGCATGCAGCATGTTATGCAGGCCCCAAATGCATGCCGCATGTCATGGGGGCCCAAATGCATGCCGCATGTCATGGGGGCTCCACGTGCATGCCACATGTAATGGGGCCCCCAAATTCATGCCACATGTCATAGGGGCCCCACGTGCATGGCGCATGTCATCGGGGCCCCAAATGCATGCCGCATGTCATAGGGGCCCCACATGCATGGCGCATGTCATGGGGGCCCCACATGCATGCCGCATGTCATGGGGGCCCCAAATGCATGCCGCATGTCATGGGAGCCCCACGTGCATGCCACATGTCATGGGGACCCCAAATGAATGTCGCATGTCAAGGGGGCCCCACGTGCATGTCGCATGTCAAGGGGGCCCACATGCATGCCGCATGTCATGGAGGCCATAAATTCATGCCACATGTCATGGGGGCCCCATGTGCATGCCACATATCATGGGGGCCCCAAATGCATGCCGCATGTAATGGGGGATTCAAATGCATGCCGCATGTCATGGGGGTCCCACATACATGCAGCATGTCATGGGGATTCAAATGTATGCCGCATGGCATGGGGGTCCCACATGCATGCCGCATGTCATGGGGGCCCAAAATGCATGCCTCAAGTCATGGGGGCCCCAAATGCATGCCTCAATTCATGGGGGCTCCAAATGCATGCCGCATGTCATGGGGGCCCCACATGCATGCCGCATGTCATGGGGCCCCCAAATGCATGCCGCATGTCATGGGGTCCCCACATGCATGCCGCATGTCATGGGGGCCCAAATGCTTGCCGCATGTCATGGGGGCCATAAATGCATGCTGCATGTCATGGGGGCCCAACGTGCATGCCGCATGTATTGGGGCCCCCAAATTCATGCCGCATGTATTGGGGCCCCCAAATTCAAGCCGCATGTCATGGGGGCCCCGCAGGCATTCCGCATGTCATGGGGGCCTCAAATGCATGCCGCATGTCATGGGGGCCCCACGTGCATGCCGCATGTCATGGGGGCGCCAAATGCATGCCACATATCATGGGGGCCCCACGTTCATGCTGCATATATTGGGGGCCCCAAATGCATGCCACATGTCATGAGGGCCCCGCTTGCATGCCGCATGTCATTGGGGCCCCGCAGGCATTCCGCATGTCATGGGGGCTCCACGTGCATTCTGCATGTCATTGGGGCCCCACGTGCTTGCCGCATGTCATGGGGCCCCACGTGCATGCCTCATGTCACGGGGGCCACAAATGTATGCCGCATGTCATGGGGGCCCCACGTGCATGCCGCATGTCATGGGGGCCCCACATGCATGCCGCATGTCATGGGGGCCCTAAATGCATGCCGCATGTCATGGGGGGCCCCAAATGCATGCCGCATGTCATAGTGACCCCAAATGCATGCCGCAAGTCATGGGTGCCCCACATGCATGCAGCATGTCATCGGGGCCCCAAATGCATGCCGCATGTCATAGGGGCCCCACATGCATGGCACATGTCATGGGGGCCCCACATGCATGCCACATGTCATGGGGGCCCCAAATGAATGTCGCATGTCAAGGGGGCCCCACGTTCATGACGCATGTCATGGGGACCCACATGCATGCTGCATGTCATGAAGGCCCCCAAATGCATGCAGCATGTCTTGGGGCCCACAAATGCATGCCGCATGTCATAGGGGCCCCACATGCATAGCGCATGTCATGGGGGACCCAAATGCATGACTCATGTCATGGGGGCCCCACGTGCATGCCGCATGTCATGGGGGATCCAAACTCATGCTGCATGTCATTGGGACCCCAAGCGTATGCCGCATGTCATGGAGGCCCCATGTGCATGCCACATGTAATGGGGGCCCCAAATGCATGCGGCATGTCATAGGGGCCCCACGTGCATTCCGCATGTCTCAGGTACCCCAAGTGCATGCAGCATGTTATGCAGGCCCCCATGACATGCGGCAAGCATTTGGGCCCCACATGCATGCCGCGGGGCCCCCAAATGCATGCCACATGTCATGGGGGCCCCACATGCATGCCACATGTCATGGGGGCCCCAAATGAATGTCGCATGTCAAGGGGGCCCCACGTGCATGCCGCATGTCATGGGGACCCCAAATGCATGCCGCATGTCATGGGGGCCCCACATGCATGCCGCATGTCATGGAGGCCCCAAATGCATGCCACATGTCATGGGGGCCCCACATGCATGCCACATGTCATGGGGGCCCCAAATGAATGTCGCATGTCAAGGGGGCCCCACGTTCATGACGCATGTCATGGGGACCCACATGCATGCTGCATGTCATGAAGGCCCCCAAATGCATGCAGCATGTCATGGAGGCCCCAAATGCATGCCGCATGTCATAGGGGCCCCACATGCATAGCGCATGTCATGGGGGACCCAAATGCATGACTCATGTCATGGGGGCCCCACGTGCATGCCGCATGTCATGGGGGATCCAAACTCATGCTGCATGTCATTGGGACCCCAAGCGTATGCCGCATGTCATGGAGGCCCCATGTGCATGCCACATGTAATGGGGGCCCAAAATGCATGCGGCATGTCATAGGGGCCCCACGTGCATTCCGCATGTCTCGGGCACCCCAAATGCATGCAGCACGTTATGGGGGGCCCACGTGCATGCCGCATGTCTCAGGTACCCCAAGTGCATGCAGCATGTTATGCAGGCCCCCATGACATGCGGCAAGCATTTGGGCCCCACATGCATGCCGCGGGGCCCCCAAATGCATGCCACATGTCATGGGGGCCCCACATGCATGCCACATGTCATGGGGGCCCCAAATGAATGTCGCATGTCAAGGGGGCCCCACGTGCATGCCGCATGTCATGGGGACCCCAAATGCATGCCGCATGTCATGGGGGCCCCACATGCATGCCGCATGTCATGGAGGCCCCAAATGCATGCCGCATGTCATGGGAGCCCCACATGAATGTCACATGTCAAGGGGACCCCAAATGCATGCCACATGTCATGGGGGCCCCACATGCATGCCGCATGTCATGGAGGCCCCAAATGCATGCCGCATGTCATGGGAGCCCCACATAAATGTCGCATGTCAAGGGGACCCCAAATGCATGCCGCATGTCATGGGGGCCCCACATGCATGCCGCATGTCATGGGGCCCAAAAGCTTGCCGCATGTCATGGGGGCCATAAATGCATGCCGTATGTCATGGGAGCCCCACATGAATGTTGCATGTCAAGGGGGCCCAACGTGCATGCCGCATGTATTGGGGGCCCCAAATTCATGCCGCATGTCATGAGGGCCCTGCATGCATGCCGCATGTCATGGGGGCCCCAAATTCATGCCGCATGTCATAGTGGCCCCAAATGCATGCTACATGTCATGAGGGCCCCACGTGCATGCCGCATGTCATGGGGGCCCCACGTGCATGCCGCATGTCATGGGGGCCCCATGTGCATGCCGCATGTCATGGGGGCCCCCAAATGAATGCAGCATGTCTTGGGGCCCACAAATGCATACCGCATGTCATAGGGGCCCCACATGCATGGCGCATTTCATGGGGGACCCAAATGCATGCCGCATGTCATGGCGGCCCCAAATGCATGACTCATGTCATGGGGGACCCACGTGCATGCCGCATGTCATGGGGGATCCAAACTCATGCTGCATGTCATTGGGGCCCCAAGCGTATGCCGCATGTCATGGAGGCCCCACGTGCATGCCGCATGTCTCGGGCACCCCAAATGCATGCAGCATGTTATGGGGGACCCACGTGTATGCCGCATGTCTCAGGTACCCCAAGTGCATGCAGCATGTTATGCAGGCCCCAAATGCATGCCACATGTCATGGGGGCCCAAATGCATGCCACATGTCATGGGGGCCCCACATGCATGACGCATATCATGGGGCCCCAAATGCATGCCGCATGTCATGGGGGCTCCACGTGCATGCCGCATATAATGGGGCCCCCAAATTCATGCCGCAAGTCATGGGTGCCCCACATGCATGCCGCATGTCATCGGGGCCCCAAATGCATGCCGCATGTCATAGGGGCCCCACATGCATGGCACATGTCTCAGGTACCCCAAATGCATGCAGCATGTTATGCATGCCCCAAATGCATGCCGCATGTCATGGGGGCCCCACATGCATGCCGCATGTCATGGGGGCCCTAAATGCATGCCGCATGTCATAGGGGCCCCACATGCATGCCGCATGTCATGGGGGCCCCACATGCATGCCGCATGTCACGGAGGCCCCAAATGCATGCCGCATGTCATGGGAGCCCCACATGAATGTCGCATGTCAAGGGGGCACCACGTGCATGCCGCATATCATGGGGACCCCAAATGCATGCCGCATGTCATGGGGGCCATAAATGCATGCCGCATGTCATGGGGGCCCAACGTGCATGCCGCATGTATTGTGGGCCCCAAATTCATGCTGCATGTCATGAGGGCCCTGCATGCATGCCGCATGTCATGGGGGCCCGTAGGCATTCCGCATGTCAAGGGGGCCCCACGTGCATGCCGCATGTCATGGGGACCCCAAATGCATGTCGCATGCCATGGGGGCCATAAATGCATGCCGCATGTCATGGGGGCCCAACGTGCATGCCGCATGTATTGTGGTCCCCAAATTCATGCTGCATGTCATGAGGGCCCTGCATGCATGCCGCATGTCATGGGGGCCCCGCAGGCATTCCGCATGTCATGGGGGCCCCACGTGCATGCCGCATGTAATGGGGGATTCAAATGCATGCCGCATGTCATGGGGGTCCCACATGCATGCCGCATGTCATGGGGATTCAAATGTATGCCGCATGGCATGGGGGTCCCACATGCATGCCGCATGTCATGGGGGCCCAAAATGCATGCCTCAAGTCATGGGGGCCCCAAATGCATGCCTCAATTCATGGGGGCTCCAAATGCATGCCGCATGTCATGGGGGCCCCACATGCATGCCGCATGTCATGGGGCCCCCAAATGCATGCCGCATGTCATGGGGTCCCCACATGCTTGCCGCATGTCATGGGGGCCCAACGTGCATACCGCATGTATTGGGGGCCCAAAATTCATGCCGCATGTCATGGGGGCCCCGCAGGCATTCCGCATGTCATGGGGGCCCCAAATGCATGCCGCATGTCATGGGGGCCCCACGTGCATGCCGCATGTCATGGGGGCGCCAAATGCATGCCACATATCATGGGGGCCTCACGTGCATGCTGCATATATTGGGGGCCCCAAATGCATGCCACATGTCATGAGGGCCCCGCTTGCATGCCGCATGTCATTGGGGCCCCGCAGGCATTCCGCATGTCATGGGGGCCTCACATGCATTCCGCATGTCATGGGGGCTCCACGTGCATGCTGCATGTCATTGGGACCCCACGTGCTTGCCGCATGTCATGGGGCCCCACGTGCATGCCTCATGTCACGGGGGCCACAAATGTATGCCGCATGTCATGGGGGCCCCACGTGCATGCCGCATGTCATGGGGGCCCCACATGCATGCCGCATTACATGGGGGACCCAAATGCATGCATGCCGCATGTCATTGGGGCCCCAAATGCATGCCGCATGTCATAGTGGCTCCAAATGAATGCCACAAGTCATGGGTGCCCCACATGCATGCCGCATGTCACCGGGGCCACAAATGTATGCCGCATGTCATGGGGGCCCCACTTGCATGCCGCATGTCATGGACCCCCCAAATGCATGCCGCATGTCATGGACCCCCCAAATGCATGCCGCATGTCATAGTGGCCCCAAATGCATGCCGCAAGTCATGGGTGCCCCACATGCATGCCGCATGTCATCGGGGCCCCAAATGCATGCCGCATGTCATAGGGGCCCCACATGCATGGCACATGTCATGGGGGCCCCACATGCATGCCACATGTCATGGGGGCCCCAAATGAATGTGGCATGTCAAGGGGGCCCCACGTGCATGCCGCATGTCATGGGGGCCATAAATGTATGCCGCATGTCATGGGAGCCCCACATGCATGCCACATGTAATGGGGGCCCCAAATGCATGCGGCATGTCATAGGGGCCCCACGTGCATGCCGCATGTCTCGGGCACCCCAAATGCATGCAGCATGTTATGGGGGCCCCACGTGCATGCCGCATGTCTCAGGTACCCCAAGTGCATGCAGCATGTTATGCAGGCCCCCATGACATGTGGCAAGCATTTGGGCCCCACATGCATGCCGCAAGCCATGGGGCCCCCAAATGCATGCCGCATGTCATGGGGGCCCCACATGCATGCCGCATGTCATGGGGGCCCAAATGCTTGCCGCATGTCATGGGGGCCATAAATGCATGCCGCATGTCATGGGAGCCCCACATGCATGCCACATGTCATGTGGGCCCCAAATGAATGTTGCATGTCAAGGGGGCCCCACGTGCATGCCGCATGTCATGGGGACCCCAAATGCATGCCGCATGTCATAGGGGCCCCACGTGCATGCCGCATGTCTCGGGCACCCCAAATGCATGCAGCATGTTATGGGGGCCCCACGTGCATGCCGCATGTCTCAGGTACCCCAAGTGCATGCAGCATGTTATGCAGGCCCCCATGACATGCAGCAAGCATTTGGGCCCCACATGCATGCCGCATGCCATGGGCCCCCCAAATGCATGCCGCATGTCATGGGGGCCGAACATGCATGCCGCATGTCATGGGGGCCATAAATGCATGCCGCATGTCATGGGAGCCCCACATGCATGCCACATGTCATGGGGGCCCCAAATGAATGTCGCATGTCAAGGGGGCCCCACGTGCATGCCGCATGTCATGGGGGCCCAAATGCTTGCCGCATGTCATGGGGGCCCCACATGCATGACGCATATCATGGGGGCCCCAAATGCATGCCGCATGTCATGGGGGCTCCACGTGCATGCCGCATATAATGGGGCCCCCAAATTCATGCCGCATGTCATCGGGGCCCCAAATGCATGCCGCATGTCATAGGGGCCCCACATGCATGGCACATGTCATGGGGGCCCCACATGCATGCCGCATGTCATGGAGGCCCCAAAT
The DNA here is from genome assembly GCF_046119375.1 of Phyllobates terribilis. NCBI lineage: Eukaryota > Metazoa > Chordata > Amphibia > Anura > Dendrobatidae > Phyllobates > Phyllobates terribilis. The sequence goes on along the minus strand of NW_027362942.1, from coordinate 2,583,869 downwards.
GCATGCCGCATGTCATGGGAGCCCCACATGCATGCCACATGTCATGGGGGCCCCAAATGAATGTCGCATGTCAAGGGGGCCCCACGTGCATGCCACATGTCATGGGGGCCCCACATGCATGCCGCATGTCATGGGGGCCCAAATGCTTGCCGCATGTCATGGGGGCCATAAATGCATGCCGCATGTCATGGGAGCCCCACATGCATGCCACATGTCATGGGGGCCCCAAATGAATGTCGCATGTCAAGGGGGCCCCACGTGCATGCCGCATGTCATGGGGACCCCAAATGCATTCCACATGTCATGGGGGCCCCACATGCATGCCGCATGTCATGGAGGCCCCAAATGCATGCCGCATGTCATGGGAGCCCCAAATGCATGCCGCATGTCATGGGAGCCCCACATGAATGTCGCATGTCAAGGGGGCCCCACGTGCATGCCGCATGTCATGGGGGCTCAAATGCTTGCCGCATGTCATGGGGGCCATAAATGCATGCCGCATGTCATGTGGGCCCAACAAGCATGCTGCATGTATTGGGGGCCCCAAATTCATGCAGCATGTCATAGGGGCCCCACATGCATGGAGCATTTCATGGGGGCCCCATTTGCATGCAGCATGTAATGGGGGATCCAAATGCATGCTGCACGTCATGGGGGCCCCGCAGGCATTCCACATGCCATGGTGGCCCCAAATAAATGCCGCATGTCATAGGGGCCCCACGTACATGGCGCATGTCATGGGTGCCCCACATGCATGCCACATGTCATTGGGGCCCCAAATGCATGCCGCATGTAATGGGGGCCCCACGTGCATGCCGCATGTCATGGGGGCCCCAAATGCATGCGCTTGTCATGGTGGCCCCAAATGCATGACTCATGTCATGGGGGCCCCACGTGCATGCCGCATGTCATGGGGGATCCAAACTCATGCCGCATGTCATTGGGGCCCCAAGCGTATGCCGCATGTCATGGGGGCCCCATGTGCATGCCACATGTAATGGGGGCCCCAAATGCATGTGGCATGTCATAGGGGCCCCACGTGCATGCCGAATGTCTCGGGCACCCCAAATGCATGCAGCATGTTATGGGAGCCCCACGTGCATGCCGCATGTCTCAGGTACCCCAAATGCATGCAGCATGTTATGCAGGCCCCAAATGCATGCCGCATGTCATGGGGGCCCAAATGCATGCCGCATGTCATGGGGGCTCCACGTGCATGCCGCATGTAATGGGGCCCCCAAATTCATGCCACATGTCATAGGGGCCCCACGTGCATGGCGCAAGTCATGGGTGCCCCACATGCATGCCGCATGTCATCGGGGCCCCAAATGCATGCCGCATGTCATAGGGGCCCCACATGCATGGCGCATGTCATGGGGGCCCCACATGCATGCCGCATGTCATGGGGGCCCCAAATGCATGCCGCATGTCATGGGAGCCCCACATGCATGCCGCAAGTCATGGGGGCCATAAATGCATGTCACATGTCATGAGGGCCCCATGTGCATGCCACATATCATGGGGGCCCCAAATGCATGCCGTATGTCATGGGGCCCCCCAAATGCATGCAGCATGTCTTGGGGCCCACAAATGCATGCCGCATGTCATAGGGGCTCCACATGCATGGCACATTTCATGGGTGCCCCACATGCATGCCGCATGTCATCGGGGCCCCAAATGCATGCCTCAAGTCATGGGGGCCCCAAATGCATGCCACATATCATGGGGGCCCCACATGCATGCCGCATATATTGGGGGCCCCAAATGCATGCCGCATGTCATGAGGGCCCCGCATGCATGCCACATGTCATGGGGACCCCAAATGAATGTCGCATGTCAAGGGGGCCCCACGTGCATGTCGCATGTCAAGGGGGTCCACATGCATGCCGCATGTCATGGAGGCCCCAAATGCATGCCGCATGTCATGGGGGCCATAAATGCATGCCACATGTCATGGGGGCCCCATGTGCATGCCACATATCATGGGGGCCCCAAATGCATGCCGTATGTCATGGGGCCCCCCAAATGCATGCAGCATGTCTTGGGGCCCACAAATGCATGCCGCATGTCATAGGGGCTCCACATGCGTGCCGCATATAATGGGGGCCCCAAATGCATGCGGCATTTCATAGGGGCCCCACGTGCATACCACATGTCATGGGGGCCCCAAATGCATGCCGCATGTCATGGGGAACCCACGTGCATGCCTCATGTCACGGGGGCCACAAATGTATGCCACATGTCATGGGGGCCCCACGTGCATGCCGCATGTCATGGGGCCCCCCAAATGCATGCCGCATGTCATAGGGGCTCCACATGCATGGAGCATGTCATGGGGGCCCCACATGCATGGCGCATTTCATGGGGGCCCCACTTGCATGCAGCATGTAATGGGGGATCCAAATGCATGCTGTACATCATGGGGGCCCCGCAGGCATTCCACATGCCATGGGGGCCCCAAATGCATGCCGCATGTCATGGGAGCCCCACATGCATGCCACATGTCATGGGGACCCCAAATGAATGTCGCATGTCAAGGGGGCCTCACGTGCATGTCGCATGTCAAGGGGGCCCACATGCATGCCGCATGTCATGGAGGCCCCAAATGCATGCCGCATGTCATGGGGGCCATAAATGCATGCCACATGTCATGGGGGCCCCATGTGCATGCCACATATCATGGGGGCCCCAAATGCATGCCGTATGTCATGGGGCCCCCCAAATGCATGCAGCATGTCTTGGGGCCCACAAATGCATGCCGCATGTCATAGGGGCTCCACATGCATGGCGCATTTCATGGGGGCCCCACATGCATGAACATGTCATGGGGGCCCCAAATGCGTGCCGCAAATAATGGGAGCCCCAAATGCATGCGGCATTTCATAGGGGCCCCACGTGCATACCACATGTCATGGGGGCCCCAAATGCATGCCGCATGTCATGGGGACCCCACGTGCATGCCTCATGTCACGGGGGCCACAAATGTATGCCACATGTCATGGGGGGCCCACGTGCATGCCGCATGTCATGGGGCCCCCCAAATGCATGCCGCATGTCATAGGGGCCCCACATGCATGGAGCATGTCATGGGGGCCCCACATGCATACCGCATGTCATGGGGGCCCCACGTGCATGCCGCATGTCATGTGGGTCCCACATGCATGCGGCATGTCATAGGGACCCCACATGCATGGAGCATGTCATGGCCCAAAATACATGCCGCATGTCATGAGGGCGCCGCATGCATGCCGCATGTCTTGGGGCCCACAAATGCATGCCGCATGTCATAGGGGCCCCACATGCATGGCACATTTCATGAGGGCCCAAATGCATGCCGTATGTCATCGGGCCATAAATGCATGTCATGGGTGCCCAACGTGCATGCCTCATGTCACGGGGGCCCCGCAGGCATTCCACATGTCATGGGGGCCCAAAATAAATGCCGCATTTCATTGGGGCCCCAACTGCATACCGCATATCATGGGACCCCACATGCATGTCACATGTCATGGGGGCCCCACATGCATGCCGCATTTCATGGGGGACCCAAATGCATACATGCCCACGTGCATGCCTCATGTCACGGGGGCCCCGCAGGCATTCCACATGTCATGGGGGCCCCAAATAAATGCCACATTTCATGGGGGCCGCAAGTGCATGCCGCATGTCACGGGGGCCCCGCAGGCATTCCACATGTCTTGGGGGCCCCAAATAAATGCCGCATTTCATGGGGGCCCCATGTGCATGCCACATGTCTTGGGGCCCACAAATGCATGCCGCATGTCATAGGGGCCCACATGCATGGCGCATTTCATGGGGGGCCCAAATGCATGCCACATATATTGGGGGCCTCAAATGCATGCCGCATGTCATAGGGGCCCCACATGCATGGAGCATGTCATGGGGGCCCCAAATGCATGCGGCATGTCATAGGGGCCCCACATGCATACCACATGTCATGGGGGCCCCAAATGCATGCCGCATGTCCTGGGGGCCCCACATGCATGCCGCATTTCATGGGGGACCCAAATGCATGCCGCATGTCATGGGGGCCCCAAATGCATGCCGCATGTCATGGCGGCCCCAAATGCATGCCGCATGTCATGGCGGCCCCAAATGCATGCCGCATGTCATGGGGGCCCCCCGTGCATGCCGCATGTCATGGGGGATCCAAACTCATGCCGCATGTCATTGGGGCCCCAAGCGTATGCCGCATGTCATGGGGGCCCCATGTGCATGCCACATGTAATGGGGGCTCCAAATGCATGCCGCATGTCCTGGGGGCCCCATATGCATGCCGCATTTCATGGGGGACCCACATGCATGCCGCATGTCATGGGGGCCCCAAATGCATACCGCATGTCATGGCGGCCCAAAATGCATGACTCATGTCATGGGGGATCCAAACTCATGCCGCATGTCATTGGGGCCCCAAGCATATGCCGCATGTCATGGGGCCTCATGTGCATGCCACATGTAATGGGGGCCCCAAATGCATGCGGCATATCATAGGGGCCCAACGTGCATGCCACATGTCTCGGGCACCCCAAATACATGAAGCATGTTATGGGGGCCCCAGGTGCATGCCGCATGTCTCAGGTACCCCAAATGCATGCAACATGTTATGCAGGCCCCAAATGCATGCCGCATGTCATGGGGCCCAAATGCATGCCGCATGTCATGGGGGCCCCACATGCATGCCGCATGTCATGGGGACTCCACGTGCATGCCGCATATAATGGGGCCCCCAAATTCATGCCGCATGTCATAGGGGCCCCATGTGCATGGCGCAAGTCATGGTTGCCCCACATGAATGCCGCATGTCATCGGGGCCCCAAATGCATGCCTCAAGTCATGGGGGCCCCAAATGCATACCGCATATCATGGGAGCCCCAAACGCATGCAGCATGTCATGGGGGCCCCACGTGCATGCCGTATGTCTTGGGGCCCACAAATGCATGCCTCAAGTAATGGGGGCCCCAAATGCATGCCGCATATCATGGGGGCCCCAAACGCATGCAGCATGTCATGGGGGCCCCACGTGCATGTCGTATGTCTTGGGGGCCCCAAATGCATGCCTCAAGTCATGGGGGCCCCAAATGCATGCAGCATGTCATAGGGGCCCCACATGCATGGTGCATGTCATGGGGGCCCCCCATGCATGCCTCAAGTCATGGGGGCCCCAAATGCATGCCACATATCATGGGGGCCCCACTTGCATGCCGCATATATTGGGGGCCCCAAATGCATGCCGCATGTCATGAGGGCCCCGCATGCATGACGCATGTCATTGGGGCCCCGCAGGCATTCCGCATGTCATGGGGGCCTCACGTGCATTCCGCATGTCATTGGGGCCCCACGTGCTTGCCGTATGTCATGGGGGCCCCACGTGCATGCCTCATGTCACGGGGGCCACGAATGCATGCCGCATGTCATAGGGGCCCCACAGGCATTCCGCATGTCATGGGGCCTCACGTGCATTCCGCATGTCATTGGGGCCCCACGTGCTTGCCGCATGTCATGGGGGCCCCATGTGCATGCCTCATGTCACGGGGGACACGAATGCATGCCGCAAGTCATAGGGGCCCTACATGCATGGAGCATGTCATGGGGACCCCAAATGCATGCGGCATGTCATAGGGGGGCCACGTGCATACCACATGTCATGGGGGCCCCAAATGCATGCCGCATGTCCTGGGGACCCCACAAGCATGCCGCATTTCATGGGGGACCCAAATGCATGCCGCATGTCATGGGGGCCCCAAATGCATGCCGCATGTCATGGCGGCCCCAAATGCATGACTCATGTCATGGGGGCCCCACGTGCATGCCGCATGTCATGGGGGATCCAAACTTATGCCGCATGTCATTGGGGCCCCAAGCGTATGCCGCATGTCATGGGGGCCCCATGTGCATGCCACATGTAATGGGGGCCCCAAATGCATGCGGCATGTCATAGCGGCCCAACGTGCATGCCGCATGTCTCGGGCCCCCAATGCATGCTGCATGTCATAGGGGCCCCACATGCATGGCACATGTCATGGGGGCCCCACATGCATGCCGCATGTCATGGGGACCCCAAATGCATGCCACATGTCATGGGGGCCCCACATGCATGCAGCATGTCATGGAGGCCCCAAATGCATGCCACATGTCATGGGAGCCCCACGTGAATGTCGCATGTCAAGGGGGCCCCACGTGCATGCCGCATGTCATGGGGGCTCAAATGCTTGCCGCATGTCATGGGGGCCATAAATGCATGCCGCATGTCATGTGGGCCCAACAAGCATGCCGCATGTATTGGGGTCCCCAAATTCATGCAGCATGTCATAGGGGCCCCACATGCATGGCGCATTTCATGGGGGCCCCACTTGCATGCAGCATGTAATGGGGGATCCACATGCATGCTGCATGTCATGGGGGCCCCGCAGGCATTCCACATGCCATGGGGGCCCCAAATAAATGCCGCATGTCATAGGGGCCCCACGTACATGGCGCATGTCATGGGTGCCCCACATGCATGCCACATGTCATTGGGGCCCCAAATGCATGCCGCATGTAATGGGGGCCCCACGTGCATGCTGCATGTCATGGGGGCCCCAAATGCATGCGCTTGTCATGGTGGCCCCAAATGCATGACTCATGTCATGGGGGCCCCACGTGCATGCCGCATGTCATGGGGAATCCAAACTCATGCCGCATGTCATTGGGGCCCCAAGCGTATGCCGCATGTCATGGGGGCCCCATGTGCATGCCACATGTAATGGGGGCCCCAAATGCATGCGGCATGTCATAGGGGCCCCACGTGCATGCCGCATGTCTCGGGGACCCCAAATGCATGCAGCATGTTATGGGAGCCCCACGTGCATGCCGCATGTCTCAGGTACCCCAAATGCATGCAGCATGTTATGCAGGCCCCAAATGCATGCCGCATGTCATGGGGGCCCAAATGCATGCCGCATGTAATGGGGCCCCCAAATTCATACCGCATGTCATAGGGGCCCCCAAATTCATACCGCATGTCATAGGGGCCCCACGTGCATGGCGCAAGTCATGGGTGCCCCACATGCATGCCGCATGTCATCGGGGCCCCAAATGCATGCCGCATGTCATAGAGGCCCCACATGCATGGCGCATGTCATGGGGGCGCCACATGCATGCCGCATGTCATGGGGGCCCCAAATGCATGTCGCATGTCATGGGAGCCCCACATGCATGCCGCATGTCATGGGGACCCCAAATGAATGTCGCATGTCAAGGGGGCCCCACGTGCATGTCGCATGTCAAGGGGGCCCACATGCATGCCGCATGTCATGGAGGCCCCAAATGCATGCCGCATGTCATGGGGGCCATAAATGCATGCCACATGTCATGGGGGCCCCATGTGCATGCCACATGTCATGGGGGCCCCACATGCATGCCGCATGTCATGGGGCCCCCCAAATGCATGCAGCATGTCTTGGGGCCCACAAATGCATGCAGCATGTCTTGGGGCCCACAAATGCATGCCGCATGTCATAGGGGCCCCACATGCATGGCACATTTCATGGGGGCCCCACATGCATGAACATGTCATGGGGGCCCCAAATGCGTGCCGCATATAATGGGGGCCCCAAATGCATGCGGCATTTCAAAGGGGCCCCACGTGCATACCACATGTCATGGGGGCCCCAAATGCATGCCGCATGTCATGGGGGCCACAAATGTATGCCACATGTCATGGGGGCCCCACGTGCATGCCGCATGTCATGGGGCCCCCCAAATGCATGCCGCATGTCATAGGGGCCCCACATGCATGGAGCATGTCATGGGGGCCCCACATGCATGCCGCATGTCATGGGGGCCCCCCGTGCATGCCGCATGTCATGGGGGTCCCACATGCATGCCGCATGTCATGGGGGTCCCACATGCATGCCGCATGTCATAGGGACCCCACATGCATGCCGCATGTCATAGGGACCCCACATGCATGGAGCATGTCATGGGGGCCCCACATGCATGCCGCATGTCATGGGGGCCCCACGTGCATGCCGCATGTCATGGGGGCCCACATGCATGCCGCATGTCATGGGGGCACCACTTGCATGCAGCATGTATTGGGGGATCCAAATGCATGACGCATGTCATGGGGGTCCCACATGCATACATGTCATGGGGCCCCAAATGCATGCCACATGTCCTGGGGGCCCCACATGCATGACGCATTTCATGGGGGCCCCAAATGCATGCCGCATGTCATGGGGGCCCCAAATGCATGCCGCATGTCATGGCAGCCCCAAATGCATGACTCATGTCATGGGGGCCCCACGTGCATGCCGCATGTCATGGGGGGTCCAAACTCATGCCGCATGTCATTGGGGCCCCAAGCGTATGCCGCATGTCATGGGGGCCCCATGTGCATGCCACATGTAATGGGGGCCCCAAATGCATGCGGCATATCATAGGGGCCCAACGTGCATGCCGCATGTCTCGGGCACCCCAAATACATGAAGCATGTTATGGGGGCCCCAGGTGCATGCCGCATGTCTCAGGTACCCCAAATGCATGCAACATGTTATGCAGGCCCCAAATGCATGCCGCATGTCATGGGGCCCAAATGCATGCCGCATGTCATGGGGGCCCCACATGCATGCCGCATGTCATGGGGACTCCACGTGCATGCCGCATATAATGGGGCCCCCAAATTCATGCCGCATGTCATAGGGGCCCCATGTGCATGGCGCAAGTCATGGTTGCCCCACATGAATGCCGCATGTCATCGGGGCCCCAAATGCATGCCTCAAGTCATGGGGGCCCCAAATGCATACCGCATATCATGGGAGCCCCAAACGCATGCAGCATGTCATGGGGGCCCCACGTGCATGCCGTATGTCTTGGGGCCCACAAATGCATGCCTCAAGTAATGGGGGCCCCAAATGCATGCCGCATATCATGGGGGCCCCAAACGCATGCAGCATGTCATGGGGGCCCCACGTGCATGTCGTATGTCTCGGGCACCCCAAATGCATGCAGCATGTTATGGGGGCCCCACTTGCATGCCGCATGTCTCAGGTACCCCAAATGCATGCAGCATGTTACGCAGGCCCCAAATGCATGCCGCATGTCATGGGGGCCCAAATGCATGCCTCATGTCATGGGGCCCCACATGCATACCGCATGTCATGGGGGCCCCAAATGCATGCCGCATGTAAAGGGGCCCCCAAATTCATGCCGCATGTAATGGGGCCCCCAAATTCATGCCGCATGTCATAGGGGCCCCATGTGCATGCCTCAAGTCATGGGGGCCCCAAATGCATGCCACATATCATGGGGGCCCCACATGCATGCCGCATATATTGGGGGGCCCAAATGCATGCCGCATGTCATGAGGGCCCGCATGCATGCCGCATGTCATTGGGGCCCCGCAGGCATTCCGTATGTCATGGGGGCCTCACGTACATTCTGCATGTCATGGGGGTCCCACGTGCATGCCTCATGTCATAGGGGCCCCACGTGAATACCACATGTCATGGGGGCCCCAAATGCATGCCGCATGTCCTGGGGGCCCCACATGCATGTCGCATTTCATGGGGGCCCCAAATGCATGCCGCATGTCATGGGGGCCCCAAATGCATGCCGCATGTCATGGCAGCCCCAAATGCATGACTCATGTCATGGGGGCCCCACGTGCATGCCGCATGTCATGGGGGGTCCAAACTCATGCCGCATGTCATTGGGGCCCCAAGCGTATGCCGCATGTCATGGGGGCCCCATGTGCATGCCACATGTAATGGGGGCCCCAAATGCATGCGGCATATCATAGGGGCCCAACGTGCATGCCGCATGTCTCGGGCACCCCAAATACATGAAGCATGTTATGGGGGCCCCAGGTGCATGCCGCATGTCTCAGGTACCCCAAATGCATGCAACATGTTATGCAGGCCCCAAATGCATGCCGCATGTCATGGGGCCCAAATGCATGCCGCATGTCATGGGGGCCCCACATGCATGCCGCATGTCATGGGGACTCCACGTGCATGCCGCATATAATGGGGCCCCCAAATTCATGCCGCATGTCATAGGGGCCCCATGTGCATGGCGCAAGTCATGGTTGCCCCACATGAATGCCGCATGTCATCGGGGCCCCAAATGCATGCCTCAAGTCATGGGGGCCCCAAATGCATACCGCATATCATGGGAGCCCCAAACGCATGCAGCATGTCATGGGGGCCCCACGTGCATGCCGTATGTCTTGGGGCCCACAAATGCATGCCTCAAGTAATGGGGGCCCCAAATGCATGCCGCATATCATGGGGGCCCCAAACGCATGCAGCATGTCATGGGGGCCCCACGTGCATGTCGTATGTCTTGGGGGCCCCAAATGCATGCCTCAAGTCATGGGGGCCCCAAATGCATGCAGCATGTCATAGGGGCCCCCCATGCATGCCTCAAGTCATGGGGGCCCCAAATGCATGCCACATATCATGGGGGCCCCACTTGCATGCCGCATATATTGGGGGCCCCAAATGCATGCCGCATGTCATGAGGGCCCCGCATGCATGACGCATGTCATTGGGGCCCCGCAGGCATTCCGCATGTCATGGGGGCCTCACGTGCATTCCGCATGTCATTGGGGCCCCACGTGCTTGCCGTATGTCATGGGGGCCCCACGTGCATGCCTCATGTCACGGGGGCCACGAATGCATGCCGCATGTCATAGGGGCCCCACAGGCATTCCGCATGTCATGGGGCCTCACGTGCATTCCGCATGTCATTGGGGCCCCACGTGCTTGCCGCATGTCATGGGGGCCCCATGTGCATGCCTCATGTCACGGGGGACACGAATGCATGCCGCAAGTCATAGGGGCCCTACATGCATGGAGCATGTCATGGGGACCCCAAATGCATGCGGCATGTCATAGGGGGGCCACGTGCATACCACATGTCATGGGGGCCCCAAATGCATGCCGCATGTCCTGGGGACCCCACAAGCATGCCGCATTTCATGGGGGACCCAAATGCATGCCGCATGTCATGGGGGCCCCAAATGCATGCCGCATGTCATGGCGGCCCCAAATGCATGACTCATGTCATGGGGGCCCCACGTGCATGCCGCATGTCATGGGGGATCCAAACTTATGCCGCATGTCATTGGGGCCCCAAGCGTATGCCGCATGTCATGGGGGCCCCATGTGCATGCCACATGTAATGGGGGCCCCAAATGCATGCGGCATGTCATAGCGGCCCAACGTGCATGCCGCATGTCTCGGGCCCCCAATGCATGCTGCATGTCATAGGGGCCCCACATGCATGGCACATGTCATGGGGGCCCCACATGCATGCCGCATGTCATGGGGACCCCAAATGCATGCCACATGTCATGGGGGCCCCACATGCATGCAGCATGTCATGGAGGCCCCAAATGCATGCCACATGTCATGGGAGCCCCACGTGAATGTCGCATGTCAAGGGGGCCCCACGTGCATGCCGCATGTCATGGGGGCTCAAATGCTTGCCGCATGTCATGGGGGCCATAAATGCATGCCGCATGTCATGTGGGCCCAACAAGCATGCCGCATGTATTGGGGTCCCCAAATTCATGCAGCATGTCATAGGGGCCCCACATGCATGGCGCATTTCATGGGGGCCCCACTTGCATGCAGCATGTAATGGGGGATCCACATGCATGCTGCATGTCATGGGGGCCCCGCAGGCATTCCACATGCCATGGGGGCCCCAAATAAATGCCGCATGTCATAGGGGCCCCACGTACATGGCGCATGTCATGGGTGCCCCACATGCATGCCACATGTCATTGGGGCCCCAAATGCATGCCGCATGTAATGGGGGCCCCACGTGCATGCTGCATGTCATGGGGGCCCCAAATGCATGCGCTTGTCATGGTGGCCCCAAATGCATGACTCATGTCATGGGGGCCCCACGTGCATGCCGCATGTCATGGGGAATCCAAACTCATGCCGCATGTCATTGGGGCCCCAAGCGTATGCCGCATGTCATGGGGGCCCCATGTGCATGCCACATGTAATGGGGGCCCCAAATGCATGCGGCATGTCATAGGGGCCCCACGTGCATGCCGCATGTCTCGGGGACCCCAAATGCATGCAGCATGTTATGGGAGCCCCACGTGCATGCCGCATGTCTCAGGTACCCCAAATGCATGCAGCATGTTATGCAGGCCCCAAATGCATGCCGCATGTCATGGGGGCCCAAATGCATGCCGCATGTAATGGGGCCCCCAAATTCATACCGCATGTCATAGGGGCCCCCAAATTCATACCGCATGTCATAGGGGCCCCACGTGCATGGCGCAAGTCATGGGTGCCCCACATGCATGCCGCATGTCATCGGGGCCCCAAATGCATGCCGCATGTCATAGAGGCCCCACATGCATGGCGCATGTCATGGGGGCGCCACATGCATGCCGCATGTCATGGGGGCCCCAAATGCATGTCGCATGTCATGGGAGCCCCACATGCATGCCACATGTCATGGGGACCCCAAATGAATGTCGCATGTCAAGGGGGCCCCACGTGCATGTCGCATGTCAAGGGGGCCCACATGCATGCCGCATGTCATGGAGGCCCCAAATGCATGCCGCATGTCATGGGGGCCATAAATGCATGCCACATGTCATGGGGGCCCCATGTGCATGCCACATGTCATGGGGGCCCCACATGCATGCCGCATGTCATGGGGCCCCCCAAATGCATGCAGCATGTCTTGGGGCCCACAAATGCATGCAGCATGTCTTGGGGCCCACAAATGCATGCCGCATGTCATAGGGGCCCCACATGCATGGCGCATTTCATGGGGGCCCCACATGCATGAACATGTCATGGGGGCCCCAAATGCGTGCCGCATATAATGGGGGCCCCAAATGCATGCGGCATTTCAAAGGGGCCCCACGTGCATACCACATGTCATGGGGGCCCCAAATGCATGCCGCATGTCATGGGGACCCCACGTGCATGCCTCATGTCACGGGGGCCACAAATGCATGCCACATATCATGGGGGCCCACATGCATGCCGCATGTAATGGGGCCCCCAAATTCATGCCGCATGTAATGGGGCCCCCAAATTCATGCCACATGTCATAGGGGCCCCATGTGCATGCCTCAAGTCATGGGGGCCCCAAATGCATGCCACATATCATGGGGGCCCCACATGCATGAAGCATATATTGGGGGCCCCAAATGCATGCCGCATGTCATGGGGGCCTCATGTTCATGCCACATGTAATGGGGGCCCCAAATGCATGCGGCATGTTATAGGGGCCCCACGTGCATGCCGCATGTCTCGGGCACCCCAAATGCATGCAGCATGTTATGGGGGGCCCACTTGCATGCCGCATGTCTCAGGTACCCCAAATGCATGCAGCATGTTATGCAGGCCCCAAATGCATGCCGCATGTCATGGGGGCCCAAATGCATGCCGCATGTCATGGGGGCCCCACATGCATACCGCATGTCATGGGGGCCCCAAATGCATGCCGCATGTAATGGGGCCCCCAAATTCATGCCGCATGTAATGGGGCCCCCAAATTCATGCCACATGTCATAGGGGCCCCATGTGCATGCCTCAAGTCATGGGGGCCCCAAATGCATGCCACATATCATGGGGGCCCCACATGCATGAAGCATATATTGGGGGCCCCAAATGCATGCCGCATGTCATGAGGGCCCCGCATGCATGCCGCATGTCATTGGGGCCCCGCAGGCATTCCGCATGTCATGGGGGCCTCACGTGCATTCTGCATGTCATGGGGGTCCCACGTGCATGCTGAATGTCATTGGGGCCCCACGTACTTGCCACATGTCATGGGGGCCCCACGTGCATGCCTCATGTCATAGGGGCCCCACGTGAATACCACATGTCATGGGGGCCCCAAATGCATGCCGCATGTCCTGGGGGACCCAAATGCATGCGGCATGTCATGGGGGCCCCAAATGCATGCCGCATGTCATGGCAGCCCCAAATGCATGACTCATGTCATGGGGGCCCCACGTGCATGCCGCATGTCATGGGGGGTCCAAACTCATGCCGCATGTCATTGGGGCCCCAAGCGTATGCCGCATGTCATGGGGGCCCCATGTGCATGCCACATGTATTGGGGGCCCCAAATGCATGCGGCATGTCATAGGGGCCCAACGTGCATGCCGCATGTCTCGGGCACCCCAAATGCATGAAGCATGTTATGGGGGCCCCACGTGCATGCCGCATGTCTCAGGTACCCCAAATGCATGCAACATGTTATGCAGGCCCCAAATGCATGCCGCATGTCATGGGGCCCAAATGCATGCCGCATGTCATGGGGGCCCCATATGCATGCCGCATATCATGGGAGCCCCAAATGCATGCCTCAAGTCATGGGGGCCCCAAATGCATGCAGCATGTCATAGAGGCCCCACATGCATGGTGCATGTCATGGGGGCCCCCCATGCATGCCTCAAGTCATGGGGGCCCCAAATGCATGCCACATATCATGGGGGCCCCACATGCTTGCCGCATATATTGGGGGCCCCAAATGCATGCTGCATGTCATGAGGGTCCCGCATGCATGACGCATGTCATTGGGGCCCCGCAGGCATTCCGCATGTCATGGGGGCCTCACGTGCATTCCGCATGTCATTGGGGCCCCACGTGCTTGCCGCATGTCATGGGGGCCCCATGTGCATGCCTCATGTCACGGGGGCCACGAATGCATGCTGCAAGTCATAGGGGCCCTACATGCATGGAGCATGTCATGGGGACCCCAAATGCATGCGGCGTGTCATAGGGGAGGCACGTGCATACCACATGTCATGGGCCCCCAAATGCATGCCGCATGTCATAGGGGCCCCATCTGCATGGCGCAAGTCATGGTTGCCCCACATGCATGCCGCATGTTATCGGGGCCCCAAATGCATGCCTCAAGTCATGGGGGCCCCAAATGCATACCGCATATCATGGGAGCCCCAAATGCATGCCTCAAGTCATGGGGGCCCCAAATGCATGCAGCATGTCATAGAGGCCCCACATGCATGGTGCATGTCATGGGGGCCCCCCATGCATGCCTCAAGTCATGGGGGCCCCAAATGCATGCCACATATCATGGGGGCCCCACATGCTTGCCGCATATATTGGGGGCCCCAAATGCATGCTGCATGTCATGAGGGTCCCGCATGCATGACGCATGTCATTGGGGCCCCGCAGGCATTCCGCATGTCATGGGGGCCTCACGTGCATTCCGCATGTCATTGGGGCCCCACGTGCTTGCCGCATGTCATGGGGGCCCCATGTGCATGCCTCATGTCACGGGGGCCACGAATGCATGCTGCAAGTCATAGGGGCCCTACATGCATGGAGCATGTCATGGGGACCCCAAATGCATGCGGCGTGTCATAGGGGGGGCACGTGCATACCACATGTCATGGGCCCCCAAATGCATGCCGCATGTCCTGGGGGCCCCACAAGCATGCCGCATTTCATGGGGGACCCAATTGCATGCCGCATGTCATGGTGGCCCCAAATGCATGCCGCATGTCATGGGGGCCCCACGTGCATGCCGCATGTCATGGGGGATCCAAACTCATGCCGCATGACATTGGGGCCCCAAGCGTATGCCGCATGTCATGGGGGCCCCATGTGCATGCCACATGTAATGGGGGCCCCAAATGCATGCGGCATGTCATAGCGGCCCAACGTGCATGCCGCATGTCTCGGGCACCCCAAATACATGCAGCATGTTATGGGGGCCCCAAGTGCATGTCGCATGTCTCAGGTACCCCAAATGCATGCAGCATCTTATGCAGGCCCCAAATGCATGCCGCATGTCATGGGGGCCCAAATGCATGCCGCATGTCATGGGGGCCCCACATGCATGCCGCATGTCATGGGGGCCCCAAATGCATGCCGCATGTCATCGGGGCTCCACGTGCATGCCGCATGTAATGGGGCCCAAAAATTCATGCCGCATGTCATAGCGGCCCCATGTGCATGGCGCAAGTCATGGGTACCCAACATGCATGCCGCATGTCATCGGGGCCCCAAATGCATGCCTCAAGTCATGGGGTCCCAAATGCATGCTGCATATCATGGGGGCCCCAAATGCATGCAGCATGTCCTGGGGGCCCCACGTGCATGTCGTATGTCTTGGGGGGCCCAAATGCATGCCGCATGTCATGGGGGCCCCAAATGCATGCCGCTTGTCATAGTGGCCCCACGTGCATGCCGCATGTCATGGGGGCCCCACGTGCATGCCGCATGTCATGGGGCCCCCCAAATGCATGCAGCATGTCTTGGGGCCCACAAATGCATGCCGCATGTCATAGGGGCCCCACATGCATGGCACATTTCATGGGGGACCCAAATGCATGCCGCATGTCATGGGGGCCCCAAATGCATGCCGCATGTCATGGCGGCCCCAAATGCATGACTCATGTCATGGGGACCCCACGTGCATGCCGCATGTCATGGGGGATCCAAACTCATGCTGCATGTCATTGGGGCCCCAAGCGTATGCCGCATGTCATGGAGGCCCCATGTGCATGCCACATGTAATGGGGGCCCCAAATGCATGCGGCATGTCATAGGGGCCCCACGTGCATGCCGCATGTCTCGGGCACCCCAAATGCATGTAGCATGTTATGGGGGCCCCACGTGCATGCCGCATGTCTCAGGTACCCCAAGTGCATGCAGCATGTTATGCAGGCCCCAAATGCATGCGGCATGTCATAGGGGCCCCACGTGCATACCACATGTCATGGGGGCCGCAAATGCATGCCGCATGTCCTGGGGGCCCCACATGCATGCCGCATTTCATGGAGGACCCAAATGCATGCCGCATGTCATGGGGGCCCAAATGCATGCCGCATGTCATTGCGGCCCCAAATGCATGACTCATGTCATGGGGGCCCCACGTGCATGCCGCATGTCATGGGGGATCCAAACTCATGCCGCATGTCATTGGGGCCCCATGTGCATGCCGCATGTCTCGGGCACCCCAAATGCATGCCGCATGTCTCAGGTACCCCAAATGCATAGAGCATGTTATGCAGGCCCCAAATGCATGCCGCATAATCATGGGGGCCCAAATGCATGCCACATGTCATGGGAGCCCCACATGCATGCCGCATGTCATGGGGGCCCCAAATGCATGCCGCATGTCATGGGGGCCCAAATGCTTGCCGCATGTCATGGGGGCCATAACTGCATGCCACATGTCATGGGGGCCCCACATGCATGCCGCATGTCATGGGGGATTCAAATGCATGCCGCATGTCATGGGGGTCCCACATGCGTGCCGCAAGTCATGGGGGCCCCAAATGCATGCCGCATATCATGGGGGCCCCAAACGCATGCAGCATGTCATGGGGGCCCCACGTGCATGCCGAATGTCTTGGGGCCCCAAATGCATGCCGCATGTCATAGTGGCCCCAAATGCATGCTGCATGTCATGAGGGCCCCACGTGCATGCCACATGTATTGGGGCCCCCAAATGAATGCCGCATGTCATGAGGGCTCCGCATGCATGCCGCATGTCATGGGGGCCCCGCAGGTATTCCGCATGTCATGGGGGCCCCAAATGCATGCCGCATTTCATGGGGGCCCTAAGTGCATGTCGCATGTCATGGGGCCCCCCAAATGCATGCAGCATGTCTTGGGGCCCACAAATGCATGCCGCATGTCATAGGGGCCCCACATGCATGGAACATTTCATGGGGGCCCCACATGCATGCCTCAAGTCATGGGGGCCCCACATGCATGCCGCATGTCATGAGGGCCCCGCATGCATGCCGCATGTAATTGGGGCCCCGCAGGCATTCCGCATGTCATGGGGGCCTCACGTGCATTCCGCATATCATGGGGGCCCCACGTGCATGCTGCATGTCATTGGGGCCCCACGTGCTTGCCTCATGTCATGGGGGCCCAAATGCATGCCGCATGTCATGGGGGCCATAAATGCATGCCCATGTCATGGGTGCCCAACGTGCATGCCGCATGTATTGGGCACCCCAAATGCATGCCGCATGTCATGGGGTACCCAAATGCATGCGGCATGTCATAGGGGCCCCACGTGCATGCCGCATGTCATGGGGTACCCAAATGCATGCGGCATGTCATAGGGGCCCCACGTGCATGCCGCATGTCTCGGGCACCCCAAATACATGCAGCATGTCATGGGGGCCCCACGTGCATGCCGCATGTCTCAGGTACCCCAAATGCATGCAGCATGTTATGCAGGCCCCATATGCATGCCGCATGTCATGGGGGCCCACATGCATGCCGTATGTCATGGGGGCCCCACATGCATGCTGCATGTAATGGGGGATCCAAATGCATGCTGCACGTCATGGGGGCCCCACGTGCTTGCCGCATGTCATGGGGGCCCCGCAGGTATTCCGCTTGTCATGGGGACCCCAAATTCGTGCCGCATGTCATGGGGGCCCCACGAGCATGCCGCATGTAATGGGAGCCACAAATGTATGTCGCATGTCATAGGGGCCCCACATGCATGGCGCATGTCATGGGGGGCCCACATGCATGCCGCATGTCATGGAGGCCCCACATGCATTCCTCATGTCAAGGGGGCCTCACGTGCATTCTGCATGACATGGGGGCCCCAAATGCTTGCAGCATGTCATGGGGGCCCCACATGCATGTCGCATGTCATGGGGGCCCCAAATGCATGCCTCAAGTCATGGGGGCCCCAAATGCATGCCACATATCATGTGGGCCCCACGTACATGCCGCATATATTGGGGGCCCCAAATGCATGCCGCATGTCATGGGGGCCCCGCAGGCATGAAGCATGTCATGGGGGCCCCAAAAGCATGCCGCATTTCATGGGGGCCACACGTGCATGCCGCATGTAAGGGGGATCCAAATGCATGCCGCATGTCTCGGGCACCCCAAATGCATGCAGCATGTTATGGGGGCCCCACGTGCATGCCGCATGTCTCAGGTACCCCAAATGCATAGAGCATGTTATGCAGGCCCCAAATGCATGCCGCATGTCATGGGGGCCCAAATGCATGCCACATGTCATGGGAGCCCCACATGCATGCCGCATGTCATAGGGGCCGCAAATGCATGCCGCATGTCATGGGGGCTCAAATGCTTGCCGCATGTCATGGGGGCTCAAATGCTTGCCGCATGTCATGGGGGCCATAACTGCATGCCGCATGTCATGGGGGCCCCACGTGCATGCCGCATGTCATGGGGGATTCAAATGCATGCTGCATGTCATGGGGGTCCCACATGCGTGCCGCAAGTCATGGGGGCCCCAAATGCATGCCGCATATCATGGGGGCCCCAAACGCATGCAGCATGTCATGGGGGCCCCACGTGCATGCCGAATGTCTTGGGGCCCACAAATGCATGCCGCATGGCATAGGGCCCCACATGCATGGCGCATTTCATGGGGCTCCACATGCATGACGCATGTCATGGGGGCCCCAAATGCATGCTGCATGTCATAGTGGCCCCAAATGCATGCTGCATGTCATGAGGGCCCCACGTGCATGCCACATGTATTAGGGCCCCCAAATGAATGCCGCATGTCATGAGGGCTCCGCATGCATGCCGCATGTCATGGGGGCCCCGCAGGTATTCCGCATGTCATGGGGGCCCCAAATGCATGCCGCATTTCATGGGGGCCCTAAGTGCATGTCGCATGTCATGGGGCCCCCCAAATGCATGCAGCATGTCTTGGGGCCCACATGCATGCCGCATGTCATGGGGGCCCCACATGCATGCTGCATGTAATGGGGGATCCAAATGCATGCTGCACGTCATGGGGGCCCCACGTGCTTGCCGCATGTCATGGGGGCCCTGCAGGTATTCCGCTTGTCATGGGGACCCCAAATTCGTGCCGCATGTCATGGGGGCCCCACGAGCATGCCGCATGTAATGGGAGCCACAAATGTATGTCGCATGTCATGGAGGCCCCACATGCATTCCTCATGTCAAGGGGGCCTCACGTGCATTCTGCATGACATGGGGGCCCCAAATGCTTGCAGCATGTCATGGGGGCCCCACATGCATGTCGCATGTCATGGGGGCCCCAAATGCATGCCTCAAGTCATGGGGGCCCCACATGCATGCCGCATGTCATCGGGGCCCCAAATGCATGCCGCAAGTCATGGGTGCCCCACATGCATGCCGCATGTCATCGGGGCCCCAAATGCATGCCGCATGTCATAGGGGCCCCACATGCATGGCACATGTCATGGGGGCCCCACATGCATGCCACATGTCATGGGGGCCCCCAATGAATGTGGCATGTCAAGGGGGCCCCACGTGCATGCCGCATGTCATGGGGGCCATAAATGTATGCCGCATGTCATGGGAGCCCCACATGCATGCCACATGTAATGGGGGCCCCAAATGCATGCGGCATGTCATAGGGGCCCCACGTGCATGCCGCATGTCTCGGGCACCCCAAATGCATGCAGCATGTTATGGGGGCCCCACGTGCATGCCGCATGTCTCAGGTACCCCAAGTGCATGCAGCATGTTATGCAGGCCCCCATGACATGCGGCAAGCATTTGGGCCCCACATGCATGCCGCAAGCCATGGGGCCCCCAAATGCATGCCGCATGTCATGGGGGCCCCACATGCATGCCGCATGTCATGGGGGCCCAAATGCTTGCTGCATGTCATGGGGGCCATAAATGCATGCCGCATGTCATGGGAGCCCCACATGCATGCCACATGTCATGTGGGCCCCAAATGAATGTTGCATGTCAAGGGGGCCCCACGTGCATGCCGCATGTCATGGGGACCCCAAATGCATGCCGCATGTCATAGGGGCCCCACGTGCATGCCGCATGTCTCGGGCACCCCAAATGCATGCAGCATGTTATGGGGGCCCCACGTGCATGCCGCATGTCTCAGGTACCCCAAGTGCATGCAGCATGTTATGCAGGCCCCCATGACATGCAGCAAGCATTTGGGCCCCACATGCATGCCGCATGCCATGGGCCCCCCAAATGCATGCCGCATGTCATGGGGGCCGAACATGCATGCCGCATGTCATGGGGGCCATAAATGCATGCCGCATGTCATGGGAGCCCCACATGCATGCCACATGTCATGGGGGCCCCAAATGAATGTCGCATGTCAAGGGGGCCCCACGTGCATGCCGCATGTCATGGGGGCCCAAATGCTTGCCGCATGTCATGGGGGCCCCACATGCATGACGCATATCATGGGGGCCCCAAATGCATGCCGCATGTCATGGGGGCTCCACGTGCATGCCGCATATAATGGGGCCCCCAAATTCATGCCGCAAGTCATGGGTGCCCCACATGCATGCCGCATGTCATCGGGGCCCCAAATGCATGCCGCATGTCATAGGGGCCCCACATGCATGGCACATGTCATGGGGGCCCCACATGCATGCCGCATGTCATGGAGGCCCCAAATGCATGCCGCATGTCATGGGAGCCCCACATGCATGCCACATGTCATGGGGGCCCCAAATGAATGTCGCATGTCAAGGGGGCCCCACGTGCATGCCACATGTCATGGGGGCCCCACATGCATGCCGCATGTCATGGGGGCCCAAATGCTTGCCGCATGTCATGGGGGCCATAAATGCATGCCGCATGTCATGGGAGCCCCACATGCATGCCACATGTCATGGGGGCCCCAAATGAATGTCGCATGTCAAGGGGGCCCCACGTGCATGCCGCATGTCATGGGGACCCCAAATGCATTCCACATGTCATGGGGGCCCCACATGCATGCCGCATGTCATGGAGGCCCCAAATGCATGCCGCATGTCATGGGAGCCCCAAATGCATGCCGCATGTCATGGGAGCCCCACATGAATGTCGCATGTCAAGGGGGCCCCACGTGCATGCCGCATGTCATGGGGGCTCAAATGCTTGCCGCATGTCATGGGGGCCATAAATGCATGCCGCATGTCATGTGGGCCCAACAAGCATGCCGCATGTATTGGGGGCCCCAAATTCATGCAGCATGTCATAGGGGCCCCACATGCATGGAGCATTTCATGGGGGCCCCATTTGCATGCAGCATGTAATGGGGGATCCAAATGCATGCTGCACGTCATGGGGGCCCGCAGGCATTCCACATGCCATGGGGGCCCCAAATAAATGCCGCATGTCATAGGGGCCCCACGTACATGGCGCATGTCATGGGTGCCCCACATGCATGCCACATGTCATTGGGGCCCCAAATGCATGCCGCATGTAATGGGGGCCCCACGTGCATGCCGCATGTCATGGGGGCCCCAAATGCATGCGCTTGTCATGGTGGCCCCAAATGCATGACTCATGTCATGGGGGCCCCACGTGCATGCCGCATGTCATGGGGGATCCAAACTCATGCCGCATGTCATTGGGGGCCCAAGCGTATGCCGCATGTCATGGGGGCCCCATGTGCATGCCACATGTAATGGGGGCCCCAAATGCATGTGGCATGTCATAGGGGCCCCACGTGCATGCCGAATGTCTCGGGCACCCCAAATGCATGCAGCATGTTATGGGAGCCCCACGTGCATGCCGCATGTCTCAGGTACCCCAAATGCATGCAGCATGTTATGCAGGCCCCAAATGCATGCCGCATGTCATGGGGGCCCAAATGCATGCCGCATGTCATGGGGGCTCCACGTGCATGCCGCATGTAATGGGGCCCCCAAATTCATGCCACATGTCATAGGGGCCCCACGTGCATGGCGCAAGTCATGGGTGCCCCACATGCATGCCGCATGTCATCGGGGCCCCAAATGCATGCCGCATGTCATAGGGGCCCCACATGCATGGCGCATGTCATAGGGGCCCCACATGCATGCCGCATGTCATGGGGGCCCCAAATGCATGCCGCATGTCATGGGAGCCCCACATGCATGCCGCAAGTCATGGGGGCCATAAATGCATGTCACATGTCATGAGGGCCCCATGTGCATGCCACATATCATGGGGGCCCCAAATGCATGCCGTATGTCATGGGGCCCCCCAAATGCATGCAGCATGTCTTGGGGCCCACAAATGCATGCCGCATGTCATAGGGGCTCCACATGCATGGCACATTTCATGGGTGCCCCACATGCATGCCGCATGTCATCGGGGCCCCAAATGCATGCCTCAAGTCATGGGGGCCCCAAATGCATGCCACATATCATGGGGGCCCCACATGCATGCCGCATATATTGGGGGCCCCAAATGCATGCCGCATGTCATGAGGGCCCCGCATGCATGCCACATGTCATGGGGACCCCAAATGAATGTCGCATGTCAAGGGGGCCCCACGTGCATGTCGCATGTCAAGGGGGTCCACATGCATGCCGCATGTCATGGAGGCCCCAAATGCATGCCGCATGTCATGGGGGCCATAAATGCATGCCACATGTCATGGGGGCCCCATGTGCATGCCACATATCATGGGGGCCCCAAATGCATGCCGTATGTCATGGGGCCCCCCAAATGCATGCAGCATGTCTTGGGGCCCACAAATGCATGCCGCATGTCATAGGGGCTCCACATGCGTGCCGCATATAATGGGGGCCCCAAATGCATGCGGCATTTCATAGGGGCCCCACGTGCATACCACATGTCATGGGGGCCCCAAATGCATGCCGCATGTCATGGGGAACCCACGTGCATGCCTCATGTCAAGGGGGCCACAAATGTATGCCACATGTCATGGGGGCCCCACGTGCATGCCGCATGTCATGGGGCCCCCCAAATGCATGCCGCATGTCATAGGGGCTCCACATGCATGGAGCATGTCATGGGGGCCCCACATGCATGGCGCATTTCATGGGGGCCCCACTTGCATGCAGCATGTAATGGGGGATCCAAATGCATGCTGTACATCATGGGGGCCCCGCAGGCATTCCACATGCCATGGGGGCCCCAAATGCATGCCGCATGTCATGGGAGCCCCACATGCATGCCACATGTCATGGGGACCCCAAATGAATGTCGCATGTCAAGGGGGCCTCACGTGCATGTCGCATGTCAAGGGGGCCCACATGCATGCCGCATGTCATGGAGGCCCCAAATGCATGCCGCATGTCATGGGGGCCATAAATGCATGCCACATGTCATGGGGGCCCCATGTGCATGCCACATATCATGGGGGCCCCAAATGCATGCCGTATGTCATGGGGCCCCCCAAATGCATGCAGCATGTCTTGGGGCCCACAAATGCATGCCGCATGTCATAGGGGCTCCACATGCATGGCGCATTTCATGGGGGCCCCACATGCATGAACATGTCATGGGGGCCCCAAATGCGTGCCGCAAATAATGGGAGCCCCAAATGCATGCGGCATTTCATAGGGGCCCCACGTGCATACATGTCATGGGGGCCCCAAATGCATGCCGCATGTCATGGGGACCCCACGTGCATGCCTCATGTCACGGGGGCCACAAATGTATGCCACATGTCATGGGGGGCCCACGTGCATGCCGCATGTCATGGGGCCCCCCAAATGCATGCCGCATGTCATAGGGGCCCCACATGCATGGAGCATGTCATGGGGGCCCCACATGCATACCGCATGTCATGGGGGCCCCACGTGCATGCCGCATGTCATGGGGGTCCCACATGCATGCGGCATGTCATAGGGACCCCACATGCATGGAGCATGTCATGGGGCCCCACATGCATGCCGCATGTCATGGGGGCCCCACGTGCATACCGCATGTCATGGGGGCCCAAAATACATGCCGCATGTCATGAGGGCGCCGCATGCATGCCGCATGTCTTGGGGCCCACAAATGCATGCCGCATGTCATAGGGGCCCCACATGCATGGCACATTTCATGAGGGCCCAAATGCATGCCGTATGTCATCGGGCCATAAATGCATGTCATGGGTGCCCAACGTGCATGCCTCATGTCACGGGGGCCCCGCAGGCATTCCACATGTCATGGGGGCCCCAAATAAATGCCGCATTTCATTGGGGCCCCAACTGCATACCGCATATCATGGGACCCCACATGCATGTCACATGTCATGGGGGCCCCACATGCATGCCGCATTTCATGGGGGACCCAAATGCATACATGCCCACGTGCATGCCTCATGTCACGGGGGCCCCGCAGGCATTCCACATGTCATGGGGGCCCCAAATAAATGCCACATTTCATGGGGGCCGCAAGTGCATGCCGCATGTCACGGGGGCCCCGCAGGCATTCCAAATGTCTTGGGGGCCCCAAATAAATGCCGCATTTCATGGGGGCCCCATGTGCATGCCACATGTCTTGGGGCCCACAAATGCATGCCGCATGTCATAGGGGCCCCACATGCATGGCGCATTTCATGGGGGGCCCAAATGCATGCCACATATATTGGGGGCCTCAAATGCATGCCGCATGTCATAGGGGCCCCACATGCATGGAGCATGTCATGGGGGCCCCAAATGCATGCGGCATGTCATAGGGGCCCCACATGCATACCACATGTCATGGGGGCCCAAATGCATGCCGCATGTCCTGGGGGCCCCACATGCATGCCGCATTTCATGGGGGACCCAAATGCATGCCGCATGTCATGGGGGCCCCAAATGCATGCCGCATGTCATGGCGGCCCCAAATGCATGCCGCATGTCATGGCGGCCCCAAATGCATGCCGCATGTCATGGGGGCCCCCCGTGCATGCCGCATGTCATGGGGGATCCAAACTCATGCCGCATGTCATTGGGGCCCCAAGCGTATGCCGCATGTCATGGGGGCCCCATGTGCATGCCACATGTAATGGGGGCTCCAAATGCATGCCGCATGTCCTGGGGGCCCCATATGCATGCCGCATTTCATGGGGGACCCACATGCATGCCGCATGTCATGGGGGCCCCAAATGCATACCGCATGTCATGGCGGCCCAAAATGCATGACTCATGTCATGGGGGATCCAAACTCATGCCGCATGTCATTGGGGCCCCAAGCATATGCCGCATGTCATGGGGCCTCATGTGCATGCCACATGTAATGGGGGCCCCAAATGCATGCGGCATGTCATAGGGGCCCCACGTGCATGCCGCATGTCTCGGGCACCCCAAATGCATGCAGCATGTTATGGGGGCCCCACTTGCATGCCGCATGTCTCAGGTACCCCAAATGCATGCAGCATGTTACGCAGGCCCCAAATGCATGCCGCATGTCATGGGGGCCCAAATGCATGCCTCATGTCATGGGGCCCCACATGCATACCGCATGTCATGGGGGCCCCAAATGCATGCCGCATGTAAAGGGGCCCCCAAATTCATGCCGCATGTAATGGGGCCCCCAAATTCATGCCGCATGTCATAGGGGCCCCATGTGCATGCCTCAAGTCATGGGGGCCCCAAATGCATGCCACATATCATGGGGGCCCCACATGCATGCCGCATATATTGGGGGGCCCAAATGCATGCCGCATGTCATGAGGGCCCGCATGCATGCCGCATGTCATTGGGGCCCCGCAGGCATTCCGTATGTCATGGGGGCCTCACGTACATTCTGCATGTCATGGGGGTCCCACGTGCATGCTGAATGTCATTGGGGCCCCACGTGCTTGCCGCATGTCATGGGGGCCCCACGTGCATGCCTCATGTCATAGGGGCCCCACGTGAATACCACATGTCATGGGGGCCCCAAATGCATGCCGCATGTCCTGGGGGCCCCACATGCATGTCGCATTTCATGGGGGCCCCAAATGCATGCCGCATGTCATGGGGGCCCCAAATGCATGCCGCATGTCATGGCAGCCCCAAATGCATGACTCATGTCATGGGGGCCCCACGTGCATGCCGCATGTCATGGGGGGTCCAAACTCATGCCGCATGTCATTGGGGCCCCAAGCGTATGCCGCATGTCATGGGGGCCCCATGTGCATGCCACATGTAATGGGGGCCCCAAATGCATGCGGCATATCATAGGGGCCCAACGTGCATGCCGCATGTCTCGGGCACCCCAAATACATGAAGCATGTTATGGGGGCCCCAGGTGCATGCCGCATGTCTCAGGTACCCCAAATGCATGCAACATGTTATGCAGGCCCCAAATGCATGCCGCATGTCATGGGGCCCAAATGCATGCCGCATGTCATGGGGGCCCCACATGCATGCCGCATGTCATGGGGACTCCACGTGCATGCCGCATATAATGGGGCCCCCAAATTCATGCCGCATGTCATAGGGGCCCCATGTGCATGGCGCAAGTCATGGTTGCCCCACATGAATGCCGCATGTCATCGGGGCCCCAAATGCATACCGCATATCATGGGAGCCCCAAACGCATGCAGCATGTCATGGGGGCCCCACGTGCATGCCGTATGTCTTGGGGCCCACAAATGCATGCCTCAAGTAATGGGGGCCCCAAATGCATGCCGCATATCATGGGGGCCCCAAACGCATGCAGCATGTCATGGGGGCCCCACGTGCATGTCGTATGTCTTGGGGGCCCCAAATGCATGCCTCAAGTCATGGGGGCCCCAAATGCATGCAGCATGTCATAGGGGCCCCACATGCATGGTGCATGTCATGGGGGCCCCCCATGCATGCCTCAAGTCATGGGGGCCCCAAATGCATGCCACATATCATGGGGGCCCCACTTGCATGCCGCATATATTGGGGGCCCCAAATGCATGCCGCATGTCATGAGGGCCCCGCATGCATGACGCATGTCATTGGGGCCCCGCAGGCATTCCGCATGTCATGGGGGCCTCACGTGCATTCCGCATGTCATTGGGGCCCCACGTGCTTGCCGTATGTCATGGGGGCCCCACGTGCATGCCTCATGTCACGGGGGCCACGAATGCATGCCGCATGTCATAGGGGCCCCACAGGCATTCCGCATGTCATGGGGCCTCACGTGCATTCCGCATGTCATTGGGGCCCCACGTGCTTGCCGCATGTCATGGGGGCCCCATGTGCATGCCTCATGTCACGGGGGCCACGAATGCATGCCGCAAGTCTCAGGGGCCCTACATGCATGGAGCATGTCATGGGGACCCCAAATGCATGCGGCATGTCATAGGGGGGCCACGTGCATACCACATGTCATGGGGGCCCCAAATGCATGCCGCATGTCCTGGGGGCCCCACAAGCATGCCGCATTTCATGGGGGACCCAAATGCATGCCGCATGTCATGGGGGCCCCAAAAGCATGCCGCATGTCATGGCGGCCCCAAATGCATGACTCATGTCATGGGGGCCCCACGTGCATGCCGCATGTCATGGGGGATCCAAACTCATGCCGCATGTCATTGGGGCCCCAAGCGTATGCCGCATGTCATGGGGGCCCCATGTGCATGCCACATGTAATGGGGGCCCCAAATGCATGCGGCATGTCATAGCGGCCCAACGTGCATGCCGCATGTCTCGGGCCCCCAATGCATGCTGCATGTCATAGGGGCCCCACATGCATGGCACATGTCATGGGGGCCCCACATGCATGCCGCATGTCATGGGGACCCCAAATGCATGCCACATGTCATGGGGGCCCCACATGCATGCAGCATGTCATGGAGGCCCCAAATGCATGCAGCATGTCATGGAGGCCCCAAATGCATGCCACATGTCATGGGAGCCCCACGTGAATGTCGCATGTCAAGGGGGCCCCACGTGCATGCCGCATGTCATGGGGGCTCAAATGCTTGCCGCATGTCATGGGGGCCATAAATGCATGCCGCATGTCATGTGGGCCCAACAAGCATGCCGCATGTATTGGGGTCCCCAAATTCATGCAGCATGTCATAGGGGCCCCACATGCATGGCGCATTTCATGGGGGCCCCACTTGCATGCAGCATGTAATGGGGGATCCACATGCATGCTGCACGTCATGGGGGCCCCGCAGGCATTCCACATGCCATGGGGGCCCCAAATAAATGCCGCATGTCATAGGGGCCCCACGTACATGGCGCATGTCATGGGTGCCCCACATGCATGCCACATGTCATTGGGGCCCCAAATGCATGACACATGTCATTGGGGCCCCAAATGCATGCCGCATGTAATGGGGGCCCCACGTGCATGCTGCATGTCATGGGGGCCCCAAATGCATGCGCTTGTCATGGTGGCCCCAAATGCATGACTCATGTCATGGGGGCCCCACGTGCATGCCGCATGTCATGGGGAATCCAAACTCATGCCGCATGTCATTGGGGCCCCAAGCGTATGCCACATGTCATGGGGGCCCCATGTGCATGCCACATGTAATGGGGGCCCCAAATGCATGCGGCATGTCATAGGGGCCCCACGTGCATGCCGCATGTCTCGGGGACCCCAAATGCATGCAGCATGTTATGGGAGCCCCACGTGCATGCCGCATGTCTCAGGTACCCCAAATGCATGCAGCATGTTATGCAGGCCCCAAATGCATGCCGCATGTCATGGGGGCCCAAATGCATGCCGCATGTAATGGGGCCCCCAAATTCATACCGCATGTCATAGGGGCCCCCAAATTCATACCGCATGTCATAGGGGCCCCACGTGCATGGCGCAAGTCATGGGTGCCCCACATGCATGCCGCATGTCATCGGGGCCCCAAATGCATGCCGCATGTCATAGAGGCCCCACATGCATGGCGCATGTCATGGGGGCGCCACATGCATGCCGCATGTCATGGGGGCCCCAAATGCATGTCGCATGTCATGGGAGCCCCACATGCATGCCACATGTCATGGGGACCCCAAATGAATGTCGCATGTCAAGGGGGCCCCACGTGCATGTCGCATGTCAAGGGGGCCCACATGCATGCCGCATGTCATGGAGGCCCCAAATGCATGCCGCATGTCATGGGGGCCATAAATGCATGCCACATGTCATGGGGGCCCCATGTGCATGCCACATGTCATGGGGGCCCCACATGCATGCCGCATGTCATGGGGGCCCCCCAAATGCATGCAGCATGTCTTGGGGCCCACAAATGCATGCAGCATGTCTTGGGGCCCACAAATGCATGCCGCATGTCATAGGGGCCCCACATGCATGGCGCATTTCATGGGGGCCCCACATGCATGAACATGTCATGGGGGCCCCAAATGCGTGCCGCATATAATGGGGGCCCCAAATGCATGCGGCATTTCAAAGGGGCCCCACGTGCATACCACATGTCATGGGGGCCCCAAATGCATGCCGCATGTCATGGGGACCCCACGTGCATGCCTCATGTCACGGGGGCCACAAATGTATGCCACATGTCATGGGGGCCCCACGTGCATGCCGCATGTCATGGGGCCCCCCAAATGCATGCCGCATGTCATAGGGGCCCCACATGCATGGAGCATGTCATGGGGGCCCCACATGCATGCCGCATGTCATGGGGGCCCCACGTGCATGCCGCATGTCATGGGGGTCCCACATGCATGCCGCATGTCATGGGGGTCCCACATGCATGCCGCATGTCATAGGGACCCCACATGCATGGAGCATGTCATGGGGGCCCCACATGCATGCCGCATGTCATGGGGGCCCCACGTGCATGCCGCATGTCATGGGGGCCCACATGCATGCCGCATGTCATGGGGGCACCACTTGCATGCAGCATGTATTGGGGGATCCAAATGCATGACGCATGTCATGGGGGTCCCACATGCATACATGTCATGGGGCCCCAAATGCATGCCGCATGTCCTGGGGGCCCCACATGCATGACGCATTTCATGGGGGACCCAAATGCATGCCGCATGTCATGGGGGCCCCAAATGCATGCCGCATGTCATGGGGGCCCCACTTGCATGCCGCATGCCATGGGGGCCCCACGTGCATGCCGCATGTCATGGGGGCCCAAAATGCATGCCGCATGTCATGAGGGCGCCGCATGCATGCCGCATGTCTTGGGGCCCACAAATGCATGCCGCATGTCATAGGGGCCCCACATGCATGGCACATTTCATGAGGGCCCAAATGCATGCCGCATGTCATCGGGCCATAAATGCATGTCGCATGTCATGGGTGCCCAACGTGCATGCCTCATGTCACGGGGGCCCCGCAGGCATTCCACATGTCATGGGGGCCCCAAATAAATGCCGCATTTCATTGGGGCCCCAACTGAATGCCGCATATCATGGGACCCCACATGCATGTCACATGTCATGGGGGCCCCACATGCATGCCGCATTTCATGGGGGACCCAAATGCATGCATGCCCACGTGCATGCCTCATGTCACAGGGGCCCCGCAGGCATTCCACATGTCATGGGGGCCCCAAATAAATGGCACATTTCATGGGGGCCGCACGTGCATGCCGCATGTCACGGGGGCCCCGCAGGCATTCCACATGTCTTGGGGGCCCCAAATAAATGCCGCATTTCATGGGGGCCCCATGTGCATGCCACATGTCTTGGGGCCCACAAATGCATGCCACATATATTGGGGTCCTCAAATGCATGCCGCATGTCATAGGGGCCCCACATGCATGGAGCATGTCATGGGGGCCCCAAATGCATGCGGCATGTCATAGGGGCCCCACGTGCATACCACATGTCATGGGGGCCCCAAATGCATGCCGCATGTCCTGGGGGCCCCACAAGCATGCCGCATTTCATGGGGGACCCAAATGCATGCCGCATGTCATGGGGGGCCCAAATGCATGCCGCATGTCATGGCGGCCCCAAATGCATGACTCATGTCATGGGGGCCCCACGTGCATGCCGCATGTCATGGGGGATCCAAACTCATGCCGCATGTCATTGGGGCCCCAAGCGTATGCCGCATGTCATGGGGCCCCATGTGCATGCCACATGTAATGGGGGCTCCAAATGCATGCCGCATGTCCTGGGGGCCCCATATGCATGCCGCATTTCATGGGGGACCCACATGCATGCCGCATGTCATGGGGGCCCCAAATGCATGCCGCATGTCATGGCGGCCCAAAATGCATGACTCATGTCATGGGGGATCCAAACTCATGCCGCATGTCATTGGGGCCCCAAGCATATGCCGCATGTCATGGGGGCCTCATGTTCATGCCACATGTAATGGGGGCCCCAAATGCATGCGGCATGTTATAGGGGCCCCACGTGCATGCCGCATGTCTCGGGCACCCCAAATGCATGCAGCATGTTATGGGGGCCCCACTTGCATGCCGCATGTCTCAGGTACCCCAAATGCATGCAGCATGTTACGCAGGCCCCAAATGCATGCCGCATGTCATGGGGGCCCAAATGCATGCCGCATGTCATGGGGGCCCCACATGCATACCGCATGTCATGGGGGCCCCAAATGCATGCCGCATGTAATGGGGCCCCCAAATTCATGCCGCATGTAATGGGGCCCCCAAATTCATGCCACATGTCATAGGGGCCCCATGTGCATGCCTCAAGTCATGGGGGCCCCAAATGCATGCCACATATCATGGGGGCCCCACATGCATGAAGCATATATTGGGGGCCCCAAATGCATGCCGCATGTCATGAGGGCCCCGCATGCATGCCGCATGTCATTGGGGCCCCGCAGGCATTCCGCATGTCATGGGGGCCTCACATGCATTCTGCATGTCATGGGGGTCCCACGTGCATGCTGAATGTCATTGGGGCCCCACGTACTTGCCGCATGTCATGGGGGCCCCACGTGCATGCCTCATGTCATAGGGGCCCCACGTGAATACCACATGTCATGGGGGCCCCAAATGCATGCCGCATGTCCTGGGGGCCCCACATGCATGTCGCATTTCATGGGGGACCCAAATGCATGCCGCATGTCATGGGGGCCCCAAATGCATGCCGCATGTCATGGGGGGTCCAAACTCATGCCGCATGTCATTGGGGCCCCAAGCGTATGCCGCATGTCATGGGGGCCCCATGTGCATGCCACATGTAATGGGGGCCCCAAATGCATGCGGCATGTCATAGGGGCCCAACGTGCATGCCGCATGTCTCGGGCACCCCAAATGCATGAAGCATGTTATGGGGGCCCCACGTGCATGCCGCATGTCTCAGGTACCCCAAATGCATGCAACATGTTATGCAGGCCCCAAATGCATGCCGCATGTCATGGGGCCCAAATGCATGCCGCATGTCATGGGGGCCCCATATGCATGCCGCATGTCATGGGGACTCCACGTGCATGCCGCATATAATGGGGCCCGCAAATTCATGCCGCATGTCATAGGGGCCCCATCTGCATGGCGCAAGTCATGGTTGCCCCACATGCATGCCGCATGTTATCGGGGCCCCAAATGCATGCCTCAAGTCATGGGGGCCCCAAATGCATACCGCATATCATGGGAGCCCCAAATGCATGCCTCAAGTCATGGGGGCCCCAAATGCATGCAGCATGTCATAGAGGCCCCACAAGCATGGTGCATGTCATGGGGGCCCCCCATGCATGCCTCAAGTCATGGGGGCCCCAAATGCATGCCACATATCATGGGGGCCCCACATGCTTGCCGCATATATTGGGGGCCCCAAATGCATGCTGCAAGTCATGAGG
The DNA here is from genome assembly GCF_046119375.1 of Phyllobates terribilis. Taxonomy (NCBI): domain Eukaryota; kingdom Metazoa; phylum Chordata; class Amphibia; order Anura; family Dendrobatidae; genus Phyllobates; species Phyllobates terribilis. The sequence goes on along the minus strand of NW_027362942.1, from coordinate 2,550,498 downwards.
GTCCCGCATGCATGACGCATGTCATTGGGGCCCCGCAGGCATTCCGCATGTCATGGGGGCCTCACGTGCATTCCGCATGTCATTGGGGCCCCACGTGCTTGCCGCATGTCATGGGGGCCCCATGTGCATGCCTCATGTCACGGGGGCCACGAATGCATGCTGCAAGTCATAGGGGCCCTACATGCATGGAGCATGTCATGGGGACCCCAAATGCATGCGGCGTGTCATAGGGGGGGCACGTGCATACCACATGTCATGGGGGCCCCAAATGCATGCCGCATGTCCTGGGGGCCCCACAAGCATGCCGCATTTCATGGGGGACCCAATTGCATGCCGCATGTCATGGTGGCCCCAAATGCATGCCGCATGTCATGGGGGCCCCACGTGCATGCCGCATGTCATGGGGGATCCAAACTCATGCCGCATGTCATTGGGGCCCCAAGCGTATGCCGCATGTCATGGGGGCCCCATGTGCATGCCACATGTAATGGGGGCCCCAAATGCATGCGGCATGTCATAGCGGCCCAACGTGCATGCCGCATGTCTCGGGCACCCCAAATACATGCAGCATGTTATGGGGGCCCCAAGTGCATGTCGCATGTCTCAGGTACCCCAAATGCATGCAGCATCTTATGCAGGCCCCAAATGCATGCCGCATGTCATGGGGGCCCAAATGCATGCCGCATGTCATGGGGGCCCCACATGCATGCCGCATGTCATGGGGGCCCCAAATGCATGCCGCATGTCATCGGGGCTCCACGTGCATGCCGCATGTAATGGGGCCCAAAAATTCATGCCGCATGTCATAGTGGCCCCATGTGCATGGCGCAAGTCATGGGTACCCAACATGCATGCCGCATGTCATCGGGGCCCCAAATGCATGCCTCAAGTCATGGGGTCCCAAATGCATGCTGCATATCATGGGGGCCCCAAATGCATGCAGCAAGTCCTGGGGGCCCCACGTGCATGTCGTATGTCTTGGGGGCCCCAAATGCATGCCGCATGTCATGGGGGCCCCAAATGCATGCCGCTTGTCATAGTGGCCCCACGTGCATGCCGCATGTCATGGGGGCCCCACGTGCATGCCGCATGTCATGGGGCCCCCCAAATGCATGCAGCATGTCTTGGGGCCCACAAATGCATGCCGCATGTCATAGGGGCCCCACATGCATGGCACATTTCATGGGGGACCCAAATGCATGCCGCATGTCATGGGGGCCCCAAATGCATGCCGCATATCATGGCGGCCCCCCACGTGCATGCCGCATGTCATGGGGGATCCAAACTCATGCTGCATGTCATTGGGGCCCCAAGCGTATGCCGCATGTCATGGAGGCCCCATGTGCATGCCACATGTAATGGGGGCCCCAAATGCATGCGGCATGTCATAGGGGCCCCACGTGCATGCCGCATGTCTCGGGCACCCCAAATGCATGTAGCATGTTATGGGGGCCCCACGTGCATGCCGCATGTCTCAGGTACCCCAAGTGCATGCAGCATGTTATGCAGGCCCCAAATGCATGCGGCATGTCATAGGGGCCCCACGTGCATACCACATGTCATGGGGGCCGCAAATGCATGCCGCATGTCCTGGGGGCCCCACATGCATGCCGCATTTCATGGAGGACCCAAATGCATGCCGCATGTCATGGGGGCCCAAATGCATGCCGCATGTCATTGCGGCCCCAAATGCATGACTCATGTCATGGGGGCCCCACGTGCATGCCGCATGTCATGGGGGATCCAAACTCATGCCGCATGTCATTGGGGCCCCATGTGCATGCCGCATGTCTCGGGCACCCCAAATGCATGCCGCATGTCTCAGGTACCCCAAATGCATAGAGCATGTTATGCAGGCCCCAAATGCATGCCGCATAATCATGGGGGCCCAAATGCATGCCACATGTCATGGGAGCCCCACATGCATGCCGCATGTCATGGGGGCCCCAAATGCATGCCGCATGTCATGGGGGCCCAAATGCTTGCCGCATGTCATGGGGGCCATAACTGCATGCCACATGTCATGGGGGCCCCACATGCATGCCGCATGTCATGGGGGATTCAAATGCATGCCGCATGTCATGGGGGTCCCACATGCGTGCCGCAAGTCATGGGGGCCCCAAATGCATGCAGCATGTCATGGGGGCCCCACGTGCATGCCGAATGTCTTGGGGCCCCAAATGCATGCCGCATGTCATAGTGGCCCCAAATGCATGCTGCATGTCATGAGGGCCCCACGTGCATGCCACATGTATTGGGGCCCCCAAATGAATGCCGCATGTCATGAGGGCTCCGCATGCATGCCGCATGTCATGGGGGCCCCGCAGGTATTCCGCATGTCATGGGGGCCCCAAATGCATGCCGCATTTCATGGGGGCCCTAAGTGCATGTCGCATGTCATGGGGCCCCCCAAATGCATGCAGCATGTCTTGGGGCCCACAAATGCATGCCGCATGTCATAGGGGCCCCACATGCATGGAACATTTCATGGGGGCCCCACATGCATGCCTCAAGTCATGGGGGCCCCACATGCATGCCGCATGTCATGAGGGCCCCGCATGCATGCCGCATGTAATTGGGGCCCCGCAGGCATTCCGCATGTCATGGGGGCCTCACGTGCATTCCGCATATCATGGGGGCCCCACGTGCATGCTGCATGTCATTGGGGCCCCACGTGCTTGCCTCATGTCATGGGGGCCCAAATGCATGCCGCATGTCATGGGGGCCATAAATGCATGCCCATGTCATGGGTGCCCAACGTGCATGCCGCATGTATTGGGCACCCCAAATGCATGCCGCATGTCATGGCGGCCCAAAATGCATGACTCAGGTCATGGGGGCCCCACGTGCATGCCGCATGTCATGGGGTACCCAAATGCATGCGGCATGTCATAGGGGCCCCACGTGCATGCCGCATGTCTCGGGCACCCCAAATACATGCAGCATGTCATGGGGGCCCCACGTGCATGCCGCATGTCTCAGGTACCCCAAATGCATGCAGCATGTTATGCAGGCCCCATATGCATGCCGCATGTCATGGGGGCCCACATGCATGCCGTATGTCATGGGGGCCCCACATGCATGCTGCATGTAATGGGGGATCCAAATGCATGCTGCACGTCATGGGGGCCCCACGTGCTTGCCGCATGTCATGGGGGCCCCGCAGGTATTCCGCTTGTCATGGGGACCCCAAATTCGTGCCGCATGTCATGGGGGCCCCACGAGCATGCCGCATGTAATGGGAGCCACAAATGTATGTCGCATGTCATAGGGGCCCCACATGCATGGCGCATGTCATGGGGGGCCCACATGCATGCCGCATGTCATGGAGGCCCCACATGCATTCCTCATGTCAAGGGGGCCTCACGTGCATTCTGCATGACATGGGGGCCCCAAATGCTTGCAGCATGTCATGGGGGCCCCACATGCATGTCGCATGTCATGGGGGCCCCAAATGCATGCCTCAAGTCATGGGGGCCCCAAATGCATGCCACATATCATGTGGGCCCCACGTACATGCCGCATATATTGGGGGCCCCAAATGCATGCCGCATGTCATGGGGGCCCCGCAGGCATGAAGCATGTCATGGGGGCCCCAAAAGCATGCCGCATTTCATGGGGGCCACACGTGCATGCCGCATGTAAGGGGGATCCAAATGCATGCCGCATGTCTCGGGCACCCCAAATGCATGCAGCATGTTATGGGGGCCCCACGTGCATGCCGCATGTCTCAGGTACCCCAAATGCATAGAGCATGTTATGCAGGCCCCAAATGCATGCCGCATGTCATGGGGGCCCAAATGCATGCCACATGTCATGGGAGCCCCACATGCATGCCGCATGTCATAGGGGCCGCAAATGCATGCCGCATGTCATGGGGGCTCAAATGCTTGCCGCATGTCATGGGGGCCATAACTGCATGCCGCATGTCATGGGGGCCCCACGTGCATGCCGCATGTCATGGGGGATTCAAATGCATGCTGCATGTCATGGGGGTCCCACATGCGTGCCGCAAGTCATGGGGGCCCCAAATGCATGCCGCATATCATGGGGGCCCCAAACGCATGCAGCATGTCATGGGGGCCCCACGTGCATGCCGAATGTCTTGGGGCCCACAAATGCATGCCGAATGTCTTGGGGCCCACAAATGCATGCCGCATGGCATAGGGCCCCACATGCATGGCGCATTTCATGGGACCCCACATGCATGGCGCATGTCATGGGGGCCCCAAATGCATGCCGCATGTCATAGTGGCCCCAAATGCATGCTGCATGTCATGAGGGCCCCACGTGCATGCCACATGTATTAGGGCCCCCAAATGAATGCCGCATGTCATGAGGGCTCCGCATGCATGCCGCATGTCATGGGGGCCCCGCAGGTATTCCGCATGTCATGGGGGCCCAAAATGCATGCCGCATTTCATGGGGGCCCTAAGTGCATGTCGCATGTCATGGGGCCCCCCAAATGCATGCAGCATGTCTTGGGGCCCACATGCATGCCGCATGTCATGGGGGCCCCACATGCATGCTGCATGTAATGGGGGATCCAAATGCATGCTGCACGTCATGGGGGCCCCACGTGCTTGCCGCATGTCATGGGGGCCCTGCAGGTATTCCGCTTGTCATGGGGACCCCAAATTCATGCCGCATGTCATGGGGGCCCCACGAGCATGCCGCATGTAATGGGAGCCACAAATGTATGTCGCATGTCATGGAGGCCCCACATGCATTCCTCATGTCAAGGGGGCCTCACGTGCATTCTGCATGACATGGGGGCCCCAAATGCTTGCAGCATGTCATGGGGGCCCCACATGCATGTCGCATGTCATGGGGGCCCCAAATGCATGCCTCAAGTCATGGGGGCCCCAAATGCATGCCACATATCATGTGGGTCCCACGTGCATGCCGCATATATTGGGGGCCCCAAATGCATGCCGCATGTCATGGGGGCCCCGCAGGCATGAAGCATGTCATGGGGGCCCAAAATCATGCCGCATTTCATGGGGGCCACACGTGCATGCCGCATGTAAGGGGGATCCAAATGCATGCCGCATGTCTCGGGCACCCCAAATGCATGCAGCATGTTATGGGGGCCCCACGTGCATGCCGCATGTCTCAGGTACCCCAAATGCATAGAGCATGTTATGCAGGCCCCAAATGCATGACGCATGTCATGGGGGCCCAAATGCATGCCACATGTCATGGGAGCCTGACATGCATGCCGCATGTCATTGGGGCCCCAAATGCATGCCGCATGTCATGGGGGCTCAAATGCATGCCGCATGTCATGGGGGATTCAAATGCATGCCGCATGTCATGGGGGTCCCACATGCGTGCCGCAAGTCATGGGGGCCCCAAATGCATGTCGCATATCATGGGGGCCCCAAACGCATGCAGCATGTCATGGGGGCCCCACGTGCATGCCGAATGTCTTGGGGCCCACAAATGCATGCCGCATGGCATAGGGCCCCACATGCATGGCGCATTTCATGGGGCCCCACATGCATGGCGCATTTCATGGGGGCCCCAAATGCATGCCGCATGTCATAGTGGCCCCAAATGCATGCTGCATGTCATGAGGGCCCCACGTGCATGCCGCATGTATTGGGGGCCCCAAATGGATGCCGCATGTCATGAGGGCTCCGCATGCATGTCGTAGGGGCCCCACATGCATGGCGCATTTCATGGGGCCCCCACATGCATGGCACATTTCATGGGGGCCCTACATGCATGCCGCATGTCATGGGGGCCCCAAATGCATGCCTCAAGTAATGGGGGCCCCAAATGCATGCAGCATGTCATAGGGGCCCCACATGCATGGTGCATGTCATGACGGCCCCAAATGCATGACTCATGTCATGGGTGCCCCACGTGCATGCCGCATGTCATGGGGGGTCCAAACGCATGCAGCATGTCATGGGGGCCCCACGTGCATGCCGTATGTCTTGGGGCCCACAAATGCATGCCGCATGTCATGGGGACCCCAAATGCATGCCTCAAGTCATGGGGGCCCCAAATGCATGCCGCATGCCATAGTGGCCCCAAATGCATGCTGCTTGTCATGAGGGACCCACGTGCATGCCGCATGTCATGGGGGCCCCAAATGCATGGCTCAAGTCATGGGGGCCCCAAATGCATGCCGCATGTCATAGGGGCCCCACATGCATGGCGCATTTCATGGGGGCCCCACATGCATGGCACATTTCATGGGGGCCCTACATGCATGGCACATTTCATGGGGGCCCTACATGCATGCCGCATGTCATGGGGGCCCCAAATGCATGCCTCAAGTCATGGGGACCCCAAATGCATGCAGCATGTCATAGGGGGTCCAAACTCATGCCGCATGTCATTGGGGCCCCAAGCGTATGCCGCATGTCATGGGGGCCCCACGTGCATGCCGTATGTCTTGGGGCCCACAAATGCATGCCGCATGTTATGGGGACCCCAAATGCATGCCTCAAGTCATGGGGGCCCCAAATGCATGCCGCATGCCATAGTGGCCCCAAATGCATGCTGCTTGTCATGAGGGACCCACGTGCATGCCGCATGTCATGGGGGCCCCAAATGCATGGCTCAAGTCATGGGGGCCCCAAATGCATGCCACATATCATGGGGGCTCCACGTGCATGCTGCATATAATGGGGCCCCCAAATTCATGCCGCATGTCATAGGGGCCCCATGTGCATGGCGCAAGTCATGGTTGCCCCACATGCATGCCGCATGTCATCGGGGCCCCAAATGCATGCCGTATGTCATGGGGACCCCAAATGCATGCCTCAAGTCATGGGGGCCCCAAATGCATGCCGCATGCCATAGTGGCCCCAAATGCATGCTGCTTGTCATGAGGGACCCACGTGCATGCCGCATGTCATGGGGGCCCCAAATGCATGGCTAAAATCATGGGGGCCCCAAATGCATGCCGCATGTCATGGGGGCCCCAAACGCATGCAGCATGTCATGGGGGCCCCACGTGCATGCCGAATGTCTTGGGGCCCACAAATGCATGCCGCATGGCATAGGGCCCCACATGCATGGCGCATTTCATGGGGCCCCACATGCATGGCGCATGTCATGGGGGGCCCAAATGCATGCCGCATGTCATAGTGGCCCCAAATGCATGCTGCATGTCATGAGGGCCCCACGTGCATGCCGCATGTATTGGGGGCCCCAAATGGATGCCGCATGTCATGAGGGCTCCGCATGCATGCCGCATGTCATGGGGACCCCGCAGGTATTCCGCATGTCATGGGGGCCCCAAATGCATGCCGCTTTTCATGGGGGCCCTAAGTGCATGTCGCATGTCATGGGGCCCCCCAAATGCATGCAGCATGTCTTGGGGCCCACAAATGCATGCCGCATGCCATAGGGGCCCCACATGCATGGCGCATTTCATGGGGGCCCCACATGCATGGCACATTTCATGGGGGACCTACATGCATGCCGCATGTCATGGGGGCCCCAAATGCATGCCTCAAGTCATGGGGGCCCCAAATGCATGCAGCATGTCATAGGGGCCCCACATGCATGGTGCATGTCATGGCGGCCCCAAATGCATGACTCATGTCATGGCGGCCCCAAATGCATGACTCATGTCATGGCGGCCCCACGTGCATGCCGCATGTCATGGGGGGTCCAAACTCATGCCGCATGTCATTGGGGCCCCAAGCATATGCCGCATGTCATGGGGGCCCCATGTGCATGCCACATGTAATGGGGGCCCCAAATGCATGCGGCATGTCATAGGGGCCCCACGTGCATGCCACATGTCTCGGGCACCCCAAATGCATGAAGCATGTTACGGGGGCCCCACGTGCATGCCGCATGTCTCAGGTACCCCAAATGCATGCAGCATGTTATGCAGGCCCCAAATGCATGCCGCATGTCATGGGGCCCAAATGCATGCCGCATGTCATGGGGGCCCCCCATGCATGCCGCGTGTCATGGGGGCTCCACGTGCATGCCGCATATAATGGGGCCCCCAAATTCATGCCGCATGTCATAGGGGCCCCATGTGCATGGCGCAAGTCATGGTTGCCCCACATGCATGCCGCATGTCATCGGGGCCCCAAATGCATGCCTCAAGTCATGGGGGCCCCAAATGCATGCCGCATGCCATAGTGGCCCCAAATGCATGCTGCTTGTCATGAGGGACCCACGTGCATGCCGCATGTCATGGGGGCCCCAAATGCATGGCTCAAGTCATGGGGGCCCCAAATGCATGCCACATATCATGGGGGCTCCACGTGCATGCTGCATATAATGGGGCCCCCAAATTCATGCCGCATGTCATAGGGGCCCCATGTGCATGGCGCAAGTCATGGTTGCCCCACATGCATGCCGCATGTCATCGGGGCCCCAAATGCATGCCTCAAGTCATGGGGGCCCCAAATGCATGCCGCATATCATGGGGGCCCCAAACGCATGCAGCATGTCATGGGGGCCCCACATGCATGCCGTATGTCTTGGGGCCCACAAATGCATGCCGCATGTCATAGGGGCCCCACATGCATGGCGCATTTCATGGGGGCCCCACATGCATGGCACATTTCATGGGGGCCCTACATGCATGCCGCATGTCATGGGGGCCCCAAATGCATGCCTCAAGTCATGGGGGCCCCAAATGCATGCAGCATGTCATAGGGGCCCCACATGCATGGTGCATGTCATGACGGCCCCAAATGCATGACTCATGTCATGGGTGCCCCACGTGCATGCCGCATGTCATGGGGGGTCCAAACGCATGCAGCATGTCATGGGGGCCCCACGTGCATGCCGTATGTCTTGGGGCCCACAAATGCATGCCGCATGTCATGGGGACCCCAAATGCATGCCTCAAGTCATGGGGGCCCCAAATGCATGCCATAGTGGCCCCAAATGCATGCTGCTTGTCATGAGGGACCCACGTGCATGCCGCATGTCATGGGGGCCCCAAATGCATGGCTCAAGTCATGGGGGCCCCAAATGCATGCCGCATGTCATAGGGGCCCCACATGCATGGCGCATTTCATGGGGGCCCCACATGCATGGCACATTTCATGGGGGCCCTACATGCATGCCGCATGTCATGGGGGCCCCAAATGCATGCCTCAAGTCATGGGGACCCCAAATGCATGGCTCAAGTCATGGGGGCCCCAAATGCATGCCACATATCATGGGGGCTCCACGTGCATGCTGCATATAATGGGGCCCCCAAATTCATGCCGCATGTCATAGGGGCCCCATGTGCATGGCGCAAGTCATGGTTGCCCCACATGCATGCCGCATGTCATCGGGGCCCCAAATGCATGCCTCAAGTCATGGGGGCCCCAAATGCATGCCGCATATCATGGGGGCCCCAAACGCATGCAGCATGTCATGGGGGCCCCACATGCATGCCGTATGTCTTGGGGCCCACAAATGCATGCCGCATGTCATGGGGACCCCAAATGCATGCCTCAAGTCATGGGGGCCCCAAATGCATGCCGCATGCCATAGTGGCCCCAAATGCATGCTGCTTGTCATGAGGGACCCACGTGCATGCCGCATGTCATGGGGGCCCCAAATGCATGGCTCAAATCATGGGGGCCCCAAATGCATGCCGCATGTCATGGGGGCCCCAAACGCATGCAGCATGTCATGGGGGCCCCACGTGCATGCCGAATGTCTTGGGGCCCACAAATGCATGCCGCATGGCATAGGGCCCCACATGCATGGCGCATTTCATGGGGCCCCACATGCATGGCGCATGTCATGGGGGCCCCAAATGCATGCCGCATGTCATAGTGGCCCCAAATGCATGCTGCATGTCATGAGGGCCCCACGTGCATGCCGCATGTATTGGGGGCCCCAAATGGATGCCGCATGTCATGAGGGCTCCGCATGCATGCCGCATGTCATGGGGGCCCCAAATGCATGCCTCAAGTCATGGGGGCCCCAAATGCATGCAGCATGTCATAGGGGCCCCACATGCATGGTGCATGTCATGGCGGCCCCAAATGCATGACTCATGTCATGGGGGCCCCACGTGCATGCCGCATGTCATGGGGGGTCCAAACTCATGCCGCATGTCATTGGGGCCCCAAGCATATGCCGCATGTCATGGGGGCCCCATGTGCATGCCACATGTAATGGGGGCCCCAAATGCATGCCGCATGTCATGGGGGCCCCAAATGCATGCCTCAAGTCATGGGGGCCCCAAATGCATGCAGCATGTCATAGGGGCCCCACATGCATGGTGCATGTCATGGCGGCCCCAAATGCATGACTCATGTCATGGGGGCCCCACGTGCATGCCGCATGTCATGGGGGGTCCAAACTCATGCCGCATGTCATTGGGGCCCCAAGCATATGCCGCATGTCATGGGGGCCCCATGTGCATGCCACATGTAATGGGGGCCCCAAATGCATGCGGCATGTCATAGGGGCCCCACGTGCATGCCACATGTCTCGGGCACCCCAAATGCATGAAGCATGTTACGGGGGCCCCACGTGCATGCCGCATGTCTCAGGTACCCCAAATGCATGCAGCATGTTATGCAGGCCCCAAATGCATGTCGCATGTCATGGGGCCCAAATGCATGCCGCATGTCATGGGGGCCCCCCATGCATGCCGCGTGTCATGGGGGCTCCACGTGCATGCTGCATATAATGGGGCCCCCAAATTCATGCCGCATGTCATAGGGGCCCCATGTGCATGGCGCAAGTCATGGTTGCCCCACATGCATGCCGCATGTCATCGGGGCCCCAAATGCATGCCTCAAGTCATGGGGGCCCCAAATGCATGCCGCATGCCATAGTGGCCCCAAATGCATGCTGCTTGTCATGAGGGACCCACGTGCATGCCGCATGTCATGGGGGCCCCAAATGCATGGCTCAAGTCATGGGGGCCCCAAATGCATGCCACATATCATGGGGGCTCCACGTGCATGCTGCATATAATGGGGCCCCCAAATTCATGCCGCATGTCATAGGGGCCCCATGTGCATGGCGCAAGTCATGGTTGCCCCACATGCATGCCGCATGTCATCGGGGCCCCAAATGCATGCCTCAAGTCATGGGGGCCCCAAATGCATGCCGCATATCATGGGGGCCCCACATGCATGCCGTATGTCTTGGGGCCCACAAATGCATGCCGCATGTCATGGGGGCCCCAAATGCATGCCGCATGCCATAGTGGCCCCAAATGCATGCTGCTTGTCATGAGGGACCCACGTGCATGCCGCATGTCATGGGGGCCCCAAATGCATGGCTCAAGTCATGGGGGCCCCAAATGCATGCCGCATGTCATAGGGGCCCCACATGCATGGCGCATTTCATGGGGGCCCCACATGCATGGCACATTTCATGGGGGCCCTACATGCATGCCGCATGTCATGGGGGCCCCAAATGCATGCCTCAAGTCATGGGGACCCCAAATGCATGCAGCATGTCATGGGGGGTCCAAACTCATGCCGCATGTCATTGGGGCCCCAAGCGTATGCCGCATGTCATGGGGGCCCCATGTGCATGCCACATGTAATGGGGGCCCCAAATGCATGTGGCATGTCATAGGGGCCCCACGTGCATGCCACATGTCTCGGGCACCCCAAATGCATGAAGCATGTTACGGGGGCCCCACGTGCATGCCGCATGTCTCAGGTACCCCAAATGCATGCAGCATGTTATGCAGGCCCCAAATGCATGCCGCATGTCATGGGGCCCAAATGCATGCCACATGTCATGGGGGCTCCACGTGCATGCCGCATATAATGGGGCCCCCAAATTCATGCCGCATGTCATAGGGGCCCCATGTGCATGGCGCAAGTCATGGTTGCCCCACATGCATGCCGCATGTCATCGGGGCCCCAAATGCATGCCTCAAGTCATGGGGGCCCCAAATGCATGCCGCATATCATGGGGGCCCCAAACGCATGCAGCATGTCATGGGGGCCCCACGTGCATGCCGTATGTCTTGGGGCCCACAAATGCATGCCGCATGTTATGGGGACCCCAAATGCATGCCTCAAGTCATGGGGGCCCCAAATGCATGCCGCATGCCATAGTGGCCCCAAATGCATGCTGCTTGTCATGAGGGACCCACGTGCATGCCGCATGTCATGGGGGCCCCAAATGCATGGCTCAAGTCATGGGGGCCCCAAATGCATGCCACATATCATGGGGGCTCCACGTGCATGCTGCATATAATGGGGCCCCCAAATTCATGCCGCATGTCATAGGGGCCCCATGTGCATGGCGCAAGTCATGGTTGCCCCACATGCATGCCGCATGTCATCGGGGCCCCAAATGCATGCCTCAAGTCATGGGGTCCCAAATGCATGCCGCATATCATGGGGGCCCCAAACGCATGCAGCATGTCATGGGGGCCCCACATGCATGCCGTATGTCTTGGGGCCCACAAATGCATGCCGCATGTCATGGGGACCCCAAATGCATGCCTCAAGTCATGGGGGCCCCAAATGCATGCCGCATGCCATAGTGGCCCCAAATGCATGCTGCTTGTCATGAGGGACCCACAATGCATGGCTCAAATCATGGGGGCCCCAAATGCATGCCGCATGTCATAGGGGCCCCACACGCATGCGGACATGTAAGAGAAATTGACATGCTGTGGTCCGGAAAGACGCGCCGCATGTCAGTTTCCATGGGTGATCCACAGGAAAGACGCATAGTTGATATGGGATTTCTAGAAATCCGTCCACTATGCGGTAACATCTGGACACTATGAGTTTGACGCAGCGTCAAACCCTCTGGATCGTGTGCACATACCCTAAGAGAGTTTTTCATCTTCTAAAATTACTAAAAAATAATGAAAAACACTTGATAATGAAAAAAAAAAAAGGTTATTTTTAATGCATTTATTTTTAAATAATGAACATCACAAATCAGCACATAACATGGACATATTTGGTGTCCCTGTAATCATAACGACCCGCAGAACACAGCGATCAGATTATTTACGGGGATCGGTAAATTACTTAATTTATATTTCTCTATTGAACTCAGAAAAATGCAATAAAACGGTAATGCTGAGGCCGTGTTCACACGTAGCGTAAATGCTGCGTTCTTTTTGCTGCTTTTTTTCTGCAGGTGTCCGCAGCACATGACACAGTAACAATCTTCTCTGATTATGTAGTGTTTGCTGCATTTCTTTTAGGCTAAGTGCCCACGTTGCGGAACTGAAGCATATATTTTACGCTTCTCCCTGGCGGGAAAAACGCATGCAGATTGTACATGCGTCTTTCCCGCCAAGTAGAAGCGTTTGTCAAGCGTTCTTCACATGCATTTCTGCATGCGGGTTATCAAGCGCTTTTCCAAGCGATTTTAGCATCACTTGGAAAGTGCTTGACAACTTGGTCACACTATATAAATCCATGCAACCGGGATGGATTTATATAGTGTGACCAAGTAATAGTTAAAAAAAAGAATCAGAATGATAAAAATAAAAAAATAAAGTTTATACTTACTTTCCAATGCATTCTCTGCCCCGTCCGGAGTCTTGAGCGGCTCACGCTGTTGTGTGCAGGACCTGCGGTGACGTCATTGAGTCATGTGGTGGGTCACATGACTCAATGACGTGGCAGGTCCTTCAGACAACAGCGCGACGGAGGGAAAACATCAGAAGATAAGTATAAACTTTATTTTATTCTTTTTTTTACAGGTTCTTTGGTACCCAGGTCTGGATGAGAGTCTCCTCTCATCCAGACTTGGGTACCATCCGCACATTGATTCCGCTGCGCTTCCGCAAAATTAATGAACATGCTGCGGATTTTTGACCGCAGCATATACGCTGCGGAAAAATCCGCAGCATGGGCATTGACATTGCGGAATGCCATTGGGGACCATGGGGTGCGGATATACATGCGTTTTACAAGCGTTTACGCTGCGGAAATTCCGCAGCATATACGCTCGTAATACGCAACGTGGGCACGCAGCCTTATGCGTTTTCTCGCATATTTGATGCGAGTTTGGGGAAGGTATGAAGCAGAGTTTTTAACGCTTTTTAATAGCGCAGAAAAGCTTTGATTCTTATTGTGGAGTTTGGTGCAGATCCTGTAGAAAACAAAAAACACAGTATTTCTGCAACATATGAACACGGCCTTACAGACACAAAAAAGCCGGATGTCGTATAGTGAAGCTACATAAGGATGAGAAAGTTCTGGCGGCTCCGACTGAAGGAAGAGCAAGAAATAATCCACAGGTCCCAACTAGAGATGAGCAGGACGCATAGATGACATCGCGCTGCCCTGGGTGATCAGAAGCCGCCGGGGACACCGGAAGGTTAGAGATTCATAGTCTCCCATCCAGCTGCCAGGTAGCACTGACCTGGACACTGGACTGGAGACCCAGGAATCCGTCCGCTCATCTCTAGTCCCAACCGTCCTGGATACAACAGACAGTCCTGGATTGGGGTCTGTGCCCTGCAGTCTCGGGAGTCTGCTGAATGTCCCTCATTACCACTGCCCCTCTGACAACTCCTCCTGCCGGGGGAGAAAAAAAAAAAAAAAAAAAGGTAAATGGGCGTGGATTGGGGTGTGGCCAAAGTGTGCCGCGGCGCACCGCATAATGTGTCCCTCTTTCTGTTCTCCAAAAGTTGGGAGGTATGTCACTGGGGGATCCAGTGGTTCACAAGAACAAGGGTCCAAAGTCCATCTTGGAGATGAAACAGAAGTGCAAAAAGTACATGTACCCTGCTGCAGTTATAATAGAATATAACAGCAGTGCTACAGGAAGCCACATTGTGTCATTCAGCAGCAGTCTGGCCAGAAAAGGCCAATACAGCATACAGAGGCTGAGCAGCATGAGAACATCAGGAGGTGTGTGATGCTATGTATTCGTGTGTTTTGGAGGCGAGTCTGCAACAGTGGGTAATACATTTATATATTTAATAGGAAGGGAGAGGCAGAGTCAGTGTAGTGAGAAATAAATATATTTCACAGAAAGGGGGAGCAATAAATTTATATTTGAAAGGAAGTGAGAGGGTGCGCAGTGGATAATTTAGATTTTAATTGGATGGGAGAAAGGTGGCCAATTGTAGTTAATGGGGGTGCACTATGCTGATTTATTTAATAATTGTAATTCAGGCGCACAGCGTGGGCCTTTTTTTATTCAGGACACAGATATTTATATATACAACCTTGTTATTATCAGGTGTGCTGTGATCTCTGATGCAAACTCAATAGAGGCGAGTTGTGGCTGGAAGAGATTTACATTAAGGTCTGACCAGATGGAAAAGAAACAAAAGTGAACGAATGAGGACACTGGAAGTAAATATCTATACATTTGCATGGCCTGCAGAGTGAGGATGGCAGTAACAGTCTTGTTTGTAAAACAACCTCGCTTATTATGTACGGCACAGCCTCTTATTTAAATGTCCTCCCTTATTATGTATAGTGACATACATTATTACATCGTTTCCTTCCTTATTATGTATAGCACCATCCATAAGGGAATTACCATGTGACACAGAATGTGACTAGGGGACCCACACTACTGCCCATGGCCTTATCTACCCTTAACTCACACTTGCTATTACTTTATCATTTGGATAATTGATAGAGGTCGGTGGTGTTGTATCGTGAAAGAGATCGGCACTGAACTTTTACTACCTATACATGAGGCAAAGTCATGTCCCCAATACATCTGATAAAAAAAAAAAAATAAGCAGACAATCCCTGTAAAGATCTGTAAATATTTTCTGTGTGCCCACGATGCATTTTTTTAAGCGTTTCCGCAGCGGCAATTCCGCTGCAGAAACGCTTAAAAAACGCATGGTAGAAGGCCTGCCATGTTCCCCAATGATAATCTGCATGTGCTGTGCACATCCTGCGGAAATTTCCGCTGCGGATTATCATTGCGGAAAAAAACACAGCACTACCAATTATTTTGCGGAAGCGTGGCGTTTTCGCCACCATTGACTTGCATTAGAACGCGCCAATTCCGCATCTGTACTTGCGTTATTGGCGCGTTCTAAAGTGCGGATGGTACCCTGGTGTGGAGGACAGGAGACTCTCCTCCAGACCCGGGTACATTGAAAACTGTAAAAAAAAGAATAAAATAAAAAATAAAGATTATATTCACCTTCCGACGGCCCCCGGACTCCTTCCCTGTGCTTGCCTACAGATCGCACAGGACTGAAGGACAGTCATGTGACGGCAGGTCCTTCAGTGTACCGCGATCTGCCGGCAGCCAGCACAGGAGCGCAGCAAGCCTGCAGGGGCCATCAGAAGGTAAGTATAGGTTTATTTTTTACCATTCTTTTACGGTCACACTAAAAAAATCCATGTCGGTTACATGGATTTATATAGTGTGACCGAGTTGTCAAGCACTTTCCAAGTGATGCTAAAATCACAACCCGCATGCGGAAATGCAAGTGAGGAACGCTTCACATCCGCATGTCCCTGGTAGGAAAACACATGTACAATCCACATGTACAATCCGCATGCACAATCCGCATGTACAATCCGCATGCGTTTTTTCTGCCAGGGAGATGCAGAAACGCTCAGGAAAAAATCCAGAGCATTTCTGCATCGTGTGCACACAGCCTAAAAGTAATTTGTTTGCTTTTTCACAAACATAACAAAAATAAATTAATAAAATGTTTACACACTTTATTGTCTCTTTGCTGTCTCTATCTGGATATTGGCCTAGAAACAGTTCTCTTCTCCTAACTTAGGGTGGTTTCTGGGCATAGATTTCAGTTCAATTCAGACAAACACAAGTCTCAGAAATGTATGCAACAAATTACTGTTTCATTTTATATGGAAGCTTAAAGGGAACCTGTCACTTCCAAAAAGCCATTTCCCTGCAGCTATAGTAGTAATTATCTGAAGGTAAATAGCATTTTAATCATGCCTGGCAGGCTTACTGGAGCAGCGGCTACAGTGAGAAGATAAAAGTTTTATTCTCCCTGCAGCCACTCGCTTATAGTCATCAGGGCGGTGCAGGGAGCTATTAGTGACCACTTACTATGCAGTTTGTGCGCTATAATCACTCCCCTGCACACTGACTGCACGCATATGTCTGTGAATAGGCTGTCTATCAGTAGGCAGGGGAGTGATTACAATGCGCTCACTCTGTAGTGAGCAGTGATTATTACAGCTCCCTGCACTGCTCTGATAATGGAGGAAAGCAGCTAAAGAGAGACATTCACTTTATTTTTTTCCTGTAACCTCTGTTCCAGTAACCCTGCTGAACATGATTTAAATTCATTTTACCTGCAGATTACCACTATGTATGCAGGTAAATAATGTTTTTGGAGATAACAGGTTAAAAAGGTATATCTGGGACTTTATGAAAAGCAAAAAATATGCCTAAGCACTAACAGGCAGGTAATTGCAACTTACCTGCCTGTTGTACACAGTTCCATTCTTCCCCGGCACAGAACAGTCACAGACTGCTCATGCCAGGGATTCAGCCATCTCTGCTGACACAATGGGGTGTGACTTCCGATGTCATTCTGATTTACAGCCAGCCCCCGGCAGCGGGAATCCGGCTATCAATCAGAATGACGTCCGAAGTCCCGCCCTGTCAGCAGAGCGGAGCGGAAAAGAAGCCTCCGATCTGTCAACGTCATGTCAGCACAGGCAGCAGAATCCCCGACAGGAGTGGTCTGTGCCCGCTCTGTGCTGGGGAAAAACTGCGCCGTGCGCAACAGGCAGGTAAGTAGCAACTACCTGCCTGTTAGTGCTTAGGCATATTTTTTGCTTTTCAGAAAGTCCCAGATATACCCTTTAACAGCGCCTATATAGAGGTTTATTAAAAGCTATGTATACCTTTGCTTTAAGATTTATTTTTAATTGCTCATTTGCTTCTTAAATGCAAAAAAAATGTTATTGCAAAGTCTGTTTAACTCTTTCACATAGCTGGCTTTCTAGCTGTTCCTGTCAAATTTCTCCCTTTTCTCAGATATCAAGAGATAGCAGTGGCGAAGAGGTGGAGGATTTACACTGCAGATCAGAAAGTATAAAGTGGGGCGATGCTTTCAAGTTTCTTGGAGCGCATATCACACATGTTGTACTAAATAATAATAATAATAAACACATGACAGTCTGATGAGGTTGAATTACACTAAGTACGATATATATCTCTTTGAAAAAGCGAAACCATATGTTGAAGAATCTTGGGGTGAAAGAACAGAAAACAATCCTGAGCATCAGTATCATCAGAAACCAGGAGCAGTTTGCAAACTGAATATTACAGCGGAGCTAAAATATTACACACAATCAGTTTATAAGTTTGGAACAGTTTTTGTATTCAGAAAAATCTATTTAACGCTTTACATGGATTTGGAAAGCCACACATTTTTTATAAGCATTTTAGAAATGTAAATATAGTCACATTTTAGTGGACAAACTCTAAATAATTATTTTCAGAAATTAACTTTCTGTGCGTTTTCTGATGCTCTCGGAGATGTGGCTTTTGGGAGAAACATTTTCCACATTCAGAACATTTAAAAGGTCTTTCTCCTGTGTGGATTCTTGTATGCCGCAGAAGATCTGAGTTACTGATAAATCCTTTACCACATTCAGAGCAGGAATACGGCTTCTCCCCTGTGTGTGTTCTCTGGTGTATAATTAACTGAGAGTTGCAAGGAAACCGTCTCTGACACTCAGTACAGCAATAAGGTTTTTCTCTTGTGTGTATTTTCTGATGGATGATGAGAGTTGATTTGGTAGCAAATCGCTTTCCACAAATGTTACACATAAAGGGTTTTTCTGCAGTGTGGATTCTTTCATGGATAACCATATGAGAACTACTGGAAGAACACTTCCTAAACTCTGAACATGATAACTTTCCACTAAGAGCTGACTGTACCTGTGGTTTCAACCCAAAAACATCTCCACACTCCACATAAACTGCACTATTAATGTCTTTCAGATCATTTGGTTGTCTATCTAAAAAATTCTGATGTTGACATTTATTATACCTTCCTCCTATAGTATTCACTTTACAATCTTCAGTAGACTTCAGCAGCTTTTTGTTCCCAATTAGTTCAGTAACAGAATCAGAAATTATCTGTTCAGGGAGAAAATCCATAGCTTCCTGTACCTTATTTTCTTGGCCTATGTGAATTATTTGATGCCTAAAGAGACCTAGTTTCGTACTAAAACATTTATTGCATACAAGACAAGAAAACATCTTCATTCCTGAGTGACATTTTGCATAATTTGTTAAATTTGATTGATCAGACAATAAACTTCCATGTTCAGAACAATAATATTGGTCCTTTGCTATGGTGATTCCATGATTGGCAGCCAAAAGTGACCTACAAGCCATCTTACTTTCTAGATTCCTTTTATCAACATTAGAAGAACTAGTAGAACCAATAAAACCATCTTCAGTTTTGTGGATTCCACAAGATTCATTGAGACCTTGTGAACCATGAGTTATTGTATAATCCAGTTTTGTACAACCCTTGGGTGTATTATTTTCTGAAAAAATAAAAGATGTATTTTCACTTGATTCGTTCTTAATATGAGATGAATTCTGCTGTATATGATCTATGGACGTGGAAATATCAAGGCCGGCAAGATTTATTTGTTCACAAGAGGTTGGTTCCACCTTAATAAGGGTAGAATTGGTGCTTGTATGATTGTCTGTAGAGTTTCCCCCATTGCATGAGTTTGGTTCCTCCTTAATAAGCATATTCTCGGTGGGTATATTTATGCTAATTTCTATAAGTTTCCCATCTTTATGTGATCCCGGCACTTTATTAGTTTTGGTCTCTGATAAATCTAATGCAGAAAAAAAAACACATAAATGTACATTAAATGTAAGATATTTTTACATAGTAACATTTTTCAACTACCGTATTTTTCGGACTATAAGATGCACTTTTTTCCTCCAAAATTTTGGAGGAACGTGGGGGGTGCGTCTTATAGTCCGAATACTATCTCCCTGTATATACTGTGGCTCAGCGTGGTAGGCGTTCTGGGGGAGCAGCAGTGGGGGATCAGCGGGGCACAGCAGGCAGCAGCCGACGGCTGCAGCCTGCGCTGTGCCCTCTACTAAAGAAAATGAATATTCCCTGCTCCCCATGGGCATGGGGAACAGGGAATATTTATTTTCCTTAATAGCCGGCACACTGTACCGCAGCGCAGCTCCTGCTGCGCTCTGCGGTCGGTGTACCCGCTTTTAAAGCTCCCATGGGTTGTAGTGAATATCCATGGTCTTTAATAGCACACTGACCACAGAGCGGCAGCAGGAGCCGCGCTGTGGTACAGTGCGCGCGCTCTCACTCTGTGTGAGGGCGCATGGCAGGTACGTCATGCGCGCCCTGCCATGCGCGGCTCACACAGTGAGTGTCAGCAGCAGAGCGGGACAGCACTGGAGGAGAGAGGAGGTGAGTATGATGGTTTATTTTTTTTGTGGGCAGCAGGATGGGAGCTCAAGGGGTGCCAAGCATACCAGGATGGGGGCTCAAAGGGTGCCATACATACCAGGATGGGTGATTAAGGGGTGCCATACATACCAGGATGGGGATCAGGGGGGTGCCATGCATACCATGATGGGGTATCAAGGGGTGCCATGCATACCAGGATGTGTGATCAAGGGGTGCCATGCATACCTGGATGGGGACTCATGGGGTGTCATGCATTCCAGGATGAGGATGAGGGCCACGTATACCAGGAAGGAGGGGCCATGCATACCAGGATGGAGGATATTAACAGAATTGAGGGACATTACCCCAATACCAGTGTCAGCAGCAGACTCTCTCCCCTATAACAGGGGATCATGACCACATATTTTTGCTTAAATATTTTTTTCCTATTTTCCTCCAGTAAAACCTAGGTGCGTCTTATGGTCCGAAAAATATGGTAAATAATGTTATTAATGCATACCACTAGTTACCTTACAATTGATATTTTTTTTATCCACAAGTGGCCTAAAAAATGCATACACACTTCAATAGTCGTTATTTTTGCCCTTCTTAAAAATACAAATTGAAATATTGCGGCAATATGTATTATGTTATGTTGTGGTCTTTAACTCCTTAATGCAAAATCACGTGCATGTAGGCAGAGGAATACGGTCAATGAAGAAGAACAAGGATCCAGCTCAATGAACTGTGAACAATTTTTATTCACATGGATACAAAGTGGAGGATAAAACAAGACTTAATCACATGGCAGGCTGCATCAATGTGTTTCAAGTGACCTCGCACCCTTAATCGTGTTGAATACGATGCCTTACTGCACATGTTTGTTTTTAATTGTCATCGCTTGGTTATACAAACTGCTGTCCTGGACACTAGACACTGTAGCTAACAGGTCCGGGACCAATCTGCTTTTTGCATCAGTTTGATTGGTCTATCACCACATTAGCCTGCTTTTTCGGATCAGAACCATCGGTCATGTTCGGTGTTATCACCTGTCAATAGCGACCATTGCACCTAGATAGTTAACCCAATCGTTACCCTGCCCTGGCGGGGTCACAGTGGTTGCTATAGGCAAGGTTTAACAGCCCAAGTGTTCTGACAGCACTCATGAGACAAATAATCAATATGTAAACGCAGTAGCAGTAGTAGTAGCAGCAGCAAGTAAAAGAAAAAAAGGTTGTTTTTTTATGCTTTTTTACAAATTTTACAAACAAAAAAAAAAAAAAAAAAAAAATGTACACATACTGAATATTCCCATGTTAGGAACAACTCGAACTATAAAACTGTCACAAAAAAAAAAAAAAAAAAAAAAGGACAAATGTACAGTACAGACCAAAAGTTTGGACATACCTTCTCATTTAAGGATTTGTCTGTATTTTCATGACTATGAAAATTGTACATTCACACTGAAGGCATCAAAACTATGAATTAACACATGTGGAATTATATACTTAACAAAAAAGTGTGAAACAACTGAAAATATGTCTTATATTCTAGGTTCTTCAAAGTAGCCACCTTTTGCTTTGATGACTGCTTTGCACACTCTTGGCATTCTCTTGATGAGCTTCAAGAGGTAGTCACCGGAAATGGTTTTCACTTCATAGGTGTGCCCTGTCAGGATTAATAAGTGGGATTTCTTGCCTTATAAATGGGGTTGGGACCATCAGTTGTGTTGTGCAGAAGTCAGGTGGATACACAGCTAATACTCCTACTGAATAGACTGCTAGAATTTGTATTATGGCAAGAAAAAAGAAGTAAAGAAAAACTAGGGGCCATCATTACTTTAAGAAATGAAGGTCAGTCAGTGGGAAAAATTGGGAAAACTTTGAAAGTGTCCCAAAGTGCAGCTGCAAAAACCATCAAGCGCTACAAAGAAACTGGCTCACATGAGGACCTCCCCAGGAAAGGAAGACCAAGAGTCACCTCTGCTTCTGAGGATAAGTTTATCCGAGTCACCAGCCTCAGAAATCGCAGGTTAACAGCAGCTCAGATTAGAGACCAGGTCAATGCCACACAGAGTTCTAGCAGCAGACACACCTCTTCAACAACTGTTAAGAGGAGACTTTGTGCAGCAGGCCTTCATGGTAAAATAGCTGCTAGGAAACCACAGCTAAGGACAGGCAACAAGCAGAAGAGACGTGTTTGGGCTAAAGAACACAAGGAATGGACATTAGACCAGTGGAAATCTCTGCTTTGGTCTGATGAGTCCAAATTTGAGATCTTTGGTTCCAACCACCGTGTCTTTGTGCGACGCAGAAAAGGTGAACGGATGGACTCTACATGCCTGGTTCCCACCATGAAGCATGGAAGAGGAGGTGTGATGCTGTGGGGGTGCTTTGCTGGTGACACTGTTGGGGATTTATTCAAAATTGAAGGCATACTGAACCAGCATGGCTACCACAGCATCTTGCAGCGGCATGCTATTCCATCCGGTTTGCGTTTAGTTGGACCATCATTTATTTTTCAACAGGACAATGACCCCAAACACACCTCCAGGCTGTGTAAGCGCTATTTGACCAAGAAGAAGAGTGATGGGGTGCTACGCCAGATGACCTGGCCTCCACAGTCACCAGACCTGAACCCAATCGAGAAGGTTTTATTTTAGACTGCTTAGACATATGTTAAAGTCACATACAGTAGCAATATAGGGAGGGAAATAAGGGTGTGTCATGTGGATTCCTGGAAACATCATTACCGGTAAGACTAATTCCGGTTTTCCAGTATGTCCCCATGACAGCACCATAGGAGTATACCCAAGAACTCATAGCTTAGGGTGTGATAACTGCCTGAAGTACCTTCCTACCAAATGCAGATGTCTGTTGTGAGAGAACATCTAGCTTGTAGTGTTCGCAGAAAGTAGTATGTCCTGACCATGTGGCTGTGGTACATATCTGTTCAATGGTAGCCCCTGCTCTAGATGCCCATGAGGTGGAAACTGCTCTGGTAGAATGGGCTTTGATAATTTCAGGGGGAGGCTGTCCTGAAAGATACACTAGATTGATCATGGATGTCACCCATCTAGCTAAGGATGGTTTTGAAGCTTTCCTGCCTCTATTTTTTCCCCCAAAAAGTATAAAAAGATTAGAGTCTAATCTCCAGTTCAGAGTGGCTTCCAAATAGGCCAACACTGCGCTGTGGACATCGAGACAGTGGAACTCTACCTCCCTTGGATTCCTAGGGTTTTCGCAGAATGATGGGAGAACCACTTCTTGGTTTAAGGTCATCAATGACACCACCTTCGGGGAGAAACTTGGATCCAGCTTGAGAATGATGCAATCATCCCGAATCTGCATACATGGCTCCACAACAGATAGAGCCTGGATTTCACCCAACCGTTTAGCCGTGGTGATTGCTACCAAGAAGACTGTTTTGAGAGTAAAGTTCTTTATTTCTAACTCATTAACTGGGCCGAAGGCAGGTTTGCAATGGACTCTCAGGACAAGATTCAAATCCCACGGAGGGGAAGAAATTCTCTGGGTAGGCCTAAGTCTCTGGATTGCCTTGACAAATCTGATTATCCAGGGATGCGAGGACAATGATGTGTCGAAGAAAGCACCTGTAACATCCCTGGCGGAGTGCTTGCATGGTGCACCACCTCCCACCATGCAAGACCGCAATTTTACCTGTCAGTCCATGCTGCACTCTTTGCTCCAGTACCTGCTCTGTCCATGTCTCTTGTCTGATTGCTTAGGGCGTCGGCGCGGCTTTCTGCTTGTTTCTTATAGCTACTGTGTGCACAGTCCTAATGCATCCCCAGCATATTGCTGTGAGTCACTGGATACTTAAACCCCCTCCACCCAGTAGGAGGTGCCTGAGCAACACTTTCACTCAATTTGTCTTTTGCAACTGAGTTGCCAGGTCCTGTCCTGTATCTAGTCTGTTTCCGCCACCCTGGGGGCTGAGTTCCTAGGCTCTTTCCTGTATCGTGTTCCCGGTTCAGTTCCTGTCTGAACAGTGTCCTAGCCCGTTACTTGTTTCTCTCTATGTCCGTACCTTCCCTTTTCCTGCAGTGTCTGAACCTGCACCTAACTCCAACTCATCTCTGTACTTCTGTTTGTGAGTTTTGTGACCACTCGCTACTTCATTGTAATAAGTACCTTGTGTGTATCTGGTTCTGCTTGTCCCCTTTCCCTGCCTCCGTATCTAACTCCTGTGTTGTAACCATCTTCCTGTATTTTCCAGTCTGTTCCATGTGAACAGAGCCCTGTCCTGTCTGCCTTCACCTTCTGCTCTGTTCCGCTCTGCTTGCTCACCGCACCTGCGGTTTTGCTCCGCTCTGCTTGCTCACCGCACCTGCGGTTTTGCTCCGCTCTGCTTGCTCACCGCACCTGCGGTTTTGCGCCGCTCTGCTTGCTCACCGCACCTGCGGTTTTGCGCCGCTCTGCTTGCTCACCGCACCTGCGGTTTTGCGCCGCTCTGCTTGCTCACCGCACCTGCGGTTTTGCGCCGCTCTGCTTGCTCACCGCACCTGCGGTTTTGCGCCGCTCTGCTTGCTCACCGCACCTGCGGTTTTGCTCTGCTAGTCCACCGCACCTTTGGCTCTGTTCCTGTATCCCAATCTGTATTGGTCCCTATCCAGCCTGCGTTCATAATTGCCAGTATCTGCCTGTCAACATACCAGCCGTGCCTGCCAGTACCTACCTGCCTTCATACCAGCCGTGCCTGCTAAGTACCCACCAGCTGTCATACCAGCCATGCCTGCCAGTATCCACCTGTCTGCATACCAGCTAACCCGCCTGTTCCTGCATTCCCCGGTGTGGGTCAACAGCTGTGACTGGGGTCTGACCTGGAGTAGCACCTGGTCCCTCTGTTCGGTTCCTCCCTTGTTCACGGAGTCGACAGCCACCGTGCGACCTAGGTCGGATCGGGTTGATACTTAGTTACGCGCCTCCAGGCACTCCTCGGTTCATGGTACAGTGGGATCACTAATCACGCTCATGGCAGTCAGTCCGGGCGCGAGCGTAACAGCACCTAGTGCCGCAATCTGCACCTTCAAAGTACTCTGTCTAAGACATGCATCAAATCCCGCCTGCAAGAAATCAAGGATCACAGGGATGTCTGGCTGAGAGGTGTCTACCGCCATGTGGAACTGACAAAAGGTCCTCCAGACTTTTTTTTATATATGGCTTGGGTTACAGGTTTTCTACTAGCCTGCATAGTCTAGATCACTCTGGCAGATAAGCCTTTGTTTTTTAGGGTCTCCCCTTCAGAAGCCAGGCTGAGAGCAGGAGTTGTTTAAGATTCCGATGCAGTAGTGGACCTTGCATCAGAAGATCTTCCTGTAATGGAAAAATGATTGGGTCTTCCAACACAAGATGACGTAGAAGGGAGAACCAACTCCTCCTTGGCCAGAACGGGACAATTGCTATGACTGTCGCCCGATCTTCCTGAATTTTCCGCAGCATTCTCGGAATTAGAGGAGCAAGTGGGAAGGCATACATGTTAGGCCCCCTCCCCAATACTGTGAGAGAGCATCCACTGCCAGAGGATGATCTCCTGGGTCGAGAGAGAAGAAAGAGGTCGTCTTTGCATTCGTTCTGGATGCAAAAAGGTCTAGGTGCAGCTGACCCCACCTGATAGCCATTGTTGGAACACCTCTTCGTTCAGTTCCCATTCCGAAGCCTTCATCTGACGCCTGCTGAGGTAGTCTGCCTCCTGATTGTCGGATCCTCAAGGTGAACTGCTGAAATGGAGCTCACTATCTTCTCTATACCTAAGAATATCCTGTTGGCCAGGGACTGGAGAAGTGGATGTCTTGGTCCACCCTGATGTCTGATAAAAGAGACTGTCGTGATGTTGTCCGACAAGATTTTCACATGTCTGTCTCTCAAGACTGCCCGGCTTTTCTGTAGGGCTTCCAAATCGCTTGTAGTTCCCGAAAATTCGATGATAGGGTCTGAATCTCTGTGGACCATGTTCCTTGAAGATAAGAATCTCCCAATCGAGCTCCCCATCCTGAGAGACTTGCGTACGTGGTCACTAAAAGACAAGGTTCCAGAATCCACTGCACTCTCTTCTGTAGATTCTTCTGGTCGAGCCACCAGTGTAGAGAGTCCTGGGCGTCTCTGAACAAAGACATCTTCCTGTCTAAGTAATTCTGATGTCTGTCTGTCACTTCCAGGATGCATTTCTGTAGAGGCCTGGAATGGAACTGGCTCCATCTGACGCAGGTGATGCATGACGTCATGATTCCCAAAATACTCATTGCCTTTTGGATCGAAGGTTTCTTCTCTCTTGCAAAAGAACGAATCCTTAGTGGAATTGAGAGCATCATGTCCTCCGGGAGATAGGACATTCGCATTCGGGATTCGAGATATACTCCCAGGAAGATGCGTGAAGTACTTGGGACAAGATTGGATTTTTCTTTGTTCACAATCAAACCCAGGTTGGTGTATGTCTGTAGGACAAATTCCAGATGTTGCGTCATACCTAGTGGGGATCCTGCCACCAACAGGAAGTCGTCCAAGTACGGAATGATGGTAATATCCCTGAGTCGGATATAGGCCACCACCTCTGCCATGAGCTTCGTAAAGATTCTGGGAGCAGATGACAGGCTGAAGGGAAGACATCGGAACTGGTAGTGTAGAATCTGATTGCCTGAAGGTAGCGCAAACCTCAGATATTGCTAACTTGAGGAATGTATCGGCAGGTGGTAGTAAGCATCCCTGAGGTCCAGGGTGCACATTACCACATCCGCATCTATTAGAAGAATGGCTGATCTTACTGATTCCATGAGGAATTTTTTGTAGCAGACCCATCGGTTTAGGGGTCTCAGATTGATAATTGTACAGAATTCCCCTGACGGTTTCTTTACTGAAAACAGAGAGGGGTAATGGCCGAGATGTTGGTCGTGTTCTGGAACAATAACCCTCTGTTGTAGAAGCTTCTCTATGTCTGCCCGTAGACGGGAAAGAAAGGTAGGGGAACCCTCTGATAGAGGGGATAGAGGTTTTCTTGACCACCTTGGCCACTGGGGCATCAATCTTAGGAATAGTGTCTCACACATTGGTGTCTTCTGGGTCAAAAGATAGTCGAGCGCGGAAGTCTCGTGGAATAGTGATTCTCTTCTCCGCATCCTCCAATTCCTCCAGTATCATGTCCTTCACATGAGCATTAACCGAGAAAACCATGGATCTCTGGGTTCTAAGACCACCAAACATCTCATCCTGAATGTTACTGCTGTTTTCCGTCTCTTCTACCTGCATCATGTTTCGGACGGCTAGTAGAAGAATAGCCATACCATCTGAGTGGAACATATATTTTTTTCGTTCCCCACCCAGAGGTCGACTAATGGTCTAACTGTTTTCAGAGTCGCCAGATGGGTCGATTTCACCCTCAGAAGATGGTGCTATATCTTCTCTGGGTCTTTTGGGTCCCTGGACATCCTGGACCCCTGAACCTGGGGGCTGCAGAGACGTAAGACAACCCCTGGCAAAAATTATGGAATCACCGGGCTCGGAGGATGTTCATTCAGTTGTTTAACGTTGTTGAAAAAAAAGCAGATCACAGACATGGCATAAAACTAAAGTAATTTCAATTGCCAACTTTAGGGCTTTAAGAAACACTAAAAGAAATCAAGATAACAAATGTGGTACTCAGTAAGGGTAATTTTTTTCAGACCAAGCAGAGGGAAAAATTATGGAATCATGAAAAACAAACACAAAAGAACACTCCAATACATCGCTAGTATTTTGTTGCACCACCTCTGGCTTTAATAACAGCTTGCAGTCTCTGAGGCATGGACTTAATGAGTGACAAACAGTACTCTTCATCAATCTTTCTCCAACTTTCTCTGATTGCTGTTGCCAGATCAGCTTTGCAGGTTGGAGCCTTGCCATGGACTATTTTCTTCAACTTCTACCAAAGATTTTCAATTGGATTGAGATCCGGACTATTTGCAGGCCATGACATTGACCTTATATGTCTTCTTTCAAGGAATGTTTTCACAGTTTTTGCTCTATTGGAGGACGCATTATCATCTTGAAAAATGATGCCATCATCCCCAAACATCCTTTCAATTGCTGGGATAAGAAAACTGTCCAAAATATCAATGTAAACTTGGGCATTTATTGAAGATGTAGTGACAGCCATCTCCCCAGTGCCTTTACCTGACATGCAGCCCCATATCATCAATGACTGTGGAAATTTGCATGTTCTCTTCATGCAGTCATCTTTATAAATCTCATTGGAACGGCACTAAACAAAAAGATCCAGCATCATCACCTTGCCCAATGCAGATTCGTGATTCATCACTGAATATGACTTTCATCCAGTCATCCACAGTCCACGATTGCTTTTCCTTAGCCCATTGTAACCTTGTTTTTTCTGTTTAGGAGTTAATGATGGCTTTTGTTTAGCTTTTCTGTATGTAAATCCCATTTCCTTTAGGCGGTTTCTTACAGTTCGGTCACAGACATTGACTCCAGTTTCCTCCCATTTCTTCCTCATTTGTTTTGTTGTGCATTTCCTGTTTTGGAGACATATTGCTTTAAGTTTCCGGTCTTGACGCTTTGATGTCTTCCTTGGTCTACCAGTATGTTTGCTTTTAACAACCTTCCCATGCTGTTTGTATTTGGTCCAGATTTTAGACACAGCTGACTGTGAACAACCAACATCTTTTGCAACATTGCATGATGATTTACCTTCTTTTAAGAGTTTGATAATCCTCTTCTTTGTTTCAATTGACATCGCTTGTGTTGGAGCCATGATTCATGTCAGTCCACTTGGTGCAACAGCTCTCCAAGGTGTGATCACTCCTTTTTAGATGCAGACTAACGAGCAGATCTAATTTGATTCAGGTGTTAGTTTTGGAAATGAAAATTTACAGGGTGATTCCATAATTTTTTCCCTTTGCTTGGTCTGAAAAAAATGACCCTTACTGAGTACCACATTTTTTATCTTGATTTCTTTTAGTGTTTCTTAAAGCCCTAAAGTTGCCATTTGAAATGACTTTAGTTTTGTGCCACGTCTGTGATCTGCTTTTTTTCAACAACATTAAACAACTGAATGAACATCCTCCAAGCCCGGTGATTCCATAATTTTTGCCAGCGGTGGTAGAAGCCTGAACTTCTTCTTTGATTATACTACGCATCTCATTTAATAAAGGCCCATGCTCCTCCTTTAGCATGGAGGCTCTACATTCAGCACATAGACGTTTTGTATATGAGTCAGGAAGTCTGATGTTACAATCCAGGCACCTCTTGGATTTTACTGTGGCCTTTTTCCCTGCATCCTTCTTTTTCTTAGAAGGAGGTGGTAACTGCACAGAAATATCCTATAAAAAATATGGAGGGCCTGGTAAGAGCAAGTTCCATTAACCATATGAAAGGTAATGGTACACTTACATGACTGTGGGGCGATCCAGGGAGGGTATCAGGGTGTGACATATCTGCCATTGTACTGCCAAAGCTGTAGGCCTGCCTTTGATGCCCCAAAGCCCCCCTTCTTATACCTTACCTGTCATTTTCTCCTGCTCCCTGGCGTCTGGTCGAACTGCGTTTTGAATTTCCTGCGCAACCGCAAGTCGTCATCTCCAAACTTCCGGTTTCAACGCCGGACGGTCCTGAAGCCGGACACGCCCAGAGCAGGACGCTGAGAGCCCCAGCGATGGGGAAGCGGCTGAGGGACTCCTGACAGGGAGCGTTGGCCCAGGACTTGCTTGGCGGCGGGAAGGAGAGAGCCACAGCCCCCCCCGATCCCCCAGGGTCCCTGCGAGGTAAGGCTAATTTCGCACCAGTGCTCCCTGCACCAGCGCTCCCTGCACCAGTGCTCCTCCTGTACTCCCTGTCCTGTGTAGGGACAGGAAAACCACTTAGGAGGTTAGGGGTGGGAGAGCTTTTAACCTCTTGTGCATCCTGTCCCTACAGAGGATATGGGATTACTCCTCCTATGGTGCTGTCATGGAGACGTACTGGAAAAATGAAATGAAAAGAGATATATAAAAAAAAAATAATAATTCATAAGTAACCCCAAAAATAAAGTCATCTTATCACTTATACCACAGGTTGAATGGCAAAATAAAAACAATTCCTGAACTGCTGTTTATTTGTTCATTCTGCCTCCCAAAAATCAGTATAAGGTCAGAGGCAATCTACATTTTTGTGCATGCCTAAAAAGATGTGACACCACCAGAACAGAGGCCAGACGGAGTCCAAATGGACTCCATCAGCTTCATTGTGAGTGGTTCTGTTGGGGGTTTGCTCTGAAACACGTTTTTTGAGGATTTTGAACCAAGCCCTATACTGAAAGTGATAAAAAGGTGTTATGCACCCCAAAATGTTACCAATAAAAACTTCAAATCAACCCACAAAAATAAGTCCCCACTAAGGTCCAAGATTTGTCAATGGAAAATAGGGAATTTCCACATTACTGGTAACACAAAGGCTCTGGATTACGGACATGGCACCCAAAAACCAAACCAGTAGAATCTGCACTCCCAAATCCATATGCCTCTCTCCCTGCTGAGCCACACAGTGTGCCTAAACTGCAACTAGAGTCCACAATATGGCATTACTGTAAAATCCACTTAATGTCTCCAAAAGCACAAGCTGGGCACAATGTATATGCACGAAATTGGCATACTTGTAATTTTCAGTCTGCAACATCCAGTCCATGCTTGTTTTCTGGAAAATAGCCGTGAATCCAAAAAGATACTGCAGCCACAGACCAGGTAATTGAGGTGTGTAATTTCCAAAATGCGGTCACTGAGTTTTTTTTCTGCTGTTTTAGTATGTCGTGGGCTCAGCAAATGGCGCATGCAATCTATTCCAGCCGAATCTGCTCTCCAAAAGTCAAATGGCGCTCTTTCCCTTTGAGCCCTGCCAAGTGGCCAAATAGTAGTTTTCAACCACATATGCGGTATCACTGCATTCTGGAGAAATTGCGTAACAAATTCTGGGGGTCTATTTTTACCTTTACCTCCTTGTTTGGGGATTTTCCATTAAATAAGTCCCTCAAAGTCACTTAATATGTCATAGGATTTATAAGCTTTCTTGAAAAAATGTAAATTTGCTACTGAACCTTTAATCCTTCTAATATCCTAACAAAATAAAAGATTGCTGGAAAAATGATGCTGACGTAACGTAGACACATGGGAAATGTTATTTAATAACCCTTTTGTTTGGTATTACTATCTACCTAAGGGCAGGTGCAGATGAGCATATTTTTTGTCATCCGAAAAAATTGAATCAATTATGCTACTCACACTCTGATCATAGTGTGATCATAC
The DNA here is from genome assembly GCF_046119375.1 of Phyllobates terribilis. NCBI lineage: Eukaryota > Metazoa > Chordata > Amphibia > Anura > Dendrobatidae > Phyllobates > Phyllobates terribilis. The sequence continues at coordinate 2,518,912 of NW_027362942.1, read as the reverse complement.
TGTGATCCGATTTTCTCAGATGTTATGAAGTTAGAGAATTTTTTTCTCTGTATACTCCATTGTGTCAGTCTGTGGAAATCAGACTGCACTCAGGTGTCATCTGAGTGCAGTCTGATGGTTTTCATGGACTCGCTTGCATGGCCAAGTGCTATCCAAATATTAGATCAAACTCGGGCATGCAGCGAGTTTTTCCTCAGACCTGCTTGGTCCGAGAAAAAAAAAAAAATCGGACATGTGCATGGCCCCAGAGACTAACATTGGTCTGAGTGCAAGCCGATGTTTTGTCGGGCTGCACTCAGACTGATAATACGTTCATCTACACAAGTCCTTAAGGGCATAAAACTTCAGTTTGAAAATTGCTAATTTTTCTACATTTTAACCAATTTTTGGATAATTTCATAAATGCAAATTGAATTTACCACAAACTTAAATAACCATGGTGTCACGAAAAAAACAAACAAACATTCTCAGCATCACTGGAATATGTAGAAACATTTCAGAGTTACTGTCACATTAAATGACAGATCAGAATTGAAAATTGTACTGCAGACTCATCAAAACACACGACAAACCACTTGAGGGTTAAATACCTGGTGTTAGCGACAGACGAAGGCTGAAAATCACAGATGGGTTTAGGATAGTACTACTTTAATAGTTTGGAATATGGGACTAAACGTATAGTAAAACTATACTATATGGATAGAAATTTCCCTATGAATGACAAGTATGATCACAACAGAACCGCTTCTTACCCAATGACGTGAGGAGCTGACGATTCTCCATCATTACATGTTTGTAAAGATTAGTATGTTCCTCTAAATACTGCCATACCTGGAAGAATAAGCATACAGTTATTCTCTCCCCAAACAAACATGCCTTCGTGTTTGTCTATGCTCTACCAAAAGTCCAAGAAAGTAGAGGATTTTGTGACAAAACTTAGCATTTATTTAATCAGTCCATAAAAAAAAAAAAATCCAGAAGAATAAAGCAAACTGCTTGTGTTTTATTCTTGTCCACTTTTAGCTTCACAAAGGCCATTTTATCCAAAACGTTGGGATGTGTTTTTAATGGATGGATTTATAGAAAGCTATGTTTTTTTTTAGCAAATCCTCTGGTGCCTTGGACGTCTGGGGATACATATTATTTCAGCTATGTGGAAAACCTGAGCCCATTCTTCACAGGGATCCACACTGGCCTTGACTTTCCTATACATTTGACATACAATGTCCAGTATTCCCAGCAGCGCTCACCTCTCCAGTCAGTAGATGAATGATCTTGTTGGCGAGTGCCAGGATCTTCTTGCCATTGGTTCGACCTTGCGTCAGTGAATGAGGTGAAGGCTCCACGATGGGGCTCTGGGTCTCATTTAACCCTTCTGAACTATATGAACTTAATGTGTCTTGTTCTCTAGACGTCTTCTTTACAACTGTATAATCCTATAAGGAGATGGTGATGAATACTGAACCACATGTCACTCCATGTCAAGCTTTTAGCATAATCAGATGACTTTTTTCTTAGAAAATACTACTACATATAATATTTTAATTTTAACCGAGGGGGGGAAGGGTCAGACATACAAACATATATATAACGTATTTTTTGGACCATAAGATGCACCCAAAATTTTGGGGTGGAAAATAGGAAAAGATATATTTTTTATAATATGGGGGTCCATCTTATAGTCTGAATAGGTATCTTACCTGGGGGGAGGGTGAAGCAGGGGTCACAGGAGGCAGGGTCCATCAGGAAGCCAGCAGAAGTGAAGGAATGCTGCGGACCCTGGATGCGAGAATCCGGTGAAGCAGGATTGCAGGGCCCTCCGTTCTCTCCCTCAGGAACCCGGCGGCTGCAGCAGAAGACGTGAGATGCTGCAGGGCCGGTGCCTGGCGCCTGATGCTGGGGGCCTAACGCCTGGGGCCGTTGTCTTGCTGTGAGCAGCGTGGCAGAGCGGCTTCCGGTGCCCATGGCCATCTTTCTGAAGCTGTGATCTACAGGAAAATGTCCACCAGAAAGCCCCTCACGCAGCCCTGCCTCACAGCCAGACACCGGCCCCTATACCTGGCCAGGCCCCAGCCAGATACCCGCCCACCTCACCTCTTCTTCTGCTGCCACCTTCTTGATTGGGGGAGGGAATGGAGGGCCCTGCGATCTCGCTCCACCACCACCGGTAAGTTACGTTCGGACCATATGATGCACTCCCCATTTTCCTCCCAAATTTGGGGGGAAAAAAGTGCATCTTATGGTCCGAAAAATACGGTATGTTTTTTTTTTTTTTCTTTCATCAGTGTGTCATCTGTTTTCCTAGTTTTTGAACAAACAGATAGAGGATCTCAATCTTGTCCTAGCGGTCATCCAACTAGGATGACATCAGTGTGATGTCTTAGTCTTCTAGAGACCTATAACATTTAATGGGCAACCTCAATCCGTGGCTTGGCTCAAAAATGGACAAGTCTGTTTTTCTTTTTTTGCTAACACTTGATCTGCTTGAAATGGTCATATGAACAGTCCTCTAGGAATATATTTTTTGGGTACGTGTTCTGTGAACACATACATGATAGGCTATGTGCCCACAATGCAGAAATGCTCCGGATTTTTCCTGAGCGTTTCTGCATCTCCCTGGCAGAAAAAACGCATGCGGATTGTGCATGCGGATTGTACATGCGGATTGTACATGCGTTTTCCTGCCAGGGACATGCGGAAGTGAAGCGTTCTTCCCATGCATTTCCGCATGCGGGTTGTCAAGCGCTTTCCAAGTGATTTTAGCATCACTTGGAAAGTGCTTGTCAACTTAGTCACATTATATAAATCCATGTAACCGGCATGGATTTACAGTTATATGAAAAAGTTTGGGCACCCCTATTAATCTTAAGCTTAATGTTTTCGCAACAGCTATTTCAGTTTGATATATGTAATAACTGTTGGACACAGTAATGTTTCTGCCTTGAAATGAGGTTTATTGTACTAACAGAAAATGTGCAATCTGCATTCAAACAAAATTTGACAGGTGCATAAGTATGGGCACCTCACCTGAAAAGTGACATTAATATTTAGTAGATCCTCCTTTTGCAAAAATAACAGCCTCTAGTCGCTTCCTGGATCCTGGATGAAGGTATTTTTGACCATTCCTCTTTACAAAACAATTCCAGTTCAGTTAAGTTTGATGGTCGCCGAACATGGACAGCCCTCTTCAAATGATCCCACAGATGTTCAATGATATTCAGGTCTGGGGACTGGGATGGCCATTCCAGAACATTGTAATTGTTCCCCTGCATGAATGCCTGAGTAGATTTGGAGCGGTGTTTTGGATCATTGTCTTGCTAAAAGATCCATCCCCTGCGTAACTTCAACTTGATCACTGATTCTTGAACATTATTGTCAAGAATCTGCTGATACTGAGTGGAATCCATGCGTCCCTCAACTTTAACAAGATTCCCGGTGCCGGCATTGGCCACACAGCCCCAAAGCATGATGGAACCTCCACCAAATTTTACTGTGGGTAGCAAGTGTTTTTCTTGGAATGCTGTGTTTTTTTGCCGCCATGCATAACGCCTTTTTGTATGACCAAACAACTCAATCTTGGTTTCATCAGTCCACAGGACCTTCTTCCAAAAAGAAATTGGCTTCTCCAAATGTGCTTTTGCATACCTCAGCCGACTCTATTTGTGGCGTGCTTGCAGAAACGGCTTCTTTCCCATCACTCTCCCATACAGCTTCTCCTTGAGCAAAGTGCGTTGTATAGTTGACCGATGCACAGTGACATAATCTGCAGCAAGTTGATGCTGCAGCTCTCTGGAGGTAGTCTGAGGATTGTCCTAGACTGATCTCACCATTCTTCTTCTCTGCCTTTCTGATGTTTTTCTTGGCCTGCCACTTCTGGCCTTAACAAGAACTGTCCCTGTGTTCTTCCATTTCCTTACTATGTTCCTCACAGTGGAAACTGACAAGTTAAATCTCTGAGACAGCTTTTTGTATCCTTCCCCTGAACAACTATGTTGAATAATATTTGTTTTCAGATCATTTGACAGTTGTTTTGAGGAGCCCATGATGCCACTCTTCAGAGGAGATTCAAACAGGAGAACAACTTGCAAGTGGCCACTTTAAGTAGCTTTTCTCATGATTGCATACACCTGGCTATGAAGTTCAAAGCTCAATGAGGTTACAAAACCAAAAAAAAGTGCTTTAGTAAGTCAGTAAAAAGTAGGTAGGAGTATTTAAAACAAGAAAATGATAAGAGTGCCCATACTTATGCACCTGTCAAATTTTGTTTGAATGCAGATTGCACATTTTCTGTTAGTACAATAAACCTCATTTCAAGGCAGAAACATTACTGTGTCCAACAGTTATTACATATATCAAACTGAAATAGCTGTTGCAAAAACACCAATTTTTATAAAACATTAAGCTTAAGATTAATAGGGGTGCCCAAACTTTTTCATATAACTGTATATAGTGTGACCCCAAAGAATGGTTAAAAATAAATCTATACTTACCTTCCGATGGCCCCCGGAGTCTTGCTTCGCTCTGTCCTGGCTGCCGGCAGATAGCGGTACACTGAAGGACCAGCCGACGTCAGCATCGCGTAACCCGTCACATGACTATGACGTCAGCGCAGGTCCTTCAGTCCACCGCAATTTGCCGGCATGGGAGGATGAGCGCAGAGGGGGCCGTCAAAAGGTAAATGTTTTATTCTTTTTTTTTTTTTTTTTTTTTTTACAGGTACTATGGTACCCAGGTCTGGAGGAGAGTCTCCTGTCCTCCACACCCAGGTACCATCCGCACACTGGAAAACATGGAATGCGCATCTACATATACAGCGATGCGTAATCCAATGCTTTCCAATGCAAGTCAATGGCGGCGAAAACGCAGCACTTCCGCAAAATAATTGGTAGTGCTGCGTTTTTTTCCGCAATGATAATCCGCAGCGGAAATTTCCGCAGCATGTGCACAGCACATGCGGATTATCATTGGGGAACATGGCAGGCCTTCTAGCATGCGTTTTTTAAGTGTTTCTGCAGCGTTATCTGCCGCTGCGGAAATGCTTAAAAAACGCATCATGGCCACACAGCCATACACATACACCTAAATGTAGGGCTTCACCATAGGTAAAATCTGCATAGAGCCAAGGTGACAGCACAATCTTTTCCCAGTCTTACCAACACCAGGTCAGATTACCAATGCACTAGCAGGATGCAGCAGGCCCCCATGATAAAGGCGGGGGCAGCACATGTGCAAAATACTGATGCAACAGCCGCTCACTAACCTATCAATTCATGGAGGGGGTGGCTGTGTAGTATTATACATGCACACCGATGGGGCTTGTAAAGTGCGCCAGTACTATTAGATCAGGTGGGCTGCCCATCACTATATACGTGCACCACACAAGACTTTTTTGTTGGTTGGGTGAATAGGAGCATGTGTCTTGTGAGGTGCATGTATACAGTGCAGGGCAGTCCGCCTGATCTAATAGTATGGGCGTCAGCAATAGGCTGTAAGCCAGACACTGTGCATCACACGTATCTGTGTGACTGGCGTCCCATGCAAGACCCATCTGTGTGCATGTATACTACACAGCCACCCCTTCCATGAATTGGTAGGTTAGTGAGTGGCTGTTGCATCAGTATTTTGCACATGTGCTGTATCCTGCTAGTGCATTGGTAATCTGACCTGGTGTTGGCAAGGCTGGTTTCTGTGATATTTTTTGAATTTTTTGTCCCTTTCTGTTGGACAATCTTTCCCACATACTCTCCACCTTACTTCCTTAACCTATTCATTTACTCACTGACAAGATTGTACCCCCTCCAGCCTCAGAGTGCACTTATCTTACTCGCAGCTCTGCTGCTACCCAGAAGCTTTTTCAGTCACAGCCTGATGGCCCTGAAATAGTTCATTGCTTGCAGGCTGTGGGTATTGGTACTTTGGTTGGCCAGGGTCCTCCTTTTGTACCTGCTGTACTTAGCTACCCTGGGTTCTAAAAACACCACACCATAAAAATATTCTAGCAGTTCTTTATTAAATGGTGATATGGGGTTTTACACAAAAAAAATAATTTTATGACCTATAATAGAACTTGCTATATGGTTGGGGCTATAGCCATTCAAACCCCCACCAACCTCAAGCACGTAATACCTTCAGTCCTAGCTATCCAAAACTGTTGAAAAACTACTGGCAGCAATAGTCTTAGTTTTCCAAATGACTATGCTAAAAATATTGCCTCACCTCACCAGTTAGCATGTAAATGATCTCCAGGGTAAGATTTAAGACTTCAGTCATCTGACTTCTGTTAGGATCCATCCTTAAGAACTCCTTAATTCAGAAGACCAATCTAGGACACATGTATTGCTCTAAAAGAAGCTTTCAAGTAGAAATTACGAACATTTAGAAAATAGGAATGCCAACAATGATAAGTATTATATCTGACCTTATGTGGGTGACAGAATGGCTTTGACGTATGTAGCTTGTATTAGGGCTCATTCACAGGTCAGTGATCTTTATCAAACACAAAAATTGATCCGAGTTTCATCAGTGTTTTTGATCAGTGTCGTCAGAGTTTGGTCAGTGTTTTGTCAGATTTTTATCAGTTTTTCTCTGATAAAAAATAAAAATTGATGCTTCAATCAAACAGTCTGTAAAAAAAAAGACAGTACATGGTTGGCATCTGAGTGATGTCCAGTTTCATGGACCCATAGACGTGAATTGATGAGTTTGACCTAAGACTCAAATCAAAAACGGACATGTCTCTGTGATTTTGTGCGGCCCACTCGTTCCACAAAAATACACAGACATGTAAACAGCTCCACAGACTATAATGAGCACAAGTTCTATCTGTGAAACACACATTTATGAGAAAAACTGATGTCTGAATGAGCCCTTATAAGTGAGCAGCAAAGAACCAACCCCAATATATTATTATACAGCTGGTTGTATCTCCCATATGTGTACTATACAGTATGTACCAATGAATTCAGTGTATAGAATGAGTGCTATATATGACAGTATAATAACAGCTCCAATATGTATGTGTATTACACAGTGTGCAGATGAAGGTATAACAGACTTCAGTGTATATAATGAGCATTATATATGACGGTATAATAACCACACCAATGTGTGTGTGTGTACTATACAGTATGTGCCGATGAAATTATAACGGCAGGGAAGAAAGGTAGCCAGCACAGATTCCAGAGAGATGGATTAAAACTTGAATTTTATTTAAACAAGATTAAAATAGTCTATATTTAAAAAAGAGCGCTATGATTAGCATGCTGACGCGTTTCAAACTGTGTGTTCTTATTCATGAAGTATGAATAAGAACACAGTTTGAAACGCGTCAGAAATTATGCTACTCATATCTAAGTACACTCTTGGCATTCTCTTGATGAGCTTCAAGAGGTAGTCACCGGAAATGGTTGTCACTTCACAGGTGTGCCCTGTCAGGTTTAATAAGTGGGATTTCTTGCCTTATAAATGGGGCTGGGACCATCAGTAGTGTTGTGCAGAAGTCTGGTGGATACACAGCTGATAGTCCTACTGCTGCTTTTTTCTTGCCATAATACACATTCTAAGTAAAGAAAAACGAGTGGCCATCATTACTTTAAGAAATGAAGGTCAGTCAGTGCGAAAAATTGGGAAAACTTTGAAAGTGTCCTCAAGTGCAGTTGCAAAAATCATCAAGGGCTACAAAGAAACTGGCTCACATGAGGACTGCCCCAGGAAAAGAAGACCAAGAGTCACCTCTGCTTCTGAGGATAAGTTTATCCGAGTCACCAGCCTCAGAAATCACAGGTTAACAGCAGCTCAGATTAGACACCAGGTCAATGCCACACAGAGTTCTAGCAGCAGACACATCTCTATATCAACTGTTAAGAGGAGACTTTGTGCAGCAGGCCTTCATGGTAAAATAGATGCTAGGAAACCACTACTAAGGACAGGCAACAAGCAGAATAGACTTGTTTGGGCTAAAGAACACAAGGAATGGACATTAGACCAGTGGAAATCTGTGCTTTGGTCTGATGAGTCCAAATTTGAGATCTTTGGTTCCAACCACTGTGTCTTTGTGCGACGCAGAAAAGGTGAACGGGTGGACTCTACTTACCTGGTTCCCACCGTGAAGCATGGAGGAGGAGGTGCGATGGTGTGGGGGTGCTTTGCTGGTGACACTGTTGGGGATTTATTCAAAATTGAAGGCATACTGAACCAGCATGGCTACCACAGCATCTTGCAGCGGCATACTATTCCATCCGGTTTGCGTTCTTGGACCATCATTTATTTTTCAACAGGACAATGACCCCAAACACACCTCCAGGCTGTGTAAGTGCTATTTGACCAAGAAGGAGAGTGATGGGGTGCTACGCCAGATGACCTGGCCTCCACAGTCACCAGACCTGAACCCAATCGAGATGGTTTGGGGTGAGCTGGACCGCAGAGTGAAGGCAAAAGGGCCAACAAGTGCTAACCATCTCTGGGAACTCCCTCAAGATAGTCACCGGAAATGGTCTTCCAACAACCTCTTGAAGCTCATCAAGAGAATGCCAAGAGTGTGCAAAGCAGTCATCAAAGTAAAAGGTGGCTACTTTGAAGAACCTAGAATATAAGACAAATTTTCAGTTGTTTCACACTTTTTTGTTAAGTATATAATTCCACATGTGTTAATTCATAGTTTTGATGCCTTCAATGTAAATGTACAATTTTCAAAGTCATAAAAATACAGAAAAATCTTTAAATGAGAAGGTGTTTCCAAACTTTTGGTCTGTACTAATTATATATATACACACATACACACACTCTGCTCAAAAAAATAAAGGGAACACTCAATTAACACATCCTAGATCTGAATGAATTAAATATTCTCATTGAATACTTTGTTCTGCTGCACAAAGTTGATGTGCTGACAATAAAATCACACAAAAATCATCAATAGAAATCAAATTTATTAACCAATGGAGGCCTGGATTTGGAGTCACCCCCAAAATTAAAGTTGAAAAAACACACTACAGCATGATCCAACTTTGTTGTAATGTCCTTAAAACAAGTCAAAATGAGGCTCAGTATTGTGTGTGGCCTCCACGTGCCTGTATGACCTCCCTACAACGCCTGGGCATGCTCCTGATGAGGTTGCGGATGGTCTCCTGTGGGATCTCCTCCCAGACCTGGACTAAAGCATCCGCCAACTCCTGGACAGTCAGTCTGTGGCGCAACGTGACGTTGGTGGATGGAGCGAGCACATGATGTCCCAGATGTGCTCAATCGAATTCAGGTCTGGGGAACGGGCGGGCCAGTTCATAGCTTCAATGCCTTCATCTTGCAGGAACTGCTGACACTCCAGCCACATGAGGTCTGGCATTGTCCTGCATTAAGAGGAACCCAGGGCCAACCGCACCAGCATATGGTCTCACAAGGGTCTGAGGATCTCATCTCGGTACCTAATGGCAGTCAGGCTACCTCTGGCGAGCACATGGAAGGCTGTGTGACCCTCCAAAGAAATGCAGCCCCACACCATTACTGACCCACTGCCAAACCGGTCATGCTGAAGGATGTTGCAGGCAGCAGATCGCTCTCCATGGTGTCTCCAGACTCTGTCACGTCTGTCACATGTGCTCAGTGTAAACCTGCTTTCATCTGTGAAGAGCACAGGGTGCCAGTGGCGACTTTGCCAATCCTGGTGTTCTGTGGCAAATGCCAAGCGTCCTGCACGGTGTTGGGCTGTGAACACAACCCCCATCTGTGGACGTCAGGCCCTCATACCACCCTCATGGAGTCGGTTTCTAACCGTTTGTGCAGACACATGCATATTTGTGTGAAATCCTATTAACCGGCCACAAGATATATGGTCCACAATCCCTATAAAACTAACAAAACCAACAAAAAGTTCATTTTGGGAAAAGGAGGTTAAATATAAAGGAGAAGAAGACCCCCTTATTGAAAATGATTGCCTCAATCTTCCCATAGGTAGTCCCAAAATGACACAAGAGGGATTTATATCATAAAATATATAAACTTTATTGAACAATATAATTTGTTACACAGTAGCAATGAGAGAAGTGTAAAAAGGGGGGGGGGGGGGGAGAGGACAGCTAAAGAAGGCAAGATGAGATGGAAAAACCTTGCACAGAGACTAACATCCCTAAAGCAGCTTTCAATATATGACAGATGTAAGTGTATGCTGCCAGCTAGTTAATACAATAATAGAAAGTCCTAGCATAGACCATGCCAGGTAATATCAGGTCAAGATTTATACAAAAATACCAAATAACGATAAGGAGATAAAGCATATAATAAGTTTTACAAATAATATTGGGTTATAGGTTCAGAGATTGCGCTTTAAAAATGTCCATATCGTCAGATCAGAAACAGTAATGTTGCATGGTTTCCATTACCTTGAGTCATACTGGTCAGGTCTGGGGCAGCGTGTAGTAAGATGCTGGGGATGTGTGGCAGCCTCGACGCGTGTTTCACCAGGAAGTGGAAACAATATAAATCCCTCGTGTCATTTTGGGACTACCTATAGGAAGACTGAGGCAATCATTTTCAATAAGGGGGTCTTCTTCCCCTTTATATTTAACCTCCTTTTCCCAAAATGAACATGCACATTTGTGGCCTGCTGGAGGTCATTTTGCAGGGCTCTGGCAGTGCTCCTCCTTGCACAAAGGCGGAGGTAGCGGTCCTGCTGCTGGGCTGTTGCCCTCCTACGGCCCCTCCACGTCTCCTGGTAGCGCCTCCAACCTCTGGACACTACGCAGACAGAAACAGCAAACCTTCTTGCCACAGCTCGCATTGATGTGCCATCCTGGATGAGCTGCACTACCTGAGCAACTTCTGTGGGCTGTAGAGTCCGTCTCATGCTACCACGAGTGTGAAAGCACAACCAACATTCAAAAGTGACCAAAACATCAGCCAGAAAGCATTGGTACTGAGATGTGGTCTGTGGTCCCCACCTGCAGAACCACTCCTTTATTGAGGGTGTCTTGATAATTGTCAATAATTTCCATCTATTGTCTATTCCATTTGCACAACAGCATATGAAATTGATTGTCAATCAGTGTTGCTTATTAAGTGGACAGTTTGATTTCACAGAAGTTTGATTTACTTGGAGTTATATTCTGTTAAGTGTTCCCTTTATTTTATTGAGCAGTGTATATATATTTATGTATTGCTTTTACACATGTCTGACTGCCCTCACTTCATGTCTCTGCGTGTTGCATTTCTGACACCTGCATTACATTATAATAACAGCTCCGATATGTATGTGTACTATACAGTATGGGTGTGATGAAGGCCATAACCAGTTTCAATGTTAGTGGCCAGGACATACACTATATGGCCAGTATAAGGACACCTGACCATCTTGCCTTGTCGACCTGTTGGCCATCCCATTCTAAGCCTTTGTGCACTCTATGCAGTTGGACTTCCTTTTGCACAAGGATTTGCATATGATTTCGAGTGTTATGTTGGCCATTTGTGCCCGTTTTGGCAAATTAAACATTTGTGAGGTCTGGCACTGATGAGGCTCATGCTTTCAATAAGTGGCTGACTGGTTTGTGGTACAGGCTGACAATATCTGCCACAATTGACTGACTACAGCTTAGGCCTGGCCCCACTATCAGTATTTGGTCAGTATTTGGTCTGTATTTTTTCTCAGGAGTGGGAGATAAATGCAGAATTGGTGATTTGTTTCTATTATACCTTTTCTCTGATTGTTCCTCACCTGGTTTTGGCTCCCACTCCTGACAAAAAATACTGACCAAATACTGATAGTGGGGCCGTGGCGTTAGAGGTTATGTGCCGTTATTTCATCTTATACTATCACAACTTCTTTCATTAAAAATTTAAAGTAAAAAATAAATGGTTATGACACCAGACCCCCTCTGAGGCAGGCCTCGGTGGTACCTGCTGCAGACATCTAATAACGTGAAACCATTTCACTCCCAGCAATAGCAGCGTCCACGTACCTGACACTAGGCTGCCAGCACTGCCCTGACTTCCATACGTCATGTACACGCCGCCATGAGCCCCAGTGCCACCCACGTCATGGGTGTAGCAGTGTCAGCCACTACTGGATCCAGCAGCCACTGCCGCGAGCTCCTAGGGCTAAAGGACCTCCGATGATGTCATGCCCATGTGACTCTTGTGTGGGAGGAGCCGTGGTACAGTTTACAGGGAGTGAGGTGTTTTTTCTGGGTAGTAAACAAGCACAAGTCAGAGACAGTCAGTGACCAGACTCCGCGCTCTGCAGGACCTGCTCCTCACCAGTAATGGAGAATACCGGGCCCTACAGCCACTGTCTATTGCCCATCACTGGGAAGGACATTTCTGCCCCCTAGTGGTCAGGTCCTGAATACAACTAGCTTTTAGCAGCTCACAGTGCAATGACTATTTCCCTGCACCCCAGAAGGACCTTTCTCCCATGTTATATACACGTCACTGATTACACGGATACCGGACCATTATTCAGGGGCACACACACAGGAGAGAGGGTCCCTGTGCAAGAACAGACTATGGGCCCATTGCCGTCCAATAATGTGCCTGTGACAAGCTGCTTCGGAAGCTCTTGGGTCCCTGTGTGGCTGCACAGGCTGGGTGCTCGGTACTTGAATCAAGCAGGTCCGACTGCTCTGGTGCTCCACTCGAGTAACGAGTATAATGGAAGTCAATGGGAAGCTCAAGCATTTTTCCTGCAGACCCTCCCAGGAGGTCTGGGGGGCATTAAAATCGCTGAAATGGATGGAAATAGTGCTCAAATGGAATGAGAACAGCATGGGGAAGACGCCTGGATGCATCTCTGACTCCCAGACCGCTGCTAGGAACAATGTTATCAGAGTATTACGCCACTTTTATTGACTGACAATGAAACATACAAAACCAAAAATAAAACGGATTTTACAGGTAAAAATGTTAGGAAACATTCTTTCCAGGGTAATGACTTGTATATACGGCAAAATTAAAAAGAGAGAAAAAACGCCTCCTCCACCCCTCAGGCTATGTTCACAGAGAGCGTTTTTGCACTTTCTCATTGCTTTCAGTGGTGAAAAAAAACACTGAAAGAACTGATACGCTGCTTCTTTCAAACATGCAGAAGTTTTCCATTTCAGTCAGGAACAAAAAGGATTTGTGTGCATGAGATTTCAGATTTTTTTCCCATTTGTAAGGAGTGGGACTCCTAGACTGGAAAAGCCTGTGCACTAAGTGCAAAGCCTATCAAAAACTGAAAAGAGGGACTGCAATACACCCTGGAATAAAGGTAGAGGAGGGCCTCAGAAAACATTTTTTCCCCATTTGGAAGAAGTGGAACTCCTGGACTGGTAAAGCTTATGCACTATATGCAAGGGTTACCAAAAATTAGATAGAGGCACTCCAATCCATCCTGGAACACATGTAGAGTGGGGGCCTCAGCATTTACATTGAGGCTATGTGCCCACGTTGCATTTATGAAGCAGAAAATTTCTGCTTCATTTCTGCAAGTCCTCTCCCGGAAAAACGCATGCGGAATTCTGCACGCGTTTATCGCGCATTTTTCACGCGTTTATCACGCGTTTTCCACATGCGGAATTGCCTTGCGTTTTTTATGCATTGGACAAAGGCAATTCTGCTTGCGGAAATGCAAAATTAAATGACATGCTGCGGATTTTTGAACGCAGCATAAACGCTGCGGAAAAATCCGCAGCAAGTGCATAGAACTTGCGGAATCCCATTGGGGACCATGGGGTGCGGGTTACCAAGCGTTTTACAAGCGTTTCCGCTGCGGAAATTCCGCATCAAAAACGCTTGAAAAGCGCTACGTGGGCACACAGCCTTAGGCTGTGTGCCCATGATGCGTTTTTGGTGCGTTTTTTGTTGTGGATTTGCAGTGCGGGAACGCACCAGAAACACATTGCATCCCTTATCCTATAACTTCCTATAACATTTTGCAAGTTCTGTGCACATGTTCAGGATTTTTCCTGTGCATTTTTGCATGCGGATTTGCCTATACAATGCAGTGGAAAAACGCATGGCAAATCCGCATGCAAAAACGCATGTAAAAACCGCATACGTTTTTCTGCCAAGGAGATGCAGTAATCCTCAGGAAAATTTCTGCTTCATTTCTGCATCGTGGGCACTTAGCCTTAGAAGGAGTGCGACTTCTGTAGCCAACAAGGAATCCCGGATTAGAGGCCACTACTCTGGGTAAATCTGGCACAACGAGGACCTTCAGGCCTCCGACTCCAATTTTGCTCCAGCTATGGTGGGCAGTAGTTCTTCCTGTGCCGGCTCAGGGCACCAGGCAACCCCGAGGCTTCAAAACATTTTTTTTTATTTCCTTGGAGACTTTTGCCAATGAAAATTCATGAACCATGTGGGGGAAACCTCTCCAACCCATCCTGGGGAAAGAACACCACCAGTCCTTTGTCTATTTATTCACACATGAGGTGCATTTAGGCCTTTCTCCCATTGTATGAATGTGGCTTTATTTTTATTTTACATGTAGTTGAGGCAAATCATAGTCTCGCTGACCGCAGTCACTGCTCCTTCCCTGCTTAAGTTGATTCAGTGGGCTTCTATTGCCGCGGGGTCAAAATAACTAATAGGTGCATTAACCTGTCAATTGAAAATGCTGACAAGCTGACTGTTCTCAAAATGAACAAGGCCTGGATTGGCCAAGACTTCTCAACCCCACCGGATGACAGCAACGGAACATAAAGGCAATTCAAATGTTTCTTTTTCTGGTGTATTCCCATGCACCCCAAAAAGGGTATACAGTTCATGGTTTATTATTTTTCTTGTCCTCCTCCTACACCATATCAACAGAGTTATCATGCAGGCCTCGCTCCAAATTTTTTGAGGGCCATCAGGCAGCCCTCAGTCATACATTTTGGAGGGCCATCAGGTATCTGTCAGTCATACATTTTGGAAGGCCATCAGTCATACATTTTGGAGGGCCATTAGGTGGCCATCGGTCATACATTTTGGAGGGCCATCAGGTATCTCTCAGTCATACATTTTGGAGGGCCATCAGGTGGCCATCGGTCATACATTTTGGAGGCCATTTGGTGGCCCTCACTCATACATTTTGGAAGGCCATCAGTCATACATTTTGGAGGGCCATCAGTCATACATTTTGGAGGGCCATCAGGTGGCCCTCAGTCATAAATTTTGGAGGGCCATCCGGTGGCCCTCACTCATACATTTTGGAGGGCCATCAGGCGGCCATCACTCATACATTTTGGAGGGCCTTCAGGCGGCCCTCACGCATACATTTTGGAGGGCAATTAGGAGGCTCTCACTCATAATTTTAACTGCCATAGACTTGAGCCAAATCAGAATCTCGCAAACCGCATTCACTGCTCCCTTCATGCATAATTGATTCCGTCGGTTTTTAGTGCTGCCGGGGACATAATGACTGATAGGTGCATCCACCTGTCAACTGAAAATGCTGACAGGGTGACTATTTTCAAAAGAACAAGGCTTGGATTGGCCCATACTTCTCAACCCCAGAGGATGACAGCAGCAGAACATAAAACCAAATCAAATGTTCATTTTTTTCTGGTGTATTACCATGCACCCCTTTCCACTGCATAAAGGGTATACGGTTCATGATTTTTAATTTTTCTTGACCTCCTCCTCCTCCTCCAATCCAAAATTATCCCTCCTCCAGCACCTATCCCTACAGTAAATGCAGATAACAGCGGTATTACTAGGGAATAGAATAGATGTAACCCTGATAAGGACTGTTGATTTTAGGTTGCAGCCTAAAGACTGTAAGGCTATAAACCCTGCGTATGCGCCTCTAATGCACAACTATCCCTTCTCCAGAAGCTATAAACTCATGGTGACCTTTGACACCTTCAGAACAGGAATGAATATGTCAGATGGATTTATGTCATTATACATCAACCAAGGAATGTGCTCCTCAAACCTGTGGGGTCATCACAACCCTGGACCAGACCTCAATCACCAGATAATAAAACTTTCACACTCCTTATCTATGAACTAATCCAATATTTACAGCCAGAACTGTTTATCTCTCTCCCACAGTAATAGCTCTGCTTTATGTCCCCTATCTCATCTATTGCATTATTTCTGTGTCCTATTTGTGTATAAATATGTGACTCTTCAGATTTTGTGTTATACTATGCCTGATGAAGAGGCCTAAGTAGTCTCAAAAGCTTGCAACTTGTTACCATCTTTTCAGTTAGCCATTAAAAGGTATTAACCACTGAAAACTCTCAAATCTAAATATTTTTCTATCTACTGGCTACACGGTACAAAAATATATATTTTTCCTGGATCAGCAGCTATCCCTAATTGGAGCTAACAGCAGTATTAATAGGGAGTAGAATAGATGTAGCCCTCTAAAGAAATTTTGGTTTCTGCAGCAATGACTATAAGGCAATAATCACTGCCTAAATGCCTCTAATACATTATCCCTACTCCAACAGCTAGCCCTACACTAATTGCAGCTAAGAGCGGTAATATTAGAGAATAGAATATATTAATTAGCCCTAAAAAGGAATGTTGTTTTAAGGACTGTAAGACAATAATCCCTGACTAGATGCCTCTAATACGCTATCCCTACTCCATCAGCTAACCCTACACTAATTGCAGATAGGCGCGGTATTATTATAGAATAGAATCTATTTAAATTGGCCCTGAAAGGACTTCTGGTTGTACGTGGCATCACCAGGGACTGTAAGGCAATAATTCCTAACTAGATGCCTGTAATACACTATCCCTACTCCAGCAGCTAACCCTACACTAATTGCCGTTAAGAGTAGTATTATCTATTTAAATTGACTCTGAAAGCACTTTTGGTTGTACATGGCAGCACAAAGGACTGTAAGGCAATAATCCCTAACTAGATGCCTCTAATACACTATTCCTACTCCAGCAGCTAACCCTAGCGGTATTACAGAATAGAATCTATTTGAATTAGCCCTCAAAAAAGCACTGTTGGTTTAATGTTGCACCAGCAGATAATGTAACGCTATAACACACTGTCCCTTCCACAGCAGAAACTCTCCCTACATTATTTCTGGGTATAAAGCATGCCGCCACCGGGTCTTATATAGACCCAATGATGCTATGTGTCCGGCAGGGCCATACATAGAAATCATGGGACCCCATAGCAGAAGCTCTAATTGGGCCCCCTTCCCCCATAACAAATAAACAAATATTTGTCTGTGTCACAGAAGAGCAGATCTGACAACTTTCCAGCCTTTACATAGTAATTTTCCTCCTGCTGAACTCCTAGATTCCTCTGTCATTGCCCCATAAAGTATGATGCCAATAAAAGTGCCCCCCAAACACAGTATGATACTCCCATGGTGCATTCCTCCACATTTGCCTCTACATGCACAGTATAATGACCCTACTGTACCCCACTTCAACTCCCAAGGCAAAGTTTGGTGACCCTAACACAGTATAATCCTCCAACTGTGACTCCCACACAGTCCTCCATACAGTATAATGGCCCGCACTAGCCCTCTAAACAGTATGATGGCCCCCACACTAACCTTCACACCGAATAATTGCTTTCATACAATATAATGGCCTCCCCATAGCCTTCAAAATATTATAATGGCCCCACATAGCCTTCCATATAGTATAATACACCACCCATAATCCTCCATATAGTATAATGTGCCCCCCATAATCCTCCATATAGTATAATTAACTTCCCATGATCTTCCATAGAATATAATGCGCCCCCCCCCATAATCCTCCATATAGTATAATGAACTTCCCATGGTCCTCCATAGAATATAATGCACTCCCCATAGTCCTCCATACAGTATATTACACACCCCATAGGGTAAAATGCAGCCCCCATATAGTATAATGCACTAATGCACCCTACAGTCCTGCAGCATTATGGGCACCACGTACTCACTGATTTAAAAATACTGTATATTTTAAATAAGTAGACCCGAGTATAAGCTAAGGCTCCTAATTTTACCACAAAAAAATGGGAAAACGTATTGACTCGAGTATAGCATGGCCTCCTCATCTCCAAATCCTGATATACATGGCCTCCTCATCCCTCAATCCTGGTATATGTGGCCCCCCATCCCCTAATCCTGGTATGTGTGCCCCATCATTCAATCCTGGTATGTGTGGCCACCCCATCCCCCAATCCTGATATGTGTGGCCTCCCCATCCACCAATCCTGGTATGTGTGGCCTCCCCATCCACCAATCCTGGTATGTGTGGCCCCCTCATCCAACAGTCCTGGTATGTGTGACCCCCTCATCCTCCAATGCTCA
Organism: Phyllobates terribilis; assembly: GCF_046119375.1. Lineage (NCBI taxonomy): Eukaryota > Metazoa > Chordata > Amphibia > Anura > Dendrobatidae > Phyllobates > Phyllobates terribilis. Next base: position 2,500,679 of record NW_027362942.1, on the reverse strand, counting down.
TATGTGTGGCTCCCTTACCCCCCAATCCTGGTATGCATGGTCCCCTCATCCCCCAATCCTGGTATGCATGCCCCCCTCATCCCCCAATCCTGGTATGTGTGGCCTCCTCATCCCCCAATCCTGGTATCCTGGTATGTGTGGCCCAGTCACTTTACACATAAAAAAAATAAACACTAATACTCACCTTCCTTCCTCCCCTCTGCTCCAGCACTGCTGCTTCCTGTCTGCCAGAAGCTCAGCGGGAGAACGAAGAGGATAGGTGAGTATTGGGGGGGAGGGAGGTTGCAGCGGCGGAGGAGCGGTGCACACGCAGCAGCCACTGCTGCAGCTACCACGTGTGCCCGCTGCTAAAGGGACATGAATATTCCCTCTTCTCCACCCCCATGGGCGTGGAGAAGCGTGTATATGCATTCTCTTTAGTAGCGGGCACTGTCAGCAGGAGCTGTGGCTCAGCGCTCCTCCGTGCCCGCTACTAAAGAGAATGAATATTTCCTCTTCTCCACGCCCAAGGAAGTGGAGAAGAGGGAATATTCATGGCCCTTTTAGCAACGGGCACACGTGGTTTCTGCAGCAGTGGCTGCTGCGTGTGCACTGCTCCTCCGCCACCGCAACCTCCCTCCCCCCCAATACTCACCTATCCTCCTCGTTCCCCCGCTGCTTCGGGGCCCCCCGGCTCACCGCCCCCCCAGCTCACGGGCCCCATTGCAGTGGCGTGGTCTACCCCCATTGGCGGTACGCAACTGGTGTCCGGCCAATCACAGTAATGTCAGTAGCCAATGGGGCTATGGCATTACCGTGATTGGTTGGCAATCCCCGCATGTTTAGTGGCTGAAAATCATCCGCGAAACATGCGGGGTGGGGAATCGAGCATGGCGCCCAAGTACCCGGATACTTGATTGGGTACCGAGCATCTCGAGCACCAGGATGCTTGATTGAGTACCGAGCAATGCTGAACTCGCTAGTCCATCACTAGTTGCAACCAATGGTGTGTTCGCCCCTGCCTTTATTCTTTACAGGTGTTGAAAAAAATGCTGCAAAGTAATAATGCTTTCACAAAAAGTGCAGATAGTGAACTGGGCACAAATAAAGAAATTGGGAGTGGGGTTAGAAGAGTCAATATAGTAAGAAGGTATAGAGGTACAGAGAGATACATAAAATGCATGTACACTAATGCCAGAAGCCTCACCAACAAAATGGAGGAATTAGAATTAATTTTGTTGGAAAATAATTATGACATGGTGGAGATATCGGAGACATGGCTGAACGAGAGCCATGACTGGGCAGTTAATTTACAGGGCTATAGTCTGTTCAGAAATGACCGTACAAACAAGCGTGGGGGGGGTGTTTATATGTAAAATCATCCTTAAAACCCATCTTGCGTGAGAAAATGTGTAAATCTAATGAAAATGTACAGTTCCTGTGGGTGGAGATAAAGGGAGGGGGAAAAAATAATAAATTACTGATAGGGGTTTGTTATGAGTCTCCAAAAATAATGGAAGCAGCGGAGAATATCCTCATAAAGCAAATAGATGAAGCAGCGACTCAAGGAGAAGTCATTATTATGGGGGACTTCAACTACCCTGAAATATAGTGGGGGACAAAAACCTGTAGTTCAAGCAAAGGTAATACGTTTTTGACAACTATGAAAGACAATTACCTTTCACAACTGGTTCAGGACCCAACAAGAAGGGGGGCACTGCTAGACCTAATATTAACCAATAGTCCAGACCGCATATCAAATATACGAGTTGGGGGTCACTTGGGTAATGGTGATCACAAAATAATACGTTTTCATGTATCCTTTAATAAGATGTGTGGTAGACGGGTTACAAGGACACTAAACTTTAGGAAGGCAAATTTCCAACGGTTGAGAGATGATCTTAGTGCAATAAACTGGTATGATATCCTGAGACATAAAACTACACAAAGGTAATGGGAGACATTTATTAGCATCCTGAATAGGACCTGTGCACAATACATACCCTATGGGAATAAACATGCTAGAAATAGGAGGAAACCACTATGGCTAAATAGAGCTGTAAGGGGCGCAATAAGTGACAAAAAGAAAGCATTTAGAGAACTAAAGCAAGTAGGTAGTGATGAGGCATTAAATAAATACAGAAAATTAAATGAATTCTGTGAAAACCAATTCAAGGCACCAAAGATTGAGACAGAGAGACTCATTGCCAGAGAAAGTAAAAATAACCCCAAAATATTCTTTAACTACACAAATAGTAAGAAACTAAAACATGATAGTGTTGGCCCCCTTAAAATAGTCTGGGTGAAATGGTGGATGAGGATGAGAAAAAAGCCAATATGCTAAATGATTTTTTTTTTCAACAGTATTTACACAAGAAAATCGCATGACAGAAAACATGATTAGTGATAACAAAAATTCTCCAGTAAATGTCACTTGCTTAACCCAGCAGGAAGTACGGCGGCATCTAAAAATCACTAAAGTTGATAAATCTCCGAGCCCGGATGGGATACACCCGCGAGTACTGCAGGAATTAAGTAACGTCATAGATAGACCATTATTTTTAATCTTTAAAGATTCCATAATAACAGGGTCTGTTCCACAGGACTGGCGTATAGCAAATGTGGTGCCAATATTCAAAAAGGGGACAAAAACTGAACTTGGAAATTATAGGCCAGTAAGCTTAACCTCTACTGTGGGTAAAATCCTGGAGGGTTTCCTAAGAGATGCTATACTAGAGTATCTGAAGAAGAATAACCTCATGACCCAATATCAACATGGGTTTACGAGGGACCGTTCCTGTCAAACTAATCTGATCAGCTTTTATGAGGAGGCAAGTTCTGGACTGGACCAAGGAAATGCAGTGGATGTTGTATATATGGATTTTTCTAAAGCTTGATACAAAAGGTTGATACATAAAATGAGAACTATAGGAACAGGGGAAAATATATGTATGTGGGTTAAGAACTGGCTCAGTGATAGGAAACAAAGGGTGGTTATTAATGGAACACACTCAGACTGGGTCTCAGTTAACAGTGGGGTACCACAGGGGTCAGTATTGGGCCCCCTTCTTTTTAACATTTATTAATGACATTGTAGGGGGGCATACAGAGTAGTATTTCAATAATTGCAGATTACACTAAACTCTGCAGGGTAATCAATGCAGAGGAGGACAATTTTATATTACAGGAGAATCTATGTAAACTAGAAGCTTGGGCTGATAAATGGTAAATGAGCTTTAATGGGGATAAATGTAAGGTAATGCACTTGGGCAGAGGAAATAAAATGTATAATTATATGCTTAATTGTAAAACACTGGGCAAAACTGTCACTGAGAAAGACCTGGGTGTATTGGTGGACGACAAGCTCACATTTAGTGGCCAGTGTCAGGCAGCTGCTGCAAAGGCAAATAAAATAATGGGATGCATTAAAAGAGGCATAGATGCTCATGAGGAGAACATAATTTTACCTCTATACAAGTCATTACTGCGACCACACTTAGAATACTGTGTACAGTTCTGGTCTCCGGTGTATAAGAAAGACATAGCGGAACTAGAGCGGGTGCAGAGAAGAGCGACCAAGGTTATTAGAGGACTGGGGGGTCTGCAATACCAAGACAGGTTATTACACTTGGGGTTATTTACTGTGGAAAAATGAAGGCTTAGGGGTGATCTTATTACTATGTACAAGTATATGAGGGGACAGTACAAAGACCTTTCTACTGATCTTTTTACTCTGAGGCCTGAGACGGGGACAAGGGGGCATCTTCTACGTCTGGAGGAAAGAAGGTTTAATCATAATCACAGGCGCGGATTCTTTACTGTAAGAGCAGTGAGACTATGGAACTCTCTGCCGCATGATGTTGTAATGAGTGATTCACTATTAAAATTTAAGAAGGGCCTGGATGCCTTTCTTGAAAAGTATAATATTACAGGTTATAAATACTAGATTCCTTGATAGGGAGTTGATCCAGGGAACTAGTCTGATTGTCGTATGGAGTCGGGAAGGAATTTTTTTCCCCAATGTGGAGCTTAGTGTTTGCCACATGGTTTTTTTTTTGCCTTCTTCTGGATCAACATGTTAGGCTATGGGTTGAACTAGATGGACTTAGTCTTCCTTCAACCTTAAAAAAAACTATGTTAAATAGAAGTGTTAACAGTTTCATTTATGAAGTAACAGAATGCAAAGTGAATGAACAAAAAATAAATCCTATACCAATACTTGGTGTGACCTCCCTTTGGCTTCAAAAGAGCATAAATTGTTCTAGGTACACATGCAGAAAGTTTTTAAAGGAACTGCGCAGGAACTAACCACAGATCTTCTGTGGATGTAGGCTTTATACAGACTTGATGATATTGAGACAGTGTATGCAGTGCCTTTTAACTTCTTTCAATTCCTTGATTTGAATCCTTAACTGTCACGGCAACATTAACATCGATGTCGAGCACTCCGCAAATACTTGGCGAGCACCCGAGTGTGCTCGCTGAAAGGATTATCAATTCATACTTGCTCATCACTAGTAGCTATGGGTTCAGCTCAGGGGGGAAGAAATATCTGAGGGGGCCCCTATTCGGTAACCTTGATTATAACTATGGTGGCACACTGGAGACAAGGAGGAGAGTCAGGGAGCTTCACGTTGAATCCAGCACCGAGGAAGACATGCTTTAACAGAGGGTGCCGGTCCCGCTGGTGAGCACAACAAATAGCAAAAAATTGGAAAGGAGGGATAGTCGGCACTTTTTTATGGTGACACACCCTAAATGTGGGCATAGGGGAACCTCAACAGATGACCCTGCTGTTGCTGAAAATAATTCTATACACAAAGACAAACACTGATATATCTGCTATACGGTGACCATATAGTGGTATAAATCAGCCCTGAAGAACATACAAGTGATTACATTACAGTTATACTGGTGCATCTCACTAAATTAGAATATCATTAAAAAGTGAAGATCATATTATATAGAGTCATTACAAACAATGTGATCTATTTCAAGTGTTTATTTCTGTTAATGTTGATGATTATGGCTTACAGCCAATGAAAACACAAAAGTCATTATCTCAGTAAATTAAAATAATTAACAAAAAACACCTGCAAAGGCTTCCTGAGCATTTAAAAATGTCCCTTAGTCTGTTTCAGTAGGCTCCACAATCATGGGAAAGACTGCTGACTTGACAGATGTCCAGAAGGCAGTCATTGACACTCTCCACAAGGTCCCAGAGTTCCAATTTTTATTTGGAAATCAAGGTCCCTGAGTCTGGAGGAAGAGTGGAGAGGCTCACAATCCAAGCTGCTTGAGGTCTAGTGTGAAGTTTCCCCAATCAGTGATGGTTTGGGGAGCCATGTCATCTGCTGGTGTAGGTCCACTGTGTTTTATCAAGACCAAAGTCAGCGCAGCCGTCTACCAGGAAATTTTAGAGCTCTTCATGCTTCCCTCTACCGACAAGCTTTTTGGAGATGGAAATTTCATTCTCCAGCAGGACTTAGCACCTGTCCACACTGCCAAAAGTACCAATACCTGGTTTAAAAACAACAGTATCACTGTGCTTGTTTGGCCAGCAAACTCGCCTGACCTTAAGAGAATCTAAGGGGTATTGTCAAGCGGAAGATGAGACTCCAGACCCAACAATGCAGACGAGCTAAAGGCTGCTATCAAAGCAACCTGGGCTTCCATAACACCTCAGCAGTGCCACAGGCTGATCACCTCCATGCCACGCCACATTGATGCAGTAATTGATGAAAAAGGAGCCCCGACCAAGTATTGAGGGCATTTACTAAACAGACATTTCAGTAGGCCAACATTTCGGATTTTAAAAACATTTTTCAAGCTGTTGTTATAAAGTATTCTAATTTACTGAGATAATGACTTTTGTGTTTTCATTGGCTGTAAGTCATAATCACCAACATTAACAGAAATAAACACTTGATATAGATCACTGTGTTTGTAATGACTGTATATAATATGAGTTTCACTTTTTGTATTGAAAAACTGAAATAAATTAACTTTTTGATGATATTCTAATTTAGTGAGATGCACCTGTATATAGTAACTTACAGATGGCGTTCTTTCTCACTTTTCCCATCTTTTCCATGTTGCCCAGACCAACATCACAACTTCTTCCAGTCACGAGTAGTGTTGAGCATTCTGATACTGAAATATCGGGTATCGACTGATATTTGCGGTATCGGAGTTCCGATACTGAGTTCCGATACTTTTAGAATATCGAATACCGGAATCGGAAGTTCCCATAATGCAATGAGCCAGTTTGATTTTATTCAGCCAATGAGGATCCTAAGAAGTGTGGGCACATCCTGTTAGGCATGTTAACTAATGGCATGTCTGTGATTGGCTGCTGAAATGATGTCATGATGCACTATAAAAGCCGCCGCCGCCATTTTGGGTTCACTCTGCTGTGAATTCAGTTAGGGACAGGACGCTGCTGTTCTGAGGGACAGTTTTAGCTACCTATTTGCTTTATTGTGCTTTACCCAGGCTACTTTATAAAGCATTCTTTTGCCTTGCAGCGCTAGTGCACAGTTCTCTGCACTGTTCACGGCTGTCTGCGAGGTCTCTGTGTGTGAGTGCAGCTCATACATTGTCCTTTTTTGCATTAGTGCTGCTCATTTTTCCTGATTTCTCCTATTAGTGTGGTGGTTCCATCCGTATCCAGCTAGATTGCTTCCAAACACACTAGGAGGTCTCTGTGTGTGAGTGCAGCTCATGCTGTAGTGTGTTCTGCAGCCACGTCCGGTTGTAGTCCGCTCAGCGTGCGTCACTGACTCATACATTGTGCTTTTTTGCATTAGTGATGCTCATTTTTCCTGATTTCTCCTATTAGTGTGGTTCCATCCGTATCCAGCTAGATTGCTTCCAAACACACTATATAGGAGTAGATAGAGAATCTTTATTTTGCCTTGCAGCGCTAGTGCACCGTTCTCGGCACTGTTCACGGCAGTCTGCGAGGTCTCTGTGTGTGAGTGCAGCTCATGCTGTAGTGTGTTCTGCAGCCACGTCAAGTTGTAGTCCGCTCAGCGTGCGTCACTGACTCATACATTGTGCTTTTTTGCATTAGTGCTGCTCATTTTTCCTGATTTCTCCTATTAGTGTGGTGGTTCCATCCGTATCCAGCTAGATTGCTTCCAAACACACTATATAGGAGTAGATAGAGAAGCTTTATTTTTCCTTGCAGCGCTAGTGCACCGTTCTCGGCACTGTTCACGGCAGTCTGCGAGGTCTCTGTGTGTGAGTGCAGATCATGCTGTAGTGTGTTCTGCAGCCACGTCAAGTTGTAGTCCTCTCAGCGTGCGTCACTGACTCATACATTGTGCTTTTTTGCATTAGTGCTGCTCATTTTTCCTGATTTCTCCTATTAGTGTGGTTCTATCCGTATCCAGCTAGATTGCTTCCAAACACACTATATAGGAGTAGATAGAGAAGTTTTCTTTTGCCTTGGAGCGCTAGTGCTCAGTTCTCTGCACTGTTCATGGCTGTCTGCGAGGTCTGTGTGTGAGTGCAGCTCATGCTGTAGTATGTTCTGCAGCCACGTCCGGTTGTAGTCCGCTCAGCGTGCGTCACTGACTCATACATTGTCCTTTTTTGCATTAGTGCTGCTCATTTTTCCTGATTTCTCCTATTAGTGTGGTTCCATCCGTATCCAGCTAGATTGCTTCCAAACACACTATATAGGAGTAGATAGAGAAGTTTTCTTTTGCCTTGCAGCGCTAGTGCTCAGTTCTCTGCACTGTTCATGGCTGTCTGCGAGGTCTCTGTGTGTGAGTGCTGCTCATGCTGTAGTATTTTCTGCAGCCACGTCTGGTTGTAGTCCTCTCAGCGTGCGTCACTGCCTCATACATTGTGCCTTTTTGCATTAGTGCTGCTCATTTTTCCTGATTTCTCCTATTAGTGTGGTTCCATCTGTATCCAGCTAGATTGCTTCCAAACACACTATATAGGAGTAGTTAGAGGAGCCTTTCTGCAGCATTGTGCCCTGCAGCACCAGCCAGATTAGTATTAGCCTATTTTTTGAAGCCTCATCTATTGCATTGTAGGTTACCTTCCTGCATTGTAATAGCATTGTAATAGCTACAAAAAGTTTGTGATACTATCGGTTTTACATCTTTGGGCACATCCAGTGACAAAAAAAAATGTAAATAAAGTTCACCAAACACTCCACTTTACAGTTGTGTAGGCCACATTAGCTCATATTAAAGTCTAGTCCACACTTTATAAAATTAGTGTTTCTTATACCTGTTAGCAGCTGTTCAGGAATAAGCACACTAAGCCCTTAGTACTTTTCTGCCTATCTTTATCAGTCTACCAAGATGAAGAAGGCAGGGAGTAAGGCATGTGGTCGTGGGCGTGGAGTTTCTGCACGGAGAGGACGTGGGGATTCTGTGCCTGCAGGGAGATGACGTGGGGATTCTGTGCCTGCTGCGGGCACCAGTGACTCAGCATCCCCCAGTTTTACCAGGGAACAGTCCTTTATGTGCAGCTTTGTAGGAGCTTGCCATACCCTACTGTTGTGGGAGGACCAAATTGAAGCCGTTGTCGGATGGATGGCAGCTAACGCATCGACTTCAATTAGTTCCAGATCCTCTCAGGTCCTGAGCACTGAAGAGCACCCATCTGTATCTTCACCACCTGCCAAATTGCCCAGGCAGTCAGAGAGCCCTGGACAGGAGCCATCTCTACTTCTGTTCTCTGAATCTCTTGGCTTGGAAAGAGGGGGCCAGCCAAGCAGAATTCTAGAATTTGAAGAAGAGGTAGTATGCAGTGATGCGCAACCTTTTTGTCTCTCTGAATCTGAAGAGGCGGGTGGGCCAGTGCCTATGGTCAGCACACCTCAGTACGCATCTGATGATGATACTCAGGTGCCACTTTCTGGTGCGTACTGTGCTCTCGAGACTATCCAGGAGAAGCAGTTGTTTGAAGAGGGTAGTGTAGATGATGAGGTCCTTGACCCATCATGGCGTGAGGTACAGGAAGGTAGTGGGAGCAGCTCTGAGGAAGAGATTCCCCGAACGGCCCAAAAAGGAGGGAGAGGGAGGGGGCAGACTTGGTTGCCTGTAGCCTCCACTTCGGCACCCATTAGGAGCATGCCTCTTCTAAAACCCAAAACGGGCGCTCCCAAGACTTGCAGTGCCTGGTCCTTTTTTGACACAGTTGCAGATGACATTTGCATTGTCAAATGCAAGCTGTGTAATCAGAAAGTGAAAAGAGGGAAAAGTGTCAGCAACCTCAATATCACAAATATGTGGAAACATGTGCGGATCAAGTACGTGGTGGAGTTACAAAGACACACTGAAGACCTAGGCCAACCTACAGTGCCACCTACCACCTCTTCAGCTCGTGTTGTAGCCTCTTCCTACAGCTCACACACAGAACTACTGGCCTTTGAAATGCTATCATTCAGGCTTTTGGAGACAGAAACCTTCCTTAACTTGATGGCATTGGCAGTCCCACAATACAACGTGCCCAGCCGCTTTTATTTCAGCAGGCAAGCCGTCCCTGCCCTGCAACAGCATGTGGAGGGAAAAATTAAACATGCGCTACAAAACGCCGTCAGTAGCAAGGTCCACCTGACCACTGATGTGTGGACCAGTAAGCATGGACAGGGACGATACCTTTCCCTCACTGCCCATTGGGTAAATGTTGTGGAGCCGGGTACAGATCTTGAGAGTGGCGCTGTACATGTTCTGCCAACTCCAAGGATTGCAGGAATCCAGTCTGTACACATTGACTCCTCTTCATACTCCAGTTCCTCTGAATCAGCGCTGCAGGAGCCGTCACGGTCTACCTCCACATCGACCAGTGAACTGTTACCTGTTACGACCGATATGAGCACAGCCGTGGCCAAATGTCAACAGGCTGTATTGAAAGTAATTTATTTGGGGAATCGAAGGCACACAGCGCAGGAGCTCTGGAATGCCATCAAGCAACAGAGCGACGTGTGGTTTGTGCCAGCGAATCTCCAGCCAGGCATGGTAGTGTGTGACAATGGCCAAAATCTGGTGGCAGCTCTGGGCCTAGGCAACCTCACTCACATCCCATGACTGGCACATGTGCTCAACTTGGTCGTGCTGAGTTGTTTGAGGGACTATCCGGATCTTGATGCACTGCTGCACAAGGTCCGCATAGAGTGTGCTCACTTGCGGCGTTCCAGCATCGCAAGATCGCGCATTGCAGATCTGCAGCGCCGATTACGCCTTCCGGAACATCGCATCATATGTGACCTACCCACCAGGTGGAATTCAACGTTATATATGTTGGAGAGGTTGTGTGAGCAGCAGGCAGCAGTAATGGAGTACCAGCTGCAGCAGGCGCAAACAAGTAGCACTGCGCGCCGTTCACACTTCACCACCACTGAGTGGGCCTCTATGAAGGACATCTGCCACGTTTTGCGTGCCTTTGATTATTCCACGCGGATGGCGAGTGCAGATGATGCACTAGTCAGCATGACTATCCCCCTTATCTGCCTGCTTGAAAAAACACTGCAAGCACTAAGAGAGGAGGTTTTGGAAGAGGTGGAGGATGAGGAGTCACAAATGCAATCTGCTTCTGTACAGTCTGCGCAACGTGGTTCCTCACAAAGACCTAGGCAGGGGACACTTTGTGAGGAGGATGAGGAGGAGTCAATGGAGGAGAAAGACATCTGTCCAGAGGAGGGAGGTACACAATGCTCTAGTAGTCAGTATCTAGAGCGAGGGTGGGGTGATGCAGAGCAGGCAGAGATTACGCCTCAAGCAAGGGACAGCGTTTCTTGGCCAGTTGGCAGTCTGCAGCACATGGTTGATTTCATGCTGCAGTGCCTGAGAAACAACCGCCGCATCGCCCACATTCTCAACACGGCTGATTATTGGGTGTCCACCCTCCTAGATCCTTGCTACGGGACAACGTACAAAGCCTCATAACACCGTTGAACCGGAAGCGTAAAATGCGGGAGTACCAAGAAACACTGGTGCATTCCATCATGTTCTCCATTCCACCCGAGAGCAGTGCTGCTAGTGCTTTACAAAGCAGCTCAGTGCGTCGAGGCAGTGGAGGAAGCTCTGCACAAAGACGGAGCAGAAGCAGCGCCTCAGCACAAGGCAAGACCAGTATGGCCCAAATGTGGCAAAGTTTTGTGTCCCCGCCACAAATGTCTACACCATCACAGACGGCTCCAGTCAGCAGGAGGCAACGTTTCCGTCAGATGGTGACAGACTACATGTCTAGCCTGTCAGTGTACTCCCAGACGGCTCTTCCCCCTTCAAGTTTTGGGTCTCTAAGCTGGATACATGGCCAGAGCTTAGCCAGTATGCATTGGAGGTGCTGGCTTGCCATGCTGCTAGTGTATTATCGGAACACGTCTTTAGTGCCGCAGGTGGTGTACTAACAGACCGTCGCATCCGACTATCCTCCGATAACGTTGACCGGCTTACTTTTCTGAAAATGAACAAGGCCTGGATCTCACATGAATTTGCCAGTCCTCTTCCAGATTAAATAATTGGTTGGCAACAGTATCCAGGTCTCCTGTTGTGTTCATGTTTCTACCACCTGAACTGTAATCCCTGGGCTCCAACACCGCCAGTTGCTGCTCAGAAGTGCCGTCTGCACAGTCAACACTTGCTACAGTGTTATTGGGGTTCAGTAACGTCAGCTGATCCCCTGCTGTGTGTCCGGCAATTTCTCCTGCTCTGTCCACATTCACACTACTACTGATTTTAAACTTGCTCCAATTAGGCCTCTGTCTGGCTCCTCTCTGTTTTCAGTATTTACACTGGGCTCCAACACCGCCAGTTGCTGCTCAGAAGTGCCGTCTGCACAGTCAACACTTGCTCCAGTGTTATTGGGGTTCAGTAACGTCAGCTGTTCCCCTGCTGTGTGTCCGGCAATTTCTCCTGCTCTGTCCACATTCACACTACAACTGATTTTAAACTTGCTCCAATTAGGCCTCTGTCTGGCTCCTCTCTGTTTTCAGTATTTACACTGGGCTCCAACACCGCCAGTTGCTGCTCAGAAGTGCCGTCTGCACAGTCAACACTTGCTCCAGTGTTATTGGGGTTCAGTAACGTCAGCTGTTCCCCTGCTGTGTGTCCGGCAATTTCTCCTGCTCTGTCCACATTCACACTACAACTGATTTTAAACTTGCTCCAATTAGGCCTCTGTCTGGCTCCTCTCTGTTTTCAGTATTTACCCTGGGCTCCAACACAGCCAGTTGCTGCTCAGAAGTGCCGTCTGCACAGTCAACACTTGCTCCAGTGTTATTGGGGTTCAGTAACGTCAGCTGATCCCCTGCTGTGTGCCCGGCAATTTCTCCTGCTCTGTCCACATTCACACTACTACTGATTTTAAACTTGCTCCAATTAGACCTCTGGCTCCACTCTGCTTTTAGTATTTACCCTGGGTTCCAGCACCGCCAGCTGTTTCCCAGCAGTGTCTTTGGCACTGGTACTCCCTCCTGCCCAGTCTGGTTCTAGCACGCCAGCTGTTTCCGGGTAGTGTCAACGTCACTTTGCCTCCAATACGTTGTTCTGTCGTGTTGCGGTCGGGTTAGCCGACTCTATGGTGCCTGCAGTTTAGGTGACTCCTATGTGGGCTGCGGGATCTGGCAATGAAGGCTGGTTCCATAGTGCCAATAGGACAAGCACCCCCTGTAGGACTGTGGGTTTCGGTAACTCCGGCTGGCTCGCGGCCTTGCAACTTTTTTTTTCATGTGTACCTTCTGCTACCCATCCGGGTTCCAGTACCGTCAGCTGGTTCTCGGCAGTGCCTTTGGCTTAGGTGCCTCCTTCTTGGTATCCGAGTTCCACCAACGTCTGCTGGTCCTTGGTAGTGCTTTCTGGCACAGGTACCTCCTGCTTAGTAACCGGGTTCCAGTACCATCAGCTGGTCCTCGGTAGTTCCATTGGCTCTTGTACCTTCTGCTACCCATCCGGGTTCCAGTACCGTCAGCTGGTTCTCGGCAGTGCCTTTGGCTTAGGTGCCTCCTTCTCGGTATCGAGTTCCACCAACGTCTGCTGGTCCTTGGTAGTGCTTTCTGGCACAGGGACCTCCTGCTTAGTAACCAGGTTCCAGTACCATCAGCTGGTCCTCGGTAGTTCCATTGGCTCTTGTACCTTCTGCTACCCATCCGGGTTCCAGTACCGTCAGCTGGTTCTCGGCAGTGCCTTTGGCTTAGGTGCCTCCTTCTCGGTATCCGAGTTCCACCAACGTCTGCTGGTCCTTGGTAGTGCTTTCTGGCACAGGTACCTCCTGCTTAGTAACCGGGTTCCAGTACCATCAGCTGGTCCTCGGTAGTTCCATTGGCTCTTGTACCTTCTGCCACCCATCTGGGTTCCAGTACCGTCAGCTGGTTCTCGGCAGTGCTTTTGGCTTAGGTGCCTCCTTCTCAGTATCCGAGTTCCACCAACGTCTGCTGGCCCTTGGTAGTGCTTTCGAGCACAGGTACCTCCTGCTTAGTAACCGGGTTCCAGTACCATCAGCTGGTCCTCAGTAGTTCCATTGGCTCTTGTACCTTCTGCTACCCATCCAGGTTCCAGTACCGTCAGCTTGTTCTCGGCAGTTCCTCAGCCTTCTTGTACCTTCTGCTACATTTCCAAGTTCAAGCTTTTTGAAATGGTTTTTGGTAATCGCTCTGGATCTCCCTGACGACGACCCTGAAGACGACGACCCTGAAGACCACCCCGAAGAAGACAAGGACCCCGAAGACGATGACCCTGAAGACGACGATCCTGAAGACCACCCCGAAGAAGACGACGACCCTGAAGACGACGACCCTGAAGACGACGACCCTGAAGACCACCCCGAAGAAGATGAGGACCCCGAAGACGACCCTGAAGACGATGACCCTGAAGACCACCCCGAAGAAGACGACGACCCTGAAGACCATGACCCTGAAGACGATGACCCTGAAGACCACCCTGAAGAAGACGACCCCGAAGACGACGACCCTGAAGACCACCCCGAAGAAGATGAGGACCCCGAAGACGACGACCCTGAAGATGATGACCCTGAAGACCACCCCAAAGAAAACCAAGAAGATGACCCTGAAGAAGATGACCAAGAGGACAAAGAAAAAGAAGACAACCACCAAGATACAGAAGAACAAGAGACAGAAGACCAAGAAGCAGACGAACAAGAAGCTGCAGAACAAAAAGCAAAGAACATTAAGCATAAGACTAAAAATCAGAGCACAAGATATTATCTAAATTATAAGCAGAAGAAGACTAAGCAGTGTATGGGGGTGAGTCCGTTCCTCCTTGTGGTGCCCCTGGAAAATACCTGCTGCTGCAGGCCAAACTGAATGCGGACAAATCCTGTTGTAAATCTTTTGTGACAGGCAGAACGGAAGGTGTAATCTTCAAACTTTTATAGATAGCAACTACAGGAATGCCTGTCACAAATAAGAATATGATGAAGAAGAAGAAGATGAAGAAGTAGAATATGAAGAAGAATAATAGTTGAATAAGAAGAATATGAAGAATGTAAAATAAAAGAATAAGAGGAAGAAGGTGAAGAAGAAGATGAATAAGGTGAAAAAGAAGTTGATGAAAAAGATGCTGCTGCTGAGGATGATGAAAGAGAAAGTGTGGGAGAAGTAAAAAAGAAGGTGAAGAGCATGGAAGTAGTGAAACATAAATATCTGACCAAATCTAAAAAAGCTTAACATAGTCAATATCTTTGTAACTCCAAACATCTTAAAAAAATATTAATTCCTGCTATTCCATTTGATTGGGCTAAACTTCTATGCCTTTATTGTCTCCCCCACCTCCCCCAATACATTCTACATTATTCTTAGTTGTTTTCCTTCATGTAGAATTAACCTACAAGGAAAGAAAGGGTTTATTTTCATTCCGATATTTGTGTCCCATTGACTTGCATTGGTTTCCGGTATCGGAATCGGCGATATCTGATATTTTTTGGGTATTGGTCCTATCCAATCCGATCTGATATTTCCCGATATCAGAAGGTATCGCTCAACACTAGCCACGAGCCATCTGCAGAGATTACAACAAAGAGACATTTGACTTCTCACATTTCCAGCACCGTCCCCATCTATTCCCAACCTGCACAAACTCCTCATCCTGCTGATAGTCCAATACTGAGCCGTTGCTGCCGTATATGTCCCTATTACTGCACTTGCTGTTTGACACAAAAACAGTGCTCCTCTTGTTGCCCCACATAGTAATGCACACCACTGTGCCCCTTACATAGTAATAATACATCCTTTGTGCCAGGGTCGGTGTCAGCACCCGGGCAAGTGCCGGTGTCCTGAGCAAGTGGTGTGGCCCACTCGCCGTCGGGGCCACCGGTGCTCTATGGGACCGGTGAGTCAGGGGAGCGTGGTGCCAGTGGCCCCCCCGCTTGTTCAGGGGCCCGGCAATTTCAATACTTACCTCTCCCTATTCCACCGCATTTCCGGCGTCTTCTGACACTGTGACTTGTCAGGGGTAGAGGGAGCGATGACATCAGTACAGCGTGCCCTCTGTTTTTTTTTTAAATGTATGGAGCAATATATGGGGCCCATACTGAATGGAGCATTATATGGGGCCCATTCTCTATGGAGCATAATATGAGGCCCGTTCTCTATGGAGCATTATATGGGGTCCATTCTCTATGAAGCATTATATGGGTCCCATTATTCAGTATGGATCATTATATGGGGCTCATTATTCTGTATGAAACATTATATTGTGTCCATTATTCTGTATGCCGCATTATATGAGGCCCATTATTCTGTATGGAGCAATATATGGGTCTCATTATTCTGTATGGAGCAATATATGGGGCCCATTATTCTGTATGCCGCATTATATGGGGTCCATTATTCTGCATGCCGCATTATAAGAGGCCCATTATTCTGTATGGAGCAATATATGGGGCTCATTATAATGTATGGACTAAGATATGAGGCCCATTATTCTGTATGGAGCAATATATGGGGCTCATTATTCTGTATGGAGCAATATATGGGGCTTATTATAATGTATGGAGCAATATATGGGGTTGTTTCTACTGTATGGAGCACTATGTTGTGTCTATAATACTATATGGAGGACTATACTGTCCGGTCTAAAATGAAAACTTTTGAATCCCTTCAGGTCACGCACTGTGCACTGCGAGGATTCGCCAGTTTCTGAATTGTAGAATTTACAATAGATGTAATGTAAGAAGGAAGTGAAATCTTTGGCCTTGTACTAAATCTATATTTCTCTGGTGTATCTGTGCATTATGAATCATGGTATGTGTTAAAGGGGCCCACAGAGACTCTTTCGCCCGAGGCCTACAAAAACCTGGAGCCAGCCCTGCTTTGCGCCCTCTAGATCAGGGGTCTCAAATTCAGTTGAGTATATGGGTCGCACACGAAAAAAAATTGAATTTGGGGTGCCGCATTCTTTGCATGACAAAGTGACATTTTTAGTGATACCATTTTTTTTCTATACACCTTTTGAACTGGTCCTCATCTTGTAGTAATGCCTCATCTTGGTCCCCATCTTGTAGTAATGCACCATCCTGGTCCCCGTCTTGTAGTAATGCCCCATCTTGGTCCCCATCTTGTAGTAATGTGCCCATCATGGTCCTCATCTTGCAGTATTGCCCCATCCTGGTCCTTATCTTGTAGTAATGCCCCATCCTGGTCTTCATCTTGCAGTATTGCCCCATCCTGGTGTTCATCTTGTAGTAATGCCCCATCCTGGTCCTCATCTTCTAGTAATGCCCCATCTTGGTCCTCATCTTGTAGTAATGCCCCATCCTGGTCCTCATCTTGTAGTAATGCCCCATCCTGTCGTAACGTCCCCCATCCATGTCCCCATATTGTAGGAATGTCCCCATCCAGGTCCCAATATTGTAGGAATGTCTCCACCCAGGTGCCCATATGTCCCCACCCAGGTGCCCATATGTCCCCACCCAGGTCCCCATATGTGCTCACCCAGGTGGCCATACGTTCCCATCCAGTTGGCCATAAGTCCCCATCCAGGTGCCCATACGTCCCCATATGTGCTCACCCATAGTGCCCATACATCCCCATCCAAGTGCCCATATGTCCCCATCCAGGTACCCATAGTGCCCATATAGGCTAACCCATAGTGCCCATATGTCCCCATCCAGGTGTCCATAGTGCACATAACAGAGAAAACAAAAGAGATTCTTCTCACCTGTCCTCCATTCCCTCGGCGTTCTTCTGCACATGCAGCATGCAGGCACCATAACCCCCTTGACGATCGCAGCCCGGTCCAGGAGCCACCGATATCAACGCTGTAGTTCAGTGTATTGCCGCACAGAGACCGGCAATACCAATGCAGCAGCCGGCTTATCAGAGGCCAGCAGCTGACATCTGCGCATGGCAGTGGCGTTATACGTTATAGCGTTATAGTCCGATGCCAGCGCCCGCCCCCCCCCGCTCACTCAGGCACAATACTTACTCTCCCCGCGCCTCCGCAGCAGGTCCTGTCTCTGCATGAGGCATTATGTGTGTGTGTGGGGGGGAAGACTGCATGAGACATTATGTGTGTGTGGGGGGGTACCGCCTGCATGGGGGATTATGTGGGGGGGAAAAAGCCTGCATGGGGCATTATATGGGGGGTGACATCCTCATGGGGCATTATATGGGGGAGAGTGACATCCTGCATGGAGCATTATATGGGGGCAGTGACATCCTGCATAGGGCATTATATTGGGGGGGAGTGACATCCTGCATGAGGCATTATATTGGGGGGGAGTGGCATCCTGCATGAGGCATTATATTGGGGGGAAGTGACATCCTGCATGGGGAATTATATGGGGGGGGGGACAGCCTGCATGGGGCTTATGTGGGGGGGGGACTGCTTGAGACATTATGTGTGGGGGGGGGGGACCGCCTGCATGGAGGATTATGTGGGGGGGAAACAGCCTGCATGGGGTATTATGTGAGGGGGAAACAGCCTGCATGGGACATTATATGGGGGTGACATCCTGCATGGGGCATTATATGGGGGAATGACATACTGCATGGGGCATTATATGGGGGGGAGAGTGACATCCTGTATTTGGCATTATATTAGGGGGGAAGTGACATCCTGTATTTGGCATTATATGGGGGGTGACATCCTGCATGGGGTTTTATATGGGGGGAGTGACATCCTGCATGGGGCATTATATGGGGGGGAGTGACATAGTGCATGGGACATTATATTGGGGGGGAAGTGACATCCTGCATGGGGCATTATATGGGGGGGAGTGACATCCTGCATGGGGCATTATATGGGGGGGAGTGACATCCTGCATGGGACATTATATTGGGAGGGAATTGACATCCTGCATGGGGCATTATATGGGGGGGAGTGACATCCTGCATGGGGCATTATATTGGGGGGAAGTGACATCCTGCATGGGGAATTATATGGGGGGAGTGATATCCTGCATGGGGCATTATATGGGGGGAGTGACATCCTACATGGGGCATTATATGGGGGGAGTGACATCCTGCATGGGACATTATATTGGGGGGGGAGTGACATCATGCATGGGGCATTATATTGAGGGGAAGTGACATCCTGTATGGGGCATTATATGGGGGGGAGTGACATCCTGCATGGGGCATTATATGGGGGGAGTGACATCCTGCATGTGACATTATATTGGGGGGGGTGACATCATGCATGGGGCATTATATTGGGGGGAAGTGACATCCTGCATGGGGCATTATACGGGGGGAAGTGACATCCTGCATGGGGCATTATATGGGGGGGAAGTGACATCCTGCATGGGGCATTATATGGGGGGGGTCAGCCTGCATGGGGAATTATGTGTGGGGGGAAACAGCCTGCATGGGGCATTATGTGAGGGGGAAACAGCCTGCATGGGATATTATATGGGGGGTGACATTCCTGCATGGGGCATTATATTGGGGAGAAGTGACATCCTGTATTTGGCATTATATGGGGGGGTGACATCCTGCATGGGGAATTATATAGGGGGGAGTGACATCCTGCATGGGGCATTATATGGGGGGGAGTGACATCCTGCATGGGGCATTATATGGGGGGGAGTGACATAGTGCATGGGACATTATATTGGGGGGAAGTGACATCCTGCATGGGGCATTATATGGGGGGGGAGTGACATCCTGCATGGGGCATTATATGGGGGGAGTGACATCCTGCATGGGACATTATATTGGGAGGGAATTGACATCCTGCATGGGGCATTATATGGGGGGGAGTGACATCCTGCATGGGGCATTATATTGGGGGGGAAGTGACATCCTGCATGGGGAATTATATGAGGGGAGTGATATCCTGCATGGGGCATTATATGGGGGGAGTGACATCCTGCATGGGGCATTATATGGGGGGAGTGACATCCTGCATGGGACATTATATTGGGGGGGAAGTAACATCATGCATGGGGCATTATATTGAGGGGAAGTGACATTCTGTATGGGGCATTATATGGGGGGAGTGACATCCTGCATGGGGCATTATATGGGGGGAGTGACATCCTGCATGTGACATTATATTGGGGGGAGTGACATCATGCATGGGGCATTATATTGGGGGGAAGTGACATCCTGCATGGGGCATTATATGGGGGGAAGTGACATCCTGCATGGGGCATTATATGGGGGGAAGTGACATCCTGCATGGGGCATTATATGGGGGGGGGGTCAGCCTGCATGGGGAATTATGTGTGGGGGGAAACAGCCTGCATGGGGCATTATGTCAGGGGGAAACAGCCTGCATGGGATATTATATGGGGGGTGACATTCCTGCATGGGGCATTATATTGGGGAGAAGTGACATCCTGTATTTGGCATTATATGGGGGGGTGACATCCTGCATGGGGAATTATATGGGGGGGAGTGACATCCTGCATGGGGCATTATATGGGGGGAATGACATCCTGCATGGGACATTATATTGGGGGGGAAGTGACATCCTGCATGGGGCATTATATTGGGGGGGAAGTGACATCCTGCATGGGACATTATGTTGGGGGGGAAGTGACATCCTGCATGGGACATTATGTTGGGGGGGAAGTGACATCCTGCATGGAGCATTATATGGGGGGAAGTGACATCCTGCATGGGGCATTATATAGAGGGGAAGTGACATCCTGCATGGGGCATTATATGGGGGGGGGCAGCCTGCATGGGGAATTATGTGTGGGGGGAAACAGCCTGCATCGGACATTATATGGGGGGTGACATTCCTGCATGGGGCATTATATGGGTGGGAGTAACATCCTGCATGGGGCATTATACTGTGAAGAAGTGACATCCTGTATTTGGCATTATATGGGGGGGTGACATCCTGCATAGGGAATTATATGGGGGGGAGTGACATCCTGCATGGGGCATTATATTGGGTGGGAGTGACATCCTGCATGGGGCATTATATGGGGGGAGTGACATCCTGCATGGGGCATTATATGCGGGGAGTGACATCCTGCATGGTACATTATATTGGGGGGGGGAGTGACATCATGCATGGGGCATTATATTGGGGGGAAAGTGATATCCCGCATGGGGCATTATATTGGGGGGAAGAAATGTAGAACGAGCAAAAAAGCTTGTAAAAGAACTTCAACATGACGTTTCAAGGATGGAGCGAGACTGCCATTTACTGGCCAGAGACAGTCAAGCAGAACCAAAATATACAAAGGAAGTTGCAGGGAGGGCAGATTCAGAGGCTGGATCAGGTGACTTCCAGGAAGGAGTTCAGAGAGCTAAGAGGCCAGCGCACCAAACCTGAGGGGTCTTTGGCGCCAAGCAGCAGAGAGGAGCAGACGTGCTCCCTGCGTCCTGAGAAACTCCACGTGACAGGCCAAATCCAGAGGCCTGAGAGGTGCTCCAGCCGGGCACCGGTAAAAGAGCTCTGGATCCCTCACAGTTGTGACTCGAGTGCTGTGCCTGCTGAGGATACTAGGAACCTGATCGCGGTGCTGAGTGAGTTCGCGGAACCCGACGTCGGCGGCTGACAGACGAGGCCTGGACCCCCCTATCCAAGGCTCGAGAGACTGCCCCCAACAGCCAAGCAGAGAGAAGCTGCATACGTGAGCAGGGCCGTCACTTCCACTGCTCACCCACGGTACCGGGGACAATTGGGTTTAATTACTCAGGTTGGGAGGGGTACGGTTGGGGCTAAAGTAGCACAACGTGATTTAATTGAATTCATCCGGAAAGAGACTCACGGCCTAGCGGGAATAACCGGTGACCCCCGCTAGGGCCAAATTCACGGTTAAAGAACTTGTTTGGTGCTTCTCATGCTTGAGGGCATCACCTTACTTTAAGAGACTGCGCCTTACTTTGAGAAATTTCGTATTCTTCTGATATTTCAAACCACTGTTCATTATCCTTGTTGCTAATCAGTATACCTGTTGTATAAAACTGTTTACAAACATCTCTGACTGTTCTCGCCTTGTGTCTCTGTGCGTTGCATCCCGGCACCTGCATTACATTTGGCGTAGTCAGCAGAATGCAACATTCAGACGCAGAGATGGCGAATCAGTCTGTGGCTGGGTCCGGCCGGAGCCATATACCCCTGGGGGCTATGCTCAGCCATCTTCCCAAGTTTACAGGGGATGGCATGTCACTTTGGGACTGGGCAGAAAGACTGAGAAGTATGCTACGTATGTATCCCCTTGACCCTCTAGCCCAGGCGGAGCTGGCCCTCCTAACCCTTGATGGAGAGGCCAGACAGACTGTGATGTACCGCCCACCTGGGGACTGTGACACCGTGGATAAAGTGATAAAAATTCTAGAGGACATGCACGGTGACACTACAGTTTTGGGACACTTGCGCTTACGGTTGTTTCAGCGGGTCCAAGGGGAAAATGAGACAGTAAATCAGTATGTTAATGCATTATGTAACGGGTCTGGGAGGTGGAACCTCTGAGCAACTATACAAGGGGGCAGTCTTGTAAGGAAGCGGGTGGCTCCCAGGGAAGGCGGGCAGGTAGTCACGGCTAGTGACGGGGACAGTCTCAGGGTGGAAGGGCAGGAGGTCATGGCAGGTGACGGGGACAGTCTCTGGGTAGAAGGGCAGGAGGTCACGGCAAGTGACGGGGACGGTCTCTTGACAGGCGGGTGGTCACAGCAAGTGACGGTAGAGCCTCCAGGTAGGCTAGCAGCAGGTAGCAGGTGGACGCTCCCAGGTGAGCGGGCAAGAGTCTCTGGACAGGCCGGTGGTCACAGCACGTGACGGCAGAGCCTCCAGGTAGGCTAGCAGGCAGGTAGCAGGTGAGCACTCCCAGGTGAGCGTGCAAGAGTCTCTGGACAGGCAGGTGGTCACGGCACGTGACGGCAGAGCCTCCAGGTAGGCTAACAGGCAGATAGCAGGTGAGCGGTCCCAGGTGAGCCGGCAAAAGTCTCTGGACAGGCAGGTGGTCACAGCACGTGATGGCGGAGCCTCCAAGTAGGCTAGCAGACAGGTAGTAGGTGAGCGCTCCCAGGTGAGCGGGCAGACTGATCCATAGACAGACTGGCAGGGCTGGTAGGCAGACTGTCGGACCACAGATAGATAAGTATCAGGCAGGAATCTGGCAGGTGACTGGCAGGTAACTGGCAGGTAACTGGTAACGGGACCTGAGGGCTGAAGCAGAGTGAAGGCTTTGCAACAGCATTGCTCGGGCACCTCCATTTTGGAGGAGGTGCCTTATATATGGGAGGTCCTCTGGCAATTGGCCGTGGACTCCTTAGGACGGCGCGCGTGGTCCCTATAAGAGAGGTGGAGCGCGCGCGCGCGCCCTAAGCACACTGCCGGGGAAGGAGCGCGTGCCGGAAGCAGCGGGGAGAGAAGCGCTGGAGGACGCCACGCCAGGAGCGGGGAGGTGAGAGGAACGGCGTCTCTGCCCAGTACGGGGCAGAGACGCCGATGCTACAGTACCCCCCCCTTTAGGCCCCCTCTTTTTTTGGCCAGAAAGAAATTTTTCAAGGAGAAGCGGGGCGTTGATGTTCTCCCTGGGTTCCCAAGTTCTCTCCTCAGGACCAAACCCCTTCCAATCTACCAGAAAAAAGGTCTTTCCTCTTACCCTCTTGGAGGCCAGAATACTCTCTACCTCAAAGACGTCATCAGCGGAAACCGGAGCAGGAGGGGCACCTGGATTATTGGAAAAAGAGTTAAAGACAACGGGTTTGAGGAGAGATACGTGGAAGGAGTTGGGGATCCGTAGGGTGGCCGGGAGTTTTAATTTGTAGGCCACAGGGTTAATTTTCCTGAGGACTTCGAAGGGATCGATGAATCGAGGGCCCAACTTGAAGGAGGGTACTTTGAGCCGCACATGTTTGGACGAGAGCCAAACCTTGTCTCCCGGACGGAATTGAGGCGGATCCAGACGTCTCTTATCAGCATATCTCTTCATCCGCTCAGAGGACAGAAGAAGAGCGGACCTGGTACTCTCCCAAATAGTAGAAAATTCACTGACAAGAGACTCCGCAGCAGGGTTGTCCAAAGAAACGGAGACAGGAAGTGGAATCCGGGGATGTTGGCCACCGACTATAAAGAACGGGGATTTGGAAGAGGATTCGCTCTCCTGGTTATTGTAAGAGAACTCGGCCCATGGTAGGAGATCCACCCAGTCCGAATGGTGTGCATTAACGAAGTGCCGGAGGTAACTGGTCAGGATCTGATTGATCCGCTCCACTTGACCATTGGACTGTGGGTGGTAAGCGGAGGAAAAGTCCAGGGTGATGTCTAGCAGCTTACATGTGGCTCTCCAGAAGCGTGAGGTGAACTGAACCCCACGATCCGACACGATGTGGAGGGGCAGGCCATGGAGACGGAAGATGTGGCGGATAAAGTCTTTAGCCAGCTCGGGTGCAGATGGGAGACCAGGCAGGGGAATGAAGTGGGCCATCTTAGAAAAGCGGTCAGCGACAACCCAAATGACTGTACAACCGGCAGAAATAGGAAGATCGGTGATAAAGTCCATAGCAATGTGCTGCCAAGGAGCAGCAGGCACGGGAAGGGGCAGGAGATGGCCGGCTGGTAGATGTCTGGGAATTTTGTTATGGGCACAGGATGAGCAGGCCGCGATGAAGTCTACCATGTCCTTACGCAGGGTAGGCCACCAGTAATGCCGGGTAATGAGTTGGAAGGTGTTCTTTTGGCCAGCATGGCCAGCTAGTTTAGAAGAATGTCCCCAGCGAAGAACCCTCTCCCGATCTGGTACGGCTACAAACGTCTTACCGGGTGGGAGACGAGTCAGATCCAAGGGGGCCACATTCATCACCTTGGAGGAGTCGATGATGTGCGTAGGCTCTTCCTCTTGATCGAAGGACAGGAAGGACCAGGACAAGGCATCAGCTTTGACGTTCTTGTCCGCCGGACGGAAATGAAGAATGAAGTCGAAGTGGGCAAAAAACAACGACCACCGGGCCTGGCGAGGATTGAGTCTCTGGGCATTTTGGAGATATGCCAGGTTTTTGTGATCCGTGTAGATAATTACCGGGTAGAGAGCCCCTTCAAGCAGATAGCGCCACTCCCCCAGTGCCAATTTGATGGCTAGCAATTCACGGTCTCCTATGGAGTAGTTGCGCTCAGACGAGGAGAAGATTTTGGAGAAGAAGCCGCAGGTTACCATTCTCCCGGTAGAAGATTTTTGGGTGAGTACCGCTCCGCCTCCGGAGGAGGAGGCATCAACCTCCAGGTAGAATTGTTTATTACAGTCCGGACGGTGCCGGACCGGAGCAGAGGCGAAGGCTTTCTTTAAGGAAAGGAAGGCCTCCTCGGCTTCAGGCGACCATATCTTGGGATTTGCCCCCTTACGGGTAAGCGCAGATATGGGAGCAGTCCGAGACGAGAAGTGTGGGATGAAAAGACGATAGTAATTAGCGAAGCCCAGGAATCGCTGTATCGCCTTCAAACCTTCAGGACGAGGCCATTTTAGAACGGAAGAGAGCTTCTCGGGATCCATTTGCAGACCTGTCTGGGAGATGACATAGCCCAAGAACGGTAGGGAGGTCTGGTCGAAGAGGCACTTCTCGTATTTGGCATAGAGGTGGTTCTGCCGAAGCCTAAGCAGGACCTGACGAACATCCCTTCGGTGTGTGGGGAGATCCGGAGAGAAGACCAAGATATCGTCCAGGTATACCACTACGCAGGAGTACAGGAGGTCACGGAAGATGTCGTTGACCAGCTCTTGAAAGACAGCGGGGGCGTTACAGAGACCAAAGGGCATCACAAGGTACTCATAGTGACCGTCCCGGGTATTGAATGCCGTCTTCCACTCGTCTCCTTGACGGATACGGACCAGGTTATATGCTCCTCGTAGATCCAGCTTGGAGAAGATCCTGGCGCCCTTGAGATGGTCAAACAATTCGGAGATGAGCGGCAAAGGGTATTTGTTTTTTACTGTGATGAGATTGAGTTCTCTGTAGTCAATACAGGGACGTAGCGAGCCGTCTTTCTTTTTGACAAAGAAGAATCCGGCTCCAGCCGGGGAGGTAGATTTTCGAATAAATCCCCTAGCCAGATTCTCTTCAATGTACTCAGACATGGCCCGGGTCTCGGCTGCAGACAACGGGTAGATACGCCCACGGGGAGGAGTGGTGCCAGGTACCAGGTCAATCGGGCAGTCATATGGCCTATGGGGTGGCAACGTCTCTGCTTCCTTCTTACCGAAGACGTCCGCATAGGGCCAGTAAGGAGCCGGAAGACCTGGTAAATTAGCTGGAGTAGGAAGAGGGCGAGCTGGGCGGACCGGAACCAGGCAGGTCCTATGGCAGTCTGGACCCCATCGGAGTACTTCACCGGATCGCCAGTTTAATACGGGTTCGTGTGTCTGGAGCCAAGGTAGACCTAGCAACAGGGAGTGAGAAAGTCCGGACAGCACATGGAATGAGATTTCCTCAGAGTGCAGCATTCCCACCTGCAAGGATATGGGTTCAGTGACGAGCAGGATGGTCTCTGAGAGAAGTCTTCCATCCACGGAGGCGACTGACAATGGTTCAGCCAGGGACTTGGTGGGAATACAGTATCTCTCAACCAGAGACTGGGAGATGACGTTTCCAGCAGCTCCAGAATCCAGGTGGGCGAGTTCAAAGTGACGGTTTTCTCCCCAAGCAATAGAGACCGGTATAGTCAGAGATGGAGAGGGCTTACTTTTGTCTAGGACGACCTCTCCGAGCGGTCCTAGACACTGGCGTTTCCCGGCTTTTCCGGGCAGGAACGGATGAAGTGCTCCATACTGCCACAATAGAAACAGCTTCCCTCGGCTCGGCGAGATTCTTGGCGAGACCTGACCATCTTGGTCTGGTCGATCTGCATAGGTTCAGGCGAGTGCGCCCGCGGAGTGACTGGTTGAGAGGCAGGCCTCAGGGAAGTAGGAGCAGAGCGAGTAAAGTCTTTCTCCCAGGCAGTCTCTTTGGCACGTTCTTGGAACCGGATGCCAATCCGGGTAGCTAGTGACATCAGGTCATCCAGAGTGGTAGGAATGTCCCGACCAGCTAACTCGTCCTTAATCCGACCGGAAAGACCCTCCCAGAAGACGGACACCAGAGCCTCATTTTCCCAGGCAAGCTCAGAAGCGAGGGTGCGGAACCGTATGGCATATTGGCCCACGGTGAGACTCCCTTGGCGGAGACGTAGCAGAGAGGAGGCAGAAGAGGTTTTCCGTCCAGGTTCATCGAAGACTTTCCGGAAAGCAGCGAGGAAAGACGGCAGGTCGGACACCAGGGGATCCCCTCTCTCCCACAGGGGATTTAGCCATGCCAGTGCCTCCCCAGTGAGATGGGACATGATGAAGGCCACCTTGGCCCGGTCGGAGATGAACTGGTGTGCCAATAGCTCAAAGTGCAGGGTGCACTGGTTTATGAAAACCCGAGCTAAAGTAGGTTCGCCGGCAAAGCGTGGAGGTGCCAGAAGCCGAGGTCCATAGTAGGGTACCATGAAGGGACTGGATTGCGGTACCGCAGGAATGGGCACGGCTGGACCAGAGGTAGACAAAGACGAGTCACACAATGCGCCTAGACGAGAGTTAACGGACCGTAGATAGGACAGTACCACTTCCTGCTGAGTTTTCTGACGTAAGACTTCCTGGTGCAGATCGGAGATCTGGGGACCACCGGGTTCCATGGCCCGAGGAAACTGTAACGGGTCTGGGAGGTGGAACCTCTGAGCAACTATACAAGGGGGCAGTCCTTGTAAGGAAGCGGGTGGCTCCCAGGGAAGGCGGGCAGGTAGTCACGGCTAGTGACGGGGACAGTCTCAGGGTGGAAGGGCAGGAGGTCACGGCAGGTGACGGGGACAGTCTCTGGGTAGAAGGGCAGGAGGTCACGGCAAGTGACGGGGACAGTCTCTTGACAGGCGGGTGGTCACAGCAAGTGACGGCAGAGCCTCCAGGTAGGCTAGCAGGCAGGTAGCAGGTGGACGCTCCCAGGTGAGCGGGCAAGAGTCTCTGGACAGGCAGGTGGTCACAGCACGTGACGGCAGAGCCTCCAGGTAGGCTAGCAGGCAGGTAGCAGGTGAGCGCTCCCAGGTGAGCGTGCAAGAGTCTCTGGACAGGCAGGTGGTCACGGCAAGTGACGGCAGAGCCTCCAGGTAGGCTAACAGGCAGGTAGCAGGTGAGCACTCCCAGGTGAGCGGGCAAAAGTCTCTGGACAGGCAGGTGGTCACAGCACATGACGGCGGAGCCTCCAGGTAGGCTAGCAGACAGGTAGTAGGTGAGCGCTCCCAGGTGAGCGGGCAGACTGATCCATAGACAGACTGGCAGGGCTGGTAGGCAGACTGTCGGACCACAGATAGATAAGTATCAGGCAGGAATCTGGCAGGTGACTGGCAGGTAACTGGCAGGTAACTGGTAACGGGATCTGAGGGCTGAAGCAGAGTGAAGGCTTTGCAACAACATTGCTCGGGCACCTCCATTTTGGAGGAGGTGCCTTATATATGGGAGGTCCTCCGGCAATTGGCCGAGGACTCCTTAGGACGGCGCGCGCGGTCCCTATAAGAGAGGGGGAGCGCGCGCCCTAAGCACACTGCCGGGGAAGGAGCGCGTGCCGGAAGCAGCGGGGAGAGAAGCGCTGGAGGACGCCGCGCCAGGAGCGGAGAGGTGAGAAGGACTGCATCTCTGCCTAGTACGGGGCAGAGACGCCGATGCTACACATTACAGGAAGTGACAGCCCATATCACTAAGAAAACTCGAGATGGGAACCGAGGACTGGGACCATTGGATGAGGTGTTGCGTGACCAACTGATTGCTGGCTTGAAAGACCCTTCCCTGAGGCAGATCCTGAAGGAGCGGCTGCGATTGAGCCCTGATATGGGCTTCCTGGAGGTAGGGGCTGAAGCTAGAGTCCTGGAGAGAGAAGTTCCTGTTCTCAAAGCCACAGTTAGAAGTCATGAGGCAATTGCTCCTGGATTCACCAACCAAGAGCCTGATTGGGTACGGGAAATACGTCAGGAAATTCGAGACATTCGGGGTGAGCTGAATTCTATTAGGAAGACTCCTACGGCCCCCTTGCCGACGGACCGTACTGCTCAACGCGGACGGAGACCAGAACGAGAAAGACATTCCTATCCGGCCCCAGCACGACATGTACCCGACCTATCGGCAGAACGAGGACCGGAGTGCTGGACCTGCGGAGGTAGGGGGCAAATCTCCAAAGACTGTCCCAACCGAGAAAGGAGGAGGAGGGGACAGCCGTTAAACTAAAATGCCCCACGGTTGTGGAGCATACCGTGGGGTCTCGAGCTTCAGAGAGTAGAAGAGGGAGCTCTGAAGACATTGTCTCCGAGAGGCCCATTATCTGGGCTGAATTCAATGGGCAGCGGATCCGCTGTTTGATGGACACCTGGTCTCAAGTGACCACTATGCCTGAGACGTACTTCCAAAGTCACTTTCCTGAAGTCGCTCGTTCCTGCCGGGAACCCACTGTCAAACTGGTGGCGGCTAATCAACTACCTATCCCAGTAGCGGGAGTAGTATGGATGTCCGTGCGGGCATGTGGAAAGGACCTCGGTCGAAAAGGGATTGTACTGACCACCGGGCCCGGAGGCGATGGGCCCATTGTAACCCTAGGCATGAATGTGCTGAAAGAAGTCGGACAGTTCCTGGCTGAGGGCTGTAGCAAAAACAACTGGACCCGCCACTCGAGACCCAGCTAACAAGAGAGTGTTCCAGCACCTCGTGCGGGTCAGTCAGATTCAAAAGCTGCCCACTACCTCCCAGTACCTTGGTAAGGTATCGATACCGCCCGAAGCCACAATGACACTGCCGGTGGGACAGACTGTACTCACTTTGCCGGTGCTGGCACATGTGTCCTTAGAGGGCGTGGACATTCAAGTTGAACCAATGGAGGGAGAAGAAGAGCCCTCTGGACTCCTGATTGCTCGGACTCTGGCCACCGTGCGGGACGGTCGAGTACCCGTGCACTGCATCAATTTAAGTGGCACCAGTTTACAGTTGTTGCCCGGACAAGAGGTGGCGCGAGTGTGCGTAATGCCGGAGGCCCTTACTAGAGCTGACGCTATAGGGCTGGCACCTGTGGAAGGAAAACCATGAACCCTAGAGGTGTCCCTCAATAGCCAGGAACATGGAAGAGAACCGTTGGCTGGACGCCACCTCCTGGAAGAAATGGAAGCTAACCTGACTGAGTTTTCTGCTGGACAAGTAAGGCAGATCGAACAACTTCTACAGCGATATCAGGGAGTGTTTGCACAGCATGAAGATGATTTCGGGTGCACTCGGGACATTCAGCACGAAATACCCACCGGAAATACTGCTCCCAACAGAGAGAGATATCGGCAGATCCCGCCTCAAATGTACCAGGAGGTGAAAGAGCTGTTGGCCCACATGTTGCAGAACGGTGTGATCCATGAAAGCCAGAGCCCCTGGGCGGCTCCGATCGTGCTGGTCCGAAAGAAGGAAGGTACCCTGAGATTCTGCGTAGACTATCGGAAGCTGAATGCCTGTACAGTACGGGACTCCTATCCAATCCCCCGAATCGAAGAGTCTCTATCTGCACTAGGGAGCGCCAAATTCTTCTCCTCCCTCGACCTGGCCAGTGGCTATTGGCAGGTCCCAGTATCTGAGAAGGATCGTCCGAAGACAGCTTTTGTTCTCCCTGTGGGCCTGTTTGAGTTCAATCGAATGCCGTTCAGACTAACAAATGCGCCAGGAACCTAGCAACGGCTGATGGAGAGATTCTTGGGGGACCTCAACTTTGAAGCCACTTAATTGTATCGTCCAGATATATTAATCTATTCCGCAACGTTTGAGGATCATCTCAGATGCCCTGTCCCGGGTCACTCAGGCGGGGCCGAAGAAGGACAGAGATGAGGAGCTCGAAGGCGACGAGATCCCGGATTTCAGCCAGTTCGCCGCTGCTGTGGTCGACGCCCAAGAGACCAGAGGGGAGCCGAGGCCCACTCAGATTCTGGGCCGTTCAAGAGATGAAAGGATACATCTGCAGCAATCCGACCCGGAGCTAGCAAAGTTGAGAGAATGGGTCGCCCTTAATCAGAGACCCGACCAGGAAACCAGAGCCGCTTCACTTCCAACTACCCTACAAATCCTAGGCCAGTGGGAGAGGCTCCTCCTGAAGGACGGCTTGCTATGCCGAAGAATCCAGCTGCCTCGAGAGTTTGATGTTACCTGGCAAGTGGTAGTTCCAGGAGCGCTAGTAACACAGCTAGCCCAAGAAGCTCATAGAAGAGGTGCTCACTTCGGAGTAGAAAAGACCTTCCGGTGGTTGCAACGGCTGGTGTATTGGCCTCAACTGCGACAAGAAGTCGAGGGGGTCTGCCGAACATGTCGCCAGTGTGAGTTGAACAAGCCCCCGGAGCAAAGAGCTCCCATTCAGACCATTCGAACTTCTGCCCCCTTGGAAGTCTTGATGATTGACTACTTGATGGTAGGAACTTCATACAACGGTTATGGACACTGTTTAGTCATGACTGATCACTTCACCAAGTTTGCAATAGTGACGCCCACTAAAGATCAGACGGCAGAAGCCGCAGCCAAGGCCATCTGTCAAGATTTCATCTGGATTTATGGGTGCCCGAAGCGAATACATTCTGACCAGGGGGCCTGCTTCCAAGGACGAGTGATGGATGAGCTATACCGCATCTATGGGATCGACCGTTCCCGGACAACGCCCTACCACCCGCAAGGGAACGGTGCATGCGAGCGCTTTAACCGAACCCTGTTGCAAATGTTGCGAACACTGGAAGCGGACAAAAAGATGAAGTGGCCCGAATTCGTGTCCGAGCTGGTGTGGGTGTATAATAATCGAGTTCATGCAACCACTGGCTACACCCCCTACATGTTGCTATTTGGAAGAAGTGGCCGAGAAATCACCGAACTGGAACTAGACTCAGAAGACCCCGGTCCGGGCAGTAGCCCAAGTACCTGGATTCGAGAACACCAGCGTCGACTCCATACCGTGACAAGACTGGTTGCGCAGAAGTTTCAGGAAGTAGAGCATGCAGTTCGGCCCCCGACCACAGGTGGATCGCTTCAGCCAGGAGACCGAGTGCTGGTGAGGGCTAAACGATTTGGGAGTAAGCTGGACCATCGTTGGGAGGTAATACCATATCAGGTGGTGAAGAAGGTTCACCCAGACAACCCCGTCTACGAGGTTAGGCCCGAAGGGGATGACGCCGCGACATCCAGGGTGTTGCACCGTAATATGTTGCGACCTTGCTCCTCTGAAGCAGAAGTCTGTAACAGGGCTGGGCCCTCAGACGTGTTGGCTGAAGTGCC
This sequence comes from Phyllobates terribilis, assembly GCF_046119375.1. Classification (NCBI taxonomy): domain Eukaryota; kingdom Metazoa; phylum Chordata; class Amphibia; order Anura; family Dendrobatidae; genus Phyllobates; species Phyllobates terribilis. The sequence continues at coordinate 2,469,035 of NW_027362942.1, read as the reverse complement.
ACATACAGGAACCTTGGGGGATGAAGAAGGGTGGGCCACAATGCAGTTGGGCCCGTCAGAACCGTTGATGCCACTCCCGAGTGGAAGTCAGAATGAGTCAGGAAATGATTTGCAATCCCCAGTAGTTGATTCCTCGGATCTCCCGGAGTCTCCTCCGCAAGAAGAGCCCCGCAGAAATGAGCGGGCTAATGCCGGAATTCCTCCTAACCGGTACGCTCAGGAAGAGTTTATCTGGTCTCGAATCCAACAGAAAACGCAGGAGTGTGCCCAACTCCTGTCTGAGCTTGCACTGCCTGGAAGGAGACATCAATTCTGCGAGGAGTCCACTCGCCCGAGGACTGGCGAGCAAAAAGGAGGGAGGAATTTAGAACGAGCAAAAAAGCTTGTAAAAGAACTTCAACATGACGTTTCAAGGATGGAGCGAGACTGCCATCTACTGGCCAGAGACAGTCAAGCGGAACCAAAATATACAAAGGAAGTTGCAGGGAGGGCAGATTCAGAGGCTGGACCCGATCAGGTGACTTCCAGGAAGGAGTTCAGAGAGATAAGAGGCCAGCGCGCCAAACCTGAGGGGTCTTTGGCACCAAGCAGCAGAGAGGAGCAGACGTGCTCCCTGCGTCCTGAGAAACCCCGCGTGACAGGCCAAATCCAGAGGCCTGAGAGGTGCTCCAGCCGGGCACCGGTAAAAGAGCTCCGGATCCCTCACAGTTGTGACTCGAGTGCTGTGCCTGCTGAGGATACTAGGAACCTGATCGTGGTGCTGAGTGAGTTCGCGGAACCCGACGTCGGCCGCCGACAGACAAGGCCTGGACCCCCCTATCCAAGGCTCGAGAAACTGCCCCCAACAGCCAAGCAGAGAAGAGCTGCATACGTGAGCAGGGCCGTCACTTCCACTGCTCACCCACGGTACCGAGGACAATTGGGTTTAAGTACTCAGGTTGGGAGGGGGACGGTTGGGGTTAAAGTAGCACAACGTGATTTAATTGAATTCATCCGGAAAGAGACTCACGGCCTAGCGGGAATAACCGGTCACCCCCGCTAGGGCTAAATTCACGGTTAAAGAACTTGTGTGGTGCTTCTCATGCTTGAGGGCATCACCTTTCTTTAAGAGACTGCGCCTTATTTTAAGAGACTGCGCCTTACTTTGAGAAATTTCGTATTTTTCTGATATTTCAAACCACTGTTCATTACCCTTGCTGCTAATCCCTTGTTTCAGTATACCTGTTGTATAAAACTGTTTACAAACATCTCTGACTGTTCTCGCCTTGTGTCTCTGTGCGTTGCATCCCGGCACCTGCATTACAGTAACATCATGCATGGGGCATTATATTGGGGGGGAAGTGACATCCTGCATAGGGCATTATATGGGGGGGAGTGACATCCTGCATGGGGCATTATATGGGGGGGGAGTGACATCCTGCATGGGGCAATATATGGGGACGAGTGACATCCTGCATGGGGCATTATATTGGGGGGGAGTGACATCCTGCATGGGGCATTATATTGGGGGGGAGTGACATCCTGCATGGGGCATTATATGGAGGTGAGTGACATCCTGCATGGGGCATTATATGGGGGGGTGACATCCTGCATGGGGCATTGTATGGGGGGGAGTGACATCCTGCATAGGGCATTATATGGGGGGGGACAGCCTGCATGGGGAATTATGTGTGTGGGGGGGAACAGCCTGCATGGGGCATTATGTGAGGGGGAAACAGCCTGCATGGGACATTATATGGGGGGTGACATTCCTGCATGGGGCATTATATGGGTGGGAGTAACATCCTGCTTGGGGCATTATATGGGGGGGTGACATCCTGCATGGGGAATTATATGGGGGGGAGTGACATCCTTCATGGGGCATTGGATGGGGAGGTGACATCCTGCATGGGGCATTATATGGGGGGGAGTGACATCATGCATGGGGCATTATATGGGGGGAGAGACATCCTGCATAGGGCATTATATTGGGCTGGGAGTGAGATCCTGCATGGGGCATTATATGGGGGGGGAGTGACATCCTGCATAGGGCATTATATGGGGGGGAGTGACATCCTGCATGGGGCATTATATTGGGGGGAAGTGACATCATGCATGGGGCGTTATATGGGGGGAAGTGACATCCTGCATGGGACATTATATGGGGGGAAGTGACATCCTGCATGGGGCATTATATGGTGGGGTGACATCCTGCATAGGGCATTATATTGGGGGGGAAGTGACATCATGCATGGGGCGTTATATGGGGGGAAGTGACATCCTGCATGGGGCGTTATATGGGGGGAAGTGACATCCTGCATGGGGCATTATATGGGGGGGAGTGACATCCTGCATGGGGCATTATATTGGGGGGGAAGTGACATCATGCATGGGGCATTATATTGGGGGGGAAGTGACATGATGCATGGGGCATTATATTAGGAGGAGGTGACATCCTGCATGGGGCATTACATGGGGGGAAGTGACATCCTGCATGGGGCATTATATGGGGGGGAAGTGACATCCTGAATGGGGCATTATATGGTGGGGTGACATCCTGCATGGGGCATTATATTGGGGGGGGGAGTGACATCCTGCATGGGGCATTATATGGGGGGGAAGTGACATCCTGCATGGGGCATTATATGGGGGGAACAGCCTGCATGGAGAATTAAGTGTGGGGGGAAACAGCCTGCATGGGGAATTATGTGTGTGGGGGGAACAGACTTCATGAGGCATTATGTATGTGTGGGAGGGGATCGCCTGCATGGGGCATTATGTGGGGGGAAACAGCCTTCATTGGGGGGAAACAGCCTGCATTGGGCATTATGTGGGGGGGCAGCCGGCATGGGGCATTATATGGGGGGGAACAGCCTGCATGGGGAATTATATGGGGGGAAACAGCCTGAATGAGGCATTACATGCGGGGGACAGTCTGCATGAGGCATTTTGTGGGGGGGGACAGCCTGTATGGGGCATTATGTGGGGGGAGCAGCCTGTATGGGGCATTATGTGTGGGGGGGGACAGCCTGCATGGGGCATAATGTGTGGGGGGTGGGGGGGATAGCCTGCATGGGGCATTATGTGGGGGAGTGAATATACTGCACGGAGCATTATGTGGTGGGGGGACAGCCTGCATTGGGCATTATGTGGGGGGGACAGCCTGCATGGGGCATTATGTGGGGGGCACAGACTGCATGAGGCGTTATGTGGGTGCCAGTATCCTGTATGGAGCATTATATGGGGACCAGTATCCTGTATGGAGTGTTAAATGGGGGCCAGTATTCTGTATGGAGCAATATATGGGGCCCATAATACTGTATGGAGGACTATGTGGTGCCCATAATACTGTATGAAGGACTATGTGGTGCCCATAATACTGTATGGAGGACTATACTATCTGGTCTGCACTGTGCACTGCGAGGATTTGCTGGTTTCTGACCTATTGTATAATTTATAATAGATATCGCTCATGTAATGTAAGAAGTGAAATCTTCGGCCTTGTACTATATATATATTTCTCTGCTGTATCTGTGCATCATGAACCGTGGTATGTGTTAAAGGGGCCCACTGAGACTCTTTCGTTCAGGGCCCACAAAAACCTGGAGCCGGCCCTGCCATCAGCTCCCCTATACATAGTATGATGTTACCGCAGCTCCCCTATACATAGTATGATGTTACCGCAGCTCCCCTATACATAGTATGATGTCACCACTACTCCCCAAAATACAGTATAATGACCCCCCACAGTAGCCTTTACACTGTGTAATGGCCTCCACACTGCATAATGGCCTCACATGGTAGTCCCCACACTAGCCCTCAAACTGTATAATAGCCCCCGCATTAGCTCCCACATTGTATGATTGCCCCCACAGTAGGGCTCACAGCCAATAGGGTAATGAAAGTACTACTGAAATCAAAATGGACTCACCGTAAAATAAAGTACTTATGTAGAGATAATTAAAACGTAACTTTTACTGAATATTATTGAAAATACAAACAACCATGTAATTGAGAAATTATTGGTAACATTGAGTATTGAATATAACACATTGTTTCGGCTATGAACTCTTTTCCATGTGATATAAGCTCTTTGGTCCATGGGGTCTGAACTCTATATGAACAGTACGATTTATGACTGTTTGCCCATAATAGAATCTACTTGATCTCTAGCTAGTTTACACACGTTTCATAATCATATAATGGCTATAAATAAATACGTGGTGCATTTATTTTAGACTGATAGTCATTTTTTTCTCTACTGCTATATGTAGTCTAAGGCTGTGTGCCCACAATGCAAAAATGCTGCAGAAACGCTTAAAAAACGCTTGGTAGAAGGCCTGCCATGTTCCCCAATGATAATCCGCATGTGCTGTGCACATGCTGTGGAAATTTCCGCTGCGGATAATCATTGCGGAAAAAAAAGCAGCACTACCAATTATTTTGCGGAAGCGCTGTGTTTTCGCCGCCATTGACTTTCATTGGAACGCATGGATTACGCATCACTGTATATGTAGATGCGGAATCCACGTGTTTCAATGTGCGGGTGGTACCCGGGTATGGAGGACAGGAGACTCTCCTCCGGACCCGGGTACCATAGTACCTGTAAAAAAGAATAAAATATAATATATTTTTTTTATTTATTCTGATGGCCTCCGGTCTCCTTGTCTTCGCTTGCCGGCAGATCGCGGTGGACTGAAGACCTGCGCTGACGTCATAGTCATGTGACGGCAGGTCCTTCAGTGTAGTGTACCGCGAGCTGCCGGCAAGCCAGGACGGATCGAATAAAGACTCAGGGGGCCATCAGAAGGTAAGTATAGATTTTTTATTTTTTACCATTCTTTTACGGTCACACTATATATGCCGGTTGCATGGATTTATATAGTGTGACCAAGTTGTCAAGCACTTTACAAGTGATGCTAAAATCGCTTGGAAAGGGCTTGACAACCCGCATGCGGAAATGCAAGTGAAGAAAGCTTCACATCCGCTTGTCCCTGGCAGGAAAAATGCATGTACAATCCGCATGTACAATCCGCATGCGTTTTTTCCGCCAGGGAGATGCTGAATCGCTCAGGAAAAATCCAGAGCATTTCCGCATCGTGGGCACATAGCCTAAAAGAGAAAAATCTTTTCCTCATTTTAATTACCCCCACAGTAGGGCCCAAACTGTATAATAACCCCCACATTAGCTCTCACGTTGTATAATGGACTCCACACTTTACCCCCCAGATGTCCCTACAATGTATGTGAGCACCCCCCACACTGTATAAGGGCACCCCACTTTAGTCCCCACATTGTATGAATGCCCCCATGGTAGGCCCCAAACTGTATAGTGGCCCCCACATTAGCCAGCAAAACTGTATAATGGCCCCCACATTAACCCTAAAACTATATAATGCCCCCCCAGATTAGTCCTGAAGCTGTATAACGGCCCCCAAACTGTATAATGACCCCCACAGTAGTCCCTATAATGTTTCAGGCACCCTCACACTGTATGAGGTTCCCCGATTGTTTCTGATACCCCCACAAGTTTTAATTACAAACAAAAAACATCATATACTTGCTTAATCCAGGATCCTGATGGGTCTCTGGCAAGGCCCAGCGGTCCAACGCGCTGTCATCGTGCCGGCGCATGCACAGGACATCAGAGTTCCACGCCGAGACATTCACATCCAGTGTGTGCATCTGCGCCTTGGCCATTCTTTAGACTGCAGGCTTATAGTGACTTGCGGTCTACAGCATGGACAGTGTTAGTGCAGGGAGATTATGTCTCCCTGCTCTATCGCAGGGCTTAACTGTATGGGCTCCGGGTGGGCCCCTCAAAGCGTGGGGCCCCTCTGCCACCCGGTAGCTATGCTACTGGCTGCAATATATTATATTCCAAGTAGCTTCTCCTTTCTGTGATTGTTTCCTCCTCTGTTCGTCGATGTGCTGGAAAAATCCTGTAATAGAGATGAGCTGATAATCAATATGTCATCCAAATATGTATTAAATGATGAATTATGGAAAAAAAAATAAAACATTTTCATTTTCTTCAGGGTGTTGGTGGGGGGAATGATTTGAGAGCTATTATAATGCACTGACAGGCAAGCTATTAAGCCTTTAGAATAGCCTGTGCTTATGGAGTCCCTGGGAAACATGGCATTTATGGGGTAATTTATCGGCTACCAACTTTATTGAGCCTTATACACAAGGCTATTAGCAACAGCCTAGATATCAGCTTTTTTCATCAAATAGGTGCTTATTCATCAAGTGTTTTTTTTTCCAGTTTTTTGTTACTGAACTGCTTGAAATAAGAAAAATAACTCAGCCCTCCAGTGATACATGCAAACATGTAATGCAATCTGTGATAAATTGAGTTATGGGTTAGGTAAATAGACCCATTATTACTAGATACCTGGAAGCATCCTATGTGTACATAAATTGGGAGTAGCAGATAGTTTCTGGAAGAGACAATTTTTACTGTGTATTTTCTCATTAGTAAATAGGTGCTACATCAACGGTAAACTGTGAAAAGATATCATCCACATGGTCCTTGTGATCCATGATCACAGTTTACGCTATAGCAGCCGGTTTAATTATAAGGTCCTTGTTTTCCATCAATGGCCGTAGAGCTTGTCGCTGCTGGTCATTGAAGTTCGAGGACCAATGTAGTAGGTTTCCATCAACTACTTGTCTAAAATCCTTGATTTCTGTCAATGAGAGGGATGAAGGTTTCAACTGGGGGTATAAAGGAACTTACCCCTCTGAGACCAAGTTTCTTTAGGTTTTATTCAGGGTATTTCTTTAAATTTTATAGGATGGAAATGAAGTAAATCTTCAAAGATGGAGATACGTTTATTTCCTGGTCCTGCAGCTGTTGTTGTCACCTTTTTAGGTAGAGGCATTTTATCACTGAGCATAGTTCACTTTTCTACATTTTTGAAGATTTTTGTCACTTTGAAACATACCTGTGAAGTGACTCGAGTACTGTTAAAGTGGAAAAAAATAGCTTATTACATCTGTTCCTGGTACAGCTGGATGACAAGAAATTGAATCACACAGCTTTCTGAAGACCCAGAATATCAATTTTGTCTATTAAATTATTGACATTCTCTATAGGGCGTACGCTGCGCAGTGGGTGATCATTACACAGGTATGTCATTGCACATCCAGAGGCATGGTCTGGTAGCATTTTCCATTCCCTTTTCCTCCCCTACCCTGGGCATGCTTGTCTCAGCACAGAAGGACTTATGGTCACGTGGTTCATGCACACACTAGTGTGTTACTTTTGATAACGTGGATATACAGTTAGGTCCATATATATTTGGACAGAGACAACATTTTTCTAATTTTGGTTCTAGACATTACCACAATGAATTTTAAACAAAACAATTCAGATGCAGTTGAAGTTCAGACTTTCAGCTTTCATTTGAGGGTATCCACATTAAAATTGGATGAAGGGTTTAGGAGTTTCAGCTCCTTAACATGTGCCACCCTGTTTTAAAGGGACCAAAAGTAATTGGACAATTGACTCCAAGGCTATTTCATGGACAGGTGTGGGCAATCCCTTCGTTATGTCATTCTCAGCGAAGCAGATAAAAGGCCTGGAGTTGATTTGAGGTGTGGTGCTTGCATTTGGAAGGTTTTGCTGTGAAGTAAACATGCGGTCAAAGGAGCTCTCCATGCAGGTGAAACAAGCCATCCTTAAGCTGCAAAAACAGAAAAAACCCATCCGAGAAATTGCTACAATATTAGGAGTGGCAAAATCTACAGTTTGGTACATCCTGAGAAAGAAAGAAAGCACTGGAGAACTAATCAATGCAAAAAGACCTGGGCTCCCACGGAAGACAACAGTGGTGGATGATCGCAGAATAATCTCCATGGTGAAGAGAAACCCCTTCACAACAGCCAACCAAGTGAACAACACTCTCCAGGAGGTAGGCGTATCAATGTCCAAATCTACCATAAAGAGAAGACTGCATGAAAGTAAATACAGGGGGTTCACTGCACGGTGCAAGCCACTCATAAGCATCAAAAATAAAAAGCCTAGACTGGACTTTGCTAAAAAAAACATCTAAAAAAGCTAGCACAGTTCTGGAAGAACATTCTTTGGACAGATGAAACCAAGATCAACCTCTACCCGAATGATGGAAAGAGAAAAGTATGGCGAAGGCGTGGTGCAGCTCATGATCCAAAGCATACCACATCATCTGTAAAACACGGCGGAGGCAGTGTGATGGCTTGGGCATGCATGGCTGCGAGTGGCACTGGGTCACTAGTGTTTATTGATGATGTGACACAGGACAGAAGCAGCCGAATGAATTCTGATGTATTCAGAGCCATACTGTGTGCTCAGATCCAGCCAAATGCAGCCAAACTGATTGGTCGTCGTTTCATACTACAGATGGACAATGACCCAAAACATAAAGCCAAAGCAACCCAGGAGTTTATTAAAGAAAAGAAGTGGAATATTCTTGAATGGCCAAGTCAGTCACCTGATCTCAACCCAATTGAGCATGCATTTCACTTGTTAAAGACTAAACTTCAGACAGAAAGGCCCACAAACAAACAGCAACTGAAAACCACCGCAGTGAAGGCCTGGCAGAGCATCAAAAAGGAGGAAACACAGCGTCTGGTGATGTCCATGAGTTCAAGACTTCAGACAGTCATTGCCAACAAAGGGTTTTCAATCAAGTACTAGAAATGAACATTTTATTTACAATTATTTAATCTGTCCAATTACTTTTGGTCCCTTTAAAAACAGGGTGGCACATGTTAAGGAGCTGAAACTCCTAAACCCTTCACCCAATTTTAATGTGGATACCCTCAAATGAAAGCTGAAAGTCTGAACTTCAACTGCATCTGAATTGTTTTGTTTAAAATTCATTGTGGTAATGTCTAGAACCAAAATTAGAAAAATGTTGTCTCTGTCCAAATATATATGGACCTAACTGTATGTGTAATATTATATATATATATATATATATATATATAATGACTACCAAGCCACATATCTTGCTAAGGGGTTATACTCATTCCCCTATATGTGCTGAGCGTTAACCAAGTCCCCCTTTTTTTCTTTGTGTAAGGATATACGGGGCCCAAGTTGGTCAATTGTATTAAACATCCACCTCTTTCATTATCTACCCTATATTCTACCTATGCATTGAAGGACTAGTGGATGGGTTATTGGACATTTTATGACAGGATAGACGGTCTTTTTCTAGTCTGTCCTCCTGTGTAATCAAATTATACAACAATAATACGTTTAGTATTAAGCACATGTCACGTGCTGCGCACATACTTTTCCTCTTGTATGTAGTACCATTTTTTCCAATGTTTAATAAAGGTATTTTAACTACTATTATCTTCAGCTACTTTTTGTCGCTTTATACTGTCTTATGGACTGCATGTTCAGATTGTTCTCTTTATCATATGCATTATTACTGAATGGTCTGCCATTCTATGGTCCTTGTGCTGATTTCCACATATTGGATTTCATGCCAGAGACTGGATTCCAATACATCTCACTATTTGTATAGTTTTCCAGTAGTCTCATCTTCTAATTCTCTATGTCAAGTACACTTTCCCATGGACTCTAGAAATGATGAGTGACAAACCTTTTCACAGCTGTTGTAAGGCTGGTGCTACACATTGACTTTGGGCACAAGTCGCATTGCCAAAGATTTCTCTATTTTCCGGGTAACCTGAAATAATATAGAATATAGGGGAACTCGTTGTGTCCCTATATATAGTTGCTCCTCTGTGTGTGATCTACATGGGGTGTAAACGAGGGCTGGTTCCTGACACTCTTTGATCATTGCTTAGAGTTCAGTGTCCTAACCTTAGGTGTTGTTTGACTCAAGTTGTTGGGTGGGGGAGAGGGGAGGATGTTTTGTTCTATTCCAGTTGTGTCTATACCTTTTGATATATGGGTACTGAATAATCTAAGTGATAAAATGTGAGGAGCAATTTATACAAAGTCTCATGAAAATGGCAGGTCAAGTAATATTATTTCATGGAACGTGCTGGGACTAGGGGAACCTAACAAAAGACATGCCATCCTTAAAAACCTCAAAGATTTGATCATCCTGTGGTGTGTTTACAAGTAATGTTGAGCGAGTATGTTCTGTTCCGAGTATGCTCGGGCCGAGCTCCGAGTATTTATAGCTGCTCGGTGATATGGTTGAATCGCTCCCGTGTGCATGATTTGCGACTGTTTGACAGTTTTATTGCATGTGAGGAATGTGTAAGAAATAGACATTCCTCATATGTAGTAAAACTGTCAAACAGTTGCAAATCATGCACACGGGAGCGATTCAACCATATCACCGAGCAGCTGTAAATACTCGGAGCTCGGCCGGAGCATACTCGGCGAAAGGGTTAGTAGAACATACTCGCTCATCACTATTTACAAGAAACACATTTAACACCAGAGAATACTCAATCCTTAACCAAATTCTGGAGGGGCCCTACCTTCCACTCCACATTCAGCTCATATGCCAGAGGAGTTAGCATATTAATACATCGAAATTTAGCACTCACCTGTGAAAAATCTTTGATAGATTCAGAAGGAAGATTTATCAGTTTACTGTGTCTTTTCTATGGGTTACAAATAAGTATAGTGGCAGTGTAAATTCTGCCCCCTTTTTCAATGAAAGTTATACAAATGATGCTCCCTTTCATATCTGAATATCCATCTACCCCATTGATAGTTATTTGAGATTTTAGTACTTACCCTAATGCTACTCTAGACAAATACCGTGGGGTACAGATGGGGGGAGGGGCGAAACAACACTAGTCCGTGTGATATGGAAACTGCAATGGGTTGATGTTTGGCACAAAAAATTTCCACTGGCGCGTCTATACTCGTGTTTTTCGGCCTCAAATTCGTACTTAGATATCATATTATTTGGTCCAAAGTCTGATAAACTAGTCAGAAACCAACATAGATTCAGCAATATTCAATCTTTATTAGTAAAATACATACAAAACAGTAAGAAAGAAGATAAAAAGTACCTCCATACTGTGAGGGATCACTAGCCGCATATATGTGCCTAAATAAACATATATATATTGCACATATAATATTATATATCCATGAAAGTGCTATAGTGCAGACTGTGAGTAAGAAGTACCCTAACAGTGCAAAATGCAAGACATGATATAATAATTAAATAGACGTACCACAAAGCAGTTATGTAGTAGGCACATGTGTGCAATATATATATGTTTATTTAGGCACATATATGCGGCTAGTGATCCCTCACAGTATGGAGGTACTTTTTATCTTCTTTCTTACTGTTTTGTATGTATTTTACTAATAAAGATTGAATATTGCTGAATCTATGTTGGTTTCTGACTAGTTTATCAGACTTTGGACCAAATAATATGATATCTAGGTTTAGGTTGGTTCAGCAACTACATATGTTATCATAGGACAATTTTTTTGCTTTTCTGATTATAATCAAATTCGTACTTGTCAAGAATAGATCTTGCCCTGGGAAGTAAGTTTCTACTACCATGGATTGCTAAAGTAGAATATCTCACGAGGCAATTATCTGATCATTCCCCATTATTAGTGGTTCTTAATATTCTCTCTTGCGATAATCGGCGGGGTGAGGTGTGGAAGTTTAATCCATATTGGCTGGCTTTATTTGAGAAACGTGAGGAGATACCTAAAAAAATTGCTTCTCTTTTTCCAACATAATGTAGGTTCAGCATCCTCTTTAATAATATGGGATACAATGAAAGCCTACCTGAGGGGTATTTTAATTACAAATCTAAAAGCCGTTCCCTCACTCAAACTCTGCAGCAGTGTAGATGAAATGGAACAATGTTATGTGGGTGAACCCTCTTTGTCCCACCAAGGTAAATGGGTGGAGACACAAAAACATCTAAATACTCATCTCCTTGAGCAAGTAGAATACAGGAGATTTTTTACTAAACAAAGCTTTTACAATGAGGGGGAAGGCGCTGGTCATCTTCTAGCCACAATATCAGGAGCACAGTAGGGTTCCTCAGTTATTTCTGCCATCAAAACTTTTGATGGATCCATGGTTACCTTCCCAGAAGCCATATTGAAGGAATTCTTTCTTTTTTTTCAAGCAGTTATATTCTTCAAAACACCTGAAGAGATTGATAATTACATTAATGATCTGCAACTGCCTCAGTTATCGGATGAACAGAGGGAGGCCTTGGATGAGCCCCTCTCAGTTGAGGAGTTGGAGGTAGTATTGAGCACTTTCCAAAACAATAAGGCCCTGGGTACGGACGGGATCCCATCTGAATTATACAAAGAAATGGGTTCAGTGATACTGCCTAAGCTACTGGAGGTGTTTCAAGAGGCATTCAGAGTGGGTACATTACTAGATTCCATGTGTGAGGCAGGAATAATTCTAATCTATAAACCAGGGAAGGATCCAACATGTACAGAGTCATATAAGCCCATTTCATTATCGTCAGGGGATATAAAAATTCTAGCTAAGGCACTGGGCTTTGAGACTTCTTAAAGTCATCACATTGGGTACATGGAGACCAGACGGGATTCATGCCAGCGAAATCGACCTCAATAAACCTGAGACGTCTATACATTAACCTCCAGATGCAGCCCCTAAATGTAGGAGAGAGGGCTGTGCTCTCACTTGAAGTGGCGAAGGCTTTTGATGGTATTGAGTGAGAGTACCTTTGGTCGGTTATGAGAGCTATGAGCTTTGGAACATCCTTCCTCTCATGGATTAAACTGTTATACTCTAATCCTAGAGCTAAAATCAGGGATACTGGCTCCTTGTCAAACTCCCTTAAATTATATAAGGGGACTAGACAGGGGTGTCCTCTCTTTCCCTTGCTATTTGCATTGGCTATAAAGGAAAATGTTGCGTTGTATGCAGATGACCTTCTGATGTTGCTTGGGGATACTGATACAGTGGGGGAAAAAAAGTATTTAGTCAGCCACCAATTGTGCAAGTTCTTCCACTTAAAAAGATGAGAGAGGCCTGTAATTGACATCATAGGTAGACCTCAACTATGAGAGACAAAATGAGAAAACAAATCCTGAAAATCACATTGTCTGATTTGGAATTTTTTTTTTTCACATTTTGGTGGAAAATAAGTATTTGGTTAATTACAAAAGTTCATCTCAATACTTTGTTATATATACTTTGTTGGCAGTCACAGAGGTCAAACATTTTCTGTAAGTCTTCACAAGGTTGGCACACACTGTTGCTGGTATGTTGGCCCATTCCTCCATGCAGATCTCCTCTAGAGCAGTGATGTTTTGGGGCTGTCGCTGGGCAGCACAGACTTTCACCTCGCTCCAAAGGTTTTCTATAGGGTTTAGATCTGGAGACTGGCTAGGCCACTCCAGGACCTTGAAATGTTTCCTATGAAGCCACTCCTTCGTTGCCCTGGTGGTATGCTTGGGATCACTGTCATGCTGAAAGACCCAGCCACGTTTCATCTTCAATGCCCTTGCTGATGGAAGGAGGTTTGTGACTCGCCCCCTGGGCCGTGGGGCACTCGGATCCGGTGGGAGTAGTAGTGGCAACCCGGTTCCGTGGCTCAGGGTGGTCAGGCCAGTGGTAGTCCGTGATGTGCTGATGTTTATGTCCGACTACGCCACCCGTGGATTTGCGGTCATTAGGCAGACCGCTGGGGCTGATGAGGTGCGCAGCTGGGATGGTGTGACTCCCCACGGGAAGAGTGCGGCCCCAGGGCAGTATAATGGATGTTGGGAGTGATGGTGGTGAGAGTCCCGGTGCTGATAGTGCTGGAGGGGCAAAGGAGCACACAGACAACAGGTTGCAGTCCAGGGTCTTTACTAGAACACGTAAATTGACCCACAAACAGTCCCAGCTAGGAGGGGACCTGGATGTCTGAGAGCAACGGGGAAATTGGCCCTGGTCAGGGTGAGGGTGTAGGCCTACCGTGCTTTCTGCGCTCCTTCTGACTATCTCCTCCTCATAGGATAACAGCCCACGTTTCCGAGCTTTCCGTGCTTTCTCGCCTGTATGGCCTGCGACGTGGGTTCCTTTCTGCTCCCAGCCTTGTACGGCTTTACTGGTCCCTTCGGTTGTGGCAGGGCCTCCAGGCTTCTTAGGCCAAGGAATGTACAGTCCCTTGCGGACTGGTTCTCTGCTGGGGGATGTGGAATCCTTCCAGCCTCAGACACCAAAGTCTGGTAAAATTAAGTCTTTTCTCTGCCAAGACAGGCTCTCTTCGCCTCTTGTCTCTGGCTTGTGGCTCTCTTACTGCCACACTTCCTCTTAGGTGCAACACAACTTTCTGTCCCTGCTCCACTCTGGGACACGTCTCAGTGCTGAGACAGGCAATCCAGTTCTCTCTAACTCTGCCCTCAGTACCAGCTTTTATAGGGGCAGCCAGCTCCCCCTACTGGCCTGAGACAGGAGGCATTGCATGCTAATGTTCCCCTGACTAGAGAACCTCCCCCTTGCTCTCAGACACAGCTTTATTTACACTTGTGGCATCCAGGCCTGGGTGACACATTCCCCCCTAGTGAAATTTAGTACTCCGGGACTAAACAATAAACAAAGACAATATGCATAACAATAAAACATTAATAGACAGACGACGCACAAATTGAGTTCTTAAGGTCACAGTGTGGCCTGTGACTGGGTGTCCATATCACCAATACAACGGGGAGCCTTAACCAGGTGGGGGTCTGTCCTACCCCAAGTCCTTTACAGTCTTAGTTCATTCCTTGGTTAGGCTCCAAACGCAGTCCATACCAGGTCTCGGTTATAAAAAGTCCATAACCTGTGAGTCCTTACGTAGCTGCAAGAAACTGAAACACACCATCAATAAACATGCAGGTAACTTTGGCAAACATTTCAACATTTGGCAACAGGGTTATTTACAATTTTAGTACACTCTATATTCTCCAGCGAGCGGGTATCTGCCCCTTTGTGCTCCTGGTTGACCTACGTAGTCCACTGTCTGGTGGTGGACCAACCTGACTTTCCCCACTAGCGTTAGGGGTACAGCTACCAGCTGGGTGTACAGGTAGGGCAGGCAGCTGTCTGCGGGTTCTTTGGCTTACCGCAGGCATGGCAGGCTCACTGTCAGCAGAGGGTTGACTCTCCTGGGCTGCTGGAACAGGCTCTTCTGCCTCTGGAACCGCTTGCTCCTCTTCACCTTCCGGCTCTGGTGTTGGTTGTTGCTGTGCCGGTTGCAGGAAATGCAGGACGGGTACCACTATAGCATCATTTATGCGAGTCCAGGACTGAGGGAACTCTCCGAGAACGGTGCTGATCATTTCTTCCTTGTCCTCTGCGGGTTCAAGGTCACTCTGATCCTCTTCTGCACTACGGAGTTGCTCGGGGCATCTTTTGAGGTGGTCTCTGGAGACGACACTAGTGGTTTCTCCTCCGTCCTTGGTGATCACGCACACCTTTGGGTTGTCGTGGTCAGACTGCAGTACGGTGTAGGGTTCCCTTTCCCACTGGTCGTCCAACTTATGTAGCCTTCTTTTTCGCTTTAGGACTTGCTCACCAGGTTCTAGGGGACCAGCAGGGGCGTGTTGATTGAAGAGTCTTTCTTGCTTCTCTCTCACCTGGGCTAGGCTCTTCTCCACACTCTCCTGTACCTTCTTGTACTGCAGTTGTCTTTCCGTATCCCAGTCTGCATCCGGGGAGGTGTCCTCAGGTATTAGGACTCCCATCTCCAGGTCTACGGGCAGCTTACCTGGTCTAGCTCGCATCAGGTAAGCCGGGGTGCAGTTTGTAGCATTCACCGGGATATTGTTGTATAGGTCTATCAGGTCCGGCAGTTTTTCTGGCCACAGGCTGCGTTCCTCCAGGGGCAACGTCTTCAGGAGATCAATGACTATATTGTTCATCTTCTCACACATCCCGTTGGTTTGTGGATGGTAAGGCGTTGTCCGAATTTTCTTACAGCCATAGAGGTTGCAGAACTCCTGGAAGATTTCAGCCTTGAACGCTGGACCCTGGTCTGTCAGGACCTGTTCCGGATACCCATGTGGACGGCAGAAGTATTGCTGGAAGGCTCTGGCCGCTGTTTGGGCTGTCAAGTCCTTTACCGGGACCACCACTAGAAAACGGAAATAGTGGTCCACGATTGTCAGGGCATAGATGTATCCTGACCGGCTGGGAGCCAATTTGACGTGGTCCAGAGCTACCAGCTCAAGAAGCTGCGTGGTGACGATGGGCCTCAAGGGTGTATTCTGGCTGGTGCAGGGACTGTGGCCCTTGTCACCTGAGGAGGAAGGACCGCACCACTTTTCTACTGCTCCTCTCATGCCGACCCAAAAGAACCTTCCTCTTAGTAGGAACTCCAGTTTCTTCCAACCGAAGTGTCCCGCTCTGTCATGGTAAGCTCCCAGGACCATAGCTGCATCCCGCCTTGGGACCACGACTTGCCAGGTCAGCTCGTGCGTCCGGTGGTTGACAATCCTTCTGCACAACTTGCCTTCGTAGAGGAACAGCTTGCTCTTCTCCTTCCATAGCTGCTTGGCTTCCTCTGGGGCATCTGGATCTAGGCGGGCGTCTTCCCGGGTCAGCAGATCTTTCACCAGGTGGACTGCAGGGTCACTATCTTGTGTCTCGGCCCAGCTGTGGTGAGGTAGGGGATTCATCATCACAGTTGTTAGATCCTCCTTCTTCACGCGGTGAGAGTGTTGAGCGGCTCCATACCGGTGAAACGCGGGGAGTTCTACCTCCTCCAGCTCTTCTGGGTCTTCGTCACCTTCAGGTAAGTGAGGCATTCTTGATAGGGCGTCCGCGTTGGCGTTGGTTTTGCCTGCCCGGTACTTGATCACGAAGTCATAGTTGGAGAGACGGGCCATCCACCGCTGTTCCAGGGCACCCAGTCTTGCATTGTCCAGGTGTGTCAACGGGTAGTTGTCCGTGTACACGGTGAACTTTGCGGAGGCCAGGTAATGCTTGAAGCGTTCTGTCACGGCCCTCACCACCGCCAAGAATTCTAGCTTGAAGGAGCTGTAATTCTCCGGGTTCCTCTCGGTGGGCCTCAGCTTCCGGCTGGCGTATGCGATCACCCGTTCTCTGCCCTGTTGGTTTTGGGACAGTACGGCTCCCAGTCCCACATTACTGGCGTCAGTGTGGAGAATGAAAGGCTGGCCATAATCAGGGTAGGCCAGGATCTCATCCCCAGTGAGGGCCAACTTTAGCTGGCGGAAGGACTCCTCTTCCGGTTTATCCCACTTGAAGGGTGGCTTTTGACTTCGGGACTTAGACTGTCCGATCAGGAGGTCCTGCATAGGAGCTGCCATCTTAGTGAACCCGGGGATGAACCTTCGGTAGTAGCCTACCAACCCGAGAAACTGTCTCACCTCTTTGATGTTTGAGGGGCTTGGCCAGCTCTTGATTCCCGTGACCTTGTCAGGGTCGGGGGCCACTCCTTCCGCGCTTACCACGTGCCCTAGGTACTGGACCTTTGGTTTCAGCAGGTGGCACTTCGATGGTTTCACCTTCAGGCCATAGCCTGCCAGGGCTTCGAACACCTCAGCCAGGTGCTTGAGATGGTCCTCGTAGGTCTTCGAATAGACGATCACGTCGTCCAGGTAAAGGAGGACCGTCTCGAAGTTTCGGTGGCCTAGACAGCATTCCATCAGCCGCTGGAAGGTCCCTGGTGCGTTGCAGAGCCCGAAAGGCATACAGTTGAATTCGCTCAGTCCCATCAGGGTGGTGAAGGCGGTCTTCTACTTGTCAGCCTCTGCCACAGGAACCTGCCAGTACCCGCTAGTAAGGTCCAAAGTAGAAAAGAAGTTAGCAGATTTTAGTGCGGCTAAAGACTCTTCTATTCTAGGCAGCGGATATGCGTCTTTGTGGGTGATACGGTTGATCTGTCTATAGTCCACGCACATTCTCATGGTGCCGTCTTTCTTTTTCACCAGAACCAAGGGGGCTGCCCAGGGGCTACAGCTATCTCTAATGACCCCAGCTTCTTTCATTTCCCGCAGCATACCCTTGGCGTTCTGATAATGTGCAGGGGGTACAGGTCTGTGCCTCTCTTTTATTGGTGGGTGGCTCCCTGTGGGGATGTGGTGTTCTATCCCTTTTACTCTGCCGAAGTCTAGCGGGTGCTTACTAAAGACTCTCTTGTACTCCTGTACCACCCGGTAGACTCCTTGTTTTTGGTGCAGGGGAGTGGAGTCAGCACCCACGTGGAGTTTCTGGCACCAGTCCTCCTTTTGTTTCTGGGAGCCATTACCCTCCGCCTGAGGAGATGGAGGCAAGGGTTCCATGGCCCTGATAGCTTGGTGTTTGACAACAGTTTGGCGAGTGTAGCGTACCTGGGTAAGTGTACTTCCCTCTCCCCAATGTTGA
Organism: Phyllobates terribilis; assembly: GCF_046119375.1. Classification (NCBI taxonomy): domain Eukaryota; kingdom Metazoa; phylum Chordata; class Amphibia; order Anura; family Dendrobatidae; genus Phyllobates; species Phyllobates terribilis. The sequence goes on along the minus strand of NW_027362942.1, from coordinate 2,450,751 downwards.
GGATGCGGACGGGCACCCTCCCATGACGGACATCAACCACCCCCCGGGCTGTCAAAATGCTGGGCCTGCTGTCTAAGTACACGGGTTCTACCATGGCTTGGTAGTCTCTACCTCTCAACCCGATTGCAGTCCGACACCAGATCATCATTTCACTTTTGGGAGGCATGGAAATGGGGAATGGGTCACTCAGTCTTACGCTACCGATCTCACCACCAGACAGTTCTACCTGCTGCCGTCTCATCAGGGCTTTTATCTCCTTGTTGAGGACTCTCTGTTGGCTGGAACTAGCATTCACCGCCACCTGTTGTAGAATTACAATTACCTCTGAAAGACAATTTTCAATTACGTTAGTACCCACAGTTATTTTAGGGTGACTTTCATGACGGTCAATGTCCACAATAATTACTCCCTGTGCCGGCAGTTCAACTTTACCAATTTTAATGGTCATCTCCTTGAACCCCATCTGCGGCACGGGTAAGCCATTACTGGCGATGATGCTCAAGTTACTGTCTGGATACCGTGTGATATCAGCATCAGTCCAATACTGCTTAAAAAGTACATAAGGGATTGTGGTTACTTGCGGCCCAGTATCCAGGAAGGCGCTCATGGGGATACCGTCCAGCACCACGGGTAAAACCGGGCGCCCCCCAACGTACTTATCACGCCAATTATAAGGGCCTGGTGATCTTATGCCTGGGGGTCGGCCCTCTGCCCCAGGTTGGACCCGTTTAAATTACAGTACCTGGAAATGTGTCCGGGCTGGTTGCATCGACGGCAAATGGGCTGTCCATCCTCTGCGTAGCGGTCTGTGGGCCTCCCTCGGAACGACGGGATCCTCCTCTGTCGACGCCACGGGACATCCTCCGGATTTGAAGCCAGCTCGATGGGTCTTGACGGGTCCACTTGTAACGCCTGGACGGTCCTGGTCAACGCCGCGACGCTCCTGGTCAGCTCCTGGACTTGGTGGTGCAGGCCTTTCGACGGGGCTTGGTTCAGGGCCTGTGCATCAGCCTCCACGGAGTCCATAGAGGAGGGCGCCGCCTCCTGGTGGTAGATGATAGCAGGGCGCCGGGGGTTTATAGCGCCACTGGTTGCAGATTCACGGAGCACCCTTATGGCCCTGTCCTTAAATTGGGCAAAGGTCAGGTCGGGGTTCTGAAAGAACATGAGGCGCAGCTGGGCCCTGTGGGCGCTGGACAGCAGACCCTCTATGAATTGTTCTGTTAGCAGCTTATCGGTTTCCTGCACACTGCCAGGGTCAGTTTGTTGAATAGCCCTCAAGGCTTCCTGCAGATTTAGGGCATAGTCTCTGATGCTGTCCTGTGCCCGCTGCTTACATCCATAGAACCTCATTTTAATCTCAGCGGAGGTACGTGTGTCAAAGGTACCCCGCAGCCGGGCCAGAATACCCTTCACAGTCCTTTTCTCCTCAGTGGGCCATGATTTTACCTCCCTTTGGGCTGCGCCAGTTAACTGCCCTGTCAATATGACCTTCTGTTCCTCTGTCAGGGGGTAAACCTGGAACAAACTGTATAGCCTTTCCTTGAAGTCAGTTAGGGCATGGGGCTCCCCTGAGTATTTGGGCAGCCAGGCCGCTCCAGGGATGTAGGGCAAGGAAAAGGGCATCACCGCTGCTGCAGCTGCGTTGGTGGTAGTGGGCGCCTCTGTGTCCGACATCTTCCTCCCCCCTAGTTAAGCGTGGCCTACCTTCCGACGATCCTCTTCTGTAGGCCGCGGCTCCGCTGCTGCTGCTCTGGACGAGGACCTGGCGTCGCGTCCTGATGACGTCAGCGTCGCTCTCTCTCCCTTCCAGGACCTTGCGCAGCGTCGGTGCGTGGGGCGGAGCTTCGGTTCTCGCGCGGTTTTGACGTCCACGCCCCTCTTCTTCCCGCGCGGCGTCCTGAAGATGGCGTCCGATGGCGGGAAGCAGCTGCGGATGGCGGGAAGAAGGCAGAAGACGGCGGGAAACGGTCCAAGATAGCGTCTGATGGCGGGAATCAGCTCCGGATGGCGGGAAACGACTCCGGACGGCGGGAAACTTCGCCACAGGTAAGTTACAAAAGTCTTTTTCAGGCACGCAGTACCCGGTGGTTGCGGACACGAAATCCTGCCGACTACGCCAAAGCTGACTCGCCCCCTGGGCCATGGGGCACGCGGAACCGGGTAATAGGGAGACGCTGGGAGTAGTAGTGGCGGCCCGGTCCCGCGGCTCAGGGTGGTCAGACCAATGGTAGTCTGTTATGTGATATTGATTATGTCCGACTACGCCACCCGTGGATTTGCGGTCATTAGGTACCGCCGCTGCAAGGCAGACCGCTGTGGCTGATGAGGTGCGCAGCTGGGATGGTGTGACTCCCCACGGGAAGAGTGCGGCCCCAGGGCAGTATAATGGATGTTGGGAGTGATGGTGGTGAGAGTCCCGGTGCTGATAGTGCTGGAGGGGCAAAGGAGCACACAGACAACAGGTTGCAGTCCAGGGTCTTTACTAGAACACGTAAATTGACCCACAAACAGTCCCAGCTAGGAGGGGACCTGGATGTCTGAGAGCAACGGGGAAATTGGCCCTGGTCAGGGTGAGGGTGTAGGCCTACCGTGCTTTCTGCGCTCCTTCTGACTATCTCCTCCTCATAGGATAACAGCCCACGTTTCCGAGCTTTCCGTGCTTTCTCGCCTGTATGGCCTGCGACGTGGGTTCCTTTCTGCTCCCAGCCTTGTACGGCTTTACTGGTCCCTTCGGTTGTGGCAGGGCCTCCAGGCTTCTTAGGCCAAGGAATGTACAGTCCCTTGCGGACTGGTTCTCTGCTGGGGGATGTGGAATCCTTCCAGCCTCAGACACCAAAGTCTGGTAAAATTAAGTCTTTTCTCTGCCAAGAAAGGCTCTCTTCGCCTCTTGTCTCTGGCTTGTGGCTCTCCTACTGCCACACTTCCTCTTAGGTGCAACATAACTTTCTGTCCCTGCTCCACTCTGGGACACGTCTCAGTGCTGAGACAGGCAATCCAGTTCTCTCTAACCCTGCCCTCAGTACCAGCTTTTATAGGGGCAGCCAGCTCCCCCTACTGGCCTGAGACAGGAGGCATTGCATGCTAATGTTCCCCTGACTAGAGAACCTCCCCCTTGCTCTCAGACACAGCTTTATTTACACTTGTGGCATTCAGGCCTGGGTGACACATTTGCACTCAAAATCTCAAGATACATGGCCCCATTCATTCTTTCATGTACACGGATCAGTCGTCCTGGTCCCTTGGCAGAGAAACAGCCCCAAAGCATGATGTTGCCACCCCCATGCTTCACAGTAGGTATGGTGTTATTTGGAGGCAAATCAGCATTCTTTCTCCTCCAAACACGACGAGTTGTGTTTCTACCAAACAGTTCTACTTTGGTTTCATCTGACCATATGACATTCTCCCAATACTCTTCTGGATCATCCAAATGCTCTCTAGAAAACTTCAGATGGGCCAGGACATGTAATGGCTTAAGCAGGGGGACACGTCTGGCACTGCAGGATCTGAGTCCCTGGTGGCGTAGTGTAACGTTGGTCCCAGCTCTCTGCAGGTCATTCACTAGGTCCCCCCGTATGTGAAAGAACCCTCCTGTTTTTTTTTTTTTTTCCCATCTTGTGTTTTGCGGTCACGTGACCATCTGCCTTTATATTCCAGCTCCGCCCTTTTGGCTGTGCTGGACTTCAGTGTTTGACTGTTTCTCTAACCAGGTACTTTTGTGCCTTTCTCTGTCAGTTCGTTTTGTCCTTCTGGGACCTCTAGTACTTTTTTGTCTGTTTGTTTGTCTTTTTGTGTTCTGCAACAACTTCTCTGTTTAGGAGGTGTCCCGTTTTTTGTCCCAGTCCTTAGTTCTTTTAGGGACCCCTCTCCTTATGCTATAGGTCTTCATTCAGACTAGCCGAGGACTAAGGAGGGTCTGTTCGCTAGGAACAGGCAGCCCGCTACATCGTAGGGATTCAGCTTAGTCTTACTGTAGGGACAGCTTTCCCCTATCTTTCTTTAGTACTTGTTGCAGATCATAACAGTAAGTCCAGCCCAAAAAACTAAAAGGAAAGAAATTCGGGGATCAGTATGGTTTCCGTCCAGGCTACACGCCTGCAGGGATTGTCTCTGGAGGTAGCCAAGTTCCAGCGACACATGAGTAGCTGTTCTGGAGCGCAATTTGTGGAACCCAAGGTAGGACTGCCTGATGTTTTTTATGGTAAACAGCAAGATTTTTTTTTCCTTTAAAAATGCTTGTTTGTTATATTTTCGTTTGAGACCAAGGTCGTCTGGGAATGAATCACAGCGCATTGGTTTTATTATGTCACTTTTGCGCAAAGAACCACAGGGGTGGGCCTTTTCTCTCCAACCTAATGATCCATGTTTAAGGTCTGTAGAAGAATTTTTTTCTGTTATGGGGCTATTATATGACGATCCAGATTGAATCTCATCTGCTGAGACAGAACCCAGGCGTTTGAATCAGGGGTCAGGTGATGTTGAAAATTATTGCACACACTTCAGAAAATGGGCCTCAGAAGTTAAATGGAATGATCCAGCTCTGAAATGTCGGTTTCTTGCTGGTCTGAGTGAAAGGGTTAAGGATTTGCTAATTGCATTCCACGCACCTGAGCCTCTGCAGGATGCCATGCAATTAGCTGTTCCTGTGGATAGGAGACTGAGATTTAGACAGAATTGTTATGATCTGCAACAAGTATTAAGGAAAGATAGGGGAAAGCTGTCCCTACAGTAAGACTAAGCTGAATCCCTACGATGTAGCGGGCTGACTGTTCCTAGCGAACAGACCCGCCTTAGTCCTTGGCTAGTCCGAACGAAGACCTATAGCATAAAGGGAGAGGTCCCTAAAAGAACTAAGGACTGGGACAAAAATGGGACACCTCCTAAACAGAGAAGATGTTGCAGAACACAAAAAGACAAACTGACAAAGAGGTACTAGAGGTCCCAGAAGGACCAAGCGAACTGACAGAGAAAGGCACCGTAGCACCTGGCTAGAGAAACAGTCAAACACTGAAGTCCAGCACAGCCAAAAGGGCGGAGCTGGAATATAAAGGCCGATGGTCACGTGACCGCAAAACACAAGATGGAAAAACAACAAACAGGAGTTTTCTAACAGTACCCCCTCTTTTATGAGGATCCTCCAGGCCCAGGCCTATCCGGAAACCTCTTGTGGAAAGCTTTAACAAGCCTAGGAGCAGATATATCATCCGTCCTTACCCAGGAGCTGTCTTCAGGACCGAAACCCTTCCAGGAGACAAGATACTGTAATCTCCCTCTATGCCATCTAGAATTCAAGATACGAGAAATTTCATATTCGCCATCTTCCACCACAGGAGGAACTGTGACAGTGGCATCCCTATCTGACACATCAGCCTTTTTCAACAAAGAAACATGAAACACAGGATTAATCTTCCAGGAAGTAGGGACATCCAACCTAACAGCAGAAGGGTTAACAACCAGAAGCACTTTAAATAGACGCACAAACTTAGGACCCAGTTTTTAGAGGGAATCCTCAACCGCAGGTTCTTTGAGGACAACCAAACCATGTCACCCACAGTAAACAAAACCTCCTTACGTTTCCTGTCAAAATACTTCTTGGACTTCTTGTTAGCCTCTTGAAGGTTACAACGTACATTAGTCCAAACTCTCTCCAAATCACTGGAAAAATTCTCCTCCGGCACCGCCGACCCCAATTTGGAGAACGAACCAAAAGACGGATGTGTCCCTGTACAACAAAAAAAAGAACACCCAGCAGAGGAGGATGTATGATTGTTAAGAGCATATTCCACGAGAGGCAGAAACTCAGACCACACCTCTTGATTGTCCGCCTCAAAACAACGCAAAAACTGTTCTACATCCTGGTTCTTTCTTTCAGTCTGTCCATTAGACTCAGGATGATAACCAGACGAAATTGACAAATGGACTCCCAACCTGGCACAAAAAGCATGCCAATAGCGAGCCATAAACTGAGGTCCTACATCACAAACAATATCTGTGGGAACGCCATGAAGCTTGACAATCTCCTTAACAAACGCCTTAGCAAGTGTCTTGGCGCATGGCAACTTAATGAATGGAACCAAATGACACATCTTACTAAAACGGTCCACAACCACCCAGATGACAGTAAAACCCTTGGACACAGGAAGATCGGTAATAAAATCCATTGTGAGATGCGGCCAAGGCGCACTAGGAACCTCCAGAGGGCAAAGCAACCCCGCAGCAGGAGTACGTGAAGCCTTTGACCTAGCACACACATTACATTGACACACCCACTTAATGACTTCTTTCTGCCATCCAGGCCACCAAAAACTGCGACTGATAAGTCTCTTAATCTCAGAAATTCCTGGATGACCTGCTAACAGAGACTCATGACACTCCGCAAACAAATCTCTCCTAAAGGTTCTAGGCACGAACAACCTCCCATGAGGAGTGTTAGATGGGGCATCATCTTGAGCTTTCAGAATCCCATCCTCCAAAACGGAGTCCAATGCCGCCACCACAACTCCTTTCTGTAAAATGCTCTCCTCCTCCTCGGCACCGACCGTAGGAGAGAAGCTGCGAGATAAAGCATCGGCTTTAACATTCTTAGTACCAGGGATATAGGCAACAGAAAAATGAAACCGAGAAAAAAAAAGTGCCCACCTAGCTTGACAGGCATTCAAGCGCTTGGCAGCATCCAGAAAGATCAAATTCTTATGATCTGTCAAAACCTGAATAAGAAATCTAGCGCCTTCCAAAAAATGATGCCAATGTTCAAACGCGAGTTTAATAGCCAGCAACTCCCGATTTCCAACATCATGATTCAGTTCGGTTTCCGAAATTTTTTTCCGAAAAGAAGGCACTAGGATGTACTCCATCCCTGTTCTCCTGAGATAAAACTGCTCCGACCCCCACCGATGAAGCATCGACCTCGACCAAAAAAGGCTTGGTCTCATCAGGCTGCATAAGGATAGGGGCAGAACTGAACCTCTCTTTGAGATACTCAAACGCTTCAATGGCCTCAGTAGTCCACTGGACCGTATTCGCACCTTTCCTGGTGAGATTGGTTAGAGGTTTAACAATTACAGAAAAATTCTTAATGAATTTCCTGTAATAATTGGCAAAACCCCAAAATCTCTGTATAGATTTCAAACCAATAGGCATAGGCCATTCCTGCACAGCCAAAACCTTCACAGGGTCCATCTCAAAGCCCTCGCTGGAGACAATGTAGCCCAAAAAACAAATTTTCTGTACAGCGAACTCACATTTCTCCAGCTTAGCAAAGAGTGAATTATCACTCAATAACTGCAAAACTTCACGTACACTCTGCCAATGGGACTCCAGATCTGGTGAATAAATCAAAATGTCATCCAAATACACAACTACATTCTTACCAATCAAAAGCTCAGGATGTCATTAATAAGGTTCTGAAAAAATGCAGGTGCATTGGTAAGACCAAAAGGCATCACCAGATTCTCAAAATGACCCACCGGAGTGTTAAAAGCAGTTTTCCATTCATCACCCTCCTTCACTCGTAACGAATTGTATGCCCCCCCCCCCCCGGAGATCAATTTTAGAGAACCACTTGGCCCCCACCAACTGGTTAAACAAGTCAGGAATTAACGGCAATGGGTAGGAATTGCCGGAGGAGAATTTTTCCGGTGATTTGGAGAGGGTTTGGACTAATGTACGTTGCAACCTGCAAGAGGCTAACAAGAAGTCCAAGAAGTATTTTGACAGGAAACGTAAGGAGGTTTTGTTTACTGTGGGTGACATGGTTTGGTTGTCCTCAAAGAACCTGCAGTTGAGGATTCCCTCTAAAAAAACTGGGTCCTAAGTTTGTGGGTCCATTTAAGGTGCTTCAGGTTGTTAACCCGTCTGCTGTTAGGTTGGATGTCCCTACTTCCTGTGTTTCATGTTTCCTTGTTGAAAAAGGCTGATGTATCAGATAGGAATGCCACTGTCACAGTTCCTCCTGTGTTGGAAGACTGCGAATATGAAATTTCTCGTATCTTGAATTCTAGATGGCATAGAGGGAGATTACAGTATCTTGTCTCCAGGAAGGGTTTCGGTCCCGAAGACAACTCCTGGGTAAGGACGGATGATATCTCTGCTCCTAGGCTTGTTAAAGCTTTCCACAAGAGGTTTCTGGATAGGCCTGGAGGATCCTCATAAAAGAGGGGGTACTGTTAGAAAAAACAAACAGGAGGGTTCTATCTTGTGTTTTGCGGTCACGTGACCATCGGCCTTTATATTCCAGCTCCGCCCTTTTGGCTGTGCTGGCCTTCAGTGTTTGACTGTTTCTCTAGCCAGGTGCTTTTGTGCCTTTCTCTGTCAGTTTGTTTTGTCCGTCTGGGACCTCTAGTACTTTTTTGTCTGTCTTTTTGTGTTCTGCAACAACTTCTCTGTTTAGGAGGTGTCCCATTTTTTGTCCCAGTCCTTAGTTCTATTAGGGACCCCTCCCCTTATGCTATAGGTCTTCGTTGAGACTAGCCGAGGACTAAGGCGGGTCTGTTCGCTAGGAACAGGCAGCCCGCTACATCGTAGGGATTCAGCTTAGTCTTACTGTAGGGACAGCTTTCCCCTTTCCTTAGTACTTGTTGCAGATCATAACATTGTGGTTCTGGGATTTTTGCTCACCGTTCTTGAGATCATTTTGACCCCACGGGGTGAGATCTTGTGTGGAGCCCCAGATCGAGGGAGATTATCAGTGGTCTTGTATGTCTTTCATTTTCTAATTATTGCTCCCACAGTTGATTTCTTCACACCAAGCTGCTTGCCTATTGCAGATTCAGTCTTCCCAGCCTGGTGCAGGGCTACAATTTTATTTTTGGTGTTCTTCGACAGCTCTTTGGTCTTCACCATAGTGGAGTTTGGAGTGTGACTGTTAGGTTACGGACAGTTGTCTTTTGTACTGATAACAAGTTCAAACAGGTGCCAGTACTACAGGTAATGAGTGGAGGACAGAGGAGCCTCTTGAAGAAGTTACAGGTCTGTGAGAGCCAGAAATCCTGCTTTTTTGTAATTGACCAAATACTTATTTTCCACCAAAATTTGAAAAAAAAATTCTTTCCAAATCAGACAATGTGGTTTTCAGGATTTGTTTTCTCATTTGGTCTCTCATAGTTGAGGTCTACCTATGATGTCAATTACAGGCCTCGCTCATCTTTTTAAGTGGGAGAACTTACACAATTGGTGGCTGACTAAATACTTTTTTTCCCCACTGTAGTTCCCTGGTAAACACTATTCAATTGTAAGTGAATTTGGAGATCATTTGGGGCTTTGAATCAATTGGGATAAGTCTATATTAATACCGGTAGATGAATTATCTCAAAACTCTAAACACGCTTGAGAGTGGGACGGGAATTAAAAAAATCTAGGAATTCATATAGCTGTTAATATTAGAGCCTTTGTCTCTTTGAATGTGGTCTTCTTATACGCTAAGTTCCAACAACAAAAAAATCAATACCGGGTGCAAAATACCCTTATTACCCTTGTGGTTTGTATGTTTAATGAAATTAGTGATATGTACAATGTAAACATTGGCTGAGCTACATATGACCTTGAACAATACCTGTGACCCAGTGCGGTGCGAAATTGATCAATACCTGTGCAGCTGAATAGCAGACCCCATAGTGTGAAAGTAAATAGTGTCAAGCACTGGCAGTGCATTGAGTTTGTCAGTTAAACTATTCCTGAACAATTCATCTCCCACACTGTTATGCCAAAACCAGAATGAGATTTTTTTTTTTTTCACTGAACTTTTATGCATAAAAGAGACAAAGCATGAACAAGAGACACAATTCTGCAGAAAAAAAAAACGTATAAAAAATGCAGCAAAACCTTGATGCAGTTTCTTTCCTGCCAGAGATCAGGTTTTGCTGATTTGCGAAGCAAAAAAAAACATGATGTGTGAACATAGCCTAAGGAAAATCTTTTAGCTTCCTCAAAGGAAATGTGCATGTACTAACTTGGTTTTCATACAGGTCCCCAAATGTGAATGACTATGACAAAAGCAGCACAGAATGTAGTTTGGGAAATCTTTATTAAACAGCTATTCGAGGAGGTCCCGTAGATTGTAGTTACAGATGCAGCATTGCTTACAGAGTACATGTAATATCCTTGAGACTATTGAAATTGCTCTGTTTTAGTATCCTTCCACAATTCCATAGACTACTCCACTTTCTGTGAGTAACATACAGAACTATTCATTCTAAGCCTCCTGGTTCACGACTAGATGCGCAAACTACAGAAGCCATTCACAAGAAACAATGGGAGAGAGGGAACAGGTTGGGGATGTAATGGACTTTCAGTCACAGCATGCAGTGGTTTCAGCAGTTTTGCGAGTGAAAGTGGTAATTTCAAGTGCCACATAGCATAAAGCTTGGTGTACCTGTCCATGATACGGACGAGTGCATGGAGTTGTAGATGGATGCAGTCAAAGCTGCAGGAATGTACACATTTTATGGAAAGCTGGGTGTCAACACCTTTAGGCAGCTCTTAGTCCATAAAATGACTGCTGGTGGAGGAGCATGTGACCAGATCAGTCCATCAGCATCCAACTGAAAATGACTTCATGTGGGAAAGCTGCTTTTCTACGGGAGGAGACTGATGGACTCGTCTGGTCACATGTTCCTCCATCAGCAGCCATTTTAAGGGCAGTATAGCTGTGCAGTCTGTGATGAGAGCAATAACAAATGCAGAAAAAGAAACTGTAATACATATATATTCCTAAGTGCTAAAAATCATGTTCCCAACCCATCTGTTAAAATAAAGATACAGTGGCCAACCCCTTTAAGTTTATAATCTGGTGTAATATGTTATTTAAATAGGGGTTTAAGGAATTGGGTTAATTTACAGCCATTTGGGACCCATCAGGTTACCCAGGGTGCGCACATTGTGACTTCCCCCTCTCCAGTCTGGTAATATTGTGTAATTACTCTCACAAACATGCCCCTGTGTGTACGAGGAAAGTAAATAAGGGGAAGACATAGGTTGAGGTAGGAGCACCTACATTCATGCCCTGGAGTTAGTAATGCAAACTCCTTGGCTTTGTTTTTCCATTTTTGTCAATGCGGAAAGCAGTCACACATGGCTCAGCAGACAACAGCTACATATGTACAGTAATACAGTAAGGCATGCAGTTTTCTAACATATAACATGTTAATATTGGATCCTGAGGCACATCTCTACAAGACATTTTGTACAAAACTGGAAATTCAGATTTCACTGTAAATACCTAGAAGAAAAAAAAAACATACATCCTTTGATCCTCGCTGACTTTACAAAAGGTTTACTGCAGGGCTAAATCTAATCTATTTTCACATCATATACTAACTGCTAATAGATAAAAATTGTGACAACCACTCTTCTTCAGAAGTCCCTCTTGACATTTCCAAATATCTACCTTCACCTCAAACTTGAGGATGCCTCTGATGATGTACACTAGTGAGAACCCTCACTAATTACTCTTTGCAACCATTGTGTTTGGCCAGAAACTATACAAGTGGCGAAATTTGTCAAAACGGTGCACAAGAAAACTGTGTTAGTTCTGATAGGCTGCATTTAACGTGTCCTTCACACATCTACCGGCAAGGTTTGGCAAAACTCCCTTCTTCTGAGTTCAGCTTTCAGAATCTGTGTGAGGAAAGGGAGGAGGGATTTGTGCTGTATTGCAAACAATTTGGGGCTACGATAGGAGCAGCACTACTTTCAGACATTTACAGGGGTTGTCTTCTATTAGAAAATCTTGGTCCCCTGGTTTGTTGTAAGAAAATAAAAAAGCTGTACATGGCTGCAGCGCAGAGTCCCTGACGCTATTTCCAGTGTCAGTTATTGGCTGTAACGCTGAAGTCATGTTGATAGATCAATCATTGAGCTTAGGGGCTGTGAAGGGGCATTCCATCTACTCAGGCAGAGCCACTGAGCTCATTGACTGGCTGGCGCACTAACGATGTGACCAATACCGGACAGCGGGAGCACAAGCAGAGACTCAGGGCTGGTCACCAGGTGGAGGTGGGTGAATAAAGCACTTTTTTACAACAAACAGAACTTGGGGACCAAGAGTTTCAAAAAGGGGACAACATATTTAAGCTTAATCTTTCCTATACTTACAGAGAAACATGGATATGTCTACATGTGTGATGGCAAGTATTTTGGTTGAAGAGACATATATAGGAAACTTTTTTAACACGGTCATTAAGTTTTAGGGTACAATTAGACTAGACAGCTCAAAACTCAGCCAAATTTATCAGAATGGCACTTGCTAAATGACAAATTTGACCTAACTTGCTGGACATGTTGGGCACTTTTCCTGGCATACTTTACACCAATATTTTGCCAATAAATCTGGTGCATTTAAATACTATTAACCACACTCCTTATCTAGAAACATGTTAAAGTTAGTGAGGATGGTACAATATGTATTGACACTCACCATGTAATGCATGTTTTGGCACATTGTGTATATTTTTTCAGTAAATCTCCCAAATATTTTTTTTGTCTTCCTTTTTACAAGAGGATCTAATGTTTTCAGTTACAGTAACGTTGACCATTAGCTGGGAGAATGAGCCTAGAAACTATCTTATTGTAAAATCTTAGCGGTAAATCTCCAGGCAGAAGTTTTGCTTGTAGTTGAAAGTAAGCTGTTTTAAGGTTCATGTTCTAAAACATAAGCATCCATTATGACTCTAGGTCATTAGCATGGAGGTAGTCTTTCCCAAAATAAGTGTTTTTTTAACCAGCTAGTTCTAACTCTATGCATGCACAATCTGATAGCTGACTATTAGCATTTTAAATATTTTTATCAACCAGGCATTATCTTTTGCTACTTCAGACACAATGGAGCAAATCTGTATATACCATAACATATTGATAAGAATGAGACAGTATTGTCTTCATGCAGAAAAACCAATCAGCTACAATCAGGAGGCTATACTTTTTGAGTAATATTAAGGACATTGCTTAAACAAAATGGCAACACACCATTATTAGCTTTTGCGGCCATTTATAAAACTAGTAACGCAGTCTAATAAGAGATTCCTAACTGAGTAAAAAGTACCATTGAAAGGTTTGTGTGGGTTTCCTCTGGGTTCTCCGGTTTCCACCCACAATCCAAAGACATACTGATAGGGAATCTAGATTGTGAGCCCCAATGGGGACAGCGATGACAATGTATGTAAAGCACTGCGGAATATGTTAGCGCTACATAAAAATAAAGATTATTATTATTTAAGGGTAAAAGAAAGGGATTGGCAGGTAATCATTACATGTATGCAAATTGCGAATGAGTGGTCACATGACCAACAGCAGACTGCTTTCTAGTTTTATAAATGTCCCGGAAAACCCCTTTAACAGCGGTATATCTAGGCTCGAGCAGCACTGAACTTAATGTTACTGCTTATTGTTATAGGAGATGTCTCATTTCACAAGTCTACAATACAGTATGTCCATATTGTGCTGACATCTGGGGGCAAATGAGAAAATTGCAATTTTAGATTTAAATAGTCTTTGCCGAAATTAACAGTTATCAGCAAACCATGCGATTGGTAATAACTTTGTGATCATTGGGGATCTGACTGATAAGGACCCTAGCTGATCCTTAGGAGCATCCGGCGATGGCATTGTACTCTGCTTTTTTCGGAAGTCGTAGAGAGAGTCCTAGAGCAGTGGTGCTAATGTGTGCCCCAACCCTATACTGAAGGGGCATTTAGGAGCACTGTTCTCAGAATTGGTGAGGCTCCCAGTAGTTGGAATCCACCAATCACAAAGTTGTCACTTATGCTATGGAAAGGGGATACATTTTTATGTTGGGAATAACCCTTTCATTTCTACATTGACATTCAATGAAAACTAAAAAAATACCTGCCTGGGTAAACAATGAACAGACTGTGTATCTTGATGCAGTGTAGCAGATCCCTTATTCAGCTGATTGGCAGGATGCTAGAGGTTAGATCCCCATCAAACATTAAAGGCCTATCTCAGGGGTGCACAACTCCAGTCCTCAAGGGCCACCAACCGTGCACGTTTTCAAGATTTCCTTAGTATTGCACAGGTGATGATGCCAACCAGGGCTGTGGAGTCGGAGTCGGTGCTCATATTGGTGGAGTCTGTATAAAATGGACTGACTCCTAAAATATATAATAAATTGGGTACAGTAGATCAATGCAGTTTGTGTGGAATATTTTTTCATAGGAATTTGGGAAAGTTATGAAATGTCCTATAAATGGCTGTTCTATTCCTGATCTAAGGCTACATTCACACACAGCGTTTTTGCTGCGTTTTTTGAGGATACGTTTTTCAGCTGCAAAAGCAGATCAGCTTTTTAAAAAACCGCATCACCTGAAAGGCTTTTGAGCTCATAGATAATGTTTTCAATAGCAAAAGCAGATTACAAAAACGCCGAACAAACTGACATGCGCATTCTTTGTGAGGATCTGTTTTTTGAGCCCAAAAACAGATCCTCACAAAACGATGTGTCTGAATGTCATATCTTGAAACCCATTGACTTTGCTGGGATGCCCAGAGTCACTGCATTTTACTGCAAAAAACGGATCTGCAAAAACGCTGTGTGTGAATCATGGCCGTAGCCAGCGAGGGGCAGGGGGGGGGCTTGTTATATGTTTAAGTCTGGAACACCCCTTTGAGGTTGTGACCTAAAACAATTTAAAGTGAAAAGGAACTTCACCAAACTACTCTGATGCTCATTATTTAGGGTAGCTCTTCAAGTAGATCCATTAAAAGGGTTGTCCAACTTTAAGGACGATTTTTTTCTTTACTTAAAATTCATGTATTTGGGGCCAAAACAATTTTTGCAATTGGACTTTATTAAAGTTTTTGGACCATTTTCCTTCTATAGCCTCTGTCTTGCACGGTATATTGCGGCTGCAGAATGAGTTAAAGGAGATTTTCACTTTAACTCTCAACTGAGCTGATTTATGACCACCTCAACGTTGAATGTGTAGGGAAATCTAAGCAGCATTTACATAGCCCGATATGCAGCATTAAAAAACTGCCATCCAGCAACATGTTTGGCAGTCGTTTATTAGTCTGTTTACACAGTCAGAGAGCCCTTCAAATGATCATTGAAAGATCTGCAACAGATTGTTCAGTGCACATAGGCTGCCATTTTTCTCAGCAGCACAGGATGACGAGCTGCCGAGAACAACGATCTTTTGATCAAACCAAAAGAGCATTTCACCCAACGAAAAAGCATTTTGTGTTCCTAAAAACACTCGTACCTTATAATGGTCTCCTGTAAAAGCACCATTAGAGTCTTTAACCCCTTTACCACCTTGTGTTTTTTTGTTTTTATTTTTGGCTACCCTTATTACCAGAGCCATAACTTTTTTATTTTTCTGTCAATATGGCCATGTGAGGGCTTGTTTTTTGCAGGACTTTTGAACGTCACCATTGATTTTAAAATATAGTGTACTGGAAAACGGGAAAAAAATTCCAAGTGCAGTGAAACTGCAAAGAAAGTGCAATTCCACATTTTTTTTTTTTTTTAACCATGTTCACTAAATGCTAAAACTGACCTGCCATTTTGATTCCCCACATTATTATTATTATAGCGCCATTTATTCCATGGCGCGTTACATGTGAAAAAAAGAGGTCCACATACAAAAACAATCACACATCACATGTATAGGTTCGTGAAAAAAAAATCCAAAAGTTTGTCCGAAAAATAAATAAAAAAAGTCACCACTTTTCGTGATCCGTAGCATCTCAATTTTTCGGGACCTGGGGCTGAGCTTATTTTCTCTGTGCCGAGCTGATGTTTTTATTGATACAATCCTGGGATAGATACAATGTTTTGATCACACATTATTGCATTTTATTTCAATGTTGCAGCAACCAAAAAACCTTAATTCTGGCATTTTAATTTTTTTTCTGGTTACACCGTTTACAGCTCGGATTTTTTTTTTTTTTATTTAAAAGACAAGAATTATCCATTGTGGAAAAAAAAATCTCCATAAAAACAGAAAACAGACATAAGATGACATCAAATCAGTACAGAGATGTTATCTTATGTCTCTGAAAAAGTTTTTAAATATTTTTCATTAATAAATTTTCTATTTTTAATGGAGATTTTTTTTCCACGCTGGATAATTTTTGTCTTTTGAATACTTTTCCTGTGGAACTACCAGTTTCCGTGCGAGGAAGCCTATCTTCTACACGAATGGGTGAGCTGATGATTGTTTTTTCTTTTATATTCATAATTTTTTTTATATTTTGATAGATCGGGCGTTATCAAATATGTGTATTTTTGTTTTTGTTTTTTAATTCTCTTATTTTGAATGGGGCAAAAGGGGTTGATTTGAACTTTAACTTTTTTTTTATTTTTTACATGCTTCAATAGTCTACTTGAAGCTGTGATAATCTGATCGCTTGTGTTACACATAACAAAAGTACTCAACTGCTAGAAGCGTCGACGGCTGGGTGGTGCTGACAGCAGTTTGGCAATGACAACCACAGGGGTCTCCTGCAGACCCCGGGTTGTGGTGCCAATCCATCAGCGCCCCCAGATCATGTGACAGAGATGTTGATGGGCGGAGCCAATGACATGCATCTGGTTTTCGCAAATTAAATGCCGCTGTCAGAGATTTACAGCGGCATTTAATATGTTAACAGCCACAGATGAATAGAGGTTCCACCTGTGGCTGTTAGGGGCACATAACAGCTGATCAAATCAGCCGTCATGTGCCGGAGAAGGTGATGGCTCTGGCGCTAAGCCAAAGAGGGGGAGGCGACTTATGTTGTACCTATATGTCATATGTTGTAAAGGGGTTAAAAACTCGAAAAGGTACAAAGCTTGTAATGAAACCCAACTGCAAAAATTATTTACAGCCCCAAATACATGCATTTAAGAAAAAAATTAATTTTCTTCAAAAGGTAGACAAATCCTTTAAGACACTGATCATGTAATTTGTAAAACTTCTCAGCACGATACAACAATTTTTTGACAAACATGATCCATGTCCTAATCCAAAGGCTTATTTTCACCCTCAAATCTCTAACCTATAAGAATCCCATATTTATATAATATAAATATCTTCATGTGCAGAAGACTGAGGGTTTTCGGCTGCATGGATCTGACTGTGTTGAACAAGACGCGCTGGAGAACTGAAATATTTCCCACAGTTCAGGCATGGAAAGGCTTTCTTTCTTGTGTGACATTTCTGATGCCTTTTGAGATGAGAGTTTCTGGAGAAACATTTTCTGCATAAAGGACAAGAATACGGTCTCTCTCCTGTGTGAATTTTTTGATGCCTATGAAGATACGATTTACACGTAAAACTTTTACCACATTGAGAACAAGAATATGGCCTTTCAGTCCTATGTATCCTCCTGTGCTGGACAAGACTAGAGTTGGTGGCAAAACCTTTGCCGCATTCAGTACAAAAATGGGATCTTTCCATTACAGAAATCCTCCAATCCTTGGTGGGATCTGTTGGATCATTTATGTTTTCCTCACCAAAGGTCTCAGAATACGCTTTCTCTTCAAAGTGAGTTCGATGATGTCTTTTGAGTTCATAATTACTAATGAAACATTTTTCGCATTCCGGGCAAGTGTAGGGCTTGTCCCCAGTGTGAACTCTCTGATGTCGAACAAGATGGGAGTTTATCGTAAAAGATTTCCCACAATCCGTGCAAGAGTATGGTTTCTCTCCTGTGTGTATCCTTTGGTGAAGAGCCAGGTTTGCACTTGTAGTAAAACTCTTCTCACATTCAGAACAGTGATAAAGTCGGGCCCCAGTGTGGATCTTCTGGTGTAGAACAAGATTTGATTTGGTTGTAAAACATTTGCCACATTCTGAGCAAGAATATGGTTTTTCTCCTGTGTGTATCCTCAGATGTATAGCAAGGTTGGAGTTATTGGTAAAACATTTGTGACATTCAGGGCAGTAATATAAATTTTCACCTGTGTGGATTCTTTTGTGGATGGTAAGATTTGAATTTGTGGTGAATCGTTTTCCACATTCGGAACAGGAATATGGCCTTTCACCGGTGTGTGTTCTTTGATGTATGAGAAGGTGCGAGTTCCGGAAAAAACGTTTTCCACACTCTGAGCAGGAGTATGGTCTCACACCTGTATGGATCATCTGATGTCTATGGAGCTGCGACTTGCGTGTGAAGCACTTCCCACACTGAAAGCATATGAATGGTCTAGGTTTGGATGGATATATTTGGCCATTCTCTTGTATATGATTTACTCCTAAATATACATCTTCAAGATCTTCTTCATCACATATTGTTTCTTCCTTATTAAGGTGAGAATGACCTTGTGGAGTGCGATCAAATGTACATAAGTTTGTGTCATCCACAGTAACTTCTTCAAAGGTAAGTGGATCTATCTTAATATGAGCAGATGTATACTGCTGTCTGTAATTTGCAGAGGTGTAAACAGTGTCTGTTAGAGTTTCTTCATCGCACGAGACTGGCTCCTCCTTAACTTGAATAGATGAATATTCTTGTGTTGGATCTGTTATTGTATAAATCGTGGGATGGTCTTGATTTTCTTCCTCAAAGGAGAATGACTCTACTTTAATAAAAGAAGCTGGATAGTTCTGTTTGTGTGCTGTGGGTATATATAGATGGGATTCTTTGAGAACTATTTTTTCATATAGCTCCTCTTCAATATGAGGTTGTATTTTATTTGTTACATATATGTCATCATCTGTTAAATCTAATTCTTCAAAAGAATGAGGCACTTCTGTAACGTCTTCCAGGAAGTTTACCACATTTGAAATACTGGGATTGTCATTCATACAATCCGATGAAGAAACAGGAATGTAGGATGCTTTTGTTTTTGTGGCTTGAGGAAAATCTGTTGGGAGAGAAATATATTGTGCTTACAATATACAAATTCTATAACTAATAAAGACAGAAACAGTAGCAGCAAAGCTTAATAATGGGTTCAATACTGTAAAGAGGACCTTTCCCAAAATGTTTCATGTTTATCTGGACACACAATGTAAGAGTGGTTGCAGACAGTGGGTGTTATCAGACAGACAGTTTTCACTGTGGAATTGTACTTTTCCCTGTTTAATGCTGACCAATCATAAGCAGGCAGCAACACTCAAAAAACATGTCCCCACCAGAGCTTAGAGCAGGTTTCTCATTGTGTAATGATACAGCGCTGATCTCCTGGTCTAGCCTCCTGCATGAGTCAGTGTAAGGTGAGGGGCATTTCAGACAAATTTAGCTGTTTCACATTACAAACCCTTTTATCTTCTCTTGATTATCCTCTCCTGATTACAGAGTGTGTCAGTAATCACTTATGACTGCTGTGCTCACACAACTTGTAACTGCTCCGCAGTGAAATCGGGCTGTCACAACCTGCCTGTTCTAGGCTACCCCCTGTGTGAGATAAGATGACACCCTGCTTTGATCTTACTACAGAGCGATTACAAGTTTTCTGAACACAACAGACATAGGTATGATGCTGACAGTATGAGCGCTAATATCTGGACAGGCAGTGTGGGGGAGGAACAGTACAGCAGAACCAACAGGATAGGAGTAAAGGTGATAAAAGGGGTTTGTAATGTGAAACAGCTAAGCTCAGCTAATTTCAATCATGTAGAACAGGGGTAGGGAACCTCTGGCCCATGGACTGTTTATGTTCTCCGATGACCTTTGTTCCGGCCCCACACAGATTCTTGGAGGGCAGGGCTGTGGAGTCAGAATCTGTGTCCATTTTGGTGGAGTCGGTATAAAATGGACCAACTCCTAAAATATATAATAAATTGGGTACAGTAGTTCAATGGAGTTTGTGGGGAATATTTTTTCATAAGAATTTGGGAAAGTTATGAAATGTCCTATAAATGTCTGTCCTATTCCTGATCTAAGGGTCTAGACTTTTAGCTGAGATGAATCTGTGCTACAGTAAATTTATCACTTAAACATGAGCCGTGTATGAGGGAGTCAGAGTCGTGGAGTCAGAGTCGGTGTCATGGAAACTGAGGAGTCGGAGGTTTGGCTTACCGACTTCACAGTCATGATGGAACTGCAGAGCTTATGCCGGAAGCTGGCCCTTTAATTTCTTCTTGCACTGCGATCACACAGCTGAACGCCGTGGCACATGCAATAAAGGATTCCGTCCCAACGCTGGCCAGTGTCAGCGTCTGGACGTACTCTGTGAGCAGAGCTAGAGCACAATGAGCTCCCGTCCCCCACCTGTGATGCATGCACCGGCCCCAAATGTCTCCTGCGATGCGTGCACCAGCCCCAAATGTCTCCTGTACATACGCTAACGTCAATAAGAGCCCACAGAAGTCTTTGGAAACCACATTATCATGCAAAGTAAATGCTTGTGCATTATCAGCTCTTCATAAACTTCTATGGGCTCCATTGAAATCAACAGAATTGTGAATCCCAAAGTGATGTAGTTAATAAATACAACTCTCTCTGCCAAAAAAACAAGCCTGCATATGGCTACATGAATAAAAAAATTAAAAAAGTTATGCAGTGCTCAGCATAAATGAGTACACCCCCTTTTAAAAGTTAGATTGTAATCAATATCTCACTGAATACCAGAACAATTTCCATAACTGACATTAAGTTTTATAGAGTATTTTTTAACTCATAACATGAAAGTAATATAACTTTCACTACAAAATCTTCAGTTTTACTAAATTAGTCAATGCAAAAATTAATACACCCCACATCAAAAACTACTACATAACGTATTTTGTATGACCTCCATGACTTTTATGGACAGCACCAAGTCCTCTAGGTATAGAATGAACAAGCTGGTGACATACTGCAACATCTATCTTCTTTTTGCCATCCTGGGCACCTTCTTGGTATAATGTCCCCCACTCAGGGCCCCTTACATTCTTCTCCAGCACATTTTAAAAAGAAACAAACGATTATTCTTACCTTACCCTGCTCCCCTGCCTTGCGGCGTCATCTTCTTGATGCACATCCAGGTTAAATTGATGTTGGTGGGCCCCCCTCCTGCACGGGCCTGATAACAGAGGGTCCTGGTGGGGCTGCATGAGTTTTGCTAGTGTCAGAGAGCTACATTTAATTTATGGTATCATGAATTCACAGATGTACTGCTCTATATTGAAAGAGAAGATGCTACCATCACTCCATGCACTTAGTAGCCGTGCACTCTTCAAACATGACAATTATCCAAAATATACATGTAAGGCCATTGCTGCATTTCTGAAGAACAACAGGGTTAAAGTGATTCAGTGCCAAAGTATGGTATGTCGCCTGATCTGAACCCAATTGGACACCTAGAGGGAATTCTACATAGACAAGTGTACATCACTCTCCCTCCAGCATTCAGACACTAAAAGAAGTCGTTCTTGAAGAATGGAAAAAGATAGATGATGCAATATGTCACCAACTTATTCATTCCATGTCCAGAAGACTTAGTGCTGTCCTTAAAAATCACACGTCATACAAAATACTAGAAGTAGGAGTTTTTGATGTGGGGTGCGCATTCATTTTTGCATCAACTAATTTGAGTAAGGGAATATGCAGCAGTTTAGTATTTGAAGCAGAAACATCTGGTGCAAATACAGGCATGTTGGCAGTAAAAAATACATACGTTTTGAACGCGTTTTTGATTAATTTTTTACATGTGTTTTTCCCATTCATTAGTTTGGGTGAAATCTGCAGCAAAAATGCTGAATTGACAAGTTGCAGATTTAAATCTGCAAGGAAATAATGAGCAACGTGTGCATAAAACTTCAAGGATTTCATTCACTTTGCTGGTACTACAAAATCCTTCAGGGTTTGTGACATATCGGCGTAGAAAAAATATGACAAACGTGACAAAACCGCAACAAGTGCACAGACCCTAAAACTGAAGATTTTGTAGGGAAAGTTATATTATTAATAGTGTTGAGCGAGCATGCTCGACACTGCTCAGTACTCGCCCGAGCATCTCACTACTCGGGATGTTCGGCGAGGTTACTCGGGCGGGAGCTTGGGTCTCCGCCCTGCACGTTTGGCGCTCTTTACAGAGCCAATGAACATGCAGGGATTGCCAGCCAGTCATTGTAATGCCGCAGCCATGTTGGTTGTGGGCATTATAGTGATTGGCTGGCCACACAGCGTCACCTCGAGTATTTAAAACCGGGCGCCGCCATCTTGGACACAGTCGCCCGGGATCAGACAGTGTAGGGAGAGCGCTGCTGAGTAAGGAAGAGATATATAGTGCGAAATAGTTAGTGTAGGGTCTGTAAAGGCTGCCAGATCAAACAAACAGTCCTTCTAAGGACTAATATCCATCCCAGATATCAGGCAGCCAGGCAGGCAGGCTGTATAGGAGATGCAGTGGTTATACCAGCAAACGCTGCATTACAGTCCTGTGTGCTGCTTTTCAAATTGCTAGACTTAGCCCCAGGTCTCAGGAAATCCTTTTTTTTTTTTCATCTAAAACCTTTTTTTTTTTTTTTCCCCCTCAGTCAGACTATACAAATACCCGTCTTATTAACCTTTTGGTATCCCGCCCCCCCCCCAAAAAAAAAAAAATAAAAATTGAGTGTGTCTGTGAGTGTTCAGACACAAATTTATCTGTTTAAAAGAGTCTGGTGTAGGCCAAATACCTAGAACTGTAGTTTTCCTCTTCCACGGTTCAAATCTCTGTATTATCCACTTTTTGCCCTTTTTCAATAAAAAAAACAAACATTTTTTTGAGTGTCTCGCTGACTGTTCAGACACAAATATATCTGTTTAAAAGACTATGGTGTAGGGCAGAAAATAGAACTGTGGTTTTCCTCCTCCACGGTTCTAATCTCCTTTTTGTTACCCTTTTGCCATTGATAGTGCGAGTGTTAGCTATTTTAACTTCATTTATAATGGGCAAGGCGCGCGGCAAGGGACGTGGAACTGGACGTTCTGGTGATGGCGCATGCAGAGGACGGGGCCGTGGCCAAGGTGAAAATGTGCCACAACCAACAGCCACATCTTCTCGCTCCTAGTTCTTGACAGAATTACTAGGGAACCACACAACAGCACCACTATTGCGAATTGATCAGTGTGAACAGGTTATTAATTGGATAGCAGATAATACTTCCACTCACCTGGGCACCACCACCTCCGGTCTGTCTTCCACACGGTCAAATCTTAGTAGCCGTGAGTCTCGCCCGCATACTCCTCCTCACCCTGATGCTCCTTCCTCCCACCATGCAGAGTGTCGTCAGACAGCAATTGATCCCACACTTGGACACTCTGAAGAGCTGTTCACTGGTCCATTTCCATATTTGGGCCCCTCGCCTGCTCCGCTTGAAGTGGTGGAAGAGGGGATCCCATGTAGCGATGGCCAAATATTTGAACAGCCACGGTCCAGGAAGGCGACGCTGGCAATTTGTCACAAGAGGTGGACGATGATGAGACAATTGCCACGAAGTGAGGAGGAGGACCGTGGTGCGGAAGTGGAAGAGGAGGAGGTGGTGGATGATCTAGTAACTGACCCAACGTGGCAGGAGTACATGCAGAGCGAGGCCAGCAGCACACAGGGGGAGGGAGGCAGAGTACCCCAACAGGCAGGAAGAAGCAGTGTGGTGGCCGCAGACAGAAGGCCGGCAACCGTTCCCCGTAACACCAACACGAGGGACGTTGCCAGTACAACCGGTAGGTCTTCCAGAGTCTGGAATTTTTTTAAAGACTCTGCTGATAACCCCAAAAAGGTCATATGTTCCACCTGCCATGCCAGCATCAGCAGGGGTGACAAAACTACCAGCCTGACCACCACCAGCATGATCAGGCACATGGCAGCAAAGCACCCGACTTTGCGGGGCGAACCCCAGGGTCCACGACCAGTGTCAGCGGGTGTCAACACTGCTTCTTCCACTGTTGTGCGTGTAAGAGAACCCCCCTGTTGTGCGTGCAAGGCAATTCCTGTCCATACGGCATGCAAAGATGCCCCCTCCTCTCAGTCTTTACTTGTTATGGCAGTTTCTCAAGAAACAGCATCAACGTCCACGTCCCACTGCAGCGTTCAATTGTCCATATCCCAGACCTTTGAACGAAAGCGCAAATTCGCAGCCAACGCCCCACAGGCCACAGTCCTAAATTCGCACATTTCACGACTGCTTGCGTTGGAAATGCTGCCTTTTAGGCTGGTGGAGACTGAATCCTTCCGCAACCTTATGGCGGTGGCCATCCCTCGGTACTCAGTCCCAAGCCGACACTATTTTGCCCGGTGTGTCATCCCCGTACTACACAAGCACGTGTCCCAAAACATCTGCTGTGCCCTCAACAACGCAGTTACTGGGAGAGTCCACCTGACAACGGACACGTAGACAAGTGCTTGTGGCCAGGGACGGTACATCTCCCTGAAGGCACACTGGGTAAACATAGTGGAAGCCGGGACCCAGTCGGACCTTGGGACGGAACACATCCGGGCCCTATGTCAGTCAGAGTTGCCCCCACAGTGTACAGCTCCTGCGCATCATCCTCCTCCTCATGTTCAGCCTCCATGTCAGATATCACCACATCAGTTACAAGCTGGAAGCACTGCAGTACTGCCTCAGCCAAGCTGCAACAGGCTGTGCTGAAACTCATAAGCTTAGGTGATAAACCTCACACTGCTTGTGAGTTGTGGACAGCTGTGAAAGAGCAGGCAGATCTGTGGCTGAAACCGCTGAACCTACATCCAGGCATGGTCATTTGTGACAATGGCTGTAACCTGGTGGCGGCTCTGAGGCGAGGCGAGATCCCACACGTACCATGCCTGGTTCATGTGCTTAACCTCGTGGTTCAGCGGTTTCTTAAATCGTACCCAGAGTTGCCAGATCTGCTCGTCAAAGTACGCCGCCTGTCAGCTCATCTTCAGAAGTCGGCTCCAGCTTCCGCCGCCCTTGCTGTATTGCAGCAGAGTTTGCAGCTTCCGGCACGCTGACTAGTGTGTGATGTCCCCACACGTTGGAAATCTACCGTCCACATGTTGCAAAGGATTTGTGAGCAGAAGAGAGCAATTGTGGAGTACAAGCTGCAACAAGGCTGACGATATTCAGGTCAGACTCCAAACATAAGACCTCAGGAGGAGGAAGAACAGGAGCTGGTATCATGCGCTGTAGACGGTAGTACATGTACAACTGTCATACCGTCGGTTCAGCGTGGGTGGCCCGAGGACGGGGGGGGGGGGGGGGAGGAGGAGAACATGGTCAGTCGTCATCTTGGTGAGGACACGGAAGTCTTGCCCGTTACCAGTCTGGCACGCATGGCTGACTTTATGTTACGCTGCCTTAACCGTGACCCTCGCGTTGTCAAAATGTTGCGTGACAGTCATTACTGGTTGGTGACACTTTTAGACCCCCGCTACAAGGAGAAATTTCACTCTCTTATTCCAGAGGTGGAGAGGTCTACAAAAATGGGGCAGTACCAGAAGGTGCTTGCTGCAGAACTGTTAAAAAAATTCCCATCTGAACACTGTAGCGGCAGGGGTCACAGTTCGTTGCCCAACCAAGGCGTACAGGCGAGAGAGACGCAACTCCAATCCAGCAGAAGCAGGGGAACACTGTCAACATTCTGGGACAGTTTTCTGAGACCCGCCCAGCTTACAGGCCCTGAGGCGCGGGGTACTCTCAAAAGGAGTGGAAAGTTTCAAAAGATGGTGAGGGAGTACCTTGCCGACCGTACCAGCTTCCTCCGTGATTCCTCTGTGCCTTTTAATTATTGGGTATCCAAGCTGGACACTTGGAATGAACTCGCTCTGCACGCCTTGGAGGTCCTGGCCTGCCCTGCCGCTAGCGTGTTATCGGAGCATGCTTTTAGTGCTGCTGGGGGAATTACAACTGATAAGCGCACTCGCCTGTCAACTGACAATGCTGACAAGCTGACCCTTATCAAAATGAACAAGGGCTAGATTGGGCCAGACTTCTCATCACCACCAAATGACAGCAGAGTAACAAAGTCAAATCCACTGTGTTATTTCAGGAGTTGTATTCCCATGCACCGCTTCACACCCACACATGGGTATATGCTTCCTCATTTCGGCTGTTTTTTGCTCTACTCCTTATCCTCAGCCTGCACCACCACTATATCACCAGGGTGACCGTGGTCCGTGTTGCCAGCATTGCAAGTTCCTCCGTCCTAATTTTTGGCAGCTTTTGCTTGGAAGGCATAGGCAAAGACTATGGGAGACCCACTCCCCAATAATGGGAATAATGTTTTTAATATGCTGTACTGCATGGCTCTTGTAAGGGGCATTAAAACCGTCTTGTTAAGCTACTGTGACCTCCAAGTCTCTTCCAAGGGGCATTAAAACAGTCTTGTTAAAGCACTCTGAACTCCACAGCTCTTCCAAGGGGCATTGAAATGTTGTTTTTAATTACCTCTAACCTCCACGACTCTTCCAACGGGCATTGCATTTCCTCCTAATTTTAGTCAGCTTTATCTTTTCAATGCATAGGCGAACACTAAGGGAGACCCACTCCCCAATAATGGGTAGAAGGTTTTTAGCACGCTGTAATCCACGTCTGTTTCAAGGGGCATTGCAGTTCCCTCATAATTTTTGGAAAGTTTTCCATTCACTGCTTAGGCCAACAGTATACAGGAGACCCAGTTGCTATAAATGGAAAAAAAGGTTTATTTAAGGCCCTCTGGCCTCCATGTCACTTCCAAGGGTCATTGGAGTGCCTCGAAATTTTTGGTAGGCATTGCACTCACTGTATGCCCTATAACTGTGTAGCCGAACCGCTCCTTTTGGTACAGAAACATATCCTACAAGACATGTGTGGTTCACTGGCCTGATATTGATGTGAATGGTCCCTGTTCCTCCTGCTCTTTCTCCTTTGCCACCATCTCATCCATCATTCATCACCTGAAGCTTTGTTTTAACGGGAGTCATAGAACTGGGATAGTAGCAGGAAAACATCCAGCAATCCTCGGAGGAGGTAGGATATGCGTCAAAACGCTGACCACCTCAGGCCTAGCCGCTACTACATACATGCGCTTGCATTCCAAGGAACAGAAAGCTAAGGAGATGGATGGCCTCATGATCATGAATAATTTACTCGTTGTGTAGGAGGCCAACCACTGCTGTTGTCTACCTTCTGAACTTTGTGTTGAAGCCTGATTGACCCATGACCCGCAATCCTCTATGTCTGGAGGACATGTTGCATCCCAGTGTCCAACTGTGTCCCAGCTGGCACAATATTAACCCAGTGTGAAGGCGTCAGTGAGATGTACCATCCCTAGCCACATTCACTTGTCCATGTGTTTGTGGTTAGGCTGTCCTTCCCACTAAATGCACTGGTAATGTTTTGGTATTCGCGCTTGTGTATAAGGCACACCGGGACAAATAGGGGCGGCTGGGGACCGTGAGTGGGCACTCGGTCGAGGGGCGGCTGGGGACTGAATATGGACACCTGGCCGCCCTCTGGCGGCTGGGGACCAAGCGTGGACACCCGGCCGCCGGGCAGCTGGGGACTGAGTATGGATACCAGGCAGCCGACGCATTCATGACCTGGTGGCCAGATTCCGCCTCCAAATGCCTAAAGGCCCAATTTCAAGTGCAAGCAAGCAGTATGGTATTGCAGCCTGGGGGTGGGTGGGTGGCAGGCTGCATACTTGCGCTTGCATTGCAAGGCATGGGGGAGGTACAATTGAACACTGCCCTGGGACAAGGACTTGCACGGGGATAGTTGCAAGTCTGCATCTTCTGATGCGGCAAGGATCACTTCTGATGGGCACACTTTTAGGCAGTGACCTGGGAGTCAGAGATGCTTCCAGGGGTCTTCCCCATGCTGTTCCCATGTCTTTTCAGCACTGTATGCATGTGTCACACAGCACATGGCCAGATAAGGTTGTAAAATGTTAAAATGACATTTCCCGGTGAATGCATTTGTCACGGTTGAAAGCAATATAAAAGTGCAAAAACGCATAAAAAATGCTACTTGTGAACATAGTCCAAGGTGTGGAGGAGTATTATTGTTTTTAGTGATTTATTTTACCTTATACACAAGTCTTTACCCTGGAAAGGATGTTCCTGAACATATTTCACAGGAAAGCAGTTTCAGTTTCGTTTTTGAACGTTTTATTGTGAGCCCGTAAAAGTGGCTTAATATCTCTGACCACGTTGTTGACAGCAGTGACCTGGGGGTCAGAAATGCTTCCTGGGGCGATCCCCATGCTGTCCCCATGTCATTTGAGCACTGTCACTATCGTTTTGTGCACTTTTTAGGCTTTCTACAGACTTCTGGGGGTGCCGCCGCAAAAATGCTTGGGTCTCCCATAGACTAACATTGGGCTCGTTGCTCAGGTCGAGCACCCGAGTATCACGGTGAGCTCGGCCCGAGCTTCAAGCACCCGAGCATTTTAGTGCTCGATCAACATTAATAATTAACCTTAATTTCATGTTATGGGCTAAAAAACATGTCCTATAAAACTCAGTCTTGTCAAAATTTTGGAAGTTGTTCTTGTATTTTTTGAGATATTGATTAAAATCTTACTTTTCAAAAGGTGTGCTCATTTATGCCGAACACTGTAGCTCACAGAAATGCAGAAAAGAAAGAAATTAGGTCTTTCATGTCCAATACAGCTGTGTCCTTGAAGCGTTAATATCTTACTGTTCTACATCCTAAATTCTAGAACTAGATTGCAATATAATCCATGGTCTCCTTTGCTAATCTTTTAAACAGAGATAAAGCTGATCAGAGTATAAATATCAATGTAAGAGCACTGTATTGGATTTGGGCCAATTAAAAGCAATTACAAACACAGAATATTTGGTTTATAAATGCATTTATAATGAAACAACCAGTAAAAGCACATATTTATTCCAATTACCTGAAGTCCCTCCTTTTGAGACATCTACAAAATTTCTAAGTTTACAAAACAGCACAAATGAAGGGAACCCTCCAGCAGTACAAGTGAACAAAAAATGCGGAGTTTTATTCAGCTATTCATATAGATTGTAATCTGTGAGCAGGGACCTCACTCCTCCTGTAACTGTTACAATGTAACACATTTCATTGTTTTTATTCTCTGTACATGTCCCTACTTAATTGTAAAGTGCTGCGGAATATGTTGGCGCTATATAAAAATTATTATTATTCAGCTACCTTGGTGCAATGTTTTAGCTTCCCAACTCTAGCTTGAAAATGACTTCAGTTGAAAAGCTGAAATGTTGAACCTAGATAGATGAATAAAACTAATTTTTTTTCACTTTCACACCTTGAGTGCACTCTTTTTGAGCAAGGCCTAGATAGATTTTAAATGGTTGTCCACTACTTTCGATTGTTAAAAATAAATAGCTCCAAGTTAACAATTCAACAGAAGCTGATCTACAGTATCCAACAACAGTCATACACTGTTTACATAGTCAGAGGTGGTAACTGGTGTTCCATGGGGGTGCTGGGTACCCTTCTACAACTGATCTTACAGTGGCTTGATAAAGTATTCACCCCCATCCACCTTTGGCATTTTTCATGTTTTGCTACTGCACAACCTGGAATTTCACTGTTTTTTTGAGGGTTTACATCAGTTCATGTAAAGAAAATACCTACAACTGTGAACATTAGGTTTTCTTTTTATTGTGACGCAAACAACAAATAGGACAAAATAACTGAATATTCAGTGTGCAAAACTATTCACCCCCCTAAAGTCAGCAATTTGCAGAGCCTCCTTTTGTGACAATTACAGCTGCAAGTCGCTTTGGATAAGTCGCTCTCTATGAGCTTTCCACATCTTGGCACTGGCATTTTTGCCCATTCCTCAAGGCAAAACTGCTCCAGCAAATTCAAGTTAGATGGTTTTCGCTGGTGAACAGCAATCTTCAAGTCTGACCACAGATTCTCAATTGGATTAAGGTCTGGGCTTTAACAAGCCCACTCCAAAACATTTACAAGTTTCCCCTTAAACCATTTGAGTGTTGTTTTAGCAGTGTGCTTTGGGTCATTGCCTTATTGGAAGGTGAACCTCGGTCCCAGTCTCAAATTACTGACATGTCTCCCACATGTCTTTTGGCAAACTCGAAACAAGCCTTACACCCAAAAATTGTAAGTGAGGCCAAGTGCCCACGATGCAGAAATGCTCCTGATTTTTACTGCATCTCCCTGGCAGGAAATACACATGCGGATTTTACATGCGTTTTTCCTGACAGGTAGAAACTTAAAAAGCGTTTTCGCATGCGGGTTATCAAGTGCTTTTCCAAGCGATTTTAGCATTACTTGGAAAGTGCTCGACAACTTGGTCACACTAAATATATAAAACGGCATGGATTTATATAGTGTGACCAAGTTAATAGTTAAAAAAAGAATAAAAATGGTAAAAAAAATAAAGGAAAAAAATATTATACTCACCTTCTGATGGCCCCCGGTCTCCTTCTCCAGTGCATCCGCTGTCTTGGGCGGCTCGCGGTGGTATAAAAGGACCTTCCATGACGTCATTTAGTCATGTGACAGGTCACGCGACCGCCGACGTCAGCGGTCGCATGACCTGCCACATGACTAAATGACGACATGGAAGGTCCTTTTACACCATCGCGCCATTGAGGTTTCCATTGATGAAGAATGGCCCCACTATCTTTGTACCCCATATACCACACCATAATATCAAGATACGAGATGTGCAGCATCTGAAACAACGGACACTGGAAGCCTGTGCTAGCATTTCTTCTGCGGTGTTGCTATCAGTGTGTCAAGAGTGGGAGAAGAGGGTTGCATTGACAATCCAACACAATGGGCAGCACTTTGAACACGTTTTATAAGTGGTCATAAACTTGTAAAACTCATGAAAGAATAGTTACGTTAAAACCAAGCACACCATTGTTTTTCTTAGGCTGCGTGCCCACTATGCGTTTTTCAAGCGTTTTTGATGCGGAATTTCCGCAGCAGAAACGCTTTAAAAACGCTTGGTAATTAATACATCCCTCATGGTCCCCAATGAAAATCCGCATCTGCTGTGCACATACTGCGGAATTTTCCTTGTGGAAAAATCCGTAGCATGTCCATTATTTGTGCGTTTCCGCATGCGGATTTGAGGTCACAATGCATTTGAAAAACGCAAGTCAAATACGCTTAAAAAATGCAAGCGTTTTTAATAGCAAGGACATGCAGGAATAGCAAGGACATGCAGGAACGCTGCGGAAATTTTCTGATTCAATTCTGCATCGTGGGCACATAGCCTTATGAAATTCTCAATACGTTTAATGTGTCATATGACCCTCTTCCCATTGAAAAAAATAAAGTTGGATCCAAAATGGCTGACTTCAAAATGGCCGCCATGGTCACCACCCATCTAGAAAAATGTTCCCCCTCCCATATACGAATGTGCCACAAACAGGACGTTGATATCACCAACCATTCCCATTTAATTTAGGTGTATCCATATAAATGGCCCACCCTGTAGATCAGAGTGTCCCAGTTGGAGCTTTGCAGAACTCTAGCGTTCTATGGGAACACAATAGAAGTTCCATAATGGACACCGGTTTCTGCCTCATAGTCACAACTTAATCTTATAGGAAAAGGAGGCCTACTGTACAGAATTGGGTGTTCTCTCCAAAATAGTGATATGGTCCAACACAACGATCTCATCATGTGTCAAAAATTGAGACACAAAGATGTGGCATCAGGCAGAAGCCCTGCTCTTTTGTCCTGAATTCCCAAAAACAATGGCAGCAAGACGGTCCTGAACTGTCTAGATTTTGAACTTTCTGGATGTGACCTGACTGAACACTGTGGTATTCATAGCTGCCAACCCTGTGTACCCAAGAGAGTTGCCTGCTGGGTGAGGAGGTGTGGGTAGGAAGGGCTTAATAGCTGGTCCTGTCCATGATGGAGGTGGATCTAATGAATTAAAGATGACCTCTCACCACTTTTTAATGGAAACTGGCTACATCATGATAATGTGGCTGAAGATGGGAATAAAACATAGTTTTTATCTTTTTATTTTTAATCTCCACAGCGGAGATATTCGCTTACAAAGTACAGATGTTAATTTCCCAAATTACCTTAGAACCGGATGTATGAAGACTCATATATAACAGGTCACACTGCAAGTGCTCGCTGACAATATAAGCGGAAGGAGGGGACAGCTGTGCTGTGTTTAGTTACATACATTGGCGTAGATGCAGAGTGTTGTATACGACACGCTGCAGCTCTCATCTCACAGCACTGTTCAATCATTCATAATCATCATCATTATTATTATTATTTATTATTATCATAATGTAACGACATGACAAGTCAGAGTGAGTAAAGCTTCAATGCGTGAGCAGAGTGTCACATACGCTGCTCTGCATGTATGCCAGGTACCATGGCATTAGTCTACGATGACTAGGAGAGATGCAGAGCATTGTATGTGACACACTGCAGCTCTTATCTAACAGCACTGCCATGTAATTCATAATGTAATGACATGACAATGCAGAGTAAATAGAGCTGCAGCATGTGAGCAGTGTGTCGCATATGCATCTATGCCAGGTATCAAGGCATTACTCTCCATTAACTGGGATTCAAGCAGAGCTGTGTATGTAATGACACACAAAACAGCAGTCATTTCCCAACACTGACAGTAAGTGCCAGCAGTGAGAACTCAGTATGAGGAGGTTAGATATAGGAGCCTTAGCACATCACAGTGAGAAAACCAGTTCTCAGCTTCACTGGGGTGACTGTTTTTTTTTTCCTGTATGGCACAGGCTTA
Organism: Phyllobates terribilis; assembly: GCF_046119375.1. Classification (NCBI taxonomy): domain Eukaryota; kingdom Metazoa; phylum Chordata; class Amphibia; order Anura; family Dendrobatidae; genus Phyllobates; species Phyllobates terribilis. The sequence continues at coordinate 2,418,165 of NW_027362942.1, read as the reverse complement.
TTTTGATTGAGCAACTGCATACAGCGGAAAAGGTAAACATTCCCAGAGAAGTAGCTCCGTTAACGCTCCCTTGGTTAAAAGGGAAAATTAGCATCTAAAACACTACAAACCATTATCTCCGCAACTGAAATGACAAATACAAAAATAATGTTTTATTCAGATCTTTAACTCCTTTATTTTGATGTAGCCAGTTTAACAAGTAGTGGTGAAAGGTCCTCTTTAAAGGGGTATTCCCATCTCCAAGATCCTATCGAAATATGTAGTCGGTATAATAATAATAATACTAGCAAATACCCCGAATTAGAAATGTAGTGTAGTTTTTCTGATTCGCTAAGTCTCTTTCCTTATGTGCAGGCATGGCCCTTCGGTATCCATGGTTACGACCACTGATATAGTGACAGTTAGTTATCTAGTTGCTAGTGGTCATAACCATGGATCTCTAAGGTCCTACAATGCCTGCACATGAGGAAAGACATATAGCTAATCCAAAAAACTATACTACATTTCTAATTGGAGGTATTTGCTATTATTATTATACCTACCACATATTGGGATAAAATCTTGAAGATGGGAATACCTCTTTAACTGAAGGGAAAATACTGTTGCTTCTCCTTAAACTGTTACAAGTGTCCTAATTTTATCATTCGGACTTTTAATGCAATTGAGCTTTGGATAGTGGCAGTACTGCTGAAAGGTTAGGTGTTAACAGCAGATGTAAAGAGGGAAAAAAAACAGAACAGAGGGTGCCAAGTCTTCCACTGCCAGGAAGCTGTGTACAGAGTACATTCTATGTACAATACCAAAAGTTTGGACACACAAGTTCATGCAATGGTTTTCCTTGGGCTTACTGGAATCTGCATATTGTAGATCAAGACTGAAAGCAGTAAAACCACAAAATAACACATGGAAACATGGAGTAAATAAAAAAAAACACAAGTGAAACAAAACAGAATAGATGTTAAACCTTTGATTGCTCAAAGAGCACCCCTTTTACTCTGATCACAGCTTTACACAACCCTGACATTCTATCAAGCAGATTCTTCAAAGTAAACGCCTGGAATGGCTTGGCTTTCTAACAGTGCTGAAGGAGTTTCCCAAAGGTACGGAGTATTCGTTAGCTACTTTGCCTTCAGTCTGTGGTCCAACTCATCCCAGACCATCTCAACTGCGTTTTGTTTGGGTGATTGTGGGGGTCATGCCATCTGAGCAGCACTCCATCCATCTCCTTGGTCATAGTACTTACATATACTGAAGGTGTTTTGGTTATCCTGTTGTAAGAGAAATGATGGTCCCACTAAGTGCAAACAAGATGGAATGGCATGTTGTTGCAGATTGGTATGGTATCCATGCTAGGTAACTGTGCCTTGAATTTGAAAGCCACAGCAGAAAAACACGCCCATATCCCTTCCTCCATGCTTCAAAGTGAGCACCACACATGTACAAACCACCCGCTGACCTTTTTTTGCATCTCTCAAACAGATGGCGATTGGTAGCAAAAATCTCAAATTTTGAATCATCAGAAGACAATAGAGATTTCCGATGATCTAATTTCAAGCTCTTGTCTTTCTTGGCCCAAACAAGTTTCTTCTTCTTCTTGTTCGCGACTCACAATAATGGCTTCTTTGTAGAAATTCGACCATAATGACCTGAATCTTGCAGTTTCTTCTGGATAGTTGATGCTGAGGTGTGTCTACTACTTTATGTCTGTGTATCATTTATGAGAGCAGTTATCTGAGGTGCTGTCAATTTGCAGTTTCTGAGGCTGGCAACTAAGATTAACTTGGCTTCTGCAGCAGAGGAAATTTTTGGTTTTCCTTTCTGCGACGGAACTCATGAGAGACAAATCCATCATAAAGATTGATGGTTTTCATGACTGTGCTTGAAGACCTTTAAAGGGATTGTCCACTACTAGGACAACCCCTTCTTAAACTAAATGTTTGGTCATGATAAAATAGATGAAACTATACTCACCTCCTGTACCGGCTTTGTTCCAGTGGTGTCGGCCTGGTGGTCCTGGGGCTGTGATGCAGTGGAATGACAAGTGATGCCCGGTGCCCAATCAGCGCTGGCATCACTGTCCCCAACTTCATACGAACTGAACATGAAGAGGAAGTCTGGGCTGATACCGGACTTCCTCTTCATGTTCATTTCGACAGGAGGCGGGGACAGCGACGTCAGGGCTGATTAGGCGCCGGGCATCACGCGTCATTCCACCGCATCCAACGCCCCGGGACCTCGAGTGCTGACACTGCAGGAACGAAGTCGGCACGGGAGGTAAGTAAAGGTTTATATTACATCAGGGCCGAACATTTAGTTCAAGACGGGGTTGTCATAGTAGTGGACAACTCCTTTAAAAGGTTCTAGCAATTTTACTGACTGCTATATTTTAGTTTAACACCTTTACCCCCGAGGGTGGTTTGCATGTTAATGATCAGGCCAATGTTTACAATTCTGACCACTGTCACTTTATGAGGTAATTACTCTGGAACGCTTCAATGGATCCCACTGATTCTGAGAATGTTTTTTCGTGACATATTGTACTTCATGATAGTGGTAAAATTTATTTGATATGACTGGTACTTATTTGTGAAAAAAAAACGGAAATTTGGCGAAAATTTAGCAATTTTCAAAAACGTTGAATTTTCATGCCCTTAACGAAAAAGGAAAGGCCGGTTCAGTGGGGGCTCCAGCACCCGCAGCTGTTAACCAGTTTAATGCCGCTGTTGTAAAGGACATATTGATACTCATGCTAGAGCAGCTCCATTTTGTCTGCTTGCTTTAAAATTATGTTGTTATCACTCCTTGCATAACATACTTCTTTCTTTCTCTTCCCATGGATCTTTCCCACAAACTTTTTCTCATAAGAACATTTTGTATTTTGTCAGACACTCCGCTCCTGTTATCTAACTAGTTTAGGCCAGGATTGACCTTGTAAAATTTCCATAGTGCTTTGAACTAACGATGATAATATGACCATATATGTGTTTCCGTAATAATTGTACTAACATTGGTTAGCCTATAGTACTGTAGTATGGCTGCAGAGTTGATTGGCTATTAAAATACTCAAAACAATATAAAATGCTAAGCAAAATAAACGGGATCAGAGATTCTCTGAATCCTCCCATACAGAGCACGTATTGCCTCCGTTTGGTTTTCTGTGGATTGCGCAATCAACAATATAATTTGACACTCACTTGGTCAACCGTGAAGGGCTATTGCCCTCCCTCAACACTGTCAATCTCTGACAGCAGCATATAACAGCGCCGCCCCGGAAGCGCGGCCTTAGCCTCGCCCATCAGTGACCCTGTCACGTGATAGCAGGTCACTGATGGGTGGGCATGGCAACCCGGGGTCTGTAGCAGACCCCTGTGGTTGTCATGAAAAGCTTGCTATGAGCGCCACCTAGTGTATGCAGTAGAAGCAATCTGAAAACTGCTGCTTTTAGTTTCCTATGCAGAAAGTGTAAAAAAAAATGTTTTTAAAAATATTAGAATATATACACACACATATATATATATATATATATATATATATATATATATATATATATATATATATATATATATATATATACACACACACACACACACACACATACATACATACATACATATATATATATATATATATATATATATATATATATATATATATATATATATAAGTTTGGACACCTTCTCATTTAAAGATTTTTCTGTATTTTCATGACTATGAAAATTGTACATTCACACTGAAGGCATCAAAACTATGAATTAACACATGTGGAATTATATACTTAACAAAAAAGTGTGAAACAACTGAAAATATGTCTTATATTCTAGGTTCTTCAAAGTAGCCACCTTTTGCTTTGATATCTGCTTTGCACACTCTTGGTATTCTCTTGATGAGCTTCAAGAGGTAGTCACCAGAAATGGTCTTCCAACAATCTTGAAGGAGTTCCCAGAGATGCTTAGCACTTGTTGGCCCTTTTGCCTTCACTCTGCGGTCCAGCTCACCCCAAACCATCTCGATTGGGTTCAGGTCTGGTGACTGTGGAGGCCAGGCCATCTGGCGTAGCACCCCATCACTCTTCTCCTTGGTCAAATAGCCCTTACACAGCCTGGAGGTGTGTTTGGGGTCATTGTCCTGTTGAAAAATAAATGATGGTCCAACTAAACGCAAACTGGATGGAATAGCATGCCGCTGCAAGATGCTGTGGTAGCCATGATGGTTCAGTATGCCTTCAATTTTGAATAAATCCCCAACAGTGTCACCAGCAAAGCACCCCCACACCATCACATCTCCTCCTCCATGCTTCACGGTGGGAACCAGGCAAGTAGAGTCCATCCGTTCACCTTTTCTGCGTCGCACAAAGACACGGTGGTTGGAAACAAAGATCTCAAATTTGGACTCATCAGACCAAAGCACAGATTTCCACTGGTCTAATGTCCATTCCTTGTGTTCTTTAGCTCAAACAAGTCTCTTCTGCTTGTTGCCTGTCCTTAGCAGTGGTTTCCTAGCAGCTATTTTACCATGAAGGCCTGCTGCACAAAGTCTCCTCTTAACAGTTGTTGTAGAGGTGTGTCTGCTGCTAGAACTCTGTGTGGCATTGACCTGGTCTCTAATCTGAGCTGCTGTTAACCTGTGATTTCTGAGGCTGGTGACTCGGATAAACTTATCCTCAGAAGCAGAGGTGACTCTTGGTCTTCCTTTCCTGGGGCGGTCCTCATGTGAACCAGTTTCTTTGAAGCGCTTGATGGTTTTTGCAACTGCACTTGAGGACACTTTCAAAGTTTTCCCAATTTTTCGCACTGACTGACCTTCATTTCTTAAAGTAATGATGGCCAATCGTTTTTCTTTACTTAGAATTTATATTATGGCAAGAAAAAAGCAGCTAACAGTCTATTTAGTAGGACTATCAGCTATGTATCCACCTGACTTCTGCACAACACAACTGATGGTCCCAACCCCATTTATAAGGCAAGAAATCCCACTTATTAAACCTGACAGGGCACACCCGTGAAGTGAAAACCATTTCCGGTGACTACCTCTTGAAGCTCATCAAGAGAATGCCAAGAGTGTGCAAAGCAGTCATCAAAGCAAAAGGTGGCTACTTTGAAGAACCTAGAATATAAGACATATTTTCAGTTGTTTCACACTTTTTTGTTAAGTATATAATTCCACATGTGTTAATTCATAGTTTTGATGCCTTCAGTGTGAATGTACAATTTTCATAGTCATGAAAATACAGAAAAATCTTTAAATGAGAAGGTGTGTACCAACTTTTGGTCTGTACTAATATATATTATATATATATATATATATATATATATATATATATATATATATATATATATATATATATATATATATATATATATATAAATATAAAATTGTCTTATCCCGTCTGTCTGTCCAGAAATCAGCGACACGGGATTTCAGAAAAAAACATGGCGGCCGTTAGCGGCTCATCTGCCGGACGGAGGTCAGCGGCGATGCAGCCGGGAGATGAGTGGCGCTAGCAGCAGAACTACCCCGACCGGCGGCGGCGCTGACCTCCATGCGGCTAACGTTGGGAGATCAGCGGCTAGGACCGCTGATCTCCCGACAGCAAGTGTGAACGGAGGACCGGGGAGCGCCGCCGCCGGTTGGGATGCTTCTGCTGCGAGCAGCGGAAGTGCCCGCACAGGCAGCGCCGCTCCCCGGTCCTCGCTAATACGACGCTGATTGGTCACAGCCAGCGGCCGCGACCAATCAGCGAGATTGCCGCCAAATTTAAAACACCGCTCTGCTGATTGGTTGCGGCCGGCGGCCGCGACCAATCAGCGATATTGGCGCCAAATTTAAACACCGTTTTGCTGAGTGGCTGCGGTCGCGACTAATCAGCGATTTTATCGCCAAATTTAAACAAGCTCTCCGGTCCTCACTAACATAGTTCGCTGATTGGTCACGGGCGCCACCCGCGACCAATCAGCGATTTTGGCGCCAAATTTAAACAACGTTCTGCTGATTGCGCCCGTTCGGCCCATACATATTCTAGAATACCCGATGCGTTAGAATCGGGCCATATATATATTTTGGAGGAAAATGGGGGGTGTGTCTTATAGTCCGAATGTTGGAAGGGTGTATATATATGTGGGGTAAGGGGTAGCGGTGGAGGAGCAGAGCACAGGAGGCAGCAGCCGCCAGCTGCAGCCTACACTGTCCCCGCTGCTAAAGAAAATTAATATTCATGCTCCTTAATAGGGCATGGGGAGCACTGAATATTCATGCTCCTTAATAGCGGCACATAGTGTAGCCGCGCTGCGGCTCCTGCCGGAATCGCCTGTGCCCGCTGTTAAAGGGCATGAATATTCAACCTCTCTCCACGCCCATGGGCGTGGGGAGGGGTGAATATTCATGCCCTTTAATAAGCGGGCACACGAGATATCCGGCAGCAGCAGGAGCCACAGCGCGGCTACGCTTTGTGCCGGGTATGAAGGAGAGTGAAATCACTGCTCCCTGCGCACACAGACCCGGCGTGGGGAGCAGTGACTTCCGGCAGCTGATCTCTCCTTGTGAGCCGCGCACGGCAGTGACGTCATGCGCGGCTCACATGGAGAGATCAGTGCGGGCAGACCGGACGCAGCACTGGAGGAGAGAAGAAAGGTGAGTAGGAGTGTTTATTTATTTATTTTTTTTTATGTGCAGCATGATGGGGATTAGGGGGGCCATGCATACTAGGACAGGGATTAAGGGTGCCATGCATACCAGGACAGGGATTAGGGGTGCCATGCATACCAGGATGGGGATGGGGACCACGTATAAAAGGAAGGGGGGGGGGCATATATACCAGGATGGGGTATATTGTCAGAATTGGGGGACATTACCCCTATACCAGTGTCAGCAGAAGACCCCCCTCCCCCTTAAAAGTGCATCATGAACACGTTTTTGGCTTAAATTTTTATTTATTTATTTTTTTTCCTCAGCAAAAACCTAGGTGCGTCTTATCGTCCGGTGCGTCTTATAGTCCGAAAAATACGGTAAATCACCCTCCTTTTGCCCCATTCAAAATAAAATCATAAAAAAAAACCCCCACATACACATATTTGGTATTGCTGTGTTCAGAATCGCCCGATCAATATAAAAAAAATTATTAATCCGATCAGTAAACGGCGTAGGGAGAAAAAAATTCCAAACGCCAGAATTACTTTTTTTGGTCACCGCAACATTGCAGTAAAATGCAATAACGGGCGATCAAAACATCGGATTTATCCCAAAATGCTATCAATAAAAACGTCAGCCCGGCTCGCAAAAAATAAGCCCTGACAAGGCCCCAGATCACGAAAAATGGAGACGCTAGGGGTCTCAAGAAAAAAAAACAAAAAAAAAAACAAACTTTGGAATTTTTTTTCACCACTAAAATAAAAAAAGAACCTATACATGTTTGGAGTCTACGAACTCGTAATGACCTGGAGAATAATAATGGCAGGTCAGTTTTAGAATTCAGTGAACATGGTTAAAAAAAAACAAAAAAAAAAACCAAAAAACACACAACTGTGGAATTGCTTTTTTTTGCAATTTCACCACACTTGGAATTTTTTTCCCATTTTCCAGTATACGATATGGTAAAATCAGTGATGGCGTATAAAAGTACAACTCGTCCCGCAAAAAATAAGCCCTCACATGGCCATATTGAATGAAAAATAAAAAAGTTCTGGCTCTGGGAAGAAGGGGAGCAAAAAACGAAAATGCAAAAATGGAAATTGCTCCGGTCATGAAGGGGTTAAATCAGAGATATGTCACACAAAATAGTTAATAAATAACATTTTTTCACATGTCTACTTTACAGCAGCACAATTTTGGAACCAAATTTTTTTTGGGGTTATAACTTTCTAAGTGTTAAAAGTTGACAAGTGATATCCAATTTTCCAACAAAATTTACTAAACCATCTTTTTTTAGGGACCACATCACATTTGAGGTGACTTTGAGAGGCCTATATGACAGAAAATACCCAAAAGTGACACCATTCTAAAAACTGCACCCCTCAAGGTGCTCAAACCACATTCAGGCTATGTGCCCACGATGCAGAAATGCTGCATATTTTTTACGCTTCTCCCTGGCAGGAAAAACGCATGCGGATTGTACATGCGGATTGTACATGTGGATTGTACATGTGTTTTTCCTGCCAGGGACAAGCGGAAGTGAAGCGTTCTTCACATGCATTTCCGCATGCGGGTTGACAAGCTCTTTCCAGGTGATTTTAGCATCACTTGGAAAGTGCTTGACAACTTGGTCACACTATATAAATCCATGTAACCAGCATGGATTTATATAGTGTGACCAAGTAATAGTTGAAAAAAAAAAAAGAATAAGAATGGTAAAAAATAAAGTTTATAATCACCTTCCGATGTCTTCCCGGTGTTTTGTCTGCTCCGTCCAGTGTCTTGCACTGCTCACTGTGGTTTGAAGGACCTGCGGTGACGTCATGGAGTCATGTGATGGGTCACATGACTCAATGACGTCATGGCAGGTCCTTCACAACAACGCGAGAATTGCAAGAGACCGGACGCGGCAGAGATAGCACCAGGAGGACATCGGAAGGTAAGTATAAACTTTATTTTTTATTTTAAATTCTTTTTTTTTACAGTTTCTATGGTACCCATGTTTGGATGAGAGTCTCCTCTCTTCCAGACTTGGGTACCATCCGCACATGGAAACGCATATAATCCGTGTGTACAAATGTACTGACTCAGATTATATGCGTCTCAATGCAAGTCAATGGCGGCAATTATGCTGCATGTCCGCAAAATTAATGGACATGCTGCGGATTTTTGAGCGCAGCATAAACTCTGCGGAAAAATCTGCAGCATGGGTATTGACAGTGCGGCTTGTCATTGAGGACCATGGGGGGCGGATTACCATGCGTTTTTGAAGCGTTTACGCTGCGGAAATTCCGCAGCATATACGCTTGTAAAACGCTACATTGGCACATACCCTCAAGAAGTTTATGAACCCTTCAGGTGCTTCACAGGAATTTTTGTAATGTGGAAGAAAACAATAAACGTAACTTTTTTTTTTTGCACAAAAATGTTACTTTAGACCAAATTTTTTTTTTACTTTCACAAATGGACCCCAAAATTTGTTGTGAAATTTCTCCTGAGTTTTTTAGCCCCAAATTTTGCATTTTCATAATGGTAACAAGAAAAATTGCACAATACAACTTGTTTTTCAATTTCTCCTTAGTACACTGATACCAGATATGTGGAGAAAAGCTACTGTTTGGGCATACAGCAGGGCTTGGAAGGGAAGGAGTGGCATTTAACTTTTTGAATTCAAAATTTGCTTGAATAATTAGCGGACGCCATATCGCATTTGGAGAGCCCCTGATGTGCCTAAACAGTGGAACCCCCCACAAGTGACCCCATTTTGGAAACTAGACCCCTCAAGGAACTTATCTCCATGTGTGGTGAGAACTTAGAACCTCCAAGTGTTTCACAAAAGTTTATAAGGTAGACCCATGAAAATAAAAAAAATCAGTGAGCATTGTTGACATCACATGTGCCTCACAGAATTTTACACCACTGGCCGGTGAAGAATGAATAATTACATTTTTATTACCAAAGTTTTGTTTTCGCCCCAGATTTTACATTTTCACACTGAGAAATGGGTAAAAATGGCACCAAAATATGTCACACAATTTTTGCTGAATGTATAAATACCACATATGTGGCTGTACAGTACTGCTCAGCCACATGGCGAGACTCGGAAGGGATAGACAGCTATCTGCCTCCAGGAGCGCAGATTTTCCTGGAATACTATGCAGACTCCATATACACAGCTTCAACGTATTTCAGATGAACCCCCGAGAGATACATTCACTATAATGAGACAGTAGAATTAGGCCTTTTTCACACATCAGTGTGTCCTGTACATGTGGTGACAGTTTCCACACGTACCGGAGACACATACACATGCAGACCCATTCAAATGAATGGGACTGTGCACATGTCAATGTATTTCCACGGATCGCGTGTCCATGTGTCACGTTGATATGTCCATTTTTTTAGCGCTGCACAGACCGCAAACATCCCACACTGATGACACACGGATAACATCTGTGTGTCACAAGTGTGACACGCACCGACGTATGGGAATCAGCAGTACTGTTTGCACTGTTTCCAAGCGCCGGGTGCTGAACGCTACCCTCATCATTGTCCCCTGCTTGCGCTGCAATCAGCGCGAGCAAGGAACAATGTTGAGAGTAGTATTCTGCTCCTGCTGTATCCTGGTGTAAAAATAAGAATGAAATAAAAAAAAATCCTTATACTCACCAGTCTGAAGATGTCCCCCGCAGTAATCCACCTGACCGTTTATGCAGAGAAGCCGGGGAGAATGACTCCCGGAGCGGCACTGAGCTCAGTGAGTGACAGGACACTGCTTGCTGAGCACAGCTCCGGGGCCCGTTCAGCACCCAGTGCTTGGGAACAGCGCTAACTGTACCGCTGATTCCCAGGCGCCGGTACGTGTGCTCCCGATGCGGCACGCAGTTGCCACACAGGTGCACACGGACACGGACATCTCCGGTACTGTTTTTTTCCAGTACCGGAAATATCAGGACGTGTGAAACCGGCCTTACTCTGGACTACGTCTAACCTCTGTTTAGCGGTGTCCTTTTTTTCAGAGGTTCACAAAACTGTGGCCGATGGCACTTTTATGCACGCCTAATAAAAAGATGGACACTGTGGGATCACAGGCCAGACAGCGTCCACGGTGCATCCATTTGCCTCATTACAGGAAATCTTCCGCTGGGGGTTCCGTCTGAATCGCGCATTTCAGAGATTTATATGGAAACTTTAGTGTAAGCGCAGAGCACAGGATAAATGTGTGCCGAGCCTTACTGCAATCTTTGGGAGGCAGAATGAATAAATCAGCAGCAGGTGAAGAATTGGTTTTATTTATTTTTACGCCGTTCCTCATGCGGTGCAAGTGATTAGACGACTTTAATCTTCGGGTCGGTGCGATTACAGCGATATTAGATTTATAGCGAGGTTTTATGTTTGACAGATGTGTGACTCACTATAAAAAAAAAATCCGCATCGTCATATTTTGAGAGCTATAATTTTTCCATATTTCGGCCGACAGTGTCATGTGACAGCTTTTTGTTTTGCGGGACAAGTGACGTTTTTATTGGTACCATTTTCAGGCATGTGAATTTTTTTGATCGTTTTCTATTCTGATTTTTGGGAAGCAGAATAAACAAAAACCAACAATTCAGGATTTTTTTTTTTTTTTTTCGGCTGATGGAGCTGTATGGCGGCTTATTTTTTGCGGAACAAAATGACGTTTTCAGTGGTACCATTTACATTAGTCTTTTTGATCGCGTTTAAGTCCACTTTTTGTTCGGCGGTATGATGATAAAGCACTATTTTTTGCTTGTTTTTTTTTTTTTTTACGGTGTTCACTAAGTTGATAGCAGCATTGCGGTGGCAAGGGGAGGTGATCGCAATACTCACCTCCTCTTCTGGCCTCCAGCGCTGTCTACCGCGGCTTCCTGGATGTTGTCATGACGACCCGATGTCGTCATGACAACACCCGGGTCACCACACAGCAGGAAGATTCTTTGGTCATGCGCAGTGCATGACCAAAGAATCTTCTCCCTGTGCAGCACTGACAGCCTGCATGGCACAGGGATGGGGCTCCATTCCTATGCCATACAGGCGATCAGAATAAAAAAAGTGAAAGTCCCAGAGTGGGACACAAAATAAAAGTCCAAAAAGTGTTAAAAAATGAAAAAAAAAAATAATAATCCACCAAAAATAAAAATATAATGTACCCATCAATAAATATTATTATGAAAAAAAAACAAAACAATAAAAGTACACATATTTGGTATCGCCGCGTCCGGAACGACCTGACCTATAAAACTGTCTCACTAGTTAAGCCCTTTAGTGAACACGGTAAAAAAATAAAATAAAAAACGAGGCAAAAAACAATGCTTTATCATCATACCGCCAAACAAAAAATGAAATAACACGCGATCAAAAAGACGAATATAAATAAAAATGGTACCGCTGAAAACGTCATCTTGTCCCGCAAAAAACAAGCCGCCATACAGCTCCATCAGCCAAAAAATAAAAAAGTTATAGCTCTCAGAATAAAGCGATGCAAAAAAATATTTTTTTTCTATAAAATAGCTTTTATTGTGTAAAAGTGCAAAACATAGAAAAACGATATAAATGTGGTACCGCTGTAAACATACTGACCCGAAGAATAAAGCTGCCTTATCAATGTTACCACACGCAGAACAGAATAAAAAAAAAAAAAAACATAAAAAAAATTCTGGAATTGCTGGTTTTTGTTTATTCTGCCTCCCAAAAATCGGAATAGAAAGCGATAAAAATTGTCACGTGCCTGAAAATGGCACCAATAACAACGTCAACTCATCCCGCAAAAAACAAGCCGTCATATGACTGTCGGCCAAAATATGGAAAAATTATAGCTCTCAAAATATGGCGATGCAAAAACTAGATTTTGCAAAAAAATGCGTCTTTGAGTGTGTGACAGCTGTCAGTCATAAAAACCCCATATGAATCTGGTCTCGCTGTAATCGCACCGACCCGATGAATAAAGTCGTCTAATCACTTATACCACACGAGGAATGGTGTAAAAAATAAACTATAGGGTTAGGGTTGGGCTAGGGATTTTTTTTCAAAAGTACGAGAGATCCCCGCAAGTTTTTTTTGGGTGTCCAATAACCATGAAACATGCGAGCGGGGACTCGAGCATGTCCCTCAAGCACACGCGATACATGGTGCATACCCGAATACCCGATGCAAACTCAAGTAGCGAGTACTTGCGCTCAAGACTAATGACAACGTCGTACCTCTGGATTTAAAATGTTCACTATACCCCTTGATAAAATCCTTGAGGGGTGTAGTTTCCAAAATGGGGTCACTTGTGGGGTGGGGTTTCCACTGTTTAGGCAGATCAGGGGCTCTCCAAACGCGACATGGCGTCCGCTCTTGATTCCAGCCAATTTTGCGTTCAAAAAGTCACACAGTGCTCCTTCCCTTCTAAACTCTGCCGTGCGCCCAAACACTGTATTTTCCCCACATATGGGGTATTGGCGTACTCAAGAGAAATTGCACAACAGTTTTTGGGGTCTATTTTCTCCTCCTACCCTTGTGAAAATAAAAAAATTGGGGCCAAAAATTATTTTTGTGGAAAAAGTTAGATTTTTTTATTTTCACGGCTCCATGTTATAAACTTCTGCAAAGCTCTTGGGGGTTCAAGGTGCTCACCACACATCTAGTTAATTTCCGTGAGGGGTCTAGTTTCCAAAATGGTGTCACTTGTGGGGTTTTTCCACGGTTTAGGCACATCAGGGGCACATCCGCTAAGTATTCAAGTAAATTTTACATTAAAAACTCAAATGGCGCTCCTTCCCTTCCGAGCGTCCAAACAGTGGTTTTCCCAAACATATGGGGTATCTGCTTGCTCAGGAGAAATTGCACAACAAACTGCATGGTGCAATTTCTCCTGCAACCCTTATGAAAATGCAAAATTGGGGGCTGAAAAACATTTTTGTTGCAAAAATGTGAACATTTTATTTTTACAGCTCAATGTTCTAAACTTCTGTGAAGCACCCAGGGGTTTAAGGTTCTCACCACACATCTAGATACGTTCCCTGAGGGGGTCTAGTTTCCAAAATGGTGTCACTTGTGGGGGGTTTCCACTGTTTAGGCACATCAGGGGCTCTTCAAACGCAACATGGCGTCCGCTAATTATTCAAGTAAATTTTACAATCAAAAAGTCAAATGGCGCTCCTTCTCTTCCGAGCTTGTCCGTGCGCCCCAACAGTGTTTTTTCCCCACGTATGGGGTATCTGCGTGCTCAGGGGAAATTACACAACAAATTTAGGGGTCCATTTTTTCCTGTTACCCCTGCGAAAATAAAAAAAATTGGGTCTAAAGTAACATTTTTGTGAAAAAAATTAAATGTTCATTTTTTTCTTCCACATTGCAAAAATTCCTGTAAAGCGTCTGAAGGGTTAATAAAGTTCTTGAATGTGGTTTTGAGCACCTTGAGGGGTGCAGTTTTTAGAATGGTGTCACTTTTGGGTATTTTCTGTCATAAAGACCCCTCAAAGTGACTTCAAATGTGATGTGGTCCCTAAAAAAATGGTTTTGTAAAGTTTGTTGGAAAAATGAGAAATCGCAGGTCAACTTTTAACCCTTATAGCTCCCTAATGAAAAAAAAAATTTGGTTCCAAAATTGTGCTGATATAAAGTAGACATGTGGGTAATGCTATTTATTAACTATTTTGTGTGACATATCTCTCTGATTTAGGGGCAAAAAAAAATTCAAATTTTCAAAATTGCAAAATTTTCTAAATTTTCGCCAAATTTCCGTTATTTTGACAAATAAACGCAAGTGATATCGAAGAAATTTTACCACAATCATGAAGTACAATATGTCACGAAAAAACAGTCTCAGAATCAGGGGAATCCGTTGAAGCGTTCCAGAGTAATTACCTCATAAAGTGACAGTGGTCAGAATTGTAAAAATTGGCCTGGTCATTTACGTGCAAACCACCCTCGGGGGTAAAGGGGTTAGAAAATGTTTTTACAACTTTTTTTTTTCACTTAGCCCGACTAGCCCCGAATTGACAGGGATCCAAGAGCTTTTGTCCCTCTGCTCGCTGTCGCAGCATTTAGGGGGTTGCAGTGCGGGCAGAATCAGCTGACACCCAGCAGCGATTGAGCATAGCCTGTGTGCGGGCGCCATCGCCATGGCGTAATAAAACGTACCTGGTCCATAAGGCCCAAGGCACAGAGACGTTTTATTACGCATAATGTCAGAAAGGAGTTAAAACAGTTATGGAATAGGGCTCAGCCCTGTATGCAATTGTGCACCAACACTGCCTCTGCAAAACTCACTTGATGGTCACAAACACTTTTTGAAGGACGGTGATTCACAAATGATCTCTTGACAAGTATACCTGTTCACTGGAAACCTTTCCATGGGACTACCAAACCTACTTGAGAGAATGGCAATAGGTGTAGTGCAGGCACCAGAAAAATAAAAGTACTTTGAGGAAGCTAAGGATTAAGACATTCTAGTTTGTTTCAAATGTAATTCTTTCCATATGTGCTCCTTCATAGTTTTGCTTCCTTCAGTCTGAATCTACAATGTGCATATTCCAATAAGAACAAGGAAAACCACTTCATGAACATAAGTGTCCACACTTTTGACTATACTTTATAATGGAAGCACTTTATTCTGTGCCCATTTAATATTTTTCAGTTTAGTGCCATTGCTCAACCCAGTTTTGCCATTCATTGCCTTGAAATGTCAAATGTGTATCAAAAAGGCACCGAGTAGAAATGCAGCAGAGAATCAATTAAGACATTAACTCTTAAACTTATTAAATTGGTTGTTCCTTTTCAGACAATGTTCTGCCCTGGCTTCAGTTTGTTAAAGAATAACAATTCGTGCTGTACTCACCGTTCTGACGCTGAGTTTTCACCTTTGTTCCCAGTGTCCGCTATTGATTCCAACACAGATGTCACGTCAGCAGCATGGCAGCCAATCAGTGAGCTCATCAACTCTTACCATGTAGACGCAATGCCCCATTCAAAGCTACTGAGCTCACTGATTGGCTTCCGCAATGTTGATGTGATGTGTACGCAGCAGTCAATGCTAGACACAAAGAGCTGCAGCCGAGACTCGCCGGTGGGCTCGTGGATGGCGAGTACAGCACAGTTTGTCAATTTTTTTTTTACAAACTGCAGTCTAAGCAGAACACTGTCTTTCAGGGGACAACCCTTTTAATTCTCTTTCACTTTCTGCACAGAAAAAATGGTGGAACTTGTAAGTGAGTTATAAGATAGACAATTGGTATGGGTTTCCCCAATGTGATAAAAAGGTTAGGAATCACTGATCTAAAAAGTGATCGTGTGACTACAGACAACACCTAACACTTTGATGACATCAGTTTAGTAATCTACAAAAAAAACCTCTCATTACCCAATGATGTGAGGGGTTGGTGAGTCTTCATTATAACCTCCTTGTACAGTTCCTTGTGGTCTTCTAAATACTCCCACTCTTCCATGGAAAAATGGACTGTGACATCCTGACATCTTAAAGGAACCTGATACATACAATAATAGCCAACATTCAGACATCTAATTAAGTGTTACCGTATAAAAACCCCACTATACCCGGCAGGGCTCACCTCTCCAGTCAGCAGTTCAATTATCTTGTTGGTAAGTTCAACAATTGTCTTCTCCTGGTTTCTTTCATGTATCTGTGGGTGAGGTGGAGACTCGTTGATGGAGATCTGGCTCCCGTGCCATCCTCTCGAAAAACATTGACGTCTGTTTCTTTTCATGGGGTTATTGGACTTTTTCATAGGTCCGTAGTCCTGAGGTACAAGCATACACTGATCAGCCACACGTTCAGTAAATAACCAATTATCTCCAGACAATGGCAACTGTCAAGGAATGGGATACATGAGGCAGGAAATGAAAGGTCAGTTCTTGAAATTTAAGCTTAAAAATAGGCAAACGTAAAGATGTGAATGATTTTTCACATGGGAAAAATAGTGATGTCTAGATGATTGGATTAGAGCAACTGCAAAACATCAGATCTGGTGGAATGCTCCAGCTATGCCATGGTTAGTACTTACCAAAAGTGGTCTAAAGACAATACAGAAGCAGGAATAGGTTCATAGCTGCCTTTAGGCTCATTGATCTGAGTGGTAAGCAAGGTATGTCCCATCTGGTCCAATCCCAGAAGAGATACTGTAGCACAAATTATTAAAAAATTGGTAGAGGCTATGTTGGAAAGTTGTAAAAACAGACATTGGATAGTCGCTTGCCATATATAGGGCTGCAAAGCTGCAGGCCTGTCAGGGTGCCCACTGATGAAAATGCCTGCAATTTGCATGTACTCATCAAAACTGGACCGCAGAACAACAAAGCATCCTGATCTGAAGAATCAAGTTTTGTGTGCACAACCTACTCAGGGAAGAGACAGTGCCAGAATGCACTATAAAAAAAAAGTCAAGCAGGCGGAGGCAGTGTGATGATCTGTGTATTCTGCTGTGATACCTTATATCCTAACCAATCATGTGGATCAACACCCTCCACCTATGTTAATTTTGAAGCAGATCAGGTACACCTCAAGACAATGGTTGTTTAGGAATGGTTTAAACAATTAAAAGGGTTTAAAGGGAACCTGTCATGTCATTCATGTGGCCCAAACCAGGCAGCATGAATCAGAGTCTGGCTACATGATTGCAGTCAGGCACATTTTTTTTCAGAAACGCTCCAACGTTCCAAAAAGGTTTTCTAGTCTCGTTTCCATCAGAGATGAAACTAGCCAATCTCCTTCCCTGGCTGGCACTTCCCAGTGCCACCGCAGGTGATTTTTCAGGCCACTTCCATAGCGAGATGACTGTCAAATACCTGCAGTGGTGCTGGGAAGAGCTGGCCAAAGGCAGAGATGGACTACTCTGGTCTTTAAAGGATATTTTAAGGTGATCTTTAAAGGATATTTTCTCTGAAATGCTACGCCATTTCAGAGAAAAATATACCAGGCTGGAATCATGCAACTGGGTTCTGATTCAAGCTGTCCACGGTTTGGGCAGCATGAATCAGATTACAGGTTTCCTTTAAGATGTTGATTTAGCCTCCAGATATGATGGGGGAAAAAAAATTTTGATCCATAGAGGGGCCCACATCACAACGTATAAGTCTTAAACAATCTTCTACTAATGTCTTGGTGTAAGATACCACAAGAGTCCTTCAGAGGTGTGGAGATTATGCACCAATGGTCCAGATCTGTTATCGCGACAGTGTGGTCATTTTGCCACAGAGATAAGCAACATAATACAGTACCAGCTAAATAAATGAGATTTCTAAACATCTCAACTACATGTTGCCAAAATATCCTTAGGCGATAACTTATTGATCTGCTGGGTGTCTAAGCAGTGAGACTTACGGCAATCCCATGAATTGGTTTCATTCAGAGCCCTGTAGCACATCAGCAGCATCTTCGCTCTCACTTCCTTTGGAAGTAACTGACAATTTAGAGAAAGTCAGAGCAGCAGCGGTTCTCACTTCTTCTGGATTACAGTTTAGTCCAAAGAAATGGAGTGTGAAGCGGCTGCTGATTGGCTGCAGGGCTCGAGTGACCTA